>NC_133326.1:73529500-75018046 GCF_042186555.1 Aquarana catesbeiana | reverse complement strand
ACAACAAGAAATCTGTAGAACAATGCTATACCTGGCTCAAGCTGGGCTCCTCCACTTCTTCCTGGCTGGAAGGCCCAGGTTGGACGTCGGAAGCCTCAGCTGGGGTGGAAAGAAGAGTGGAAGGAAGAGTGGAAGGTAGGGTTGAGAGTGATTGCCTGACTTCAGTCTGGTCTAACAGAAAACAAAGTCTGTTATAGTACCACAGCCTGGGAACATAAATGGCATCTGCTGCTGCTCCTGATCTCATGGAATCCTGGATCTTATTGTGCTCCCTATTATAAGTGCTCCTCAGCCCACCAATTTTGGCCTTCAAATAGGGGATGGTTGCCGTGGGGATCTGCGGCTTCACCAACTCAAGCAGTTTCTCCAGCACTGCCTGTCTCTTTTGTTTATGATTATAATGCGGATGTTTCACCTACCACAGACAGGGCAACTCCCTGTGCTTGACTATGGATAGGGGGAGGAAGTTGTGATCATTGAAGCCATCCATTTTCTCTGCAAGACACAACACAAGACAAACGCTAATGTCAGGCTAAACTCTCCTAATCTTGTCCCAATATAGGCCTCAATCTAGAGGCAGTATAGGCCACTGATGCACCAAGTTAAACTTGTACCTTCATTAGAACGATCGGCGCTACTCCTTCCTCCGCTCACAGATCATATGTATGACGCATGCGTGTTGTGCTTTATATACACTGCGCATGTGTGAAACTCCACTCCCCCTGATGTTCTTTCTAGTCTATTCCCCGCCCCTTGTCTTTTGGCGCAGTGGGAGAGCACATGGTGGGGAAAGAGCAAGTGCATGCAGACAGCAGCAATGACGAAAGCCCGGAACCACGAAAGTCCCGATCTCGGAGGAGATTTAAAGTCTCAAATATGTCCTTTATAAAGATGGTGGAGATGGTGGACATCTTGAAGAAGGCCGACTATGATGGGAAGCATGGACCTTACCCAAACCCAAATGTCAGAAAGGCCAAGATCATGGCTAAAGTTGTGAGAAGTCTGCACAGGAATTTTGGGGTACGACGATCCAAGGATCAATTGAGGAAATGCTAGTCAGACCTGAAATTGAGGGCGCAGGATCAATACAGAAAGATCAAGAGAGTTCTTCAAAAAAGTTAGTATTTGTCGTGTGTTCCTATTATTATTATTACTTGCATGCTGCTCCATGTGCTTTTCTTTACTGTTGTACAGTTTAAAATGGGAAGTTTCAGGTTCGTGGGCACAGTAATCGTTCATAGTAAACATTGTTCGCTCGTCCACTAATACAATGTTTTGGCAGATCCAGGTTAACTACATTTGTTCAGGCATATTTGTATTAAAATAAGTTTCTGACATTGTTGTCTAGATGGGCTTGTACTAGAATGAAATGCAAACTTGATTCAGTGTAAAGAGAGGACACTCAGCAGCTGTTTACACATCTGGAGGCAGGAGAACTAGTGTGGGACACCAGAACAAACTTTTTAGGGTGTCCCACACATGTGCTCCAGTGGATACTAGGGGTGTCTCCATGTGTGAAAATTGTACAAAAAAGGTAAGTATTCCAGCTTTAGAAAAAAATAATGTCTTCAGCTTGGAACTCAAAAAAGACAATTGTACGACACTTCCAAGCAATGTTTCATATTATTATTTCTGGCCTCAAATATCTTTGTGCTATGTATACCTTTTTTTATTCACTTAGGAGAGAAAAGACTCGGGACATCTGAGGACACCAGGAACCCCCACCACCTAAAGAAAAGCAAATCCCCACACCACAACCAGATGATGTGAAGGAAGGAGAGGTTTATGAAGTGGGCGAAATAGTGACCACAACAGGTGAGTGTCTGAGACCACAGCTTCAGGTAATAGAAATGAAGAAGATGCCTGCATATTTATAATACATGGTGTGTTTTTTTTTTATTTTAGGTGATGTGGATGTTGTGGAAGAAGATTCTCATTTCACAAGTGAAAGTGCACACGTCCTCATCGGGGAGATCATGGTGTGCAATCGTGATTTACAGAAGATCAAGGAAGACATCAATGATGTGGAAAAAAGATTTAAAAACATCATTGATGTTTTACGCAGAATCTAAAACACCCCAAAATTCTTCTAGTTTGTTTTTTTTATTATTTTCACATATTTTAAATATTTTTTAGAAAGCCAAATTTTGAAGATGCACACAGTGTGTCAACATGTACTATCTGCCATCATGGGATATCAAGGTACGCGTTTTGGGGATGCAACCCCCTTCCTTGCAACTAAAGTAGATGAGAGGAAGGGGTTGCACCCCCGAAACACGTCCATTGATCCTCCATGATGGGAGCTAGCACATGTTGACATTAGGAATGGGATCAGGAGGGAAATCCCCATTTTGACTCCCAATTTGTGTGCATCTTCAAAATGTGGCTTTCACAGGGGTGACATCACCCGTTCTGATGATGGCAAGATCAACACAGTTTGGACATACTAATGTCTGATATTGCCTTCACTTTGTCAAAGTTGAACTTTGTAAGTTCCTGAGTTTTGTATTGTTTTATGGTTTTAAACATGCCTGTTTTAACACAAAAAAAAGATATTTGTACTGTCCAAAAAAAAATTTTTATTACTAAAATATGTTGGTTTGTTCAAAAACCATTTTCTAACGCACATGTGAATGTGCACGGAGTAAAAAGTTTTCTAATCAACAATGTGTGGCTTCTTCTTTCAATGCTCAATTTCATTTTTTTTGGACTAAGTTGGTGTTTACACTGAAATGGGGGTTATTTACTAATGGCAAATCCACTTTGCACTACAAGTGCACTTTCAGTGCAGTTTCAAGTGCACTTTTGCAGTGCACTTGGAGAGCAAAGTGGATTTTCCTTTAGTAAATAACTCCCACAGTGCTTTATAATTTGTCACAATCATATAATTTTCAATCATGGTGCTTGAAATTATGTATATTTTTAACAGTAATGCATTACATACATTAACAACAAAAACTAGGTGTGTGTGTAGCAGACCCAGAACATAATAATAGTTCACTGAAGTAGAGATTGTCACCTCATGTATCAAATAAATTGCGTTTGCGCTATTGAAGAAAATGCCCCAAAAAACAGCACATTGGATAACCTAGGACACAGCTAAAAGAAACATAAGCAGTAAATCAAAGGAAATCTTATTTCAGTTTAACTAAAAAAATTTATTTTTAAAATGTTTATGAAAGATTTTATGGCATATCAATGGCCCCCCTACCTGCAAAGTACTCCATATATTTGATACGGACCTCGCGGGCGCTTTGGGGGGGCAAGCCAGGACGGCCAGCTTCAAGTGCTGTCAGGGTTTGTTCGTTAAATCCGGCTTCAGGAACAACTGAGCCAACATAGTTAATTGAATTTCTCCTTAAATAGTTGTGGAGAATGCAGCATGCAAGGATCATATGGTAAGTTTATATTCCGCCATGTTGATTGCCGTAAGGAATAGGCGGTACCGGCTGGCCAACCACTCTTCTGGCTCTGGCCAGCCGGTAGTTAAAAACTCTCTGGTCCGGGGTGAGGGTCCTCATCAGGAATGACCGCATCAGGTGATCACCCAGCCCAAACGCTTCATCAGCGACAAAGACAAACGGGAGTCCTTCCACATACTCTTCAGCAGGTGGCAATCCCAAGTCACCATTCTGGAGCCATGTGTAGAACTCTGTCTGGGTGATGACTCCACCATCCGACATCCGGCCATTCTTCCCCACGTCCACATAGAGAAACTCATATGTTGCCGACACCACCGCCAACATCACAATACTATTAAACCCCTTGTAATTATAATAGTATGACCCCGAGTTGGGGGGTGGCACAATGTGGACGTGTTTCCCATCAATTGCCCTTCCGCAGTTGGGAAAGTCCCACTGCTGGGCAAATTGGGAAGCCACAGTCTGCCATTCCTGTGGCGTTGAAGGAAACTGTGGAGTCAAACAAGAAAAAAATTCTCCTTAAATAGTTGTGGAGAATGCAGCATGCAAGGATTATATGATAAGTTTATATTCCTCCATGTTGATTGCCATAAGGAATAGGCAGGAACCGGCTGGCCATTATCCTGAAAGCATTCTCAACCACTCTTCTGGCTCTGGCCAGCCGGTAGTTAAAAACTCTCTGGTCCGGGGTGAGGGTCCTCATTGGGAATGGCTGCATCAGGTGATCACCCAGCCCAAACGCTTCATCAGCGACAAAGACAAATGGGAGTCCTTCCACATTCTCTTCAGCAGGTGACAATCCCAAGCCACCATTCTGGAGCCGTGTGTAGAACTCTGTCTGGGTGATGACTCCACCATCCGACATCCGGCCATTCTTCCCCATGTCCATATAGAGAAACTCATATGTCGCCGACACCACCGCCAACATCACAATACTATTAAACCCCTTGTAATTATAATAGTATGACCCCGAGTTGGGGGGGTGGCATGATGTGGACGTGTTTCCCATCAATTGCCCCTCCGCAGTTGGGAAAGTCCCACCACTGGGCGAACTGGGAAGCCACAGTCTGCCATTCCTGTGGCGTTGAAGGAAACTGTGGAGTCTAACAAGAAAAAAGAACTTAATAATTTTTCACATAAACGTTGCAAGCAGATTAGACACAAACATTCTTGGCCAACATCAGTATAGCATTTATTTTAAGGAGTATTTCAAGACAAAAATATAAGTTCCACTTATCAGATTCCTCACCCTCTCTGGTGGGCCATTGTAAAAAATTGAGGGGGGGAATGTTTTGGACAGGTAACCCTCTCCACTTCATTGAGTGCTGAATGCATAAATAATGTGTGTTACTTTGGCCAGCCCCTCCTTACCTACACTATTGGCAGCCCACTGGACAGCTAAGAAGTGCCATAATACAAATTATATAAATACACACTGTACAAATTGAAGCAGTTTTTTACATTCTGCAATTACCTATCAAGATAATAGGAGAACAAAACTTTAAACAGTACCATTTGAAAGTATTCGGGCAGGCCCTTTTACTACATGTTTTGGGGAATTCATATAGAAATCTGACCAGAAAAGATTAAGGTATAGTGTGTATGGGTTTGGCAAAGTCAGCAGATAGAGGATTGGTACCGGTTGACTTAGCGGTTGGGGGGGAGGGAGGGTTCTAAATGATTTTGGGACCCAAAAAAAGCCTCTGGCACTCTGCAAGAATTTAAGCACACAAATAATATTTGTACACATTTTAGGGGGTGTTTAGGGTAAAGCACTACTATGGAGCTGACAAAATACATTGTTAAGTGACTAGGCTAGGTGTGTATAGGCCCAGGATAGCATGCTGGGGAGGTTAGTGAAGGCAAATATGCATGAAGAACAAAAAAGGAAGTTTAAAAAATTCAAGCAAAGGGGGCGTTCACAGCATATTACAATCATGGTAATTAGGGAATGATGAAAGATATAGAATACATTAACAAATATTAAAGACTTATGCCCCGTACACACGGTCGGACATTGATCGGACATTCCGACAACAAAATCCTGGGATTTTTTCCGACGGATGTTGGCTCAAACTTGTCTTGCATACACACGGTCACACAAAGTTGTCGGAAAATCCGAACGTTCTAAACGCGGTGACGTAAAACATGTACATCAGGACTATAAACGGGGCAGTGGCCAATAGCTTTCATCTTTTTATTTATTCTGAGCATGCGTGGCACTTTGTCCGTCGGATTTGTGTACACACATTCGGAATTTCCGACAACGGATTTTGTTGTCGGAAAATTTTATATCCTGCTCTCAAACGTTGTGTGTCGGAAAATCCGAAGTTTGAGCCAACATCCGTCGGAAAAAATCCTAGGATTTTGTTGTCGGAATGTCCGATCAATGTCCGACCGTGTGTACGGGGCATAATTCTAATCAGGGCTCGAAAGAATGCAAACATGTAATGAAAAAATTATTAGTGCCGTGTGCACAGTGAGGGCAGTGTGCAATACATACAAAATAGAATACAATATACAGAACTTACAAACCATCTCCTCTCTTTTGATCAATATTTTTATTTTCCTCATTAATGTACACACAGCACCCCATGTTGACAGAAAAACACAGAATTGTTGACATTTTTGCAGATTTATTCAAAAAGAAAAACTGAAATATCACATGGTCCTAAGTATTCAGACCCTTTACTCAGTATTTAGTAGAAGCACCCTTTTGTTCTAATACAGCCATGAGTCTTTTTAGGAAAGATGCAACAAGTTTTTCACACCTGGATTTGGGGATCCTCTGCCATTCCTCCTTGCAGATCCTCTCCAGTTCTGTCAGGTTGGATGGTAAACGTTGGTGGACAGCCATTTTTAGAGATGCTCAATTGGGTTTAAGTTAGGGCTCTGGCTGGGCCATTCAAGAACAGTCACGGAGTTGTTGTGAAGCCACTTCTTTGTTATTTTAGCTGTGTGCTTAGGGTCATTGTCTTGTTGGAAGGTAAACCTTCGGCCCAGTCTGAGGTCCTGAGCACTCTGGAGAAGGTTTTCGTCCAGGATATCCCTGTACTTGGCCGCATTCTCTCTTTCCTCGATTGCAACCAGTCATCCTGTCCCTTCAGCTGAAAAACACCCCCACAGCATGATGCTGCCACCACCATGCTTCACTGTTGGGACTGTATTGGACAGGTGATGAGCAGTGCCTGGTTTTCTCCACACATACCGCTTAGAATTAAGGCCAAAAAGTTCTATCTTGGTCTCATCAGACCAGAGAATCTTATTTCTCACCATCTTGGAGTCCTTCAGGTGTTTTTTAGCAAACTCCATGCGGGCTTTCTTGTGTTTTGCACTGAGGAGAGGCTTCTGTCGGGCCACTCTGCCATAAAGCCCAGACTGGTGGAGGGCTGCAGTGATGGTTGACTTTCTACAATTTTTTCCCATCTCCCGACTGCATCTATGGAGCTCAGCCACAGTTATCTTTGGGTTCTTCTTTACCTCTCTCACCAAGGCTCTTCTCCCCCGATAGCTCAGTTTGGCCAGACGGCCAGTTTTAGGAAGGGTTTTGGTCATCCCATACGTCTTCCATTTAAGGATTATGTCCACTGTGCTCTTAGGAACCTTAAGTGCAGCAGAAAAATTTTTGTAACCTTGGCCAGATCTGTGCCTTGCCACAATTCTGTCTCTGAGCTCTTCAGGCAGTTCCTTTGACCTCATGATTCTCATTTGCTCTGACATGCACTGTGAGCTGTAAGGTCTTATATAGACAGGTGTGTGGCTTTCCTAATCAAGTCCAATCAGTGTAATCAAACACAGCTGGACTCAAATGAAGGTGTAGAACCATCTCAAGGATGATCAGAAGAAATGGACAGCACCTGAGTTAAATAGTGTCACAGCAAAGGGTCTGAATACTTAGGACCATGTGATATTTTAGTTTTTCTTTTTTAATAAATCTGCAAAAATGTCAACAATTCTGTGTTTTCTGTCAATATGGGGTGCTGTGTGTACATTAATGAGGAAAAAAAATGAACTTAAATGATTTTAGCAAATGGCTGCAATATAACAAGAGTGAAAAATTTAAGGGGGTCTGAATACTTTCCGTCCCCACTGTATATACCTTACAATTAACCTCCCTGGTGGTATTCCTGAGTGTGGCTCGGGATGGAATTTCAGAACCAAAAGCGGTAACCTCGAGCCAGACTCTGGATCGCATTGCAGGATCCAGGAAGAGCTTACTTACCTTGTCCCCGGGATCCTGCGATGTCTTCCCTCAGTGTGAGCGGCTCGTCCTCTGCTCGATTCATCACGGAGCCGAGCTCCGTTCCCTGCGAGCGTTGCTACGCACGGGGACGGAGAACGGCGCCAAATTCAAAAAGTGAAACACACACAATACATACAGTATACTGTAATCTTACAGATTACATTATTGTATGAAATTATTTCACATCCCTTTTGTCCCCAGTGGTTTCTCCAGTGGCCTGCATGCAGTTTTATATTAGAAAAACTGTTCTTTCTGCCTGGAAACTGGAGAATGTCCATAGCAACCAAAACCGTCCTTTTACATCAAAAGTGGTTTTAGACCAGCTAGAAAACAGCGATAATAAATTAGAATCACTCCCAGAACTGAGCGATAGTGATTTGTGGGGAGATCCGTCATCAAACACTGAAAAGTAATGTCAAAATAAATGTGAAACACTGCACTAACTAATAAAGCTAATAAGAGCTGCTGCATACAGTCTGACAAAAACAATACACTATATATGGAAAAAATGCAGCGCATGTGCAAACAAAATAAATAAATAAATAAATAAATAAATAAAGTTGTGAGTTGGTGCTAAAAAAGTATTAACAAGCCAAGGGTGAATTGAACATAATATCCATATGTGGATGTGAATGTCCCACTGCACAGGAAATGGAGGTACTCCAAGGCATGGTGGTAATCTGATGGTTGTCAGAAGTCACCTTGCATCATAAATCGACCTCTCAGCAGGATGTGCCAATAAGCAGAAATACAAAAGAGACTCTTACCAGATCCAGTGGATTCCCATGTCAGCGACAGGGAATCGCATGCGCAGTGTGTCACCAAAGACGTGGAGTGGAAGGTCTGGACGCTCAGATCCTCTAGGTTGCAGTCTATGTAGATCTCCAAGAACAACCGGATGGGTCCTCACAGGGGACTGCCAAGGCGTGGATCGAGAGAGTCCAAAAGACACTTGTGGAACGGTTGGAGGCACTTGACCTCATGCAGTGGAGGTAAAGACAAAAAAGATATGCCTAGTGCAGATAAAAAGGGTGGTTTATTGATAAAACAACCGTATACAAATAAAAACTTGATCACGATAAATAAAAACAAGTGGGCAACATGGAGAGTGGTGTATGGGACTGACGCGTTTCGACCTAGGGGTCTTCAACAGGGGCATTGAAAAGTAATGACAGCGACAATTCTGCAACTGAGCAAATTTCAGTGTTTTTGATTTGATTACATTAATGAATAATTTTTATTATTATTTTATTATTATTTGGTGTAATTATTTATAGTTATTTATTATATTATAATTTATGATTTCATGTTTCAAACTTTATCATACTCGAGATGTCTACTAGACTCTGGTTTGGACAGATTTAAGTGAGTTATTCCTAAGAATTACAGGCCTACAATATAAAACGCCAAACTTTCATGCAAAATAATGGTACCGCTTTCAGCATCAAAAATATGAAATAATCATACCACCAGGGAAGTTAAAGTATTTGAATAAATAGTACCCTAGACTGTGATTCCAAGAGAGAAACAAATCAAACACAAAGATGTCTTTAATTTAGTCATTTTTGCAGTGACTGGTGTGTATCCAGATGACTTTTCCTTCACATTTTGCACAACTGTACATGAAATAGATGCTGTATTGAGTCTCCAAAACATTTCCTTATATATATATATATATATATGTCTCTTAACAATCCACAAGTCACCTGGCTTTAGTTTTAGATCCTTCCAAACTTTTAGGATCTGGAATTGGGGAGAAAACACATAAATGAGTTTGTCAAAAACCTAAAAAGATCAACAACATTCCCTGTGAGATCCAAATGGAGGACTTCAGCTGCTGAGACAAAATATAAGCAAGTGAGTAACATACTACCAAACCAAATCTCATAGGGAGAGAGTCCAACATCCCCTTAGGGGCTTGATAAAATATAAGAAAACATTCAGGCAAGTTTTCTAGTTTCTTCCTCTACTTTTTCAGCTACATTAGACAGTAGGGGGTGTTAAAATAAAATCTCAAAACTTCTAGTAAGGACTCTCCTATAAAAAATGATTTCCTCTGTTACTCTCTGTAGATTCTGCACTCTGTGCTTACAAACTACTTCTGATAACACTTTTTACTGTGGCCTTTGCAGTAGCATTTACTACTGGACATCCAAAAAATATGTCCATACAGACAAAATGCATACTCGTAAGATCCTGACTTGGGCATCTGGATATATCTTTTTGTAATCTCTGGAAGGGATGTTCAGCTTTTGGTAGCACCTTTGGTAACAGGTAAAACAAGAAGTGGTGTGTTATAAAAACAACTGTGGAGAACCCTAGCTCTATCCCATGCTCATTTACTAAGGCAGCCATAACTGCTTGTGACTGATGACACAGTCCATGTGTCAAGCTGGAGGGAAAAGAGTGGCTGGCAGACATAAATGATCACCTTTTCCAAAGTCTTGTTTCATAAGAAGTTGCCCCCTGTGGACCACTTGTTCTTCTCATTCTGGGGTCCTTAAAGTTGAATTAAATTAGGGTGGAATCTGTGAGTTGCACAGACCCAGCAGGTGTCCGGGGCTGTAAATGCAGCATCCTTAGTCGCCTGGTCTGCTTCCATGTGTGAGTTTTAATGTTATTATGGCTACCTCAGCAAGAAGATGGAAGGCTGAAAACAGCCAATCAAATTAACTTAGCATGCTTGATTGGTTTACCTGCCGAAGTAAAAACAAACTTCTGGCCCTGCAAATGGAACCAAAGGCTCTCTATATCTCGACTATCTATATAAATATATACTCTTTTTTATAGCTCACAGGCTTTGCTAAAACATGGAGCTCTGCTTCTTGAGCTGGGGAAAGGGATCCAATGACTCTGAATACAGAGTATTCTTCTGGGTGATAAACTGCATACTCATTATAAAACCAGGATCTTCAAGGAGTGGGTCCTGCACTGGGCTCACAGCAGCTGATTCCTACGTCATCAATTTAACACGTGTTTTTTCTTTATTTCCAGCCTCCTCCAATAGAGGCAATAAGGTGGCTGGATTCAAATGTACACATTTTCATTGTTAGATTTGTACATAAACAAACAAAACAAATTCATATTTTGATCCTTTCATTAGACAAACATTTAGTTAGCTGTATATTTGCTGCACAGAATGTGGGACCATTAAAAATGAAATATTTAACCAGAATAATGTCTGTAACTTTGTCTAATAGCACCTTTGCATAAAGCTACAGCTCTGATATATTGGGGTGAACCTTTCATTACTGGGCCCAGCTTGCATAAATATATTACAATGGCTTGTTTTCTATCATGCTATTTGTGTAAGAACTCCAGTTTCATGTTTCAAAAAGACAACTTTTTTCCTGGCAATATTATAATTTCTCAATGCTTGCTCTGTTGTTAGTTTTAGCTAGATAACACAAATCCTTAGTTTGCATCTGACATTATTTTCCTGATGTCATAACATAATAAATGATAACAATACCCTGCGGTCATGCAGAGATGTCCAATAAATCCAAAATATTCTTCTGCTTATACCACTGCACTTACAAGGAAAAGGGGCACATCATTTCACAATGAAAACATTCTGCTTTGGATTTCAAAAATAGAAATAAATAAAAACAGAAGGACCAACAATCTGTATATGACAGAAGAGAAAGCTCTCAGCTACATCAAAAACTATAAAGCAACTGGCTGCAGGTGGCATCTATCCTAACAGGGTGTGTGGACTTGATGTGATGGGTCTGTTATATTTAAATTGTATTTATTATTACTCTCACATCATGGACTGCACATCAAGTTATTATCAGCTGTTTAGGTTTCATTTTTGTAGAAAAACTTCTTATGTATCCCATCCATCTTGGCTTTGTTAAATATTATGGCAGCTGTATTCCAATAAACAACCTCATCTAATGCCCCATACACACGGTCGGATTTTCCGACGGAAAATGTGTGATTGGACCTTGTTGTCGGAAATTCCGACCGTGTGTAGGCTCCATCACACATTTTCCATCGGATTTTCCGACACACAAAGTTTGAGAGCAGGCTATAAAATTTTCCAAAAACAAAATCTGTTGTCGGAAATTCCGATCGTGTGTACACAAATCTGACGCACAAAGTGCCACGCATGCTCAGAATAAATAAAGAGATAAAAGCTATTGGCTACCGCCCAGTTTATAGTCCCGACGTACGTGTTTTATGTCACCGCGTTCAGAACGATCAGATTTTCCGACAACTTTGTGCGATCGCGTGTATGCAAGACAAGTTTGAGCCAACATCCGTCGGAAAAAATCCTAGGATTTTGTTGTCGGAATGTCCGATCAATGTCCGACCGTGTGTATGGGGCATTAGACTTTTTTTTTTCATTCAATAAATGTAAAATTACAATATTGTTATCTTAATCTAAACTAATCCCATTTTTACAAATTTCCCCATTAACCTGGATTTCATTTCCAACCAAAGGTTGTCTAAACCAGTTATAATATATCTATGTTATTAATAAAATTGTTAAACTTATATCAGAAATTAATACTCAAGTGATAATCTCAATATCACACCCTAATCACCCTAATTCTAATATATATCCACAGATATATTTCCTTAAATTAGGACATTTTACTTAATTTTACTTATTTTCCCTTTTTTAAATGCGCTGTTTCCAATATCAAAGGATATTCAATTTGTGTAATACACGGTTAAAATGTAACCTTCATTTTACCATGTTTGGAAAACAGATTAAAAAATAACTGTTATCACATTGTTTATCATTAGATTAATTAACCCAGCACATTTTGTTATAAATGTTTTGTCTAAAAAACAGAAATTGGCATGGTGTACTTCCAGCTTATCATTGATCTCTCATCCCAGCTACATGAGAGTACAAAGGAGGGGGTCATATCTGCGTACATGACACACACAAGAGGTAGAACTAAAGGTTCCAACATTCACACACATACACGAATATATTTCTAAAATTGCTTACATTTTTCCCATTTGTACACAACACATGCATATCATTCTCTCACTTTCTTTTAACTCTTTAATATTTCCCAGCTTAACTTCTGCTTTCCTTATTTTGTTCTGATATCCTTTGTATCCCATGTATTGTAATCCCATACTTCACATACTGTAGCTTCTATGATTCTATGATCAGACGGGCAGCTATAGTGCTCATCCCATCTTCTCTTTCTGACAACATATAAAGTATTCTGTTTTAACTCTCATTTCTCTGTTTTAACTTTACTAGTTGTAGTGCCTGACCCCAAATTCATCCCACAACTTAACATCAAAATGTCCATTCTGTCTAGTGTTAATTGTCACCCTTGATCCATCCTGCTCACATACAGTAGATAGCTGTTAGCTACTCTGCATGATTCTTAGTCCCTGTGGACTTTGGTAACCCAGTGTGGATTCATGTCCACTTTAGCCATTAATCTAGGGGCTCAATATAGGCAAAACCGCACCTTCGGTTCATATATTTTATAGCGCTCCTCTTGCACTGGGCATTTTTGAGGGTCTCTTACCCTTCATTCCCTTACTTAATTTAATGCCCATAATGTCTGGCCAGTCTTCTCTACGTGTGTCTATAACCTCTTGTCTCTAAACTACTTTATCTAGCAGATGTACTACATGTACCTGTGAACAGCACTATTCTTCCCTTTCTTATCTATAACACTCCGATGGACAGTAGACAGTGACAACATAACATATCCACCAATCAATACAGTTCGATTAAGGGGAGTAAAATAGGTACCCTTTGTCCCAAAAATGCCTTACCGATCAAGGAAGTCTGATAACTCAAATATAAGCAAAAGGCTTACCTCAGCCGGCTGATTATCAGAAATTCCGGGATGGTCTCAAGCTCCTCGTTTCGGATTCTCAGGGTCACCTGTAAATCCTCCTAGGCAAAGCTCACCATCTGACCTGGACATTTTATAGATAGGCAACTCCTATCCTCATATTGATTAGTGGTTCCAAATTAATAACTACTGCAGTAGGGAACAGACACAAAAGATACACTCCACATCTTTCCAAATAACTGTTCTGCTTTATTATGATGCAATTGAAGGTTTTTATACACGATTATGTAGGTATTACATTAATATTACAATTGTACATTTATGGTAACAAGGGGCGTAACATAGGCAGAATAATTCTAATCAGGACTCGAAAGAATGCAAACATGTAATAAAAACAAACATTATTAGTGCCATGTGCACAGTGAGGGCAGTGTGCAATACATACAAAATAGAATACAATTATATACAGAACTTACAAATTTCCTTTACATTATGAAACCACTCCCATTAGACCTACTTAGCACAGAGGCACAGACAAACACACAGGGATTTCTGTAACAATGGTTGTTATAATCCTTGTAATGTACATAGATCACCTGGGTTCTCACACTTCTATCCAGAATCATGTTGTGGCTACCGAAAACCAGAAAACAACCCAGCAATGGATAAGAACAAACAGCAATACCCTCCAACTACAGACATTTTACCCAAGCAGGATATCTTCTTTTACTTCACCGAAATGCAGTTCACCTTATGACTCACAAGTAGTACCTGGGGTCTGGTGACTTAAAGTGGTAGTAAACCTCATAAGAAATAAAAAAAATAGGCACCGGGCAGTTTAAAGTGATCCTAAGTCTCTTTTTTTTTATTGTTATACATACCTGCCCTTTGCATTGGTTTTGCACAGAGCAGCCTAGATCCTCCTTCTCTTCTCAGGTCCCTCTTCAGCTCTCCTGGCCCCTCCCTTCTGTTGAGTGCCCCCACAGCAAGCAGCTTGCTATGGGGTCACCTGAGCCGAGCCACAGCTCCCTGTGTCCATTCAGACATGGAGCCGTGGACCACCCCACCCCCTTTTTCTCCTCATTGGCTGACTAACTTTGACAGCAGTGGGAGCCAATGGTGCCGTTCTGCTGTCTCAGCCAATCAGGAGGGGAGTCCCGGTCAGCCGAGACACTCCTGCAACATCGTTGGATCTAGATAGAGCTCAGGTAAGTTTTAGGGGTGCTGGGGGGGGGGGGGGGGTGCGGCACACAAAAGGCTTTTTATCTTAATGCACAGAATGCAGTAGGATATAAAACCTTTTGCCTTTACAACCACTTTAAGTCATAATGTGCTAGTATGCTACTATTACAGACTTAACTGAGAACAAATCCCTCCAGCGGCATGCTGTCACTGCTGAAGGCACTTTTATCTTCACCCAGTGTTCCTTCCTGGTTCATGGTCTTCTGCAATATGAATGACCAAGGCGGCGGTGACGTCACTCCTGCACATTCGCTCGGGAGTCAGGGAGTCATTGTTTACGGCACGGCTCTGAAGGAATGGCACGTGTATGCCATATCTTCAGAGCGCATGTGCCGCTGACGTCACCTGCTGCATCTAAAGTAAATATCTCCTAAACAGTGCACATTTGGGACATATTTACTATAGGCTTACCTATAGGTAAAAATCATACAGGGGAGTTTACTCCCATTTTAACTGGTTTGCCCTTCTTATCCAGTGTGATGACACTGTATACTGCATTACAGTGTCCAGGCTTGTGCATGATGACTCTATCGGAGTAAATGTGCCATCCATAGGCCCAGGGGAACAGACAGCTGTCCAGCATGCTGTCATAGTTGTACAGTAGGCCTTTCTTCCAGTAGAGTTTCAGTTGTCCCAGGTAGTCACATATAGCAGAGTTACACCTTTAAAACCAATTGAGCCTTATCTACTACATTACATCCTCTGATGTTGTGAACACATATTTCTGGGCCAACTTTTTATTACTATCATCTGTAACCAGGCAAGCTTAGATAACTTCTTGGGGTTCCCACAACCTGGCAGCACATAAGAGTCCAGTGACTTAAAAACAAGTCTGCAGCTTGCCTTTGCCCCTCTGCACTAACACTTTATGGAAGGGAATCGCTAAACACTTTTTTAGTCTTAAGAGGGTTGCCTGGCTTCAGTAAACATTGAGCAAGAATAGATTGCGACCCAGTAGACTCAAAGCCACGCGCCTACACTTTTATGTATAAAAAAAAAAGAGAAAACTGTGGACCTGGACATTGATTTTAGTGGAGACACACAAATTGTAATTTTATTAGCATGTCTAATGAATAATAAATATGCATATAAATTAATCTACACCCACTCCCTTTAAAAGTGACAACGTTGACAAGATCCAAAAAGGCATTAGCCTCACTTATCACCCACTCAGAATAAGCAGTGAATAATCCATTAAAAAAAACGATTTAAGGATATTCAAAGAACAGCAGTAAATAGCTATATGCATCTGTTATAAAAAGCAATTCCCTTTTAATGCCAGCTGGTTAATTTTTCTCATGTCTGTACTGCAGTGGCAGGGACCTCTCGAAAACTCTCCCCCCAGTCCTCTCTATCCTCTTAACTATTTGCCCATAGCCTTTTCAGTGCCATTGTTTCCATCATATCTTCTCCTCCATCTAAGAGGGATGCAAAGTCTGATCCCCGCAGAGTCACTAATGGGACATAACTTATTCTTTTGCTAGCGGAACCCTCTGCACTGAAAACCTCTCCCTTTACCCTAGTCTGATCACTAGTCCCAGGTGATACCTCACCAGGGACAGGGAGGCTCTCTGACTCTGGTTCCATCATACTACATTGCAATTATTGACCATGGCCATGGGAGGCCCAAGTGTACCCCTGTTTGTGGGTGGCAGAGGAGGGCCAGGTACTCTAAGTGGAGGTTCTGGCAGCTGACAAAATGATAACTGGCTCTTCCATGGTGGCACTAGTCACCCGGGTCACTTGCAGCACACTGGGTGGCACAGTCAGCTGCAGTATGCCCAGTGATGGCACCTTCACCAAGGTTTTATAGTGGTGGATATATGTTGGCATAGCTTCCACAGGTGATTCTGACAACCTCATAGCTGCTCATGGTGCTTAATGCTAAACTTCCTTGGGGTTTCAGTCCCAGTACTGTGTCAATAAAACCATTTCCCACAACACAGCTGGACTGTTGGCTGTGTCTAGTGCATGAACTTTTCAATTTGAAACAGCCAGGTAAGAAGCAGTAGTAACCAGTGGTGAGGGATTCACCATGTCTCTTACACATGTGCAGCTCTCTTTAGTGTGTGTTGGCAGATAGTATCTGTTTGTTTTCAGATGGGAACAGGTAAATTTGGGTTAGTTTGTAATGGTGCACATTTAGCTTCATGGCTTAAAGCAGAATAAAAGAATGTGATTTAAAGCTAAACTCTTTCTGATCTTTTCCTATTATGTCTGTTTGCGTTTGCTATTTCCTAATGCCACAAGACACTGAGACCTCTATGTTATCATGGATAGATGACACTCTACTGTGATCACTAGCTAATAAATGGTTTATGCATTTATTACAAGTGCCTTAATTAACTGCAAATGAATCTAAACACATAACAAAACTCCCAATTCACAGATGTTTCCTAAAATAGACCTGTTTTTTTGTGTAACGCAGAGTGTGAGATAGAGAACAAGTCCCTGCAATCAGTATTATAAGTTGTTACACATTATATGTCTGCTTTTTTTTCCAATCTAAAAATAAACGTATTAAAGATTTAGGAGGCTTCTATTGCCAGGACCAGTTACTTTTTTTGTGCAATAAGTTTATTTGCCATAGTAATGTTTGATGTTAGACTGACCTATTTTGACAAAACATCAAGCTAGTAATTTATATACATTTAGCCATGATCCCTTCCAAATTTTCATAAGTTTAATTAAGCTGACAACAACAAAAGCTATTTTCAGATATAAAGAGCAGGCACAGACATGCACATACAGTAACTGCAGCAACTTTCACTCCCCCTACTCCACCCAAATGTTGGGTCATTCCTAACCGACAAAGGGCCAAAACTTGGTAGTGTCGAAGTTTGCCCAACTCTTCTGGCCAACATACATTCCTACTGGCCTTTTGTTATAGTAAGGTGTCCCATTATCCTATAGGAATGTACAGCAGGAAAGCTTTTACACAACTAGTAACTGCTGAAGCTTTGCTTGATTCCAATGGCCTAGCATTTGGGTTGAGCAGGGGAACTAAAATCTACTGCAGGTACAGTGCCTTGCAAAAGTATTCACCCTTGGCATTTTTCGTGTTTAGTTGCCTCACAACCTGCAATTAACATGGATTGTTTGAGGATTTGCATAATTTAATTTACAGAACATGCCCACAACTTTGAGGATTTTTTTTTTTTTATTGTGAAGCAAACAACAAATAGGACAAAATAACAGAAAAAGTCAATGTTCATAACTATTCACCCCCCAGTCAATACTTTGTAGAGCCACCTTTTGCGGCTATCACAGCTCCAAGTCGCTTTGGATAAGTCTCTATGAGCTTGAGAAATCTTACCACTGGAATTTTTGCCCATTCCTCCTTGCAAAACTGCTCCAGCTCCTTCGAGTTGGATGGTTTGCTCTTGTGAACAGCAATCTTTAAGTCTGACCACAGATTTTCTATTGGATTGAGGTCTGGGCTTTGACTAGGCCATTCCAACACATTTACATGTTTCCCCTTAAAGCACTCAAGTGTCGCTTTAGCATTGTGTTTGGGGTCATTGTCCTGCTGGAAGGTGAACCTCCGTCCTAGCCTCAAATCACACACAGAGTGGTACAGGTTTTGCTCAAGAATATCCCTGTATTTAGCACCATCCATCTTCCTCTCAACTCTGACCAGTTTCCCAGTCCCGACTGCTGAAAAACATCCCCAAAGCATGATGCTGCCACCACCATGTTCCACTGAGGGGATGGTGTTTTTTGGGTGATGTGGTGTGTGTGTGGGGTTGCACCAGACATAGCGTTTTCTTTGATGGCCAAAAAGTTAAATTTTAGTCTCATCAGACCAGAGCACCTTCCTCCATACATTTTGGGATCCTCCTACATGCCTTTTCACATACTTAAAATGTGCCATTTTGTTTTTTGCTGAAAGTAATGACTTTCTTCTGGCCACTCTGCCATAAAGCCCAACTCTATGGAGCGTATGGCTTATTATCGTCCTATGTACAGATACTTCAGTCTCTGCTGTGGAACTCTGCAGCTCCTCCAGGGTTACCTTAGGTCTCTGTTCTGCCTCTCTAATTAATGCCCTCCTTGCCCGGTTCGTGAGTTTTGGTGTGTGGCCGTCTCTTGGCAGGTTTGCTGTTGTGCCATGTTCTTTCCATTTGGTTATGATAGATTTCATGGTGCTCCTAGGGATCATCAAAGGTTTGGATATTTTTTTATAAACTAACCCTGACTTGTGTTTCTCAACAACATTGTCCCTTACTTGTTTGGAGAGTTCCTTGGTCTTCATGGCAGTGTTTAGTTAGTTGGGCCTCTTGCTTAGGTGTTGCAGCCTCTGGGGCCTTTCAATAAAGGTGTGTATATGTAATGACAGATCATGTGATACTTAGATTGCACACAGGTGGACATCATTTCACTAATTATGTGACTTCTGAAGGTAATTAGTTGCACCAGAGCATTTTAAGAGCTTCATAAAGGGGGTGAATACATACGCACATGCCAATTATCATTTTTTTATTTGTGAAAAATAGTTTTATGTATATATTTTTCTAATTTTACTTCACCAACTTAGACTATTGTGTTCTGATTTATCACATATAATTCAGATAAAAAACATTGAACTAATGTAACAAATATGTAAAAAGCCAAGGGGGTTGAATCCTTTTGCAAGGCACTGTATGTATACAACGCTAGGTGTCTTCGTTATATGACTGTTAGCACCTTTTTGACTAATGCTGGGTACACATGATAAGATTATCGGACAAATGATTGTCGTTTTTTTTTTTTTGCATGCTAGTCTCATATCAAAAATGAAGATGTTACTAAAGTTATGAAAATTCTCGTACGACAGAATAAAAAATTGAAAGTGATGTAATGTATTGTATTGTATTTGTATTGCATTTTTAGACAAAAACTGTACCGATTTAATGAAAAAATGCATAACAGTCTGGGGGCGGACAGGCTGAAAATGGGGTGATGTCACTCCACTTAGCCCCACCTTACACATTTCGATGTGATGACATCATCATCCAAGACTGTTCCTGTAATTTTGTCAGATGAGGACATCATGTCGAAATGCATTTTTTATATATTGCTTATTTTTTTGTGAATATCATGGTTCAGTGCGGTCACAGTTTTCTTCTAGATTTGTGTGTAACACTTTGTTTAAGGCCCCTTTCACACTGGGGCGGTGGGGGCGTCGGCGGTACAACAGCGCTTTTTAGCGCTGCTGTACCGTCCTTCTTGTAGCTGTATTCGGCCGCTAGCGGTGCGGTTTTAACCCCCGCTGGTGGCCGAAAAAGGGTTAAAATCCCTCGTACACGCGGCTATAGCCGCGGTATAGCCGCTTTATAGCCGCGCTGTCCCATTGATTTCAATGGGCAGGAGCGGTTTAGGAGCGGTGAATACACCGCTCCTTCACCGCTCCAAAAAAGCGGTTTGCAGGACTTTTTTCACCGCCCTGCCTGCGCACCGCCTCAGTGTGAAAGCCCTCGGGCTTTCACACTGAACAAACAGCGGAGGCTGTTTAGGGGCGGTTTGCAGGCGGTATTTTTAGCGCAATACCTCCTGCAAACTGCCCCAGTGTGAAAGGGGTCTTAGTAAACGCAGATGGACTTTATTGTCTACATTTAGTGCAATATAGTTGTGGCACAGTCTTTTTTGTATTATTAGGTTATTCCTTCAATTCCTGTTCCTATTGTGGCTATGATATAGAAAATGAAGGGGAATCTCCCCAATGGGACCCAGATGGCAAAACAATCTGACAGAGGTTATAACTCTCTCTTACTGTATCCAAAATAAAAAAAAAAAAAACTATTTTGCCTTTAGTTCTAATTTTAAGGTACCCATAAAACATGACACGATCGTTATCTGTTGTGGATATTTTTAACATGTCTAAAGACAAAGAAACCTGTTGGTCCTCTCTGTGATTATCAGAGCTGGACACATTTGCCAGTACTACTCATATCTCCCCCGCTCTCCTCTTTATGAATACTGTCTACCTTTTGGGTGCTGTTATTCAACTTATATTCTCCATATAGGGAAATGCAACAACTAAAGGTTGCAAACTAATAATTAATTTTCTCAATTCATTCCACAATGTGTACAATATTTTCTACTTTGTCTTTTTTGCTCCTGCCTTTGTAATATATAATTACCCTGAGTTTTTTGTCTATAGAAAGGTTCTGATACACAGGGTTAAAATATACCAAATAAAATATCATAGAAAGAAGAAGAGCAATCATTACATGGCAGATGGATCTGCATTAATCAAATCCCTGGCCTTGCAGATGAATATTCAGCCTATTTTTAAATATTTCAACTGTAAGTGTCTTTCAAATAGAAGAGAGCAAACAATTCCAGAGAGTGTAAGCAGAATAATTTAGGGCTCTTAAATAAGCATAGACTTCAATAAACATCTGAATGTTTCCATGAAATAATGTCTTTATGGATCATAAGGGATTATTCTCTATGATACAGTATGTCTATAACATAAAAGTAAACTTTAACCTATGGCGGTTCACTACTTAGTCAATCAGATGGGGCTTATTAGCAAGTGCTGAAATGAGCTGACACAAGCATTAGCTGATCATGACATGTTTTAGAGTGCTATTTTCTCCTTGATGAGCAACACGCATAAGTGACCTGTAGTCGATTAAAGGAAGTTCTGCTTACTTTAGAAACTTCAATAAAAGGGTTATTTTGGCTGCTGTAGGTACAAAGATTTGTCCATTGCTATTTTTCTTATTGCACTGTTTATGCAAATTGTTGACAAATTGGTTGGGGTTGTGTGATCTGGGACAACCTTCTTTACTGGACATCAGAGAAGCAATTTGAGTTGATTTTTATAGTTTGGTCTTGGAAGTTGCTAGCGTATCAATTAGCATTTTGGAAAAGAGGTATTTAGAACAGGCTTTGAACCAGTCAGATTAGACTACTACACAATCAACTGGGAATGTAATGGATCTTTGATACTTGCCATGGTACCAGCTGGTGCTCAAAGAGGGCAGTATATAGTAGATGTCTAGTATCAGCTTTGATCACCCAAGGCATCCAAGTGCATGTATGTTTATTGGCAGACCATCCGGATAGAAAACATGCATTTCTTTTTTCATAATTCGTAAAAATCTGTTGGGTTAATAGTACACTTATTTATATATTTCAGAATTTCACGTTCCATTTATGATGATTTTAATCTGACAATTGTCCACTATTTTATAGCTATACTTACAGTTGACTAATGATGTTTACTGCACTTGTTTAATGCCTACACTTTTCACTATATGCATTAAATATACAATCACTCTTATCTCTTAATGTACACCTGTAATGAAAATTTGAAAGAGGCAACATTGATAATAAAGGCCATGCCAACTTGAATTGCAATGCACATTTGAGAAACCAACTGCAAAGGCAAGCTTTCCTATGGCACACAGACACCTCATTGGAGCTCTTGATGGGCACTGAGAATTCCTTGAAACCGTGATCTCTTAAAGGGTGGTAATGTATTAAGGTCCTACAAAAGCTCCAGAAGAAGCCACGACTGTGGTGAAACATGTAGAGGCAACCATTCTTTTGTATTGTGACCACTGAGCTTTATTGTGTTAATTTTTATATATTAAATTGTTTTTCTTTTTGTAAATTATGTTTGTTTAATAAAAATATATATATTTTTTTGTAATATCAATTTTCAAAATATAAATTTGTATTATTAATATTATACTAATGGAATTGGAGGTGAAGAACAAAGTGTAAATGTATCATTTTGGTGCAATCTTCAAAGATTAACGTGTCAAAAATGCTTTATTTCATGTTACTGGGAAGAGGAGCATAACTGCAAATTAATTCTATGTATCATTCAACTAAAATCTCCTTTTTTCTAATTGAAAAAGCAGATAAGACTGCTATACTTTGACCGGCAGCCTGGAACACCCTATTGGAGCAAGGCAATCATTTCTGCATACAAAGCAAGAAAAATTGCAGAAAATCACCCGTAACGTAGTTCTGTTGGTGTACTGAGACTATTAGATCATAGGAAAAATAAAATGATAATTTTCATACCTTTCTGACTATTACTCAGTCCATAAAAACACAAAATGGAAAGTGCGCACACCTTATGCATTGCCAATGACATTTATTGAATAATAAAATCAGTAAAAAGTGGGTACTCATAAAATGCAACTCTCAATGAACCATAAAACCACACAGTGTGGATTGGTGCAGACATGTGCTGTAACACATCACGGGGTAAAAGCTGACGTATTTTGGGG
Organism: Aquarana catesbeiana; assembly: GCF_042186555.1. NCBI lineage: Eukaryota > Metazoa > Chordata > Amphibia > Anura > Ranidae > Aquarana > Aquarana catesbeiana. The sequence goes on along the minus strand of NC_133326.1, from coordinate 74,995,119 downwards.
GCGCACCCCCTTCCGCAGAGCTAGGCTTCTCTGAGGAAGAGCAGCCTAGCTCTGAGGAAGGGGGTGCTCCCCCGAATTGCATCAGCTTTAATCCAGTGATGTGTTACAGCACATGTGTCTACACCATTCCAGACTGTGTGGTTTTATGGTTCATTGAGAGTTGCATTTTGTGACTACCCACTTTTTACTGATTTTATTCAATAAATGTCATTGGTAATGCACTAGGTGTGTGTGCGTTCCATTTTGTATTTTTGTAGTTTCCACTGGATTACCCCACCCGAGGAGGGTAGCATCCATCTAGTCTTGGAATACTGATACCCTTGTTGCTCTTACTACACTATAGAAGACTTACTATAGAAGACCTTTCAGCGTTGGAAGTGACTATCTTTTTTTGTTTATTTATTACTCAGTCCATACCTGTGGCTGAATCTGACCCATTCACTTTAGTGTTTGCACATTTTCGACTCTGCTATTGAGCTCTGTAAACAACAGGATTTTTTAAACAGGTGGTAAGGAGATCAAGTAAAAGATTTGAAAAGGAGTCCAGAGCTTCAACTGCTGGCTGAATAGAAGACTACATAGAATTCCTATGCATTTTTTTTTTATTTAAATGAAAAGTTACAGTTTTATTTTTAGTCCTGGCTATGAGAAATAAGAAAAAAAGCTTTATCTTATCACTTTATATTCCCTTTAGATAGGAAAAGATCTTTGTTAAGCCATCCTCAGAATTTTCTACTTGGGTTCACTTAGAACATTTAAATATGTTAACGCCAATGTTTCCATTGTTTCTGCATGTAGTTCTGATTGAGCTATGTGCACTATTCAGTAAAATAATCTCAAACTAACTATGGGTGTAAACAATAATAAACATCTACGGGGCTCAGCCTTATGCCTGGTACACACAATGAGATTATCGGACGAATGATTGTTGTTTTTCTTTTTTCTTTTGTATGCTAGCCTCATATAAAAAATGAAGAGTTTACTAAAGTTACAAAAATTCTCGTACAACAGGATAAAAATTCGGAAGTGACGTAATGTGTTGTAGTGTATTTGTATTGTATTTTTGAACAACAATTGTACTTATTAAATGAAAATCGTACGATCTGGTATCATACAAGAACATTTTTTGTGCTTGTCCCATTATATAATTTTGCACGAATTGTCATGATCGGCTCTCGAAAGCTGTGTACTAACAATCAGATTATTGTATGATTGCTATGAAAGTGGTATTTTTTCATACGGGCCAAAAGTGTATATGAGTTATTCATATTCAAAAAGCAGAAAGAAAGACAGCTATCCTGCCCTTAGATTTTTTTGCTGGATCAAATGCAAAAGTCGTTTTTAATAAATATGGTTGGAGATAAAATTTATTCTAAAAAATACCACTCTATCCTGACAGTGACTGCGTTTTTTTTCTAGTTACAGTGGCTATTTTTATTGTGACCGCCACAGTCCTTGGTAAACATGTGAAAAGCTCATTAAGCATTTTTATTGACATATCTGACATTTCAGCAAGAAGGGAATTCCTGATGAGACCCTCACTGAAGCTGTATGAGCTGCTTTAACTGTTGAGGGAGCCTGATTAAATATTGAGTATCCATGCCTGTAAAGTACTCTGGAAATTCTCAGGAATTTTGCAAAGCTATTATATTCTTCACTAATTTTTGTGGCTCAGCAGTCATCTCTAGTATGTTTTTCTATAAAACTAGAGATCTACATTAGTACAGAAATGCCTAGGAAACGCTACAGTGTAATTTTTTTTTTACTGGTTTACCAAGATGTAAAAACATTCTCGATCAGCAATGACATCTTTAACCAATCAAAATATTCTGAATGACATTATACATATACATAGTACCATGAACAATATGATGGCCTCTAGCTGAATGGGCACCGGAACCCCGACCGATGTTAATTTATCTTTCTGAGGTGCAGAGTGGCTATGGGTATTACAGTTACATTACCTCTGGTATTCAATCTGAGTAAACTGTCTGTCTGGGTTGGTCCACATTTTGACCTCCAAGCAACCAATGCAATTTTTCATTTTTCATTTGTTCCAATAAAACTATATTGCTTATTTCAGAGTTCATTAAAGCACCAGCACAGTAGATATATTATTGAGCACACAAAGTAAAGGCATTGAAGGGGCTTTACTAAGACTGGACAGTGCAAAACCTGGTGCAGCTCTGCATAGTAACCAATCAGCTTCCAGAGTTTTTTTGTCAATGCTTAATTGAACAAGCTGAAGTTAGAAGCTGATTGGCTACCATGCCCAGCTGCACCAGATTTTGCACTCTCCAGTTTTAGTAAATCAACCCCATTATCCCTGGTTTTGCATGTTCCATAATATTCGTTTTAATCAGAGCCATGTTTTAATACTTTTGTTAAATTTATGTCACAAGGAGGCAGACATGCACCCTCCGTGACAATTTACACTGGTTACTATCGCATTGGCCAGGTGGCATATTTTTTATCTTTTGGGAGGGAGGCGGCAAATAATGCACCCGGTCACCAGCCCCACACTTACCCCATCTAGGTCGTGGGCAGCGCTTCCTCTGGGCGGCGTCTCCACCTCCTGGTGCTTCATGGCGGCTTCCCCTGTGTCACACAACTGTATTGTTACTGGGTGGGCTTGGGGGGGGAAGTGCTCTGTGCCCAAGCTTACCCTTTTTGAAGCCTATTAGAGCCTCTGGTTTTGCTTCTAAAAAAAACCTCCCATTGGAATCCATGCGTCTGGCGCATGCACGTAGATTAGGGGGGCGGACGCATGGATTAGGGCGGCTCCTGCCTCCTGCATTACGGGCCGCCACTGGTTTTGGCTCCTGAAAGACCCAAAGGATACCCAGATGACAATTGCTGGATGGTCATTCCTGGGTAGTAAACTTTAATCCCCTTATGTATCCCCATAAGCTGGGAATAACTCTGCGCTTTTGAGACATCGGAGATCTGAATACTGGAGACATTTAACATGAACCTGGAAGGGCTCATTATTGAGTAATTTTGGTTTCAGTGAGCATAGAAATCAATGAAGAGGAAATTGCCAAGTTTCCCCTATTATATCTGCTGAACCTGCAGTCATCATTCCAAATTAAAATGTTGACAGATGCTTGTACAGGAGTGCGCCACCATGCCTTGTCTGAAAGAGCTAAAATCTGTGTGTGAAATAAGCTTTTAAGTTATGCATTTACGTTTGCTAATGTTTGAAGATTCAGTACTTATCACATGTGAATCAGCACTACTTGCACTGAGCCAATTTAACAACATATACCAACATACTAGTAATGAGAAAATTTGAAAGAGGAAGAATGAAAAACAATTTCACCAGTTTTTATGCAAACCTTAATAAACTTATACTGTATGTAATGTCATTTTGGAAGCACTTTATGTTCATAGAATTACTACAAAAACTAATTTACAGCTAACAATTTATATTGTTTCATTACACCCTGTTGAATGTAATTAGGATATAATGTGTCATAAGGGTATATTTAATGAAGTTTTCATTTACTCCAAGATATTTGAAATAACAAACTTGCATTGACTGTTTAAACCAAGATGTGACTTTCAGTTATTAAAATTCAGTTATTTCAGTACAGGAGTCAGCATGAAAATGCATGAGACTGATTGACTGAATTCATTAGAATTTCCCCACTGTGCACATTTTTTGATCACTTGGAAAGAGTCTGGACTGTCACCAAAATAGCACACACTTCTCACTTCGAGGTGCTTTGGATTAGATATGCATTAATGAAGGAAAATGTACATTACAGATTGCTTAGTGTTATTCAAGCCTTTTAACCCTTTAAAACACAGACACAAGAATGTGACAATATTAATTAAAAGCCATACAATTTAAGTTATTTTTGCTATGTATATACCTCTGGGGAAATTGTTTCAACCATTTGTTCACCCACATTAGAGGAAAAAAAGTTGCCAAATATGGACAGCAATCTCTCTAACAATACTTAGCCATGAAAAATTGGCTGTCCTTGGATCAATGATGGGGTCAACCATGCATCAGAAAAGGTTTGTTTCCTTCTTAGCATGGGGACTACAGTAGCTAGCAGGTAATTCCTGAACTTTCAATTTAGATTTATCAAGTTGAGCTATTTCATGGCTAAACAAGCATTTAAACTTGTTGTTGCCGGAGCCTTTTTTTTTTGCACCCATGTTAAATGCACATTTAAAGTTTCAACGTTACATAAAATACTCAAAACATTATATATCTTCCTGAAAGCAGAGACTCTGTAAAAAGAAAAAATATTGGTATTTGCAATTTTTCATACCAGACAATAATTGGCCTGCTGTTTATCAAATCTATATTTTAAGTAAAAAAATATACTCTTTCACACCATAATCCCCCCCTCCACCAAATGATTTGGACCAGTGAACAAAGCAAGGTCCATAAAGACATGGATGAGCGAGTCTGGGGTGGAGGAATTTGACTGGCCTGCACAGAGTCCTGACCTTAACCCAATGAATGGAATGAATTAGAGTGGAGACTGTGAGCTAGGCCTTCTTGTCCACATCAGTGCCTGACCTCACAAATGCGCTTGTGGAAGAGTGGTCAAACATTCCCATAGACAGACTCCTAAACCTTGTGGACAGCCTTCCCTGCAAAGGGTGGGAGAACTCAATATTGGAACCTACAGACTAAGACTGGGATGCCATTAAAGTTCATGTGCGTGTAAAGGCAGGTGTCCCAATACTTTTGTTCCATCTGCCATTCTGATCTGACTTTGCAGAGAATCAGTCTAGAATCTCATGCTGAGACAGAATGAGGGTGCCCATGTGAAAGGGTCCTATGCATTTGTACATAGTCATTCTTCCTCCTTTTTCTTTTCCTTTGCTTTCCTTTCCCTCATACGAATATTATATGTTCTCTTTTTTAACCAGCAGCTTGAGCTGTTGACATGTTTTCTAGTTTTGTTTGACCTTCCCTTGAAAAAAAAAAAGCCTAGTGTTTACAAGTTCAGTAGATAGAAATGATAGTGAATGAGTCTGAGCATTGGCTTATCTCACTCTCTTCTCTGTGGGAGAGGGACCTAACGGTTATGGACATAGTCTTTCCTTTCCTGTTCTCATCTGACTCAGCAGAAGATCATCTAGGATGCTGAGACAGAATGGAACGTACCTGTGTTAAAGGGGCCTAATGGATATATACATACATGGGAATTAATAAAGACTGCTGCAGACAGATTTTTGCAAAAGTGTTTCTTATGTTCTAAAAGTGGTGCAGCATGCACCAGATTCATGTACCTGTCTATAAATAATATTTGAATTTGGGGAATGGTGCACCACTTTTAGAATGCACATGTGAAACCTTCACAAAATTTTTCTGCGCCACCTTCTCTTTCTACGCCAAAAGAGAGTTGGTTTCAATTAGCTCCATTTTCGTAAGATACGAACTGTTGGGATTGTATATTGAATTTGGTGCATTCGATGCACCACAAGGTAAAAGTGGCACATTTTAGAACTACCTGAATTTGGTGCATAAGTCACTTTTAGAACCAAAAGTATCACAAATGCTTTGTGAATTTGGCACAGTGCATTCAAAGAGGGATTAACGCCAGAACAGTGGCACAGCAGCTTTATTGAATTTCCCCCATAGTCTTTCCTCTTTCTTTCCCTTTTACTTTCCCTCATATTAATAATATGCATTCTCATTTTCCACCAGCAGCTGGAAATTTTGGCTCCTTTTGACATATTTTCTTGTTTCTTTTTACCACGTCTTGAAAAAAGCCTGTTTATTATCTCAGTAGCTAAAAATGATATTTACACACCCAAATGAATGAGCGAGAGGATTGACTTATCCAGCTCACCCCTTCTCTGTATGGTACTGTCTAATGATTTAACCAGGGACAGCAAATCTGAAAGAGAATAACATCTGCATACTGCACTAGGAATGCCAAGATGCATTCAATTGTATGTACAGCCCAGGCTTTTTTTCAGTTTATGATAGAGTGGGAAGGGTTAAAACCCATTTTAATTTATATTTTGCTTTTGGTGTCCTGCTGGGGAGATTTCCCTGAACTTTTTAAAAAGATACTAGGATTTTCCAACCTTTTCAATTCTATCCAAAACTATATTAAAACTAAATTTTACGTTTACATTGATTATAAATATACCATATGCTACACACACACCAGTTTAAAAACTTAGCAGCTTAAAAAAGACCCCAACCCTTTGTAGTTTCTGTTTAATGGCATAAGCCAGACAGGGGCCTGATCAGATTTCTGCTATTTAGCCCAATTTTGTGTGGGCATTGTGTTTATTTTTCTATTTCCAGTAAATGGCACAGAGACAAGTTCAAGTGCTGTTATCAAAGACGTAACAAAATTACAGTTCTCCAGTGTCCTAATCAAAGTATTTTATCTGGTTTTCTATGTTGCACTTGGTTGCAGCGGTTTGTAGTAATCAAGATGCATACATCCAGATTCATAAATCATCATTACACTGAACAATAACAGGCACCAGAGAATCAGCGCTTTTTATCTGGGTAGTGTGCTATTTGGAAAACGCTGATGTTTATTATAAAAGCCATTGCAGTGCTCCATCTGTATACCTCAAAATGCAGCTGAGAGTGGCAAAACCGCTTAGTTTCTCGTGATAACGTTTGGCCTTATTTGCGATGTTATGCACCTACAGTATTAACTTTTAAATATATAATAGTTTAACATATGTTCTCTGGCGTGACATCCCACTGGACGCTATTTTAAATTTCCTATTACGAGTGACCTTGGTAGTCAACAGAACAACCATGCAGCAAAAGAAAAAGTAATGTTATCAGCTTTGTGCAGGGATATGGGAGATTACAAATCTAAAGTGTGTCTAAACCCCAAGAATGAAAATGTAATATATTGCAGCTTACCAGAAGGTGGCTGCATTTGTTTTCTTTCTTTTTTTAACTTTTGCTTGCTGATCCAGCCAATAACACAATGATACTGCTTACTCACCATACTGTATTTATGGAGGAGCAGCCTTACCATAATAGGATAAGAAGTACTTTAGGATTACAGAACTCCTCTTCCTCTTCTTATCTCCATAACATAGCCGGTGTAATGTAGTCCACAAAGAGAACTGGAAACAATGCTAACTCATAATAAAGTAGGCAGAACAAGAAGTTAGGAAAGAAGGGAAGATGGATACAGATGACAAGGAAAAGGCAGCTGTACTAAATGCTTTCTTCTCCTCAGTCTTCACACAGGAAAAGGATGGGTATAACAACCATGACTGTATTGTTAGTAGGGATGGGCCGAACAGACCCCTGTTCAGTTCGCACCAGAACTTCCGAACACCGTGAAAGTTCGGACCTGAATAACGAACCCCATTAAAGTCAATGGGACCCGAACGTCAAAAATCAAAAGTGCCCATTTTGAAGGCTTATATGCAAGTAATTGGGCATACAATGGTTATAGGGGTCCAGGTCCTGGCCTGGGGGACATGTATCAATACAAAAAAGTTTGTAAAACATGTCATTTTTAAATGAGTAGCGATTTTTTGATTTTTAAAGTGAAAGCATAAAAATAAAAAAATCCTTCCAAAATAGTCCCTGGGGGGGGTCCCCTTAGTCTACCTGTAAAGTGGCAGATCTGTACCATGTCTAGAATTTGCTGCAGCAATAATTGCATTTATAAAGCCAAAAAAATGACATTTTCCCTGCAAGCTGCCTTTATTTTGCTCAGCAACAGCTGGGGAGCCAGTGTGAATGATGAGGCCACAATGTAGTACACTGGGAACAAGATTGGAGATTTTTTGGATACATTCTGGTGTCACTTTGACTTTGGATAGAAGTAACATGTGCGTAAAAATTGGTCTTTGGGTGTCGGTGGCGCCTTCCCACTGTAACCCTATAGAGGTAATCTTGATGAAAGCAAGAATTGGCCTTGCTGTAAAAAATTGCAATGATATGCACCTGTCAAACAGGTGCAGAAAAATTGGTCTTTGGGTGTCGGTGGTGCCTTACCACTGTAACCCTATAAAGGTACTCTTGATGAAAGAAGGAATTGGCCTTGCTGTAAAAAATTGCAATGATATGCACCTATCAAACAGGTGCAGAAAAAAATGGTCTTTGGGTGTTAATTGTGCCCATGAAACCTATACCAAAAACATTCTTCCAGATGAAATGATTGAACACCCTCAAATCAAGGCAGCCTTGAAGTCCTGCAGAGATTCCACATCAAAAAAGACTTAATCATTGACATGGGCATCAGGGGCTTCATAGCTGGTAATCCAGGACTGATTCATTTTTATAAAAGTCAAACGGTCCACGGAGTCTGTGGACAGACGCATTCTGTGATCAGTAATGAAGCCTCCTGCATCACTGAATACCCATTCTGAAAGCACACTGGATGCAGAGCAGCCCAACAACTCAATAGCATACTGGGCAAGTTCTGGCCAGTGGTCTATTCTCATGACCCAGTAAGTCAGTGGATCATCAGCTGGAAAGCTCTCCATCTCTGTTTTGGCCCCGAGGTAATCGTCCACCATGTGATGCAGACACTGCCGATGGCATGTGGAAGCTGACAGCCCTGACAGCCCTGGGCGGCGAGGACTAAAAAATTCCGAAATGCCTCACTTAGGTGGACGCCTTCTCCAACGCTCCTCTCTTGACCAACAGAAGACTCAAAACTATGTTTTCCACCACACTGTAACCTACTGGAGTCAGGAAAAATGTTCAATAAAATCCTCTTTAACGTGTCCTCAAGAGATTTTACCTTCTGCACTCTCTGTGGGGACCGGATGAGTTTTGAGACCTTCACCTTATATCGGTGGTCAAGGAGGGTTGCCAACCAGTAATCATCCTTCTCCTTTATGCCACAAATTCTTGGGTCCTTTTGCAGGCTTTGAAGCATGAGGTTGCCCATGCACCTCAAATTTGCTGAGTCTTGAGAAGCAGACTCCTCTGGGTCACTAAGGATGACAGCATCTGGAACTTCCTCCTCCCAGCCACGTACTACTCCCAAGGGTCCTGGGGTTGGAAAGCCATCGCTTATGGATTGACGGATGTCTTCCTCTTCTTGAAAGCCTGTGAAAATGCCAGAATCCTCCTCCTCATCCTCCTCCCCTCTCTCCCCCATGTGTTCTGTGACATAGGAATGATGGTGTCTGGATAAAGTGGGCCTTGCGAGAAAAGGAAGTCCTCCTCTTCCTCCTGCTACTCTGCCTCCAGTGCCCTGTCCATAATTCCATGCAGAGTCTGCTCCAGCAGGAACACAACAGGGATTGTGTCATTGATGCCAATCAATGCTCACCAGTGCAGGCTCACCAGTGCAGGCTCACCAGTGCCAATCAGTGCTCACCAGTGCAAATCAGTGCTCCCCAGTGCCGTACATTGCAGCCTCAGCAGACCAGCTAAGGGTGGAAGACACAAACACCCCTCCATCTTCTTACACCAGCTCAGGGAGGCTAAAGTGACTGGGTGGCAGACATAATGCCAACCTACACCCCCCACCCCCTTACCACAAGCTCACCTTGGATTGTGGAGCACACTGCCATCGCAATCCGCAACCCCCTCCCCCCCAGGGCGTACCTGAGGTACACACGGGCAACAGCTAGAGAGCTCCAAAGAAGCTCCTGGCAGGACTTTTCCTGACGTCCTGCCAGCGCACCGCTCCAGTGTGAAAGCCCTCGGGCTTTCACACTGGAAACAATGGAGCAGCTGTTTGAGGGCAGATTGCAGGCGCTATTTTTAACGCTATAGCACCTGCAAAACGCCCTGGGTGTGAAACTGTAATTTTGTAACTGTTGGATATGCCAGTAAAAACGTGACTGTGCCAGTAAATTTTGGGTGTTGTGTCAGTAAATTTCAATCTGGTAGGTTGGCAACACTGCCTGGAGCACCACTGGACATTATACCTAACAACCCGCTCCTCCAATTTTGTGGGGAGACAGGGCTGGTAGATATTTGGGGGAAGTGGAATCCGGAGGTAAGACAATACTCCTGTTACTCTAGGAGACACTCCACATTATCCAAAATTGACCTTGTGTTATGTAATGAAGAGGCTCTGTATATGATAGAGGAGGTAAATTATGAACCAAGAGGTCTTTCAGACCACCACTCACCTGTGTTTTTTTCAATAAAAATGGGGAATAGTTATAGAAGTGACTGGAAAATGACCCCCTTTTGGCTGGAGCTAATGGAGGATTCAGAAAGAATAACAACCAGCCTAAAAGAATTTATAGAAGTAAACGCGGAGTCAGCCCCACTGGGAGTGATCTGGGACACCCTGAAGGCATTCCTTCGGGGTGTACTAATACAGCAAATGTCATATATTAAGAAACAAACAAGGGCAAAAGAGACCATCGTTGGGGAGAGAGTTAGAGTTGGGGAAGCAAGGTATGTGGAGTAAGGATGAGCCCAATGTTCGAGTCGAAAGTAAGTTTGACTCGAACATCAGGTGTTCCCCCGTTCGTCGAATAGCGAACAATTTGGGGTGTTCACGGCAAATTCGAAAGCCATGGAACACCCTTTAAAAGTCTATGGGAGAAATCAAAAGTGCTAATTTTAAAGGCTTATATGCATGGTATTGTCATAAAAAGTGTTTGGGGACCTGGGTCCTGCCCCAGGGGACATGTATCAATGCAAACAAAAGTTTTATAAACGGCCATTTTTTCAGGAGCAGTGATTTTAATAATGCTTAAAGTGAAACATTAAAAGTGAAATATTCCTTTAAATTTCGTACCTGGGAGGTGTCTATACTATGCCTGTAAAGTTCCTGTAAAGTGGCGCATTTTTCCCCTGTTTAGAATAGTCCCTGCACAAAATGACATTTCTAAAGGAAAAAAAGTCATTTAAAAGTACTCGCGGCTATAATGAATTGTCGGTCCCGGCAATACAGATAAAAGAAGTCATTTGAAAATCCCCCCCAGTCCATTACCAGGCCCTCTGGGTCTGGTATGAATATTAAGGGGAACCCCACCAAAATTAAAAAAAAAAATTGCATGGGGGTCCCTCCAAATTCTATACCAGGCCCTTCAGGATATTGGACAAATAACTGAGGAGAAATGGAGTTGAATACTGGCATTGGGGCCCACGGTCTTATTATCACCCTCACAGATTGTATACCACTTATTTTTGGTACAGATTATATTGCACGCCCCTGAAAATGTTTATGTTTGGAAGAAGACCAGACGCGAATTGCCCAAGGTGTAGGGACATAAAGGGAGATTTGGTGCTTATGGTCTGGAGATGCCCCAAATTATACAGATATTGGAAGGAAATAGTTAACAAAATAAATTCTGTATTTGGGACATCTCTAGACATAGAGGCTAAGACGTGTTTTGGGGCCTATAGAAAGGAATGGTTTTTCAGGAGATATACAGACAGCAATAACTAGATGTTGAAGAGTGGATGAACGCTATGAAAGCTACAATATGGAAGGAAAAATTTGCATATAGTAAGAGGGGGAATATTAAAAAATATGAGAGATTGTGGAAATTATGGTTAGAGGTGGAGTAATCCCAGTTACATGGAGATGGTGATAGGTTTGGATGGGGGGGGTGGTGGAATGAATGAAAGATGGCAACAAGGGAGGGGCGTGAAAGAGTAGGAGGACCATGAGGATTTTGGGGAGGAAGTGGGGAGAGGGGAGAGGGGGGAGGGGGTGGTACAGGGGGAAAACGCATTCTTGTACTGTTGTATAAGACGGAAACATTTTTTCAATAAAAAAACATTTGATAAAATAAAAAAAAGATGTTTGTGAGATGGAGGATAACAAGAGAAAGTGACAGAGAAAAATATATTTTACCAAAACATTCCACATTCTACATTCCACATTCTAGCATTCTTAAAAACAAAATAGATTAAGTAGAAGCAACATTGTTGCAGAGACAATTTATTTCAGAGAAAGATATATTTTCTGACAGACTCCATGGCAGTCTACGTGTCGGTTAACCTCACCTCCTCTCCAATGCTATAGGACCCCACTCCCATAAATTTGAGCACACAGCCAGAGACTGCATTCCTTTTTTGTCCTCCTCTTTGGACCTACATCATTATGCACTTACGTTTCCTCACGTCCAAACTGGATGAAGGAGTCTCGAGCAGACTGGCATCAGGCATACCAACAGAGAAGTGTTAAGAGCCCAGGGCCCAGCCACGGGCGGGTGAGCGGCTTCAGGCATGTATGCCCCAGTGGTGGGGGGGCAGCCTGTGTATGCCTAGGAGGAATCGTTCGTCACGGCTGGCAAGGTCGGGAGTCTTCGGTTCGTTGTTCTCCATGGCAATGTTGTTTAAATCTTTCTGCAACTCCCCTTTGCCTTATGCCCCCCTTTCCTTCCCCTGGCCCTGTTTCTTCCCTTCATGGCACCTGGAGCGCTTTTGCGTTCCAGGGCGCCGTCTTCCTTCTGGGTCGCGGTCGCAGAAAGCTATTGCTGGGGGGATATAAAAACAGTTTGCTGCTCTTAGGGTTGATCACATTCATGTTAACATGCAGAACATACAAAAAATGAATAAAGTCCCATTAGGTGATGAAACAAAGTGCTCGTGCTTAAATTGACATCTCTTGTGCAATGGTGTTCAGACTGAGTGCCCCACATAGATGTACACTCACCCTGAATGTTGACCAACTATCGCTAGTATGGTCTTTTAGGCATGTGGGGATACCTCTAGGGAGACTGTTGAAATGACGTCTCATGCATGAATGCACCTCATAAGTATGGATGGAAATGACAAAGGAGAACCTTCATTGCGCAATGCCATAAAACCAGGTTTATTACACAAATTAAAATAATTCACTCACATTTAAAAGTGCCTTATAGTCCTGGCACCCGGCGTGTGTAACAGGTGATTATTAAGGGTAATTGGCCCTGATAGGAAAAGCCGCAGTTTGCAGCGTTCAGCTCGATTCCCGGGTAGTTTCGTATGGGCGGAAATAACACAATGACGCGGTGAAACCTTTGACGTTTCGGCCTGTCACAAAGCCATCATCAGGATGTAGTCCTATTGCTTGGGGGAAGCTTCTATCGACCTGATCCTCCTGTTGGCCTGGACTATGCTGTCCTCAGTCAAGTGGGCTTTATAGTTATGCCCTTGGATCGCTGATCCAGTGTCTAAACAAGCCTGGTGTAGGATCCCCTTTTGAAGGGCCCTCATTGTTTGGCAACAGGCTGGATAGCGCTATAGCCCGGGCCATGGGTGGAAAGTCGGGCTTCTTGCCCCAGGATAGACGACGGCCAGAAGAGGCCTCAGTGGAGAAGACACAGTACTGAGCGTTCAAGAGAAACACACTTTTTCAGGCCTGGCCGGAATTTTAGAAGGGGACTACTGGACCATCAAGACGGTCTCTACAGGCCACACATGGTCCTTCACTAGTTCTCCTCCCCCCAGATTTATTTCTACCCTGCTACCATGGTCAGAAGAAAAGAAGCTGGTGCTACTGTCCTATGTGGATTCACTGATGGTGCAGGGAGCCGTGGTGCTTGTCCCATAGGGCAAAGAATTCCAAGGGGTGTACTCCCCTCTCTTCCTAGTGCTAAAGAAAAACGGTTCATGGAATCCTGTGATAGACCTAACCTGCCTAAAAAAGTTTATAAAACACGAAAGATTCAAAATGGAGACTCTGTCTACCATCCAACATGCCGTGCAGCCAGGCGATTGGCCATTCCCAATCGACTTATAGGGTGCCTATTTCCACGCGCCTCTAGCAGAAGAATTCCGCAAATACCTCTGGTTCATGTTCGGGCAAGATCACCTGCCTCTCTTTCGGGCTGACAACCTCACCTACTGTCTTTTCGAAAGTTCTTCTGGCCGTGGTAGCCCTCATCAGAACAAAAGGGATACGCTTGTCTCTATGACCTCCTGATACTATTCCAAGACAAAGAGCAGCTGTTGATCCACCGAGAGCAGGTTATCACCACACTGCTCGAATTTGGTTGGCTCCTAAACTTAGAGAAAAGCCATCTGGAACCAGTTCAGCGCTTGGTATACCTGGGGCCCAGTTCGACACTGTGGAAAGTACCATCTCTCCCAGTAGAGAAGATCCAAGTCATACGAAAAAGAATATCACGGGCTCTGAGCTCCTCACGCCTGGGGACCTCACAGTGCCTAAAAATTATTGGCACAATGGTCTCTACGACCCCCATGGTCAAATGGTCTCTGTGGAGGCTAAGCACTTTCCAGATAGGATTTCTCCAGTAATGGAACTCAGGAGACACCAACCAATCTATTCACATAACAGCAGTAATGAGGAACAGCCTCTTCTGGTGGCTTCAGCCCAGAAATCTGCTCACATGCCACTCTATCGCCCCCATCTCATGGGTCACGGTCACGACCGATGCCAGCGGTCATGGATGGGGAGCCCTTTGCAGGTAACAACTAGCACAAGGCAGGTGGGATGCTCTTTTCCACAACCCGGGCTCGAATGTCCTGGAATTACGGGCAGCCTGGTGGCATGCCTTCAGTCATCTCTTGGGAGGGGAATCAGTTTTACTGAGAATGGACAACACCACAGCGGTCTCCTATGTGAAGAGACAAGGGGGCACTCAGAGCTCCATCTTGCTCCAAGAAGTCGAACCCATCATGTCATGAGCCTAGAAAAAACTGGCCAATATCTTGGCAGTCTTTGTTTCCGGAGTCCAGAACGTCCAAGCGGACTTCCTATCTTGCACACAGTTAGACAACAACGAGTGGTCCCTTCATGTGGAGACGTTCGAGTGGATCCTGTCCTTGGGAGTCGATCCCGAAGAAGACCTATTTGCATTCCCCTGCAACTTCAAGATCAGTAAGTATTATACGCGGGCTGTTGCAGCTAGGCCTTTGGGATAGCTGACCTGACAGATTGGTGGATTTTCAGCAGGGCATATGCCTTTTTTTTCCCGTTTCAGATCATCCTCAGGTTTTTGCAGAGGCTCCAAGCGGAAGTGGTCAAGGTGGTGATGATAGTGCCTTACTGGCCAAACAGGCCATGGTTTCCCCTCCTGACGCAGCTCAGCTTCCAGGACCCGGCTCCTCTTCCTCTCAGGCCAGACCTTCTTTCTCAGGGGGCAGTTCTGCACTTTTGCCCGGTGTTACTGGGACTGATGGTCTGGTTCTTGAGAGGGAGAGGATGGAAATTCTCGGGTGCATGTCAAGAGTGATTTCCACCCTCATGAGTTCGATAAAGGCAAGCACAAATAAAGTCTACGGAAGAATATGGGCCAAGTTTGTTAAATTTTCATCCTCTATGGGTAGTTTGAATCCAAGATATCCTGGGCTTCCTCCAATCTGGCCTAGATCTGTCTCTATCCATCAGCTCCCTCAGGGTTCAAGTCTCAGCCCTGTGGGCCTTCTTCGGAACATCATGGCCCATTTACCCTCCAATCCGGCAGTTCTTCAGTGGGACGGCAAGACTCAGGCCCCAGAAAAAAGCCGAGATTCCCCAAGTGGGATCTTCCTCTTGTCCTTGAATCACTGACTAGACTCAGTATCGCAGGAACCGCTCCGCTTTCCATCAAAGACCTTTCTGCGAGAGTCGCCTTCCTAGTTGCCATTACTTCGGCCAAAAGGGTCTCTGAGATCGGGTCCTTAGGTCATAGAGAACCATTTCTGACTTTCTTCCTGGACCGGGTGGTCCTTATCCCTATGCTCGGCTCAAACCCGAAAGTTACATCGGTGTTCCATGAGAACCACAATATTGTCCTACCTACATTCAGGGCCCCAGGGTCCACTGAAGCTCACCCTCTGGATGTAGGGGAAATACTGAAGGAATACCTGCAAGTTACTTCCTCCTTTAGATGTTCTGACTATCTGTTTATCCTGCACTCCGGCAATAACAAAGGGAAGCGAGCTTCGACCAGAACAATCACGGCCTGGATAGTCCAATTCATCCAACAGGCTTATAGGGCTAAAGGCATGGCTCCTCCAGAGGTGGCGACGGCTCATTCCAATGTGGGTATAGCGGCTTCCTGGGCAGCAGCCCGGCATGTGGCTCCAGATGTCATCTGCAAAGCATCCTCGTGGGCCTCCATTAATACCTTTATGTCACAGTATTGCATAGAACCTGCTTCCCTATCATTTGTGAACTTTGGTTTAAGAATCCTGTCGGTTGACGGGGCAAATTTCTTTTTGATCAGCATACACACCTGTGTGGTTTGGGAAGTTATTTCCCACACGTAGACTGCCATGGAGTCTGTCAGGAAAACTGAAAATTTGTTATCAAATACTTACCGTAATTTTCCTTTCCTGATGGACTCCATGGCAGACGGAATTCCCACCCATTGGTCAAGAGTTGCCTAAATACGGAATGCAGTCTCTGGCTGTGAGCTCAAATTTATGGGAGTGGGGTCCTATAGCATTGGAGAGGAGGCAGGGTTAACCCACACGTAGACTGCCATGGAGTCCATCAGGAAAGGAAAATTACGGCATTTGATAATACATTTCTTTATCGTACATCACGGGACACAGAGCACCATAATAATTACTATCTGGGTTATATGCTACCTTTAGGTGATTGGACACTGGCAACCAATAGTAAGAAGGTTCCTCCCATATAACCCCTCCCATACAGGAAGTACCTTTAGTTTTTTGCCACTGTCTTGAAGGTGATGGTCACGGCTGTGGAAGCTCTTCAAATTTTCTTCAATTTCTTCAAAAAATGTCCCAGTGAGGATGTTATATCGGATGGTATAAAAAAGCTAATGTGGATGGTACCCGAGCCTTGGTTCAAGAACGAGGTTTTGCTTGTAATGTGTCCTTTAAGGAGCTGGAGCCTTGTTATATGGTATCCCTGGTCTTCACTTGCCCAAGGGAACCAGAAGGGTGCTTTACAGGTCCAGGGGTGTGGACCCCGTACAAAGGGGGACCCGGTCCTTGAATGTCCTCAGTGACGCTACCCGCCGTGATGGGGGAAGATTGGGCCTGTATCAGGCCCTGCAGCGAGGACCGGTGAGTACTCCCTCTGGGAGGCCTAACAATACTACTGTTGTTGCTAAACATGAAATGTCTTAGTGTATGCCTTGTGTCTCACTGCAAGCTGTTGTAGCAGAGGTTACAGAAAAGCTGGCAGATGCAGCCTATGTGGGTGTCTCCCGCACGTGGCTGCATGTGCCGCGCGCACGCAGGGGCGTGCGTCAGGAGCATGTGCCACGTGCGTGCACGGAGCTCATCCATGTGCGCCGGTAATGGTCGCCGCGTGTGTCGTGGCATGCCTGTGTATGCACCGCACGGGGTGCGCATGCGCAGTAGAGCACGGGCGCGCGTGAGTATAGAGGGAGGTCACGCACCTGCATGTTCAATGCTGCTTGTCAGTTAGGCTCACGGAAGCCTAGTGTGCGGTGGGACACAGAGGTCTGGGCGTAAGTTTGGACATTTCCAACAGGTTGAAGGCTAGTAAAGGCTGTGGTAGCGGCTGTATGTTGGATTCAGCCATATAACTCAGAGGGAGTGCCTTTTTTTTCCCTCAAAACTTGTAAGCAATGTCTTCCAGGAAACAAGGTATGGGGAGCAGGGCAAGTCCAGGGGTTAAAGGGACTCCTTCAAAAACAGAAGATCAACCTCAGGTTACTGCAGCATCAGTCTCCCCTGAAAGACCTGTGGCATTTGGCCTGGCTGAGCCATTGCAGTTGTCAGACGTGGTGGCCACTACCAATATCCCTGCATCAGCCTATGCTACTAAGGATGATTTAGCATCAGCCCTAGCTGGCCTTGAAGGCAAAATAGCGGGTATGATTGCTACAGTACCACACGGAGGGAAGAAACGTCATAGATCTCCCTCTCCTGAGCCTGGTTCCAGTGGTGAATCACTTGAGCACCAGGATTCTTTTGGCATGGTCCCTGTGATTTGGATCCAGAATGGGCAGAGGATTTGGAGGAGTAGGCCATTAAGACAAGGAGGAGGGAGAGGCTGAAGAGTCCTCGGCTGGAGATTCAGGTTCTGAAGAACCAATTTTGGCCTCTCAATCCCAGAAATTGTTTATCCAGTCCTTGGCTGAGATGGTGAGAGCTGGATTTAAATTACCTCCGATACAGGGACCAGGACCCTCCTGTTCTACATGAGGATCCTTGCGTCCTCAACCAGGTTCCCAGGCGTTTCCTTTGCAACCTTTATTGGAACAGGTAATTTACGCTGACTGGGACCACCCGGACAGGACATACTTGCCTCTAAAAAGGTTTTGTTTTTTATATCCTATGGAGGAAAAATTCAGGAAGAAGTGGGATACACCTTTGGTTGATGCTGCCATTTCTTCAGTGAATAAAAGTCTAACCTGCCCAGTGGATAATGCCCAGGGATTTAAGGATCCGGCAGATAAAAAACTGGAATCCTTACTAAAAGCTTCCTTTGCGGTTGCTGGGTCAGCAGTACAACCAGCAGTTGCGGCTATCGGTATTTGTCAGGCGTTGAAGGACTGTTTTAAAAAATTGGTCAGGAACCTGCCTGTTCAAGAGGAAGTTTCTGACGAACCCTCAGAACTTCCTCTCGCTTTATGTTTTGCGGTAGACGCATTAAAGGACTCGATCCAGCAGATGTCTTGTTTTGCGCTACTCTCAATCCATATGCGCAGAGTACTGTAGTTGAAGAATTGGTCGGCCGAGACGCCATGCAAGAGGCTACTCGCGGCTTTTCCTTTTCACAGTGAGCGTCTATTTGGGGAAGATTTGGATAAATATATCCATAGGGTCTGGAAATAGTACCTTTCTGGTGCGAGAAGAAAGGATGGCATCCTCGCAAAGTAAGATTGGAAGGATCCTTGCCTTTCTTCAATCAGGAATTGATCTAAACTTATCTTTGGGAACCATTAAATGGCAAATTTCGGCCTCCTCAGTTTTTTTCCAGAGGCCAATTGCATCTCATTCTTTAGTGCGAACCTTCATCAAATGGGTACTGCACTTAAAACCGCCTGTTAAGCCTCCTTTATGCCCCTGGGACTTGAACTTCGTGCTATCAGCCCTACAGGTTCAACCCTTTGAACCGATTAGGCATATTCCTTTAATTCTGTTGACCAGGAAATTGTTTTTTCTGGTAGCCATAACTTCGGCTAGAAGGGTGTCTGAATTTGGCCACCCTTTCATGTAAAAACCTTTTCGATTTTTACATCAGGACAAGGTGGTGATGCGCCCCCGTCCAGATTTTTTACCTAAGGTGGTTTCCAATTTTCATTTGAATCAGGATATCATTTTGCCTTCCTTTTTTCCCAATCCTAAGATTAAAGAGGAAAAGTCGCTTCACTCACTGGATGTGGTGTCAAGGTTTACTTTAGCATGTTAGCTGCTTTTCGGAAAACTGATTCCCTTTTTGTTCTGCCAGAGGGTCCTAAGAGGGGACAGGCAGCAACTAGTTCTACTATCTCTAGGTGGATTCGCCAACTCATTATCCAGGCTTATGAGTTGAAACACAGGGTTCCACCTCGATATTTCAAAGCTCACTCTACTAGAGGAGTTAGTACATCGTGGGCAGTGCGCCAACAGGTGTCTATGGCTCAGATTTGCGAGGCGGCCGCTTGGTCTTCAGTTCATACGTTCACCAGATTTTACCAGCTGGACGTTAGATCTCAAAAGGAGACTATTTTTGGCCACAGCGTGCTGCGAGCGGCTTTATAAGTCCTGGGCCTGAAGGAGGTTTAAGAATACTTTGCCCTCCCCTCAAATGCATTGCTTTAGGACATCCCAGATAGTCATTATTTTGGTGCTCTGTGTCCCGTGATGTACGATAAAGAAAAATGGATTTTTAAAACAGCTTACCTGTAAAATCCTTTTCTTGGAGTACATCACGGGACACAGAGGTCCCTCCCTTCTTTTCTGGGATCTTCATTGCTTGCTACAAAACTAAAGGTACTTCCTGTATGGGAGGGGTTATATGGGAGGAACCTTCTTACTATTGGTTGCCAGTGTCCAATCACCTAAAGGTAGCATATAACCCAGATAGTCATTTTTATGGTGCTCTGTGTCCCGTGATGTACTCCAAGAAAAGGATTTTACAGGTAAGCTGTTTTAAAAATCCATTTTTTCCGTTTTTATCTCAACAAGAAAAGTATTTATTTGGGGAAGTTAAAATCATACCATTAGAATCAATTGCTGAAACTTGCACTGGGCTACATAACTAATTTTCACTTCCAAAAAACGCTCCTTAACCTAGCGCTCATTTTGGTATTTACTATAGTGCCCTGTAAAAAAGCCATGGGAGCTAAAATTACAGTAGATTGCAGGTCTGAGCATGCTCAGTTGTGTTGGCACCTAGTTGTACAGAGACGGGGAATTTATCTCTTCTCAGACTTTTAAAGATATTTCAGTGTAGAAATAATTTGTTCACACAGCTTAAAAGCAGATTATCTTTAAACAATATACCGCATATTTCAGTACCATTATGTAATTATATCATGCTCTGAACATTATTTCCATGTACACTACTCCAGGTTTTAGCAGAGTAATGCCCCGTACACACAAACGGAATTTCCATCGGAAAAATCTTGGATGGTTTTTCCGACGAAATTCTGCTGAAGCTTGGCTTGCATACACACGGTCACACAAAAGTTCTCTGAACTTTCGACCGTCAAGAACGTGGTAACATACAACACTATGATGAGCCAAGAAAATTAAGTTCAATGCTTTCGAGCATGCGTTGAATTGTTTC
This sequence comes from Aquarana catesbeiana, assembly GCF_042186555.1. Lineage (NCBI taxonomy): Eukaryota > Metazoa > Chordata > Amphibia > Anura > Ranidae > Aquarana > Aquarana catesbeiana. The sequence continues at coordinate 74,974,573 of NC_133326.1, read as the reverse complement.
CGAGCATGCGTAGGAATTTTGTGCGTCGGAATTGGTACAGACAATCGTAATTTCCGATCGGAACTTTTTACGACCGAAAAATAGAGAACCTGCTCGCAATCTTTTGCTGGCGGGAATTCCGCCAGCAAAAGTCCGATTGAGCATACACATGGTCAGAATTTCCGACCAAAAGCTCACATCGGACCTTTGCTGGCGGAATTTCCGATCGTGTGTACGGGGCATTAGGGTTTGTGCGCTATTTGCTTTCAGAGAACTAAAGTAAATTTGATTTTGGGAGTAATTTTTTTACCAGCGCTATAGTGAATACCTTTTTAGCGCTAATTATCATGATTAGCCCTAATTAGCGGTAATTTGTGCTAATTAGCGCCGCAGCGCTATAGTAAATGACCCCCGGAGTTATATCTGGTTGAAAAAAGACACAAGTCCATCCAGTTTAACCAACACAGAATTTTTTTTTTATTAAACTTCCATATACACTATCCAACACCCACAGCTGATCCAGAGGAAGGCAAAAAAAACCCAATAAAGCATGATGCAATTTGCTCCAGCAGGGTAAAAAAAATTCTTCCCAAAGAGGCAATCAGATTTTCCCTGGATCGACTTTACTTATACATCTTAGTATGCAGTTATATTATGTGCATTTAGGAAAGAATTCAGGCCTTTCTTAAAACAATCTACTGAGCTGGCCAGAACCACCTCTTGAGGGAGTTTATTCCACATGTTCACAGCTCTTACTGTGAAGAAGCCTTTGGAGATTAGATCTCTTTTCCCCCCTCCTAACCAGGCCAATTTTTAGCTTTCAGTGCTCTCACATTTTGAAAGACAATTACTCAGTCATGCACCTGTTCCCATATGAAATTGTTGTCCTTTTTTTTCACACAAATAAAGCTTTCTTTTGGTGGTATTTAATCACCACTGGGTTTTTTTTTGCCTGAAAAAAGACAGAAAATTTTGCTAACAAATGCATTTTTCTTTGTTTTGGTTATAAAATTTAGCAAATTAGTACATTTTTCTTTATACATTTTGGCCAAAAATTATACTGCTACATATCTTTGGTAAAAACAACCCAAATAAGTATATATTATTTGGTGTTTGTGAAAGCTATAGAGTCTACAAGCTATGTGTGTACTGACGGCCTAGATCATTTCTTGAGACACTAACAAGCCAGGAAAGTACAAATACCCTCCAAATGACCCCTTTTTGAAAAGTAGACATTCCAAGGTATTTAGTAAGAGGCATAGCGAGTTTTTTGAAGTTTTAATTTTTTCCCAATTCTTTGCAAAATGAAGATTTTTTTTCACAAAATTCTCATATTAACAGGTTATTTCTCACACACAGCATATGCATACTTGCAACTACACCCCAAAACACATTCTGCTACTCCTCTTGAGTATGGCGATACCACATGTGAGACTTTTACACAGTCTGGCCACATACAGAGGCCCAACATTCAGGGAGCACCGTAAGGTGCTCTAGGGACATAAAATTACAAATCAAATTTCCTACCTATTACACTTTTGTGAGGCACTGTAGGGCACTGATGTGGCATGGATGAGCACTGATGTGGCACAGATGAGCATGAATGAGGCATGGATGTGGCATGAATGCCCATGGATGAGGCATGGATGAGTCCAGATGAGGCACGGATGAGGCATGGATGTGGCACAGATAGGCATGGATGAGGCACAGATGAGCACTGATGTGGCATGGATGGGGAATTGATGTGGCACGGATGAGGCATTGATGTGGCATGGATGAGGCATGGATGTGGCATGGATGAGGCACATATGGGCATTAATGCAGCACAGATGGGCATGAATGGGGCACAGATGGGCATGAATTAGGCACAGATGAGGCACAGATGAGGCATGAATGGGGCACAGATGAGGCATGAATGAGGCACATATGGGCATAAATGAGGGCACAAATGAGGCATGAATGAGGCACATATGGGCACAGATCAGACATGGATGAGGCACGGGTGGGTGTTGCTGCGGTCTTCCTCCTCTCCTCACACGCTGTACCGATCGGTGTGTACAGCATGCAGGAGAGGAGAGAGCTCAATCAGACATGCACTGGTTTGTTGACAAGTGATTGCTCTGTCATTGGACGGAGAGATCCCGTGGTAAAGGGCCGCTGTCATTGGCCCTTTACCCCGACATTCCTAGGTGTGCCCCAGGGGGCGCGTGGGAAGTGCAATTCTGGGAGGACGTCATTGTGCGCCCTCCCAGAATAAGCCGACTGTGCTGTAGCCATCATTCGGCTATGGCCCGGTCGGCAAGTGGTTAAAGTGAATAACATCATCATAGGACATTCCTATTGGTCAAATGCAATGTTTTAAATAAAGAAAAAACAATCAATGAGCATATGAAATTGGCCTTTCTGCCCCCATTAACACAGAACTAATGCACATGCACTTTCACTGGGTAAATTGCTATGCTAAGTACACCCTTATTGTTGAAATACACTTTAAGCTCTGTCAATGTAGGTGCTAGTAGAACCCAAACACTTTGTTATATTTAGAGTAGTGCTTCACATGTATTGCGATTTCCAATCACTTCCTGTCTTCTGTGCAGGCCACAAAAGAGGAGTAACTCTTAAAAATATGTTTAAACATTATATATTTATTTTAGTCAAAATATTAAAAGAGCATTGATGTCCACATAAACATCTATAATAAAAGAAATAGAGTACAAAAGCAGTTTCCTGCATGGGGTTATATAACGAGATAATGAGCACTGGTAAGTGGGTCCTCACTTGCTGACGCGTTTCACCACTGCTTCATCAGGGCTTATGAAGACCACACAACACTCATCTATGAAGAAAAACAATACCATTCATAATCAATTTGGATACATATGTCATACATTACATGGTCTGTATATCACAATATAATATATTCCAACCATATGTGAGAGTGCGAGACCCATCATGTTAATTAGTCACACACGCAATAAATGTTCCCTGGGTGGGCGCCGGGGCAATAGGAAGCTACAAACCGGAGAGAATTGATGTCTAAAGTATTTAAAGAACAGTAATATGTATAATAATGGTCAGTGTTATAATCTTATAACTACACACAGAGACTATGTAGGATAGGCCACTTACTATAAAACAAATATCCTGATGGGAAAAAACTTTTTTAGGGTCTATAAAGGTCCAACAAGGTTTAATACCAATTAATATTCCCAGGTTTACAGCCAACAGGTGGATATTAGGTGTATCTCAGTGTGTAGAAACAACTTTGGATTACCTTTATGATAAAAAAGACATGGCTATGTATCATGTATTGCATTATATTTCTGTTATATCATATTATATATTATTATAAGATTATGGTTACCTTTCGCTCGTGGTTTAAACGTATGTAGGGGGTAGAGCCATGGTCACAAATACAGCTGCAGGTTACTTAGATACCCTAAAACAGATATATATGTGTGTCACAATATGTATTACATCTAGTGGTCCCATATCTACATATTAATAGAGATTATTCCTCACCAGTAAGTGGCTGAGATCAAACCACATTCCATGCAATCCATCCTAGCATTGTCACACATATCTTCAGAAAGTGATGGTATCCATGATCTAGTGACAAAACATGATATATATGACCATACGTACTAATATAGTTGTCATCACCCTATAAGGTCGCCTACCTGAGATATGTGTTGTCCTCATGTACACCCGTCTCTCTCCCTGGCTGGAATGACGGCTGATCCGCCATTCCTTCCTAAATACCATCTCTACCCGTTACTTAGCACCCATCTGGGCACCGCGTGTGGTGCCGTCCCCAGCCGGGGACACTCCCCTGTCATGACATCCCTGTGCGCCGATGTGGCCGCGTCATGCGCACAGGGTCGTGTGCTCCGACGCGGCCGCGTCATGCACACAGGGTCCTGTACGCTGACGCTGATCACTTCATGCACAGAGGCCCCAGGCAGAGAGGTCAATGCTACTGGACATTGTCGGCCAGGTACGCCCATGGCACCCCCCTAGCACCTGCCCACGGCACCGATCATGTGAGTCACAGGCGCGGCCAAATGTCCAAGTCCTAGCTTCCTCTATATTCCAGGGAGGATGATGGTGGAGGGGGAGCTGGATGGAGGGGAGTGTGAACTGCCCTTGGACTCAATATTGCTATCATTGAACAGAATACCCGCAACATGGGATGCCCCGAGTGCTGCCACCTTAGGGTGAAGCTTCCACGCCTACATAGTAAAGACTGCCAGCACATCATAAAGGCAAAAGAAAGAAATAAAGAGGCATATATACCAATCACAGATATATCAATGGATGTTTGTCTATATGACACTTTATATAAAGGTAAGAACTCATCATATTAAACCAGTACGTGTTACATATTGTGTGCCTCTCAGATATTAAAATAACAATCCCCACATTACTAGGTCATGTCCTGTCTAGTAGTGGGTGTCATATCGAACAGGATTATTGCCTTAAGATGTGACAAATCCTACGGGAAGGGTTAATAGTTCAACATATCATTTAACCCCAGAGGGGTAGTAGCTCTAAGGTTATATATCCACCTTGATTCTTTACAAAGGACTCTTTGATCCAGACTTCCCCCTTCTAGGGTCCTCTGGGATCACTTCAAGAACTGCAAATTTGATGAGAGATTAATCAAAGTTATGTCGTACTCTAACATGACCCTCAATTGGGGTATTAACTAGACCGTTCCTGATGTACAGTCAGGTCCATAAATATTGTGACATCAACACAATTCTAATCTTTTTGGCTCTATACACCACCACAATTGATTTGAAATGAAACAAACCAGATGTTTAACTGCAGACTTTCAGCTTTAATGTGAGGGTATTTACATCCAAATCAGGTGAACGGTGTAGGAATTACAACAGTTTGTATATGTGCCTCCCACTTTTTAAGGGACCAAAAGTAATGGGACAAGTGGCTGCTCAGCTGTTCTATGGCCAGGTGTGTGTTATTCCCTCATTATCCCATTTATAAGGAGCAGATAAAAGGTCCAGAGTTCGTTTCAAGGCGAGGGTGAGTCGGTTTATGATTGGGCATATGATTGTGCCACATCCAGTATTTGCAAAAATTGAAACAAGATCCCCTGGTGGCGGACTTTTGAGGCACAAAGATAGAAAAGAATATTCTAATATGAAAGATATTTATTGAAATATGAAAAATACACAACATTTAATAAAAATCATATCTAAAGTGGACATTCCAGTGTTGTCATACAGAACAGAATACATATAGCGAGCTAATATTTCTTGTACGCATTTCAAGTGTGCTATTTGCATTTGGAATCTGTTGCTGTCAACTCTCTATATGAGATCCAAAGAGCTGTCACTATCAGTGAAGCAAGCCATCATTAGGCTGAAAAAACAAAACAAACCCATCCGAGAGATAGCAAAAACATTAGGTGTGGCCAAATCAACTGTTTGGAACATCCTTAAAAAGAAACAACGCACCTGTGAGCTTAGCAACACCAAAAGACCCGGAAGACCACGGAAAACAACTGTGGTGGATGACCAAAGAATTCTTTCCCTGGTGAAGAAAACACCCTTCAAAACAGTTGGCCAGATCAAGAACACTCTCCAGGAGGTAGAACACACTTCAACAAAACAGAACACGCCAAATACAGGCGGGCCAGAAACAATTGCAGGTTCGTACTATATAAACAGACTCGGGACAAGATATATACCTGTCTTTGCCGACCACGGGAAGCCGATATGGAGGCAGAAATTAACCAAATGTGGATGTATTTGATGAGTAAACAGCAGACAAATTATTAAGGAAAATGTCTTACCGTTTTCTCCAGAGTTGATCAGGCTCTGTTCCGCCCCTATTGGTCTCCTCTTGGTCTCCTTCGATCTCGGCTGTCCTTTGGGCCGAGTCCCGAGCCCCAGGTTGGGCGCCAAACTGATTTGGACCGAACCAGAACTGTCCGGTATTTTTGTTTCTGACCCCCTGGCCTAATCAACCTTCAATGTAAAGTGTGCACACTTAAAGTAAATTACTGAGACAGACACAGTTCAGTAGCTTGATACTTCTGTTTATTTCTTCCTGTTCGGGCGGCTAATATACCGTGAGCCGGATATTTCATTATCAGACCACAAAATATACATATTCATTACTGTGACAAAGTATAAGCTTTCAGCTGGGTCATATCTATATAAGGGAATAGCAATCTATCATAGCCAAATAGGGTATCTTGCATTCAGATCTTGTTGTTATCTTGGGTGTAGTCTTGAAGTCTTGAAAGCAGGTGCAATCTTCTTTATCTTGGTTTTAACTCTTGCAGTTCAGTTCCACAGTGGGGGGGGTAAGCTGGCAGACATCTAGTTGAATATGATTAAGGCTGATAGCTGAGGCTGAAGTAAGCACTTATAACTATATAGTAATATTGGAAATATGCAGTGCACCATAACATTCCTAATCACATCCATTACAGGTGTATGTGTGTCAAAGTCAACAATCAAGAGAAGACTTCACCAGATTGAATACAGAGGGTTTACTACAAGATGTAAACCATTGGTGAGCCTCAAAAACAAGAAGGCCAGATTAGAGTTTGCCAAACAACATCTAAAAAAGCCTTCACAGTTCTGGAACAACATCCTATGGACAGATGAGACCAATATATACTTGTACCAGAGTGATGGGAAGAGAAGAGTATGGAGAAGGAAAGGAATTGCTCATGATTCAAAGCATACCACCTCATCAGCGAAGCATGGTGGTGGTAGTGTCATGGCGTGAGCATGTATGGCTGCCAATGGAACTGGTTCTCTTGTATTTATTGATGATGTGACTGCTGACAAAAGCAGAAGGATGAATTATGAAGTGTTCCGGGCAATATTATCTGCTCATATTCAGCAAAATGCTTCAGAACTCATTGGAGGAGCGCTTCACAGTGCAGATGGACAATGACCCGAAGCATACTGTGAAAGCAACCAAAGAGTTTTTTAAGGGAAAGAAGTGGAATGTTATGCAATGGCCAAGTCCATCAGCTGACCTGAATCCGATTGAGCATGCATTTCACTTGCTGAAGACAAAACTGAAGGAAAAATGTTTCCCCCCACATAAAAAGCTTCACATGGGCAAAACATAATATACACTGCTCCCCATGTTTGGCATGTTATATGTTGTTTGACAATTAGAGTTTTGCCATTTGGTAGTCTGAAGGAAGAACCCTCCAGAATCCAAGGGCAAAACAAACATCTTCCACATTGAAATAGTCCAAGATCATCATCATTGTTCGTATTTGGTCTACTGTAATGGTTACTGTAATGGCTTTTGCCCATTGTGACCATTGGGTCCTCAGCAATGTAGATCGCCTATATATGAAATTTCCGGTGAGTCTCCCAAGTATTTGCTGAGAATGAGGTTACTAGTTAATAGACTCCAATTTTTTTGCAATATATTCCTGATTTATGTAGTTTTAGTGTAGCCTCTAGTGAGTAGACGGTTACGTAGTTTATTAGGTTCAATTATGAACATATCATCAAAGGAGCAGTTACGCCTTTGCCTCAAATATTGTGAATATGGAATACTGTTAATTAGTGGGCTTGCATATGCACTCTTTGCATGTAATATGGTATTTCCTGCCGTAGGTTTTCCATAAAGGGTAGTACCAATAGATCCGTCTTGTTGCAAAACCAGGGTAGTGTCTACAATGTCCATTTGTTTTTTACTATATGACATAGTACATTTCAGATTGAATGAGTTATCCTCAAGTTTTTTAATATACTTTAATTATTTTATTCTTTTAATATTTTGACTGAAATAAATATATAATGTTTTAACATATTTTTAAGAGTTACTCCTCTTTTGTGGCCTGCACAGTCCGATTATCATAACGCATATTGTTAGACAGGTCAATTTGGTTGGTCGCTGGCTGGTTGGTAAGTTTGAGCTTGGAAATCTCTTTGTATTTGTTTGACATGCATTACCTTACCAGTGCTCCTTGCTGCAATAGACTGGTTATAGGTGGGGGCAGTGGCCTCTTGTTTGTACTGTCATGTCTATCCTTGCAGAAGATCTCTCCCTCTTGAGCTGTCTCTCTCCTGTTCCCCTGTGGGGAATTCCCATGCCGTTTTTATCAATGAACTTCTATGTGTATTGTCGGACCTGCAATGCAATAGCCGCAAGTAGTTTTAAATGGCTTTTTTCCTTTGAAATGTCATTTTGCTGTCAGACTGTTCTAAACACGGGAAACATGCGCCCCTTTACAGGCATACTATAGACACCCCCCAGCTACGAAATTTAAAGGGATATTACACTTTTATTGTTTGACTTTTGTTTGACTGCTCCTGAAAAAACGCCCGTTTTAAAATTTTTTTTGCATTGATCTATGTCCCCTGGGGCAGGACCCAGGTCCCCAAACACTTTTTATGACAATAACTTGCATATAAGCTTTTAAAATTAGCACTTTTGATTTCTCCCATAGACTTTTAAAGGGTGTTCCACGGCATTCGAATTTGCCGCGAACACCCCAAATTGTTTGCTGTTCGGCGAACTTGCGAACAGCCAATGTTCGAGTCGAACATGAGTTTGACTCGAACTCGAAGCTCATCCCTACCTACCAGTTTTCTTTTTGCTGTCTGTTTTAATGTTAGGGTGATTTCCTACTTTCTCCCTATACTATAGACCCTTTAGTTTAACTTCTATAGTCAGGAAGATACTGGAAAATTTATTAAAAGACCACATAGATGAGTTCTTGCTGGAAAAAAATATTCAAGCAACAGACATCATAAATTCGTGAAAGACTGAAGTTGTCAGACAAATCTGATTTCTTTTTATGAAGAGGTAAGAAAAAACTTGGACAGAGGGGTGGCTGTGGATGGGGTATACTTGGATTTTGCCAAAGCATTTGACACGGTTCCTCACACACGGCTAATGTGTAAGGTAAAGTCTACAGGCTTGGAAAGATCAGTTTGTAAATGGACAGAAATCTGGCTAAAAGACCAAATTCAGAGAGTAGTAGTTAATGATTCTTATGCCCCGTACACACGGTCGGATTTTCCGATGGAAAATGTCCGATCGGAGCGTGTTGTCGGACATTCCGACCGTGTGTGGGCTCCATTGGACATTTTCCATCGGATTTTCCGACACACAAAGTTTGAGAGCAGGCTATAAAATTTTCCGACAACAAAATCCGATCGCGTCAATTCCGACCGTGTGTGGCCATTTCCGACGCACAAAGTGCCACGAATGCTCAGAGGAAATTCTGAGACGGAACAGCTCGGTCTGGTAAAATTAGCGTTCGCAACGGATACAGCACTTTCGTCACGCTGCAATGTAAAAAATGGTTTAATACAGCGCACTCTCTTCTTCTTTATAATGTGAGAAGAATGAAGTAGTTTTGCTGCTCATATTCACACAGACTTCTCACAAACTTCTTTCTTTATTATTTATCAGGATTCCCTCAATATATTTTGATTTGTCACATCTGACCAATTTTTTTGTTTGTTTTTAATTGTAAAAAATTTTTTTTCAAGGCTGTTTTTTTTTTTTTTACTTTTTTTTTGCTTTTTATTCCAGAATATTTTTGTGTGTGTTTTGTGTGTCAAGTTACCACAACACCATTATTATATTGTATTATTTAATCTCAATGAGATTGTTTGGTGTTGGTGTCTCTTGCTAATTTCACATTGTATATTTGAAATGTACCTGAATCCTCACATAGGAAAACACACATAGGCGAGTATAATTGAACCAACAATTCCTTTATTAAGGGCTCACAACCAAACAAAGAGGGAGGCAACGCTGGAGAAACAGCAGAAATTGGCGAAGCCTTTGGCCCCCAGGGCACACATCAATTATTTTACTGCAAAATTGGTGGCCTGAGGAGTCCATATCTACGGGAGTGCAGTCTGGTCCAGATGTCACAGAGATCCGGAAAGCAGCAGATGACATCTGTGTCCCCAGGCTGTGGTCATACAAGAGACTGCATCTTTTGTCAGACCAGACTGAACCCAGGTCATCACTCTCTGGTCTTCCTTCCACGCTTCCTTCCACGCTGTGGCTCTGGTGGTGGAGTTGTGGCAGAAGGAGGGGTATGGTCCAACTTAATCAGGTCGGTCTTGGGTGTGATTTCGCCACTCACCCCCTTAGTTAGGACTTTATAAATAAGTTTCTCACACATGAGGCGTTGACCCTCCTGCATGCCCTTCAGTTTGGTGGCAGCCATGCAGGCAAAGGCCTCTTCAGGAGTAGGTAAGGTTCTGAGGGAAGCAGAAGCCTCCCGAATGAGCTTGAGTGCTGAATCCTGAATGTGACTCCCCTTCCTGGGTCTTTTGTATGGAAGGCGGAGGGGAGAGACCTGCGATTCGGTCAGGCTCCAACTGGTACCAGGCTTCTCCTGGCTGCCACTTAGCCCCGCCTCCTCCTGGCTGCCACTAACCCCCGCCTCCTCCTGGCTGCCACATTCCACAGCCTCCTCCTGTGTGCCACATTGCAGAGCCTCGTCCTGGCTGAGGTCTTCCTGTGTATAAAAAAGGGACATAGTTTGAGTTTTTGATTCATCAATCACACAATTTTCATCTCATGATTGTTGAAAATTGAATGTTAACAAATATAACAGACTATAATTCTGAGCCCAGCATTTTTCATTCTTGTCCCAATTTTTTGTGCCCACTACTGTCTATTGATATATAAAACACTTTATTAAATCAGCAATTAGTGATCAATAATAACATCTAGTAAAGATTATTTATTTATTGACCAGAAAACTGTAGAAGAATGCTATACCTGACTCCATCTGGGCTCCTCCACTTCTTCCTGGCTGGAAGTCCCAGGTTGGACATCGGAAGCCTCAGCTGGGGTGGACGGAAGAGTGGAAGGAAGGGTTGAGAGGGATTCCCTGACTCCAGTCTGGTCTGACAGAAATCACAGTCTCTCATAGTACCACAGGCTGGGGACATAAACGTCATCTGCTGCAGCTCCTGATCTCTGGGAATCCGTGACCTTCTTGCGCTCCCTAAGGTAAGTGCTCCTCAGGCCACCAATTTTGGCTTTTAAATAGGGGATGGTTGCTGTGGAGACCACCGGCTTCACCAACTCCAGCAGTTTCTCCAGCGCTGCCTGCCTCTTTTGTTTATGATTGTAATGTGGATGTTTCACCTGCCACAGACAGGGCAGCTCCCTGTACTTGTCTATGAACAAGGGGAGGAAGTTGTGGTCATTGAAGCCATACATTTTATCTGCAAAACACAACACGAGACAAACCCTAATGTCAGGCAAAACTCTCCTAATCTTGTTACAATATAGGCCTCAATCTAGAAACAGTATAGGCCCAAGTTTAGATTTTACCTTCGTTATCACGATCGGCGCCTCCGATACTCCTTCCTCCGCTCACAGATTGTACGTACTACGCACGTGTGTTACGATTTATACACACTGCACATGCGTGTAATTCCGCCCTCCCCTGACATTCTTTCTAGTCTATTCCCTGCCCCTTTTCGTTCGGCGCAGTGGGGGAAGAGCACATGGCGGAGACACAGCAGGTGTGTGCTATTTATATCAACGAGGAGGAGGGGGAGGAAAGCCCGGAGCTGGAAACATCTGGATCCAGAAGGAGACGATATAAGGCCTCAAATATGTCCTCAAATATGTCGACATCCTGAAGAGGGTCGACTATGATGGCAAGTATGGACCTTACCCCAACCCCAATGTCAGAAAGGCCAAGATAATGGCGAAAGTGGTCAAAAGTCTGCACCGGAATTTTGGGGTACGACGATCGAAAGATTAGCTCAGGAAGCGGTGGTCGGACCTAAAATTAAGAGAGCACGAGCAGTACCGAAAGATCTGGAGAGTGCTGCAAAAAAGTAAGTAGTTGTGCTGTGTTCCTATTCTTTTTGTCTTTATTACGTTCGTGCTGCTCCATGTGCTTTTCTTTACTGTTATCCAGTTTAAAATGTCAACTTTCATGTTCATGGGCACATTATTCGTTCGTATCAAACATTTTTCTTTCGGCCTATAAAACACCATTGTTTTGGCCATATGCATTTGACCACCTTTTTTTAGGGCCTACTTGTATGAAAATTATTTGGTTGTGTAGATGGGTTTGTTACTAGAATGAAATGCAAACTCGATTCTGTGTAAGGAGAGGACACTAAGCAGCAGTTTTCACATCTGGACACTGGAGCACTAGTGTGGGACACAAGAACACCCTTTTTATTAGGGGGCCCACACAGGTGCTCCAGTGTATACTATAGGGGTGTCTCCATCTGTGAAGCTTGGACAAAACAGGTAACGTATTGAAGCTTGACAAAGGACACTAAAATTTCTACATCTTGGAACTCTGCCAAAATAGACAACTGTACCCCACTTCCAAGCAATGTTTCATATTTATAGTTCTGCCATCAAATATCTGTGTGCTAAGTATACCATTTTTTTTTTTACATAGGAGAGAAAAGACTCGGAGGACACCCCTCATCTGAGGAGACCAGAGACCCCCCCACCTCTGGAAGAAGGGGAAATCCCCCAAAGACAAGAAGAGCAGGAGGAGGAAGACGTGGTGGAAATTTTCACCACAACAGGTCAGTGTCTGCGACCACAGGCTCAGGTAAGAGATGGATGCCGGCATATTTATAATACATGTTTTTTTTTTGGTTTCTATCTTTTTAGGTGGTCGTGATGTTGTGGATCCAGGGCATTTCACCTCGGAAAGTGCACAGATCCTGATTGGGGAGATCATGGGGTATAATAGGGACTTGGAAAACATCAAGAAAAACATCAATGATGTTATTCAAAAAAATAAGAACATCAATGATGTTCCAAATCCCTTTCTTTTTTTTTTTGGTGTGCTACAATTTAAACATTTTTTGTCTAATTGGAGAAAAGCCAAATTTTGAGGATGCACACAGTGTGTCAACATGTGCTATCTGCCATCACGGGAGATCAATGGACGCGTTTTGGGGGTGCAACCCCTTCTTCAATAATAATGGACACAAAAGGCTAGGTACCCCAAGGGGATTATATGGGCAGTGGATCAACAAGGATCAGGAATGCAGATGAAGTACAGAGAAATTCTTAGATAAAATTATCAAAATTTTATTAATACAAATTGTGCAAAATACATACTGACATTTAAAATCAACAGTGCAACAAGAGCAGTTGGTGTCAGAAATACAGCTGCTAGAGTGTAGATGGTGAACTACAACGGCCAATAAATGGTCAGAGAAGTAGTGCAACTGCTACACAATACCCAACATGTTTCAGAAAAACACAAAAAGATTAATTTCTTTTTATGATGTATGCTTCCTTCCTCAGGGGTTTCAGATAAGCAGATTATTAAATTTCTCAAAAGAAAAAAATATTTGCATATATATATATATATATATATATATATATATGTAAGTAGATTTTTCATCTGCATAAACAAATAAAGAACATGATAGACATTGATCAGTAGGTTTCAATTTGCAGAAAAAAACAGAAAAAACAACAAGCTAGATATTAATCCAAAAACAATACTTACAAGACATCTGACTCTCTATTATAACAAAGGTGTACACAGTGATGTTGCGAGATGGAACTCCCATGCCCAGGAAATCAGTGAATAGAGGCAGTCATCCCAGTTAGATTTAAAAATCAGGATAATACACAAGACAGATAAATCTCGTTTCTGTATGGAATTCGCCTCAATGCCAACGGGGAAGGAGCGGCAAGGCAGGGCTCACGAGAGCCGCCACTAAAAGGCAAGAATGACGCACATCTAAAAACCAAAAAAGGAAAGTAGGGATATTGTATGTATCTATGTACTATGAGCATACGCATAGTGTGCATTGGAAAGAAGGGAGAGATACAAAGTATAATTCTCCCCGTGATTGTATCAAGACAAAGCATGAAAAAGGATACATACTGTAGATATATAACAAACCTTAGCCACTCAAAGCAAACAGATCCAGTGTGGGGAGCTGTGCTCCTCTCAGCTGTGTAGCAGAGTTTTGTGTTTGCTGAGAGTGAGGTTAAATACCTAATGGTGTGGGAGTGGTTGTGGCCAGATAACTAGTCCCACTTCATTTAACCCATTATGCATTCAGGTGAAAGGGAAAAGTTTTAATCAGTTTTACTCAGAGGTAAGTATGGCAGAGTTTTAAGTACCAAGAAAAATGTGTGGTGATGAATCGGAAACGTCTGCCAATCACGGCTCCCCGGCCTGGGCGGCGTCCGACGTAATCGCGCAAAATGACGCAACGGTGTCCAGCGTCGACAGAGGCAGCCGACACGGAAGAAGGGCAGCATGCCAGGGCTTGGATGGAGGGCCTATTGTGCATGCGCGAGACAGAAAATCAAGCGCACGCACCTGGGAGCTGATAAAAGAATGCCTCCGCCACCGTGAGGTGGAAGCGAAGGCCTTTCCGCTTCGGGGAGCACCGCCGAGCCACTCCCCTAGGCATTTTGGGGAATCCAAACAATTCCAAAATATTGTTGCAAGAGATGGTAGAAGTATAAATTAAAGCAGATTTCTTGCCACCCTCATATTCACTAGTGGGGATCCCCCCTGTACAGAATTGTATCGTTTCCTAAAACACAGAAAAGAAACAATAATTTAATTACAATTAAGTAATGATACATAGAAAGGGAGAAGACAATGGCTTAATAGGCACTGAGAATAAACATACTAGCTTGGTAGAAATATCAGAATATGTTTAATAGGCAACCTTCCTATAGCTAATGTTTAAACAGAGATTTTAAGCATGGGACTAGGTGAGAAGACAAAAGGGAAGAAAGAAGGAAGGTATGTAGAGAAAGGAGAGGAAGCATGGAAAGGAAAAGGGAAAAAGATCCCTATCATAACCCCCTGTGGCGAAGCCTGGAAGGAAAGGCTTTAAATTAAAGGCTTCATTGAGGCCCGGGGGTAAAGTCGCATCAAGGTTCGATATCCAACGAAGTTCTCATTGGAGGAGCATTTTGTTATAATCACTCCCACGAGAGCTCGGGTGTAGGCGATCCAACACCAGAACAGATATTTTAGGACAAATACCTTCATGTACTTGGGCCACATGCCTGCCCAACGGGAGGTCGTGATCAGCTGTTTGCATGGCCCTGATATGGCGATAGAGCCTTTGCCATAATTTTTGGAGGGTCTTGCCCACATAGAAGCAGTTACAATTGCATAACAACATATATACTACGCCCGCTGTCTGACAATTGGCATAATGTCTAGGTACAAAGTGAATGCCATTGGGTAAGTATACGTTTTTCCTCGTATCCATGTACAGACAATAGGAACAGTATCCACATTGGAATGTGCCTACTGTCGTACAGGGATCACCTCTATTCTGGCCCTTAAATTCGCTTTGGACTAATAGGTCGCCCACCGAGGTAGCTCGTCTGTAGGGAATTAGGGGCATAGGGGGCACAAAGGGACCTATGGTGGGGTCAGAGGTCAATAAATGCCAATATTTTTGGCATATCTGTCTGATTTTGCTGTGGTCATTAGTATAGGTGGTAATTATTCTTGAAGTCTCATTAATATTTGGGGTTTGTTTGGAAGCTAACAGTTCATGTCTGTTTTTCGAGTTGGCACGCTGTTTGAACGCTCTTTTTAGACATTTGTGACTGTAGCCACGTTTGAGAAGTCGATTTTTCAGTTTGTTGGCCTCATATTTAAAGTCTGAATGGTTGGAACAATTGCGTTTTATCCACAGATATTCGCCATAGGGGATAGAGTTGATCAATGGCTTGGGGTGGAAGCTGGACGAATGCAGTATCGTATTCCCTGCAGTGGGTTTCCTAAAGAGTTTACATGATAATAATTTGGATTCATTAATTGAGATTTCAATGTCCAGAAATGTGATTCTGGACATATCAGATGACATGGTAAATTTAAGATTGAATTGATTCTTATTCAGTGTGTCCAAGCATTCATTCAAAAGAGATTGGGGGCCATCCCAGACGACGAAGATGTCATCTATGTACCTGTGCCACATAACCACATGGAAGAAATCCCTCTACAGTGAGGTATAGAGCTGTAGAGGGCTTCCACATCAATGGTTGCAAGTATACAATGCTTGGGGACTTAAATGTCCTGGAGAATTTGTAAAAGATGAATAGTATCATGAATGAATGATGGAATGGCCAGAACAAAAGGTCTGATATGTTCGTCTTTAATGTTTTTGTGTAGTTTGGGTAGTGCGTGGAATGTTGGTATGCGTGGATAGGGAATTCTGATGAATTCCCATGTTTGTTTCGAAATGATGTTATTGTGGAATGCATCATCTACAAATGAGTAGAACTTTTTATTGAAGGCCTTCACTATGTCAGTGCCCACTGGGCACTGACCCACTGGGCGGTACCAATCTCGATTTCTGAGGATTTTAAAACACATTTGTTTATAGTGTTCATTGTCCATGAGGACAATGTTTCCCCCCTTATCACTGGGTTTGATGGTAATATCATAGTTGTTAGATAAATTGTGTAAAGCAATTTGTTCATTTTTGGTTAAATTTGATTTCTGAGAGGGTATGGATTTGAAAGATTTAATTTCCCCGGAAGTCATTTTTAAAAAGGTAGTTACGCCATGGTTGGAACTAGGGGCAGGGTACATGGAGGAGGCCTTTTTTAAGGAAGATTTTTTAGGTATGACCGATGTGTCTTCATTTTCTTTGAGCAAAGATTCTAGGTCTAATGTGTCAATTAGATCCTGAGGGTCGTTTTCTTGTAGTAAAGCATTAAGGGCATTGAGCATTGAGGGCTTGTCGCTCACTAAATGTGCGGCAGCCTTCATATTCTGATTTGTGTTTATCAAACATGCTTTTTAATAATAATTTACGCGTATAGAGGTGTAAGTCTTTTATAGCTGTAAATTTGTCTAGTCTGTTATTCGGACAAAAAGTCAGCCCCTTTGAAAGAACTGAGATTTCGTCGGGAGTAAGGATGTGTGATGATAGATTTACTACATCCAAGGAAGATGATGCATTCACGATGGTGGTTGGTTTGGGGCTCCCTGCGGGTTCCCCTGTTTTTTTGGAAAAAAGATAGATGGAATTTTGCCTTGTGGTGTTGGTAAAGGGATTTCAGCTGGTGTAGATTCACCAGCATTGTTGGTGGGCATTGTTATTTGTGCCATGGAGCTCTGGCTCCCAGTTGGAGGATTCTGGGATTGTGATTTGGGAAAGGGTTTTTTTGGTACTATTGGCCAAAGGATGGTCCTCATCCTGGCGTCTTTTAGGTTTTCTGGATCGTCCGGAATGTTTGGACGAGGAATAGGAAACGCTTGATGACACAGAGGAGGAATCAGATATATCTGAATGCTTGGGGTAATGTGTTGGATTCCGTTTAGGATTTTTTGAATTTTTAGCTCCGGATTTTGAAGACCATTTATAGGCTTTGCCCTCTTCAAATGCTTGTTTATCCCTTAAGAATTTATTTTCTTTTTTCAAAAGAATTGTTTTATTAAAGAGTTCTATATGTACTTTTAGTTTCTCATTAAGTTTTGGGAAGGAGGGATGGCTTCTAGTGGTTTGATTTTCAAATAGATCAGATTTATATTCTCGTCTATGTCAATCATGCGTTTCTCATATTCCTCCATGAGTAAATTCATCATACCCACTGAGCATGACTGGAGATTCTGTTCCCAAGCTGTTTTAAAGGTGGAACTTATGTTTTCAAAGGAGGGAAAGATTTGGACACCAGGGGATTTAAACCATCCTTAATGTATTGTTTGAAGCTTTGGATGTGCCAATAAGTAAGTGATTTTTTCTCCAGACATTTAGTAAGGCTGGAGAACAGAAAACTTAATTCGGAATCGCGGGATTCGTTCTGGCCATAGTCCTGTTGGAGTCTGGTCATAAAGTCATCCCACGATTGGCTATATAATTCTGCCATTTTCAAAAATGGAAAAGAAACCTGATCGATCAAAAAGAGGGAAAAGGTTGTAGCTTAAAAGATTAGTTCCAAAGAGAGGACTGGGGACAAGGCGGGTATTTACTACCCAATTATTAAAGAAATAATAGAATTGGAACAAACATTGAGCTGATCCTGAGAGTCACTGCCACATCCCATTAAACAATGGACACAAAAGGCTAGGTACCCCAAGGGGATTATATGGGCAATGGATCAACAAGGATCAGGAATGCAGATGAAGTACAGAGAAATTCTTAGATAAAAGTATCAAAATTTTATTAATACAAATTGTGCAAAATACATACTGACATACATACTGACATTTAAAATCAACAGTGCAACAAGAGCAGTTGGTGTCAGAAATACAGCTGCTAGAGTGTAGACGGTGAACTACAACGGCCAATAAATGGTCAGAGAAGTAGTGCAACTGCTACACAATACCCTTCTTCAATAATAAAGTAGCTGTGAGGAAGGGGTGGCTCCCCCAAAACACGTCCCTTGATCCCCCATGATGGCAGCTAGTACATGTTGACATTCGGCTATTTGTGTGCATCTTCAAAATTTGGCTTTTCCGGGGGTGACTTCACCCCCTCTGAACGCAATGGCAAACACAGTTCCTAAATACTCATGTCTGATATTGCCTTTAAGTTCTACCAAATGTGGACTTTGTAAGTTCAAGATTTGTGTCTTTCTTGTGGGTTTTAAACATGCCTGTTTTATCTTAAATGGACATTTCTACTTTTTCAAATGTTACCCCAAAAATTGTTATACAACAAACATGTTGGTTTGTTTTAAAAACCTTTTCTAAATGCACATGTGATTGTGCAGGTATTAAAAAGATTGTTAATCAAGAATGTGTGGATTATTGTCTCAACGCTACAACACTTTTGTGGTGCTCTAATTGGTGTTTTCTGTGACAATGGGTGCTATTTCCTAAGGGCAAATCCACTTTGCACTCCACGTGCAGTTTCAAGTGCACTTGTAGTGCAAAGTGTCTTTGCCTTTAGTAAATAACACCCAACAGTGCTTTGTATAAGGTTACACAATCATGCCATTTTCAGGACTCAATACATTTCTGTCAGGGTCAGCTAAAACAAACACAAGCAGTAAATGTCACCAAAGATTTGCTTAATGTTTTTTTTTTATTTGATAAAGGTTTCACACATTGTCTGACATATTGATAGCCCCTCTACCTGCAAAGAATTCCAGGTATCTTAGCCGGACATCACGGGCACTCAGGGAGGGCAAGCCAGGACGGCCACTTTCAAGCAACGTCAGGGTTGGTTCATTTTGAATTCCAGCCTCAGGCCCAACTGAGCCAGCATAGTTGGCAGAATGTTGCCGTAAAAAGTTGTGTAGAACACAGCACGCCAGGATAATATGATTCAGTTTATACTCCGCCATATGTATGGGTGTAAGAAATAGGTGGAACCGGCTGGCCATGATTCCAAACGTGTTCTCCACCACTCTTCTGGCTCTGGCCAGCCGGTAATTAAAAACCCTCTGGTCCGGGGTGAGGGTCCTCATCGGGAATGGCCGCATAAGATGGTCCCCCAGCGCAAAGGCTTCATCCTCAATGAAGACGAATGGGAGTCCTTCCACATTGTCTTCTGGAGGTGGCAAGTCCAAGCTGCCATTCTGGAGATGACTCCACCATTGGACATCCGGCCATTCTTCCCCACGTCCACATACAGGAACTCATAAGTAGCCGACACCACCGCCAACATCACAATACTATTGAACCCCTTATAATTATAATGGCACGACCCCGAGTTGGGTGGTGGGATGATGTGGACGTGTTTCCCATCAATTGCCCCTCCACAGTTAGGAAAGTCCCACCGCTGGGCAAAGTGGGAGGCCACAGTCTGCCATTCCTGTGGCGTGGAAGGAAACTGTTGAGGAAAACAAAAAAAATTAGTCTTTCTGCACATAAACATGGAAAGCAGATTAGACACAAACATTCTTGGCCAACATCAAGATAACATTTATTTATGGGAATTTTTAAAGACCAAAGTATAAGGTACACTTATCATATCCCCCCCCCACCCCCCCATGGGCCATTTCTAACATTATAGGGGGGGGGGGCTCTTGGACAGGTAACCCTCTCC
The DNA here is from genome assembly GCF_042186555.1 of Aquarana catesbeiana. NCBI lineage: Eukaryota > Metazoa > Chordata > Amphibia > Anura > Ranidae > Aquarana > Aquarana catesbeiana. The sequence continues at coordinate 74,954,624 of NC_133326.1, read as the reverse complement.
ACTTCATTGAGAGATGAATGCATAAATAATGGGTATTACTTTGAACAGCCCCTCCTTAGTTACACTATTGGCAGCCCACTGGACTGGTAAGAAGTGTCATAACAAAAAGATATAAATACACACTGTACACATTTGAGCACATTTGAACATTCTGCTATTACCTATCAAGATAATAATAGTATACAAAAACTTTAAACAGTACCATTTGAAAGTATACAGGCAGGCCCTTGCACTACATGCTTTGGGGAATTCATCCATAAATCTGACCACAAAAGAGGTGGGTATAGTGTGTATGGGTTTGGCAAAGTCAGCAGATAGATGATTGAGGATAGATAGAGAATTGGTATCAGCTGACTTAGCAGTTGGGGGGAGGGAGGGTTCCAAATGATTTGGGGACCCCCCCCAAAAAAAGCCTCTGGCACTCTGACTGAATTTAACGCACAAATCACATTTCAACACATTTTAGGGGGTGTTTGGGGTAAAGCACTACTATGGAGCTGACAAAATACATTGTTAAGTGACTACATGAGGTGAATATAGGGCCAGGAGAGCATGCTGGGGAGGTAAGTGAAGGCAAATATGTATGAAGGACAACAAAAATAATTACAGAAAAATCCAGCATGCATGAGAACAAAGGTGACAGTCACAGCATATTACAATCATGGTAATTAGGGAATGAGGAAAGAAATACAATATATTAGCAAATATTATATACAATAAAATGTGATATTAAAGGATAAAAATCTTACCTTCATATACTCCTTCTGCAGGACCTGAATGATGGCAGAACAGGTCTCTGGGATAATGATCCCCAGAGCCTGGGGGGAGATTCCTGTCGAGAACTTCAAGCAGGCTTCTCCCCGTCGCCAAGTACCGCAGGGTGGCAACGAGCCTCTGCTCCGGAGTGATGGCTTGCCTCATGCAGGTATCCTGCCTGCTGATATAGGGGGTCAGCAAAGCCAACAAACGGTGAAATACGGGGTCCGTCATCCGGAGAAAGTTCCTGAAATCATCAGGATTATTCTCACGGATCTCACGGAGCAAAGGCATATGACAGAACTGGTCACGCTGAAGCAACCAATTCTTGGTCCTTGAACTCCACCCCACCCTGTTCATGGACTGGACTTGTGTCAAGGTCAGGACCCCAACACCAAGCCCCCGCATAGCACGAACTCTACGAGGAGTATGTATACGCAACATGGCTAGAAAATGGTCGGCTGCTCAGAACGAAGTAACAGAACGCACTGAAGAACAGCAAGGCCTGTGAAGAGCGACCTGAAAAACAGTAACGAACGAACAAGAACACAATGACAAAGTCACGCGTAGACTGCTTGCACGCACTGAAGTGCAGATACAAACCCACAAGCACAAACTGAACAGCAGAAAACGATCTGAAAGCCACGAGTCTGAAAAAGCGCGAATCGTCTCTCACCAAACTTTTACTAACACGAGATTAGCAAAAGGAGCCCAAAGGGTGCCGTGCTTTGTTCTGAACTGGCCTTTCCTAGTCTCGTCGTATGTGGTGTACGTCACCGCGTTCTTGGCGATCGGTAATTCCGACAACTTTGTGCGACCGTTTGAGCCAACATCCGTCGGAAAAAATCCTAGGATTTTGTTGTCGGAATATCCGATCAATGTCCGACCGTGTGTACGGGGCATTACTCTGAATAGTCTAGGGTTGTTAGTGGTGTACCCCAAGGTTCAGTGTTGGAATTCTTACTTTTTAATATATTTATAAATGATATAGGGTCTGGGATTAAAAGTACCATTCAGTCTTTGCAGATTACACCAAGCTATGCAGTGGAATAACGTCCTTACAGGCAACCTTAATGCACTGTTTAAATGGCCGACTATGTGGCAAATGAAGTTTAGTGTTGATAAATATAAAGTTATGCACTTGGGGGCTAAGAATATGCATACATCATAATAAAAAAAGGGAATGAAACTGCGCTGTAGACCAAATAAACAATAAATCGTTGAAAAGCTGCAATCCTGACAATAAACATCAATTGTGGGAAAACATAAAAAATAAAAAGAATTGCGCTAATACACGTGCAAGGTAACATAAACAAGTGTAGTAATAAGTGCAAAAGTGGAAAAATTAAATGTGAATAACAGTTAATACAAATCCACCATAATGTCCCAATGAAGTAAGAGCTCAATATAGTATGTAGAGAGCTCCAATTTGCCCAAAAAGTGCAAAAACCAAAAGTCCAAGTGATAATGCGATTAGTGACATCAGAGGAGGGTCCACCACCCGGGATAGAAGGGGTTGCTCCTTACCAAATGGCCATGACTCCCCACTACAGAGAGTCACAGCAAGCAGATAAGATCGTAACACAGAGGTTAGAGACTTCTATCAGCATCCACCAGGGGTCGCCTCACCGCCAGTCACTCCAGCAAAGCCAATGGCAAAGGTACACCATAGAATGAAAAAGGGGGCTCACATAGTGTAAAACCATCGAGAATTTATTTAAAAACAAGTAGCAAAATGAACACTTACAAAACATCTGTAGATAAAAAGCCTTAAGTCCGGTTCCTTGGCCACAGGAGCACGGACAAACCCGTCCTACTGGAATACAACACTGTATGGGGGTGACGTCAGCGCGTCGTCTGGCTCCGCCCTACGCGTTTCGTGACATCATCACGTCTTCCAGGGGCACAGGCGGCGCGCTGCGTCACCTCCTTAAATAATCCTAAAATAAAACCAAGCCTCGCTTTAGATCGCTATGCGCTGCGAGTCACCCAGGACGCCTCAGAGACTTCCGGCATCCGGATGCGCTTCACAGCGCAAGCCATCAACAGAGGCTGTGTTACTCCAATGGTCTATAGAGACTAATATCTGTATTTAAACAGAAATCATATCTGAATAGCAAATCCACAAGCAGATAATGTATGCGCACACAACACACTCTATTCATGTACATAGTCAGGCATAGAGCGCATGGAACAGATGAACTGTTACTGCATAGAATGATATTAGTGCATTGGTGATGTGTAACTAAAAAGATAAATGACGAACTGACCCATTTAAACTCGAGAGCAGGCAAAAATTCATTCAGCAAACTAAAGACAAATTAATGGGAGGCGGATGGGGATATAAATAACTATATTCCACCATCTACCTAGAATCAAACTTATTTCAGAGACCGGAAGTTGGATAAATTGTGGATGGTAGTCTCCAGCTCGCATTCCACATAGGTGCAAAAGCGCCATCTATTGGTTGGATCCCAAACCATACTCAAAGAACCAAGCTTTTGTTCAGCAACCCTAATTTTGCCCTCAAATCTGTGGCAATATAGGTGTATAGGTTGGTGCTGTGGAGGAAAAGGGGGGTTCTAGGGGACTTTTATCCTTTAATACTGCCATGAATCCATGACAGAAAATTTCACCCCATTGGGTGTGGGTGTTACAAAAACCGGAAGTTAAATATTTCATCGGCTGTAGTCTCCATCTGATTGTCCCCGCCACTACTCAATAGCGCCACATAGTGGATAGATTAAAGGTTGCCAAAACTTCTCATACAATGGGTCAAGTCGCCATATAATCTCCACCATGCTTATAGTAACCATCCAATATATATTTTAAGGATCACAACTTTAACAGAACCCAAAAAAATAAAAAACTAAATATAAAATAAGGAATAAAAACGTGAATAAGTGTAAAGGAAAGGGATAAGAACTGAATTAAACTCATATGAACCAGCCAAAATTTGGAAAGAAAGGCTAAAGAGAGCTGTCAGTACCCCACAGGTAGTCCAAAGCATAAGGACATATAAATATGACATCTACTTTGGCGCTGCGGATACAGACAACTCAATACTCTAGGAGTTATTGATGAATGCGTTTACATCTATATCTACATTTAACCCGAAGGGGGCATATGTTCTTAATCTGTAAATCCAGGACATTTCGCATTTGGAGATTTCCCTCACAAGCGAACTCCCTCTCCAATGTGGTTTGTATTTGTCGATCCCAACATACAGAGTATTGGAGGGGTCCCTACCATGGACTTCATCGAAATGTCTCGACACAGGGTGCTTATCAAAGCCCCTGCGGATATTATTAATATGTTCGGTCAGTCTGACCTTAAGGGCCCTCTTGGTCCTGCCCACATATTGTAATCCGCAGGGGCATTGTATAAGGTATACAACCCCCTCGGATGTACATGTTATAAATGGTTTGACTTGATATGCCCGTGAGGTACTGGTGGACGTGAACTGACAGATTTTCCTTCCCCCACAACTGTTAAGGGAGCAAACCTGGCAGTTCCGGCATTTGTAATATCCCATAAGATCATGAAAAAAAGATCTGTTGGTAATGGGTGGATCCTGTACTGTTGGAGCAATTCTGTTCCCCAATGTGGACGCACCCTTAAAGACAACCCGAGGATTTTTGGGTAAAACTGAACTGAGAACTGGGTCTGTAGTCAAGATGTGCCAATGTTTCTTTATTAAACCCTTAATCTGGCGATGTTGGGTGAAGAATGTGGTGATAAAAGGTAAATTAAAATCACCATTACCCCCCTGGCGTTGGCCTGTTCCCAATAGTAGGGATCTATCTTTATCTCTTACTACAGCCAACGCTCTCGATAGTGCAGCTTGATCGTAACCCTTCTCAATGAACCTCTCAGTTAGAATGGTTGCCTGGTTGTTGAAGGTCTCAATTTCGGTGCAGTTACGTCGAAGACGTGTGTACTGCCCCAAAGGGACCGCTCTCAACCATGGTTCGTAATGACAACTGTCCAGGGGGATGAATGAGTTTTTATCAGTTGCCTTAAAATGAGTGGATGTCACCAGTTTATCTCCAAGGACCCTTATCTTAAGGTCGAGAAAACTGATCTCCACTAGGCTGGTTTCAAAATTCAATTTGATACCCCTGTCATTCTCATTAAGAAAGGCCATGAATTTCACAAGTTCTGCTTCACTGCCATCCCATAGGAGGAGGACGTCATCAATGTACCTGGCCCACATGACCACCTGTGGTCTTTCCCAGGCCTTGACGACGTCCTCCTCCCACTTGGCCATAAATAAATTGGCCAAGCTGGGGGCATACTTCGCCCCCATAGCCACACCCCTATCTTGGCGAAAAAACTGTTGGTCAAACCAAAAATAGTTATGGCTCGCGGCATAATTAAGAAGCTCCATGATGAAGTCTCTTTGGGGTGGAACAAGACCAGAGTCCCTAGTTAGGTACATGTCCACTGCCTCTAGTCCTAAATCGTGAGGTATAATGGTATAGAGTGAGGTCACGTCTGCTGTGACCAACCGTGTACCTGGCTTCCATACGATATGAGACAACATGTTTATTACTTGTGTGGTATCCTTCACAAAAGATGGAATTTTTTGGACCAGGGGTTGCAGGAAGTGGTCTATATACTTACCCACCCGGGACGTGATCGAATCAATACCACTGACGATCGGCCGTCCCGGGGGGCAAGTGAGGCTCTTATGGACTTTGGGGAGGTAGTAGATTGCCGGAGTACGAGGAGCCTTCGGCACCAAGAAGAACTTCTCCTTCTTGTCGAGGATCCCCTGGCGATATCCCCTGTCCACAATCGCCTCCAGTTCTCTTTTATATTTGACCACAGGATCCCTAGTGAGGGGAGTGTATGTGTCCAGGTCATCCACGATGCGGTGCATCTCCTTCAGATAGTCACTACGGTCGAGGATAACTATCCCCCCGCCTTTATCTGCGGGGCGGATGACCAGAGATTTCCTTTCGGATTCTGAGGCTCCTGGTTTCTATAACCAACCTCTTCATGCACCCATCTATAATGAAGTTGAGAGGAATGGGGAATCCCATTACCCCTCAAGACATGAAGGTGGCTATGAACAATCCAGATTGAACCCTGCCCCACCTACGCAAGGGGCACAGGGCAACTCCAATTGGGGTTTTCCCAGGATCAACCAGGGTCAAAAAAGGCCAGGAGAACGAAAAGAGGAGTCAGAGGGGGGAGGCGGATTCAATCAACCAAAAAGAAGGCGACCATAGGGACTGGTGTGTTCAATTTAAGCAAACAAACATTGACTGATTCCGAACTACAGTTACTGGATAAGGGTTTGAAGTTCGCTCCGCCGAGGAGCCTGAGCAAATTTCAAACTTATATGGACATACACAAATATATACGTAAAATCAATATTAAAAGGTATATGTTGAACAATCCAGTCACTAGTGTTGTTGATGATGGCTCCGGCTTCAGACACTCTGGCCTTGCCAACGCCTCACTTTTCAACCCCCCAGGCTCCTTGGCTCCAGCCATTAAAACATTTAAAGAAGTTTTATTAAGGGATTTGGAACAAATCAAGGTGAATAAGATAAAAATGTGTAGGAATCTAGAATCAGGTCTAGAGTCTCTATGTAACAACAAATCTCTGGTCATCCGCCCCGCAGATAAAGGCGGGGGGATAGTTATCCTCGACCGTAGTGACTATCTGAAGGAGATGCACCGCATCGTGGATGACCTGGACACATACACTCCCCTCACTAGGGATCCTGTGGTCAAATATAAAAGAGAACTGGAGGCGATTGTGGACAGGGGATATCGCCAGGGGATCCTCGACAAGAAGGAGAAGTTCTTCTTGGTGCCGAAGGCTCCTCGTACTCCGGCAATCTACTACCTCCCCAAAGTCCATAAGAGCCTCTCTTGCCCCCCGGGACGGCCGATCGTCAGTGGTATTGATTCGATCACGTCCCGGGTGGGTAAGTATATAGACCACTTCCTGCAACCCCTGGTCCAAAAAATTCCATCTTTTGTGAAGGATACCACACAAGTAATAAACATGTTGTCTCATATCGTATGGAAGCCAGGTACACGGTTGGTCACAGCAGACGTGACCTCACTCTATACCATTATACCTCACGATTTAGGACTAGAGGCAGTGGACATGTACCTAACTAGGGACTCTGGTCTTGTTCCACCCCAAAGAGACTTCATCATGGAGCTTCTTAATTATGCCGCGAGCCATAACTATTTTTGGTTTGACCAACAGTTTTTTCGCCAAGATAGGGGTGTGGCTATGGGGGCGAAGTATGCCCCCAGCTTGGCCAATTTATTTATGGCCAAGTGGGAGGAGGACGTCGTCAAGGCCTGGGAAAGACCACAGGTGGTCATGTGGGCCAGGTACATTGATGACGTCCTCCTCCTATGGGATGGCAGTGAAGCAGAACTTGTGAAATTCATGGCCTTTCTTAATGAGAATGACAGGGGTATCAAATTGAATTTTGAAACCAGCCTAGTGGAGATCAGTTTTCTCGACCTTAAGATAAGGGTCCTTGGAGATAAACTGGTGACATCCACTCATTTTAAGGCAACTGATAAAAACTCATTCATCCCCCTGGACAGTTGTCATTACGAACCATGGTTGAGAGCGGTCCCTTTGGGGCAGTACACACGTCTTCGACGTAACTGCACCGAAATTGAGACCTTCAACAACCAGGCAACCATTCTAACTGAGAGGTTCATTGAGAAGGGTTACGATCAAGCTGCACTATCGAGAGCGTTGGCTGTAGTAAGAGATAAAGATAGATCCCTACTATTGGGAACAGGCCAACGCCAGGGGGGTAATGGTGATTTTAATTTACCTTTTATCACCACATTCTCCACCCAACATCGCCAGATTAAGGGTTTAATAAAGAAACATTGGCACATCTTGACTACAGACCCAGTTCTCAGTTCAGTTTTACCCAAAAATCCTCGGGTTGTCTTTAAGGGTGCGTCCACATTGGGGAACAGAATTGCTCCAACAGTACAGGATCCACCCATTACCAACAGATCTTTTTTTCATGATCTTATGGGATATTACAAATGCCGGAACTGCCAGGTTTGCTCCCTTAACAGTTGTGGGGGAAGGAAAATCTGTCAGTTCACGTCCACCAGTACCTCACGGGCATATCAAGTCAAACCATTTATAACATGTACATCCGAGGGGGTTGTATACCTTATACAATGCCCCTGCGGATTACAATATGTGGGCAGGACCAAGAGGGCCCTTAAGGTCAGACTGACCGAACATATTAATAATATCCGCAGGGGCTTTGATAAGCACCCTGTGTCGAGACATTTCGATGAAGTCCATGGTAGGGACCCCTCCAATACTCTGTATGTTGGGATCGACAAATACAAACCACATTGGAGAGGGAGTTCGCTTGTGAGGGAAATCTCCAAATGCGAAATGTCCTGGATTTACAGATTAAGAACATATGCCCCCTTCGGGTTAAATGTAGATATAGATGTAAACGCATTCATCAATAACTCCTAGAGTATTGAGTTGTCTGTATCCGCAGCGCCAAAGTAGATGTCATATTTTTTTTTTTTTAACAACAAGGTTGGTCTTTATTGTAGAAGTCATCATATAACAAAGTTTATACAGGAATCATGCTCTTGCTTACATCATGGAATTATCAGCTTGAGGTACATCAAAATATATTAAACATATTTAATATCCATCTATTGCTTAAAAGTAGGATACATGGAACATCAGTTTAAACAGCACGGAACCCATAGTTATGCTCACAGGCAGCACCATCGCATATCTAACGTGGTCTTATTCTGTATCTGGGGGGACACTTTTCCCTCCCCCCTGAGGGCGGCACCCAATCAGACCCATGGCATTGATATTAGAATTGCTCCGTCCATGGCAGCCATATCCGATCAAACTTCTTTGGGCATCCCCTGCAAGTGTATGTCATCTTATAAAGAGGTAGTATAGCGTTAACAGCGGAGTCCCATTCCTCTACCTTAGGAGGAGACGATGACGCCCATTTCTTAAGGACCTCTTTCTTGGCATAGAACAACAACAAGGAAATGAGTGTTTTCGTATATTTCGGTCTCTGGTCATCCTCATGAATACCCAAAAGAGCTAACTCAGGTAACATTGGTATTGTTAGTTGTAAGCGGATATTAATACTTTCAAAAATCGTTTCCCAAAATTGTACAATACGGGGACAGGTCCAGAACATATGCAGATATGTACTATCAGGGGAGTGACACCTGGGACAGTTCGGTGACCTATTAGGGTAGATCCGGCCTCTGAGGCGTGTAGTAGACCCGGTGCAAAAACTTAGTTTGCAGCAGTTTATCCCTGGAGGAAATCACTAGCCTAGACCCATCCTCAAAGCACTCCTCCCAAGTCTCCCTATCCAGATCCGGGATATCAGCCTGCCATTTGTCCCACAGGGCATTCATCTTGGGGGAATCACTTTTCAATAAGGCGAGATATAAGGTGGAGAGGGTCTTCTCAAGAGTCTCCTGTGCCAAAAGTCCCTCAATGGGATCCGTTTGTAAGCTTACAGGAAAAGTGAATTGTGCCCTGGCTGCATGCCTTAACTGATAGTATCTAAATAGCATTCCCTCGTGAAGTCCGTTTTTCTTTGCTAGCTCCTGGAAGGATAACAGTGCCCCTGAGTGGATGATATCTTGAAGGACCTTAATCCCAAAACGGGCCCATATTTGTGGGTCTGGTATTGTCCTAAAATGAGGAAGCGAAGGATTTCCCCATAATGGAGAGAAGGGGGAATATTGTTGAGGGCCCATACATCTCTTCCTGGCTACTGTCCATACTTTAAGAGTCACTTTGGTGGGGCCTGGGAGTGAAGGGTATGCTGAGGGGCCTCTGTATACTACATTCCCCAGCTCCTTGAGAGATCCCAATATAGCAGCCTCCAGACACGTGGCAGCGTTCGATTTAGACTGTTCAAACCACCATCTCACCGTGTAGATGTCATATTTATATGTCCTTATGCTTTGGACTACCTGTGGGGTACTGACAGCTCTCTTTAGCCTTTCTTTCCAAATTTTGGCTGGTTCATATGAGTTTAATTCAGTTCTTATCCCTTTCCTTTACACTTATTCACGTTTTTATTCCTTATTTTATATTTAGTTTTTTATTTTTTTGGGTTCTGTTAAAGTTGTGATCCTTAAAATATATATTGGATGGTTACTATAAGCATGGTGGAGATTATATGGCGACTTGACCCATTGTATGAGAAGTTTTGGCAACCTTTAATCTATCCACTATGTGGCGCTATTGAGTAGTGGCGGGGACAATCAGATGGAGACTACAGCCGATGAAATATTTAACTTCCGGTTTTTGTAACACCCACACCCAATGGGGTGAAATTTTCTGTCATGGATTCATGGCAGTATTAAAGGATAAAAGTCCCCTAGAACCCCCCTTTTCCTCCACAGCACCAACCTATACACCTATATTGCCACAGATTTGAGGGCAAAATTAGGGTTGCTGAACAAAAGCTTGGTTCTTTGAGTATGGTTTGGGATCCAACCAATAGATGGCGCTTTTGCACCTATGTGGAATGCGAGCTGGAGACTACCATCCACAATTTATCCAACTTCCGGTCTCTGAAATAAGTTTGATTCTAGGTAGATGGTGGAATATAGTTATTTATATCCCCATCCGCCTCCCATTAATTTGTCTTTAGTTTGCTGAATGAATTTTTGCCTGCTCTCGAGTTTAAATGGGTCAGTTCGTCATTTATCTTTTTAGTTACACATCACCAATGCACTAATATCATTCTATGCAGTAACAGTTCATCTGTTCCATGCGCTCTATGCCTGACTATGTACATGAATAGAGTGTGTTGTGTGCGCATACATTATCTGCTTGTGGATTTGCTATTCAGATATGATTTCTGTTTAAATACAGATATTAGTCTCTATAGACCATTGGAGTAACACAGCCTCTGTTGATGGCTTGCGCTGTGAAGCGCATCCGGATGCCGGAAGTCTCTGAGGCGTCCTGGGTGACTCGCAGCGCATAGCGATCTAAAGCGAGGCTTGGTTTTATTTTAGGATTATTTAAGGAGGTGACGCAGCGCGCCGCCTGTGCCCCTGGAAGACGTGATGATGTCACGAAACGCGTAGGGCGGAGCCAGACGACGCGCTGACGTCACCCCCATACAGTGTTGTATTCCAGTAGGACGGGTTTGTCCGTGCTCCTGTGGCCAAGGAACCGGACTTAAGGCTTTTTATCTACAGATGTTTTGTAAGTGTTCATTTTGCTACTTGTTTTTAAATAAATTCTCGATGGTTTTACACTATGTGAGCCCCCTTTTTCATTCTATGGTGTACCTTTGCCATTGGCTTTGCTGGAGTGACTGGCGGTGAGGCGACCCCTGGTGGATGCTGATAGAAGTCTCTAACCTCTGTGTTACGATCTTATCTGCTTGCTGTGACTCTCTGTAGTGGGGAGTCATGGCCATTTGGTAAGGAGCAACCCCTTCTATCCCGGGTGGTGGACCCTCCTCTGATGTCACTAATCGCATTATCACTTGGACTTTTGGTTTTTGCACTTTTTGGGCGAATTGGAGCTCTCTACATACTATATTGAGCTCTTACTTCATTGGGACATTATGGTGGATTTGTATTAACTGTTATTCACATTTAATTTTTCCACTTTTGCACTTATTACTACACTTGTTTATGTTACCTTGCACGTGTATTAGCGCAATTCTTTTTATTTTTTATGCATACATCATACATACTAGGGAGGAGTACTACTGGGGGGTATCAATGGTGGAGAAGGATCTGGAGGTTTTGATAGATCATAAGCTTAATAATAGCATGCAATGCCAAACTGCAGTTTCCAAAGTGAGCTAAATCATTTCTTGTATTAAGAGAGCTATGGACTCCAGAGAAAGAGGTATCATTTTGATACCTCATCTAGAAGATGTAGTTCAGTTTTGGGCACTGGTTCACAAAAAAGGATGTTGGGTAATTGGAGAAAGTGCAAAGAAGAGAAACCAAACTGATAAGAGGCATTGAGGAGCTCAGCTATGAAGAAAGATTAGAGGAACTGAATTTATTCTCTCTTGAGAAGAGGAGATTAATGGGAGATATGATCAACATGTATACCGTATATACTCGAGTATAAGCCGAGATTTTCAGCCCTGTTTTTTAGGCTGAAAGTGCCCCCCTCGGCTTATACTCGAGTCACCACCGTCTGCCTACCTGACCAGCATGTCATGCAGACAGACGGCGGCCAGCGTGTCATAAAAACATACGGCGGCCATTCCAGTGTTCAAAAGCCGCGCCTCCTCCTCGTCTGTGATAGGCAGAACACTCAATTTCCCAGCAGTCAGTGTTCAGGCTATCACGAACATCCTCTCATCCTCATCCGTGGTATGAGGATGAGCGGACATCCGTGATAGGCTGAACACTGACTGCTGGGAAATTGAGTGTTCTGCCTATCACAGACGAGGAGGAGGCGCGGCTTTTGAACACTGGAATGGCCGCCGTATGTTTTATGACACGCTGATCGGTGCAATGGTGGCTGCAGATCGGCACACAGAGGCCGCAGATTGCCACACGGAGGCATGCACAGGACACAGAGAGGATGCAGATTGGCACAGGTAGGCTGCACAGGACACAGGGGGGCATGCACAGGACACAGGGAGCTATGCACAGGACACAGGGAGGCATGCAGCTGCAGATGGGCATTGTTGACCCTCTTTTATTCGGATCGACCTATACTCGAGTATATACAGTAAATACATAAGTGGCCCATATAGTGAACTTGGTGTTGAGTTATTCACCTTAAGGTCATCACAGAGGACAAGGGGGCATGCTTTATGTCTGGAGGAAACGAGATTTAATCTCTAAATACGGAAAGGTTTCTTAACAGTAAGAGCTGTGAAAGTGCGGAATAGTCTCCCTCAAGAGCTTGTTCTGTCCAGCTCAGTAGATTGCCTTAAAAAAAGGCCTAGAATCTTTCCTAAATGTGCACAATACAACTGAATACTAACATTTGTAGGTAAAGTTGATCCAGGGACTATCCGATTGCCTTTAGGGCAGTGATGGCGAACCTTGGCACCCCAGATGTTTTGGAACTACATTTCCCATGATGCTCATGCACTCTGCAGTTACATAGTTACATAGTTACATAGTTAGTCAGGTTGAAAAAAGACACAAGTCCATCCAGTCCAACCATAAAAAAAAAAAAAAAAAACGTACAATCCAATATACCCAATACTATACCCACAGTTGATCCAGAGGAAGGCAAAAAACCCCAGCAGAGCATGCTCCAATTTGCTACAGCAGGGGAAAAAATTCCTTCCTGATCCCAGAGAGGCAATCGGATTTTCCCTGGATCAACTTTACCTATAAATGTCAGTACCCAGTTATATTATGTACATTTAGGAAAGTATCCAGGCCTTTCTTAAAGCAATCTACTGAGCTGGCCAGAACCACCTCTGGAGGGAGTCTATTCCACATTTTCACAGCTCTTACTGTGAAGAAACCTTTCCGTATTTGGAGATGAAATCTCTTTTCCTCCAGTCGTAAAGAGTGCCCCCTTGTCCTCTGTGTTGACCGTAAAGTGAATAACTCAACACCAAGTTCACTATATGGACCCCTTATATATTTAAACATGTTGTTCATATCCCCCCTTATTCTCCTCTTCTCAAGAGTGAACAAATTCAGTTCCTCTAATCTTTCCTCATAGCTGAGCTCCCCCATGCCTCTTATCAGTTTGGTTGCCCTTCTCTGCACTTTCTCCAGTTCCCCGATATCCTTTTTGAGAACTGGTGTCCAAAATTGAACTGCATATTCCAGATGAGGTCTTACTAATGATTTGAACAGGGGCAAAATGATATCTCTCTCTCTGGAGTCCATACCTCTCTTAATACAAGAAAGAGTAGTGGTAGTGGTAGTGCAGTGTAGTGGAGCATCATGGGAAATGTAGTTCCAAAACATCTGGGGTGCCAAGGTTCGCCATCACTGCTCTAGGGGGATCAGGGAGGAATTTTTTCCACTGCTGGAAAAAATAGGATCATGCTTTGCTGAGGTTCTCTTTTTGTCTTCCTCTGCATTGACTGTGGGTATAGGATTGTGTATATAGGATTGTATTTTTTTTTCTTTTATTTAGTTGAACTGGATGGTCTTTTTTTAGCCAGACTAACTATGTAACTATGTAACTTCCTGATCTTGCCCTTCTCCCGCTTGCTCGTTACTCAATGATCAGTCCAGGGTATTTGCGTTTTTATATTTTGTTTTGGAACTTGGATAGGAGAAGGGATGAGTGGAATACTCCAACTGGAACTATTCAAAAAGGATAAGGACAACTCTAACTTGACCATTCTAATCTGGATTATTAGCAGAAACAGTACACTGCTTTGATCATACAGCCACATGTATGGAGGGCTTAAGTCTTCTTGCTCTCACTAGCAGCAGTCTTGATGCACTACATTATCTTCAGGACACTCTCTAGCATCCCCTTTACTAACACCCGTCCACTGACTCTTCTAGCTGAAGGGGACGGCCCTCACTTTACAGGCCCCAAAGACACAGATCTGTATTCACAGTAGGCAGAATCAGATCCTTCCTGGTGTCTCCCTTCCAGTCAGCTCTGCAGGACCTTTGGGTTCAGCTTCTCCCTCTCTAGGCCCCTGGGTCAGCTGCCCCCTCCCTCCTGGACTCTGTTCCCCAGCTCAACTAACTCTGAGAACATGTACTCTGGCTTTATATACACAGTATCCCAAAATGTAATGCAGCACTTTCTCTCTGCCAGTTGCCAGGGCTGTAACAAAGCCTGTGCACTCGCTTGTCAGGTCCCCTCCCCTCCCCTCCCACTGTCCAATATGCCTCCCTATTGGACCAGCGGGAGACAGTTAGAACAGGCTGAGCTGCACCTGAGTATAATAAGCAGACATAACCAATAGATCCTGCTCCCTGGTAGGCAGAGAGCACTCTAAGTTTTACCTGACCATCTTCCTGGTAAGCAGAAAGACCAAACATTATTCTCTCTTCTAGCACCTACCTAGGAGGGTGCTACATATGCAAGCCCACCAGGAAGCTGTCACCTGCACTGGACCAATCATATGTGGCTTGGGCATTCCCTCAAGAACTGTGTGGGACAGGGAATGTCTTAGCCGCAGATGATTGGCCAAGCTTCCTGGTTGGCTCACACGCATATAGTTGCCAACATTGCAAAAAAAATATGTGGGACACTTTTTTGGCTGTAGGTGGAGTCGTACAATAATTAGGGGGCGGGGCATTCATTTCTAGGCATGGTTTAGCAAAAAAAATACAAGTGCGGCGCAAAATGGGCGTGGCTTAAGAGGGTGTGGTTAGAGTCTGAGATGAATGAGGGATGGAGAGGGAAAGGGGGAGAGGGAAAGGGGGAGAGGGAAAAGGGGAGAGGGGAATGACGGGACAGCAGCCCCAGATCCTACACAATAAAAATATGTGTATTCTAGAAAGTTTAATCAGCAGATAAAGATACTCCAAACACCTGGTGTTAATGCTTCAATCATCCTGGCACCATGGTTGTTATGGTGTCAGGACGATTGAAGCGCTTTATTTCTATTATTACATTGTAATATAAAATTAAATCATTCAACTCACCATAATGCCGAATCAGTGGGATCCCTGAGCGTGTCACTAGCCACGTCGCCTGCCACCAGCAGAGTCTGTCCTTGCATCAGGTGTCCCCAGCAGAGTCTGTCCTCGTATCAGGTGCCCCCGGCAATGTCCCTCCTTGCATCAGGTGCCCCCAGCAGAGTCTGTCCTCGCATAAGGTGCCCCCAGCAGAGTCAGTATAGACCCCCTCAGTGCAGACCCCCCTCCATCAGTGCAGACCCCCTCCATCAGTGCCGACCCCCTCAGTGCAGACCCCCTCAGTGCAGACCCCCTCCATCAGTGCAGACCCCCTCCATCAGTGCATACCCCCTCAGTGCAGACCTCCCCCATCAGTGCAGACCCCATCCATCAGTGCAGACCCCCTCATTGCAGACCCCCTCCATCAGTGCAGACCCCCTCCATCAGTGCAGACCCCCTCCATCAGTGCAGACCCCTCAGTGCAGACCTCCTCCATCAGTGCAGACCCCCTCAGTGCAGACCCCCTCCATGAGTGCAGACCCCCTCCATGAGTGCAGACCCCCTCAGTGCAGACCCCCTCCATCAGTGCAGACCCCCTCCATCAGTGCAGACCCCTCCATCAGTGCAGACCCCTTCCATCAGTGCAGACCCCCTCAGTGCAGACCCCCTCTATTAGTGCAGTCCCCCCTCAGTGCAGCCCCCCCCTCTATTAGTGCAGACCCCCCCTCAGTGTAGACCCTCCCCTCATCCAGGAGCGGCCGGTGTTCTGCCGAGAAAGCTCCCCTCAGCAAGTAAGGCCCCCTGTACTGCGCAGGCGCAGCGATTGCGCAGTACGAGCCAGCAGAAATAGCCGAGCTGGGGAACTTTTCGGCAAGTCACCGGCGCCGTGTGTTCAGTGGAGAGGGGAGGGGCCGATCCATGCAGCTAAAGAAGCTGATTCATTGGCTGCATGGATCGAGCCCCCTTCCTCTCTCCACTGAACACTAGGGGGAAGATCGAGCGGCTGCACCGGTGGCCATTATGCTGGAGCCAGCTGCTCCAAAAATTAAAAAAAACAACATTCCCGATTTTCCTGACGGAAATCCCAATTCGGGATAGCCTCCAATCGGGACGAGAGTCCCAAAATCGGGATTGTCCCGGGAAAATCGGGACTGTTGGCAACTATGCACACGTGGTACAAAATTCCAAAAATGGAGGCACAGACAAGTTCCAACCCTTTCCAACTGTTTCCAAAACTAAAAATAAAGCTGTGGCTGGAATTGGTCTTCAAGTAGGACTACATATTTTAAAGAAATCTGAAAAAAACCTGGATTTTGTGCACTGCCAGCCCAGAGGTGTGCACAGACAAGTTCTGGCCACTAGCAAATGTTTTTTGTAATGGTGCTACTGATGACACTACAGAATGGGAGGCATGGTAATACATTTCTGCTGCTGCAAGGGGGATCTGGCTGTCAGTCCTGCTTCACGCAAACCCAATATGAGCTCTGCCACTGACCTTGCCAGGTACCATCTCTAGAAAAAACAAATAAATAGGGGGAATCCTTGCAGAAGTCTTGAAGCATTATTGAGTGTTTATTATTCAAAGAGTGCAGTACATATGCAGCATCACATAAAAACCTTGATGGGTTTTGCACTACCAGCACTTACACATAAAGTCTTCTCTATGAGTCAATTTTATTTGAAATTTTATAAACAGCTAATGTTTTATGTGTTTTGCTGGAGTAGCTGGCCATACATCAGTAGAAAAATTGTGTTTCTGTCATGTTTGATTTTCCAAAAGTTAACGAGATCAAAGTAACAATCATTTTTGACTATAGTGATGAGAAATTTGAAGGAGAACAATTTTAATTTCTTTTTAAATTACCTTGATTTTAGCTGTGAATGTGCTTTTCATTTCGAAAAATGGTACTTAATATAATGCGTATGTGCATCCCAAAATCAAGTGTTGAATTTGAAGCTCTGGCAAGTAATTACATAAACTGAGGGTACCCCCGCTATAATTCTTCTATAATGACAGCTGCTGTGTAAAACCCAATCAATGTTCTTTTTAGACCTCAAAACAAGCGATCAACGATACTCTGTCCTAAACTATTAACATATATTATAGTACAACATGTATGCTATCCACAGAATAATGTGTAAAATGCAAATGATGAATTACTGCATTCATATAAAGTGCTCCTATGCATAAATGTCCTTAAATCATCAAAAAGTACAAAAGTCCATTGCTTATATTTTCATTAATGAATTCTAGCATAACAGTTCTTGTTCTGCGGAGGTACAGCAAGCTGCTACATAGGAGCAGGCACCTGAAAATGGTGAGACACTGGAGACGGTCCGCGTTCGCACTGATAGATAGTGGAGCGCGGTGGAGGACTAGAAGCACGGAAGAGATAATTTATGTACAGAGCACTTTATAAAGTGATATCACCTATTGATTGGTACACGGACAGTATTGGAAAGTATTTGGACACTTTGCACAAGAACTGTTATGCTAGAATTCATTAATGAAAATATAAGCAATGGACTTTTGTACTTTTTGATGATTATGCACAGGAGCACTTTATATGAATGCAGTTATTCATAATTTACATTTTACACTTTTTTTTTGTGGATAGCATACATGTTGCACTATAATTAGGGATAGTATTGTTGAGCGCTGTGTTTTGAAATTGGCAAGTAATTGTTTGAAAATTTTCAGGGTTTTTATACATTTGTCTATAATGGTACTTCTGAATGCCCTGACATATTATTTTTGTAAATTTCCATAAGAATGTTCAAATGAAATTCTACCAGTGAGTGGCCAGCCTAAGACTTGACTCGAGCTGCTGCACAATGGCATGGTGCTACAAAGTTTGCTGGTTTGATTATTCCTACCTGCATTCTAGAGAGTTCTGGATTCTCAGTGGGAGAAAAGGCAGAAGGGCAGTCTGAATATTAATAGGGACCCAGACAATCCCTGGAGAGGTGTGCCTAGTAGCTGGAGAGCCCATAAATAATCTGAAGCCTGGAGCAGGAGTTGAGTTGCTCCTTGGTCCAGTCCTGCAGAAGGAGCCCCAGCCTAGGGGGCCCCTGCCCCTAGAGCAGTTCACTGGGATACTGTTAGATTTTCATCAAGGTGCCAGCTGTGGAATAGCTGAAGGGCCTACTTCAAAGATTTTAGTCTAGGAATTTGGCGTGGAGAGCTCGCCAAAGAGTACCCAGTGGAAGTTGGAGGAAGGTGTCCAGCTGTCCTGTGGAATTATGGGCTTTGTTTCTTTCTCACTGAAGAGTGGTGGATATCGGAAGGAGGTAACCGATGATCCTGTGGCATTGTGAGTACTGACCTAAATTCCAAAACCCTGTGTGTTGGTTCTAAATTTTTCAGAGGGCTCTAGTAATTGTTTAATGGCCCTTATGAAAACTATATTCGCTACATGCGAATGCTCTTTTGGAATTTTAAATCCACCAACCAGGGTATGTCTGATTAAAAACTGTAGACTCTCCGCTGTCCCTAAACCCAGCCATACATGGATCAAAAATTGGACCGTTCAGCAGGGATCCTCCAATCAAGTTCTGTACAAACAGCCTGTTGGATAAATGCTGCCTATAGACGGCAGCACTGATCAGTGTATTCTGACGGTAGGGAAATCTCCGCACTGTCAGAATACAATTGCTCAGTGGGAGTGAATCTCCCATCCACCTTTAATTTGTGGATGGGGGAATTGGGTCAGTTTTTTTTGTTTAATATGGTGATTCCATGACAAAAACTGAATCATCTATGACCTGTTTAATGATTTTGAGTGAAGACCTCTGTTTTTCTGCACTTGAAAAATATGCAGTTCTCAACAGGAGCCCTGTTATCACTACAACTGAGCAGAGAGGTGTGGAGAGGTATGGAAAAATGCAACACATCAGCATTTTTCCACAGCAGCTATCTCCTAAAGTCTCCATCCATCCATTTCCCTCACTGCTACAGTGCATTAAAATGAATGAAATGTCAAGTTAAAACAGAAAAGAGAAAAAAAAAGTGATCAGTGCCTGGCATTGCACCTTTTATTGTATTGTTGTAATGCTGATATGTTCCCTACCAAAGCATTTGAATGTGTTTTGCTGCAACTCTAATGTAAGGGACTAGCTAGGTAGTCCAAGGCCCCTATGTGGCCGCTGGGTCCCCTTTTATTATAACAATTTTCAATATTATCAGGTTTGTGAACTTTTGTGTGGAGAACAGTAGTGTTGGTTCTGTGTTTTTCTGGTCAAAAGGTCCAACTATATCTGGGTGTTATGCCATTTTTGAACTCTACTTGGGAGAATGTTGCTTGCAAGATGGATGGGTATTTTCTGGACAGTATTTTTTCCTCTGTTAGATAAAGATTGGGCCTAGATTATTTTTGTGTATGTTGGACATATACACAGGACACATGACACATGCACATATACACAGGACACATGCACATATACACAGGACACATGCACATATACACATGACACATGCACATATGCACATATACACAGGACACATGCACATATACACAGAACACATTACACATGCACATATACACAGGACACATGACACATGCACATATACACAGGACACATGACACGTGCACATATACACAGGACACATGCACATATACACAGGACACATGCACAGGACACAGGGAGGTGTACAGCTGCAGATGGGCATTGTTGACCCTCTTTTTCCACTTACAGTAGCTGCTGCATTTCTCACCCTCATCTTATACTCGGGTCAATAAGTTTTTCCCATTTTTTTGTGGTAAATTAGGGCCTCGGCTTATACTCGGGTCGACTTATACTCTAGTATGTACGGTAAATAATTTACCCATGCCTTTACTGCATACTCTATTGGTTAGTGGAATTATCTCATAAAATATTATTACTAGCAGGTTATGAAACATACCAATTTTGTGTGCAACTGTAATGTCAGTGTTTGCAAAGGAGCATGGATTGCTGATTATATTCAATAATCCTGTTCAGGATCTATTGTTGTAGAAATGCAGAATGACAAAACATCTCTTATTAATTAATTTGTCTCTGTCCTACTTTTTTGAGATTTTTTAGCTATTGAAAATTAAGTAACATCTTCATAATGCTAATTAATTTAATTCATTTACACATTGATTATCATCCTATCCATTAAGAAACAGAGATTGTGGCGGACCCACCAACCGTTTAAAATGTTTTTGTCTGTAAAGCCTTGTACACACGATCGGATTGTTCGCCAACAAAACCGTGGAATTTTGTCCGAAGGGCGTTGGCCCAAACTTGTCTTGCATACACAGAGCCACACAATTGTTGGCCAACGATTGCGAATGTGGTGACATACTACGTTGTTTTTCAGCTCTTTAGCGCCACTCTTTGGGCTCCTTCTGCTAATTTCATGTTAGTAGAAGTTTGGTGAGTGTTGATTTGCGCTTTTCATTTTGTGCTTTTCAGTTAGTTTCTGAGCGGCCGTTCGTCAACCAGCCATGTTGTGGGATTGGAGGAGATAACATGTTATTTATTACTGGCCTTGGGGTTAATGCTTTGACATTATTTTTTTGGTTGAATAATGATTTGATTTGGTATATTTTCTATATTTTTGGATGCATAGAATGCACTTTTTGGTTAAGTTCTATTGGCAGATAGCATGTCTAATTTTATTTGTTTTCTTTTTTCAATGCACAATAAAAAAAATTGTGGAGAATAATACTTGGCTATGTGTTTTACTTCAAATGACAGTTTGGGAGTAGGCAGTTACATTTAAAAAAATACAATGTAAAATTAACAAGGGACACGAACACTTGCACTTTTTGGTTAAGTTCTATTGGCAGATAGCATGTCTATCTGCCACTCTCTGTGTATGACCCGGCTTGCCTGACCCTTCTGAGTTCCAGTCCTGTGGAATTCTCCTCCCAATCTGCTCCAGCCTCCAGTCTGCTGCTCCTATCTGCTGACTACCCCGCACAGTGCCACCTGGAATTCCGGACTGACCTCCTTGCTGTTGATCCTGCCAGGCACTTGTGCTACTCTACACTCCTGCACCTCCTGTTTACTCTATCAGGGGCCTCAAGTCAGAAGCGTAAGAGAGGCCTTCCTTTGCAATTCGTGCTCATCTACTAGGTACGTGGCACTATGAATGGAATAGTGGGGCAGAAAGGGCAAGCAGCATTGGCACTCTGGTCCCCTGTCACTTGATCTAATGCCTGCAGTACCAGAAGATTACCTGTGCAGGGATATGAGGGGGGGGGGGGGGGGCAGAGAACTTAAGACTTTACTTGAGAAAGCAGACATCAATACATGGGACACTCTATTCGTTGTGAGAACTGTACCTTCCCTTGTGCTGATTAATAAAAAAAAAAAAATACAGATTAACTAAACTCTGGCTGAAGGCACTGAGACCACAAATACCAGCATATACAAGAGTATAGGATTTGCTATCATTTGAGCCCAGTCTTGCCACACGGAGTTAATCCATTTCTGAGCAATCCTCTTTTATTGTTCAGTGAGACAATTCTTGACAAACTGAGAAAAACTTTGTCAAATCCTCCCCCTTGCTGTGAGTGACAGGTGATTTATATTTCCTGCATTAGCCTAAGAGTCATGCAGTATTTTTAAATTCCCTCCCCCACTCCTTTCTTCAGCAGCTCTGCAAGGATTGGCTGTTCCACACTTCAGCATGATTTGGCATACTGAAGTCATGTGGTTACTTTCCTGTCTTTTCACTGGATCTTAGAGATCATAGCAGAAGTTCAGTGTAAGAAATACACAGGAGAAAATGCATATTGACAAGGGGAGTGTAGAGGTGGGCGGGGAGTCTACTGACATCACGACTCCACCCACCGAGCTCCAGACAACAGACCCGCCCACAGAATCTGCAGTTTTTCGGGTCTCATAACAGGCAGAGGGGAGACATTTGACAGGTAAAGATACATGCAGGAGGCATGTATATCCTTATAGATAACCCCTATGGCAGTAGTTTAGAAAGGATGACATTGGGTTTACATCCACTTTAAGGTCACTTTGTGGTAAAAGCAAGAAAACATAAAAATGTCTGTAGTGTATAAATGTGCTTTGTTAAACAAAAACGGTGTACACACATTTGTAGGAAGAACAATGGTATCGTAGACAGCATGGCCTGGACTTAAAAAAAAAAAAAAAAAAACACAAACATCAAAATTCTTCTCATGAATAAAATCTTTATTGGATAAAGCTTGGCCATAGCCTTTATTATTGGTTAAAAAACAACTGAACTTTAAAGTACCAACTGATATGATACCTGTCCTATCTGTATTAAATCCATAAACCAACCATTTAAACAGCTCAGCCACTAAGACTTGAGTTCAAAAATAACTAACCAGTCTTAAAATTCTTTGACACAACTATTCCCTCTTGTATCAAAATACAAAAGGGACCCAACCACATGATAAGGTCATAACAAGGGTGGGGGGATGGGGCACTCCACTGGTGGATCCTACCTAGGACGACTGGCCCCGGACCTGGTGAGCTGACCCTTTTTACAGGGTCCCCCAGGAATTTTCTGGAATTGATAGCATGTCTAATTTTATTTGTTTTCTTTTTTTTTTGCACAATAAAAAAAATTGTGGAGAATAATACTTGGCTATGTGTTACTTCAAATGACAGTTTGGGAGTAGGCAGTTACATTTAAAAAAATACAATTTAAAATTAACAAGGGACATGAACACTTGCACTTTATGGTTAAGTTCTATTGGCAGATAGCATGTCTATTGTTTTTTTTTAATGCACAAATGAAAAAAAAAAAAAACATAATAATATTATTCTTGATATCACTAGAAAAAAAAGCCTTAGAAAATGTGTTTGCAATACCTCCATCAGTATCACCAGCAAAGCAGCTTCATTATTATCCCATTAAAGGAGAAGAGAATTGTGCGCTGCATTTGGAGATTTCATAATTTGCCACGTCACGAATGTTAATTCTCCATTAC
The DNA here is from genome assembly GCF_042186555.1 of Aquarana catesbeiana. NCBI lineage: Eukaryota > Metazoa > Chordata > Amphibia > Anura > Ranidae > Aquarana > Aquarana catesbeiana. The sequence continues at coordinate 74,931,342 of NC_133326.1, read as the reverse complement.
AAACGCGAGTTTACAAGACCGACCGCTTCTGAGCATGCGTGTTTGTACTCTGGACTTTTGTCCAACGGACTTGTGTAGACGATCGGAAAATCCGACCACACACATTTGCTGTTGAAAAATTTGAGAACATGCTAGCCAAAATTTGTTGGCGGAAAGTCCGGCAACAATTGTCCGATGGAGCATATACACGGTCGGACTTTCTGCCAACAAGCTCACATCCAACATTTCTTGTCGGAAAATCCGATCGTGTGTACGCGGTATTAGGGTGAATGTATAGTTTATAAGCTTTGGATTTCTATCTGCTCAGTTTTTTAATCCCACTAGAGTCAATACCAATCCTAGCAGCTTCTGTGGCAATGCCAATTCTGAAAGAGTGTGAAGAAAGATGAATATTAACTGCAAAAAATTACAGCATTTGGAAAAAACCTTGTTGAATTGAAATTTGGTGAGTGGAGAACCATCATCATGAATAAAAAGAAGTTCACTGCAGGGTGGACGAATTGATAAATAACTATGCATCAACATAACAGGGAAAAATGTAGAACCAGGACATGAAAATACAGTCAGGTCCATAAATATTGGCACATCAAAACAATTTTAATCTTTTTAGCTCTATACACCACCACAATGGATTTGAAATGAAACGAACAAGATGTGCTTTAACTGCAGACTTTCAGCTTTAATTTGAGGGTATTTACATCCAAATCAGGTGAACGGTGTAGGAATTACAATAGTTTGTATATGTGCCTCACACTTTTTAAGGGACCAAAAGTAATGGGACAATTGGCTGCTCAGCTGTTCCATGGCCAGGTGTGTGTTATTCCCTCGTTATCCCATTTACAAGGAGTAGATAAAAAGTCCAGAGTTCATTTCAAGTGTGCTATTTGCATTTGGAATTTGTTGCTGTTAACTCTCAATATGAGATCCAAAGAGCTGTCACTATCAGTGAAGCAAGCCATCATTAGGCTGAAAAAACAAAACAAACCCATCAGAGAGATAGCAAAAACATTAGGTGTTGCCAAATTAACTGTTTGGAACATCCTTAAAAAGAAAGAACGCACCGGTGAGCTCAGCAACACCAAAAGACCCGGAAGACCACGGAAAACAACTGTGGTGGATGACTGAAGAATTCTTTCACTGGTGAAGAAAACACCCTTCACAACAGTTGGCCAGATCAAGAACACTCTCCAGGAGGTAGGTGTATGTGTGTCAAAGTCAACAATCAAGAGAAGACTTCACCAGAGTGAATACAGAGGGTTCACCACAAGATGTAAACCATTTGCGAGCCTCAAAAATAGGAAGGCCAGATTAGAGTTTGCCAAACAACATCTAAAAAAGCCTTCACAGTTCTGGAACAATATCCTATGGACAGATGAGACTAAGATCAACTTGTACCAGAGTGATGAGAAGAGTATGGAGAAGGAAAGGAACTGCTCATGATCCAAAGCATACCACCTTATCAGTGAAGCATGGTGGTGGTAGTGTCATGGGCATGTATGGTTGCCAATGGAACTGGTTCTCTTGTATTTATTGATGATGTGACTGCTGACAAAAGCAGCAGGATGAATTCTGAAGTGTTTTGGGCAATATTATCTGGTCATAATCAGCAAAATGTTTCAGAACTCATTGGACGGCACTTCACAGAGCAGATGGACAATTATTATTATTATTATTATTATTATTCAGGATTTATATAGCGCCAACAGTTTACGCAGCGCTTTACAATATAAAAGGGAGACAATACAGTTATAATATAATACAATACAATACAATAGGATTAAGAGGGCCCTGCTCAGAAGAGCTTACAATCTAATAGGGTGGGGTAGGTGGTACAAAAGGTTGTAACTGTGGGGAATGAGCTGGTGGAAGTGGTAGGAGATTAGTTGGAGACGTGATAGGCTTTCCTGAAGAGATGAGTTTTCAGGGATTGCCTGAAGGTAGCAAGAGTAGGGGCTAGCCGGATAGATGGAGGTAGCGAGTTCCAGAGGATGGGAGAGGCTCTGGAGAAATCCTGGAGACGAGCATGGGAGGAGGAGATGAGAGAGCTTGAAAGCAGGAGGTCTTGAGAGGAGCGGAGAGGACGATTTGGGTGATATTTGGAGACAAGATTAGTGATGTAGCTTGGGGCAGAGTTGTGAATGGCTTTGTATGTTGTGGTTAGAATTTTGAATTTAATTCGCTGGGTGATTGGGAGCCAGTGTAGGGATTGAAGTAGAGGGTTGGCAGACACTGAGCGGTTGGTAAGGTGGATAAGTCTGGCAGCAGCATTCATGATAGACTGAAGAGGGGATAGCCTATGGAGCGGTAGGCCAATGAGAAGGGAGTTGCAATAGTCAAGGCGAGAGATAACAAGGGAGTGAATGAGGAGCTTGGTGGTTTCATTTGTTAAAAAAGGGCGAATTTTAGAGATGTTACGGAGGTGAATTCTACAAACTTTTGACAATGATTGGATTTGAGGCTGAAATGACAAGTCGGAGTCTAGGATTACACCTAGTACCCTGGCGTGAGGGGAGGGACTGATGGTTGCATTGTTGATTTTGATGGAAAAGTCATGGAGGGGGGCACGGGCGGGGGGGAATATTAATAGCTCAGTTTTAGAGAGATTTAGTTTAAGGAAGTGGTGCGACATCCATGCTGATATGTCAGTTAGTAAGTTAGCAATGCGAGAGGAGACTGAAGGAGTGAGGTGAGGAGTAGACAGATAGATTTGGGTGTCATCAGCGTATAAGTGGTATTGGAAGCCGTGGGCAGTTATTAGGTGACCAAGGGAGGTGGTGTAGATAGAGAAGAGAAGGGGTCCAAGAACCGAGCCTTGGGGGACCCCCACAGAAAGGGGCAATGGAGAGGAGGAGACAGAGTTGTAGGTGACACTGAAGGAGCGCTGTGATAAATAGCCAGAGAACCAGGATAGAGCAGAATCTCGGAGGCCAAGGGAATGTAGTTTATTGAGAAGGAGCGGGTGGTCAACAGTATCAAAGGCCGCAGAGAGGTCAAGTAGTAGGAGTATGGAGTACTGGCTGTTGGTTTTAGCAGTTAGTAAATCGTTAGTGAGTTTTAGTAAGGTAGTTTCCGTGGAGTGCTGCGAGCGAAAGCCAGACTGTAAGGGGTCAAGAAGGTTATTTTCATTGAGGTAGGAGCTAAGACGGTTGTAGACTAAGCGTTCTAGAAGTTTAGAGGTGAATGGGAGTAATGAGATGGGTCTTAAGTTGTTCAGGTCGGTAGGGTCCAGTGAGGGCTTTTTAAGAATGGGAGTGATCTGTGCATGTTTTAGAGGGGAGGGGAAAATGCCACTAGAAAGGGAGAGATTGAAGATGTGGGTGAGGGAGCATAGGATAGAAGAAGAGGGTGACCGTAGTAGTTGTGAGGGAACAGGATCCAAGGGACAATTGGTTAGGTGGGCATTCAAGAAAATTTTTGTAACCTCTTCCGTAGTAGCCAATTCAAAAGAGGAGAGGGTTGAATGTGCTGCTGGGCAAGGTATGATAGGTGGGGAAGATGTACGCACAGTGGAGATGTCCTCACGAATTGCATTGATCTTGTCTTTGAAGTGATTGGCAATCTCTTGGGCAGTGAGTGAGTTAGTGGGTAGAGGGGGTGGTGGACGAAGCAGAGAGTTAAAGGTTGAGAAGAGCCGACGGGGACTGGATGACAAGGAATTAATAAGAGAGACAAAGTAGGCTTGTTTGGCAGCATGGAGGCATGAATTGTATTTTAGAAGGGCAGATTTATACAGGGTGAAATCTTGCAGGCATTTGGTTTTACGCCACAGTCGTTCAAGAGCACGGCAATGTCTCTTGAGATTTCTAGTGTTGTCAGTTTGCCAGGGTTGTAACGGTCGGGGCCTAATTCTGCGTGTGGTTAGGGGAGCAAGTGCATCTAGTGATGATGAGAGTGAACTGTTGTAGACAGAAGTGGCCAGGTCAGGACAGGACAGGGGAGAGATTATGTCATATAGGTTGTCAGTAGCAGAATAGAGAAGAGAAGGGTTAAAGTGGCGAAGGTTTCTACAAGTAATTGTTTGCTGCTTGGAGGGATGGGTGGTTGGAGGCAAGGATACAGTGAAAGTAATGAGGTTGTGATCAGATAGAGGAAAGGGGGTGTTGGTGAGGTTGCCAGGGTTGCAGAGATGGGAGAATACAAGGTCAAGGGTATTACCATTGGAGTGAGTGGAAGTATGTGTCCATTGGGTTAGGTCAAAAGATGAGGTTAAGTTGAGAAGTTTAGCTGTAGTTGGGCTGTTGACATTGACAGGAATGTTAAAGTCACCAAGAATAATGGTGGGTATTTCAGAGGAGAGAAAGTAGGGTAGCCAGGCAGCAAAGTCATCAATGAAGCGCGATACCGGTCCTGGAGGCCTATAAATTGCTGCAATCCTCAGAGAAATGGGAGAAAACAGACGAATACAGTGCATCTCGAAAGAAGAGAGGGATAGAGAGGGAGGGACAGTAAGGACTTGGAAGGTGCTTTGTGGGGACAGAAGGAAGCCAACTCCACCTCCTTTCTGTCTGTTGGGTCTGGAGGAGTGAGTCCAATGGAGACCACCATGGGAGAGGGCAGCAGGAGAAGCTGAGTCAAAATTTTGCAGCCAGGTTTCTGTTATGGCCAGTATGTTCAAGCCATGAGAGATGAAGAGGTCATGTACAGATGTTAGCTTGTTACAGATGGAGCGGGCGTTCCACAGGGCACATGAGATTGGTGGGGTGCTTTGAGGAAGCAGGGGGATAGAAATTAAACTGAGTGGATTGCGGTGGTTGCCAGAGGGGGAGGGGTATTGGATATGTGGCTTGCATTTGCAAAATGGCGGACCAGGATTAGGAGAAATATCACCTGAGACTAGGAGAAGGAGGAGGATGAGGAAGGCAAGGTGGGAGTGGGATGTGCATGAGCGCACGTGTCTAGTGGCCCTGGACTTTATGTCAGCATGTGGGTGCAGCAAATGCAGGAGATGATGGGTGCCATAGTAGGGAGAGGGTAGGAGTGAGGGTGATATGTGCATGCTGCAGGGAAGAGAGGAGGGGTAGAGTAAAGATAATTTGAGGATAGAAGACACCAATGTGAGAAGGAAGAGAATAAGGAGCATGTTAGTGGCTAGAGAGTGGGAAACTAACCTAATATAAAATAAATTTCAAAGTTGGTTTGCTTGTCGTCTTGCAGAGTGGAGCAGAGTTCCTGTTGTTCATGCAGCTTTAGTTATCCTGCTTTCGTTAAACTGCGTCGGTGAAACTGCGCATCACTCGTGACAGAGCCACTCAGGAAAGAGCCATGATGTCTGCGCCATGCCCCTGTCTGCGCCACCCCATAAGCTGCCATAAATTTATAGACAGCCTAAGCTGGGATGCATTTCTCAGTTGGTCATTATTGGGTCTGATGTGAGACACCTGAATATGGGGAGGAGATGGCCAGGGCCAGGCCAGACACAGGCTAGGGTCGTAAAGCTAATTACCTCTCTTGATCACTCAAGCCACATGGAGTTGAGAATCAATCACCAGTAATATTGCTATTGCAGTGTGTTTGTTATAGAGCTAGCAGTAAATATGGAAGTTTAAAGATATGGCAGCAGGAGACAATTACCAAAAATATTAATAGCAGACTCAGCAAAGCCAGTTCAGTAGGGATGTACAGTTGGATAGGAGATAGGAGACAATTACCAAAAATACTAATAGAAGACTCAGCAAAGCCAGTTCAGTAGGGATGTACAGTTGGATAGGAGATAGGAGACAATTACCAAAAATACTAATAGAAGACTCAGCAAAGCCAGTTCAGTAGGGATGTACAGTTGGATAGGAGATAGGAGACAATTACCAAAAATACTAATAGAAGACTCAGCAAAGCCAGTTCAGTAGGGATGTACAGTTGGATAGGAGATAGGAGACAATTACCAAAAATACTAATAGAAGACTCAGCAAAGCCAGTTCAGTAGGGATGTACAGTTGGATAGGAGATAGGAGACAATTACCAAAAATACTAATAGAAGACTCAGCAAAGCCAGTTCAGTAGGGATGTACAGTTGGATAGGAGATAGGAGACAATTACCAAAAATACTAATAGAAGACTCAGCAAAGCCAGTTCAGTAGGGATGTACAGTTGGATAGGAGATAGGAGACAATTACCAAAAATACTAATAGAAGACTCAGCAAAGCCAGTTCAGTAGGGATGTACAGTTGGATAGGAGATAGGAGACAATTACCAAAAATACTAATAGAAGACTCAGCAAAGCCAGTTCAGTAGGGATGTACAGTTGGATAGGAGATAGGAGACAATTACCAAAAATACTAATAGAAGACTCAGCAAAGCCAGTTCAGTAGGGATGTACAGTTGGATAGGAGATAGGAGACAATTACCAAAAATACTAATAGAAGACTCAGCAAAGCCAGTTCAGTAGGGATGTACAGTTGGATAGGAGATAGGAGACAATTACCAAAAATACTAATAGAAGACTCAGCAAAGCCAGTTCAGTAGGGATGTACAGTTGGATAGGAGATAGGAGACAATTACCAAAAATACTAATAGAAGACTCAGCAAAGCCAGTTCAGTAGGGATGTACAGTTGGATAGGAGATAGGAGACAATTACCAAAAATACTAATAGAAGACTCAGCAAAGCCAGTTCAGTAGGGATGTACAGTTGGATAGGAGATAGGAGACAATTACCAAAAATACTAATAGAAGACTCAGCAAAGCCAGTTCAGTAGGGATGTACAGTTGGATAGGAGATAGGAGACAATTACCAAAAATACTAATAGAAGACTCAGCAAAGCCAGTTCAGTAGGGATGTACAGTTGGATAGGAGATAGGAGACAATTACCAAAAATACTAATAGAAGACTCAGCAAAGCCAGTTCAGTAGGGATGTACAGTTGGATAGGAGATAGGAGACAATTACCAAAAATACTAATAGAAGACTCAGCAAAGCCAGTTCAGTAGGGATGTACAGTTGGATAGGAGATAGGAGACAATTACCTGTAAAAGAGCAGAGAAGACATGATCAGAATTGATAACTGCGTCGGTGAAACTGCGCATCACTCGTGACAGAGCCACTCAGGAAAGAGCCATGATGTCTGCGCCATGCCCCTGTCTGCGCCACCCCATAAGCTGCCATAAATTTATAGACAGCCTAAGCTGGGATGCATTTCTCAGTTGGCATACTGCAAAAGCAACCAAAGAGTTTTTTAAGGGAAAGAAGTGCAATGTTATGCAAAGGCCAAGTCAATCACCTGACCTGAATATGATTGAGCATTCATTTCACTTGCTGAAGACAAAACCGAAGGGAAAATGCCCCAAGAACAAGCAGGAACTGAAGAGAGTTGCAGTAGAGGCCTGGCAGAGCATCACCAGGGATGAAACCCAACGTCTGGTGATGTCTATGCATTCCAGACTTCAGGCTGTAATTGTCTGCAAAGGATTTGCAACCAGGTATTAAAAAGTGAAAGTTTGATGGATGATTGTTAATCTGTCCCATTACTTTTGGTCCCTTAAAAAGTGGGAGGCACATATACAAACTGTTGTAATTCCTACACCGTTCACCTGATTTGGATGTAAATACCCTCAAATTAAAGCTGAAAGTCTGCAGTTCAGGCACATCTTGTTTGTTTCATTTCAAATCCATTGTGGTGGCGTATAGAGCCAAAAAGATTAGAATGGTGTCGATGTCCCAATATTTATGGACCTGACTGTAGAACTAGTAACCTTACAGAGCAAGGTGAAAATTTCAGGGCTTCTGTCATTGGATATTCTGTCATTGGATATAAAATGTACCTTCCTGTATCCCTTCAATGTTTGACACACTAATGCCGTGTACACACGACCAGACTTGCCAACGGGCTAAACTCCGTCGGCATTTCCGACGGAAAGATTTAGAACATGTTCTATATCTGAGTCCGTCGGAAATGCCGACAGAAAAAGTCCAATGGGGCATACACATAGTCGGAATGTCCGACCGAAAGCTCCCATCTGACTTTTTCTGTCGGGAAGTCCGGCCGTGTGTACGCGACATTAGAAGAGACTTAAGTATCAAAGAAAATGTTTAAAAGTGGAAGGCATTGTGGGGAGTCTGCAGCACCCATAAATAAAATGTAGTCCAGGTAGTGGATCAAAAAAGAGGAACCTGTCTTAACGGAAACAACTCATTCAAGGAAATTCAAGAACGTCTAAAGCTAAAATATGAAAGTGAGCATCCCATCGGAAGACACCTGTCAAAATAAAACTTAATTTACTTTATTGGATATATTTTGCCTTGATCCAAATGTTCAAACAAAGGCACTTATACACCAGGTACTAGAGAAGAGAAACAACTGGCTGTGATTTAAAGAACAAACTATTAATGGCAAACAGGACACACATATTATCTGTGCTAAAAAAGATTCTCCTGTTTGCAAAACAATAATAGGAAATAACTCCAGTAATACAATATTCTTATAAAGACCTGCTTATCCAGAAATAGGCCAGGAAGCAGCATACCAATGTGAACCCCAAACAGATGCGAAGCCAAGTGGGGCCGCTGCATCAGTAAACAAGCAAAAGTCTCTCTCTAAAATAAACTCATCCTGCCAAAATGCTCTGCCACTAAAATGGTCCAGAAAATCCACACAAACCAGCATATCTTCTTTATTCCCCATGGTCAATCTAATATGTGAGAGGGATTTTTTAGCCTGGAAATGGCCGAATAAAGTCTCCTGTAGAAAATATTCCCCCTACTAGTAAAATTCTATAAGCAAATGCCAAAAGACCAAGTAACAACTGCGTCTCTTTTAATAAGATTTTCTTTCTCCTAATAAAAGAGACAAGAAAATATTTAATCTTTATTACCTTTTATAAAGGAAGCCTAAACTCTCTTTCTACAGTGCCTATGGTGATTCCTAGGAAATCAACACAGGTGGACGGCCAAACTGTCATTAGCTAATGGCACCCCAAAATCCTTACAAGTATCAAAAAAAAAATCTGCAGCACCCATAAATAAAAAGTCATCCAGATAGTGGATTAGTGTGAGAAAGACTAAAAGCTGTGATATAAAGGACCGTCCTTGAGGAATAATCCTCATCGTGAAGTTCAGCATCCCTAGTAAGGATTGCAACTGCCTCATGGTGCACCCTTGTGACCGGATAAAGTCATGGATAACTGTCCTGGTACAGGCTAGTTTGTCGGGGGGGGGGGGGGGGGGCTATGGCACGCGTGTCCAGAGTGACACCTAGGAAGGTGATAGAGTGTGCCGGGCCTTCCACTGTATGCTAGGCCACGGGCACGTTGAGATTGCTGAACACCACTCTCAACCTGCCCAGATCTGCCAGTGGCGTGCTCAGTTGTTCAGTGAGCAGGAAGTCATCGAGGTGGTGGATAACTGTCTGACAGTGGGCCTGGTGTGACTTTATCTGAAATGAACTGGCTCACCCCTGTCATGCGATTGACCCTGGTGAAGATGCGACCTGTACGTTCTTCCTCTCCTATTTTTTTATTTTTTTTATCTGGGGACATAAAGTCCAACCTGGTCCCGGATGGAAACCTGAACTAAACTCACGGAGAAAGACAGAGAAAAGATGAGTGGCCCGCGTGCCACTGGAGGTGAAATGGCCAACTGGGTGCTGCTGCGTGTTTGTGTGGCTGATTGTTTGCCACTGAGGTGTGTTTGCAAGTTAGTTTGTATGTGGGTTTGCACGTAGGTGCATGCCGCAAAGTGTTTTATACTACTGGAGACGATATTGCGTGGTTGTAAGGGTGTCAGTGAGTGTCAGGTTGCTGGGACGATATTGCGCAGTTGCAAGGTCTCGATGAGTATGAAGGTTTGTTTTTGAGACAACACTGCGTGGTTGCAAGGGTCTCAGTCTGGTTTGCTGAGATGATATTGCATGGTTGCAAGGGTCTCGATGAGTATGAGGTTTGTTTGGAGATGGCATTGTGTGGTTGCAAGGGTCTCAGTCTGGTTTGCTGAGACCATATTGCGTGGCCGCAAGGGTCTGAGTCAGGTTGCTGAGACGGTATTGTGTGGTTGTAAGGGTCTCGAGGAGTATGAGGTTGTTTTGAGACGATATTGCGTGGTTGCAAGGGACTCAGTGAGTGTCAGGCGGCTGAGACGATATTGCGTGATTGCAAGGGTCTCGATAAGTATGAGTTTTTCTTTTCTTTTTTTTTTATGATGATATTGCGTGATTGCAAGGGTCTCGACGAGTGAGGGGTTGCTGAGATGATATTGTGTTTTGCAAGGGTCTCAAATGAGTGTCAGGCTGCTGAGAAGATTTTGTATAGCTGCAAGGGTCTGAACGAGTGTCAGGTTGCTGAGACGAGATTGCGTGGTTGCAAAAGGTCTAGACGAGAGTGAGGTTGCTGAGACGATATTGCGTTTTGCAAGGGTCTCAAATGAGTGTCAGGCTGCTGAGACAATATTGTATGACTGCAAGGGTCTCAATGGGTGTCGGGTTTGCAGAGACGATATCGCGTTTGCAAAGGTCTCAACAAGAGTATCGGGCTGCTAAGACGATTTGTCTGGCTGCAAGGTCTTTAATGAATGTCAGGTTTCTGGGGTGAGACTGCGTGGGCACAAAGGTCTTGATGAGTAGGAGGTTGCTCGAGACGGTATTGTGTGGTTGCAAGTGTCTCAATGAGTGTGAGGCTGCTGAGATGTTATTGCGTTTGCAAGGGTCTCAACAAGGGTGTCAGGCTGCTGAGAACATTTTGCGTGGTTGCATGGGGTCTCAACGAATGAGAATTTGGTTACTGGGAAAAGGATAGAAACACCTTGTTTGGCAGCTTACCGTACCCTTAAGCGAGCAGGTGTCAGGTTGCTGGGCCGAGATTGCGTGGTGATAAAGGGGTTTTTATTTATTTATTTATTTATTTATTTATTTATATTTATATTTTTAGGGTTTTTTTTGTTTTTTTGACAAGTGAGAGGTTTCTGAGATGATGTTGCGTTTCACAAGGGTCTTAACAAGGGTGTCAATCTGCTGAGACGATTTGCGTGGTTGCAAGGGTCTCATCAGGTGTCAGATTGCTGGGCCGAGATTGCGTGGTGGCAAAGGTTTTTTTTTTTTTTGATGAGTGAGAGGTTTGCTGAGACAATATTGCATTTTGCAAGGGTCCCAGGCTGCTGAGACGATTTGTATGGTTGCAAGGGTCTCAACAGGTGTCAGGTTGCTGGGCCGAGATTGCGTGGTGGCAATTTTTTTTTTTTTGATGATTGAGGGGTAGCTGGGACGATATTGCATTTTGCAAGGGTCTCAACAAAAGTGACAGGCTGCTGAGACGGTTTGGCATGGCTGCAAGGATCTCAACAAATGTGAATTGGGTTACTGAGAAAAGGATAGAAACACCTGGTTTGTTTGGCAGCTTACCGTACCCTTAAGCAAGCAGTATAAGGACAACATCCATTTGATTTGTAGGTTCCGTAGGAGGAACTAACGAACGATATGGGAGACAACGAGAGGTAACGAATTGATGGGACATAAAGAATGTGGTAATAAATCTTACTTGCGACAGTGGGCCATGCGGGTGAGTTCGCGGTGGACTGTGGCTGGAGTGCAACATATCGGAAAGGTGTGGCGTGATGCTGTGCACGGGGGAAAACAACAAGGTTTGGTGTGGAAAATAGGACGCGAAAAGTGCGTAGGAATGATTCGTAAGTTCCACTGTGAGAACCAAGCACATGGTACGGGCGATGCCGCGAGTGGCCATGAATTTTGACATGACAAAACACGATAACGAATCCTACCTGCACCAGTGACCGTGCGACTGGGTTCGCATTAGACTGGAGAGGGTGTGGAATACATCTGAAGAGTGTGGTGTGGCGCCATCCATTACGCACAGAAAATAACTTTGGTTTGGTAAATAAATGAGACAAGAACCGCGTACAAGCGATTCGTAAGTTCCGCTGCGGGAACTAAAACACACAGCATGGGGGATACAACGAATGGCAACAGTAGAAAGTATGCAATGTATCTGATATGAATCGGTTGTAAAGAGAAAGGACTCCGATACGAATCGGTTGTAAAATGTATGAAATGAATCCGATACGAATCGGTAGTAAGGGGTATTAATGAATCTGATATGAATTGGTTGTAGAGTGTATGTCACCCCTTACTCTGAAACCGAACACATACCAACCATCCAGCCCCCAGGCTAATTAAAGGTGCAGACAAGGCACCAGGTAGGTCTAATTACCACATCAGCCACAGAACCCATACAAACAATACATTTTCCTCTCCAAATGGATGAGACGGCAACCCCATGGACAGTGAATCTAATAACCAGTGAAGCCTATGTCAAGTGATATCAGACAATGACCAACAGCGGCTCGGAGGTTTGGATTTACAAATGAATCGTATGTTTGGCAGAAGGAACTTCCGAATGTACTACACCTGTGCTGAATGATGTTGAGACATGGCCTATAACAGGGATATGCAATTAGCGGACCTCCAGCTGTTGCAGAACTACAATTTCCATGAGGCATAGCAAGACTCTGACGGCCACAAGCATGACACCCAAGAGCAGAGACATGATGGGACTTGTAGTTTTGCAACAGCTGGAGGTCCGCTAATTGCATATCCCTGGCCTGTAACAACTCGGAGGCAGGTTTTTTACGAAAGGAATGCAGGATAGGAAGCATAACGAATTGCAAGATTTCACATGATATGAAAAGGTTTGAATACTACCTGCGACAGTGAGCGGGAACCGCCAACAAAGACCACGAACGGAGAAGCCGCAATTCACTTGCAATCGAATGCACCGACTCACGAACATGAGGTGGGCTGGGAAGAGTCGGCCCAATAATGTGTAGTATCGCGCACTGGAACCGACAAAGAGCATGGGCGAGTGGGCTGCTTTAATACCCTCCGGGCTCATCCCATAAATTCAGGCCACACACACTCACCGGCCACTGTATTAGGTACACCCGTTCAATTGCTTGGTAACAAAAATTGCTAAACAGCCAAATACATGGCAGCAACTCAATACATTTAGGCATTTAGACAGGGTGAAGATGACTTGATGAAGTTCAAACTGAGCATCAGAATTGGGAAGATGGGGGATTTAAGTGACTTTGAACGTAGCCTGAGTATTTCAAAAACTGCTGATCTACTGGGATTTTCACAAACAACCATCTCTAGGGTTTATGGAGAATGGTCTGAAAAAGAGTAAATATCCAGTGAGCGGCAGTTGTGTGGACAAAAATGTCTTGTTGATGTCAGAGGTCAGAGGAGAATAGGCAGACAGGTTTGAGAGGATGGAAAGGCAACAGTAACTCAACTCAAATAACCACTAGGTACAACCAAGGTATGCAGAATACTATCTCCGACATCAAATCTTGAAGTAGATGGGCTACAGCAGCAGAAGACCACACCAGGTGCCACTCCTGTCACCTAAGAACAGGAAACTGAGGCTACAATTCGCACAGGCTCACCAAAATTGGGCAAAAGAAGATTGGATAAGCACTGCCTGGTCTGATGAGCCTCGATTTCAGCTGTGATAAAGGAGGAGTTCTTTCTGGCCTATGTGTTGGTTATTTTATTTTAAACTAATAAATGTAAAAGGAGCGAAGGTTGGGACTTTAAATGAGATGTGAGTCTCCATCCCTATGCATACATAAAACAGGAGAAGTGGGACTTTGAATGAGGTGAGCAAAAAGGCCAAGGGATCAGTCACCGTATAACAAACCATTTATTGATTGACAATAGCCTAGTGGCACAATGTAAGTCCAAAATGTGCATAAACAGTCAACTAATATACATGTACATCCTTGTATATACATGGTAAACATGAATGACAAAATACCCAAATGATGCAGGGCAAGAAATTATTTAAAAGTTACAACATCCATAAAATGCACAAGTTCATAGCATTGGTATATGAAAACCTGTAGGTGTGTAAACCTAATAAGGAAATAATGATATGGTGCATGTAGTAAGACCGACGCGTTTCATGTATCAAACACTCTTCAGGGGCAATTAAGCACCAACATCTAAAAACGAAAGGGAAAAAGAAAATAAAAGAAAAAGAAAAGGATCCGAATGAGTAAAATTCATGTGCATGAGGAAAAGGGGTATGCATACAGGAGAGGCAAGAGGCCACAATTCCCAGATGTATACTCACTTGGCAGAGGAGTGCAAACTCCATGGATTCCACAGTCACAGGTCACCGACTGAGTCAGGTTCGGGAGCTGAGGGAGGAGCACATTTAGAGAGGGAGAGAGAGAAAACGCCAGGCGCACACAAAAAAAAAAAAGTCCCCATAGAGTAGTACGTCCACACTGGTATAGGAGGAGGGTGGTGATTCTATAGTAATGATAAAGGTAATGTGTATAAGGTATGCTCCTAGGCTAACAGGAGCACCCAATCACAAGGTATATATGGTAAAACATTTGAACATGTAATAATGTAATAACCCCCTTACCTAGGGATAGTGGGTAGTGGCCACAGATATCCTGCCCAGTGATAGACGTGCTGCCTGGAAATGGGCTAGCAAAGAAATGGGGGCCTTTATGTGCACCTAGCCACCCCCCCAAAACCAAGGAAACTCCCCCCAGCGTCAATCAGTGCAGACACCAGGTGAACCGAGGCCTCCTCCAGCGCAGCGGCACTCGCCGCCCACAGCTGCTGGGGACGCCGCCGTCCACATGTCTGCGCGGATGATAAACACAACGCCAACACCGGGACTGACGTCACGTGCATGGCGTGGAGGAATGATGCCGACGCAGGGAGGGGAACCCGCCCCAATCCCCATCACCCCCGAGGATGACGGGGAGAGGAGGGGAAGGGGGAGGGACTCCACCATGCGTCGCAGCTCCCAGACACTGAAACAAGGAGATAACCATGGAGATGTGGACTCCCCATCGGAGGCACACTACAGAACTGCATCAATGAGGAAAAAAACAAGAAAGCTGGAAAGAAAAACCAATGGATAAAAGGATGCATGTACACAAAAATAAAAAAAGAAGGGACATGTGTCATACTAGACAACCCCCATTGGGGGGCCAACGATTCAGGGCAAGTTTCCTGTGGACTGATGTCCATGTTGGTGAGATAACCCAAAGGCCTCAAAGCACACCTCCATCCCTATATCGAGTAAAAGGAGCGAAGATTGGGACTTTAAATGAGACGTGAGTCTCCATCCCTATGCATACATAAAACAGGAGAAAAACAGGTGACCGCCGCTGAGGACGTCAAATGACGAAACGCGTACGACGGAACCACGCACACTACGTCACTTCCGTGTTTACGAGTGGGTGGAACGCAGGTGGAGCGCACAGCTGCTGGCTTCCCCCACCTCGTTACACGCGCTGTTTGTATTGATTTTAAATTGTGTTTTTCTGTCGGGAATTGCTGTTATCCCACTCCAATGTTAACGGGGTAGGAATATACAGTCCTCTTGTGACGTTTTGCTCTGTATACATGGTTTTATCAATAAACTGATTTTTTACGTTATTACACCATGGAAGCTCTTCTTTCATGTTTTGGTGAATGGGCACTGCAACATCTTCCACCAGCCAGGATACACCTGAGGCATCCACCGCAAACAACAAGGAGCAACGATCTCCATGTAAAGCACTACATGCCCATTACCCCTGCAGGGGTACCAGGAGTCGGTGAGTAGGAAATCAGAAGGGGGAGTACAGAAGTCACCTGGAAATATCTTGAGCACTAAAGTCACCCCTGGGGGCCTCTGACTGGATGCAGATATAAGTCTATGGGACTATTGAATACAATTTTGATTTAATCACTGCATCACATGCTGAGTCTAGACTTCAATAGATGAGCTGTAGTGCACCTACATGTTTTGCATTTGATGGTTAATCTATGTAGATATGTGGATGTGGCTGATGTAGATATAAGCCTATGGGGCTAATATATAATATATATCACTGTGATCTATCTATTGTAGCACATGCTGGGTCCAGTCTTACTATTTGATTTATAATGCACCCGATTAGCGGATATGATCTATAGTGTACCTAATTGGTTGACTGATTGCATTTGATTTGTGTATTTTTCCATATAGCTGTCACAATATATAATTAACACATAAAAAGTGGGACATCTCGGTCTATATACTGTGCCCATATAAGCAGCCCAAACATACACCATTCTTTATTCGTTTCATATCTATTTTATTAATTTTTCTCTTTGTACATATAATATTATATATTCTATTGTATGCTAATTAGGGATTCTAGGATTCCTCCTATTTTATTCTATACCAGTCATTTGTTTTTTTCCTTACCCACTGACTGTGATGATATGAACATTGGTGTGTATTTATAACTGTACTATATGACTACTTATTGTGGTGTTTCCCTAATATACATAGTACTTAGGGTTCCTAGGTAGCGCCAATTACCCCATTTTCTTTTAGCTTATTCATAAAACAGGAGAAGTGGGACTTTGAATGAGGTGAGCAAAAAGGCCAAGGGATCAGTCACCGTATAACAAACCATTTATTGATTGACAATAGCCTAGTGGCACAATGTAAGTCCAAAATGTGCATAAACAGTCAACTAATATACATGTACATCCTTGTATATACATTGCAAACATGAATGACAAAATACCCAAATGATGCAGGGCAAGAAATTATTTAAAAGTTACAACATCCATAAAATGCACAAGATCACAGGATTGGTATATGAAAACCTTTAGGTGTGTAACCCTAATAAGGAAATAATGATATGGTGCATGTAGTAAGCCCGACGCATTTCGTGTATCAAACACTCTTCAGGGGCAATTAAGCACCAACATCTAAAAACGAAAGGGAAAAAGAAAATAAAATAAAAAGAAAAGGATCTGAATGAGTAAAATTCATGTGCATGAGTAAAAAGAGTTATGGCTCTTTTATCCTATCGCCTGGCACTCCTTCCATTAGTGCATGTTTATCCTATATACATCCCAGGAGGCATAGGTGTGGTGCAATGTCATTCCTGCCTAGGCAAGAAACACAAAGGTGCTGCATTACAGCACCAAAAAGATCAAAAACATGTTTAAAAAGTTGGAATTTTTATCCAATAGTGAGAGAAGGGAGGGGAGGAGCCAGGAGGTAACTTTTATCATCTTTTATGATCAAAACATATAACAGGCTATTTACCTTTACAGACTGGCAAATATAGCTGTTCTGTATCTGTCATGGGTGGTTGATACATGTAAATTGAAAACACTTAAATAATTTATCCATGCCTTTACTGCATACTCTATTGGTTAGTGAAATTTCCTTAAAAAATATTATTACTGGTAGGTTATGAAACATACCAATTTTGTGTGCAACTGTTGTTCATTATTTCCAGTGTTTCCAAAAGACACAAATGAGCCACTTGAAGGTAGATTGCTGATTACATTCAACAGTCTTGTTCAGTGTCTATTGTTGTAGAAATGCAGAATGACAAAACATCTCTTACTAATTAATTTGTTCCTGTCCTTCTTTTTGAGATTTTCTGGCTATCGAATATGAAGGGAAGTAACATTTTTATAATGCTAATAAATGTATTTAATTTACACATTGATCATCATCATATCCACTCAGAAACAGGGATTGTGGAGAACACATCAACCTTTCCAAATCATTTTGTCTATTACTCTTCTTTGCATGTTAACAAAAAATATATTTAACCGCTTGCTGACCAGCCGCTGTCATTATACTGCAGCAGTTTGGCACGTTCCCACGAACCGTCGTAGCTATACGTCGGCCTTTTAAGCGGGGATAGCAGGCACGCCCGCTGCACTGTGGGGGTGCCGATGGGGGCTCTTGTGCCTGCCGGCCACGCGCAATCACGGGCACGAGAGCCAGAACAGGGACGTGTGTGTGTAAACACACAAATCTCTGTTCTGTGAGGAGGGGAGAGACAGATGCATAGTTGCCAACAGTCCTGATTTTTCTGGGACAATCCCGATTTTGGGACCCTCGTCCCGATCGGAGGCTGTCCCGATTCGGGATTTTTCCCTTTGTCCATGGAAAAACCGGAATGTTTGGCTCTGCAGCTGTTCTGGCTCCTGGCTCCAACAAAATGGCCGCCGGCGCTACGAGAGCTTTCCCCTTGTGTTCAGCTACATTTCCTCTCGTTCCTCATGTTCGGTGGAGAGGGGAGGGGCCGATCCGTGCAGCCAATGAATCGGCTTCTCTCTTCACAATTCTCCAGCCGGGGTTAGCTGCACGGATCGGCCCCTCCCCTCTCCAATGAACACGTGGAACGAGAGGAGATGTAGCTAGACTGCAGCCAACACTCCGTCTGCAGCCAACACTCCGTCTGCAGCCAACACTCCACTGGGGGCACTGATTTAAGAGGCACTCCACTGGGGGCACTGATTTAAGAGGCACTCCGCTGAGGGCACTGATTTAAGAGGCACTCCGCTGGGGACACCTGATGTAAGAGGCACTCCGCTGGAGACACCTGACGTACATCTGAGATGTAAGGAAGCACTCTGCTGGGGACTCCTGAGATGTAAGGAGGCAATCCGCTGGGGACACCTGAGATGTAAGGAGGGACTCTACTGGGGACACCAGATGGCAGCTGGTGGCAGGCAACGTGACAAGTGACACGCTCAGGGCTCCCACTGATTCTGCATTATGGTGAGTTGAACTATTACATTTTATATTACAATGTAATAATAGAAATAATGCACTTCAATCACCCTGACACCATAACAACCATGGTGCCAGGATGATTGAAGCACTAACACCAGGTGTTTGGAGTATCTTTATTTGCTGATTGTTAAACTTTCTGGAATACACATATTTCTATTGTGGTGTAGGATCTGGGCCTGCTTTCCCTCCATTCCTCTTTTTTTCCTTCCTTCTCTCTCTCTCTTTCTTTGTTTCTCCCTCCTTCCCTAGTTATCTCAGACTCTAACCACACCGGGACATACTAAAACATTTAATGTGAAAATGGCTTAATGTAGCTTAACGTGTAATAAAGTGCGTAAACCTCAATCAATTGCCCTGAAACTTTTCACAGTTTTTACCTTTCCAAACCCATCCGAGAAGTTTCATGTGATTCGGTCCCAATCACACCCCCTTTGAGTCACGCCCCTTTAAGCCACGCCCAATATTACTTTTAAACCACGCACTTTGTGCACCGTGTAGTGATATAAAAATATACTGGGTGATATGATGTAGAGTGGGTATGATAATGAATTAGTAAGTACTCTTCCGCAGCAACCCAATTCTTCCAGAGAGATGCACTTTATTGACTTCCAACACAGAACAAAGTCCAAAGTCCACAGATGACAAAAAAACTCCGACAGAGTAGATATAATTCAGAGCCCCATTTCCTAGGTCTGTGTGTGCATACACAGACAAGCCTATCTTAAACTATAGACTGAATGCCGTGTTATAGTCACTAGACACTGAATGGCTGAGCAATTTGATTGGCCGTCTCCATTCAGGTCGTTTATATACTTTCAGATAGACAACAACCCCCCAGCCGTGAACAGCTGCAGTCATAAACCACCCCAATTTGCACTCCCGCATATCAACATCAACAAATCCCCTTAGATATGTGTAATTAGATTAGATTAACAGATACTACCTGAACACCCTTTGAGATGTTCAAATAGACTTGCATAAGATTAAAACATCAAAGGGTCTTCAGCTGTCCCCTTGCTATGTTAAAATTCAGTTGGACAAATCAACCAGTCAATTGAATTCTGGCCTGGTCAATATTGACTGTATGTGTACATACATATAATATAATGTCCCACATAAATCGGTGAACATATTACAACATATACAACATATACCCCCACTTGGGTCGGTTCTAACTACTAGAACTGACCCATAAATCAAACAACAAAAAATATAATTTCGATTTAAGGTACTGGATGCTTTACAATGGCTCATATAAAATATGAAGTTGAAACTGGTTACATCTCTCTTCGCCAGCCTCTAAAATATCCCCATGAAACAGTTATTAGATAATATAACTTTTAGACCATGACTAGAACAGGATTTGGTAAACATCAGTGGCCCATATAGCTGTTAGGCCTTATTATATCACATCTAGATCTTGAATATTGCGCAAAGATGAGCTGATGTCACAGTCCATCCTTTGGTCTGACTTCATCACATCTCTCCCCATCTCACTGAAAGTAAACTTGGTATGCTCTGGGAACTCCAATCCACATAAATCCAGGATTTTTTTCATCTCCTGGCTCAAGCTTTCCATTTTTAAAGATGCTTTTACGCAAACACTCTACTTTCATCTTTATAGTAAGAAGAACTATCAATGTACCAGCACTCACTTTCAAGGTCAAAAGGTTTGGATATGGCAGTAAAAACTGTGCTTCAAACTATTTTCTTGCACTTGACATTCATGAGTCCATCTTGCAAGCATTTTACAATTCACATCTGCTTCTTTCCATTTCCACAATTTGAACAAAGATGACCGGGTTGTGTACCTGTCAAGTATCAGAATTTGTTGATTGCCAGCCACAATTTGCTTTTGTAATTTGCTGTAGGCCGACCCCTCATTGCCTTCAATAGAGCAGTTACTTGGATCATTCAGTCCATAATTACACCTGAATGGTATACCAACATATACATATACCCCCACACAATGGTTCAGATAGAATCAGCTTGACATCAGTGTTTATCAGATCTTCTATCCAGACAAAGCGGCAGTGGAAATTCTTGCCAGTATCTTCATCATGAAAGGTAGAAAGGTCTTTTTCATCCATATATGTCATAGCCTTTGGCATATTATAAACAACTGAATCAACAAAGTTTCAAATCATGACTAGAGTGATGAATTTCACCCCTCTTATAAATTTAGAAAAACCACCCAACATACTATAATTTATGCTATGCCAAGTCATTGTGCAGCATCTCACCTTAGATGTCAAATATATTGATCAATACGTATTATGTAATATGTACAGATGTTATGAAAATTCTTTTAGGCTTAAATGCTTCTCTTTGGTTTTAAGATAAAGTTCAAGAAATAAAACATAAAGAAAATAAAAATGAAAAGCAAAATATATCAGGAAAAGGGAGAAAAATAAAAAATTAGGGAGTTGAAGAAAAAAGAAAAAAGAGGTCCATTGCCTGATGAATTTCGAGAGAGTCCATGAATATATGTTGTATATGTTGTAATATGTTCACCGATTTATGTGGGACATTATTATATGTATGTACACATACAGTCAATATTGACCAGGCCAGAATTCAATTGATAATGGTTGATTTGTCCAAGTCAACTGAATTTTAACATATCAAGGGGACAGCTGAAGACTCTTTGATGTGTTGATCTTAGGCAAGTCTACCTAGGTGTGTGAGGTGAGGTATGGTCTGGAAACCTAATTGAACATTTCAAAGGGTACATTGTTTAAAGGACTATAGAAGAGGTATTTATTGATGGTACCTAGACTTGAGGGGGTAACAATAAGATCAAAGAGTATTTTGGGTAGACCTAGCAGAAACTCCCTCCTAGTGGACTAGTATTTCAGAGAGGACATTCAAGCTGGCATTTAGTTGAGGTTAGGCTTGTCTGTGTATGCACACACAGACCTAAGAACATGGGGCTCTGAATTATATCTACTCTGTCGGATTTTTTTGTTATCTGTGGACTTTGGACTTTTTTCTGTGTTGGAAGTCAATAAAGTGCATCTCTGGAAGAATTGGGTTGCTGCGGAAGAGTACTTACTAATTCATTATCATACCCACTCTACATCATATCACCCAGTATATTTTTATATCACTACACACCGCATTTTTCTTTCCCCACTAGGCCACACCTAAAAACGAATGTCTGCCCCCTAATTATAATAAGACTCCTCCCACAGACAAAAAAAAGTGCCCCTATAATTTTTTTTACACTGTTGGCAACTATGGTATACATACACCCCCTCCTTCAAGGTCCAAGCTAGGGTTACCACCTCATCCCTTTAAACCTGAACACATATGAATTACACAGGTTCTGCGGCTGATTAAGGTGTTAATTATACTCCCTTGGTGCCCTATCTGCATTAAATTAGCCTCAGAACCTGTGTAATTCATATGTGTTCAGTTTTAAAGGGATGAGGTGGCAACCCTATTCCAAGCGGGATCACCCCAAAAACTTGTACTGAAAAATTGGATGTTAGTACAAATTTAAAAAATAGTATCACACACCATGCTCAATTGTTTTTGTTGCAAGTGCGCTAATATGGCTATAATTAAGGATGAGCTCAGGCGTGTTCGCAAACCGCACGTGCAGAGTCCGCCCGGAAGTCGGCACTGGGTAGCGCTAATCACAAACAGTGAGACATTGTCCCGATGCATGGCTGCAGAGAAATATCTCACTACCTGTGATTAGCGCTGTGCAGTGCCGACTTCCTGGCGGGCTCTGCACATGCAGCTTGCGAACACGCCTGAGCTCATTCTTAAGCCTCGTACACACGCTTAGATGTTAAGACGACCAAAAGGCTGATTTTTGTGGCATGCTAGTCTCATGTCGAAAGTGAAGAGGTTACTAACAATACAAAAATTTTTCGTACGACAGAATACAACGTCAGAAGTAACGTAATGTGTTGAATAGTTTTGTATGTATTCTTTCGTTTCTGAGCATGCGTACTCTTACTCATACGAAAACCGTACTAATGAAACGAAAATCAGACGTTGAGTTCACATCCGACAAAAATGTTATAGTCTGCACATCCAGCTTTTGTCTGACGAAAAAGTGAAATCGGCTGTGGAAAGCTCCGTACTAATGGTAAGATTTGCGGACGATCGGTTGACATCCGAAAATCAAATGCGTGTAAGGGCATTTAGCTATAATCACCTCAAGCAACATGACTTGTTTAGCCACTTGCCACCTGCTGCATGAATATACACTGTGGCAAGCAGTGGCAGCAATGGGCCTGACCCCCCGTCGCTCCATCCCGCACCGCACACCGTGAAACACCCACCCCCCGTCCCCATCTCACTCACCGTGTGCTGACAGGGGGAGGCTTTCCTCTCAGTCTTCTCCATGTCCCGGTCCCTCGATTAGGCTTCCCATTCTCCTCGGCTGTACGTCTCCTCCTCCTCATAGGCCAATAGGATGGCTTCTCCTCTCGGCCGATCAGGAAACGGGTCTCACAACCCGCTTCCTGATTGGCCGAGAGGAGGATCAGTGTAAGAATAGTGAATATTAATTTGCTAATGTCACACAACTGGGTGGGTCACCCTTTTTTGAAATCTATTAGAGCCTCTGGCTCTAATCATGTGTTTAAACCCCCCATTGGAATCCATGTGTCCGGCGCTCTGCATGTAGATTAGGGGGCTGGACGCATGGATGGGGGGCACCTGTGCGCCCCTATTGGACGGGCCACCACTGGTGGCAAGTCGGCCTCTCTGCGCCTCTTCTGGGTAGGGGAGGCACATGCACCCGCCTGCTGCCCCGGCTGTGCTGCCATTTCGATCCAACACACGCCATGCTCTCCTGTCATTCGCTCTGCCGATCAGCGGTTCCTTGCCATAAATCATTGGCCGTGACCCACTGGTTGGCATTAGGGTTGCAACCTCATCCGTTTAAACACCTATTAATTACACAGGTTCTGTGGCTGATTAGGGTGGTAATTAAATTCACCTAGTGCCTTATCCAGACATCCCAACATGCAAAAACTCATTTCAGGCAGGTGGTAAACTAATTTCAGGAAGGCGGCGCTTTGCGCCCGCCACCCCCGAATGCCCCCCCCCCGCGGCAATACATTTTTAAAATAACCTTTTTTAATATTTTTCCACAGTGCTTCTGGAGAAGGGGGGTGGGTGGTATGTGGCAGTGGACGGTGTCAGTAGTTTTTTTATTTTTAATTGATTTTTTTACAATTTAATTTGTTTCTTAATTTCTTTTCACAAGGTTTTTTGGGGGGAGGGGGTTGGGACAGTGGACAGTGTTGATAGGGCAGGGGAGAGTGGTGTCAGTAGTTTTTTATTTTATTTTTTTACACTTTTTACTTCAAAGCATATATATATATATATATATATATATATATATATATATATATATATATATATATATATTTATTTATTTATTTATTTATTATTATTTTTATTTTTTTTTTTTGTCCTATGCTGTAAGGAGGTGCTTTTCTTAGGAAAATGGTGGAGACTGGACCGGCCGGAGACTTAACACAAGAAGAATGTTTGTTCTCTAGCGTTTGATAAGTCTCCCATTAAAATCAATGCAATTTGGTCCACAACAAAATGGCCGCCAGCCGGAGCCCTAATTACAAGGACAGAATGTTTAGTATTGATGGGGATTCTAGGAACGGAAGTTGTTTGCAGAGACTTCTGTGGGGACAGAGTCGGTCTTCACAGCTGCAGACATCCCCGCCGCACTGATCATTCCCGGGAGATGAGGAGGCACTTGCGGTTGTGCTGGAGCCGCCGCAGAAATGTGGGAGTCTCCTGCACCTCGCGGGAGACTTGAGATGTCTGCTTATCTGCATTAAATTAGCCTCAGAACCTGTGTAATTATTATGTGTTCGGGTTAAGGGATGAGGTGGCAACCCTAACCGATGTGCTATTTTTTTTCCTCCCTGCAAAGCGCTACTGTAAATACCAAAAATTGGCCTGGTCATGAAGGGAGTAAAATCTTTCAGAGTGGTTATTATAAAAAACAAATACAATTGCAGTGCTATAAAAAGTAACAAAAATTGTAAATGTGAAAATAAATGCTAACATTTCATAAAGTTCCTATACTGAAGAACAACCAGGAGTGATCTTCAACTTTTCAATCAGCTAAATTTCCAACCAGAATTCCAGGTTGCTCAATTAAGTGCAGCAACAATGCATGGGAACCACAAATTCAGGAAATATCCTAAATCCCCTCATGGTAAGTGTCAAACTCTAAGGAACTTTAAACTGGAACTCAGGATTCATCCAAAAAGGAAAAGAACCATATAGTGTAATACTGTTGCAAATTACCTGTAAAGGATTAACTCCTGTACATCTAGTGCCACTCTATGTGAGAATATGTGTCCACTGATTACCAGCCTCCACCCACATGCAATGCGCACTCACTGACGTAGATGCTGCCAGGTGACTGTGCAGCCATAAACCTTATGTGAATGGAAATTGTAGACATCAATTTGGGATAGCCTTGACTCAGTAGGAAATAAACAAAAGAGCACCTTATAGTGTAGTATAGTGTAATATTTATTATAAAGAAGCAAAAGTTTACAGATAAAAACGTTGCAGATAAGATAAAAACACCACCAACACTCACATCTAACAGCGGAGGTCTGGGTGGCGGTGTGACATCACGCTACAAGCTCCATCCAACACGTTTCACACTAGAATGCATCTTCAGAGTTATTTTTGCCAACATTTGGTAGGTAAAGCTGAAGTTTATTTTCTTTAAGGACACAACACCAGATATTATATCTGTGTCATGGTGCTTATCCCATTAGGTCTCATTCACTCAGGGCACTGTGATCCATGGCTCATACATGGTCATGTTCACCTTGGTGGGGATGTACAGGTGTTCTATACACCCCCATGCAGGAAGTCCCATAGCTGTCAATTGTGATGCAGCTGTACAGTCACAGATGCTGTGCCCAATCTGACATCTATGAGGGTGCACAGCCCTGAATGCACCTAGTTGAGCATTTCTAAACCAGAGATTGGTGATGGAACCTCAAGGAATACCTAGTAGCCTTTGAAGGAAGCCTAGAGCTCTACCAAGCTCTGGTTGAGAAAGGTTGGTTGTGCTAAAAGATGTCCCTCCTCTTTCAGAAAGTTGGGATAAAAGTTGGCCACTGTAACGCCAAAGTTTGTAAATAATGATCCATCACACCCCAGGCCTGGATGAGACAGAACAGGCACACAGTTCTGCTCCATATATCTTAGCTGTAAAGCAAAAATCACAAACCCTGATACATTCAATTGTATCAGCAACAGGAATGCCGCACATCAAGATGTAAAATAATCTTCCTTTATTAAAATAGCCAGAAGGAACAAGTTCTATTCTGACATGTTTCATGCTACGCACATCACTTTCGAGAAGGCACCATGTCTAGCACTAAACATGTCAGATTAGAATTTTTTACTTCTGGCTATTTTAAAAAAGAAAGAGTATTTTGCATCTCAGTGTGCGGCATTCCTGTTGCTGATACAAGTGATTGCTTTGGTGGAGACAAGATGAACCAGCACCTGAGATGTGATTGTGGAGTGTGGAGCCTGATCTTGCGTGGAGTGGCATGTGAAATGCTTGACATTGGAAAACCTCTGATACATGGTTTCCATCTACAGCTGTCAGGGAAACATAGGCTTAGCACTAGTTTTGGTCTCTAAAGAGCAATCCACATTTGGACTGCTTTTTGGAGGAGATTTGACAGGTTGCTTTAGCCCCTTGATCCCCACACTAATGTGCTGCAACTGCATGCATTGCACAGGATTGCAGAGCACTTGCAGGGTGGCCTCATTTATTGAAAGCAATGGGGTATCATTCATCCTGTGGCTGCAAAGCAAAGCATCATGGAGCTGGCATGTGTACACCCCCCGACCGCAGCCTCTGCAGCTAAAGAGGTTGGTGTTTGGGAGATGGTAAAAGAGATGGCAGGGTTTTACCACCCTCCAACCACTAGTGTGAATGAGCCCTAAGAGCAGCTGATCTGTTGGGTTTTTTTTTTTTTTTTTTTTTTTACACAGGACTTGCTAAAGTGAGCTAAGTAGAATTTTCTTTTAATACTGGAGTTATCAAAAAACATCTAACATGTAGGCAACATTTTTTTATTTTGTAGTTCTGCTATGTTAATTTGGCTGCAAAAGTGGTAATACACTTTAAAGCGTAATTTGGCTTTTGCAATCAAATTTGAGAAAACCCCATTATATGTTTGTTATGTGTTTAATATTTTTTGTCTTTTAGATGTTTCTCAGGAGGAGGTATCATCGCTGACTGCAAGTTTTTTTTAATACATTTAAGCTGGCTATAGACAGTTCAAATCTCGGCCGGTTCAGCAGAGATCAGGCCGGATTCAAACCATGTATGGGCAGGCTGAATGTGTCCAATTTGATCTATTGATCAACATGGGTACAACCAGCCTGCCTGATTTTACATGTGATTATTGCTAGTGGCTGATACAGTGTGAATGGGCAAGGGCCTATGTACGCAATCCTTTCACTCTGTATCTAATCAGACGGACACAAAAATTACATGGTTACTCATAAATCTAAATTAAATTGTCCACTCAGACTGTAAAATACTGTATGTGATCAACTTTAGGCTTCGATAACATTGATGGCCTAGGAGCAATAATAATAGGTGGTTGATCCGTGCTTTTAAAGCCTCTGTCCACCCTAACCTAACATGGGGTGGTACACATGCCACAGATTGCGTTCAGCAGGCGGTTAGTAGCCCAATGTTACATAGTTACATAGTTACATAGTAGGTGAGGTTGAAAAAAGACACAAGTCCATCAAGTCCAACCTATGTGTGTGATTATATGTCAGTATTACATTATATATCCCTGTATGTTGCGGTCATTCAGGTGCTTATCTAATAGTTTCTTGAAGCTATCAATGCTCCCCGCTGAGACCACCGCCTGTGGAAGGGAATTCCACATCCTTGCCACTCTTATGCCGCGTACACACGGTCGGACTTTTCGTCTACAAAAGTCCAACGGACGCTGACGGACTAAAGCTGGCTGGTAATCCGATCGTGTGTGGGCTTCTCCGGACTTTCAACGGACTTTTTTAGCCTCAAATCCGACGGACTTTAGATTTGAAGCATGCTTCAAATCTTTACGTCGTAACTACGACGGACCCCGAAGTCCGCTCGTCTGTATGCTAGTCCGACGGACAAAAAAACGACGCATGCTCATAAGCAAAAACTAAACGGAAGCACTCGGTCTAGTAAAACTAGTGTTCGTATTGTAGGTAGCACATTCATCACGCTGCAAAATCTGTGATCGTTGAATGCAGCGCATTTTATTTCTTCTTTACGAAGGCTCTAAAGAACGAAGGTGTTTTGCTGTTCATAATCAGAGTTCTCCCAAACTGATTTCTGGATTCTTTTTCTCTTTGATCTCATGAATGATATAGTATGCATTTTAAAAACAATGTTTCCATACTAATAATACTTTTTCCCCTTTTTTTTTTTTTTTTTTTTTTAGGTTTGTAAAGTTACCACAAAGAACCCATTATTCTGTTTTTTTTTTATAGTGATTATTTTTTAGTTTTTAGATAAAGTTAACCCAAAGCACCGTTTTTGGTTATGTAAATTTTTTTATTTTCAAGACTTACCACTTGAACATTATTAACATTAGTAATGTATTTTTGGTGTGTTTTTTCCAAACTCAATGAGATTGTTGTCCCTTGTTAATTTAACATTGTGTTTAAAATCAATGATTTTAAAGAAAACACATAGTCTTTTGCTAAACTCAAAAAAGATCCATTTATTCATGGTCAAAATAAAATAAAGAGGAAGTCAACGCTGGAAAAAGTAGGTGTACCAGAAAATTGGGATCTTGCGGAGTCCATATAAGAGGGAGCACAATCTGGTCCAAGAATCCCAGAGATCAACAGCACCAGCAGATGATCTAGATGTCCCCAGACTGTGGTCCTACAACAGCCTGCGTCTTCTGTCAGACCAGACTGAACCCAAGTCATCACTTTCTTCTCTTCCCTGCAGCCTTTCCTCCACGCTGCCCTGCAGCCTTCCCTGTAGCCTTCTTTTGAGGCTGTGGCTCTGGTGTTTCAGTTGTGGCAGGAGGAGGAGGAGGAGGGGGGGCTGCCTCATGTAGTTGGGTGTTTTGTGTTAGCGTGCCCTGCAGCCCCTTATGGATTGTTTCCCCAAATAGGCGCTCACAAATGAGGCGCTGCTCCCAATCCATCTGAAGAAGCCTGCTGGCTAAGTAGCAGCCATAGGATTCTTCCGCTTCGGGGGGGCTCCTTAAAAAACGGGTGGCCTCTTGCATGAGGCGCAGGGATGCGTCCTGTGTGACCATCCCCTTCCTGGCCCTTTTTTTGGGAAGGTGGAGGGGAGGCACTTGGGATTCGGTCAGGCTCCTACTGGGCCCAGCCACCTCACTTGGCCCAGCCACCTCACTTGGCCCAGCCACCTCACTGGGAGCAGCCACCTCACTGGGAGCAGCCACCTCACTGGGAGCAGCCACCTCCTGCCTGACACTGGGCCCAGCCTCCTCCAGGATGATGGTGAATCCGGCCTCCTCCAGGCTGTCCATGGGCCCGGTCTCCTCCTGCCTGCCACTTTCCCCACATTCCTCCTGGATGGACTCATCCTGTGTATAAAAAAAGGACAATAGTTTGAGTATATTTTTTTGGGTTCATCAATGACACACAGTTTGCTTCTCATGAATAGCAAATTCAATGTGAATACATCTCTTTAATAAAAGAGTCTAATCAGACACCCTAATTATTTCAAGCAGGTGCCAAACATATTTAGCCACTACTGTCAATTGATATGTATACACAATTTTGAGTGCCAAATTATTTTAGACAATTATAACATCCAGTTAACATCATTAATATTAGTACAGTAAATATTTGTTAAAATAATTTACCTGACTCCAGATGGTCATATCTGGTTCATCCAGGATGGAAGACCCAGCTTGCTCCTCATCAGCCTCTGCTGGGGTGGAGGGAAGGGTGGAGGGAAGGGTGGAGGGAAGGGTTGAAAGTGATGGCCTGGCTTCATTCTGGTCATCCAGAAAACGGAGTTGATTGTAGTACCACAGCCTGGGTACATAAACATCATCTGCTGATGCTCCTGATCTCCTTGATTCCTGGATCTTCTTATGCTCCCTCTTATACATGTTCCTCAAGACCCCAATTTTCTTGAGCAATGTCTCCATTGTTGCTTCCGGGATGGTCGCCTGGACAAAGGCCAGAAGTCTCTCCAGCGTTGACTTCCTCACATGCTTTGCATAATACTGAGGGTGTTTCACCTCCCACAAATTCCTCATCTCTCGATATTTCGAAATAAAAGCTGTAAGGAACTCTGGATCCTTAAATAGGGGATTCATTATATCTGGAAAAGATGAAGTCACAAGACAAAAAACACTTTTATTATAGGTTTCTGCTAACCCCTCATCATCTTCTCCCTATGTAGGCCTCATCAATCTATCAAGCCATATAGGCCGCTTGCTACAAAGTCATGACCATAAAACCCAAAAAATATATATCTAAAATTACCTTCGTTTTGTAACGTCCTGGTCCACTATCACCTACCACAGAACGTACGTACGACACGTGCGCAAGGCCCCTCTTTATACACTACGCATGTGTGAAACTCCGCCTGCGTCGCCCGCCCCTGACGTTCGAAATTAACTCATGTTCTCCGCCCCCTAATTCGACGCACAGAACGTACGTACGACACGTGCGCAAGGCCCCTCTTTATACACTACGCATGTGTGAAACTCCGCCTGCGTCGCCCGCCCCTGACGTTCGATTTTAACTCATGTTCTCCGCCCATTTTTTGTTACGGCGCGTAGTGGAGTTAAAGAATGGCGGAGACACCTGAAATGTTGACGACCTCAGGTAGTGGAGACAGCCCGGAGGCTGGAACGTCAAAACGAAATCTATGAGGCCTAGATTTAAGGCCTCTAATATGAGTTTTAAAGAGATGGTGGAGATGGTGGCCATTCTTCACAAAGACGACTATGATGGCAATTATGGGCCGTACGCACGGCCAAATTTGCGCAAGGCCAAAATAATGGCGAAGGTCGTGGAGACTTTGAAGGCATCTTTTGGGGTCCAGCGCTCCAAAGATCAATTGAGAAAAAGATGGTCTGACCTGAAACTCAGGGAGCCGGATCAATACCGACGTATCCGGAAAGTTCTTAAAAAAAGTAAGTACTTGTCGTGTTTTTCTCTTGTGTTTATTACCTTGTATACTGTTCCATGTGCTTTTCCTTCCTATACGATTTTTTGTTCATCGTTTTAAACGATCTTTTAATAAACCTCGTTACATATCTATAGATAGATCTCTATATATATAGATATATATATCTATATATATACATATATATATATATCTATATATATATATATATATATATATATATATATATATATATATATATATATATAGAGATATAGAGATATATATATATATATCTCTATATATAGATATATAGAGATATATAGATATATAGAGATATAGAGATATATAGATATATATAGATATATATATATATATATCTATATATATATATATATATATATATATATATATAGATATAGATATAGATATAGAGAGAGAGAGAAATATATATAGAGAGAGAAATATAGAGATAGGTAGATAGATAGATATAGAAATGTAAAACATTCTTTTTGAATATTTGAAGTTATCTTAATTTTTTTGCTTTACATTTAGTTAGATATTTAGAGATTTTGTTCCAGATATAGAGAGAGAGAGATCAAAAGATTATTAACTATATTTTGAGATATTGATATCTATCTATCCGATATGTCTTTATAATTTTAAATATTGAGGTAAAATAGGAACTCTACACAAACCACTTCACTACAAATGTTGGAAAATTACTATGTACTAAAATATCTGTGTGCTAATTAGATTAATAATTTTTTGTTTCACATAGGGGAAAAATCACTCAGCCAACAACAAGAAGACAGTCCACCCCAAGCAAAACATGATTGGGAAATCAGCCCAAGTCCCATTGAGGATGTGGAGGAAGGAGAGGTGGGCGACATGGGCACCCCACCAGGTGAGTGTCTGACACACCAGCTTACGTTAATCTATGCATGGCTGCCTTTTGTTTAATGTAATTTGTCTACTCTATTTTAGGGGATCTGGTTGTGCTTCATTCAAGCAACAGTGCCACCCCCGAGGATGTGGAGGAATTAGGCTACATGGGCACCCCACCAGGTCAGTGTCTGAGACAACAGCTTTATTTATGGTAAGGTAAAAACTATGTATGTGTGCATATTTCTAAAGACATTTTTTGGTTTAATTCCACTTTAGGTACAACAACAAGAAGTGACTATTTCACCTCTGAAAGTGCCCAACGGCTAATTGGTCAAATAATGGCTTGGAATAAAGACATTGATGAAATGCGGAATCGGCTGGATCGTATGCAGCAGGAAATGAAGGACATGATTGATGTTTTGGGTCGAATCTAAATGCCCTTTTTTAAACCCCAAAACATCAATCATGTCCTTCATTTCCTGTTTTGCTGACCCCATTCTGGGCCTTCTCTTTTTTTTTTTGGCAGAACATAAATGGCTGTTTAACCTAATGTAAAAAAGGAGGGCTGTTTCTCGTAAATACCTCAAAAATCCACAAAAAAATAAAAAAATTGATTTTCAAAAACCAAAAAAAACTAAAAAACTTGATTTTAAAAAAACAAAAAAAAACCAAAAAAAAATTGATTAAAAAAAAAAATAAATAAAAAAAAATTGCTTTTAAAAAAACAAAAAAAAACAAATTGATTTTCCAAAAAAAATAAAAAAAAGCCTGTTTGCGAAAATCAAAAAGCCAAAAATATTTTTTTGTGGATTAGGTAGAAATATTTTAATATAATTATATTTTGCTACATTATTAAGATATCATTATATTTTTGTCTATGAACATTTTATACTAAATGCAGAACTGAATGCATAACAACCATTAATAAAAACATCTCCTTATAGGAATTAAATAAATGTGTGGTTTGTTATTTCAAGGCTC
Organism: Aquarana catesbeiana; assembly: GCF_042186555.1. Taxonomy (NCBI): domain Eukaryota; kingdom Metazoa; phylum Chordata; class Amphibia; order Anura; family Ranidae; genus Aquarana; species Aquarana catesbeiana. The sequence goes on along the minus strand of NC_133326.1, from coordinate 74,898,770 downwards.
AGTATCAGTTTGGTTATAATTGTAAAAAAGTTGTTTACAGTGGCAATGGAGCTTATTTAGACATTTAAAATTAAAATACAGTTGGCACTACAACTGCTCGACCATAACCTAGGAGACAGCCCAAAAGAAAGGCAAGCAATAAATATAATGCAAGATTTCCTCAATATTTTTTTTATTGTCAAAAATTATATATCCTGGCCCATTGCAATGGCCCCCCTACCCATAAAATAATTAACATATTGCTGTCTAACTTGACGGGCACTTTGGGGGGCCAAGCCAGTACGGACAGTATCCAGGCCTGTAAGGTTGGCTTCTATTTGTCCGGCCTCAGGCCCAACTGTGCCTATATAATTGGGAGAATGCTTGTTTAAAAAGTTGTGCAGAATGCAGCACGATAAAATGATAAAATTAAGTTTGTATTCAGCCAAATTAATGGCTGTTTGAAACAGGCGGAACCGGCTGGCCAGAATTCCAAACGCATTCTCAACCACTCTTCTAGCTCTGGCCAGCCGGTAATTAAAAACCCTCCTCTCCTTGGTGAGGGTTCTTTGGGGGAATGGCCTCATGAGGTGCTTGCTGAGAGCGAAGGCTTCATCGGCAATGAAGACAAAGGGGAGTCCTTCCACGTTATCCTCATCAGGTGGCAATCCCAGGCCACCACTCTGGAGACGCTGGCAGAACTCCGTCTGGGCAAATACTCCTCCATCCGACATCCGGCCATTCTTCCCCACGTCCACATATAAAAAATCATAGTGTGCCGACACCACCGCCATTAAAACAATACTGTGGAACCCCTTATAATTAAAATAATATGACCCCGAATGGGGTGGTGGCACAATGTGGACATGTTTCCCATCTATAGCCCCTCCACAATTGGGAAAGTCCCAACGGCTGGCAAAATGGGATGCCACAGTCTGCCATTCCTGTGGCGTTGAAGGAAACTGGGGAATCAAACAAGAAAACCAAAATCAATTAATTTGGAAGCTAACATTGCAAGAAAATTAGACAATTAAAAACATTATTCCCCAGCATTAGTATAACATTCAATAATTTAATTCTTCTGGAATAACTAATATGGAAAGGCACACTTATCAGATTGCTCACCCCCTCTGATGGAACATTGATTACATTTTAGAGGGTTGTGAAATCCCTAAAAAAAATTACTTTTAGGACATGCAGGAATTTAGGGACTAAAAAGGCTACAAGACTGCAGTTGTCGCACTCTGCAGGTGCAGTTGCTAACCAGCTTACAGTAAATGAGGTAATGTAAAAAGGCATTCATGTTGCAAGGAGTACACAATCACATGCAAGGGCAATTAATGAAAACACTTTGAGGCTTGCATATGATTTGATGATGGAAATCAGCAGAGCTTCTGCTCATTTACTAAAGCACTGGAACAAATGCACTTGTAGAGTGCACATGCATTTTGCAAACTGCAACATATATTTGCTTTAGACAAATCAACACCACAGAACATTCAAGCAAATTTGAACGAGGGTGGGGGTGGGGGGGGTTGTGAAATCTAGATAATTGCTCATTAGCAGCACACTATTTGGAGTGAGTTTAGGTGGGGGGTGGGGTGGGGGGGTTGTGAAATCTAGATAATTGCTCATTAGCAGCACACTATTTGGAGTGAGTTTAGGTGGGGGTGGGTGGGGGGGTTGTGAAATCTAGATAATTGCTAATTATAAGCACACTAAATACACTCAAACAAAATACATTCAAAATGAGTAGACTAGGTGGATATGTTCCCATCACTTCATGCTGGGAAGGTTATTGAAGGAAAATATACATGCATGACAAAAAATAACAGGAAAAAATTCCAGCATGTGTGAGGATAAAAAGGGGACATTCACACTATATTGCAATGATGGTAAGTAGTGTTTGAAGCAAGAAATACATCACATTATCAAAGATTACATAAAAGAACATGTGATGCTAATAAAAGAAAAATATCTTACCTTAATATAGTCCTTCTGCAGGACCTGTATGATGGCAGAACAGGTCTCTGGGATAATGATCCCCAGAGCCTGGGGGGAGATGCCTGTCGAGAACTTAAGGTCCTGCAGGCTTCTCCCTGTGGCCAAATACCGCAAGGTAGCGACCAGCCTCTGCTCCGGAGTGATGGCTTGCCTCATGCAGGTATCCTGCCTGCTGATATAGGGGGTCAGCAAAGCCAACAAACGGTCAAAAACGGGGTCCGTCATCCGGAGAAAGTTCCTGAAATCCTCAGGATTATTCTCACGGATCTCACGGAGCAAAGGCATGTGACAGAACTGGTCACGCTGAAGCAACCAATTCTTGGTCCATGAACTCCTCCTCGCCCTGTTCATGGACTGGTCTTGGGCTGAAGAATAAACTACAGCACCAAGCACATACAATGCACGAGCTCTACGACGAGTACGTACAGGTAACATGGCTTCAAAACGGTCGGCTGGTCAGAACGCACTAAACAGAACGCACTGAAGAGCAGCAAGGCCTGTGAAGAACGACCTGAAAATCAGGAACGAGCGGACAATAAAACAAAGATTTCTCAATGCCAACTGACCAAACGCACTGAAAAGCAGATATAAACCTCACAAGCACAGACTGAACAACAGTTAAAACGAACTGAAAAATACGAGTCTCACAAGCGCGAATCGTCTCTCACCAAACTTCTACTAACACGAGATAAACACGAGATTAGCAGAAGGAGCCCAAAGGGTGTCGTACGGGCTATTGAACTTCCGTTTTATAGTCTCGTCGGACTTGGTGTACGTCACCGCGTACTAGGCTGTCGTACTTTTGTGTGGTCGTGTGTAGGCAAGTCCGTTCGTAAGAAAGTCTGCCGCAAGTCCGCCGAAGGTACGTCGGAAGTATGTCGGACAGGCTGTCGGACTTTTGTAGACGAAAAGTCCGACCGTGTGTACGCGGCATTACAGTAAAGAACCCGCTACGTAGTTTAAGGTTAAACCTCTTTTCTTCTAATTTTAATGAGTGGCCACGAGTCTTGTTAAACTCTCTTCTGCAAAAAAGTTTTATCCCTGTTGTGGGGTCACCAGTACGGTATTTGTAAATTGAAATCATATCCCCACTCAAGTGTCTCTTCTCCAGAGAGAATAAGTTCAGTGCTCGCAACCTTTCCTCATAGCTAAGATCCTCCAGACCCTTTATTAGCTTTGTTGCCCTTCTTTGTACTCACTCCATTTCCAGTACATCCTTCCTGAGGACTGGTGCCCAGAACTGGACAGCATACTCCACGTGCGGCCGGACCAGAGCCTTGTAGAGTGGGAGAATTATCGTTTTATCTCTGGAGTTGATCCCCCTTTTAATGCATGCCAATACTCTGTTTGCTTTGTTAGCAGCAGCTTGGCATTGCATGCCATTGCTGAGCCTATCATCTACTAGGACCCCCAGGTCCTTTTCCATCCTAGATTCCCCCAGAGGTTCTCCCCCCAGTGTATAGATTGCATTCATATTTTTGCCACCCAAATGCATTATTTTACATTTTTCTAACATTTTTGAACCTCATTTGCCATGTAGTTGCCCACCCCATTAATTCGGTCAGGTCTTTTTGCAAGGTTTCCACATCCTGCGGAGAAGTTATTGCCCTACTTAGCTTAGTATCGTCTGCAAATACAGAGATTGAACTGTTTATCCCATCCTCCAGATCGTTTATGAACAAATTAAATAGGATTGGTCCCAGCACAGAACCCTGGGGAAACCCACTACCCACCCCTGACCATTCTGAGTACTCCCCATTTATCACCACCCTCTGAACTCGCCCTTGTAGCCAGTTTTCAATCCATGTACTCACCCTATGGTCCATGCCAACGGACCTTATTTTGTACAGTAAACGTTTATGGGGAACTGAGTCAAATGCTTTTGCAAAATCCAGATACACCACGTCTACGGGCCTTCCTTTATCTAGATGGCAACTCACCTCCTCAAGATGGCAAGAACGATTCTTCATGAATCCATGCTGATTACTGCTAATGATACCGTTCTTATTACTAAAATCTTGTACTTATTGGGATGCGCCAGTCCTGGATCGGCCTCCCTGGCACTTCCCCCTCTACCCCTCCTGACTGTCACCCATCTACACTTTGCTAGTGCCTGCACCTCTTTGTCTTCACCCGCCTCTGTGAATTTGACCAATTCAAGTGAAATGGACTGCACTGCAACTGTACCTAATGCACATGATTGTGGCACTGTGTGATGGGCTTTCAATAATAAAAACAAGTGTCAAGGAGGTGACAAGTGACCTTTGAGCTCCCTGTTAAGTGCCCTCTAAAAAGTGATCAACCGCAGAGCACTATTTAAATGGCACTGCAAGAGTAAACAAGGCCTTAATATTAGAAAAAAAAAGAGAAAATTAGGCCATGGGAGCCCCAAAGGGCTTCACTCAGTGCTTGACTAAAAGTGTCACCACCAGCAATATAAATCAGAAAGAAAATAAAGTGCAAACAGACACCACTATTGCTACGGAGAAACAAATATGAATAAAATGATTTGTTTATTAAACCAAATCGATTGTACAAGGCAATTGCCACCGATTTGACATGCGATAAAACGCTCCAGTGTAAACCAGGGCTTATTGTCAAAACTTAATAGCAGAAAGTGAAGTTAGAAGCTAATTGGTATCTATGCACAGCTGTACCAGATTCGGAGTGCTCCAGTTTTAGTAAATCAACCTTACTGGGTGTCCATAGAGTTGCAGTCACAGTGTTGCAGTGATAGTACACCCAGTAAGGCACAGTTTATAGATTACTCAGCAATGCAGAGTTTAGCAGTGCACCCCTCCAACAGAAGACTGATTTACTAGAGGACGGCTGCTGCTCGAGGGGTGGCGGATGGTGATATAAAGTAGTAACACATTATTCTTATGAAGAGATCCCCATTTACTAAAAGACTACACCATGTTCACTTGCAATGTGAATTTTTTCTTGTCTGAGTAAATGAGGTGAAACGAAGCTAAAATACATTTTGCAAAGAATACCTGTTGGATAGCCACATGGTCTAGTGTCATATTTATTATCCAGAGTTTGAACTGGATCTGTCATAAATCCGATACATATCTGTTTCCTATTCCCAAAGATCACCCAGGCTAATCCTTGCAATTCCATGGTTTTAAAGGGGTTTCTTTCTGGTGGATACAACCAAGCATTTGCTTTCCTGGGGGTGGTCTGGAATGTCGTTTCTCGGCTCTTGGCTGCGGACTGTCTATTGCTATAACGCAAACTTGAAAGGGGCCATGGCTGACAGGATGATTGATGACGGTGGGTGACAAAGATCAAAGGATCAACAGACACCTAAAGATTGACATGGACAATGTCAAAGTACAGCAGGACAGACAGTACTGTTGAGAAGGACTGCCCCATAAATACTGTGATTCGTCAAAAGTCTAGATGGTATGGCAATGGGGTTGGGTTTGAATGGTGTATGATTGAAGTATAAAAGACTGAGCAAGGAAGAGAAATAGCCCCTTCCCCTTTGGATCATGGCTTGGGACTATGCCTCAGTCTTCCAGATATCTTCCAGCTATCTCATAGCTGGAAGAAACAAAGCCTCGCAGAGAGCCTTGTGATAAGTATCCTTGATGTTCTTGTATTATATGTTCTGATTGTTGGTATGTGTTTGTAATATCTTTCTCTAGTATTTCATGTTAGCTTCTTATTTCCTTGGGAAATAAATAAGACTTTATTACTTATAAATTGTGTGTTTGGTTTCATAGCTAACCTTGTATTATTGTGATATTAACAATAACATGTGCTCAGAGTTTAATAGATTAACTAATTATAGGGACTAGACAAATTAATACATGTATGCAATATTTATATAGGATATATTAGATTGTATAATATTGCACCAATTACTTCAATTGGCACCCCAGAAAAGCGTGTGAATTTTATTTTTACACAGAATACACAAAAACCTAATGTATTTTTTGCCTTGAGTCCCTGTAAGCATAAATCCTCAAGCACACCCAGAACTGAAAATCATCCCTAGTGTGGACAAGATTGTCGCTGGCTCGCGAATTCTGAAACCACGCTTGGATGGTCATGAAGATTCTGTGAAATATTTCATCAGGGAAACGTAGAACCTGGTGAGATCTTTGGCTGGTATATGTATATATGTTAAACGTTGTTATATTGTTAAATGTGCTTTAGGCCTGTAACCAGCCAATGGGGCTGGCGAGAAAAGGGCTGATCACCCTTGGTTAGAGATTGACAGGAATTACCATACATCTTTGAGGAAAAATTGGGAGAAATATGTTATTTTAGATTTTTTTTTAAAGTTTTTTATTTTTACTCACGTGAGAGTAAAATAGCTCTCTGTCCGATAGGAGATCAATGTGGCCTGCAACCTAACGGGAAGGCATTGATTGAGAGTCTGCCTTGTGTCTTAGAATGTGCCTTGTGTCTGGTAGGCTGTAGAACTACAAGGAACAAATTTGTTTTTAAACGGCTTGGTATCTGATTTTTTTTTGGTTGTGGGACTACAGGTAAAAAGATAGCTGTTAAACAGCTTTGATCTGTGTGTTTTGTATCTGTTTATGAGCTTCAGTGTAGCTAGGTGCAAATTAGCATATCAATGGATATTCCCCAGAAAGAATGTGGCAATCCTAAAAGCCGCATAGAACCTACAGGACAGAAGTGCTCAGATACAAGGCAGCCAATAATGCCACAGTAAGTGTGGTGAGTCTTTTCTATGGATATGCAAAAGTTTAATTGTTTTGAATGATATTGGGTAAAAGTGGTAATGAATGAAGATTATTGAATGCTAGAAGAGCGATTTGTTTTTTTTCATGAGTTGTAAGAGCTAACGATAATTGAGTTTGGTTTTGTAATGGAAATTTGTAAGTTCTCTATATAATTGTATTGTATTTTGTATGTATTGCACACTGCCCTCACTGTGCAACAGCACTAATAATGTTTTCAGTAAATGTTTACATTCTTTCGAGTCCTGATTAGAATAAGCCTGCCTATGTAACGCCCCTTGTTACGATAAACCTACAATTGTAATATTAATGTGATACCTACGTAATCATGTGCATAAAAACCTTCAATTGCGTCATAATAAAGCAGAACAGTAATTTGGAAAGATGCTGAGCGTATCTTTTGTGTCTGTTCCCTACTGCAGTAGTTATTATTAATTTGGAACCACTAATCAATATGAGGATAGGAGTTGCCTATCATCAATTTAACCGAGTCAGTTTATTACTCAGTATAGTGTTGGAATGTTAGTACAAATAGAATTGTGTATTGTGTGGATTGGATGGTTGCGAAATGGAACTTGTGTATACATATGTTCAAAAGTACGCTTCTGCCAATTATCATTCATGTGCAGATGAACCTCTTAAAAGCCAGTGTAAGGTGCTATTGTCTCAGTGTCAGCAACATAATAGCAGATTATTGGGTAAACAGATAAAAAAGAAAGTTAAAAAAGAAAGGTTGGCAAATGAAATTGCAGTGTTGCTCAGAATTAAATTTATATCTGAGCAAATGGAGGGGAAGTGTGAAGCAGAGAGGAGACGTCTCGGGGAGGACATATAGGAAATCAATGAAAACCTTCTAAAGATTGCAACAGCCTCCAGTAGTGAGATGGATGAACTGCGGGCTACAGCAGGCAATTTGTCAGAAAGAAACAGCGAGCTACAAGAACACCTTCAGAGGTGCAGCATGAACTGTGATATGAAGAGCAAACTTTTAGAGTCATTGCGAATAAAGGTGTCAGAGATGGAAGAGTTGGTTATGTCTTTAGAAAGAAAATTAGCAAATGCACACTCCCAGCTTCTTACTAAAGAGCAATGTATAGTATTGCTCAATGAGCACGAAGGAACATGCCAATTGGCCAATATCTGCACAGTCAATGAGGAGAAGGACTGTGATGAAACACAGTCTGCTATTGCACCCATAGTTTCAAAGCAGAATAACAGTTTGATTAAAATCCAAGAGAGACTTACTTTGTGCCAGATTCTGGGACATGCGGATGTGAGTCGGAAGAGAGTTCCATAGCCGAGGTCCCTGGACTGCAAATCTTCGTTCTCCCCTTGCTTTGTAGCGGTATTTGGGAATGAGGAGGAGGTTTTGGCTAGATGATTGCAGATTGCGATTCGGTGTGTAATGTTTTATTTTCTCTCGGAGGTATACATTTGTGGGTGAGGCAGAGCATCTTGAAAGTGATCCGATTCTTTACTGTTAGCCAGTGTAGGCTCCTCAGGGATGGGGAGATGGACTCCCAGGGTTTTTTTCCTGTTATTAGTCTTGCCGCCGCGTTTTGAATGGCCTGTAGGCGCGTAAGCTGATATTGGGGTAATCCTAGGTAGAGTGAGTTTGCGTAATCAAGACGCGAATTAATGATTGTTCCAACTACTGCTGCTTTGTCATCTTCTGGGATGAAGGGGATGAGTCTGCGTAACTTGCAGAGGAGATGGTGCTATCCACTAACTACTGATCCTATTTGCGCATCCATTGTCATTTCTGGGTCCAAGATAATTTCAAGACTTTTTGCCTTGGTGCTCAGTGAAATGGTTTGTCCGAAGATGGTGGTGGGTGTCCATGGAGTCTTGGTTTTGGGATTTTGGTTAGCGTGCAGGTAGAGAAGTTCTGTTTTTGACCCGTTGAGTTTGAGGGAACTAATGGTCATCCAGTTATCTATTGAAGTGAGGCATTTCTCTAGTTGCTGATGGTGGTCTTTTTGTCCGGTGATCCGAAAGTAGATTTGGGTATCGTCTGCGTATGAGTGGAAGCAGAGATCTGATTTTCTGATGATATTGAGGAGAGGGCGGATGTAAATGTTGAATAGCACTGGCGACAAGGGGGAGCCCTGAATGACTCCACAGGAGATTGCCTGGGTTTCCGAGGTAAATGCTTCTAGTTTCACTGTCTGCGAGCGATTCTCTAAGAAGGATGCGAACCATTTTAGACTAGACTCTGTGGCTCCTGCTACTTCTGTGAGCTGGCCAAGTAGAGTATTGTGGTCCACTGTGTCAAATGCTGCGCTGAGATCTAACAGTACCAGGAGACACAACTCTCTGTCATCTGCTGCTTCGAGTGCATCGTCCCATACTTTTAGAAGTGCTGTTTCCGTGCCATGACCTGGGCGGAAACCTGATTGTAGAGTGTCCAGAAGTTGATGCGTGTCAAGATGGCATTGTAGCTGTTGTACTACCGTTTTCTCCATAATCTTGGAGACGGTGTTGAGGCTTGTTATCGGTCGGCGGTGGTTGGGGTCTTTAGGGTCAAGATTGGGCTTCTTTAGCAGGGGTTTGACGATGCCTTGCTTGAGGGTAGTTGGTACAATCCCTTCTTTGAATGACTGGTTTATGAGGTGTGTTATAGTTGGGGCCAGGATGTCGGCGCATTCTTTCAGGAGTTTTGTGGGAATGATGTCGTTTGGTGATGTGCTGTCTCGAAGGCTTCTCATAAGGTTTTTTGTCGTGTCAGTGGTGATTGGGCTCAAGAAGAAGTCTGGCGGTTGTTTGCTGTTCGCGTCCATGTCATCTTTTTGCTTTGGTTGGGTAAGGTTGGTTGCTTTTTTCTGTTGAATTGATTCCTGAATCCTGTCGAGTAATGAAGATGCATGTTCTCTTCTGAAGGCATGGCTGCCAGGACCTTTGGCAGCCCAGTTATCTGCACAGGTTAATGATAACTTAGCAGATGCAAAGGTGCGGAGGAAAGAGTTGCAGCGTATTGTGGACAGTCGTGATAATGGTATGAGTGATTTAAATTGAATGAAATTTAGGAGAGGAGATGACCCAGTTTTGTTCTGCAGTGAGTATCTTGCATTGTATACAAAAGTGTTTAACTGTCCTGACTTATTGGAGGATGATACAAGTTTCATATACTCAATGGCCAATAAGTGTTATGTAAGCTATCCCACTAGAATGGCTCTGAGGAATGCTAGATCCTACCAAAATTTTGTCAATATCCTGTGAGACTTCTGTCAAGAGTCCAGTGATAAGCAATATGGGTCAAAGGCAGGTGTATCCGTAATAAGCAGAGGCTCAGGAAGGCAGAGAGAGTTCAGACGTTCTAAATGGAATAGACATGGACATAGATTTCGTAAAGCCCTTGACATTGCTAGCATGGAGCAGGAAACCCCAGAAATACAGGTATCTGCAACGAAAACCCGCATCCAGCACAGGGACAGCACAGCACAAAGGCCTGATATGAAAGAAAGCAGCCAGGACAGATCACACAGTTCTGAAGAAGAGATAAGAAATGACAGTCCACACCCTAAAAATAGCCAGCAACAAGAGTGAATGAACATTCCAATCTTTGCCCCCTGGGCTAATCTACCATTCTGGCTTGTATGTAGTTGGACGCAAATTTCATTGCCATTTTTCCTGAGTAATATGGCAAAGTTTACCAATACTGATTGCTTAATTTAGGAAAATATGGCACATGTTCCCTAGCTTTGCAATTAATGGGAAAAGGCTTGGGGGACTCAAAAAAAAAAAAAGTCAATTGTCAAGATAATTGTGTGTAATCACTGTCTTTGTATTACTTTTTCAGAGACCTTGGAAGAAGTTAAAACTGGTCTGGATACTATGGTCTGTGTTTTGTTTGCAGGCCCTTCAAAGTGAGAACAACATGGGGCAAATTTAGCAAAACAGGGGTTAGGTTATTGTAAATGCATAATCGATTATCATATGATACCATGAGCTCATTAATTAGTAATTGTTTGCAAACAATAAAAAAAATAAGATAAACAATGGTCAGGCATTAATGGATTAAAGAGTTATAAATTAAGTTACAAATGTTGTGATGAGGTACAGATGTTTTGTTTTTTGTTTTTTCCCATTAACTAATTGTCTTTCAGATGAAAATGAGCACTTACTCTTCTCAGGAGGAAAATCCATGGATGTCTTTAGTTAAAAGTTGAGTGTTTGTCATTGTTTTATGGTGGTTGTCTTGTCATGTTGTTTTTGTGTGATAATGGCCAGAATTTTAATTTTTTTTTTTTTTTTGGTATTTGTTTAGTCATCCATTTTATTTTTGTTTGTTCAGGTGGAAAAATGATTGTTTATTCCACCTGACAGGGGGGTAATCGGCTATTAAGTCAATTAGCAGCTGAATAGATGGTCATGGGAATATGTCCTCCAGCTGAATACATTTTGTTCATTTAAGACAAGAGTTGTTGGTAGGAAGCCATTCTAGCCTCTGGAGTTCATTTTTTTTCTCTTTGTTTTATGTTCATTCAGGTGGAAAAAGTTTCAAAAGGTTTAGCCTTTGTCCACCTGAGAGGGGAGTTAGTGTATAGATCTTTTTAAATTTTGATCATACCATGATGATCCATTTTAGAGTGGGTTCAGCGTAATACTAAGTTCCTGGGTTCCAAGGAAGGAACTGTAAATAAACGTAGCAAGCGAGTAGATATTATGGATAAGAATTTGATTCTGCACTTGTGTTTCACTTCCAGAGTCCTGGTGGAGCGAGATTGGATAGGTCTCTGGAACATGGATGACAGATGTTCATCTGGTTGGCAATTTGTCTGTGCCTTACCACACCGCAAATTTGTTCTGCTAAACATCAGGAGAGAGGGGACAAACAAAAAGATTCAGTTTAATACTTGTTTTTGCTTATGGACAATTTAGGGCTAATGCTGGATCTGAAGGACTGTGCCTATCAACAAGACTTGTGAAACATTTTTGCCGGAGTCTCTCCTGATGAATGCAAACATGCTATTAATACACGTGCAATGGGTTGGAGGTTGGGGAAGGAATATACACATCCAATCCGTCAGAACATGAAATGTGAAATATATGTTTTTTTTGTTGGAGGGAGGAATTGAAAGAAGAAAAGGTTTTTAATGTATGACATGTATTGACAGAACGGAAGTAATATGGTGCAGGTACCCAGGAGACTGGCACTTATACATAATAAGGTGTCGCTTGGCCAGACTAGAGGTTGGCCAGGTGACACATCAATGGGGTGAAAATGTCCTTGTATGGGGAGATACGCATGGTTGATGTCTCACCTGAGAGGTTGAAACCCGCCACAGGGAAGGCCAGTGAATACACACAGGAGCATGCTCCGTTAGATAAAGGGAACAAACACTGGCTACCAGGGTACAATATGCCTTCACCACATGGCGCTGCAACATCTCACAGTGGTTGATAAAAACCTATTACCCTATATGTGCTGAGTATTTACTGAATCAAGTGAGATCATTGTACCAGTGACTTGCTCCCAGAGATGTGCGGACACAGAATGAGGTTCATGCAGGGCACGTATGTCTGAGGAGTGACCGGAAGAGGAGGGATGTATTCAGCACTATATTGAGGGAATAGGAGCTGGGATGGGGGGTGTTAATGGAGTGGACATCGGAATCCTGAGGAACAAACTCGCAGCCATAGCTTAAGCGGGGCTTTGTTACTCAGAGAGATTGGTGGCATCCTTAATAACATTCAACAAAGTCACATAAATACCCAGGTTGAAGTGGCTCAAGATTTTGTCAACCATGTTGAGAGGTTGGTAGAGAATGTGATGGTATAGGACAAAAATCTGTCATTGGCTGTGGCGTGCACGCAGTGGCAGGTGGAAGTGTCAACCAGCATTGAGCTGATTGTACAGTCTCGATATGAGGGACAGAGGCCTTATGAGTTAGCATCACCGCTCAGTAAGACTTTGCCAAACACGTCGCTTACACTGATCCAAAGTGGTGGTCGAATGCCTGGATGGGCTGTAGCAATTTGGATTGTGAAAGGTGTTATGCTGTATGATCTCATATTCAGAAGTGCAGACTCGGTTTGTATATTTGGTGGCATTAATGGGCTTACTGACTGGGGATTCTATCTTGTTGCATTTGAGGCTAATTGCCCACATATGATCAGAGAAGATGGAAGCTAGAAGCAGGTTGCTACTTCCCTCGGTCGGAAGCATGACCATGATGTCCTTTGTATGCCAGGTCAATACATGGTGGTGAACGAAAAATGTTGGGAAGATATTTCATTCTGTATTCGGGATAGAGGGATAATTGCTGGGAAGGAAGCAACTGGGTATTATTTGGGACATAGACGAGTTTGTTTCTTTGTCCTAAAGAATACCAATGTAATATTAGTCATGGAACTAGAGGGTTCCTTGAACCTAACCATAGGTAGAGGTGCATGGTATACCCTGGGCATGGTCTCTGAAATCCAAGCACAGGGATGGAAGTGTGTGGATTTTGTCATTGTTGCAGATATATATGTGTTGTTGGACTCGATATTTGTATAGAAGGGTCACCCGGTTATCTATGCAAGCTGAGGGACGAATTGACGGTAGGGTTTCTGCGTACAAGTTAGAGACTTTGCTGCCAAGTCAGAGCCCTGCAATACCGCTGACATGCCAAAAGTGCGGTAGGAAAGGCCATTGTGAGCATGCCTGCCTAATCCCGACCCATACAGTGAGGAGTTATAGGAGGTTGGGAGCGGGATGCATAATTGGATGGGACACATATATGTATATGTTATGATAAGGGGTTGATTTATGTTATGGTATAGTGTGATAAAGGTATATTTTAGGCCGGTAATATAGGCAAAAGGCCCTCCTTGAGACTCTATATCTGAAAGCTGGTTAATATGCTGCTCTAAGTATGTGCTGGTGAATGGTGAGTGAATGGACGCCCCTTGCCTGTACTGCACCCCGTCCTGAAGATACCGGAAAGGAGAAGATACCGAAGATACAGATTGCTGACATGGAAGTTGTCGCTGAAGAGTGATGTTGGTGGGTCACCCAGTAACAAAGCGGCACGTATGGGGAAGCGAAACACGGTAAGACCGGTATGGACTGTTCCATATGAGCAGTTTCTGAAGCACAATGTTGAAAACTGCAACACAGTAAGACAGTTATGGACTGTTCCATAGGAGATGTTCATGTTGAAAAACGCAACACAGTAATACAGTTAAGGACTGTTCCATAGGTACTGGTTCGGAAACACAGGATGGGAAACGACACGCGTTAAGACATTTATGGACTGTTCAATGGGAGCCGTGTCTGAAGAAGGGTGGTATGCGCCCTTTAGGCGCAAATAGGCGTATGTTGAATAGCCACATGGTCTAGTGTCATATTTATTATCCAGAGTTTGAATTGGATCTGTCATAAATCCGATTCATATCTGTTTCCTATTCCCAAAGATCACCTAGGCTAATCCTTGCAATTCCATGGTTTTAAAGGGGTTTCTTTCTGGTGGATACAACCAAGCATTTGCTTTCCTGGGGGCGGTCTGGAATGTCGTTTCTCAGCTCTTGGCTCCGGACCATCTATTGCTATAACGCAAACTTGAAAGGGGCCATGGCTGACAGGATGATTGATGATGGTGGGTGACAAAGATCAAAGGATCAACAGACACCTAAAGATTGACATGGACAATGCCAAAGTACAGCAAGACAGACAGTACTGTTGAGAAGGACTGCCCCATAAATACTGTGATTCGTCAAAAGTCTAGATGGTATGGCAATGGGGTTGGGTTTGAATGGTGTATGATTGAAGTATAAAAGACTGAGCAAGGAAGAGAAATAGCCCCTTCCCCTTTGGATCATGGCTTGGGACTATGCCTCAGTGTTCCAGATATCTTCCAGCTATCTCATAGCTGGAAGAAACAAAGCCTCACAGAGAACCTTGTGATAAGTATCCTTGATGTTCTTGTATTATGTTCTGATTGTTGGTATGTGTTTGTAATATCTTTCTCTAGTATTTCATGTTAGCTTCTTATTTCCTTGGGAAATAAATAAGACTTTATTACTTATAAATTGTGTGTTTGGTTTCATAGCTAACCTTGTATTATTGTGATATTAACAATAACATGTGCTCAGAGTTTCAGTAGATTAACTAATTATAGGGACTAGACAAATTAATACATGTATGCAATATTTATATAGGATATATTAGATTGTATAATATTGCACCAATTACTTCAATACCAAATCATGTGCAAGGGACAAACAAGATTTCTGCTTGCACATTATTGGACAACCAAAGTCAGCACAACTTCACCTCATTCACTAAGGCAAGTAAAAATCCCCTTTACAAAGTGAAATTTAACTTAGCTTAGTGAATGAGGAGAAAGTATGCTGACATCAATCATCCAATCATTGTATTTTTTTCTTTTCCTTGCACATGATTGGGTATTTCTTGCCAAGCAACACTTTGAAAATGAATATGCTCTAATCCTTTAGTAAATCAAACCCACCATACCTGGATACAGCAGAGAACACACTCATTTATATCAATATTAACTTAACACACAAAAGACAGATAAAGCGTATGCTTGCACTCACAGAGATTCTTTATACAGAGAACAAAATGATAAATAAAAAAGTTTGTAAAACTCAGTCCTCATTCACAGGGGGAACGTTTTTTCATGCATTCCTAAACTGCAGGTGCTGCGTGCAGGCAGTCCATTCACATCTATTAGGAAGCCGCAGCTGTATGGACAAAGCCGCTCTTCCTAATGTAACAGGCCTACAGGTGCACAGTCCTGAGCGCATACTGTCTGCATACAGGACAACTTACCTGCACCCACATACCTGTCACATTAGGACAAGCGGCTGTGTCCGTATAGACTTGAATGGGCTGCCTGCATGTGGCACTTGCCAGTTAAGAGGAGGCACATTAACAAACAGCTTGTTCTCTGTATATGGGCATCAATGTCCATGTGAACACGGCCTAACACTCAAAGGCTCCTTTCCCAATAACAGTAGTGTTTACCACCCCTCCTGAAAAGCTATCTGCAGTGCATTGCTTTACAGAGGGCAGAGAAAGGAGGTTTGCAGAAATTTAGGAGCCTATACTGTCACCTCCTGATGTGTGCTATCTTTTGTCTTTTTTTAAAACCACCAATTGGTGATTTTGCATTGTGGGACTGCACTGCAACTATGCGCTTGGCCCGGGGTTGCAGAGTGGACCTGTTCACTTACATGGGAGAGCGGTGCTGCCTGTAAAACTTGGAATGCCATGTTAACATTGCCGCAATGTGATTCAAATCATCGCAAATGCGGCAATGTGTACTCACATGACTTATCACCTCCACACTGCCTCTTAAAGACAATACACCACAGATCTTTGTTCAAAGAGGCAGTAAAGTCTGCCAGACATCTAAACTTAAAGCACGATTAAAGCAATATTAAAACCAAAAACCAACAATTGAATATATTGCAGCTTGCCATCATTAGATTTGGTGGCTGCATTAGTTTTCTTTTTATAGGCTATTTCCCTCTGTTTTCACCTGGTGATCTGGCCTTTTGGGTTTAATACCGATTTAATACATAAGAAAACTGCAACACTGATAAAAAAAAGTATTTAAAAATAATAAGTGTAAAAAGTGCAGCAATGATAATAGGACCCCTCTACAACATAAAAAATTCTCCACCATGGTATTCCAATGGAAATCCTGAGGAGCAACTGTGCCACGTCTACTTCAAATCTCAACATAAGTGAGACTTCCATGAGAATCAAAATGGAACACCGCCACCAAATTTAAATCCAAGGCTTACCAGAAGGTTGGACTTTGAAGCCCAGAGGTCAGTACAAGTGTAAGTATGGTAAGTATGGTATGTATGGTTCAATCCCCTTACAGGAATTACAAATGGACAGCAACCATCCCATTCGTCTTCAAATGCCGCATTTGGTAATTAAGAACTCCAACAGTGCAGATTCCCCAAGGCTTTCTTTTTTCTTAAAACTGCAGCTAAAACCACACATAAAACACTTCAGAGTGTGCAGAGTATTCGAAAAAATCTGCTACTTGTGTGATCCGCGGCAAGTGAGATGACATCGGAATCTGGAATCTCGTCCATATGTGTTTTGTCCAGATAGGACTTCCTCAGGGGCTCTGGATGCTGCTTTCACATTTCTCTGTAGGAATGCCAATGGACGGACGAAACAATAGGTCAGTAAGGAGTACTAGACCATGCGCAAACTTATCAAGTATACTATATTAAATTATAGTTAAATATATTATATTTAAAATACATAATCACTGCCAAACTGCAATTTATACAGGTAGCCAGCTCCGTTACATATGAAATAAACCAAATCAGAACATTAAGTACAAAAATCTGATTGCGTATATAGGGCCCGCCTAACCCCCTTGTATTGAATTGTATTGTTGTTGTATTGTCTCTCTTTATATTATAAAGCACTGTGCAAACTGTTGGCGCTATATAAATCATGTATAATTGTAAGGAAAATGGCTGCACTTTGGTTCACTATATATATTTTTGATAAGAGGCCTGAACTTCTTTTTATTATACAAGATAGGTGAAACGCTTTTTATGCAAGGCTTTGACAATGTTTAAGTGGAAATTTTACTAAGCTAGTTGTCTGCAAAAAAACAGAAACTTGCGGTGACAATTCTTGTGAATATGTACGGGAACAAGTTAGAACATCTCACCTCAAGTCTGGGCCTAATGCCAAAAGGCACCTTATCGAAAGTATCTTAAAAGGTTATTTCTATATTACTCCCTTTTCTCGGAATAAAGCTAAGAAAAATATATTTTGATAAGGAAATTTTGGGTATTTTTGTTAGGTACTTTTTAAGCACGTCATATAGCAGAAATATCATTGTCTTTACACATATGTCATATACCATGTAACTTGTGATACTTGTACTCTTGTGATTGTATAATGAATTGTTGCCATATATAACATGTGAAAATATACAATACAAGATATATTCTCGATATCCAACGTGCCGTGTGGTGTCGTTTATATCCAATCGATTGAAGAGGCCTTCTTGGTGTCTAAGTTCAGCTCGAGCAAGGAAAAGGTTTGGGGGCGCACTTGACCAGTTGACCAGTTGACCAGTTGATCCCTACCCTCACAGGTGGTACCAGAAGTGGGGTACATATTCTGGAGTCCGGTGGTCAAGCCAAAGCCAAAGGAATTTTGGCCAAAGCCAAAAGGTAAGGTCTCTTTAAATTTCTTTTGCAAGGTGGTTTTCTTGTGCTTGACCGGACTTTGGAATATGTAAGGTCGGATCTGGTAAGGTCAAGTAGCTCGTCAAAATATAATAGGAAAATAATTGTATAAGTGTCCCCGCTAGGTTGGCCAGGACTAGTAGAATATTGTAAATATTTTACCAAGAAATAGGACTGGACATCAAGAACGTCTATGTTGTATTGAGTTATGTCTGATAAACTTAAGGTGGCCACCAAAAGTGAGAGATTTCACGCAGGACGCTGCGATAATTGTAGTCTTGGATTGTTGTTTGTGTATGAGGGATCTAAAGCAATCTTGAAAGCAACTTGCCCTGGTGGTTACGTTTTTAGAATTGGAAAGGGACCTTATTTTGAAGAAGGAGATCCAAAGGTTTGGACTCTAAGGTTTAACATTCATAATCAGGTTCCTTTAAAACCAAATCTGACAGTAGGTGGTGTCAGAAGCCTTATTGAACGTCACTATTAACAATCTTATACTGTTTGTCCTAATTCATTGTTGGTTTGTGATCACAGAGATTTGTATAAATAATGGGAAATCAATTGGAAAAGGCAAGTTCTGGTGGTAAGTCAGAACAACCCACCCCAATTGATTTTGTGTCTGGAAACTGTGGAAAATATTATACTGATCCATTTTGGGCACAAATACTAAAACGGGCACATAGTCTGCAAATTTTGGGATTAACTCCCTATGGCCCTTGTAGCCAGAATGATTGGGAAGAAGTTACTAAAATGTGTGGGCAACATAAACAGTATAATTATCCACCGTTTCCTTCTAACAATGATTATATGAAAGAGTGTTATAAAATATGGTCTAAAGCACTGAAGGAATATAAAAAGAAGTTCCCACAGACTATATACAAAAACCCGTTACGTTTCCCTACTGCCCCCGATCCACTTGTAGACACTCCAAAGGCTTGTAATCCTTTTTATGATTCTTATTCTGCCCCACCTCCTTATGTGTTTCCCAAAATTGACCAACCTAAGGAGGAACCTGATAATGATAAACCTGAAACCCCCAGAGAAACAATTAACCCAGAGAACGCTGAAACCCTCATAGAAGCAATTAAACTAGTGAATAATGAGACCCCCATAGAAACAAATAAAACAGATAAACAGGAAAAGAAATTATATCCCTCCCTAGAACTAACACTGGGTGGATTGATGGCCATAATAGAGGATAAAGGTACTCATTGGTTAGAAGAACAGGAAAATAAGAGAAGAGCAATTAAAGAATATGTTACAACCATGGATAAGCTATCCACAACAGTAGACAAACACCTAGAGATAGCTAGAACCAAGGTAGAACATAAGAAACAAAAAAGGACAAGACAGAACGAAATAAAAAGGTTACTAAGAGATTCAGAAAAAATATTACGGGAAATAGACGAGGAAGGTCAAATGATTACTCAAGCGGCAAAACAGAGATATCAGGACGTAATTAGAAAACATGGGGCAGACGAGAGTGACAGTGAATTGACAGAAGAATTAGAATCTTCAGAGGACGAGGACAGCGATACAAAAAATGCAGAAGCACAAGTAGACGAGGCAGTAGACACGGCAGACACGGCATCACCTAGCACAGTGATGACAGAAACCACTGCGCTTTTAGCTGAACCCAAGACAACGTCCCAAGTCCAAACCCCTGAAAATAGCGCCCAAGCAATGTTCCCACTCATCACCATGGGCACTACACAAGTTCAGATCCCTCTTCCCTTGGGAACAATTAAAGAAATAAAAGACACTTGCCCCAAGCCTAATAAGGATCCAAAACAAGCAGTTAATTTTTTAAAAAGATACTGCTTGGGTGGAAGAATGTCAGTGGAGGATCTACAGATTATCATTAATGCAGTAGATCCTGACAGTACAGCCGAGATTACAATAAACGCATGGGTAACTGAAAGTAAACTATATCAAGCGGTGGAGGATTGGGAACAATTTTGGGCATCACTGTTGGCTGCCTGGAGGAAGGCTTATAGACCTGAAACGCCAATCAATGATCTAATCTCGTGTAAACAGTTGCCGGGGGAATCTTTTCATTCCTTTGTCATACGATTGTATAAAATTTATACATCATGTGGAATAGACAGTGACCACTTATTTGTCAGTACGGCAATGAACAATGGGGACCCCAAGTCGGCCCAAATTATAAAACTGGTAAATACTAACTGGGCAACACAGACAGCAAAGACATTTGTGGAAGACATACAAACAAGGGCAGCATCTGGTGTCTTTAATTCAAAAGGAGGACTCTTTACAATAGTGGAGGACTCTGGAATAAAACAAGAAATCACACCGATGTGTACTTCTCTTCCAATGCCCACCTATGCATACAGACAACAATACCAAAACAGAGATAATATTCAACAAACTGACCAGGGTTGTTTTAATTGTGGGGACCTATCACATTGGAAATCAGACTGTCCACATAGGAGAGGATACAGACCCAGACGCGGTAATGGCCCACTTCATAGGGGACGGGGTAGAGGATACAATCCAGACAGAACACATAGTCAGACTAGACCAAACCCTAGGATTGACCAACCCAACCAAATGAACACCAATACCCCGCAGAGGGTCCAAATGAATTGGCCAAGTAATTCTGGACATTCAAACAATAACCCATTTAGACAATAGGGATGCCCAGAGCAGGTTCCAGCCCTGGTACTTCACATGTTTACAGATCATTGGAAAATCTTACCACAAGTGACCCTTAAGATCAAGGGTCAAGTGGTCAACCTAATGCTCGATACAGGGGCGACCACTAGTTGCCTAAACAATGAGAAATTTTTATGTGAAGATTGTACGGAGGGTTGCTCTATAGGGATCAATGGAACTGATGTGGTACACAAAATTACACCTCTCCTAGAGGTCTGTGACTTGGAGAACAGAGTGTTAACCAAATCTAAGTTTGCAATACTACCACAATGTCCCCTATGCCTAATGGGCAGGGACCTAATGTCTCAATTGAAACTGAATATAACTTTTACAGCAGAAGGAGGGATTGTTGCCAAATCCCCTCACTGTGATTTACAGATGCCAAAAAGACAAGATTTTCTGTGTTACTTCATGTCAGTTCCTACATACTTAGAAACACATCCCATCTGGGCAAAGTCCAAAACTGATGTAGGACACATACCTTGTACACCATATGTACCCACCTTCAAACCAGACACGGTACCCACATTCCAGAAACAATACCCTTTGCCAAAAGAAAAGATCATGGGACTTCAGCCCCTGATAGAAGAATACCTAAAATTAGGTATTCTAAGGCCTATAATTAGTCCCTGGAACACACCAGTTAATCCAGTAAGGAAGGCTAACAAGGAATGGAGGATGGTGCAGGATCTTAGGGTAGTCAACAAAAGTATACAACCCTTACCCCCACTAGTGCCAGACATTACAGGGATATTCATCAATATTCCTGCACGGTCCTCCATATACACAGTACTAGACCTGTCAAACGCATTTTTCAGTATAGAAGTGCATGAGGACTTCCAAGACATCTTCTCTTTCACATGGTCCATTGGCCAGCAGCTAACCTGGACCAGGCTTCCGCAAGGTTATGTGGACAGTCCGGCCGCCTTCTCAATGGTGCTTAAAGCCACCCTAGATGACTGGGTCCCCCCAATGAAATCCACACTCTTGCAGTATGTTGATGATCTACTAATATGTAGTGAAAGCAGGGCACAATGTGAGGTCGATTCCGAGAGTCTGATGTCGCACCTAGCACTCAAGGGCCACCTGGCATCTAGAAAGAAGATTCAGTGGGCCCAAGAGCAGGTAGAGTACCTGGGGTGCATCATTGCAGAGGGAACACGGATGGTGTCTCTAAACCGAGTCGAAGCCCTCACTTGTCTCGGCCCACCAAAGGACAAAGCGTCACTATTGTCCTTCCTAGGTTCAATGGTATATTGCAGGCAGTGGATACCTGATTGTTCCTACTATGACTCTCTGCTAAGGCAGGCAACAACAGCACAGGCACCGAAACTGGTCACATACACCCCAGAAATGACTGAAGCCTTTCAAATTCTTTTGAAATCACGGGCCTTGGCTCCGGCACTTGGCCTGCCAAATTATGAAAAGCCCTATGCCCTATATTGTGTGGTCAGGGGTCATGCCTTTGCTGCAGTTCTGGCCCAAATGCATGGCACCCACTACCGCCCCGTAGCCTACATCTCAAAAAAACTACCAGTGACAGTCCAAGGGATGCCGGGCTGCTTACAAGCGCTAGCAGCCTGTGCAATGACCGTAAAAGAAGCACAAAAGATCACTCTAGGGACTCCAACCACCCTATACACATCACACAGTGTCCTCCATTTGTTACAAAATATGAACACCCAACACATGACTACACAACGTTCATCAGGGTATGAAATCATTCTTACAAACTTGCACAACTTAACTGTCAAAAGCTGTGCTGAGGTGGCTTGGCGCGCAGCGAGGATGGCAGCTTAACTCAAGAGCTCCGCCAGACATTAGGCCCAAGCACGTCTTTTCTGCACTCAGCACAGAGGATGAGCAGACAAACCAAACACCCACATCACACCCGATCACGGAGATCCATGGCCTCAAGCGCTGGGAGAGACATTTCTGATATTTTCAGGAACCAGGCCGCGGCTTTGAAAGATACGGAGGGGGGCAAGATGGCGCCGGTGCACGCGGACGATGAATTTAGCGAGGACTCTCAGTCGGCAGCAGAGGAGTACGGTAGGAGAAGCTCACGAGCGGGGCACCCCCTCACATATGAGGACATGTCAGGCTTCGCAGCCGACATAAAGGCCTCATTTTCTGCTGCAATCACAGACCTCAAAACCAGCCTATTAGTACTACAAGAAAAGATGGCCGCTGAAGAAACAGCAGGGAAGCAGAGGGATACTAGAATCCATAGACTGGATAAAGTTACTTCCTCCCATGCACGCCATTTCATAGAAATGAATAGGCATTTAGAGGATCTCGACAACAGAGGAAGACGCAATAATATAAGAGTCCGCGGAATCCCTGAATCTGTCTTAACTGATCAAATCCCCTCAGTCTTGCAGAGAGTATTCAACAGTCTATTAGAAAAGCCTGAAGACACAGAAATTGAGTTCGTGCGGGCGCATAGAGCCCTGAGAGCCAGGGGTCCAGACACTTTACCCCCACGAGACATAATCTGCTGCTTGCAAAGCTTTGCACTCAAGGAGGAGATAATGTTTAAAGCCCGCAGGAATGACCAAATCATTTTTAATGGAGAATGCATTAAACTATTTCAAGATCTATCTCAGATCACCTTGAAAAACCGCAGGGCCTTGCGACCTCTACTGGATAAACTGAGGGAGAAAGAAATCAGATACACTTGGCGCTTTCCCTTCGCCCTATTGGTCACTTCTGATGGTAGACAACATACGCTTCGCACGCCAGAAGACCTCCCGGATTTCTGTGACGCACTCCAACTAGGAGTAATTGAGCTACCGGACTGGTACCAGGAGTTTATTATCACACCCCAAGTTCAGAGCCCTCTACGCTCTCCTCTTAATACACCCGAAAAACAGCATACAAAGAAACAGAAGCACTTTCGTTCTGACCCACAGTCAAGTGGCACACCGCGCAGCCGCGCACATCCTGATGGAAGCATGATGGAAGGACGAGCATAACAGCATCAGCCTTTCCGACACATAGCTACGACTGTGAAAATCATATCCACCACTGTTCCATGGATAGCCCCTAAAACAAGCGGCTTGGTTTATTTTTGAGAATTTTTACTTCTTTTTTTTCTCTCTTTTTTATGTTTTATTTTTGCCTCGAACCCGGACGTTACCAGACCCAACTCGAGCTGAATTACCCACACATCCTATGGTCATGTATGGTCCTCGGTTAAGTATAACCAATCTCAACATGCATAACATATCTGAATGCACAGATAAGGGGTCTTTTGGAGCGGACTTCCTGCTACAGCCATAATTACAGATAAAAGCTGTATAGTTAAACCTTAATCTGCAAGTCATAACCGCTTAACAAGGTGGCTAGAGGAATGAGCCTATTGATAGCTGACTGTTATTACAGAGTTCTCTTTTTTCCTTTTTTTTTCTTAATATTGTTGTTTAACTTGTTTTATAGTGCAGATCAGACCTTTTAGCACTTTAAATGAGATTATTAGGCCGTAGTCTGGCCAGGCTTGGTTCACCTACTGTTGAACAACACCTACATTCCACAGACTATTCGGATATCCGCGATACAGGTGGATGGGTGTTTGCTCTCAGGGGTCCCCCTCGCTGAGTTCCTTCCCCAAACCCACAATAGTGTGCGTGGTGGGTATCGATTGTGCCCATTGACCCACACTAAACTTGATCCTCCAGGGCATACTGCTTTGCCCGAGGAGGAAGTACCTAGATCTTCTCCACTCTCACTTCTCTAAACTAATTTCCTAATCTCTTCTCTCTCCTCTCTTACCCCTCTTTGGGATAACCATCCTACATATATATACCTATACAGAACGTTAAATACCTTAGACAGCGGATATTTCTCTGTTGTCCGCATATTCCTCATTATACGGTATATAATCTCACTTTGCTTCATTTTCTTTTTTTTTTTTTTTTTTTTTTTTTTTTCATTTATTTGGTGTTGTGACTGTACATATTCTCAGTAAGTTTAATTTTAATTAATTTAATTTAAGTTAACCTAATCCTGTTTTTTCTTTGTTTTTTGTCTGATTATACTCCCTACTGAGCAGGGTACAGGGGATTTTTGGGCCGTCTCTCTCTGGTTCCTCACCATGGCTTACTCAGGTTTAGGACGCAACCCCACAATCATCTCACACAACGTAAAGGGCTTGAACATCCCTGAGAAGAGATCCTCTCTCCTTAGAGAACTGAAAAAAGGTAGGCCCAGTTTTGTTTTCCTCCAGGAAACACACTTCCAAACAAATCATATACCAAAACTAACGGATAGATACTTCACGGAGGCACATCATGCCACACACAATACTTCTAAATCCAAAGGGGTTTCAATTCTAATCAGCAAAGACGCAAAATTTGACATAACAGATAAACTAGTGGATCCAGAAGGAAGATTCATCTTCCTGAAGGGATCATGTCACGGAAACACCATAACTCTAGCCAACGTATACTTTCCGAACTCAGGGCAAATCATATTTTGTCAGAAAATGGTTGCAGCACTGACAAGTTTCCATGCGGGGAGAGTGATACTGGGAGGGGACTTTAATGTTCCTCTTAACCCTTCTGAAGACACTTCCACTGGGAAAACATATCTCACATATAAAATTCTCAAAAAAATTAAAAGCTTAATAAATTCCTTATCACTGATCGACTCATGGCGATTTTTACACCCAGAGGATCGAGATTACACCTTTTACTCGATACCACATAACCGACATGCGAGAATAGACTTCTTGTTCATCTCACAAAGGGACCTTGACACTTTAAGTGCGGCGCACATAGGCATACAATCCATCTCGGACCATGCCCCAATAGCCATCACGCTGAACATATTGGAACCCACCGTGAGATCCAGCACGTGGAGATTAAATTCGTCACTTTTAACAGACCCATCCTTACTACCAAAAATAACGTCATCATTAAGAGAATACTTTACACTTAACACCACCCCAACAGCAGACCCCTTAATGGTCTGGCAGGCACACAAATGTTATATCAGAGGGGAACTAATCCGAATGGGCGCACGAAGAAAAAAAGAAACTGAATTGGAAATAAATAAACTGACGAACAAAATACGTGACTTAGAAACTCAACATAAACAATCACTTACTACCCAATCAGCGACATTATTATTAGAAACAAGAAAGTCCCTCAAAGATATACTAGAAACTAAATCCAAGAGATTTCTCTTCTTCAAAAAAAAGATTTATTACGAACAGGGGGACAAAACGGGGAAAATCCTAGCACGAGCACTGAGAGGTCAAATTTCCCAACACTCAATTTTAGGTATCCAAAATAAAAAAGGTAAAATAGAAAGAGCAACGAATAAAATCGCACAACTATTTCATGAATTCTACTCAGAGATATATAACCTCCCACCCCAACATAAACCCAACGACATGGTGAGAGACAGGGACATGGCCATAAAAAATTACCTGAGAGAATCCAATCTACCACCCATAGCTATAGAAGACATCACACAATTAGAGAAACAAATAGAACCTCCAGAAATCCAGAAAGCTATCAAAGAGTTGAAAACAGGAAAGAGTCCAGGCCCAGATGGCTTTAGTGCCATTTATTACAAAACGTTTTTAGACATCTTGACTTCCCCTTTAACAAACGCATTAAATTCACTATCTACCCAGAGATCCGTCCCACACGACTTCTTGACAGCACACATAACAGTACTAGCTAAAGAAGGCAAAGATCCAATACACTGCGCTAGCTATCGCCCGATCTCCCTACTAAACCTTGACGTCAAGTTATTAGCCAAAATTATCGCCAATAGATTGAAGCCTCTATTGCATGATATAATAGGACCAGACCAAGTGGGTTTTGTCCCTAACAGGGAAGCTAAAGACAATGTGACGAAATCATTGGATCTGATTTACGCAGCCCGTCAGCGAAAGATCGAGGGCTTTCTCTTGTCCACTGACGCCGAGAAGGCCTTCGATCGAGTAGCTTGGGATTACATGATGGGGACTTGTGAACACATAGGACTAGGTCCACATATGCTGACATGGATCTCTGCTTTGTACCAAAATCCCTCAGCTAAAATTAAAATTAATGGCACATTATCAGAGAGTGTTAACATAAAAAATGGGACTAGACAGGGGTGTCCACTGTCTCCGCTGCTCTTTATCATATCATTGGAACCGTTCATTAGACATATCTTAATGAATAACTCCATTAGAGGCTTCAATCTAAATACCAGAGAATACAAAGTTGCTGCCTACGCAGATGATCTTTTATTCTTTTTGACAGACCCGCACATTTCCATCCCTTCATTGCTGAAAGAGTTTTCCACGTATGGCTACGTTTCCAACCTTAAAATCAATTTCTCAAAATCTGAAGCCATGAACATCACTCTGCCGACAGATGTACTAAATAGGGCTCAGAGCAACAGCCCCTTTAAATGGGAGAACGATGCAATCAAATATCTGGGCACCTGGCTAACACCCAAACTCTCCTCAGTATATGAACGGAATTTCCCGCCTATCCTTAAAACTATCGAAAAAGACTTACTAAATTGGCACACATCCTACTTTTCATGGTTCGGCAGGGCAGCCATTTGCAAAATGACTGTCCTTCCGAAAATTTTATACCTACTACGCACCTTACCTGTCAAAATTCCCCATAGTTTCTTCAAAAAACTACACGCTATACAAATGAAATTCATTTGGGCCCATAAACCGCCCCGCATTAAAGCCTCACTCCTTACCAGACCCAAAAAGTTGGGGGGCCTGGGGATACCTGACTTTAAGGGATATTACCATGCCTCTCATCTCGCCCGTATCATTGACTGGCATTGCCACTCAAAAAATAAGGATTGGGTCACCATAGAAAACGATATGTGCTCCTCCCCACTTCAATTTCTACCATGGATATCAAAAATAGCATACCCCCTCACGGTAAAGATTCACCCACTTATTGGTACCTCCCTGGACATTTTCAACATCCTAGCAAAACAGTCTAAATTTTCTTCCCCGCTAAGCCCGCTCACACCACTAAAAGATAACCCAAACTTTCCACCGGGCATGGGCAACCACCTTCTGACATCAACAGACACCAAAATGCCTATACTAGCTGGGCAATGCTTCACAAAAAAGAAAATAAAGGATCTCTCCCAATTTAGGAGCGATAACAAAATACCTCACATTCCCATGTGGACATACTTCCAGATACGCAGTTTTGTCAATTCCGCTATACACAGGAACAACTTCACAAGAGATCTCACCGAGTTTGAACAGATATGTCTGAAAGGGGAGATAGTAGAAAAATCTACCTCCCTTTCTTATGCTTTACTACAGAATTTACAACCTGATGACATGGACAGGTTCAGAGAGAGATGGTCTAGAGAATTGAATATACAATTCACTGATAAACAGTGGGAAGCTGCTTGTATACTGGCCCATAAAGGCTCGATAAGTACACGGATGCAGGAGACGGCTTATAAGATCTTAACTCACTGGTATGCCACTCCTGATAAACTACATAAGTGGTTCCCTCAAACTACAGAAATATGCTGGAGATGCAATAAGGCCAGGGGTACGTTGTTACACGTGTGGTGGCAATGCGACCCGATCCAAGTTTTCTGGGCCGAGGTGAGGAAGGTTATCTTACAGATCACGGAGACCAAACTGAAGCTAGATGCGGCATGTTGCTTGCTCCATATAACCAATCTTTCATTTAAAAAATATAAAACTTCTCTCTCCAAGCACTTGATTAATGCAGCCAATTCACTCATTCCACTTTATTGGAAATCCACCCACACTCCTACACTCAAAGATTGGCTAAATAGAGTTGCCTATATCTGCGAGATGGAAGACACAGCAGCACAATCCTCCGAAATAACGGAGAAATATCATAAAACTTGGTCTCCGTGGTTTGTCTTTAAATACTCCCAGGTCTTTGAACAACTAATGAGATGAGTAGAAAGTCTTAACACATTCTGTTTGATTTGATGTTTAACAAACCCATGGACCTACACTTAAAGATTCAAAACTTGAAATGGTTCTGCATATAGCTGAACGGTACTAAATACCATGGATTGTTTTTTTGGGTCCTCTCTCACAATCGATCCCTAGGTATCCTCCTCCAGTAGTTTAATATACCCCCCCCCCCTTTTTTTTTTTTTTTTTTTATCCACATATCCCATCTTTCTCTAGTATCTTCTGTAATTTTCTCCTTTCACTTATCTTATCCTCCCCTTTAATAAGACCCAGAGTACATTTTTGTAAAATGGTAAACCATACAGCAAGTATCGAGCTCTCTATAGAGACAGGACTTGAAACACGACTTTGGGCCCGCTTCACGTCTTGCCTGCGACATCACTAGAAGTCATAATTGAGAAGCTGGTCTCTCTATATGTTTGCAAACCATTATTATTGTTACTTAAGACAAAATAACTGTACTTATCTGGATTACCCGCTGTATTGTACTTTATAATACATTGTCAACTTTTGTTATACAGAAATGTATGTATACCGGTTTAATGCTTTAATAAACTTTTATGTGAAAAAAAAAAAAGCTGTGCTGAAGTAACACCGGCAATCAAACTCTTACACGCTTTGCTAAAACTCCCAGTCACTCCCCAAGACTGTCATGACTGTACACAAGAACTTCTCACTGTCACAGCACCTCGAAGAGATCTCACTGATCTGCCTAATCCAGACTACTCTAACGTCTTTGTAGATGGTAGCTGCACACGTCCAGCAGACAATCAATACAAGACAGGCTATTCGGTGGTAATGCTACCGGATCTCATTCTAGAAGATGGTTACCTTACTGGCGCAACCTCCGCACAACAAGCTGAGCTGTATGCACTCACCAGGGCATGTTTAATACACAAAAGAAAAAAGGTGAACATTTACACAGACAGCAGGTACGCATTTGGGGTCGCGCACTATTATTGTACGATCTGGTTTAAGCGCGGATTCCGCACCGCAGATAACAAAAAAATAAATAACAGTGGTTATGTGTACGATCTAATTAATGCAATACAACAGCCCGATAAATTAAACATTGTCAAAGTTAAGGGACATGCCACTGACGGATCCCTAGGGTCACAGGGAAACGCTCTAGCAGACAGAGTAGTAAAAGCTGCAGCAGAAAGACAGCCTCAACCACATGACACAAAGCTCTTATTATTCCAGAATGACTTTAACACCCCCTCGTTTCAGCACACATCTGCACTCTTGCAAAGACAGGCATCGGCTGATGACCTGGACTACTGGACCGAGGTGGGTTTGACCAGAGACCCTACAGGTCTCTGGACAAACAAGGAGGGAGTCATAGGGATACCTAGAGCAGCAGCGACCCTATTGCTGTCTTATCTCCACGGCCCAGGACACATAGGACCCAAACCACTCCTAAAAAAGTATGAAGACTGTTTCAGCACACGCAAGGCATATGAATTAGTACAACAGCTTGTCTCCTCCTGTCTGACTTGTGCTCAGAACAATGTTCAGGGCCCCCGACATGGGAAACATGGACATTTGCCACCACCATTAGGCCCGCTACAAGACTTACAGATAGATTTCACACACATGCCCAGGCAGAGAGGTAATCTCAAATATTTGTGCGTAATGATGGACAAATTTTCAACTTGGCCAGAGGCAATACCCATTACAGGGGAAACCGCAGGCATTGCAGCCCAGTGTCTGATCAATCATTGGATCAGCCGATACGGACTTCCTGCCACCATATACTCTGACCAAGGCCCAGCATTTACTTCAAAACTGGTGAAAGAATTGACAAGGGTATTAGGGATACAGTGGAAGCTACACATCCCATACCACCCACAGAATTCAGGGGTAGTGGAAAGAATGAATAGAACAATCAAGGACAAACTAAAAAAGGCTACTAACGGTACTGTGAGGGTAGGGGTCAACTGGTCAACTGGTCAACTGGTCAAGTGCGCCCCAAACCTTTTCCTTGCTCGAGCTGAACTTAGACACCAAGAAGGCCTCTTCAATCGATTGGATATAAACGACACCACACGGCACGTTGGATATCGAGAATATATCTTGTATTGTATATTTTTACATGTTATATATGGCAACAATTCATTATACATCATTAGGGGCAAACCAAGGGGCGGTCCCTTAGCTTATGCAATCACAAGAGTACAAGTATCACAAGTTACATGGTATATGACATATGTGTAAAGACAATGATATTTCTGCTATATGACGTGCTTAAAAAGTACCTAACAAAAATACCCAAAATTTCCTTATCAAAATATATTTTTCTTAGCTTAATTCCGAGAAAAGGGAGTAATATAGAAATAACCTTTTAAGATACTTTCGATAAGGTGCCTTTTGGCATTAGGCCCAGACTTGCGGTGGGATGATCTAACTTGTTCCCGTACATATTCACAAGAATTGTCACCGCAAGTTTCTGTTTTTTTGCAGACAACTAGCTTAGTAAAATTTCCACTTAAACATTGTCAAAGCCTTGCATAAAAAGTGTTTCACCTATCTTGTATAATAAAAAGAAGTTCAGGCCTCTTATCAAAAATATATATAGTGAACCAAAGTGCAGCCATTTTCCTTACAATAATAATAGTCACTTGACATAATTACATAACACATACCAAAAATCAAAGCGCCATCTAGTGGCCATATTACAGTTCAAATAGTCCAAAACAGCTGTGCTGTGCATTAGATGCAATCCTACAAAGATCACTGATTTTCTGGAAAAGGTTGGGGTGCTGAAAGAGGGTTATAGATAAGACTTGCTGCAGCTGCGGCTCACAGCAGGGGGTCCGGTGTGTCCCTGTACACCAATAAATTGCAAATCAGGTCCAAATTTCTGCCTGAATTCGCACCTCAAATGAAGTCAAAGATGCACAGGACCCTTTTCCAGTGCTGACCGCGGCCACCCCGGATCTGTATGAACCGGCTCTATTGAGAGCCGATCACACTCTCCTGGCATGCGAATTGGATGCAGGGAAATCAGCATCCAATTCACATCAGTGTGAACCCAGCCATAAAAGGGGGAGGATTTGAAGAAAGATATTGACGTGGTGAAAAGCTTAGATAGGGAAATATTACTTATGAACAAAAACTGAAAAATTACACAGAGAGCTGTGTGCTTGCTCTTTCTGCGCACAGAACCCACCAGGCCCTAAAACATCAGTATTATTATAACTCCATAAAATACATGAAGATTGCCAAACAGAAACCTTTTTAGTTCCTAAAGGTGCATGTTGGTGTTGAAAAAATGGTGGGGAGACAAGACTACTCAGGCTGAAGCTCCGAGCAAGAACATCTACATTATGTTATCAAACTGGCAGTGTTTATCTCTCCTCTACTCAAATAAATGCTGTTCTCTGCAAGTCTTGATAAAATGTAACCCTTAACCCCACCAATTCACCACCAATAAATGTGCCCACACAAAAACAAAAAAGAAATACCATTTTTTGTTTTGGCACATTTATATATTTCATTTAATAAAACTTCATTCCTGATGAAGCCCTTTCTGAGGGAAAAACATGTGGAATTTGTGGGGCTAAGGGTGATTTTTTTTTTGGTGTTACATTTTATCAGGACTTGCAGAGAACAGATTAAATTTGAGTAGAGGAGAGACAAGCTCTGCCAGTTTGATAACATGATGTGGACAGTTCTGTAGATGGTCTTGCTCAGAGCTTCAGCCTGAGTAGTCTTGTCTCCTCTATAATTGTGTCAACCTATACCTGTAGGAGCTAAAATGTTTTCTGTTTGCCAATCTTAATTTATGTATTTTATAGCGTTATAAAAAAGCTATATTTTAGAGCCCGGTGGATTCTGTGCGCAGAGAGACAAGAGAGAGAAGAGCACACAGCTCTCGTGTCATGATTCCCACATATAGGCCCAATTTTTTGGATGTGGATTGTTTGTTCTAAGATGATCAGGCATATTTATTTTATCATAGGGATCACAGGATTGAGCTATAGTTTTATTACATTTACATCTCTCTCTATGCAGCACAACAAGATTAAAAGGCTTATTAGGAAACATTGGCTATTCTTAAAAGTTGACAAGGTGTTATCAACCTTGTTGCCAGCTTGTCCCAAAGTTTTGTTTAGGCAATCCCCCTGATTGAGGGATATGCTTGCCCTGAACCTTCCTATCAAACATTATTGTTTTGGCAACCTGAAAGATTTTTTTTCTCTGCAAAAAGTGTATTATGTATACATTAGGAAAATAAAGTCAGAAATAAAAAGAGGCCTCTTTTAGTTCTAATCATTTGGATAAATATTATGACATATCAGAGTTTATTACATACAGTTCCAATGTTGTATATTTATTTCAGTGCCCCTGTGGCCTACAGAATGTGAAGAGGACCTTGCAGGTACTAAATGTTCACTTGGGAGAACATATAGGCAACATAAGGAAGGGCTTTAAAGGACACAGTGTGTCTATGCGTTATACACATTTTCATAACAAAAATCATAATGGTACAATATTTATGGGCATAGATAAACTCAATGCACAGTGGAGAGGCTGTAAATGAAAACGGGAAATCTCTAGGATGCCATTTAAACATATATACAGTATTGTGCAAAAGTTTTAAGCATGAGTGAAATGCTTTCAGAAATAGAAGTGTTAATAGTTTGTTAACAATTAACAAAATGGAAAGTAAATGAACAGAAGAGAAATCAAAACCAAATCAATATTTGGTGTGACCACCCTTTAGCCTTCAAATAGCATACATTATTCTAGGTACACTTACACACAGTTTTTGTAACTTGACAGGTAGGTTGTTCCAAACGTCTTGGAGAACTAACCACAGATCTTCTGTGGATGTAGGCTGCCTCAAATCCTTCTGTATCTTCATGTAATTCCAGACAGACTCAATGATGTTGAGATTAGGGCTCTGTGAGGGCCAAACCATCATCATTGCTCCTCCCCCTCTTTTCCTTTCCCTTCCATGTATTCTCTATTTTTATTCCTTCTCTTACTCCTTGGTGAGGGTGGGGGGAATGGGATGAGTGGCAGTGCTGGGGGGTGTCCTGATCAGCCAACTCAGGTGCTCTTGATCAAGATCATCTGCTGATCTGAGAACTATAGTGGGGACTTTTAATGGCAACTATAATCACAGGTAGTGTTACTCACTGTGTCGCCGCCTTTGTGGTGTCTCATAGCAGTGACACCTATGCCAAAATCAGGGGATAGGGTCTCCTCCAGCCCCTCCCACTTCACATTCCTCACCAGTCAAGCTGACCTCTAGTATCTGCCCCCCTGCCATGCCGTGAAGTGAATGGGCGGCTGCGAAGGGGCCGAGTGGGCGGCCGCGGGCTCCAGGAACAGCCCAGCTGGGCGGCCACAGGCTCCAGGGACAGACCTGCTGGGTGGCCGCAAAAAGGCTGGGAAAGCGGTGCGGGCTTCAGGAACAGCCCAGGATTCGGTGACCCCTGGCAAATCATCATTTGACCCCGAGGGGGTCCTGACCCCAGGGTTGAAAACCACTGGGATAGAGTAAGGGAAAGTTATAACCCCAGTCAACTTTTTCTTGACATCTGTATCCCATTGAGGAGATTTTCCTTAACTTCTTGTCCCATAGTCAAAGCAGGAAGTGAGAGGAAATCCCTCCAAAGTGAGGAAATCCCGGGGTGTCATCAGAACTAGTTTCTTTCATTATTACTTTTGATAATAACTGTAAACAGGACAAATAGAGAGGGCAAATCTGTTCTGATCCCTCTCCACTTTATCCACAACTAGACAAGAAAGTTTTGCCTTTAGTTATATTTTAACGGAGTGGGCAACCTGTGTAATTTGCAGCTTGGCAATGATTATAACATTTTAATACCACCATTTTGACCACTGGGAGGCGTTGTTCACAGCAAATACAGTATATTGAATAAGCTATAGAGTGGGGTCTGGTATTCCCTACTGGCCGATTGTTTTAGTCCAACCATTAGCATTCCTAAAGAGCAATGTAAAAGCCATGTCCAGAGCCCCTGAGGACATCAATCAATATTAACAAAACAGAGTTTCAGGATGATGATGTCATT
Source organism: Aquarana catesbeiana (assembly GCF_042186555.1). NCBI lineage: Eukaryota > Metazoa > Chordata > Amphibia > Anura > Ranidae > Aquarana > Aquarana catesbeiana. Next base: position 74,864,211 of record NC_133326.1, on the reverse strand, counting down.
ATGCACACCTTGAGTTACACAATAGTTGCCTATTTGGAATACTCTGCACACTTGGAGGGTGTTTTACATGTTTTATTTAAAAAAATTATATTATTATGTTTTATAAGAAAATTTATATTTTGGAGTTGTTGGTTACCAAATGCAGCATTTAAAGACGGATGGTATGATTGCTGTCCAATTGAACCATACTTATCATACTTATGCTTGTAGTGACATCTAGGCATTGAGCTCTAACCTTTTTGGTAAGCCCTAGATTTAAATGTGGAGGCGGTGTTTCGTTTTGATTCTCATGGAAGTCTCACTTATGCTGTGGAAAGTTGATTGACGTAGAAGTTGCACCTCAGAATTGCCTTTTGAACATTGTGAAGGATTCTTTCTGGTTGTGGAGGAGTCTTATTATCTTATGACTTTTTTTATTAGCACTGCTGTCTTTTTATGCATTATGTTATAGGGACTCATATGTCGGTCTTTCTGCTGGCAACTAACTTTTGAATTTTTGTAAAGCTTGTTATAAAGATTTATTTTAGCACAGATATTGTGGTGTTACTATTTTAACAACTAAACTTAGCCAAGAGTAAGGACCCGTGCCCACTATTCCTGAACACTGTACTGTTGCAGCAATGCATTCACACTATTGCATTGCAGCAATGCATGTTATGCATGCTGGTGTGCTGTGGTGCCACATTGAATGACACCACAACACACCTGCATTGAAGCACATTGCTACGTATTGTAATTCCTTATAATGCATGGATGTTGCTTTGAAATGAATGGAGTAGGCACATGTTTTAGTGTATTCTGATGCTTTGTGAGCCCATTCAAAAAACTATTTTGCCCTAATGTGATGCACTTTAACACACAGCAAAACACATGTTATGGCAATACACCACACCACAATGGTATGAATGGGCCCTATGAACCATCAAAACACCATGATCTTCCTCTATACTGCTTTCATATAAATTAATAAGTATTATAATTGTAATAGCATTTATTTAGCTCAATCGTATAACCCAATCTTTCACTTCAATTCAACAGGAGACAACGTCGCTCTGGAGGACAGGCCTCAGGACCAGGGACAACATATCCCCCTCAAGGAAAGGTTCCAAATTCTAACACTGACTGGAAAAGGAGGCTATGGAAATGTAAGTTTTATATTTTGTCTTTATTTATATGTAAGCCATTATACAATACACAATATCCACTGATGTCTAACATTTATAGCCTAACTCCACGTTTAATGTCCCGTTGGGACAAACTGGTCCAAATTAAAGGAGAAGTCCAGCCTGAGCTCGTTTGGCTGTACTTCTCCAATGGGTCACAGGGGTGCAATTTGTTTTGCACTCCTGTGACCCGTTTTCAGCAGAGAGCGGTCTGAAGTCCGCTCTCTGCTGACATCACTGGAATCAGTCCAGGCACCGCATCATCCCGACTTTAAAGTGTGGATCCACCAGGTGCCTGGACTGATGTCTGTCTTAGCCTCTCAGCGAGTGTCTCCCCACCCCTCCATAGCTCAGCGCTCCAGTGAGCGAGGAGGAGCAGAGCAGGTGAGCCGCTGACTGACAGGCAGCAGGCGGCCAGTTTCCACTCAGGGAACTGAGAGACCCGAGCCATTGGCGATGTTCAGTCGCTCGATTCTCAGTGAAGGGGCACCAGGGGACAGATGCAGCATCGGACCGATGCTGAATCCACCTAGGTAAATATACGTATGGCAAAAAACAGATTTCCATACTTCTCCTTTAACTCTTTACTGCGCAGACAGGTGCTGGGTGAACATTATTAACTGTATATAGGCTCAACTACATACAGTATACAGTGCTGTGGCAGTGGAATGAGAACTTCCCATTCCACTCTTGGAACAAAATAGAGTCAGGCTGAGTGCTGCTCAGCCATTAATGGAAGCTTTGTATTCTAGAAATTAATACAAAGCTTTCTCTTATAGGCTGAGGCAGAGAGATGGGCAGATGATGTCCCAGTCTTCACCTCAACCAATCAGAGAAAGCTTTGTATTCATTCATAGAATACAAAGCTTCTCATTAATGGCTGAGCAGAGCTCAGCCCGGCTCTATTTTGTGCTAGGAATTCTCATTCCACACCAGAACACAACGCTGTATACTGTATGTAGCTGGGGCTTAATACAAACAGCTAATACAGCATGCCCAGTAAATTTACCTTGGCCCAAAAAAAGTTATTAAAAAGGGACATTATCCACTTCAATACCGGGCACTTTCCCCCCTTTCTGCCCAGACCAATTTTCAGCTTTCAGCGCTGTTGCATTTTTAATGACAATTGCGCGGTCATGCAACACTGTACCCAAACTAAATTTGTATAATTTTTTTCCAACAAATAGAGCTAGGTATTTGATCACCACTGGGTTTTTTTTTTTGCGCTCCAAATAAAAAAATACAGAAAATTTGGGAAAAAAAATTTTTTTCTTTGTTTCTGTTCCAAAACTTTGTAAATAAGTACGTTTTCTACTTCACTGATGGGCAATGATAAGGCTGCACTGAAAGGCACTGATGAGGCAGTACTCATTGGCACTTTTGAGGCGGCACTGATGGGCACTGATGAGGCACTTATATGCAACACTGAAGGGCACAAATAGGTACTGATAGGAGGCATCGATAAGTAGCACTGACGGGCACTGATATGCTGCACTGAAAGGCACCGATAGGTGGCGCTGATGTGCACATATGGGCAGCACTGATCAGGAGGCACTGGCAGGCATCACTGATGGGCACTGGGTGCCATCCCTAGTGGGCATTGATTGGCATACCTGGTGGTCCAGGGTGGGCATCCCTGGTGGTCCTGGGTGGGCATCCTCGGGGGGCTGCACTGATAATCAATCAGCGCAGACCCCCACTGTCAGGAGAGAAGCCAATCGGCTCTCCTCTACTCACGTCTGTCAGTGCGAGTGGAGGAAAAGCCGATAAACGGCTCTTCCTTTTTACACTGTGATCTGTTGTGATTGGACACAGCTGATCACGTGGTAGAGCCTCTGTCACAGGCTCTTTACCAAGATTGGAGATGCAGTGTGTCCGACTGACACACCACACCACTGATCACCGTGCTGCATGCCCCCACGGGCACGCGCTGGCTTGTTATCCTGCTTGACGTCATATGACGTCCCCAGTCACGATAACTGAACCACTTTCAGGCTGTCATTCTGCATACAGCAGGCGGGAAATGGTTAAACATGGAGTTATGCTTTAATCAACAAGATTTGCAACTGTAGTGAGAGGACCACCTAAACAATTAATTAAATTCATATCCAATGCAGAAGGTCCTTCAGCTCTAAAGTGGTTTGTAAATGCCATGATTGTAAAACATCATCTGAAACAAAATGTTTAGGCAGCCCATTGAAATAAATTGGCTGCCTAGCGATGCGATGTATGGTAACTTGAGGCATAAAGTGTGTTACTGTGCACATTTCACAACAGCATGAACCCAGCCTAAAATAAATCTATGTATTGGACATGAAATTAATTGTAAAGGAGCATACACACATTAATGCATGACCAATTCATGTTCAAGGCGATGCTCCTGTACATCAATGCATTGCAGTGCACCACTATGCGGGGTAGTATGCGCCCTGTTGACAAAAATGGTCCAAGTCCAATTTAAGGTCTGTTGTGGTGAATTGGCAGCCTTTGCAAATACATGAACTGCGATTTTGCAATATACTGTAACCTGCGACATAATGTATATGTATCAACACACTTGCTTTCATGAATCTCAAAGGACTGCCTTGGTGTGAATAAAAAAAGTAAAGATAATGCATTTCTATCTATAGGGATATAAAGAAGAAGGAGAACATCCTGATCGGTGAAGATGGACACGTAAGGATTGCAGACTTCGGAGAAGCGTCAGAGAGGTGTGGAGAAGGCTTTGCAGGGACCATCGGATATATTGTCCCAGAGGTAAGTCATGTGTGTCCTACTTGCTATGTCAGCACTGTTTATATTAGTAGGAGTGGGATTGCTTCTCTAATCATGTGGATTAGCAATCTGGTAACTGAGATGCCTAGTAAGGAAACTGCAATTTTCTGTCAGGTTTCTTACTGCCCACCGCCAAAACCCGACTCCCTATTCCTATCTAATGCTTGTTCAATTATATATTTAACAAAAAAGCTTAACTAGTTGAAGACTTTGAGTGTGCTGCACATGCCCAAAAACCCCATCATTGTACACAGGACATGTGAAGCACATCCAGTCTCTCTGGCCTGCTTCTGCCCCCCCCCCCCCCACCTCCCAGTATACAATAATTGTTTTGATTAGGCAAAGGCAGGATCACTGTATCCACGATGTATACTCAATGTTTATAAATAACACTGGCTCAGATGGGAATGTAGAAAGATACAATGTAACATAATGTTACTTTTGTATCTTTCTGTTCATTCATTTGATTTCAGTTAAAGCAACCTATCAAGTAAAAAAAAAAAAAAATAAAGAAGTGATAGTAAAGTCTCAGTTGCTTTTTTTTAAAAATAACAAACATGTTATACTTACCTGCCCTGTGCAGTGGTTTTGCACAGAACAGGCAAGATCCTCCTCTTCTGACATCCCTCGCTGACGCTTCTGGCCCCTCCTTCCTGCTGAGTGCCCCCACAGCAAGCAGCTAGCTTATTGTGTAAATGTCACTGGCATGGAAGGGGTTAACACTAGGGGTCAATCAAGGGGTTAAATGTGTTTGCTTTGAGTGTTTCTAACTGTGGGGGGGTGGTCTTACTGGGACATGACAGAAATCACTGTTGCCGACCACTGGTAACAGTAGATCTCTGTCATGTCACCTGTCAGAATGTGGAAATGCCTGGTTTACATAGGCATTTCCCCGTTCTGCCTGTGTACAAGGCAATCACGGGCCATCAGCAGGACATCAGCGTGCAGCGGGAGCGAGCGCGCACCTTCGGCGGCGTACACCCGCAGCTGGGCCTGCGCGAGCTGCCGTACAGCTACAGCAATTCACGCAGGAGAGTCATTGTGCCCCGTCAAACTACGGCGGCCGGTCTTAATGCAGTTAAATAACAAATTACAGAATAAAATATTATGCGCAGAAACCCTATTTATATTTAAACTAACACGGCTCAAAAATAGAAAGTGTGTTTTGATTAGTTTCAAAACCATTGTTGCAAGACAATATAATAAAACAAAATCCTTGTTTGTATTACCTTCTTATCTTAAGTAATGACAAGATTATTGCTGAGTAAACAGGTCAATAGCAGAAATGTAAAAACTGCTCCAGTCCATAGGGGGTGAGCAGGTGTGAGAGGTGAAGTGGTTAAAGTGTAAGTTCACCTTTATAGAAAATCTGTAAGGTGAGCTTACACTGGACCCTGTCCCAATCGCACCCGGTCCCGCTAAACTGGAGAGTGACAATCGTCCATTCTGACACATCGTATCGCTACTTTATCAGTCCAGGGATTTTAAATCCTCGCGGCTTTCTCTACTCTTCTCACGCGGTGACAGGAAGGACTATGCAGGTTCTGACTGGTTGGCAGCACCCATGAGATGGCGTCCACCAATTAGAAATCTCCTAAATGTACCTCCTGACGAGGTACGATTTGGAGATTAAGCCGAGGGGATTTCTAAGCCCCGGACCGGTGAGGCGGCTATATGAGGTGTCAGAACAGGGGGTTGAGGAGGGGGTCCTGTGTAAGTTCACCTTACAGATTTTTCTATAAAGGTGAACTTACTCTTTAAGGAACTTTTCCTAAGGCAACGTTTAAACAGGGGGCTAACATTGCCGCATCATTGAAAGGCAATCTGAGGAGGATCCTTTTTCGCTTGATGGGTGGTGAAGAGGCGATATGTCGCCTTCTCACTGCCTCTTTCAATCTTGTATTTCATATCTGTAACGCTGCAGCACTCCTCTGCAACCGTGTGCATTACATGTGGTTGTAGGGCAGTTGCGTTGTGGGTTCATTCACTTGAATCATGTTGATAATGATGGTGATTAGCGGCGGTACTACCAAATAGGTCATAGGGTATCATTTGTGCCATGTTCGCAGCTTGTATACACCCCCATCCAGCTGCCTTTAGCTTAAGGGAGAGGTAAAAACGCACCTTAATCTTCTGTTTTTGCGGCACCCCCTGACCGAAAGTATAAACGAGCCCTAGCTAACATTCAGAAAGAGCGGGCTTTATAATAGATCTGATCACATCTAAAGATCATTACAATATTGTAGTTGTTGCCTGCTATGATAATTTGTGTAATATGGCAAAACTTACAGGTCTTATCTCTGTCTCTTTTTGATAGATCTTTGATGGAAAGCCCTACAACGCTGCCGTGGATTGGTACTCTTTTGGAATGACGTTGTTTTCCATTGCATCTGGCCTATCCCCCATGTGGTGCAATTCCTCCATTATATCAACCTACAACTTGGACCCTCATTTGAAGGATCTCATTGAAAAGGTATGTCATTTACATCTGTTAATTTTATTCAACAGATAACACTACACCACGTGAATCTTATATAGATAGATTTGATCTGTAGAAAGCCATTATAGTAGAATTTGCATGGTTGAGCACCTGAGGCTGTCATCTATTTATGAGCAAATGTACATTCTAAGATGACAAACTTATTTTCACCCCCTTGTCCTTCCAAGACTTTCTATATATCTTTTTAAGTACATTTTATTTTTTAACCTTCTTGTTAAAGTATCCCTTTACAAAACCCGGAGCCTTCATACAATATATGTCTTAGAGATCAATAAAAGTTTATGCTCCTACTTGGGCTCAGGTTTTCCCCCCCCCCATAGTAGTAACACCTCTGACTGCTCATACTTTTATACCAACATCTCATACAAATAGTCAGGATAGAATTATTGGGAATAAGTTAGCCTTAGTAAGGAGGCTAAGGGTTACCTTACAGTTAGGTTTAGGGTTGGGGGTTAGGATTGAGTGTTTTGCAAAGGTCTCATGTTAGGGGGAGTAGGAGGGTTAAGTGTTAGAATTTGGGTAACTGTAGAGTTTTATTCTCAGTGTGAAATGAGGGATTGGGAAAACTTTGAGGTTTAGGTTGGGAGTTCTTCACTTGTAATATTTTTATTACAGCTTAAAGCTTCAGTGTAAAGGTTAATCTAAGTGCTAAGAGTAGGTTAAGCAGGTTAAGTGTTTGGGTCATAATAAGTGTTAGGTATATGTGATTCATAGAAAGTCTGAGTGTCATTAGTCAGGACAGGAAGTAAGAGAAATCTCTGCAACAAAAACACAGAAAAGGAAAAAAAATGTATATTTAGTAACAGCAATAAAAGCAATAAAAGTTCTGACAATGCTCCTATTGTTGTCTGTGACTTCCTGTCCCAATGAAAACAAATCCTAATTCTTGTATGGACATCACCGGGACAGGAAGTGAGGGCAAATATACCGTAAGGGGTCAGTGTAATTCCTAATAGTTATTTGCTGTCAGTTGCATAGTGTGTGTCTTATATAGAGGAGAATCAGAGTTACAAATGACTGAGCAGAAAGTTTCTACCTTTTTTCTACCTTTTCAGCTCCTCATCAAAACACCCGATCAACGTCTGGGGATGAATGGAGATATTAGAGGTCACCCTTTCTTTAGGGATATCAACTGGGATGACCTCAAGCAACTAAAAGTGACACCCCCATTCATCCCAAAGATAAGTGTGTAGGTAAGTATGTTGGTAAGTATGCATGTATTCATGTATCTTATATACTGATAAGATAGTTACTTAAAAAAAATACAAAAAAACAAAAAGTTAGATAGATAAGATAGATAATATAGATAAGTGTATAGAGTTTTAGAGTTTTACAGGTAAGTATGTTGGTAAGTATGTATGTATATAGATATACTGTTTTACCATCTAGCAATAAAGGAGCGTGATGGCCGACTATAAGGGGTGGTTGAAGGCTGGAATTGTAAGTGTGTAGAGTTATGCAGGTAAGTATGTTGGTAAGTATGTATGTTTATAGATGATATACTGATAAGATAGCTAAAGAAAAAAAATTAAGATAAGATAAGTAAGTGTGTAGCGTTTTGCAGGTAAGTATGTTGGTAAGTATGTATGTAAGTATATAGATATACTGATAAGATAGTTTTAAAAAAACACAAAAACAAAAAAACAAAAAAAAGATAGATAAGTATGTTGGTAAGTATGTATGTATATAGATATACTGTTTTACCATCTAGCAATAAAGAAATGTGCTTGGCCAGCTATAAGGGGTGGTTGGAGGCCGGAATTAAAAAAAAAAAAAACTATAAAACTATAAAAAAAAAATGAAAGATAAGATAGATAAGTGAGTGTGTAGCGTTTTGCAGGTAAGTATGTTGGTAAGTATGTATATAGATGATATACTAATAAGATAGCTAAAAAAAATTGAGATAAGATAGATAAGTGTGTAGAGTTTTGCAGGTAAGTATGTTGGTAAGTATGTATATAGATGATATACTAATAAGATAGCTAAAAAAAATTGAGATAAGATAGATAAGTGTGTAGAGTTTTGCAGGTAAGTATGTTGGTAAGTATGTATGTTTATAGTGATAAGATAGTTAAAAAAATAAAAATAAATTCAAAGATAAGATAGATAAGTACGTTTGTAGAGTTTTGCAGGTAAGTATGTTGGTAAGTATGTATGTATATAGATATACTGTTTTACCATCTAGCAATAAAGGAGTGTGCTTGGCCAGCTATAAGGGGAGGTTGGAGGCCGGAATTAAAAAAAAAAAATTAAAGATAAGATAGATAAGTGAATGAGAAGATAGCTAAAAAAAACCCACACAATTAAGATAAGATAGGTAAGTGTGTAGCGTTTTGCAGGTAAGTGTGTTTGTAAGTAAGTATGTATATAGATGATATGAGTTTAAAAAAAAAATTAAGATAAAATAGATAAGTGTGTAGAGTTTTGCAGGTAAGTATGTTGGTAAGTATGTATGTTTATATATGATATACTGATAAGATAGAAAAAAAATTAAAGATAAGATAGGTAAGTGTGTAAAGTTTTTCAGGTAAGTATGTTGGTAAGTAAATATGTTTATATATGATATACTGATAAGATAGCTAAAAAAAACCACACAATTAAGATAAGATAGGTAAGTGTGTAGAGTTTTACAGGTAAGTATGTTGGTAAGCGTGTATGTATTTAGATATACTGATAACATAGTTTAAAAAATTTAAAAAAACACTAAAAAAAAACAAAAAAAAAAAACAAAAAAGATAGATAAGATAGATAAGTAAGTGTGTAGAGTTTTACAGGTAAGTATGTATGTATATAGATGATATACTGATAAGATAGATAAAAAAAATTAAAAATAAGATAAGATGGTAAGTGTGTAGAGTTTTGCAGGTAAGTATGTTGGTAAGTATGTATGTGAAAAGATAAAAAATGCAGCGCTAGTGTGTAACAAAGTGCGAAAGTGAAGTATCACCTTATGTGCAAATATAAAGCTGATAGTAACTCGTAGGTCAGATATCAACGTGAACAATATACAACAACAAAAGGACAAACAAATCAGTAAAGTTTGTCACAGATAGGTGAAAATGTCCATGTTAGACAGCAAAAAAAAAAAAAACTGCAACTAAAACTGTCTGTGATAAAGCAAAAAAATAGGAGATTCTTCAGTAAAATGAAATAAAGTCCCATGTGTAGATGCCTGTAGAAGTTAGTAAATCAACCACTATATGTGACAGGAATAATCTCTTCATAAGATATTTGCTGCATCAAGATGGAAATATTGAAGGAATGGGTACGCTTACCATGAGAAGTGGACACACTCACCATACGGCGATGGGTCAATCAGGTGTTTGGATTCAACAATCCGGCAGATATTTGATGGAAGGAGCTGGTGTGGGGATACGCCTCAATACTTCCGTCAAAATCCGTGGTAAGCAAATGGTGTAGCTAGGACAGCCCGGCTAACGAACTTGGACTCCCATCCGATGGTCACACTTGATAGGATGTACGAACTCCAAATGGTGTCACGTCAAACCATAAAAAAGGAAAGAAGAGAAGGGCTTCCACATAGTGCGTAAATCCAAAAATAAAAATTTATTAAAACAGCAAAAGCTTAACAGTACAATCCACCTAGTCGGGTGGGTACAGGAAGTGATCACATAAAAAATAAAGGATAAAAAACAATATTGCGTGGTGTCAGAAAGCACAAAGGCTCAGCAACCCAGTATGTAAGTATGTATGTATATAGTGATAAGATAAAAATAAAAATAAAATTAAAGATAAGATAGATAAGTAAGTTTGTAGAGTTTTGCAGGTAAGTATGTTGGTAAGTATGTATGTATATAGATATACTGTTTTACCATCTAGTAATAAAGGAGTGTGCTTGGCCGGCTATAAGGGGTGGGGTGGTTGGAGGCCGGAATTTAAAAAAACAAAAAAACAAAAAAAATTAAAGATAAGATAGATAAGTGAGTGTGTAGCGTTTTGCAGGTAAGTATGTTGGTAAATATGCAGATGGTGTGTTCCTGCTAGCTAGGAACAATGATCTGTCATCTCCTCTAGTCAGTCCCATCCCCCTACAGTTAGAACACATCTAGGGAACACAGTTAACCCCTTGATCGTCCCCTAGTGTTAACCCTTTCCCTGCCAGTGACATTTACACAGTAATCAGTGCATTTTTAACCACTTCTGGACCGCCGCACGACTATATACGTCCTCACATTGAGGACGGATATTGTTGTTATGGCAGCAGCTAGCTGCCATAACCCTGGTATCGCCGTGTTTGGCTGGTTGGTCCGCTACAAGATAAAACTGGTCTCTGTGGTGGATTTGCTGAGAGACTACTTTTATCGGCAGCGATCCTTTGCGCTCCGACACTTACCCGGGGCCGTCGGCAGTGGCGGAGGCAATCGGATCCTTCCCGTGGCTGTGCATGGAGACGAGTGAGGGGAAGATGGCCCCCACCTGTCTCCATGACACTGCAGGGCGGAAGCGACGTCAAAACGTTACTTCCGCCCATAGATCCTAAAGGAGCATTTTTTTTTCATTTTTTTGAATGACAATTTTTTTCTCTTTTTTTTATTGCATTTTAGTGTAAATATAAGATCTGAGGTCTTTTTGACTCCAGATCTCTTATTTAAGAGGCCCTGTCATGCTTTTTTTCTATTACAAGGGATGTTTACATTCCTTGTAATAGGAATAAAAGTGACACAATTTTTTTTAAAGCAGTGTAAAAATAAAAAATAAAAGGTAAAATAAATAAGAATTTTTTTTTTTAAATGCGCCCCGTCCTGCCGAGCTAGCGTGCAGAAGCGGACGCATACCTGAGTAGCGCCCGCATATGAAACCGGTGTTCAAACCACACATGTGAGGTATCACCGCGATCGGTAGAGTGAGAGCAATAATTCCCACCCTAGACCTCCTCTGTAATGCAAAACATGCAACCTGTAGAATTTTTTACATGTCACCTATGGAGATTTTTAAGGGTAAACGTTTGTCACCATTCCACGAGCGGGTGCAATTTTTAAGCGTGACATGTTGGGTATAAATTTACTCAGCATAACATAGCGTAACGTATCTTTCACAATATGAAACAAAATTGGGCTAACTTTACTGTTATCTTATTTTTTAATACAAAAGAGAATTTTTTTTAAAAAAGTGCGCTTGTAAGACTGCTGCGCAAATACGGTGTAACAGAAAGTATTGCAGCGACCGCCATTTTATTCTCTAGGGAGTTAGAAAAAAAATGTATAATGTTTGGGGGTTCTAAATAATTTTCTAGCAAAAAAAAAAACACTGTTTTTAACTTGTAAATAACACATCTAAAAAAGAGGCCTGGTCCTTAAGTGGTTAAGCACTAAGCTGTATAAATGACAATGGTACGAAAAAAGTGTCAAAAGTGTCCAATTTATCCGCCATAACATCGCAGTCCCGATAAAAATCGCTGATCACCGCCATTACTAGTAAAATAAATAATAATAATAAAAATGACATAAATCTTTTCCAACCAATCAATATACACTTATTGCGATTTTTTTTACCAAAAATATGTAGAAGAATACATATTGGCCTAAACTGAGGAAAAAATTAGCTTTTTTAAAAAAAAAAATGGGGATATTTATTATAGCAAAAAGTACAAAATATTGTGTTTTTTTTTTTTCAAAATTGTCGCTCTTTTTTTGTTTATAGTGCAAAAAATTAAAACCGCAGAGATGATCAAATACCACCAAAAGTAGCTCTATTTGTGGGGAAAAAAAGGACGTCAATTTAATTTGGGTAGATCTACATCGTCGCACGACCGCGCAATTGTCAGTTAAAGTGACGCAGTGCCGAATCGCAAAAAATGGCCTGGTCATTAACCACTTGCCGACCGCCTCGCGCTGATATACGTCAGTAGAATGGCACGGGCAGGCAGAATCACGTACCTGTACGTGATCTGCCTACCGCGGGCGGGGGGTCCAATCGAACCCCCCCCGGTGCCCGAGGCGGTTGGCTTCTGTCCGGGAGCGATGAGAGGTGAGAGGGAGGCCATACATTCATGCCCCCCCCTCGCGATCGCTCCCGGCCAATGAGAATCTTCCTCTGCCTCTGCATAGTAAACAGAGGCAGAGGAAATTATGTCATCTCTCCTCGGCTCAGTATTTTCCGTTCCGGCGCCGAGGAGAGATGTTTATTTTGCTCAGTAGCTTAAAGAGGAACTGCAGTCTGCTCACATCATTTGTAATAAAAATATCTTTGCCATTTGCCAAGCTTCCCTCCAACCACTTTGCATATTTTTTTTATATATACTGTGATTCTTGCCAAATATGCTGCAGAAATCTTCCTCCACTGAGTCTGGCTGCAACCATTTTAACTGTGGGCAGCTGAAGCTGCTGCCTGTTCACTTCCTGGATTTACACAGACACACAGAGGCACACCTCCAGCTCTGCAGCTCTCATTGGCCCTGTTATGACTCACCCCTCCCTTCCTGGCAAAATCTCACGAGAGTGAGAGAGAGCTGTCCATGATGTCATAAGCCTAGGCTTTTTACCAGACAAGAAACAGGAAGAGGGCTGTATAAGGTATTTACTGTCAGAAAAAAAATGTTTTACTATCCAAAGTTAAAAGAACAAGAGCAGAAGATTTAATAGATGGAAAGTTGACAAAATGATTGAAGGTCCGCTTTAAAGTGATTGTAAATGATCACCATGTAAAACAACCCATTCAGTTTAAAATAGAAATGAAAGGCAAAACATTTTTGTATAGATATAAAAAAAACATTATAAATACATGTTTTCCCTTTTTTATAAGTAATCACATTCCTTCTGTTCTCAGTTGCATAAGAGCTGGGGAAGGAGAAGCAGCAGCACACTGAGCTTCCCGGTGAATGGCTGTGCAGCAGCGGCATGTCAGGACAAGTCTGATCATTGGAGGAGAGTACACTGAGATCCAAGCATAGCTAAAGAATTGCCCACGGTTTGCTCTTCTGCTTAGCGTGGTCAGTTTTTAATAGGAAAGCAAGGGGACTAGCAGGTACACTAGGGATTTCACACAAAGGAAGCAATATAAAGAGAACAGGATACTTTCTCAAACAACTACATAGTACAGCAGGCACAGATCAGGAATATGAAGTGTTGGGGTAACAAATGCTTTAAGCTCAAATTTATACACATATATATAGTGAATGACTCAGAGGAATGCCTCACCCCCCCCCATACATGGTTATGTTCAAATAGGTGGATGGAATTTGAATTAGTGAGAGAGAGTCTGAAGACAAACAATTTCTGTTGTGTTCCAAAACCTATAATAATGTGTGAAACTAGTGTCAATGGTGCACCTGTGTTAATGATTGTTTATAAAATCATGCTTCTGTATTAACCACTTCAGCCCCCGACCATGTGGCTGGCAAAAGACCAGAGCGTTTTTTGCGAATCGGCACTGCGTCGCTTTAATTGACAATTGCGCAAAAGTGCGACGTGGCTCCCAAACAAAATTGACGTCCTTTTTTCTCTTTCATTCATTGACGGACACAGCTCCTTAATTCTTGACCTTAGGGTTATCACGCCACCTTCAGGAGAGGACTAGGCAGAACACGTAACACATGTAAAAACAGCAAGACTGCACAGCACGGCCCAGGGGGCGGTCCCCCTGGCTATAACCCCTCACCCTGCTTCCTGCAGCTCAGTTTTTTCTGCCTAGTGTAGGGGAAGGACCTGGCTCCCTGATTTTTTTCATTTTTTCTACAATTTTTGATCCTGTGATCTGCAATCAAGAGCCGGCTGGGTGACAGGCTGGATAATATAGATCCTTGTAGTCTCCCCAGCCTGGCCATAAAGTGTGAGCAGACGCTAGCTACGCGCTGGGTCGGCCACGATATGCCCCTTCTACTCCAGGGGCGGCCGGTGAGCTATATGCTCCGGGGCACACATATGACCGGGCTACTGCTGTCTGTGTCACAGTGTGCCGTGGCCAACAGCCACTCCGTGCTGCTCGGGTGATGGGTCTGTGGTGGAATGCGGCCAGCAAGAAGGGTAAGTACGGCTCTCCCTGCCTCGGCAGGATAGAGCAGCTGGGCATTTCCTGGGAGGGCGACTAGGGGGTCTCCCACTCTCCCTGTCCTCTCTCCCTATCCCTCATTCCCTCCTCCCCCTGCTGGGGCCATTGTGTGACTGGGCATGAGGTGCGGTTTATGTACCTAGGCCGGGGTTCCTCTGGGGGGCTCCGAGCTTTGGCAGGGCTGCGTAGGGTTGCCACATCATCCCTTTAATCCAGGACACATAATAATTACACAGGTTCTGAAGCTGATTTAATGCAGATAAGGCACCACATGAGTTTAATTACCACTGTAATTGACCACAGAACCTGTATAATTAATGTGTGTCCTGGATTAAAGGGATGATGTGGCAACCCTAGGGCTGCGCTGGCTGTTAGGGTCTCTCTTTGCTTTTCTGCCCCTTTTTTCTGCGCTGTGAGGTAAATTTACCTCAGGGGAGGCCGCGGCCATTATGCCGAGGCCGCGGCCATTTTCCTGTAGTCTTATGCAGTGTATGGGCTGTCAGCCATTTTCTAGAAGGTTTGACGGCCATTTTCTTGGTGATTTTTGTGCTAAGGACAGCCAGCGGCCATCTTCTTGTAGCCTCAGCACGTTTTTACCTCTAGTGCTGGGTCTGTGTACTTCAGAACAGCGCGGTTTTCACTCTAAGCACTTTGTGACTGAAACAGGGCAGAGCGGTCAGCGGCAGCACAGAGCAGCACTCTGTCAGGGTGGTGAGCCCTGCGGAGGGGCCCCTCAGTCTGTGAGCATCTAGGAGGGTGGGATTTGTGTACCTTGCCTTAAGTCCCTAAGTTGTGGCAGGTGAGTGAGGGTCATCATGACGTCAGAAGCTGGAGCTTCTTCCCCAGACATCCCTGCTATTGCAACCGGCTCACCTGCAAAAAATGCGGTGCCTATGGATGCTTTGTCGGCGGTCCTGGAGACCTTTGTTGCCAGGGTGGAAGCAACGTGCAGGCGCAAGGGGGGTAAAAAAACGCCCCCCCCTGTCCCCTCGTCTTCTGGGGAGAGCTCTGATTCAAATAAACAAAAACGTGCGCTAAGAATAGTATATGTGCAAAAAACAAATCGCATTTAAAGCAATCCTCATTAATGTCAATCATATATTGAAATAACCATTGACCAAAACAGCTGAGAATAATAATAAAGTGCAAAATGTGCTATAGTGTTAGCATACATAAATGTATAGAGCAGTTATGTATAAAGTGCAAGGTATACTAGAGAGTGACCAAACATTAACAAACAAGCAGTTTAAATGGTCCCACATTCATTGCAGGGTAGCCCCTGAGCAGTCCTGTGAAAACCACCTCAGCAGTGAGAGGAAAAAAAAAAAAAATTAGTCCATAATAGAGTATCAGAAGGAAGAGAGAGGAAAGTTCCATAAACAATGCACCACTTCCAAGGGACAACCGAAAATTCCACGGTCAGTCAGATCACACAGCCCACAAGGTGCATGAAGAGGAAGAAGATGTCTATATGAGAGTTTCCCCGTACTCCAAGGAAGTATCAGATGGACTCTTACCCGAACTGATGGACCTCCCTTCGGGCAAGGTCGTACTGGCAAGCAGACTTAGCCCTCTGCAGGGACTGTGGATGGCTCTGAGTCCTCCGGTGTATCTTCCGTCTACAGCCTGGAACGAACCAATACTTCCTCCTGCGGGGGGGTGACAGACCCACTCAACCCGGAGGGGAGTGGGTAAAAATGGAGAAAAGGCTCTGATAGTGTAGTATTGTAAAATTTATTGGGCTATAACAAATAGCATAGCCACAACACATGGGCTCTGTGACAATTTAAAAAAAGTAAGTATAAAATTCGCCGGCATAAAAAACTAGCATCCACCCGTGCAGGTCATGGGGCAGGCTGAGAGATGGCTTACGATGCGTAGCCACGCCCTACATGTTTCGTCACCCTCTGACGTCTTCAAAGGGGCACGGGCGACGCATCAAGCCATCACCTTTATCCTTTCGAACGTGAACCAAGCCTCGTTCCTGGCTCCGATTCACATAACGCTCAGCAATGATCCAGGTAGTGTAAGGGTGAAAAACCAAGCCTCTATCTGGTGTTCACCTTAGATCAACTGCTGCCATAGTAACTCCTCGTAAACGGAAGAGGCATATGCAGGGAAGCCCTTAACCCTTTCCAGGAGAGAATCCCGGTCCGTTCTGGAAGTAACACAAATGACACATAGCTCCCCTAGCTTATTAAATCCTAATGTATGGAATATATATACCACAATGGGCTATTAGAAGTGCTGTGAATCATTGATACTAAAACAAATTAATGTTTAACTACAAAAAATTAAAAATGATTATGGAGGTTACATGTAGTTACCTATAATTACATTATTTAAAAGGTAAACCAAGAATTAAATAACTAATCAATTAAAAATAAAAATGAAAATATACTTTATGGCATATACGAAAGGGGGAAAATTAAATTTATATATGTTCGCAGACACCCACGCATACCCCTATCCTTATCAAGATACAAAGACGGGCACACTAATTGGCAGGAGAAACACCACAGAGTCTCTGTTCTTAATTATACATTTGGGGAAAATAATCACCCTACTGGCACCATGTTGAGAGGGATAGCCAACATCATATCATACTGTAGCCAGTATATTAATCTAAATACATAAATGAAATAAAATAGAAAAAATAGAAAAATATAAAAAATAGAGAATAAAATGTATAGAATGTGAACAATGAATTTCAATATCATTGGCTACTACTTGTTGGGTCTCATTAAATGTCAAAAAAAAAGTTCTCTAGGAATTGTCAATAAACGCATTTAGTTCAATATCGACATTTAACCCCAAAGGCCTAAGAGAACGGATTTTATAGATCCACTCCATCTCTAACTTAGAAATGGCTCGTCTCTTAGATCCTCCCCTCCAAGGATGTCTAAGTTTATCAATTCCTATAAATGAGGTCCCTCTAGGATTTTGTTTATGGACCTCCAAATAATGTTTAGAGACCGGATGTCCCAAAAACCCCCTCTTGATATTCCCAATGTGTTCTCCAAGTCTCACTTTTAAAGGGCGAACCGTGCGGCCCACATAGTGGAACCCGCACGGACAAGTGAGGAGATATACCACATGGGTGGTCGTACACATAATAAAAGGTTTAATTGGAAAATCCCGAGATGCACTATTACAATGAAACTGAACAACCTTCCTTTCGGTAACAGCATTGATAGAGCAAACTTCGCAGTTTTTGCATTTGTAGTAGCCTGTTAGGTGTTGAAAAAACATAGGTTTATTGATAGGGGGGTCACAAACCGTTGATACTACCCTAGATTTAATTGGGAGGGCACCTCTAAAAATCACCTGGGGTTTATCAGGTAGGATCGGTCCCAATAAGGGGTCATTTTTAATAATGTGCCAATGTCTGTATAGTATCTTTTTAACAGAAAAATGTTGTCGGGAGTAACCGGTTATGAAAGGGCAGATCATCTTTGCATCACCGTTTTTACTAGGTTTATCTACCAGTAGTAAATCCCTGTCCATTAGCTTGACCTGGTCCAGTTTTTCTTCCAAAAACCGGGCCTCATACCCTTTTTCCAAAAATCTCTCGGTTAAAATGTTAGACTGAGCCACAAAATCTGCCATAGTAGAACAATTACGTCTTAATCTAATGTATTGGCTCTTAGGGACAGAATCTAGCCACGATTTGTGGTGGCAACTGTCCCGAGGGATAAACGAGTTCCAGTCTTTGGCTTTAAAGTGAGTGGAAGTGAGCAAACAGTTCCCTTCGCTCCGGATCTCAAGATCCAAAAAGTTAATCTTTTGTTGACTTGCCTCATATTTAAATCTGATACCCCTCTCGTTCATGTTTAAAGTCTCCATGAACAAACACAATGAGTCGTAGGTACCACTCCATAGGAGGAGGACGTCATCTATATATCGGGCCCACAGGACAAGTTCGGGTCTCCGCTGGGCATAGATGACGTCCTCTTCCCATTTCCCCATAAAAAGGTTTGCCAGGCTGGGGGCAAACTTAGCCCCCAATGTGACACCTTTAGTCTGGAGAAAGAATTTTCTACTGTGCCAGAAAAAATTGTGTGTCATGGTGTACTCCAAAAGTTCCATAATAAAGCGTCTTTGTTTCCTTGGTAATAGACGATCCTTGTCCAAAAAATATTTCACAGATTGGATACCCCAATTATGTGGAATGATGGTGTACAGGGACTCGACATCGGCCGTGACAAGCCAATGTCCCTCCTTGTATCCACAATCCCTGAGTAAGTTAATGGTATGTTTAGTGTCCTTAACCACTTGAGCCCCGGACCATTATGCTGCCTAAGGACCAGAGGTCTTTTTCCAATTTGGCACTGCGTCGCTTTAACTGCTAATTGCGCGGTCATGCAATGCTGTACCCAAACGAAATTTGCGTCCTTTTCTTCCCACAAATAGAGCTTTCTTTTGATGGTATTTGATCACCTCTGCAGTTTTTATTTTTTGCGCTATAAACGGAAAAAGACCGAAAATTTTGAAAAAAAATGATATTTTCTACTTTTTGTTATAAAAAAAATCCAATAAACTAAATTTTAGTCATACATTTA
Organism: Aquarana catesbeiana; assembly: GCF_042186555.1. Lineage (NCBI taxonomy): Eukaryota > Metazoa > Chordata > Amphibia > Anura > Ranidae > Aquarana > Aquarana catesbeiana. The sequence continues at coordinate 74,845,204 of NC_133326.1, read as the reverse complement.
GGCCAAAATGTATTCGGCCACATGTCTTTGGTAAAAAAAATGTCAATAAGCATATATTTATTGGTTTGCGCAAAAGTTATAGCGTCTACAGAAAATGTACCCTAGTTTGTAATTTACACAGCTTTTAGTGTATGACTGCCTATGTCATTTCTTGAGGTGCTAAAATGGCAGGGCAGTACAAAACCCCCCAAATGACCCCATTTTGGAAAGTAGACACCCCAAGGAAATTGCTGAGAGGCATGTTGAACCCATTGAATATTTATTTTTTTTGTCCCAAGTGATTGAATAATGACAAAAAAAAAAAAAAATATTTACAAAAAGTTGTCACTAAATGATATATTGCTCACACAGGCCATGGGCCTATGTGGAATTGCACCCCAAAATACATTCAGCTGCTTCTCCTGAGTATGGGGATACCACATGTGTGGGACTTTTTGGGTGCTTAGCCGCGTACGGGGCCCCGAAAAACCAAGCACCGCCTTCAGGATTTCTAAGGGTGTAAATTTTTGATTTCACTCTTCAGTGCCTATCACAGTTTCGGAGGCCATGGAATGCCCAGGTGGCACAAAACCCCCCCAAATGACCCCATTTTGGAAAGTAGACAACTTCCCGCAACTTGTGTCGCAATATAAAATATTCCATGGACTCGACATGCCTCTCAGCAAATAGCTTGGGGTGTCTACTTTCCAAAATGGGGTCATTTGGGGGGGTTTTGAACTGTCCTGGCATTTTATGCACAACATTTAGAAGCTTATGTCACACATCACCAACTCTTCTAACCACTTGAAGACAAAGCTCTTTCTGACACTCATTGTTTACATGAAAAAGTTTTTTTTTTTTGCAAAAAAATTACTTTGAACCCCCAAACATTATATATTTTTTTAAAGCAAATGCCCTACAGATTAAAATGGTGGGTGTTTCATTTTTTTTTTTCACACAGTATTTGCGCAGCGATTTTTCAAACGCATTTTTTGGGGAAAAAACACACTTTTTTAAATTTTAATGCACTAAAACACACTATATTGCTCAAATGTTTGATGAAATAAAAAAGATGATCTTAGGCCGAGTACATGGATACCAAACATGACATGCTTTAAAATTGCGCACAAACGTGCAGTGGCAACAAAATAAATACATTTTTAAAAGCCTTTAAAAGCCTTTACAGGTTACCACTTTAGATTTACAGAGGAGGTCTACTGCAAAAATTACTGCCCTTGATCTGACCTTCGCGGCGATACCTCACATGCATGCTGTTTACGTTTGACGACAGACCGACGCTTGCGTTCGACTTAGCGCGAGAGCAGGGGGCGACAGGGGTGCTTTTTTTTTTTTTTTTTTTTTCTTTATTATTTTTTTGCTTTTTTATCTTATTTTTAAACTGTTCCTTTCATTTTTTTTTTTTTAATCATTTTTATTGTTATCTCGGGGAATGTAAATATCCCCTATGATAGCAATAGGTAGTGACAGGTACTCTTTTTTGAAAAAATTGGGGTCTATTAGACCCTAGATCTCTCCTCTGCCCTCAAAGCATCTGATGACACCAAGATCGGTGTGATAAAATGCTTCCCCAATTTCCCAATGGCGCTATTTACATCCGGCGAAATCTAAGTCATAAAATGCTCGTAGCTTCCGGTTTCTTAGGCCATAGAGATGTTTGGAGCCACTCTGGTCTCTGATCAGCTCTATGGTCAGCTGGCTGAATCACCGGCTGCATTCTCAGGTTCCCTGTTGAGTCAGGAGAGCCAGAGAAAAACACGGAAGACGGTGGGGGGGGGCATTCCCTCCCACGGCTTGTAAAAGCAGTCTAGAGGCTAATTAGCCACTAGGATTGCTTTTACATGAAAGCCGACCCCTGGCTGAAAAGAATGATACCAAGATGATACCTAAACCTGCAGGCATCATTCTGGTATAACCATTCAAAGTCATGAATGGCGTACCTGAAGACAAAAAAATGGTTAACAATAAAGCACAGTAAACGGTAAAGTATAAAAAATTGCATACCTGAAAAACAAACATGATAAAACATAATAACAATAAAACATTGCAGAATAGAATACAGTAAAAAAGAGCAGAACAAGAGAGAGAGAATAGAGAGAGAGAGAGAACAATAAAACGACAACTATTTTTTTTTATTTTATATATTTATTTATTTTTTTACACTTTTTTTGTAACTAACTTTTATAACGGTAACCGGTTCCAGGTTCGGGTCTCTCAAAATGCGATGGCATCTTGGGAGACCCTGTGAAAGTGTGCCTAGTCTGTGCAATGCTGTACCCTACGCTAATACTCAACTAATGAATGGTAGCGTTCAAAACATTCACCAATGCAAAGACCAGGATTGTCAGGACAGGAGGGACAATAATAGCGGGTGTCACGCCTATATCCGCGCTTGCTGCAGACACAACATCTTTTTTGGGGGTTCGTTGGGTAGGGGTACTCGGGAGGACATAAAGAAAATGCCTCTCATGCAGCCGACTGCATTTGGTTGGGGATGTGAATGGGGGAAGTACGGGTGCTGCAGAAGCGGTGGGTTCCCAATTAGGATTGACGAATGCAGCAGGAAGGGCACTATGGGCACGACGGGCCTGTGTTTGTCTTCTTGGTGGCAGCGGGACACTACTTGTGCTTGCCACCTCACCAGCTTGAACTGCACTTATGGGACTCGCCACGTCACCAAGTGTTACTGCAGTGCTGGTTTGACTACGACCGGGGTGTACTAGGCCGCTGGCGCTTGCCAGTTCAATAAAAAGCTACCAAAAAAACTGTTAGCGATCGCAGGGATCAGGCCTGACTCTGCGAATGCTGCAGTTATGTGTTTAGTGTTTTGTAAGTGACAGTGATCGATCGATACTGCACTTGGGTGGGCTGGGCCGGGCGGAGAGGCAAAATGCAGGTGCTAGCAGGTATCTGGGCTGATCCCGCTAACACTGCGTTTTTGGGAACCCTAAACTGCTGGGGACGCCAGTATAGATCTGATCGGATCAGATATTGATCCGTTCAGATACTATACCACTAAGGGAGGTGTACGGTGCGTGCGTGGGTGTTAGCGGTACTGGCGCTAATCTGACGCTGCTTGCCAGTTCACCAAAATACTACCAAAAAAACTGTTAGCGATCGCAGGGATCAGGCCTGAACGCTGCAGTTATGCATTTAGTGTTTTGTAAGTGTCAGTGATCGATCGATACTGCACTTGGGTGGGCTGGGCTGGGCTGGGCCGGGCGGAGGGGCAAAACGCAGGTGCTAGCAGGTATCTGGGCTGATCCCGCTAACACTGCGTTTTTGGGAACCCTAAACTGCTGGGGACGCTAGTATAGATCTGATCGGATCAGATATTGATCCGATCAGATACAATACCACTAAGGGAGCTGTACGGTGCGTGCGTGGGTGTTAGCGCTACTGGCGCTAACCTGACGCTGCCTGGGGCTGGTGCTTGCCAGTTCACCAAAATGCTACCAAAAAAACTGTTAGCGATCGCAGGGATCAGGCCTGACTCTGCGAACGCTGCAGTTATGCGTTTAGTGTTTTGTAAGTGACAGTGATCGATCGATACTGCACTTGGGCTGGGCCGGGCGGAGGGGCAAAACGCAGGTGCTAGCAGGTATCTGGGATGATCCCGCTAACACTGTGTTTTTGGGAACCCTAAACTGCTGGGGACGCTAGTATAGATCTGATCAGATCAGATATTGATCCGATCAGATACTATACCACTAAGGGAGGCGTATGCTGCGTGCGTGGGTGTTAGCGGTACTGGTGCTAATCTGACGCTGCCTGGGGCGACGCATATCACCGCCGGGCTAAACCTTTATTGGGTAATAAACGGCGGGTGCCCTGACACTATAAAAAATAAACAAACTAACCAGCGTCATCCGTAACAGTTATACGGTGATCAGTGGTGAAAGGGTTAACTAGGGGGCCATCAAGGGGTTAAAACATTTATTCGGTAGTATATGGGGGTCCCTGTCGCTATAAAACGCTGACGGCGAACCTAAATATTTAGGTCCCTAACTAGCGTCACCAGCGACACTAATACAGCGATCAGAAAAATGATCGCTTAGCGACACTGGTGACAGGGGGTGATCAAGGGGTTAAAACTTTATTAGGGGGGGTTAGGGGGGTATCCTAGACCTACAGGGGGGTAATACTAACTGTCACAACACTGTAACTGTCACAAACTGACACCAATGCAGTAATCAGAAAAAAAAAAAAAAAAAACTGCTGGTGTCAGTTTGTGACGGGGGGGGGGGGGTGATTGAGGGGGGGGGATCGGGGGGCGATCGGGGGGGGGTTTGGGGTGTTTAGTGTGCCTGGCATGTTCTACTGTGTTGTGTAGTGTTGGTGCACTCACATACCTGTCTTCTCTCCTCGGGCCGGAACGGAAATTACCGAGCCGAGGAGAGATGACATCATTTCCTTTGCTGCTGTTTAGCATACAGCAGCAAAGGAATGGTGTGATTGGCCGGCGGCGATCGCGAGGGGGAGGCCATCCGTTCGCCGTGGTACAAAAGACGACCGCCTCGGGCACCGGGGGGGGGTCCGATCGGACCCCCCACCCGCGGAAGGCAAATCACGTATATGTACGTGATTTTGCCTGTCCGTGCCACCTTGCCGACGTAAATCCGCGTGAGGCGGTCGTCAAGTGGTTAATGTACGCTGGCAAAAGCTGTACAAGTGGCTGAAGGAAAGTGTCGATGTACTTCCCTGCCCTAGATGTAATGGAGTCTATTCCACTTATGATGGGACGGCCTGGGGGGCGTACCAGGTCTTTGTGGATCTTGGGCAGGTAGTACATGACTGGAATTCTCGAGGCTACAGGGATCAAAAAGGATTCAGACTTGGGTCCCGCGGTGACTGGCGGCCCCTGTTCTGACGTGTCAGAGGATGCGGACCAGGACCGTTCGGACAGTGAAAATGACTCTGTGTCTGGATTAGCGCAGGAAAAAGCACTAGTAGGAGCACTTATCACTGCGGTGCGGGATAACCTGAAGATACAGGATGCAGCAGGAACCTCTGTTGAGGTGGCGGTCCCTTTTGGGTCCCGCAAACCAGCCTAAGGTGTTTCCGTATTTGACTTATTTTGATAAGTTCATCTACAAGGAATGGGGAAGGAGAATGGCGGTGTGTTAACCCTTTGAGGAGAGCCTCCTGAAAAAATGGACGTCTCCTCCAGTTGTTGATCCCCCTTTATCCAGGTTAAATAAAGTAACCACGATTCCGGTAGAAGGGACTCCTGCCTTCAAGGACCCTGCCGACAGGAGGGCCCGAGGCAGTGGCCGGTCCATATTTACAGTAGTGGGGTCAGCGTTACGACCTGTGCTGGCCACGGCCTTTGTGTAGCAGACGCTTACTGAATTGGCAAAGTTGTTGCACCGTGAATTGGAGAAGCAACAGTCTCCCCCCGTCTGCGTAGAGCTGGCAGACCAGTTGGTGCATAGCCTTATGTCTGTGATACGGCCCTGGATACGGTCCCCCTGCTCTCTAGAGCATCTGTTTTAACAGTGGTGCTATGGCGCCTGATTTGGCTGAAATGCTGGTCTGCGTACCAGGCATCTAAAAAAGCACTGGAGGATTTGCCCTTCCAAGGTGAGAGGCTTTTTGGAGCTTCGCTGGATGACATTATTAAAAATGTTACCGGTGGGAAGAGCACGTTGCTCCCACAGTCCAGGAAGGGTAAGGAGCCACGCCGTAGGCAAGGACCCTCTTTTTTCACTCAGAAATGTCTTTTTCGCCCGCCCGGGTCGGCAGGTAAGCGTTCCCAGTCCAACAAGGTGCCTGCTGAAGGACAAAAGCGTCCCTGGTTTCGCAAGCCAAACAAGTCTGCGAGCAAAAATGTTACCGCATGAAGGTTTGCCTCCGCCCAACTCTCGGGTGGGGGGTCGCCTTCGGGAGTTTGCAGCTCGGTGGGCCTCTCTACTGTCCGACCAATGGGTCTGCGAACTGGTTTCATCGGGATACAAGATAGAGTTTATTTCTTATCCACCAAACAGATTTTTTCCCTCTAACCTACCTCTACTTCCGGCTCGTCGGGAAGCCATATTCGGGGCAGTACAGGACCTGCTACTGCGGGGGGTGATAGTACCTGTACTGACGCTGGAAAGGTTTCAGGGATTCTACTCCAATCTGTTTGTAGACCCCAAAAAGGAAGGGGTACGTCCAATCCTGGACTTGAAGGCCCTCAACAGCTTTGTGAAAGTGCAAAGATTCAGGATGGAATTAGTTCGCTCCGTGGTCGCTGCACTCCATCAGGGGGACTTCCTGGCGTCCCTGGATATCCAGGACGTGTACTTACATGTACCTCTATGCCTCAGGCATCAGAGGTTTCTGCAATTTGCAGTCGGGGAAGAACACTACCAGTTTGTGGCTCTCCCTTTTGGCCTAGCGTCAGCACCCCGAGTCTTTAACAAAGTGTTAGCTACAATTCTGGCGCTGTTAAGGCAACGTGAGATCGCAATCGTGGGTTTCCTAGACGACCTCCTTCTGAGAGTAGCTTCTGCCTCAGAATTGAGGGAGGATGTAGCGATCACCATGCAGACTCTCCGGGAGTTTGGTTAGGCGCTGAACCTAAAGAAGTCGGTGTTAGTGCCGACTCAACGCCTGGAGTACCTGGGCTTACTGTTGGATTCCTCAGAAGCGAGAGTTTTTCTCCCTTCAGACAAGCTGCAGACTCTTCAAGCTGCGGTGAGGTTATTGGTGAACCGCAGGTGGTCGTCGCTGCGCTTCTGCATGCGAGTTCTGGGCCTCATGGTAGCCACTTTTGAAGCGGTACCGTACACTCAATTTCACACTCGAGTCCTACAAAAGGAGATTTTGTCAAAATGGGACAAATCCCTGTTATCCCTGGATTGTCAAATTCAGGTGAGCCAGCTAGTCCAGGATTCCCTTCTCTGGCTGAGGTCTCCAAACCTTCGGTCCGGGAGATCGTTTCTTCCTCTCCATTGGACGGTAATCACAACAGACGCCAGCCTGACCGGTTGGGAGGGAGTTCTGGGAGTATAGTCGTCCCAGGGCCTTTGGTCGCGGGAAGAATCCCAACTGCCGATCAATGTGCTCGAGCTTCGGGCAAACAGGCTGTGCCTCTCCACATGGTCAATGAGGCTACAAGGGCGTCTGATCAGGATCCAGACAGACAACGCCACGGCGGTGGCGTACATCAACCATCAAGGAGGAACAAGGAGCTCAGCTGCAGTACGGGAGGTTGCGCACATCCTCCAGTGGGCAGAGCGACACGTGCCGGCGCTGTCGGCCATATACATCCCGGGCGTAGAAAACTGGCAGGCGGACTACCTAAGTCGTCAGATGCTGGACCCAGGGGAATGGTCGTTGAATCCAGAGGTGGGGTACACCAGATGTGGACCTCCTGGCCTCTCGGCTCAATCGGAAGGTGCAGAGGTTTGTATCCAGGACAAGAGACTCCTGGGCAGACGCATCAGGCGCGTTGGTGGCTCCATGGGGGCATTACCGGCTGATTTAGGCCTTCACCCCACTCAAACTTTTACCACGTCTGCTGCGCAGCGTGGAGGCCGAGGGGATTCCAGTAATTCTGATTGCCCCAGATTGGCCTTGGCGTCCTTGGTACGCTGCAAGAAGACCTTCCATCGCAAGGTCCAATACTTAATCCTGCTTTACCCTCGCTGGTTTTAACGGCTTGGCTGTTGAAAACTAGGTGCTAAGGGACCGAGGTCTGTCAGACTTGGTCATTTCCACTATGCTGAGGGCACGGAAGTCTTCTTCTCGGAAGATTTACCATCATATGTGGAAGGCTTACATCTCCATGTGTGAGGAGATGGGGTGGCGTCCGCGCACTTATTCAGCTTCCAGCATCCTGCTGTTTTTGCAGCGAGGAGTGGATCAGAAACTTGCCTTAAGCACCATCAAGGGACAGATATCAGCCTTGGCTGTCTTTTTCCAATGTCCCTTGGCGACTCACTCATCGGTGGGTACTTTTGTGCAGGGGGTTCGACACGTAGTCCCTTCGGTTCAACCTCCACTACCTCCGTGGGATCTGGTGCTATCGGCGCTCCAAAAACCGCCGTTTGAAAACATTAGGAAGATTCCCTTGTTGAGCCTTTCTCAGAAAGTAGTCTTCCTAGTGGCTATTACATCTGCCAGGAGGGTTTCTGAGTTGGCGGGCTTGTCCTGCAAGTCTCCCTACCTGGTCTTCCACAAGAATAAGGCGGTGCTACGTCCGCAGCCCTCTTTCCTTCCAAAGTGGTTTCAGCATTCCATCTAAATGAGGACATCGTGTTACCATCCCTTTGTCTTAAGTCGACACACCCAAAAGAGGTTGCCTTACATTCCCTGGACATGGTCTGGGCTCTACGGGTGTATCTGTCTACTACGGCTCCCTTCCGGAAGTCAGACTCTCTGTTTCTTTTGGTGGCTGGTCCGAAAAAAGGTCTGGCAGTCTTGTCGTCCACCATTTCTAGGTGGATCAGACAGATCGTGGTTCAGGCCTATGCCTTAAAGGGGCGGGTGCCCCCTTTTCCTGTCACGTCTCTTTCCACCGGGGCAATTGGAACCTCCTGGGCTTTCCGAAATCAAGTGTCTGTCTCCCAGGTGTGTAAGGCGGCGACTTGGTTGTCCATTCACACTTTCACTAAATTCTACAAGGTTGACGTAAGCGCATCTTCGGATGCTTGTTTTGGATGCAAGGTTTTGCAGGCAACTGTGTAAGGTTGCAATTATGCTTTCTTAAGTTACAAGTTTTGTTGTAAATGCATCTTTTGATGCATAAGTTGGCTGCAGGTTTTGATGTATTGTTTGTACATATATACTATAGAATTTGTGTAATAAAATTTATACTTTTATACTATTGGCTTGATCTGTCTATTAACGGCCAGAAGGGGTTCCTCACCGTACCTTTGGTGCCAGGTGTTTTTTCTGTTTGCTGTAATTGGGTCAGACAGACCAAGCATTTTCACATACAGTCACACTCCTTACCCAATTCTTTGATTCCCTTAGATCTTGTGCATGCGCAGTATGATAATATTGCAAGAACTCATAGTTTAGGTACAAGATTTCCCTGAAGGCCAGGGTGACGATGCCTTCCTGGGGGCATCTGTGAGGCTGGAGCTATGTTACCACTGCCTCCAGGGAAAGCAGTGGACAAAAAAAAAAAAAAAATGAGTAAACCAGAAAAACATTCCAAAAAAAAAGATGATTTTATATCAGCTTGCAGAGATACATGATGTGAAATATAGGAAAAGTGGGACAGGTCCACTTAAAACTCTGGCGCCTCAAGTTTCATCCATCATTTAGCTTCATTGACACCAACCATCAAACCATCCTAATCCTCAAACTATGTAAAGATACATGCCATGTTACTAAAGACACACAGTGCTATGATACCATGCTACCAGACTGTAGAAGCTCAGGGAAGGGTTCATAAAAACTCTGGAATTAAGTGGATTTTTGTTAACCCTGCCAAGAGAAGACAGTGAAACTGTACTGTTGGTGCTATATACATGAATTTATTAAATTCATGTATATAGCACCAACCTATTCTTCAGGCGTTTACAAAGAACACTGGACCATAGATGTCTGTCCCTGCCCAGGAGAGCTTACAGTCTATTATCATTACCAAATACCTAAACACATACATACCAAGGCCAAAAAATGCATAGGATGCATTAAGGTGAAAAAACATGAACCTTTACAACCCCTTTAATATACATAAGAACAAACGCATATAAACGTGTGTGAAATATGTGTCTGTTACTGTGTTTTAAGCAGCTTTTCTCCTGCCAGGGTCGGAGATCACAACCGGTGGCTCGGAGATCACGACCTGACGCATTTTGTCACTTCCTGACTTAGTCGGAGACTCCCTTAGACGAAGTCAGGAAGTGACGAAATGCGTCAAGTTCGTGATATCTGTGATTTACCAGAAGTGACGTGTGCATTCCACGAGCCGCCGAGTATCCAGGAAGTAGATCGCTGGTGTACACAAACGTGTCTTCTCTCCATTACCGGTGACCGGGTGAATACGTCTGCACAAAGCACTTTATTACTGCTTCAGATTAACTTGACTTTTGTACGTTTAACTTGTAAGGGGGTTTTGGGTTATATTAAAACTCACATACAGTATCACACTATGTGGACAATTCATTTTTTTCACATGAGTATACTGGAGCCTTGCACAGTGTGACTAGAGTTCGGTGGAAGTTTGGTTGGAGCGGTGGACAATCAGTTTTAAACTAAAGGTGCATTACATCCGTATTTGCGGTGAGTGTACCCTCAAAGGGGAGATTCCCTTACGTGATGAAGTGTCTGGTGGATGGTGTTTTGCTCTTGAACAAATCACAGCACAAGTTATAACTGGCCTCCTTCGCATTATTGACTCATATATGAACATTATATGGAAGCTTGTCGTTGTTTTATCTGACAAGAGCGCTGCTACAATATTATAAAGGACTCTTTTAGTTTGGAGTGTTTTTAGTATTGTTTTTTACATTATATTGCTTTCCTAGCGGCTCCTTTTAGATTGTGATTTTATAATTAACGTTGTCTTTTCATATGGGTGACATCTTATATTACATAGAGACCTGAAGTGCACTTATTCTGGGAGCTGAGCGGTGCTTTCATAGGTGGGCCAGTTTAAAGCATCTTTGACATTTACAATACTGCTACTATCATACAACCATATGGAAAACTGATATTATGTGGCAAAGCTTAAAGTGAATGTAAACCCAGTAAGTAAGTAATTTTCAATATTGTCTGGGGGATGGGCTAGCAGTGACAGGACACTGATCGCTGCTCCCGATGAGAGGGAGCAGACGATCAGTGTCCTGTCACTACGCAGAACGGGGAGATGCTGTGTTTACACTGGCATCTCCCTATTCTTCAGCTCCGTGACACGATCGCAGGCACCCGGGGGGCATTGAGTCCGCGGGTCCCGCGGGCAGGTTTACGGAGCTCGCGGCAGGCGCGCGTGGCAGAGAATTCAAAGTGACGTACAGGTATGTTACTTTGCCCAGCCGTGCCATTCTGCCGACGTATATCGGCGCAAGATGGTCTTTAAGTGATTAAAGATAAAACAGGTCCTATTTATGTATTTCATCTTTTTATTTGTTTGGCTGGAGTTCAGCTTTGAAATAATGCCCCGTGATCCTACAATAGAGTCATCCCTCTGCCCCTTTCCCCAAGTTGTGTTCTTGTGTTGTCTCTCTGTAAAAGGTGTTTCCAATGGGGACTACAAGTGGATGTTCCAGCACACATTTTACAGGCAAAGTCCACAGAAAACCTGTCATAGGAAAAGCCATGCAGCCATTGCTGGAGTACATGCATGTAGACAGGCAGTGGCTGAAAAGAGACAGCGGGAGAATATGAGCACTGAGGTGCAACAAAATGTCATTTGTTTAGTTGTTTATAATACACAGTGCTTTAGCAAACTGTTGTTCAGTAAAGGCTCATATACACTATAAGAAAATCGAGTGAACATTTTCGTCCAAAGAATTTTCGTACGTATAGTCTGTACACAACTTCTGACCTTTCGCACAAAAATTCCCAAAGGGACAAACTCTAAAGATGTTCTCATACGGGAACAAAATGAACAATTTTCGTTTAATGTGTACCGTTTTTGTATGATTTTCGTGCAAGAAAAATCAGAAAAGAAAAACTGCGCATGATCAGAAACAATAAACAACAACAACAAAAAAACCCTTTGTCATACAAGAATTTTCGTACGAATTTTCGTTCATCGGTTCCGATTTTCTGTGAAACAACAAGGAAAATCGGATGATCGTTCGTCCGATTTTCTTATAGTGTGTACCCCACTTAAGGCTCCATGCACACAACCTTTTCTTTAAGCTCCTACAAGTTGTTATTAGCATTTTTTTTTGCTCCTAGAAGCTAAATATTGTTATTCTATGTGTCCATGCACACTAATTTAGGATATTAAGCCTCGTACACACGATCAGATTGTTGGCCAACAAAGCGTCAGACTTTTGTCCGAAGGGCGTGTGCCAGGAACTTGTCTTGCATACAAACGGTACACAATTGTCGGCCAACAAACACGAACGTAGTGACGTACTATGAGGAATTTCAGCTCTTGAGCGCCACCCTTTGGGCACCCTCTGCTAATGTCGTGTTTGGTGAGCATTGATTGTGAGCATGCGTGTTTGTACTTTCAACTTTTGTGTGACGGATTTGTGTACAGACGATAGGAAAATCTGACAACAGACCGTTGTCCGCCGAAAATTTACTAGCCTGCCATCCAACATTTGTTGGCAGAAAGTTGGACAACAATTGTCTGATGGAGCGTACTAACGATCGGATTTTAAGCCAACAGTCTGTCATCACACAATTCCCTGCTGAAAATCCGATCGTGTGTACGCGGCTTTAAGGGAAATGTGTGATGACAGGCTGTTGATGGAAAATCCGACCGTTAGTACATTGAACAATTGTTGTTGGATTTTCCGTGGACAAATGTTGGATGGCAGTTTTAAAATTTTCCGCGGACAAATGCCTGTTGTTGGATTTTCCAAGCGTGTGTACACAAGTCCATTGGACAAAAGACAAAAGTCCAAAGTACAAACACACATGCTCGGAATATATTATTATGCTTTTTTTTTTTTTGGTTACCACAACACCATTATCACGTAGTTTTTAATATCAAAGATACAACTATGTTGTTGTCCCTTGTCAATTTTACATTGTATTTTTTTAAATGTAACTACCTACTCCCAAACTGTCATTTGAAGTAAAACACATAGCCAAGTATTATTCAACACAATTTTTTTATTGTGCATTAAAAAAGAAAACAAATAAAATTAGACACGCTATCTGCCAATAGAACTTAACCAAAAAGTGCATTCTATGCATCCAAAAATATAGAAAATATACCAAATCAAATCATTATTATTCAATCAAAAAAAAAAATTAAAAGCCTCATGCATGTGTCCTGCTTCTTAATATAGGGGGTCAACAATGCTAAGAGTTGGTGAAAACAGGGGTCCGTCATCTGGAGATAATTCCTGAAAAACATTTGGATTATTCTCCTGGAGCTCCCGCAGCAAAGGCATATGACATAATTGGTCACGATTAATAAAGCAACCAATTTTTGGTCCAAGAACTCCTCCTCCTCCTGTTCCTGAACTGGACTTGGGTCAAGGCAATAACTCCAAGACCAATAATAAATAACACGTTATCTCTGATTCCGCAACATGTCTGGTTGACGAACGGCCGTTCAGAAATGAACTGAAAAGCACGAAATGAAAAGTGCGAATCAACACTCACCAAACTTCTACTAACATGAAATTGGCAGAAGGAGCCCAAAGGGTGGTGCTAAAGAGCTGAAAAACCATGTAGTATGTCACTACGTTCGTGTTTGTTGGCCGACAATTCCTTGCAGTTTATATGCAAGACAAAATCCAGGCACACTCCTTCGGACAAAAGTCTGAGGTTTTGTCTGCGGAAAATCCGATCGTGTGTATGAGGCTTTAGAGTTTTTTTGAGCTTCAGTGTCAAGGAGCAGAAAAAAAATGTTTTTGTAGAGTTTCTTGGAGCGTTGTTCCAGCAGAAACACTCCTAAACGCTACTAATAGTGTTTTTTGAGCTTTTTTTCCCCTTTTTTTTAAAGGAGCTGCAAAAATGCTAATAAAACGCTAATGCTCCTAAAACACTACTACAGTAAGCTATTACTAGCATTTTTTATCAAGCGTTTTTCCCAGTTTTTTTTAGCTTAAAAAAAATAATAGTGTGCATGGAGCCTTAAAGCGACATTCCACTCAAAAGTGGAAATTCCCTTTATCTGTCGCCTTTCCCCTTCGGTGCCACATTTGGCACCTTTCAGCGGGAAGGGGCGAACATGTACCTGACCCCACTTCTGGGAGACGGGGCCATGGCCCCCCTCCTCCTTCCTCTGCTGCCGGACCAATTAGAAAGCGCAGCGCGCTTTGCGCAGTAGGGAACCGGCTGTGAAGCCCAAAGGCTTCACTGCCAGGTTCCCTTAACAGGAATGGTGGCGGCTGCACCCGACAGCTGATCTGAAGATCATAACGGGCTCCCTGGACAGGTAAGTGTCCATGTATTAAAAGTCAGCAGCTACAGTATTTGCGGGGGACGGACCTCCTTTTTACTTTAAGGGGTGTGTTTATAAAAAATAAAAGTACATAGCTATTCAGCCATTAAAACTGCTGGTATGTTTGTTCTTTGGATATAGTGCAACATTATTTCTTCTGTAGGGTCTAATGTTATTAATTCATTAAAACAAATTGATTGGTTTGGGAAAATACTGCATTATGGCCTCTAGATGGTGCTGAGCATCACAAAAATAAAAACGTATTTCCTATGATCCTGAACTTCATCCAGTGGCCATATTGTGGTATATTTAGACATATTATTCTACCTGTAGAGGAAATTGAAGGAGAACATTCAGTTGTGCATCATTCACACAGAACGAATGTACCAGCAGTTTTGCCAGACAAATACCTAATGTCAATTTTTTATTATAAATATACCCCTAAGTGATTCTAAGTTATCACTATACAATACATATGGCACCTATATACACAGGACAGACACCTTTTTTGATAGATCATGGCCAAAGTAATAAATTATACTAAAAATACACAAATACAGATGCCAACGTATATTTGTAAAATGAGAAAATTAACAGAATACTTTATTAATATTAAATATGCATAAAATATAGAACTGTATCAGACACTACAATACAATGTCAGTGATTCAAGCTAGATTTAACACAGACCAACACTGTCACTTATTCTAGGTTAATCACATTTCAGATCTGCAGCCCCGGCACAAATGTACATGGTTAGTGCTAATGTGCAAGCGGGGCTGTGTGCAGAGAAATGAAGGCCATCTCTAATGAGGTCTGCGATTCATCAGGGTGCATGGACAGATTGTTATTATTGTGAATGTTCTCCACACAGCGTCCTCGCAGGGTTTGCACCCGGTATCTTTTCAGCACAGTCACCAGTATTGCTTTCATCATCACCATAGCTATGTATTTCCCAGCACAGGCACGGGGACCGAGACCAAATGGCTGAAAGTAACGTTGTGGAACCTAAAAACACGAGGAAAAACATGTTAAGAACTAGAACAATGCAATTTGTGTAAAGATGATGATGAGTTCAGCAGCAACTCTAGACAGTGCTCTGAATATTAATGTGTTTTGTAGGAACTTAAGAGAAAGTAAAGGTCACCTTTGCTCATCCCATTCTGAAAATGCTTGTTCCTTGGCTGTTTCTATTTTTAATGTTCTGAGTTGATGACATGACACAAGTGTGCAGACTGAGAGATCTGATTCCCATCTGCTTTCACTGACTGCTTACTTTTATAGGTCAGTGTCTGGAAATAAACTACTGAAGGTATTAAAGTGGTTGTAAACCCTTACAGATGCCAACTAAAGTTACTGGCCTCAGGTGATACACAGAGACAAAACAAATCCTCCTACATAAGTTGTACCTGTTTATTTGCAGCCCTCTCTCCTGTACAGACTCTTAGGCCCCTTTCACACGAGGCGGACTCCGCTTCCACGGAGTCCGCCTCAGTCCGCCGGCTCAGCGGGAGATCTCTCCGTTGATCTCCGCTGAGCCGGCGGATGACAGGTCCCTCTCTGCTCACTGAGCGGGGAGGGGCTTGTCAGGCGCCGCTGCCGCCTATGGAGGGATCGGATGAAAACGGACAGCATCTCCCCCAGCGATGGATCTGGACGTAGGGCCATCCGTCTGCTTTTAGCGGATCGGACCGGGTCGGATGTCAGCGGACATGTCTCCGCTGACATCCGTTGCTCCATGGGCTAACATGGTGCGCCCGTTCAGGTCCGCCGTCAAAACTGTCAGGCGGACCTGAACGGTCTGATCGTGTGAAAGGGGCCTTAAAGTATACATTTTACACAGCATGTTTGAGCTTCCAGCAGGCAAGGGGTGGGGTTTTGATGTCACACACTGCACAGCACAGAGAAGAGAGCTAAGTGTAATCTGAAATGTGAGTGGAAGGAAAGAACAACCCCCCAGAGGCTGTCAATCACCTTCTGCGTGCAGGATGGGGAGTGGGGCTATCTCCCAGGATTGTTGGGTGTCGACATAGACTCTTATGCCGTGTACACACGGTCGGACTTTTCCACAGCAAAGGTCTGACGGAACGAATCCGCTGGACAATTCGATCGTGTGTGAGCTTCATCGGACCTTTACTGTCGAAAAATCAAACGGACTTTAGATTTAGAACATGTTTCAAATCTTTCCGACGGACTCGAGTCCAGTCGAAAAATGAATTCATCTGTATGCTAGTCCGACGGACAAAAAACCATGCAAAGGCAGCTATTGGCTACTGGCTATGAACTTCCTTATTCTAGTCCCTTCTTACGTCATCACGTTCAAACCAACGGATTTTCCAACGGACTTTAGTCCGTTCGTTTGTGGGCAAGTCCATTTGAAAGTCCGTAGTAACTCTGTCGAAGGTCCGTCAGAAAGACCGTTGGATCTTTGATGCTGAAAAGTCCGCTTGTGTGTACGTGGCATTAGAAATGACTCATTCAGATAGTAGAGGAATGACAAAGCAGAAATAAATCACTCTTGATGCTTTGGATAGAGACAAGTACACAATATAGACTGATATGCTTTGTTCATTTTTCATTTCAGGGGTTTACAACCACTTTAAAGTAGAATTCCAGGTATGATTCGTATGGCATATAAACAAAAAAGTCAGTGCTACTACCCATACATCACATAGGAAGCAGAGATCCCAGGTGCTCGATCCACAGTCGCTGGCTGAGTAGGTAAATGAGGAAAAGATGATCCGCACTCCGGTGATTGCTCTTAAGAAGTATAATATTTATTGATAAGCCACAGTGACCAAACGCAAATAAGAACAGTTGACGCGTTTCAGCCTATAAGGCCTTAGTCATAACCACCATGACCATGACTAAGGCCTTATAGGCTGAAACGCGTCAACTGTTTTTATTTGTGTTTGGTCACTGTGGCTTGTCAATAAATATTATACTTCTTAAGAGCAATCACCAGAGTGCGATCATCTTTTCCTCATGATTCGTATGGCATTGTTAGAAAAAGGCTTGTTCCTTTTGTACATTGCTAAGTATGTCCTATAGCTGGTAACTTAGATAGTTCAGAACGATCTTTTTTTCAATTTATGAATGGAGGAAGGGTGGGTGAATAAAAAGTCAGCTTCCTCCATCCATAGATTATTTTTCATTCATAGAAGCTATAGTATAGCTTCTATGAGTGGGGTGGGCATAGTGGGCACTGATGATGAGTGCATATGACATGGCCCTTGACTCTAATAACCTTGCAGCATTGGATGATTATGGCGGCCGGGGTAGGGAGGGATCAGAAGAAGGAAAATTTCAACAAAATCTGCAGCCAGCAGCACAAGGGACACATGATTGTAATTAATGTTCCTTGTATTTGTTAAGAACATTTTAACCTAAACTTATATTCTTAAATATGTTTTCATTGCTTCTTTATCGTCATAGTTCATACATTCTATATAGTGTCTCTCTATCATAGTTGCATCCTCCCTCCTTTAAAATTACAGGGACTCCTTATTATGAGTTAAAGTGTATTTCCACGTTTGCAATCTAATTTGAGAAGACCCCACTATATGTGTTCCTATTCACACAGCATACCTAAAAGTAACTTACTTTTTGGATGTTGGTTTGAAGCAGGTCTCTGGGTACACTGCAAGCTACTCTTTTCTACAATTAGTACAATTTCACAGTGAGCCTGTCCCCAAACAGACTGGGAGGAATTTATCAAAACTGGGGCTGATAGAATCTGGAACAGTTGTGCATAGCAACCAATCAGCTTCTACCTTCAACTTGTTCAGTTACGCTTTGAAAATAAAAGATAGAAAGTGATTCCTTGCCATGCACAGCTGCTCCGGATTCTGCTCCAATTTTGATAAATTCCCTTACTGAGTTTCCTATCATAAGCATACAAGATAGAAGCCAAGCTTCTAGATCTTTAAAGTGATACTAAAGGCTATTTTTTTTGTTTAAAAATAACAAACAAGTTATACTTACCTGCTTTGTGCAGTGGTTTTTTACAGAGCAGCCCAAATCCTCCTTTTCTCAGGTCCTGGTTCCTCCCTCCTGCCGAGTGCCCCCACAGCAAGCAGCTGGCTATGGGGGCACCTGAGCAGAGTCGCAGCGCTGTGTGTCCATTCAGACACAGAGCCGCTGCTTGGCCCCACCCCCTCTCTCTTCTCATTCGCTCACTGACTTTGACAGCAGTGGGAGCCAATGGTGCCCGCTGCTGGCTCAGCTGGATTGAGATGGGGCACAGGTAAGTATTGGGGGAGCTGTTACACACAGAAGGTGTTTTATTTTAATGCATAAAATTTCTTAAGATAAAAAAACCTTCTGCATTTAGAACCACTTCAACCCTTTTGTTAGGTCAGACGTTCAGTTAATAATTGCATTCAGTGTTCAGTTAATAATTGCTAATGAGATCTGCCAGCACAGAACAGACAGGGTTAATTATTGTCATCATTATCTCCCCAGCCCCCTCATAAACATTACAGTGAAATGAAAGCCAAGTAGGATTTTTCAGTTCTGGAGTTTCCAGAAAAGGGCATTTAAAAGCAATTGTTAGATATCTATTTATTTTAACGTATGCAATGTGAAGGGGAGCATTTAATATAAAGTAGGTGTTATCCCAATTTGGCTGCACTATTTGGAAATACACTTTAAAATGTTTGTTACCCTAAAAAAAAAACAAACAAGAAAAAAAAACAAAGGATCCTGTTCCCGACCGCCTCCTGGCGACATACGTCTGCAGAATGGCACGGCTGTGCAAAGTAATGTACCCGTACGTTACTTTGAATTTGCCGTCGTGTGCGCGCGCCTGCTGCGATATCCGTGAGTCGGGTCGCAGGTCCCGCGGACTCGATCGCCTCGGGCGTACCCGCGATTGCCTCACGGAGAGGATGAACGGGGAGATGCCGTTGTAAACAGCATCTCCCCGTTCTGCCTAGTGACAAGTGTCACTCGATCTCTGCTCCCTGTCATCGGGAGCAGAGATCAGTGACGTCACACACACAGCCCACCCCCCGACAGTTAGAATCACTCCCCTAGGACACACTTAACTCTTGCCCGCCCCCTAGTGGTTAACCCCTTCACTGCCAGTGTCATTTACACAGGAATCAGTGCATTTTTATAGCTGATGTGTCCGCCATAATGTCGCAGTCACAATAAAAATCGCTGATCGCCGCCAAAACTAGTAAAAAAAATATTATTAATAAAAATGCCATAAAACTATCCCCTATTTTGTAAACGCTATAACTTTTGCGTAAACCAATCAATAAATGCTTATTGCGATTTTTTTTACCAAAAATATGTAGAAGAATACGATCGGCCTAAACTGAGGAAAAAAAATGTTTTTTAATATATTTTTTGGGGATATTTATTATAGCAAAAAGTAAAAAATAATAAGTTTTTTTCAAAATTGTCGCTTTTATTTTGTTTATAGCGCAAAAAATAAAAATCGCAGAGGCGATCAAATACCACCAAAAGAAAGCTCTATTTGTGGGGAAAAAAAGGACGTCAATTTTGTTTCGGAGATACGTCGCACGACTGCGCAATTGTCAGTTAAAGTGACGCAGTGCCGAATCGCATAAAGTGCTCTGGTCAGGAAGGGGGTAAATCCGTCCGGGGCTGAAGTGGTTAAAGCATGAATAACAGCACAGTGCTTGTGCTGTGTTATTTGGTCCCCTGTATCATATAAAAAACCTGGGTGATCCTGACAGTTTCTGCCCCCCCTGTAAAAGGACCAAGGTTAATCATGGCTCCTGAGCCCTGACACCGTGGTCAGTTTACGTGCCTCTGTCATCCACAGCTCCCCTGTCTCTTCTTTGTCCTCCTCTCCCACTTCCTCTCCCCCCTCCCTGCCTGTCAGCTCTGTAGCACCGTTCAGAGCAGTGCAAACATTACTGCACACAATCACTGCCAACCCCACTGCTAGTATAACCTGTAGTATATACTGTATGCCGTTTTTTTAAATTCATCTTAATACCTTAATTATTCTCCCTGATCAGCGGTCATGTGACCACCCGTTGCTCTCTTCCTACGATGTATACACTACAGAGGGAGGTCACGTGACCACCCGGCAGACGTCAGAGGGAGATCTTGGCCCCTCCCTCTGTGGTGTATACATCAGAGGAAGAGAGCAATGGGTGGTCACGTCACCACTGATTGGGGAGAATAAATAAGGTATTCAGAGAACTTTTGTGTGACCGTGTGTATGCAAGGCAAACTTGAGCGGAATTCCATCGGAAAAACCATCCAAGTTTTTTCTGATGGAATTTCTGATCGTGTGTATGGGGCATTAGACTCATCAATCTGGCAGTAAACAGTATATGGGCTACCATAGGCCTGACCTCCCCAGGAAAGTTAACCATTCCTATGCTGAGTAGGGCTAATACAGTATTGGCTTTTGTCAAACAGCCTGTGACCACAGAGATGAGTGTGAAAATTCTGTTCCAGAAGCTTTTCAGGTGTGGGCATTCCCACAGTATATGGATCAAAGTACCCACTCTTTGGCATCCTCTCCAGCATAAATTGTCATTGTTGTTTGTTAATTTCGCTAAACGTGCTGGGGTTATATACCACCTGTGTAGTATTTTCTGGGATATTTCCCAAAAGTTAATTGATTTAGTAAATGTCGAGTTGTACTGTATAGCTTTCAGCCAGTGGGAGTCTGAGAATACAGAACCCAACTCTTGTTCCCATTTCGTCATGGAGGTGGATTTCACAAACTAATTTTTAGCTTGTAGGAGTTTATATAGAATGGAGATGCCCTTTGCTCTAGGGGAGGTGAAGGTCCAGTATGACCAGGCTGTATGTGGTATTGTAAGATAAGGGGTCGGATTGTGACGTAGGTATGCTGAAATTTGCAGAAATGCAAAGTGATCCAAGGAGGAGACATTGTAAGTCTCTGTAATAGTGTCGAGGGAGAGCAATTGGTCATTGGTCACTAGATCCTGAAAAGGGCTCAGGTTTAGAGGGAGATCTTTTCTGAGGGGCAGGTTGGGTATTAGAAATTTGAAACTCTCCAAGGGAATAGGTATGGAAGACTTAGGCGAAGAGGTAGGAGAGGTTTTAATTAAGTAACGCCAGGCTTTTATTGCTGTTTGAATAGTAGGATGGGAAATAAATCCTGGGGAAAGCTCCAGTGAAGGGTTGAGCCAGGAGAAAGGTTTTTAGGTTTCCCCGCGGGATGAAGTATTATTCTTTGGCTAACCAATGTTTGTCACTTGAAGTGGTGGAATCAGTGTCTTAGCTGGTCCAGCACAATTGCCTCGTAGTAATCTTTCATATCTGAGAGTCCCATCCCACCTACTCTTTTGTGTCTAATAAGTGTATTGTAAGAACATCTTAGTCGTTTACCTTGCCATACATAAGAGCTTAGGATGCATTTCACATTCATGAAAAAGGAAGGTGGGGTGGGAATAGGCAAGGCTCGATTGAGATATAGTAGTTTAGGTAGCAGTTAGATTTTGAAGGCTGCGTTTCTTCCTGCCCATGTTAGGTAGAATGTACTCAATCTAGTCATTTCTTGCTTACATGAGGCAAGCATCGGAATGTAGTTGGAGTGGAAGAGTTTGGCGGAGGTAGATGTAAGGGAGATCACTAAGTAGGGCATAGAGGCAGCAACCCAGTGAAAGGGAAATTACCTCTGCAAGTGGGATTTAGTTGTTTTGTTAAGACCTAGAATGTTGAATTTGGACTTCTTAATTTTGTAGTAGGATATGCGATTGAATTCTTGCAGAACATCATACAAGGGAGGTATGGAAGAAGCCGGATCTGTGGGGGTCAATATGATATCATCTGCACATAGAGTTATTTTATACTCTTTATCTAGGATGGATATACCTGAGATAGAGGCGTGGGTTCTTATTTTTTGCGCTAGGGGCTCCATTAAAAGAGTGAATATAATAGGTGACAGGGGGCACCCTTGCCTATTTCCATTAGTGATATGGAATTTATCCAATAGCATGCCGTCCGTGAGGACCTGAGCCGAAGGTGCGGTGTACAAGGCCAAGATTGCAGACAATATATTGCCTTGAAAGCAGAAATTGGACAGAGTTTGACGTAAATATCCTTAACAACCCCTTTAAATCTCTGGTCTTAAGTACTACAGGAAAGAACGGTGCAATAGCAAAGAGATTACCTCAATTTACTCATCAGTATTATAATATAATTCTTCTTTCATAAGAGATAAAACTCTAAATGTAACTTGTCTATCATCTCTGGTAATTAAAAAGCAATTAGCTGATAAATGAAATGGCCTTATATAGGAATGTACATTCATCAACATATTTATAATAAGGTAGTTAATGAAGGGTTTATCATTAAGATGAGTGGAACACATGCTACCTAATGTGAAGGTAATGATAAAAATCAACTTCAAAAGATAATTTGAGAGCAAATATGTACATAAGAGCTTGTTTCATTGACAGGCGTTTTTTTTTTTTTACAGTGCCTGAACACTGGCAATCATAGGGCACAAAAGGTAATTTTCTTACTAAGCTCATAAACATGCAGCTCTTAATTTCCAAGGTGGACATAAATCCACAAGATGTCCAATAGCCAGGATGGAAGATTTGGACATATGAGCAATATATTGGTCACATATGCAGTTCAAACATAGGAACGTTGAAGAACGACAGAGGAAAAAGACCAAGTGGTCCATTGAGTTTGCCACTTTTTGATTTTTTTGTTTTAATTTTTTTTTTTGTATAGAGTATAGATCTTGTCCCAAGCATGTTTAAATTCACCTTTTGTTGACTAACTTACAACCTCTGCTGGAAGTCTGTTCCAAGCATTATCTACTGTATACTTTTAGTTTAATAATACATTTTGTCACTGTTATTATTGCATGCCACACAAAAATACATTTGGTGTGTGATAGGAAGCATGCTAACACTGTTAGCAATATGCTTAATATAGGAAACCTACACACTCCACATAAACAAATTCTCAATTTCACTCACTGAGCTGCTTAGGGGGACGCAGTTCCGGCACCTCCTACACTGAATGTATTTTATGACAAGGTGTGCTGGAGGCTCTATTGATGCTGGCTGCTGGGGATTCTATTGTCACTGGTGGGGATCTATTTTTTGGGGGTCTATCGTTGCTGGGTAGGTCTATTGTTGTTGGCTGAGTGGTCTTATTTTGCTGGGGGGGGGGTTAAATTGTTGCTGGGAGGGATCTACTGTTGAGGGAGGGGTCTATTGTTGCTAACTGTTGGAGGGTCTATTGATGCTGGCTGCAGGGAGATCTGTTGTTGCTGCTGGGGGTCTATTGTTGCTGTGGTGGTATTTTGTTGTGGGGGTCCATTGTTGCTGGGGGGAGATCTGTTGTTGTGTGGGGGATTTATTGTTGCTGGGGTAGGGTCTATCAAATTCCATACAAATTACTTAGTAGTACATAGTAGTACACTTGGTTCGATATTCTTTAAAAGGGGCGGTACTGGGAGGTGGGTAGGGGTGGAGCCAAGAGACAGTGCTCAAAGGTGGGTAGGGGGCAGAGATGAAAAGGGGGGAGTTCCAGCACCTATTCTCTGAGAAAAAAAGCACTGGAAAAAAAAAAAAAAATCAGTATTTTTTCTGTATGTTAAGTTTCATTTAAGGGCATATTTATAAAACCGTGGATGTGATTTGAAAGAAACCTTCACTGGTGGTGAATCAATTACTCTCATTTCTTACACATGCAACTGGAAGATTTTTATGTAGTACATTTTTGGTGAATGTCACATTCACCACTTTATAAATACACCCCTTAAGGCCTCTTGCACACTGCCTAAAAACGCACCCTTTTTGTTTCTACTGATATAAATGTACACCATTGTTTTCATTGATCCTGTACACGCAGGTGTGCAAAAAAATGTCTAGATCAGTAAAAAAATACAGAAATCTGTGTTGTCGGTCATTATTTTTACATGCATATACACAGAAATATGCTCATATACACACAAATACGCATGTAGGCCACACTCCTTTGCTTAAAATAAAGCTAGAAGAATATTTACGTGTGTGTACACATTAACCACTTCAGCCCCAGAAGATTTGACTGCTCAAAGACCAGGCCATTTTTTGCGATACAGCACTGCGTCGCTTTAACTGACCACTGTGGGGGGTGGGATTGTCCAGGAGGAGAGAGAGATCAGTGTTCATACTTAGTATATAGTATGAACACACGATCTGTCTTTACTCCCCTAAAAGAACCAGGATTTGTGTGTTTACACACACAGATCCTGGTTCTCGCTCTGTCATGAGCGATCGCAGGTACCCGGCAGTCATCGCGCCCGCCGGCCACTCGTATCGGCGCGCCCCTAGTGGGCAAAAGGTGAAGTGACGTAAGGTAACGGCGTTTCGCCCAGCCGTGCCATTCTGCCACAGTGAAACTGCGGCAGCTGGTCGGCAAGCAGTTAATGTGGATGAGGCTGGCCATATATGAGTCAAATTTTGTAAGAATTTTCTTTTGAAAATCTTATCTAAGAATTTTCATTCAAATTTTGACCATTAGTGGTCTGCGGCCATCGAATTTGAGTGATCAGGCATGTTGGAAATTTTTTGAAAAACAAATGATTTTCTAATGAATGATGGGAGAATTGTATGAGAAATATAATCAAAAAATGGTTCAGGAAGGGGGCCGCTCACTCATTCCCTACTTTTCCTGAATGTAGGGTTATCCCTACCTGCTTGTAAAGTTTTTCTAATTGTACATTTGCCTGGATGCTCAGCTCGGTGTATAATCCTGGCATCTGTATCTGCCAGGAGTGAAATCTGACTGCCAGGACTGAGTAATTCTCATGTGCATGTGCAGGAGTTAGGGCTGGTTCACACCTATGCATTGTTTAGTGCGTTTTCAGTTTTGCAGAGACACACTACAGTCCTATAACATGGTTTCCTATGGGTCACACTCACATCTATGCATCTTATGAACTGGGGACTTTTTTCTGGTTTTTGATTCCATAGACTTCAATGGATCAAAAATGTGGATTTAAAAATGCAAAATGCACCTGGAATATGCAAACTGCAACCTGCATAGGTGGGAATCAGGCCTTACAGCATTCATAGGCATTCATTCACATTTCAAAGGAGACCTCTAGGACCAGAGGAAGATGGCAGGGGCAGCAATGGAGCAACAGGGTCCTTGGACTTTGCATCACTGAAGGAGGGCTCAATGAATGGTAGTTGTGGTATTTTCACATGCAAGTGTGGTGATTTATTAAACCAGCCCCTTTCTGCTTCCTGTGATTGATTTACCAAAGGCAAATAGGTTGTTCATTTTGAAAGTGAAGAAATTTTCACCAGAGCTTAGGGGATGTGCTGACATTTCACCTTGCAAAAACACACAATCCAGTGCAAGGACAATACAGGAAAATTAATATCCCTGCTTTGATTTTTTAAATCAAACCCATAATGCCAGATTTTTTTTTTTTTTTTATAGTATACCGTTTTCTCAAAGTTTTCCAAGCTGAATTCATTTGGCTTTGGGAAGAATTCGACTTTATGCATGCGGCCAATGTTCAGAATGATGTTAGTTCCTTTCTTCACATAATAGCCATCGATTACATCATCCTCCAGAGCCTTGCGCATGACCAAGCCTACCACAGGCTGGTACCTCATGCTTTCATTGATGAAGTTCTCCAGCACTTTAAGGTTTGGCATGTCACTACTCTGTACTTCCCGATCACCTGGTGATATAAACAGAAAAAGTACTGATAATGTAATAACTTATTAAACACCTTATTAAACACCTATAGCATCTATAGCTAACCCATTACTAAAGACAGTCTGAGAACCTATTCACATTCAGTGGAATTCACAAGGAGTGTCTACAACACTCTTTAGAATTTCATCAGTCTTCCATATGATAAATGTTGATGCGGGTGACAAATTCATATAGCTGTTAGAAACAGGTACAAAAATTTGCTGCCTGCACTGCTTGCAGTTGCACACTGAGTGTTCATACAGGCACTCGTTAACGGTGCATTTCAGGTTCTTGCCTTGCTTTTGTGGTTCTGTAGTTGGGTGGGTGGAGCCTGACGGGGATACAGAGACACTAGTTCCCTATCAGATCAGTGATTTTGATTGACAGCAGGCAGTGGGCAGAACCATTGCCAATAGACAGTCTGCTATTGGCTATAGAATTTTGCCACTGCCCGTTGTCAATCAAAAGGAGTGAGCAAAGCTGATGAGGAACTAGTCCCTTAGCTTCCCAATCAGGCTCCATTCACTGTCTACATCACTGGTTGTTAGAAGCCTGTTGGCTGTGAAGCTAACGGCATCCTTAACAACCAGTGACAGGTAGGGAAGGGAAAGGTTAGTGGTGGCAAACATGCTGCTCTGCTACACAGCACCATACAGAAACAAGCACTTTGCCTGTCTCTGTACACCTAGTTTAGATGTTATTACTTCCATTACTTAAAAAGAAATTATCAGTCTATAATTTTAATGGTAGGTTTATTTTAACAGTGAGAGACAGAATAACAACAACAATATCCAGAAAAACGCATTTTAAAAAAAAGTTATACATTTATTTGCATTTTAATGAGTGAAATAAGTATTTGATCCCCTATCAATCAGCAAGATTTTTGGCTCCCATGTGTCTTCTATATAGGTAATGAGCTGAGATTAGGAGCACTCTCTTAAAGGGAGTGCTCCTAATCTCAGCTTGTTACCTGTATAAAAGACACCTGTCCACAGAAGCAATAAATCAATCAGATTCCAATCTCTCCACCATGGCCAAGACCAAAGAGCTGTCCAAGGATGTCAGGGACCAGATTGTAGATCTACACAAGGCTGGAATGGGCTACAAGACCATCACCAAGCAGCTTGGTGAGAGGGGGACAACAGTTGGTGTGATTATTCACAAATGGAGGAAACACAAGATAACTGTCAATCTCCCTCGGTCTGGGGCTCCATGCAAGATCTCACCTTGTGGAGTTTCAATGATCATGAGAATGGTGAGGAATCAGCCCAGAACTACACGGGAGAATCTTGTCAATGATCTCAAGGCAGCTGGGACCATAGCCACCAAAAAAACAATTGGTAACACACTATGCCGTGAAGGACTGAAATCCTGCAGCGCCGCAAGGTTCCCAAGGTGCCCGCAAGAAAGTACATGTACAGGCCCATGTAAAGTTTGCTAATAAACATCTGAATGATTCAGAGGAGAACTGGGTGAAAGTATTGTGGTTAGATGAGACCAAAATCAATTTCTTTGGCATCAACTCAACTCACTGTGTTTGGAGGAGGAGGAATGCTGCCTATGACCCCAAGAACACCATCACCACTTTCAAACATGGAAGTGGAAACATTATGCTTTGTGGGTGGTCACTGCATCAACAGACGATGGACGGGGCCATGTAATGTTAAACCATAGGTGGGAACCTCCTTTCCTCAGCCAAGGCATTTAAAATGGGCCGTGGATGGGTATTTCAGCATGACAATGACGCGAAACACACAGCCAAGGCAACAAAAGAGTGGCTCAAGAAGAAGCACATTAGGGTCCTGTAGTGGCCTAGCCAGTCTCCAGACCTTAACCCCATAGAAAATATGTGGAAGAAGCTGAAGATTCAAGTTACCAAATGCCAGCCTCGAACCTTAATGACTTGGAGAGGATCTGCAAAGAGGAGTGAGTCAAAATCCCTCCTGAGATGTGTTCAAACTTGGTGGCCAACTACAAGAAACGTCTGATCTCTGTGATCGCCAACAAGGGTTTTGCCACCAAGTACTAAGTCATGTTTTGCGAAGGGCTCAAATACTTATTTCACTCATTATAATGCAAATCAATTTGTAACTTTTTTTAAATGCATTTATCTGGATGTTTTTGTTGTTATTCTGTCTCTTACTGTTAAAATAAACCTACCATTAAAATTATAGACCATAGATAATTTCTTTGTCAATGAGCAAACATACAAAATCAAGGGGGATCAAAGGGGATCAAATACGGTACTTTTTTCCTTCACTCTACCTTGAGTGACTATATGCCACATGTACACGTTTTTGTAAGTGAGTCTTTGATACTGTGCTAAGGACATTTAGAAACTTTAGTGTTTAGCTCTTTTAGATGTAATGTATTAAAATATGGATCATGACAACGGTTCACTGCTGTGGAAACAGGTAAAACATTCTGTTGACACTGTGCTCAATGAATTCAACTGCATCTTTTAAGGAAACAGGTTCACAAAGTGACGCTAATTTCTTAAGGGCTCATTACACTTGTGGCTGAGGGGCGGTAAAATCCTGCAGTTGAGCCATGTTTTTACTGTTCCTCTACCTCTCCCCTTTAGCTGGGAAGGCAGAAGCTGGGGAGGGGGCTTTGCTTTGTGGCTGTGGCAGGAATTGTACCCCCTATAATGCTCAGTGGGAACTACCACTTGCCGAATGCAACCAATTTAAGTAAATGAGGCTGCACTGCAACTGCCCCGCAACTGCGCACAATGCATGAGGCTACAACATGGTAGTCCAGCATTTAAGGGGTCAAAACAGACAGTGAGGAGGCGATAAAATGCAAAGACATCTAGCAGTATTTTAGTAATGTCTCCAACCCAAAACCAACTTTCCTTGATGCATTTCACCACTCCAGGCTTGCTCATAAGTATAAGAGAAGTCCATAGGGGATAGGGGGACTTACCCTATCATTGGGAGAAAGCCTGGAGTGGTAAAATGCATCAAGGAAGGCTGCTTTTGCTTTGGAGACATTACTGTATGCAGTCAACACACTGATTATTAATAATTAATACTGCAAGAAGAGCTAACTGGAGTGTGGCTGATTTTTTCCTATTTTCAATGAAGCGTGGAGACAGACTGTGATGGCCAGAACCCAGGTTATCCATGCACAGGAGCAGGGTTGTCTTTAAGGCAGGGCAAAAGGAGCAGCTGCCCTGGGCCCTGTCATTGTTGTGGGGCCCAAAGCAGCTGCCTCATTCTTGCCAACTATCCCAGTTTAAATTCCCTTGTCCCTTGAAGTTTTAGTCCTGTGCTGTGTCCCGATATGTCAGTGTGAAGTGCTGGTACTAATGCTGCCCAGCTCTGCCCTATTGTTGTGTACGGATGACTCACCTGCAGACCCTGTTTTTACATGTAAATAACCGGCACTCATATGTAATTAGTGGCGGCATTACTAAGCAAATAGCTGCGGCCGGCGGTATTGATATGTGAATAAAGGTGGCATTCGTATGTATATCATGCTCCCCTGCAGTGAGGAGATGACGTGCTGTAACCTCAAGCAACCAATCAGTGAGCAGTACTGATGTACAGTAATCTCTAGAAACCAATTAACAAACAGAAATCATTTGCTGTAACCTCTAGCAACTAATCAGTGAGCCGTAAAGTGTGCTGTAACCTCTAGCAACCAGTCAATAAGCGGTAATGATATGCTGTAACCTCTGGCAACCAAGCTGCCTGATCTGATACAATAAACTGATTTTAAGTCTAGCTGCTATTTATTGTATGTCTCAGAGCAGGTGGAGAGTGAAATTGCATGGGGGGTGGAAAACATTGCAAAACATTAGAAAGATATAATCTGACATAAAGGCTACCTTGAGGCACATAATAGTCATTAAAAGGAACAAAGTCACTTTTTCAGCTTTTATGGTAAAATTTTACATAGATTTTACATTTAAAAAACATACTGTTTTTAATTTTCACTTCCAACTAGCTTTTTATACGTAATCAGTAGATGAGCAAACTGTTCTTGTGAACTGATATCGTGCAGTGGGACAATTCAAGGACAGTAGATATCTGAAAATGTTGATTGATTTACTGCTCTCAGTGCGCCAGTTTTATATTTTTATTTTTGTATATTTATATTTTTATATTTTATGATTTGTTACTCCCAGTACACCATTTTTATATTTTCCTTTCCTCTGTTTTTCTATACAAAAAGGTGTACACTGCTTTCAGAGATGTGAGTCCAACAAACCATATTTACGGACTAGTCCCCCTAAGTGTGTGGCCCTCTAATGTATGAATCAGCATCAAGCTAGTGTTTTTAGAGGAAAGGACCCAAAAAGAAATTTAGAATCTTGGCCTGGAGCAGGAAATCTGAAGGCAGTCTGGTACCCAGAAGCAGTTTGGGAATGAGGAGGGAGGCTTGCGATACCAAGTATTTGCACGAGTATCGATAGTCGTGCAAATGCTCCGATGCTTGATCCGATACCTGTTTACCTGTTGTATCAGGCCAGGCATCCTCAGCATAGCAGGGAGGGCGGGAAACCTCACAGGTGATTGGTGCGGTGGGGGGGGGGAGGAACAAGCACAGATCTCCCTGTGTGGCTTTCAATAAAGCATCTGACAGCCGCTTCTCCTCTACTCCCCGTCCGCAGCTTTATTGAAAGGCACACAGGGAGATTGGTTCTTGTACCTCCCCCCTACCACTGCACTGATCGTCCCCTGTGTCCTCTTCCCCTGGCTCTCTGGGTCCCCTTCCATCACCCCTTTGTGCTCCTCGCTCTCTACGGCTCCCCCGTATGGTCCTCGCTCTGTCCGGGTCCCCCTTCAGCTTCCTTGTATGGTCCTCACTCTCTCCGGGTCACCCTCCAGCTCCCCCGTATGGTCCTCACTCTCTCCGGGTCTCTCCGGGTCACCCTCCAGCTCCCCATATGGTCCTTACTCTCTCCGTGCCCCCCTCCATCTCCCCGTATAGCCCTCGCTCTCTCCGGGTCCCCTGTATGGCCCTCACTCTCTCCGGGTCCTCATCTGGTCCCCCCTGCCCCAGATCTGTCATTTACCGGCTCCTTCCTTTTCCGAATGCACAGAGTCAGTGGTAAACTGTGTTTAGAATGCTTCAGTTTATGAATGGAGAGGAGCCGCTGTCTTCTGTCCATTCAGCTTCAGTGCAGCTGAGGCTGCAGAGAAAGAGACCGGTGAATCAGTGTCCTCAGTCCCTTTCTCTGTCTCAAAGGGGAGTTGTCAGGGGTCTGTTTAGACGCCTGATATCTTACCAAAGACCCCCAACAGGGCTGATAATAAAAAAAAAGAATTATAATAAATATTTAAAGGTTAAGAAAATATTAAGAAATAAAAAAACACTAGAACTATCCCCTCCCCCCAAAAAAAGCATTGTAAAAAAAAAAAAAATTTATATATATATATATTTATATATATATATATATATATATATATATATATATATATATATATATATATATATATATATATATATATATATATATATGAATTGTAAAAAAGAATGAAAAAAATAAAAATAAAAAACTACTGACACAGTCCACGCCTCATCAGTGCCCATCATCAGTGCCACCTATCAGTGCCCATTAGTGCCGTCTCATCAGTGCCACCTATCAGTGCCCATCAGTACCACCCCATCAGTGCTGCCTCATCAGTGCTGCATATTAGTGCCACTGTCACATGACATTAAAAAGAAAGTATTGGTAATCGGTATTGGCCAGTCGTTGAAAAAAAGTATTGGTACTTGTACTCAATCTTAAGTGGTATTGGTGCAACCCTATTCTGAAGTAATTGAAATCAAAGATTAGAAATATTGGAGTATGTTTAATTTGGGAAATGTATGCCATAAAGGAATATTATTCAAATGTATACATATTTTGAAGGTCGGTAGATTCAGAAAACAAACTTTTTACATCTAGGACTGGGCAAAGGACAATAAAACATCATCTGTACATGAAAGAAAGAGGGATTTCCACCACTTTAGGAAAGGGGGCTTTACAATAGGAGTAATCAAGCTGTGAAATGCACAGTAATGTGTGGAAACACAATAATGAGAGTAAGAAAGGAATATTTTGATACAGGGAATTGACCCAGTTGCCTTTGAGAAGTCATAGAGAATTGTCAAAAGATGCCCAAGGGTTTTTTTCACCTTCCCCGGGACCATAGCTGAGGGAGATGCAACATGTTAAACCAAAGTCTTTTTTCAACCTTATTAACTAGATAGCTATCCCTGACAGAGAAGACTGTCCCATGTTAAATGTTTCAGATACTGAAAGAAAAAATAATGCACCAATGAAAAAATAAAAGCTATTGTACCAACCGACATATTACAACCAGCAGACAATGATGAGGCTGATATTAAAGTTTGAGATTACAAATAATCTTTAATGAACTGAACAACATTTACAGAAAATGGGGTTGGTTTACTAAAGGCAAATAGGATGTTCACTTTGCAAGGGAAGTTGCAATTTGCATGGGAATTTTCCTCAGAGATTAGTGAATGTGGTGAAAGTTCACTTTACAAAGAATACCCAATCATATGCAAGGGAAATAAAAAAACTCATTTTTGCTTGCACATGATTGGATTAAAGAAGTCAGCAGAGCTTCACTTCATTCACAAATCCCTGAGGAAAATCCCCAATGCAAAGAGCAACTTCCCTTGCAAAGTGAACAGTCTAGAACAGTGATGGGCGAACCTTGGCACCACAGATATTTTGGAACTACATTTCCCATAATGCTCATGCACTCTGCAGTGTAGTTGAGCATCATGGGAAATGTAGTTCCAAAACATCTGGGGTGCCAAGGTTCGCCATCACTGGTCTAGAACCTTTAGAAACTCAACCCCAATGAGTTCATATCCACAAACATTGTGTTGGATCCACACATTTATGATATAAAGGAATGTTTTATTGCGCAACAACTATGATTCTTACCAATAACAGCATGAATTTCATCCAGGATCATCTCCTCAGTCTTTGGATGCTGTGCGATCAGAGTTAGCATGAAGTAGAGAGACACGGACATTGTGTCCGGAGCAGCGATCAAAATTTCTACAATGCTCTGGTTCACATTCTCAGCGGTTAGGACTCCATGATTCTGCAACAGAAAATCTTCAAAGTTTAATAAGATGTTATCACTGACACCTTTTATTAAATGAACAAATTACATTATAATATTTGAAATGTATTTTTGGGTATGTTTTTGCTTGTACTCTGATCCATGATGCCTGAGACATTGCCTCTTTAGCTGTGCATATTGAATGTTGGATAATTCACTTTGCAAAGAATATCCAAAGCTTGCACATTATTGGCAGTCTGAAGAGCTTCACTACATTGCTAAACTAGGGGAAAATCCCTGTGCAAAGTGAAATTTCACTTGCAAAGAGAAGAGCCTATTTGCTTTTAGTAACTCAAGCCCATTAAATCATGTTTTTCGTACATTTAAACTCTACACACCTGTGCAAAGATTAACTCAGAAGCAAAATCAAGATGCTCCTCCAGTTTGTCTGAAGCTGAAAGCTCCCGCCGCTTTTGTTCGATGAGAATTTCAACAATCTTTTTCAAGTCATTTCTAGAGTACACAAAAAAAGATTATTTTCAGAACTAGTGTAATTATTTTTAAATTGGTACAGTTACATTCACTGTGGGAAGACCTTTGTTTAGACACTGATAACTCACGCTGATTTCTCATACTTCTTGTAGAGCCAGGAAAATTTAAAGAAAATGTCAGGTTTCAAGATAAGGGTTTCCCATGCCTCAAAGTATTTCTGGATCTTCAGGACAATTTCATTTTCTGAAAGAACACAACATCTGTGGTAAAATTGACACATGTGTAAGCCATGTCCAAACATACATACATGCAATAAGTTTTCTTATGTACTGTATATTGTGCAATACAAGCTCAGAGAAATAAAAATTAAAGACTACGTCCTCTCTTAAAAAAAGGACTTTATGTTTTAAACATCTGATACATTAGTAGACTTGTTTGCACATTTTATTTTTTTGTTTGTTTCATTTTTTAATTGTTACTGGGGTTACGTCAATGTTGGCTTTCAGCTGTAGTGACATAAAAATGCGAAGGAGCAGGATAGAATTTTTTTCTGAAACCAGCAAATTTCGGGGGGCAGGAGGCGGAGCCTAGCGGAGCAGACATGCATTGTTAGAGCTCCACACCGCTGAGGAGAGAAGAGAAGGACAAAGCGGAGCCTGCAGGCTCAAAAAGTATCCATTTGAACCTTTTTGCCCCAGGGAACAAACTGTGAAAGTTTGGGCAGGAAATATGGTACTGGGAGGAAACCGTGGCAGAAATAAAAATCACCTCACAAAGAGCTCACAGGCACTCACTGCAGCTGAAGCAGCTCCAGTCACCTCACAAGATACAGCATCAGGGCGCTCTCACAGACAGAAAATGTCACAGCAAGACTCTCCATTTGAGTCAGATACAGAACAAATCCTCTCACAAACTTCTCCACAAGCCTCCTCAGTATCCCCAGTAATATTATTACAATTTGAAAAGATGCTTCATAAGGCTTTAAAACAAACCTCAGACCAAATAACAAAAAGCCTAACCAAAGAAATAAGAGAGCTTGGAAACCGCACCGCAGCCTTAGAAATAAAAATGGATGAAATTAAAATCACAACCCAAGAAAATATAACAGAATTGGAACAATTAAAAAAAGAGAATTTAATACTTCAAACTAAGCTCGAAGATTACGAAAATAGAGCCAGACGTTCAAACTTGCGCATAAGGGGAATACCTGAAACTGTGACAGACCTGCAATCTACTATTACTGCTCTATTACAAGAACTAAAGCCAGATATCCCTATTGAACGTTTAGAACTGGACAGAGTACACAGAGCCCTCACAGCCAAAAAGAAAGATGGACCCCCACGTGATATAATCACAAAATTTCATTATTACAGAACGAAAGAACAAATACTAATTGCTGCAAGAGAAAAAAAGGAACTTAATTTTCAAGGACACAATTATCAAATTTTTGCTGACCTATCCCAACTTACTATTACTAAAAGACGATCCATGAAACCCCAACTAATGGAACTGCAACGCCACAATATTATGTATCAATGGGGCTTCCCCTTTTCAGTCAGATTTAACTACCAAGGTACAATTTACAGAAGCAGATCAGCAGATGAACTACAACAAACCCTTTTAAAATTAAATCTGACAGAACCCACAAGCAGCAACACTCCCACACGCAGAAGAATGGCGTCATCTTCACCTTCAGGCAGCACCCAGAAAATTTCAGAACAAAATGGGAATCATCATTCTCACAAAAGAGGCCGTTATGCCACATCATCCATGGACCAAGAAGATTCAATGGACTGACATCCTAATTCCTGATATCTCTTCATTTATTATACTAAGAGATGGTTCTCTATAAAAAAACCTATATTTATAACTGAATGTAACTGCATTCTGATAGTCACACACTGTGTGGGATCATGTTACATTCCAGTTATATTTCTTATTACTTCTGATTCATATAGCCTTAGAATATATAAGTGAAATAAGGAAATTCTTGTTCAGTTATATATTATCAGGTAATAACAATAGATTTATTACTTTTTAGGACAAATATGTTCAATAATCCAGAAGTAATGGAAGCTTTTTCTTTCTTTTTCTTAAAACAAATATATTATTACCTAACTAGTTCCTAGAATTGTGTTTTTGTTTATTCTAATCTGAAGCAATACAACCTCAATTTTATGAGTTAACATATCTAAACAGTTACATATGAATAAAATATGTAATTGTTTAATCTAAAAGGGTTAAAATTCCAAAATAATTCAAACTATCTTCATCAAACGTTTAGAACGATCGGATTTTCCAACAACTTTGTGTGACCGTGTGTATGCAAGACAAGTTTGAGCCAACATCCGTCGGAAAAAATTATAGGATTTTGTTGTCGGAATATCCGAACAAAGTCCGACCGTGTGTACGGGGCATAACTCTATTTGGTGTACTTCAGTATGAAATGAAAAAGTGATTCTTTTTGTGATACTTTTAGTTATTGTTTTGTAATTTATTACTTTTGATACACTTTAGAAACCCTATGCATTCAAAATGTTTTCAATCTGAGCTACTTGCCCTTACCGTAGCTTTCAGAAACATTTTGTTCATTCTTAAATATATATATTCTGCAGTATTTACAAGGGGAACAATATAAAGTAGTTAAGTACATTTTCTTTGTTTCTTTATTTATCTTGTTCAGGGCTAAAAACATTTAAAGTTGGACTCCAGGAAACTTGAAAGTAGTCTGTTGCAGTGGGCTGCACTGGCACTGCAGTTAACTACTTGTTTAGGTATAGGGGGCATGGAAAAATAGATTTACGGTACTTACCTGATCTTTCACTCCTTTGTGCTGATAGACTGGTCCCTGCACCATCTTCTCCAGCATTCCAAGGTCCTGGCACCATCGAGATGGATATAGGGTCCATTGCCATACCTTTGATGTGAGGCCAAGGCAGAGGTAGGAGAGGCTCCCACCTTGGGTGCTCTGCTGAGAAGGGGGGGGGGGTTGCATATAGAGTGTGAGCCTCTTTTGCCTCCACATAGCCACTACCATTTCCTGCTGTAAGGCAAACCAGATTTCTAGTACCTAAAGTGAAGTGCGGATTCATGCTCATGCACATTGCACATGTGCTAATATTAATGAGCGAAAGACCAATGTCACTTGTGCAGGGCCAGTTTATCACGATTGGGCGACTGGTGAACTTGTACACGCACATGTGCGCATGCCAATTAGCACTTGTTGCCCAGTGGCTTATTCAAACTGCTCTATCACTGTGAGCAGTTGCTGAATGATATTCAGTTTGTTCCTGTGTTCTCAAGACCTGATCTGCTGTCCCTGATTATTCGTGTATGACCCGGCTTTCCTTTGGACTTCACCTGTGCTCTTGCTCTAGCTCTGTTACCTACTACTCCAACCTTGGCTTGTTTACTGGAACCGATCTGCCTGCTGACTTTGTATTTTTTTGCCCGGCTGTTAACGACCTTGGCCTATCTCCTGGACTTGCTTTGCCTGCCTCGCTTCCTGGTTGCCGCTGACTGCTGCTCTTCTCCTGGTTCTGCTTTCATCCCATGCTCTGGTGCCAAGCTGCTCCTGCATCCTGCTCCAAGGACTGTGACTACCAGCTCTACCCACCTACAGGGTGGACATCACCAGCTAGCTACTATGGCACTCGTGCCACTCCTTGCCTTTACACTCTCTGTCTCCACCTTCAGGAGTGTAAAGCGAGAGGTGCAAGAAAGGCCTCCACATCATTTCAGTCTTCACCAGGTACATAATACCTGCACTGTGTGGGACTAAGCGGTCAATTAATGAAATGACCAAAGCCATTTCAGTTTCACATTATTTAAGGGCTAGCATGATATGACTAGATAAAATAGGAAATGATTTCTATTCAGAAAAAAAGAAAAACAATACATTTTCAGGTTCACTGCAGATAATGATGCTGAGCATCTAGCTATCTGCATGTAACAGCTGTAACTAATTACTATGTAACAAAATACTTATATTGTTTCTATGAATGAGGCTCTTGGACTCAGGCCAGTACCTTAACTATTAAACTGATAAAGGGTCCCAGCATAGGGCGCACATGGGAGAAAGCTAGCTGGGGAGAGAAGGAGGAATGTAGAGCATATTAGGCACTATGTGGAGGTTGAAATTGAAGTGATATTAAAGAAGAACTGCAGTCTGCTCACATAATTTGTAATAAAAAGATCGTTGCCATTCTGAAGTTTCCCTCCAACCACTTTGCATATTAGTTTATATATACTGTGATCCTGTACTTGCCAATTATGCTGCAGAAATCTCCCTCCACTGAGTCTGGCTGCAGCCATTTTAACTGTGGGCAGCTGAAGCTGCTGCCTGTTCACTTCCTGGATTTACACAAACACTCAGGGGCACACCTCCAGCTCTGCAGCCCTGCAGCTCTCATTGGCCCTCTTATGACTCATCCCCCCTCCCTTTCTGGCAAACTCTCACAAGAGTGAGAGAGAGCTGTGCATGATGTCATAAGCCTAGGCTAATGACCAGAAAAGAAACAGGAAGTGTGCTGTATAAGGTATTAACTGGCAGAAAAAAAATGTTTCACTATCCAAAGTTAAAACAACAAGGACAGAAGATTTAATAGATGGAAAGTTGAAACAATGACTGAAGGCCCGCTTTAAGGGCAAAATAAAAAATTACAGATATGATTCAGCCTGTCACCAGCATTAACCAAGCAGCCATTGTCCTGTGACTTTTTTTTATCTGTTGATTCTGCTGTTATTTTTCAACATCCTTTAAGACTAAGCTATGCAACCA
Source organism: Aquarana catesbeiana (assembly GCF_042186555.1). Taxonomy (NCBI): domain Eukaryota; kingdom Metazoa; phylum Chordata; class Amphibia; order Anura; family Ranidae; genus Aquarana; species Aquarana catesbeiana. The sequence goes on along the minus strand of NC_133326.1, from coordinate 74,807,199 downwards.
AAGTGGGTTTCAGAGGGTTGAGCCAAGCCATTTAACACTGACAGGGGTGCTTACAATTGTCAACTTTTTGCCATTTAGGTAAAACCTTTATGTTATCCCAAAAGGGAAAGGTTGCTATAACTGCTTAAAAAGTGTTAGGTGGAGTTAAGCTTTACTTTGTTAGTCACTTATGTGAGATCCTTCTAAATCTACTAGTCCATCTAACACGACCCTCTCCAGTGCTGCAATGCTGTTGTCCAAGGGTGACTCTATTGTTTCTCCATAGATAGAGAAGCCATTACCGGTCAGATCACCAGGTGAAAAAAAATCCTTAAAAAAAAAAAGGAAACAAATGCAGCCTTCACATTTAAAGTGGTTCTAAAGCAATAGTTTTTTTTTATCTTAATGCATTCTCTCTCTTGATTGGCTGAGACAGACAGTTGGCACCATTGGCTCCCGCTGCTGTCAATCAAAGTCAGTGAGCCAATGAGGAGATAGAGGGGGTGGGGCCGAGCCACGGCTCCATGTCTGAATGGACACACAGAGCAGCGGCTTGGCTCAGGTGCCCCCATAGCAAGCTGCTTGCTGTGGGGGCACTCGGCAGGAGGGAGAGGCCAGGAGCTCTAGCAAGGGACCCGAGAAGAGGAGGATCGGGGCTGCTCTGTGCAAAACCACTGCACAGAGCAGGTGAGTTTAACATATTTGTTACTTTTAGACAAATAAAAAAAAAAAAAAAGACTTTAGTATCAATTAATAATCAAGTTTTGTTTTTTGGGTTTAATATTGCTTTAAGTCCTGCAGGATGTACCTAGTACATCTTTGGCCATTGAGTAGTCAAGTAATGGCAGATGAACAGTTTACCTAGCAATTAACTCTCTTTGGATTGCAGCAAACATTTTGCCATAGTCATAAACCATATTTATACCTGGATTTGGCCACAGATTCACCAGAATAAGTTGAATTTGCCCACCACTGGCCCTTTCGGCTTCACAGCCAGTTCCCTACTGCACATGCGCGAAGCGTGCTGCGCTTTCTACCTGGCCCGGTGACGGAAGAAGGGGGGTGAAAAATCCAGGGGGACCTCGCCGCAGCCAGGTTCCCTGTAAGTGGGGAAGGGTACCTGTCAAAAAAAGGTACCTGTTGCCCCCTCCCCGCTGCAAAAGTGCCAAATGTGGCACCGGAGGGGGGGAGGAAGCAAACAAGCGGAGCTTCCACTTTTGAGCAATTTATTGAAAGATAGTTTATATGTACCACATTTCTTCTTGTATCAATTTGTCTATAACAGATTTAGTGAGTTGGCGCTGCTTGTAGTGTATATACACTCTATAATATGGAGAGCTCGAGATCACCCTTCCAGCCGCTTTTAAAGTTTTTATTGAACTTCTCAAAACAAGCAAACAAGACAGCTTTCTTCAGCAAAAATAACAAACATTCCATAACCCTGGTCTCACAAAAAACAATACGATGGTTCATCACCAGTATGCCAGTCCCATACCAGGGTTTAGGATTTCTGCCTGTTTCAGGGTGCCACAAGGGGCACAGCAGTTCAGCAAACAGTCTCAGTTGGCAGACAGTCCACACTTAGCACATAGCTGTGAATTACTCCACTCTACCCAACAGACATCTGCTGGCCGTTTCCTGTTCCATTTTTGGACTCTAATGCAGATGGGTTAACTCTTTCAGGACCAGAGAACCTGTAATCAGGGTTTGGAGGCTGTCTCCCAGTCTCTCTGAGTTTTCAAATTTTGGGTCCCAAATGAGGACTTGCCTATCCTGAGAGAACTGTAAACTCTTTTTTTTTCATCTGGAACCCCTGGTGAAAACCCCTGAGTACTCAGAAATGTTTCTTGTACTCTTCCTTAAAAGGACCACAACCCAAATAGTGGAGAAATATCTCCAGTGCAGGACACATCCCTGGCGTACCTTATAACTGCTTTCATAAAAAGTTACGGCCTATTAGAAAAAAAAATGTAGGCACCTTATTAACCTGGATCGTACATATTTATAGAGTAGGTTTATTTTTATTAATTAGACTTATAGTGGGCTGATTGCCATGGAATTGCTTCAATCCCATACCTTAGCTTTCCGCTTCTACTATTCTGTGCCATGACTGGCACCTGCCATAGAGAATAATGGCCGGCACCAGAGACTCTGGAGATCCTCTGGAGATGCTCCATCTTTCTCTAGGAAAGACAATAAAGCATGTCGAGGACAGCAAAGGGCGAAAGCTGAGCTGTGAACCAGGCACATAATTATTGCAGTGGGGTTCAATACAGATGTTCTGGCTTACATACCGTCAGTAGGAATTCTTAGGAAGAGGTTGTTAGAGGTGTCAAATATGATGAGTCTCATAAGCTTGAGCACATTTACATTTCCCAGTTGATCAGTGACGTCAGATAGTTTTGCCAGGAATCGTTCGGTGGACTTCAAACAGTGTTCTGTAGTCTGGATAAGTCCAGGTCCAGACAGAGCTGAAAGAAGAATAGTAGAGAAGTAGGAAGCGGTTCTATTTAATTACTGCAAGCCTAATTGCTCTATAACTCCAAACCAGTTAGTGGATATGAGGCACTAATTCAATATACAGCGGTACAATTTTCCATAATTAACTGTCTTCCCTGCAGATTTTGTTCATTAGCAGTTTTTTGTCAGCTTCGTGTAATGAGTTTTGTGACACACAGTACGGTATAAACAGCTTATAACAAGCTATTTCTGTAACTCTAATGACGGTGTGTGTTTTCTAGAAATATTTATATCAGTGAGTCCGAATTACCCATTTTATATCGGTAACATGCTGTGTTTACACATCACCTATTAGTTCTATGCAATGACCAGAAAGGCACCCATGAAATGTACACAAGGACTGTTAGATCAATATACCTATGTATATTAACCTCTTCAATGCTGGGCACATTCACCCCCTTCCTGCCCAGGCTAATTTTCAGCTTTCAGCGCTCTCACATTTTGAAAGACAATTGTGCGGTCATGCAACACTGTACCCATATTAATTTTTAATATTTTTTTTTAGACAAATAGAGCTTTCTTTTGGTGGTATTTAATCACCACTGGATTTTCTATTTTTTTTCTAAACAAACAAAAAGGATCAAAAAATCTTGCAAATAAGTAATTTTTTACTTATAAGTAAATAAGTAATTTTTCTCCTTCACTGATGTCCACTGATGAGGCTGCACTGATGAGGTGGTACTGATGAGGCGGTACTGATGAGGCTGCACTGATAGGCGGCACTGATGGTCACCGATAAGCCGCACTGATGAGACAGCACTGACAGGCGGCACTGATGGATACTGATGAAAAGGCACTGATGGGGTTGCACTGATAGACTGCACTGATGGGCACTGATAGGTTCTCATAAGGCGGCCCTGATAGGTGGCACTGATGAGACTGCACTGATTATCAGTATAAATGTGCCCTATCGGAATTGCCGGTTTCTTGCCCGCCTCTCCTCACACTGTGACAGCATGCAAGGAAAAGAATGCCAATAACTGGCAAGTTTGTTTACATAAGATCAGCTGTATTTGGACACACCTGACCACATGGTAAAGGGCCACTGTGATTGGCACCCTTGCCGCACGATCAGCTGTGTCCGAACGAGACAGCGATAACAGAGCACACCAGATGCACACCCCAGGGGGTACATAGTTCTGGGAAGATGTCCATGGATGCCCTCCCAGAACTGGATGACTGCGTTGTAGCCGTCTTTTGGCTACAGCACAGTCGGGAAGTGGTTAATGCTCTATGCACCCTGAATAATCTTATTACACAAGACTGATTGGATGCATCAAATTCACTAATTTAAATACTGACATTTTTCTGAATGTATAGCATTTCCTAATCAGTAAGTATCAAGCTGTACAATGTGAATGAACATGTAGCAAAACTCAGCTATATATTTTTCCCTAAACATGTAATTGTACTGCTACTTAATTCAACTTAATTGAAGGGACAGCAAATCTAAATCACAGGCTGTGATATGTGAAACAACTATAGAGGCATACCCCACTTTTTAGTACACAATGGGGTTTATTTACTAAAGCTGGGAAATGCAAATTCAGGCTCACTTCTGCATAGAAACCAATGAGCTTCTAACCTCGGCTTGTTCAATTAAGCTTTGGTAATAAAACCTGGAAACTCATTGGTTTCTATGCAGAAGTGAGCCTGATTTTGCACTTTCCAGCTTTAGTAAATAAACCCCATTATGTACTTAAAAGTGGGGTATGCCTGTAGTTTGGAGTTCTCTATAGATGCAAACGTTTCACTTTTGAAAATTGAGAACTCCAGCTAAACATGAATTTGAGCAGCAACTCAAGCCAAACAGTAAAATAAATAAATTTAAAGCCTAAGGAAGATATTAAAGGTATACTGAGCCTACAGTTTTATGTACGCCCTGATATTGCCTAGCCTCCTGTGGCCTTGTGGACTGCCATGTGCTGTGGACATGGGCATACTGGTGACATCTGCTCTTAGCAATTGATCTCATTTACAGAGCAAGCACGCTGACTACATTTTACAGTGCGTGGTTTGGCATTTATCTTGTAGTAAAAAAAAAAAAAAAATGTATATGTTTGGGAGAAAGAATATACATGTCTATTCATAATGTATAATTCAGTATCTACATCCAAAATCAAAAACTATATATAATTAAAATATAAGAAAAGGACTTTTGTTATACCTTAATATTGCACACCATCAGATTCTGTAAAATCACACTGAATTTATTGTTGTCATAATAAAAAAAATATATTTACCTAAAATTTAAATAAAATATTAGACATCCATTTCATTTTGTTTCAACATCAATAGTTAAGTATGGTGATATAGCCATTACTATGTTGCTTCATTCTGACATAAAGTTCACGTGTAATAATTTAATTTAATTTTACGTTATTTATTGGGTCACATACAGCAGCAACACAAAATGACTGATTTCCAAAAAAAAAAAAAAAAAGGTCTTTATAAAGGTAGTTTTTGCAAAGATAAACGAAAACTGATTTTTTTATTGTGTCACAGTGATAGGCCATAATGAGCAGTGCAAAGAAGAAAGACAATATAGCTAACATGCATTGGAAAGTATACAATAAAGTTTTCAACTTCATGCAAATTGCCAAACACTGTCAAAATAGCCACATAGCATAGTTTGCGGCCTTCTTTTTAGTAGCATACTTTAGGGTGTATAAAGTATAACAAAATGTCAACCCAGAGTGCCCTAAAACACTTCAAGCCACAAACATTCCAGAAATACAGCAAATGTTTTTATATAAAATTGTTTCAGAGAAAACAGCCAAGCATATGACACAGTGGCTGAAAACGATGTAATTGTTTTGATAAAGACTTGGGCCAAAATCTAAGAAGTAGAGAAGTCTGCTTTTAACATTTAGAATATTTCAAAGCCAACAGCCATAAATATTGAATAGACTTGCATTAGTACTTTGCTATTATGTTAGAGGAAGATATGAGACATAACATGTTACACGAGTACCTAATAGTACATGGTCTATAAATGTTCTTAAAGTGACCACAACCCAATTACTAAAGAGGAACTTCATAGTGGTCAGGAGCACCCTGGTGGTTGGAAGACCATACAGAGACAACTGGAATCCCAGAATGCCAAACTGATGAGAGAGAAGTAGCTGAATATTATTACACATGCGTGTATATTACACTATTAACCGCTTCAATACAGGGCTCTTTTACCCCCTTCCTGCCCAGACCAATTTTCAGCTTTTAGCACTGTTACATGCGGTCATGCAACACCATATCCAAGTTACATTTTTATTATTTTTTCACACAAATAGAGCTTTGAGTTTTGCTACATGAAAATTTTGAAAAAAAAAAGTTTTTCTTAGTTTCTGTCAGTAAATAAGTACATTTTCTCCTTCACTGATGTGCGCTGATTAGGTGGCACTGATGGGCACGGATAGGCTGCACTGAGGAAGCGGCACTGATGAAAGCGGCACTGATTAGGTGTCACTGATGAGGAGGCACTAATATACCACACTGATGGGCACTGTTAGGTAGCACTGATTTGCGGCACTGATTGGTGTCACTGGTGGGCACTGATTGATGTCACTGATAGGCACTGATTGGTGTCACTTCTGGGCATTGCTGGGGCTGCACTGATAATCAGGGCACTCAAGAGATGCTGCTGATCTGCTCTGTCAGTGTGAAGTGAGGAGAGCCGATAAATGGCACTTCCGTATTTACATGTGATCGGCTGTGATTGGACATAGTCAATCACATGGGTAAAGAGCCGCATCATCAGCTCTTTACTGAGATTGGGGTCGCCGCAGATCAGGATCGAGATTGCCGCACTGCGTGCCCCCGCAGGCGCGCAAGGGTGGTGAGACTGGGGCTCCGTCATATGACTGCGCTCCAGAATGAGAGGGGATCCCACGCGAGGTATTTAGAGTTATGGCACTGAGAGCACTGAGGTGATTGGGAAGAAGCATGAAGATTGCATGTTGTTCCAGAGCAACTGATGTCACTGTAGCAATTACCCCCATAACCTCTCTCCAAAATACCACAATCGCTGAGCAGGACCAAAATATGTGAATAAAATCTCCTGGAACATTCCCACACCTCCAACAGTTCTGGGGGTTCAATGGGGACATTCTATATAATTTATGGGGTGTATAATAGCTTCTATGTGTTATCTTAAATTGTATGAGTTTATCTCGAAGAACACTGTATTGGACTGTTTTTAATCTTTTTGGCTCTATACACCACCACAATGGATTTGAAATGAAAAGAACAAGATGTGCTTTAACTGCAGACTTTCAGCTTTAATCTGAGGGTATTTACATCCAAATCAGGTGAACGGTGTAGGAATTACAACAGTTTGTATATGTGCCTCCCTCTTTTTAAGGTACCAAAAGTAATGGGACAGATTAACAATCATCCATCAAACTTTCACTTTTTAATACTTGGTTGCAAATCCTTTGCAGTCAATTACAGCCTGAAGTCTGGAACGCATAGACATCACCAGGGGTTTCATCCCTGGTGATGCTCTGCCCGGCCTCTACTGCAACTCTCTTCAGTTCCTGCTTGTTCTTGGGGCATTTTCCCTTCAGTTTTGTCTTCAGCAAGTGAAATGCATGCTCAATCAGATTCAGGTCAGGTGATTGATTTGGCCATTGCATAACATTCCACTTCTTTCCCTTAAAAAACTCTTTGGTTGCTTTCGCAGTATGCTTCGGGTCATTGTCCATCTGCACTGTGAAGAGCTGTCCAATGAGTTCTGAAGCATTTTGCTGAATATGAGCAGATAATATTGCCCAAAACACTTCAGAATTCATCCTGCTGCTTTTGTCAGCAGTCACATCATCAATAAATACAAGAGAACCAGTTCCATTGGCAGCCATACATGCCCACGCCATGACACTACCACCACCATGCTTCACTGATGAGGTGGTATGCTTTGGATCATGAGCAGTTCCTTTCCTTCTCCATACTCTTCTCTTCCCATCACTCTGGTACAAGTTGATCTTGGTCTCATCTGTCCATAGGATGTTGTTCCAGAACTGTGAAGGCTTTTTAAGATGTTGTTTGGCAAACTCTAATTTGGCCTTCCTGTTTTTGAGGCTCACCAGTGGTTTACGTCTTGTGGTGAACCCTCTGTATTCACTCTGGTGAAGTCTTCACTTGATTGTTGACTTTGACACACATACACCTACCTTCTGGAGAGTGTTCTTGATCTGGCCAACTGTTGTGAAGGGTGTTTTCTTCACCAGGGAAAGAATTCTTCGGTCATCCACCACAGTTGTTTTCCGTGGTCTTCCGGGTCTTTTGGTGTTGCTGAGCTCACCGGTGCGTTCTTTCTTTTTAAGGATGTTCCAAACAGTTGATTTGGCCACACCTAATGTTTTTGCTATCTCTCTGATGGGTTTGTTTTGTTTTTTCAGCCTAATGATGGCTTGCTTCACTGATAGTGACAGCTCTTTGGATCTCATATTGAGAGTTGACAGCAACAGATTCCAAATGCAAATAGCACATTTGAAATGAACTCTGGACCTTGTATCTGCTCCTTGTAAATGGGATAATGAGGAAATAACACATACCTGGCCATGGAACAGCTGAGCAGCCAATTGTCCCATTACCTTTGGTCCCTTAAAAAGTTTGAGGCAAACTGTTGTAATTCCTACACTGTTCACCTGATTTGGATGTAAATACTCTCAAATTAATGCTGAAAGTCTGCAGTTAAAGCACATCTTGTTTGTTTCATTTCAAATCCATTGTGGTGGTGTATAGAGCCAAAAAGATTAGAATTGTCCCAATATTTATGGACCTGACTGTACATCACATTTATTCATGTTGCTACATTTTTTATTATATGATCATATTTCTATGAATTGATTATAATATATTATATGTATTTATTTCTGGTGATACACCTTCTATTGTATGATAACAATTACATGAATTGGTGTTGGTATATAATTGTAATTTTTATTTCTATTTAAGAGATAAGACATAGTTTAATGTAAAGACATTTTTTTAAAGTTTAATCACTGTTAAGAGCCAAAAATGTTTCATGGACAAATTGCACATATTAGGCTGCAATGGAAGACAGAGAGACAAGGCTAGGTTTGTTTATGAAATAAAAATTGGCGTGCTTTTTCAGAGCCATAAGTCAGAAAAACAGATTTACTAGACAGTATGTACTGCTTTTGTGCTAAGATGCAAAATCAGAGGCAGAGAGCAGATTTAATCTGGAATAAAGAAATAGAAATGTTTTTTTTCTGGGACTGAAGACCAATATGAATGACCTTATAAAGCTGAGAAAAGAAGCCATATATCACTCATAAAAGAACATATATACCTAAAGTTTCCATTCCATTTTAAACAGAATCTCATCTTTTTGGATATGAGGTCATTTTTGAGGGACAGAGTAGGTGTATATCAATTCCAAATATTCAATTAAATAATAAATAAAATAGTAAATACATTTGTACTGAGACACTTTATAAAAATTGAACAGATTCGTTGGACAGCAGTACACTTTTTATAAAGAAGGCAACTTCAGAAGCAGTTATTTTTCAGACAGAAATAATCAGACTGTTATTTTTATCAGACACTACATTAAAATGATACTGCTTTGCTGCAGAGAAAATTTCTTAATGGGTGGCAATTTCAGAAGCAGAGTTTAGGCATATTTCAGCCAGTAAAATTATATTACACTGTTATTTTTTCAGAAATGGTATACAAATTAAAATGCTCAGAATCCAGTTCTATTTAAAAGGGATTTTATTTCAGAGAGAAGTCATATTTGAGCCAAAGATATTTAGACTGTTAAAGTGCCTTGAAAAAGTATTCATACCCCTTGAAACTTTCCACATTTTGTCATGTTACAACCAAAAACGTAAATGTATTTTATTGTTTTTTTATGTGATAGACCAACACAAAGTGGCTGATAATTGTGAAGTGGAAGGAAAATGATAACTGGTTTTCAACATTTTTTACAAATAACTATGTAAAAAGCGTGGCGTGCATTTGTATTCAGCTCCCCAGAGTCAATACTTTGTCTATTTTTGGAGATGTCTCTACCAGGTTTGCACATCTAGAGAGTGACATTTTTGCCCATTCTTCTTTGAAAAATAGCTCAAACTCTGTCAGATTAGATGCAGAGCATCTGTGAACAGCAATTTTCAAGTCTTGCCACAGATTCTCAATTGGATTTAGGTCTGGACTTTGACTGGGCCATTCTACCACATAAATATGCTTTTATCTAAACCATTCCATTGTAGCTCTGGCTGTATGTTTAGGGTCGTTGTCTTGCTGGAAATTGAACCTCCGCCCCAGTCTCAAGTCTTTTGCAGACTCTAACAGGTTTTCTTCTAAGATTGCCCTGTATTTGGCTCCATACATCCTCCCATCAACTCTGACCATCTTCCCTGGCCCTGCTGAAGAAAAGCATCTGCCACCACCATGTTTCACGGCTTTTTTATGCTGCCACCACCATGTTTCATGGTGGGGATGGTGTGTTCAGGGTGATGTGCAGTGCTAGTTTTCTGCCACACACATAGCGTTTTTCTTTTAAGGCCAAAAAGTTCAATTTTGGTTATATGACCAGAGCACCTTCTTCCACATATTTGCTGTGTCTCCCACATGGCTTCTCGCACACTAGAAATGGGACTTCTTATGACTTTCTTTCAACAATGACTTTCTTCTTGCCACTTTTCCATAAAGGCCAGATTTGTGGAGTGCACGACTAATAGTTGTCCTGTGGACAGAACAGCAGCCTCTGTTGGCTGCTTCTCTGATTAATGCTCTCCATTTCCCGGCCTGTCAGTTTAGGTGGCTGGCCATGTCTTAGTAGGTTTGCAGTTGTGCCATACTCTTTCCATTTTCGGATGGTGGATTGAACATGGCTCTGTGAGATGTTCAAAGCTTGGGATATTTTTTTTTTAACTTAACACTGCTTTAAACTTCTCCACAGCTTTATCCCTGACTTGTCTGGTAGTTGTCCTGTGGACAGATTCTCTCATCTGAGCTGCGGATCTCTGCAGCTCCTCCAGAGTTACCATGGACCTCTAGGCTGCTTCTCTGATCAATGCTCTCCTTGTCTGGCCTGTCAGTTTAGGTGGACGGCCATGTCTTGGTAGGTTTGCAGTTGTGCCATACTCTTTCCATTTTCGAATGATGGATTAAACAGTGCTCCATAAGATGTTCAAAGTTTGGGATTATTTTTTTATAACCTAACCCTGCTTTGAACTTCTCCACAACTTTATCCCTGACATCTGTTCCTTGGCCTTCATGATGCTGTTTACTCACTAAGGTCTTCTAACAAACCTCAGAGGGCTTCACAGAACAGCTGTATTTATACTGAGATTCAATTACACACAGGTGGACTCTATTTACTAATTAGGTGACCTCTGAAGGAATTGGTTCCACTAGATTTTAGTTAGGGGTATCAGAGAGCCGAATACAAATGCATGCCACCCATTTTGCATATTTATTTGTAAAAAAAATTGAAAACCATTTAGCATTTTCCCTCCATTTCACAATTATGTGCCACTTTGTGTTGGTCTATCACATAAAATCCCAATAAAATACATTTACGTTTTTGGTTGTAACATGACAAAATGTGGAAAGTTTCAAGGGGTATGAATACTTTTTCAAAGGCACTGTATTTCTCTGATACCAACTCTAAATATACAGATTTGTTGCACAGAATCAAAGCAAAGGCAAATTCTAGAAGGAGTATCTTTAATTATAAAAAGACTGTATGCTCCTTATAACCACAGGGAAAGTATTGTACAAATTATCAGCACCAATATTTTTTTCTACTTAAAGTGGTTGTAAATGCAGAAGGTTTTTTATCTTAATACATTCTATGCATTAAGATAAAATGCCTTCTGTGTGCAGCAGCCACACCAGCACCCTCTAATACTCACCTGAGCCTCATCTCTATCCAGTGATGTCCACGGGTGCCTCGGCCGTCCGTGACTCTCCCTCCTGGCTAAGACACAGCATCTGCACCATTGGCTTCTGCTGCTGTCAATCAAAGTCAGTTAGCCAATCAGGAGAGAGAGGGGCAGGCTGAATCTAGGCTCCATGTCTGAATGGACAAACAGAGCTGCAGCTCGGCTTGGCAGGAGGGAGGGGCCAGGACAGCTGAAGAGGGACCCGAGAAGAGGAGGATCTGGGTTGCCCTGTGCAAAACCACTGCACAGAGCAGGTAAGTATAACATGTTTATTATTTTTATAGGAAAAAAAAACAAGACTTTACAATCACTTTAAAGAATCACTATTAATTCACACTAGGCCCAAAAAATCTATTGCAGGCACCATAATGTAGCCTGCATCAAAGCCAAAAAAACAAATGCCAACTAAGGTACAGCAGCAAATGACCAGGGCATTTTTGCAATTTAGCACTGTGCTACTTTAACTGACAACTGTGCGGTCATGCAACACTGTACGCAAATTCAATTAATATAATTTTTTTCACATGAATAGAGCTTTCTTTTGTTAGTATTTGATCACCACTGTGTTTTTTTATTTTTTATTATATAAACGAAAAATAGACTGAAAATTTTGAAAAAAAAGTCAAATTTCTTCATATTTTTGGTAAAAAAAAATCCCAAAAAGTGTATATTAATTGATTTTTTGTGAAAGGTATGGTGTCTACAAACTATGGTATATTTAATATATATACAGTATCTCACAAAAGAGAGTACACCCCTTACATTTTTGTAAATATTTTATTATATCTTTTCATGTGACAACACTGAAGAAATGACACTTTGCTACAATGTAAAGTAGTGAGTGTACAGCTTGTATAACAGTGTAAATTTGCTGTCCCCTCAAAATAACTCAACACACAGCTATTAATGTCTAAACTGCTGGCAACAAAAGTGAGTACACCCCTAAGTGAAAATGTCCAAATTGAGCCCAATTAGCCATTTTCCCTCCCCGGTGTCATGTGACTCGTTAGTGACAAGCTCCTTTCACACATTGATTTACATTTTGATGGACTCCGCTTGCTCAGCAGGGATCGATCCATGGATCCCTGCTGAGCCGGCGGATGACAGGTCCATCTCTGCTCACTGTGCAGGGACGGACCACCTGTCCTTTTTCATCCAATCCCATTTCACCAGACGGATGGAAAATAGGGTTTCCATCTGTCTGCATTTAGTGGATCAGAGCAGATCGGATGTCAGCGGACATGTCACCGCTGACATCCGTCGCTCCATAGAGGTACATGAAGCGTCCATTCAGGTCCATCTGAAAAACTGACAGGCGGACCTGCATGTGTGAAAGAGCCCTTACAAGGTCTCAGGTGTGAATAGGGAGCAGGCATGTTAAATTTGTTGTTATCGCTCTCACTTTCTCATACTGGTCACTGGAAGTTCAACATGGTAACTTATGGCAAAGAACTCTCTGAGGATCTGATTAAAAGAATTGTTGCTCTACATAAAGAGGGCCTAGGCTATAAGAAGATTGCCAAGACCCTGAAACTGAGCTGCAGCACAGTGGCCAAGACCATACAGCGGTTTAACAGGACAGGTTCCACTCAGGACAGGCCTCGCCACGGTCGACTAAACAGGTTGAGTGTATGTGCTCAGCGTCATATCCAGAGGTTGTCTTTGGGGAAATAGACATATGAGTGCTGCCAGCATTGCTGCAGAGGTTGAAGGGGTGCCGCCCCCTTCAACCTGTCAGTGCTCAGACTATACACTGCATCAAATTGGTCTGCATGGTTGTTGTCAACAGAAGGAAGCCTCTTCTAAAGAGGATGCACAAGAAAGCCCAAAAAACAGTTTGTTGAAGACAAGCAGACTAAGGACATGGATTAATGGAACCATGTCCTGTGGTTTGAAGAGACCAAGATAAACTTATTAAGTTCAGATGGTGTCAATCGTGTGTGGCGGCAACCAGGTGAGGAGTACAAAGACAAGTGTGTCTTGCCTACAGAAGGAAGCCTCTTCTAAAGAGGATGCACAAGAAAGCCCAAAAAACAGTTTGTTGAAGACAAGCAGACTAAGGACATGGATTAATGGAACCATGTCCTGTGGTTTGAAGAGACCAAGATAAACTTATTAAGTTCAGATGGTGTCAATCGTGTGTGGCGGCAACCAGGTGAGGAGTACAAAGACAAGTGTGTCTTGCCTACAGTCAAGCATGGTGGTGGGAGTTTCATGGTCTGGGGCTGCATGAGTGCTGCCAGCACTGGGGAGCTACAGTTCATTGAGGGAACCATGAACGCCAACATATACTGTGACATACTGAAGCAGAGCATGATCCCCTCCCTTCGGAGACTGGGCCGCAGGGCAGTATTCCAACACGATAATGACCCCAAACACACCTCCACGATGACCACTGCCTTGCTAAAGAAGCTGAGGATAAAGGTGATGGACTGGCCAAGCATGTCTCCAGACCTGAACCTTATTGAGCATCTGTGGGGCATTCTCAAACAGAAGGTGGAGGAGTGCAAGTACATCCATTAGCTCCGTGATGTCGTCATGGAGGAGTGGAGGAGGCCTCCAGTGGCAACCTGTGAAGCTCTGGTGAGCTCCATACCCAAGAGGGTTAAGGCAATGCTGGAAAATAATGGTGGCTACACAAAATATTGACAATTTAACCCCAATTCAGACATTTTCACTTAGCGGTATACTCACTTTTGTTGCCAGTGGTTTAGACATTAATGCTGTGTGTTGAGTTATTTTGAGGGGACAGCAAACTTACACTGTTATACAAGCTGAACACTCACTACTTTACATTGTAACAAAGTGTCTTTTCTTCAGTGTTGTCACATGAAAGATATAATAAAATATTTACAAAAATGTGAGGAGCATACTCACTTTTGTGAGATACTGTATATTTACACATCTATAGATGCTATACTGTAATGGCCATAATCTGTGACTTATGGTGTAACTGTGATAGGGTGGCGGGCAATCTGGCACTAACAGACACTGGCTTGTGGTTCACTAACTGACACTGATGTCGCTAGTGACACTAATACAGTAATAAGTTATAATTCTGTACACTGACCCTGAATTAATGACACTGGCTTGGAAGAGGTCAACATCTATGGACAATCAAGAGGTTAACTGTGTGCCCAACAAGTGTACTGTGTGCTGCTTTTGGACTCTGTCAATAAATGTTCCTTTCTTTATAACTGTGAAACAGCTGCAATAAAATTAAACGTGCACATATAAATGTGCAGTTGCAATGGACTACAGCAATGGGACCAGTATGAGATGGTATTGGTGGAAGGCCCCACAGTGGCGGCAGTCGAAATGTTACAGTGTCAGGCCAGCAGCGGTATAAGGAGGGGATTTTTGGTGACAGGGTGTGCTCGCAGGGCAGGAGATAGCAATAGTGGCAGGATGTGGTATTTTTTTCAGGCCTGTCCCAGTAAAGGAGAGGCTTAGGCTGTACACTAAAACAATATATTTTGGACCAGAATAATAACAAAAATTCAATCTGTAGGATCTACAGCAGGGGCTTTGCTGCTATCACTGATAAAGGACTGATACATTTTCACAAGGTCAACCTGTGAACTGTGCCTGGAGACAGATGGACTTTTTTTCTGAAACAAAGACCCCCACAACAATAAATGTGTGTTCAGAAAACATGCTGGCTGCTGGGCAGCCAAATAGCTCAATTGTATACTGGGTAGGCTCTGGCCAGTGGTCCATCCTTATTACCCAAAAATCTAGGGGATTGTCCATTGGAAGGCTGTCAACATTTGCCCTTGACCCCATAGTATTGCCCACCATATGATTTAGCAACTGCTCTAGCTGCTTCCAAGTGCAGAAGAATATTTTGAAAGCCTAATTTAGGCTGCCACCACCACTGCTGCTCCTCTAGTCACCAACAGGAGACTACAAGCCACGTTGCCCATGAAATGATATATCTAGAAAGAGGTTAACAGGTTCCTCTGCAGCACATTCTACTAGTGTTTTTTGCTCCTTCTGCAAGAGCAGGAGTTCGTTGAATTTCCCTTTAAAATGTAAATTCAGGTGGGTGGCCAACCAGCACTGGTCCCTTTTCTTAATGCCATGAATCCTGTAGTCTTTTCGCAGGTACTGGAGCATGAGGGAGTCCATCTGATGCAGATTACTAGAGGCAGAGAAACCTCAGGGTCGCTGAGGAGAACATTGTCCTTAGATATCTCTCACCAACTGTATACAGGCATACCCCACTTTTAAGTACCCAATGGGGTTTATTTACTAACGCTGGAAAGTGCAAAATCAGGCTCACTTCTGCATAAAAACCAATGTGCTTCCAGGTTTTATTACCAAAGCTTAATTGAACAAGCCGAGGTTAGAAGCTCATTGGTTTCTATGCAGACGTGAGCCTGATTTTGCACTTTCCAGCTTTAGTAAATAAACCCCATTGTATACTTAAAAGTGGGGTATGCCTGTACACGCCTCAGGGTTAGTGAGGGATGAAACCCATCCCAGGAAACCTGCCCCATGTTCTCCTCCTCTTCCTCAATGGCACCACAGCAACTATAACCCTCATCTTCATGATCCTCCAGTGCCTGTTGTGGCCTCACAGGGAAGTAATTGGGATAAAGCAGGCCCTGAGATACCAGGAAGTCCTCTTTCACCTGCTGCTTTGCATCAAGTGCACTATCTATTAGCTCACATAGGGGTTGATTTACTAAAGGAAAACAGACTGTGCACTTTTGCAAGTGAAGTTGCCCTCTGCAAGTGCAGTTGCTCCAGAGCTTAGTAAATGTGGGGGAGCTCTGCTGTCTTCCATCATCCAGTCATGTGCAAGCGAAAATGCTGTTTTTGTTAATTTTTTCTTGAAGGTGGTTGGTTATTTTTTGTAATGTGAAGCTTTATCTCATTTACTAAGCTTTGGAGCAACGGCACTTGCAGAGTGCAACTGCACTTTGCAAAGTGCACAGTCTATTTGCCTTTAGTAAATCAACCCCTCAGTGTCTGCTCCTGCAGGAACACCACAGGAATAGTCACACTGACGCTTGCATTGTTGCTCACTATTCAGGTTGCCTCCCCAAATAGTGACAATACAACACATGAATCCTGAATAAAGAGTCGCTGTCATGGGAAAAAACCCAACTCCCCAAGCCTTTCCTTATGACAGCTACTTCATTTTAGCCCAGGTGGTTTGCATGCAGATGAAGTTAATGCTGAATTTCACTCAATGAAAAACTGATTGAACCTGGAACTCATCCCTAATCAGAAATCTGTAATATAAACTCTGATTGGTTTTTATAAGCTACTGTTGAACTCAATGTTCCTTCCACTGAATAAGTCATAAACTTTTATGTGTAATGCAACTTGCAGCATCTATCATTTTTCTGATAGGAATTTTAGCATGTAGCTCTGGTAAGGTGACAGGACCTCTTTGTATCGAACAATCACTGAATGCTAGTAATCAAGAAAATGGGTAAATGTTCTGTTGTGAATATATTCTTTATCGTAAATGCTTAGAAGTGATTTTACACAGCTTTTGGAATTTCAAACCATTGACTCTGCTGATTGCATTATGATTTTGTGTTTACCTGTGATTTGTGCTAATCCCCTTATTGTCCAAGAAAGCCTTTAAAGAGAGTCAGAAAAATCATTTGAAATATATGAATGCGTTAACGGCAGAGTTCTTACTCAAGCTGTATTATGTGAAATACGAAGCTGAGAAGTACATCATTGCCCACAATTGTGAAACATACTGAAAGGGAATTTATCAAGAAAAAACACATTTCCTATGCTAATGTCTGCCACGGCATTGATCCCAGCACATTCATCAAGTCTGCTGCTAAAAAGTGAATATAAACTAGAGTGTAACATGAATATTAATGCTCAGATGTTAAAAAAAATAGCTAAATTATTTTACCTATGTCTTTATAAAATGAGGCAGAGTTGTCTCTTCTCTGCCTTTTGCTCTACAAGCTGATTATAACTGAACCTAAGAGAGTATTGCCTCTGAAGATGATGACCCTCATCAACATCAGCCAAATTAAAAACAGTTCTGTGCCCCTATTGAGGGAATCTGTCTTCATTTCCTGCCAGGAAGACCCCTCCCTCAACAGTAGATCCCTCCCAGTAATGATTGACCCCCCCCTAGCAACAATAGACTCCCCCGTAAAAGTAGATCCCCTCCAGCAACAATTGATTCTCCAGCAGCCAGCATCAATAGAACCTCCAGCACATGCCCAACACCCCTTGCCATTACATACATTCAGTGCTGGAGGTGCCTGAAAGGTTCCAGCTGAAAAAAAGCCCTGTATATATATGTATATACAGTATCTCACAAAAGTAAGTACACCCCTCACATTTTTGTAAATATTTTATTATATCTTTTCATGTGACAACACTGAAGAAATTACACTTTGCTACAATGTAAAGTAGTGAGTATACAGATTGTATAACAGTGTAAATTTTCTGTCCCCTCAAAATAACTCAACACACAACCATTAATGTCTAAACCGCTGGCAACAAAAGTGAGTACACCCCTAAATAAAATTGTCCAAATTGGGCCCAATTAGCCATTTTCCCTCCTCAGTGTCATGTGACTCGTTAGTGTTACAAAGTCTCAGGTGTAAATGGGGAGCAGGTGTGTTAAATTTGGTGTTATCGCTCTCACTCTCTCATACTGGTCACTGGAAGTTCAACATGGCACCTCATGGCAAAGAGCTCTCTGAGGATCTGAAAAAAAGAATTGCTGCTCTACATAATGATGGCCTAGGCTATAAGAAGATTGCCAAGACCCTGAAACTGAGTTGCAGCACGGTGGCCAAGACCATACAGCGGTTTAACAGGACAGGTTCCACTCACAACAGTCCTCCCCATGGTCAACCAAAGAAATTGAGTGCATGTGCTCAGCGTCATATCCAGAGGTTGTCTTTGGGAATAGACATATGAGTGCTGCCAGCATTGCTGCAGAATTTGAAGGGGTGGGAGGCCAGCCTATCAGTGCTCAGACCATATGTCGCACACTGCATCAAATTGGTCTGCATGGCTGTCGTTCCAGAAGGAAGCCTCTTCTAAAGATGATGCACAAGAAAGCCTGCAAACAGTTTGCTGAAGACAAGCAGACTAAGGACAGGGATTACTGGAGCCGAGTCCTGTTGTCTGATGAGACCAAGATAAACTTATTTGGTTCAGATGGTGACAAGCGTGTGTGGTGTGTCAACCAGATGAGGGGTACAAAGACAAGTGTGTCTTGCCTACAGTTAAGCATGGTGGTGGGAGTGTCATGGTCTGGGGCTGCATGAGTGCTGCTGGCACATGATAAGGACCCCAAACAGACCTCCAAGATGACTACTGCCTGGCTAAAGAAGCTGAGGGTAAAGGTGGACTGGCCAAGCATGTCTCCAGAGCTAAACCCTATTGAGCATCTGTGGGGCATCCTCAAATGGATGGTGGAAGAGTACAAGTTCTCTAACATCCACCAGCTCCGTGATGTCATGGAGGAGTGGAAGAGGACTCCACTGGCAATCTGTGAAGCTCTGGTGAACTCCATACCCAAGAAGGTTAAGGCAGTGCTAGAAAATAATGGTGGCCACACAAAATATTTCCACTTTGGGCCCAATTTGGACATTTTCACATAGGGGTGTACTCACTTTTGTTGCCAGCGGTTTAGACATTAATGGCTGTGTGTTGAGTTATTTTGAGGGGACAGCAAATTTACACTGTTATACAAGCTGTACACTCACTACTTTACATTGTAGCAAAGTGTCATTTCTTCAGTTTTGTCACATGAAAAGATATAATAAAATGTGTACAAAATGTGCAAATATATACTGTGTAAAAGTTTTGGGCAGGTGTGAAAAGATGCTGAAAATTAAGAATGTTTTCAGAAATAGAAGTGGTAATAGTTTATTTTTTATCAATTAACAACATGAAAAGTAAATGAACAAAAGAGAAATCCCAATCAAATCAGGAAAAAACTTGGCAGGTAAGTTGTTCCAAATATCTTATGCCCTGTACACACGGTCGAACATTGATTGGACATAACGACAACAAAATCCATGGATTTTTTCCGACGGATGTTGGCTCAAACTTGTCTTGCATACACACGGTCACACAAAGTTGTCGGAAAATCCGATCGTTCCGAACGCGGTGATGTAAAACACGTACGTTGGGACTATAAACGGGGCAGTAGCCAATAGCTTTAATCTCTTTATTTATTCTGAGCATGCGTGGCACTTTGTGCGTCGGATTTGTGTACACACGATCAGAATTTCCGATAATGGATTTTGTTGTCAGAAAATTTTATAGCAAGCTCTCAAACTTTGCGTGTCAGAAATTCCTATGGAAAATGTGTGATGGAGCCTACACACGGTCGGAATTTCCGACAACAGGGTCCTATCACACATTTTCCATCGGAAAATCCTATCGTGTGTACAGGGCATTAGGGTACTAACCACAGATATTCTGTGGATGTAGGCTGCCTCAAATCCTTCTGTCTCTTCATGTAATCCCAGACAGACTCGATGATGGTGAGATCGGGGCTCTGCGGGGTCCAAACCATCACTTCCAGGACTCCTTGTTTTTCTTTATGCTGAAGATAATTCTTATGACATTGGCCATATGTTTCGGTTCATTGTCCTGCTGCAGAATACATTTGGGGCCAATGACACACCTCCCTGATAGGGTGACCACGTGTCCCGGATTGCCCAGATTATCCCGTAATTTATATTTGTGTCCCGTGTCCCGGGCACCTTCATTCCGGGACAATGCAGTGTCCCGGAATGAAATAAGGACTAGCTGCCACTGTAATAAAAGATTGCCCAACTGGTTGCTAGGGCCGCCCCGCCTGGCGTGTAGCAACCAGTGACGTCACATTTGCAGAGTGTCTCAGTATCAGAGCAGAGGGAGGCGGCCGACCAAGGGAACAAGGCTTTTACCCAGTGTTGCACTGCCTACCACCTCTCCTCCCCCTCCAGTCGTGGCAGCATCAGTCATTTCAGACTCCTCCGACCTCCACCTCCAGTGACCTCGCGGCACAGTCGGCGGGCGGCGGCATTCTGCAGTGCCAGTGCTGGCTAGCCTTAGATCCACGGCTCAGCTGTTCCCGGTCCTGACCTCCCACAGTGCATTGCAGGCTGCAGCCCGCGACATCTCCGACCTCCTCCAGGCTCCTCCCCCCCGAGCGGCCGGACTGCCTGCCTGAACCAGGGAACAATTGAAGAGAAGACCGGTGTTCTGCCGAGAAAGTTCCCCTTGGCAGATAAGGACCCCCCTCTACTGCTCAGGCGCAGCGTTTGCGCAGTAGGAACAACAAGGGAGCCGCCGAAAAGAGCCGAAGCTGAACACCTGAGTCAGCTGTACACGGCTCCTGCGTGCGAAGAGTATTTTAATAAAAAAGAGTTTGTAACAGGCCCCTCATGGGCTCCCTACGCTCGTCACGATTCGGGCACCGCCTCGCTGCTCTCGGCATATTATTATTCTAACTCTATGTCCACTTGGATGGTGGGGCTTTAACGTGGACATAGGGTAGACTGTAGTGCGCAGGCGCCATGTACAGCTGACTCAGGTGTTCAGCTTCGCCCTTTTCTGCGGCTCCCTTGTTGTTCCTACTGCGCAAGCGCAGTAGAGGGGGGGCCTTTTTTCGCCGGGGGAACTTTCTCGGCAAGACACCGGCGCTGAAGTCTGCTTACCACACCACCAGACCAGACTGAGACCAGTCCAGATTAAAAGGTGAGCAAATGGAACCGGAGCAGGTCAGGTGACAAATAGCGGCAATTGACACTGGCAGCTTCTGATGGGGCACAGTGCCACAGTCGCGGCAATTGATGGGCACACTGGCAGCATTTGATCATGGGGCACAGTCGCGGCAATTGATGGGTGCACTGGCAACATTTGATCATGGGGCACAGTCGCTGCAATTGGTTGGCATACTGGCAGCATTTGATGGGGCACAGTAGCGGCAATTGATGGGCACACTGGCAGCATTTGAAGTACAAAGTACGCCGCTGTCACTAAGTGACTTAATTTTAAAAAGTATCAAAAATCATCTTTTTTTGGGCGGGAGTGGGTCCGGGGGGTGGGTGGGGGTTGGGCGGTTGTCCCTGAATGGCAGCTTGGAAATGTGGTCACCCTACTCCCTGATTGTATGGCATGATAGATAAGTATCTGCCTGTATTTCTCAGCATTGGTGATACCATTGATCCTGACCAAATCTCCAACTCCGTTTGCAGAAATGTAGCTCCAAACTTCAAGGAACCTCCACCATGCTTCACTGTTGCCTGCAGACATTCATTATTGTACCGCTCTCCTGCCCTTCAGCAAACAGAGCACCTGCTGCTATTTTTCAGCACCCCAGTTTCTATGTTTTTGTGCGTAGTTGAATTGTTTAGCCTTGTGTCCACATCAGAGGTGTGGCTTTTTGGCTGCAATTCTTCCACGAAGACCACTTCTGGCCAGACTTCTCCGGACAGTACTGTAGATGGATGTACCTGGCTCCCCCTGGGTCCCACTGGTTTCCACCAGTTCTGCGCTCATGGCACTGGTGGACATCTTCCAATGTCGAAGGGAAGTAAGCAAGACGTGTCTTTCATTAGCTGCATATGTGCAGCTGAATGCAAGGAAACTAACATGCAGAATGAAAGGTCTACTAGGGCATCCGCTGTGTTCTTCTCAGGAAGGGTTTATTTTAAGTTAGCCTACCTGAGTCTGGAATGTAGATGGGAATAATTTATATTCTAATCTATTTCTATGATATGTTATTGATGTGACTATATTCTGTAATTTTTTCAACTTTCTAGAAAATGACTTAAAACAAAATGTCCAGAATCAGTAATCTTTTTTTTTTTTCTTTTTCTTACATAGTATAATGTATATTAAATAAATAATTTCTGTAATAGGGCTTTCATTTAGTTGTGGTATTGTTAACAATTGGTACATTGACTCGAACATTTGTTTTAAATTTCCCCCTTAAAATTAGGGACAGGATTGCAGAAAAGTGCGCTTAGGGCTAGTTCACACCATTTCCATTAGGCTGCTTTGGTCAGCATTGCTGACCAATGGGATGCTCTGGACAAACATAGGACATATTGCAGTGTTGTGCAGCGGATTACAACAAACTATACTGCATTACAGTGTGCTGCTGCAAATAGAGTTTAATGAAGTATCAAGTTAATAAACTTGAAAAAAAAAAAACAGCAAGCACTGTGATGTATTTTACAATACAGTGCACAACACACACCAGCATTATGCTCATCCTAACGCATGCCTACTGGTATGAATGAGCCCTTAAATTGCATGTAAATCCTAACAATGAGATTTTCTTATACAATACCCATTTGGTTTGTTAATTACTACAATTGTTTTGTAATTAGCCCTCCCTGTACTTATTTTATGACTACAGAATGATTACCCTTTATTTTGTGGAGATGGGAGAGTGGTTGAGTCTGAGTAGTAAGGTAATAGAAAACTGGGCAGGCCTGACAGAACTGAATGCATTTCCTGCAGGTGTTTTCTGCAGTTGTAGGGTCTTTATATGGATAAAACACAAGGGATTGTCTATGTATTGCAGAAATGTACTGCATATGCTTGTTTGTCCAGGCATAGACTTTAACAAAAATATTGAAAGCTGCCGTACAAACACTTGCCAGCAGATGGCAATCTAAGACCCTTTCAATTAGCTCTTGTTTAGCATGCATGTTAAACAAAAGAATTGTTCAACTGTGACATCTGAATATCTAAAAACAGCTGTGTGACTTTAAACATCTCAAGTATTCCAATTTGCTTTAAAATGTGCTCTACAGTCAATGTGCATTCACTAAGACCTGTCATTAGTTCTGTTTCAGTAAAGAGCTTAATTATGACCTATATAAATTATTGTAAATGACTGGGATATAGTTCTATCGATGACAATTACATTGCCCCAGCATTGCACAACTTTATCACTTTTAAAATGTAAATACTCGTTTTTGTGGCAACTCATTTTAGACTGATTACACTAATAAGACCCTTGGATGCACTGGAGGCATCCAACTTTAGTCATATGCAAGAATAAAAAGAGAGGCTGTTAGGCAGGTTATACACGGTTCGAATATTGGCTTGTCAGCAGGAACCGGTCAGGATTTGAACCATTAATGGGCAGGCCGAATGTACCAAGTTGATTGATCGATCAACTTGGGTACAACCAGCCTGCTGGATTCTCTTGCGATTATCGCTAGCAGCTGCTATTGACGCTAGAAAAAAAAAAATCACTGTCTTCTCCCAGCAGGGACGGCTTCCTTGCCCTCCTGCCAGGAGAAGACAATTGCTGATTCCCCTGTCAATGTTGTCTGTGTTGATGGGAGACTCGTGCAAATTTTACTGATGGGCTTATTCAGTAAAGCAGTTCTAATACCAATGATGATGTGCAACTTGACATTCGAACAAGGCTAAGCAACTCAACTATGCACAAAAACATAGCAACTAGGGTGCAGAAAAATGGCATCTGGTGCTCTGGACTGATGAGTCAAAATGTGAAATATTTGGCTGTAGCAGGAGGCAGTTTGTTGGTCTGGAGAGCGGTACAATAATGAGAGTCTGCAGGAAACAGTGAAACATGGTAGAGGTTCCTTGAAAGTTTGGGGCTGCATTTCTGCAAGTTGAGTTAGAGATTTAGTCATGGTCAATGCTGTCCTCAATGCAGAGAAACACAGGCAGATACTTATCCATCATGCCATCAGGGAGGCGTGTGGTTGGCCCCAAATGTATTCTGCAGCATGACAACAACCCCAAATATTCAGCCAATGTCATTAAGAACTATCTTCAGCGTAAAGAACCATAAGCAGTTTTGGAAGTAGTGGTTTGGCCCCCACAGAGCTCTGATCTCAACATCATGGAGGCTGTCTGGGATTACATGAAGAGACAGAAGGATTTGAAGTAGCCTACATGCACAGAACATCTGTGGTTGTTTTTTTAAGATATTTGGAACAACTTACCTCCCAAGTTCATTCCTGATTTGATTTGGATTTCTCTTCTGTTCATTTACTTTCAATATTGTTAATTGATTAAAATATACTATCAACACTTCTCTTTCAGAAAAAAGGATTTGAGGCAGCCAACATCCACAGAAGATCTGTGGATAGTTCTCCAAGATGTTATAACAACCTATCTGTCAAGTTCCTTTAAAAACTGTGTGCAAGTGTACCTAAAAGAATTGATGCTTATTTGAAGGGTGGTCACACCAAATAATGATTAGATTTGGTTTTCTCTTCTGTTCATTTACTTTCCATTTTGTTAATTGATAGAAATAATTTACAGAATTTTTTCACACCTGCCTAAGACTTTTGCATAGTAATATATATATATATATATATATATATATATATATATATATATATATATATATATATACTTCTATTGTTTTGCAATTAACAAAATTAACAATAGTATAATAATTTCTTTTGATCATTAATTTATATATATATATATATATATATATATATATATATATATATATATATATAAACTGCAGTAAGTAGTGATTCTCAGAGCAGGGACAAGACATACACCACATAAACGGTTGAGAAAGCTTTAATACATAATGACCCCAGATATCCAATCATTTACTATACGGTAGAGGGCAGAAGTGCCCATTCAATCCTCCTACATCTCAGGCTCTGATTAGATTGATCCACTAGCCAGTGGTCATCATACAGCAGTTTCAGATAAACCATACCAAAGTAAAAATATGTTTTAAAAGCTAAGTAAGTCCACCTTTTAGAAAAAAATAAATAAATGCATGTACATTTGCAGGGAAAGAAATTGTGCATTTATTATTTTTTTGCATAGAGTCTGCAAAGCATTACACCTGTGATAAGTGGATGGTGGGTGCAATGCCAGGCTCTTGCAGACTCTTCCTCCAGTTTCATGTCCACACCAACGTATGGGCTTTCAGTTGGAGGACCAGTGGAAGCGTCAATGGACTACAAGTGCAGTGATCATTGCGCTTGTGTTCCATTGAGAGCTACTTGTAGTTCATTCATTAACAGATCTCTGTGAATGAATGTTGCTGCTGATTTCAAGTGATGGCTGATGTGGGGGAAAAGAACCCCCGCACCCTGTCACAGGAGGGGGGGTCTCACTTCCACCATGTTACACTCTAAATATGGGTGTAACATGTAACCTGGTACAAAGGTGGACTTAGTCTTTAACTGCTTGCCTACCAGTGCACAACGTTGTACGTCGGCACAATGGCACAGCTGGGCAAATGGGCGTACCTGTACGTCCCCCTTTAAGACGCGGCATAGTGGGTGCGCGCCCGCTGCCTACTCCATGAGTGTGCCCGCAGGTCCCGCGGACTCGATGTCCGCCGGTGTCCCGCGAACGTGACATGGAGTGGCAGAACGCGGAGATGCCTATGTAAACAAGGCATTTCCCTGTTCTGCCTAGCAACATGACAGGATTCTACTGCTCCCTGTCATCTGGAGCAGTGATCTCTGACATGTTGTAGTGACCCCATCTAACCTACAGTTAGAATCACTCCCTAGGACAAACTTAAACCCTTGATCGCCCCCTAGTGTTTAACCCCTTCTCTGCCAGTGCCATTTACATGGCAATCCGTGTATTTTTATAGCACTGATCGCTGTATAAATGACAATGGTCCCAAAATAGTGTCAAAAGTGTCCAAATGTGTCCGCCGCAATGTCGCAGTCACGATAAAAATTGCAGATCGCCGCCATTACTAATAAAAAAAAAATATTAATAAAAATGCCATAAATCTATCCCTTATTTGGTATTCGCTATAACTTTTGTGCAAACCAATCAATATACGCTTATTGTGATTTTTTTTACCAAAAATATGTAGAAGAATACATATCGGCCTAAACTGAGAAATAAATTAGTTTTTTATGTATTTTTTGGGCATATTTATTATAGCAAAAAGTAAAAAAATTGCTTTTTTTCAAAATTGGCGCTCTTTTTTTGTTTATAGCGCAAAAAATAAAAACCGCAGAGATGATCAAATACCACCAAAAGAAAGCTCTATTTGTGGGAAAAAAGGAAGGCAATTTTGTTTGGGTGCAACGTTGCACGATTGCGCAATTGTCAGTTAAAGCGACGCAGTGCCGTATAGCAAAAAGTGCTCTGGTCAGGAAGGGGGTAAAATCTTCCGGGGCTGAATTGGTAAAGAAATTTCTACTTACTGTATACTGTGCAAAGTGAAAGATGAAAAATATAGCAACCAATCAGAATTCACTGAATTCTGCTCACAATAGGATACTGATTGGTTACTATAGGTACTATATTTTGTTCCTTTACTTTAATGTAAACAATTAGGATTCTTTCATCCAGTTTTGGTCTGATTCTCCCTTCTGTATTTCTATGGAATGTATTCATTAAGGCTGATGGCAAATATTCTGTTCTCTTTGCAAGAGAATGTTCCCTTATCTTAGTGAATGTAGTCAAACCTCCCTTTGCAAAAGATACCGAATCACATCCAAGGAATATATGAACAACAATATTTTTGCTTTTACATGATTGGATGATGGAAATCAGCAGAGCTTCACTTCATTCACGATGCAAGGAAAAACTCCTTTGCAAAGTAAACAACCTATTTGCCCTTAAAGTGGAGTTCCACACAAAAATGGAACTTCCGCTTTTCGGAACCCTCCCCCCCTCCAGTGTCACATTTGGCACCTTTCAAGGGGGGGGGGGGGTGCAGATACCTGTCTAAGACAGGTATTTGCACTCACTTCCTGGCATAGACTCCCACGGGAGTCTACGCCTCTTCCCATCCCTCCGCGCTGTCTCCTGGAAAACACACAGGTCCCAGGAGATAGCGGGGACCAGTTACGACACGCAGCACAACTCGCACATGCGCAGTAGGGAACTGGGAAGTGAAGCCGCAATGCTTCACTTCCCGATTCCCTCACCCAGGATGGCGGCGGCAGCTGCCAAGAGTCGAGCGAGTGATCGGCGTCGGCTGCCGACATCGCTGGACCCTGGGACAGGTAAGTGTCCATTTATTAAGTCAGCAGCTGCAGTATTTGTAGCTGCTGGCTTTTAATATTTTTTTTAGGTGGACTCCCGCTTTAACGTGGTTCTAAAGCCTGAAGGTTGTGTGCAGCGCCCCCCAAGCCCCCAATCATTACCTGAGCCCCCTGCAATCTAGCGATGTTCATGATAGCTTTGGCTGTATGGGAACTCTCCTTCCTCATTGGCTGAGACAGCAGCAGGAGCCCGTTGGCGTACACTGCTGTCAATCACAGCTAGTGAGCCGATGAGGAGATAGCGGGGGAGGGGAGTTGCGGCTTTATGTGTCTTATGGGCACATGGAGCAGTGGCTTTGGAGCAAGCACACAGCAGTGCCCCCAGGGCAAGCAGCTTTCTTTGGGGGCACTGCTCAAGGGGGAGGAGTCAGGAGCACCAGCGGGGGACCCGAAAAGAAGTGTATGGCAAGTTGCTCTATGCAAATCCACTGCACAGAGCAGGTAAGTATACAAAGTAAACAAAAAGGAAGCTTTAATATCACTTTAATAAGCTAACCCCAAATAGTCTGGTTATGTGTTCTGTTATGTAATGCTCTATCATGCCTGCACACTGCAACTGTCAATCTTTTTCTCTTCTAATTACACGTAGGCATGCATAATTTTATAGTGTCTGTCCCATAGTGTGCTTAAAGCGGTTGTAAAGGCACAATGTTTTTTTTTAACTTCATGCATTCTATACACGAAGGTAAAAAAAACTTGTGTGTAGCAGCCCCCCAATACTTACCTGAGCCCCCTCTCGATCCAGCGATGTCCATGAGAGCCTTGTCTCTCCGGGAATGCGCACTCCTATTTGGTTTTTGGCAGCAGCCATTTGCTCCCCTTGCTGTCAATCACAGCCAGTGAGCCAATCAGGAGACAGAGGGGTGGGGCCAAGCCACGTCTGCTTGGGTGCCCCCACAGCAAGCTGCTTGCTGTGGGGGCACCTGGCAGGAGGGAGGGGCCAGGAGCACCACATGGGACCCTAAAAGAGGAGGATCTGGGCTGCAAAACCACTGCACAGAGCAGGAAAGTATAATATGTTTGTTATTTTAAAGAAAAAAAACAAGTCTTTAATATCCCTTTAACAAAACAACCTGACAACCAATTTCTACCAGCCAGCAAAACAAAACCTTTGTTACTTTTCCTGAGATCTGACAGCCGGGGGGTGTTTAGTTTCCTGAGAATGACCACAATTATGAAGGTCTTTGCGTGGTGGTGACTAGTTCAGATGTTTTCTAATTTCTATAGGTACCTTTAGTAGGTACCTATTAATAAATTTGTTCTAAACAAACAGCCACATGAAAGAGAGCTAAAAAAGCCAAAAGCAAAAATAAGCATGGCTACACAGTATTTAAAGCTGAACTTGGAATTTAAAAAAAAAACTATCAGCTCTGTAATTATTAATACATCACTGATGTGTTTTCTAAATTCAAGCAGTATGTACCGTAATCTATCCTGATAACAGCCTCTTGTGGTCCCTGTACAGAGTATAAGAGAGAAAACAGTACAAGGAGCCAATCAGTTCATGTGCTGATAGAAGGGGAAAGCAGAGAGAGATGAGCTCATCACTGTGCTGCTTCTCCTTTCACTGTCCAGGCACAGGCTTAGGGTGGGTCCAGGATGACCTGGGCTAAGAGGAAGTGGGTTTGATGGCGCTATCCATCAGACTGAGGACATCTACTGGCAGAAAGAGACTAATGCTTGGGAAATCTCTAGATTCAAGCATAATATTGAAAAAAAAGTGGGATTCGTTATGTTATCTAATGGGCTATTCATTTTTAGCTTGTTATCTTTAGCTGGAGTTCTGCTTTAATATAAGGAGAAATACAATTAAAAAAAGGAATCGTTTAAAACCAGAACAGAAACATACCTCTGTTAAAGAAGGGCCGAATCACCTTCCACAATGATGGATTGCTGTTAAATATAATCCCATTTTCATTCATCCCGATACACTGTAATCCCAGTTTACTGCCAAATCTTGAAACATAATGATTGTGCTTCATCACATGACATGTTGCTGACGAGCTATGGACAAGGATATAAAATCTATGTAAATATTGGTGGTGTTATAGTGATTTAATACTGCCATATGTACTAGCCTTCTCCTCTCCCCCTAGATCAGGGATATGCAATTAGCGGACCTCCAGCTGTTGCAGAACTACAAATTCCCATGAGGCATAGCAAGACTCTGACAGACACAAGCATGACATCCAGAGACAGAGGCATGATGGGACTTGTAGTTTTGCAACAGCTGGAGGTCTGCTAATTGCATATCCTTGCCCTAGATGCTGCAGGGGATGTTTCATGGTGGAGAGTGGGGGGAGGGGCTAGTAAATATGTCATTTACCAGCACCTTCCTTTTTTAAAAGAACACAGTGAACTCACTCACACACTGTGTTCATTCATAACTGAAGCATAGTAAACTGTATTTACTATGCTTCAGCTTGTGAATAAACAGGAAGCTGCTCAGCACAGAGCACTTCTTATTCATTCACTGTCCTGTGCAGCTGAGGCTGCAGAGAAAGGCGTGTGTGTTTGACCTTTGGGATGCACACCCTAATACAATAGGCTGCACACACCTATGTGTGCAGCTACACATCTATTTAAACACCTGATTTACTTAAAGAAGAACTACATTACCAAAAACGCTATTTCATTTTTTTTTTAAATTCAAAGCAAACTCCCCCATTCGTCCATGTCTCCATGCATTATTTTGTTGAAACATCATTTTCAAAAACACCCCCTAGCATTTCTAGCTCTAGCCATAAGCATCTTGAATAAGGGCAGGTGATTCATGTACTTCCTGGAATCCATCTGCCATTAGCTCAGGCATGCAGGCAGGAGGGTGTACTTAGCTGAGAAAACCCCTCATCTGCTCCTGAAGACTCCTGGGATGTATGACATCATTTGTCTAGGCCTGAAAACCAGGAAGTAACTGAAGAATAGAAAAAAAACACCTGATTAAAACAAGTAAATATAATATGCCCTATCTTTACCTTTAGCTTCCTGTCTTGTTTACAAATGCTAGCACCATCTGGATGTAAATGAGTTAATGTTGATGGAGAGAGTAAAGTTCCACATTAAGACCCCTTTCACACTGGAGAGGTGCCGGCGTCAGCAGTAAAGTGCCGCTAGTTTTAGCAGTGCTTTACCACTGTTATGGCAGCGCTTTTCAGCCGCCAGCGGGGCGCTTTTAACCCCCCGCTAGCAGCCGAGGAAAGAATTAAAAGCACCCGTGTTGCGGCGTTGCAGAAACGTTTTGCAGGCACTTCGGCAGCGCTGCCCATTCATTTTAATGGGCAGGGCGTTTTGAGAGCAGTGTACAGCCCCAAAGATGCTGCTTGCAGGATTTTTTTTTTCCGTGTCCTGCAAGCGCACCGCCCCAGTGTGAAAGCACACTGGGGAGGCGTGAGAGCCGCTTTTCAGGCGCTTTTCAGTCGCTATTTTTAGTGCCCCAGGGTGAAAGGGGTCTAAAAGTACATTTAAGTCAAAACTGAAAATGAAGCCTTGTGATGTATACAGGGAGCACAGTTACCTACCTACTTGTACTTGGTGACCTTGGCACTAAGGATGAGCTCCGGCGTGTTCGCACAGCCCACGTGTAGAGCCCGCCAGGAAGTTGGCACGGCGATGCGCTAATCACAGGCAGTGAGACATTTCCCGATGTGTGGCTGCAGAGATCGGGAAATGTCTCACTGCCTGTGATCAGCGCAGCGCAGTGCCGACTTCCTGGCGGGCGCTACACGTGGGCTGTACGAACACGCCGGAGCTCATCCTTACTTGGCACACACCTGTAATGGGCAATAATGCAAAGTGGGCCCTCTGTGCTATCTGCACATTGGAGAGGGTGTGAGCCCTAAAAGGGATAAAGGTACAGAGTCTAAGTACATACCAGTACATGTTCAACAAACCCCCAGAAGAGGTGATGGACCTTACTGAAGGGTGTACCAGGTTGTGGCCCTCGGGCCCTGTGCAGATGGCAGCTGACCTAAGGTTTCAACCAGAGTGTGGTACAAAGTCAACAGCCAGATACAAGAACAGAGAAGGTCCAGGTCAGGGCAGGCTGTGTAGTCGCTATATCAATCAGCAGGTGAAAACCCACAATGCCTATACCTTCCGATCCTGGGGGTCAGAGCAGGCTGCAGTACAAGGTAAGAGAGGCTACATTGTGATAGAACTACACAGAGTTACACATCACCTTTGTTGATGGTCTGTCATAGTATCTGCTTGTGATGCTTTAACCACTTCCTGACCAGAGCACTTTTTGCGATTCGGCACTGCGTCACTTAACTGACAATTAGGCGGTCGTGCGACGTTGTACCCAAACAAAATTGATGTCCTTTTTTCCCCACAAACAGAGCTTTCTTTTGGTGGTATTTGATCCCCTCTGTGTTTTTTATTTTTTGCACTATAAACAAAAAAAGAGCGACAATTTTGAAAAAAAAAGCAATATTTTTTACTTTTTGCTATAATAAATATCCCCCAAAAATATACAAAAAAACATATTTTTTCCTCAGTTTAGGCCGATATGTATTCTTCTACATATTTTTGGTAAAAAAAAATCCCAATAAGCGTATATTGATTGGTTTGCACAAAAGTTATAGCGTCTACAAAATAGGGGATAATTTTATGGCATTTTTATTATTATATTTTTTTATTAGTAATGGCGGTGATCTGCAATTTTTTTTCATGACTGTGACATTATGGCGGACACATCGGACACTTTTGACACTATTTTGGCACCAGTGACATTTATACAGCGATCAGTGCTTTAAAAATGCACTGATTACTGTATAAATGACACTGGCAGGGAAGGGGTTAAACACTAGGGGGAGATCAAGGGGTTAAGTGTGTCCTAGGGAGTGATTCTAATTGTGTGGGGGATGGGCTACCTAGGACATGACAGCGAGCACTGCTCCCGATGACAGGGAGCAGTAGATCTCTGTCATGACACTAGGCAGAATGAGGAAATGCCTTGTTTACATAGGCATCTCCCCGTTCTACCTCTCCACACCACAATCGCGGGCCGCCGGCGAACATCGAGTTCCCGGGACCCGCAGGCACGCTCTTGCGGAATGCGGCTGGTGCGTGTGTTTGAAAAGCAGAAAATTTAAAGGGATGTACCTGTACGCCCATTTGCCTGCCTGTGCCGTTCTGCCAACGTATATGTGTGTGTGGTCATCGGCAATCGTTTACACACCCTCTGTCTGATGCAAAAAAGAAACAAGTGTTTTTTTCCCTACAGCCACCACTCAGACTGATGGTGACTGGTGGCACAGAAAGTAGAGAGAGTGGAAGTTATTGAGTTATTTATTTATCCTCTGGAATGACTCCTACCAATGGTGGCCTGTCCATATGGGGCGCAGGGGCGCCGCCCCCCCAATCCATGCGTCTGGACATCTACATGCAGGGCACCAGACGCATGGATTCCAATGGGGTTGTTCTTTTTTTAGCACCTGATTAGAGCCAAAGGCTATTGTCTTCCTATCAGGAAGCGGGTCCTGAGACCCGATTGGCCAAAAGGAGAAGCGATCATATTGGCTGCCGAGCTGGAGGAGAAGACACAGGGGAAGCCGCAGTGAAGCCGAAGAGGAGGCGACGCAGGGTGAAGCCGATGAGGAGGAAGCATTGCCTGTGACCTAGATGTGGTAAGTGCGGGGCTGGTGGGCTGATGATCGAGCGATGGGGGGTTGCTACCGATTAAACAAGCAGTGAGTGCAATAGCTCATACTATGTTAAACTAAGTAGGGGTTCTGATTTTAGCACAGTTGCAGTGTTTATGGCAACTGTAGCTTTTTGATTGCTGTCATCTGTTTTGCTGGAATTTCTCTTTAAAGCTGAACTCTGGGCTGGAGCAAAAAATACCCATGCAGTGGACCTTCCCTACACTTTAGGAGTTAAATTCTCCTTATCTCTAGGGGTGCCGAAATAAGGAGAAATACTTACCTTATTCCATACTCCAGCAAGCTCCCTCTATCTGTGTGACTATGTCACTGCAGCCTCCTCTCTAAGCTTCTTATGGCTGCAGTCACATTGCAGGATTAATGGCTGGGGCTTTGAGAAGAAGAGGAGAGCACTGGAGCCAGTTGGAGCAGAGGCTATGGTAAGTAATACAGCCTCTTCCTCTACCCCAAGAATAACAAGCATTTAACTATTGCAGTGCAGCTGTACCCTAGTGCAAAAGTATCTGTTTGTGTTAGCTCAGAGAACACCTTAGGTTCACACTGACAGTGGTATTTTATACCCGCATGTCAGTCCGACTTCGGGGGCGATTTCAGAGACACCTGTACAGATTCCTGCACAGATGTCTATTGAAATTGCACCCCAAACTCGCCAAAAGTAGTACAGAAACTGCTTTTGGAAATCTATGTGGTGCTGCAAAGTTGGCGTCACACCGATTTGGAT
Source organism: Aquarana catesbeiana (assembly GCF_042186555.1). Lineage (NCBI taxonomy): Eukaryota > Metazoa > Chordata > Amphibia > Anura > Ranidae > Aquarana > Aquarana catesbeiana. The sequence continues at coordinate 74,773,409 of NC_133326.1, read as the reverse complement.
GGTGCTATTGCCAGAAATAGCCGCCAATTTGGCATGCGATTTGACATGCCAAATCACATAAATGTGAACCTAGGGGCAGCCCACCTGTGGTGTTTATTTACTTACCTTTTAGGGCCGGTTCCCACTGGTGCGATGTCTGGCTTCTCATGTGATTTGCACCGCACTGCAGTGCAAATCACATGCAATCTCTGTGCGATGCGATTTCAGCCATACAGATAGTATAGCTAAAATTGCATCACATTCGGGACCAAACTCGCACAGGACCCTTTTTTTGGTCCGCAGCGGAATCGGATCGCATGGGTGTTCATGGGTGTGAACCGAGCTTTAGTTCATAATGTACAAGCCAGTGGGAGGAACCATAATGACCAGCAGGGGGCAGTAAGCATACAACTAATCAGATAGCTGAATGCTTGATGGAAGAGAGCTTGTAGCAGCTGGGGATTGGAAGAAGTGGCAGTTTTTCATTACGTATGCAAGTACATAAATACCTCTTTTATAGGTGAGCTTTTTGATACAAGTGAAATAGGTCACTATAATAACCTTGATTCAGTGAGTTTATGAAGGTTCAAAAAAATTGTTTGGCCTTTCCCTTTCCCATGTTGTATTAGAAAGGTTTGTGTTGCCAATAATGTTGCCTTCCAGTGCAACAAAAACAGAACATATTACTGTAAATCATTTGATATTGTCCAGACAAGGAGCTGCACGCTAGATAGAATAAAGATCGCATCAACCGGTCTGGCGGGCTTCAATAATTGTCTGACATACAGTCCAAACTGAACGAGGGAAGGGAGTGAGATGCAAATAGAAAAGGTTTATTTTTATTAAGTGTTCCTTTCTTCAAGGTCAATTAATTCACTGTAATAATTTGTAATAAACTGTAATAAACAGGTCTGCATTGGGGGGGGGGGGGGGGGGGATTGGATAGCTTGGATTTGTAACAATAATGTGCTTTGTGATCTCTGTTATTTATGGCCAAAGCTATCATTATCAATGTTCCTGCTTATCGTCTCATGTAAGGAAATTTTCTGAACAAAAAGAAAACTTACTAATATAAATATATATATATAGCGCCCTGCTCCTGTTGACCAGGCGCTCGCATGTAAATTTAGCGGGTTATCTGTTCTGTATATAGTTCAGATTTAATATTATGGCTAAATTAGCTTCTGTTCCAGAATTGGCTGTGTTGCGTGCAGTTCCACATTGTCACATTGTTGTCTGTAGGTGTCGTTGTCACCACAGGCCAGTGATGGAAGGGCAACAGGCTAAGGTGTATTGAGTGTCCTTTTTCCCCAGAAACAGCCCAGTGGGAGTGGTTCACCGCTGTGCATTCTGGGAAAGGATACTTATTTGGCAGACGCCATTTTTTTCCCTCTCTCACCTACTGGCACTCCTGGCCTAAGGTATGTGACAACTCCTTTTCTGACTAGGGGCCCTGCTGGCCCGAGGCTATCTGGGGCCTACTGGTTCAGAGGTGATCCTGTGCTGTCTGTCCTGCGGGAAGAAGCCGAGCAATTGAAAGATCCAGGGGAGGACTCATCTTGGAGATGACCGAGTGAAAGGCTGGTATCTCAAGAGGAGCCTGGTGACTCAATTGGAGGATGCATCCTAACCAATCTACCTCACGGTACTGCCGGATGGCTTAAAGGAGTTATTGGTACTGTGTTGCTGTGTGCATTACCATTACTAAAACCTGTGGCAGAGGATCGTCCAACTAATACTAAATGCTGTGGAAGAGGATTGTTCAACAATTATTGTTCCTATCAATTCTGTGGCAGAGACTTTTGTCCGTGCATCATTCCGGCTGCTAGGTCAGTGAGAGAGGCTTATCCGGGTGAGCAAATCCGTTGACTGAAGGAGTACTTGTCTACGGGATCTAAAAGTTCCTTAGTGATCTGCACAAGGTATCTGAACTTTCCTTTAAACCCTCCATCCCTCTACTGCTCAAGTTGTTTAATAAAAAGCATTGGAAAAAGAACTAAATGACTTGTGCATATATAGGTGGGCGGGAGGCCCAGTATAGACTCTAAGTTTCTGGTATGGTGAACTGTGAGTGAGGGGTGACGGCAAAGACCAAAAATAATAACCAGCAGCTCCTTCGGGGGTCAGTGCTACATGTGGGGGTTTCTCGTCCGGGATATTTTCCGGTGCCCTAAGAAACTCTGAGAAGTTATTTCACTGAGAGTCTACATTAAAGAGGGCTCTCCACTGTATTACTTGTTTCTGGACAAAAAGGGGTTAAGTGCGGATCACTTTCTAAGTGCGTAGGCTACGGGCGGAGCCAAGTAGGCCCGGGAGCTAAGTGACTGAAAAGGAGCAGGGAGGAGGAGTTCCCGCCTGCTGCTGCGTGAGGCGCATGGGCGTGTCTGGCGCTAAAGAAAAGAGGCCGCGTGATCATACTGAGAAGATAGGAGTGCAGCCATGTCCTCTTTTTCGCTGATACATGGGGTCCAGGATGTTCCCTACAAGCACCGATGCGGGTGCCATGCTAACCGGAACCCTGCTGACAGATACCGGCATCCGCTTGGAGCCGCAGGGGCGGTTTGTGTTGTACACTACTGGAGACATTGAAGGGCTGGGTATGCTATGCCACAAGTGCGAGGGACTGGTCATACATCTCCGTCCATTTGTCCGATGTTTGCGATGTGGAGAATACCTGTTCACTGTGGAGCAACCTACAATATCACCCTGTGCCTACCAAGTGGACTGGACTACAGGGACCGCTACAGCAGAAACTACTGCCTTTGCTTCTGGGAGTCAACAAACCCTCATCCCATCTGCTACTAAAAGTGTTCCTGAGGGAGATGTCGCTGTTACTGTTCCCTCAGCAGACATTGCCCTTGCTACTACCTCTGCTACACCTGTCCCCGCTGCACCTGTCCAGAGGAAGGTGGGATATGTGAAAGCTTCCCACGGCCGCAGTCGAGGCCTACCCCAAAGACTACCTGAACCGGAGCCGGAGGAGAGCATGAACCCGGAAAAATCCACTACAGGAACGGGTGAGAGATCAGGGGGGAACATATCTCCAGTGATGATGATCTATTTGAGACAATGTCACAGGAATTGTTGTGGGCTCAGGGTAAGATGTTGCCTCTGCCTTTACTTTCTCAGACTGGATAGCCATGGATTCTGGGAAGACATCACCTAGTGTGGAGCCATACAGCACTACTAAAGAGACACTGTCCAAGGTTACTAGTTCATTTGAGTCTGAACAGATGCCCATCAGCTCTATGGTGCGCAAGTCTCCAAATTTGTGTATGCCTCCTGGTCTGGGGAAAAGCAGAGCTTTACCTAGATTGCAAAGAGTGCTCACCAAAAGAGCTGCCACAGAGTATGGTCTGGAGATTCCTTACGTTACCAAAGAAATTATGCAGGAAACCGATGCCAACCGAGAGCAGTGGTACAGTGAAGCTGTCTGGGACTATTTGTGTGTGCCAAAACCTTTCCGGAGAGCTGGCCATTCTGCTATTATGGATTAACGGTTCAGTGGGTGCCTACTGCATTGGGGTTATGGGTGGCACATCTATGCTGACAAGGTGATCATCTGCAGGCTTGGAAAGTATGATATTGTCTACTTCATTATCACTGTGGACAAACAGGGGAAAACACTTACTTTGCCGGATCCCTGGTTCTATTGGTGATTATCCAGAGGGACTGTTGTTTTTTTCCTCACTTTGCCAAGAAAAAAAAAAAAAAAAGGCTATGGGGTGCATAGTTAGTGTCAGGGTTGGTGAGAACTTTGTGGTCAAGAGCTTTCACTTACTTCAGCATTTTCACACCCAAAGACTCTTTGTCCTACTAAATTTCTGCCACTAGTTGGTGGGAGTCGCCCATAGAGAGAATTGGACTTTTAAGTCATAGTTTAGCTCGTTTGCACTTAAAGTAGGAAGGAAAGTTTCATTTCTGAGGAAGTGCAGCTTTGCTTCTTGATGTACAGAAATGCTGGTTCATATTTTGTTTGTGTGTCTTTGCGTTTTTTTCAGGAGAACCGGATCGTCTGTCAAGCTGTTGGAGAGCGGGTGGTTTAGACAGAGAGTGAGGGGTTGTAATGTATAATAATGTGATCTGATTGTGTGTTCATGTTTAAAATTTATAACTTTCTTATTTATTACCCTTCCTTTTCACATCCAAGTTTTGTGGTTCAGATACTGGCTCTCAGGATTGAGAGCCATTTTTTTTTTTTGTCAGACGCTGAGGACATCGTCTTTTGTAGTGGGGGGAGTATGTAGCACCCTGCTCCTGTTGACCAGGTGCTCGCATGTAAATTTAGCGGGTTATCTGTTCTGTAGATAGTTCAGATTTAATATTATGACTAAATTAGCCTCTATTCCAGCATTGGCTGTGTTGCATGCAGTTCCACATTGTCGTCTGTAGGTGTCGTTGTCACCACAAGCCAGTGATGGAAGGGCAACAGGCTAAGGTGTATTGAGTGTCCTTTTTCCCCAGAAACAGCCCAGTGGGAGTGGTTCACCGCTGTGCATTCTGGGAAAGGATACTTAAGGGGCAGACGCCATTTTTTCGCGCTCTCACCTACTGGCTCTCCTGGCCTAAGGTATGTGACAACTCCTTTTCTGTCTCGGGGCCCTGCTGGCCCGAGGCTATGTGACTGCAAGTAGGCCCAGAGGCTATCTGGGGCCTACTGGTTCAGAGGTGATCCTGTGCTGTCTGTCCTGCGGGAAGAAGCTGAGCAATTGAAAGATCCAGGGGAGGACTCATCTTGGAGAGGACCGAGCGAAAGGCTGGTATCTCAAGAGGAGCCTGGTGGCTCAATTGGACGGTGCATCCTAACCAATCTACCTCACATTACTGCTGGATGGCTTAAAGGAATTATTGGTACTGTGTTGCTGTGTTCATTACCATTACTAAATCCTGTGGCTGAGGATCGTCCAACTAATACTAAATCCTGTGGCAGAGGATTGTTCAACAATTATTGTTCCTATCAAGTCTGTGGCAGAGACTTTTGTCCGTGCATCATTCCAACTGCTAGGTCAGTGAGAGAGGCCTATCCGGGTGAGCAAATCCGTTGACTGAAGGAGTACTTGTCTACGGGATCTAAAAGTTCCTCAGTGATCTGCACAAAGTACCGTATTTATCGGCGTATAACACGCACTTTTTTCCCCTTAAAATCAGGGGAAAGTCGCAGGTGCGTGTTATACGCCGATCCCCTGCGATCCCGAGCTGTCACAATTTTAAAATCGCCGACCGCGATTTGAAAATGGCGCCGCCAGCGCCGAAATACACCGAGCCGGTCCTCGGCTCTTTCCGGCGGCTCTCGTTTACTTTCGGCTCCACTCGTAGTCCCGAACGGAGCTATCCGAACCTACTCGGCTAGGTTCGGATAGCTCCGCTCGGGACTACGAGTGGAGCCGAAAGTGAACGAGAGCCGCCGGAAAGAGCCGAGGACCGGCTCGGTGTATTTCGGCGCCGGCGGCGCCATTTTCAAATCGCGGTCGGCGATTTTAAAGTTCAGGACAGGGGATCGAAGGCTGCACTGGGAAAGGCTGCACTGGGAAAGGCTGCACTGGGGAAGGCTGCACTGACATGGCTGTACTGACAAGGCTGCACTGACATGGCTGTACTGACAAGGCTGCACTGAGAAGGCTGCACTGACATGGCTGCACTAACAAGGCTGCACTGGGGAAGGCTGCACTGACATGGCTGCACTGACATGGCTGTACTGACAAGGCTGCACTGAGAAGGCTGCACTGACATGGCTGCACTAACAAGGCTGCACTGGGGAAGGCTGCACTGACATGGCTGCACTGAGAAGGCTGCAATGATGGGCATTTAAATGTAAGTTTTTTTTCCTTCAACTTCCCTCCTAAAAGTTTTTTTTTCCTTAAAATTCCCTCCTAAATTGGGGTGCGTGTTATACGCCGGTGCATGTTATACGCCGATAAATACGGTATCTGAACTTTCCCTTAAACCCTCCATCCCTCTACTGCTCAAGTTGTTTAATAAAAAGCATTGGAAAAAGAACTAAATGACTTGTGCATATATAGGTGGGCGCGAGGCCCAGTATAGACTCTAAGTTTCTGGTATGGTGAACTGTGAGTGAGGGGTGACGGCAAAGACCCAAAATAATAACCAGCAGCTCCTTCGGGGGTCAGTGCTACATATATATATATATATATATATATATATATATATATAATTTTTTTTTTTCAATTAAATCTCTTAATTTGATATATCTTTGTCATGCTCTGCTTCACAAGAAGGAAACTCTTAATATTTTAAACAAAGAAAGGCTCAGGCATTTTGGCTAATGGATACTGCACCTATATTATGAATATACCTGCTGGTAGGCCCGAATAACATAATTTATACTTAATAGGGAAGACCACAGGGTTACCCTTGTTTGATCCTCCTGTATGCTTTTTTGCAATTCTATCTGATCAGTTCTAAAGGAATTTTTTAGCAGGCATTAAAGAAAAAAGGTGAAAAAAGAAATGGTCCAATGCAAATCAAGCAACCAATATAGGCATTAATCAGATATGGTTTATTTGCACATGTAATCCAATGCAATAGCATATATTTGTCTGCAGGGGGAGCTATTATATTGTATTTATTGAATCATCAGATCTATTCCGTTTTGTCCTGCCTTTGTGGTTAGCATTTTATTTCATTTTTACAAACACAGTTACAGCATAAGTTAAAACTTTCATATAATATTTAACATGCTAATATAATTGCTAAAGTATTTTCCAGTGTGTTTAAATCTTCAGATTTTATTTAAACAATCCCTGGCAACCTTGCCTAGAAGATCCTTGTTCAGGCACTTCCAAATACAGACATCCCAACCTGCAAAAACTCATTTCAAGGAGGTGGCAAACTAATTTCCAGGAGGTGGCGCCCGCAACTACCACCAACCCCCCGTGTCAAAATATTTTTTAAATCAACTTTTCAATATTTTTTCACCGTGCTTCTGGGGAAGGGGGTGGGGGTGGGTGTTATGTGGCAGTCATTTTTTTTATTTTTAATAAATGATTTTTTTTCAATTTAATTTGTTTTTAATGTTTTTTCACAATGCTTTTAGGGGGGAGAGGGTTGGGGCAGTGGACAGTGTTGGTAGGGCCGGGGAGAGTGGTGTCAGTAGTTTTTTATTTTATTTTTTTACACTTTTTCATTTCTTAGAATTTCTTTACAATAATTTTTTTTTAATATTTTTTGGGGGCGTTGGTGAGATGTCAGGAGTCTAAACAGACCCCTGACATCTCCCCGTTGAGACAGAGAAAAGGACTGAGGACACAGATTCCCCAGTCCCTTTCTCAGCACTGAAGATGAATGAAAAGGAGACAGAGGTTCCTGTTCATTCATAAACTGAGCAGAGTAAACACAGTTTATTCTGCTCAGTTATCACAGGAGCGATCTCGCTCATTGTGTCCAATTCCCTACAGTTCCCCCCGCAGCCGGTGGGAGAGGAGAGGAGGGGATCCGGCTGCGAGGGACATGGGGGGGGGGGCGGAGGAGGAGGACAGGAGCAGCAAAGGAGAACGCGGTGGCTGGGGGGAGAACAGGTGGGGGGAGAAGGACACGGAGGGGGGAGGAGCACAAGGGAAACAACTGTGAATGATCGGTGCGGCGGGAGGGACAGCTGTGAACACTGATCTACCTGTATAGCTTTTTAGCTGACAGCCGCGGGAGGGAGAGAAGGAGAAGTGGCTGTCAGCTAAAAATCTATACAAAGGAGATCAGTGTTCACAGCTGTTCCCCGCCGCACCGATCATTCCGGGAGATCAGGAGGCTCTTGCAGGCGTGCGGGAGCCGCTGCAGAAATGCGGGAGACTCCCGCACTTTGCTGGAGACTTGGGATGTCTGCAAATATGGGGTGACAATTGCTCTCCTGCATTGTAACTCTTTCACATACAATTATAGTGGAGACTAGAAGTGGCCATGCCTACATGTATTGTTCTAGTATATTCTGCCACTGTCACCATCAGAAAACACACCCTGAGCAACAATTTGTAGCCTTTATTATAGCAAAGTGTTTGTAGACAAGCAGAGCCGCTGATAGGGGGGGACCACCGGTACGCTTGTAGGGGGCCCGAGCACACAGGGGGGCCCACACAGGCAGGAGGATTAATGATGGGCGACAGCTGAAAGCTGGTCTATCCCCCTCTCCCTGCTGCCAGCTTTTATCTGCTGAGAAAGAGACAGTCGTCTCTCACTAATCCCCCTCCCAGCACTGGCTCTAATGTTAGCTCTGCTTCTAAGTTTGTTTTATCTCTGTAACTTTGTTTTCTGACACTTGTTGCTTACAAGTTAAAATCAGTATTTTTTGCTAGAAAATTACTTAGAACCCCCAAACATTATATATATAGATCTATAGATCTATATAGATCTATATCTATAGATATATAGATCTATATATCTATAGATATAGATCTATATAGATCTCTCTATCTATATAGATAGACAGAGACACTAGAGAATAAAATTGCAGTCTTTGCAATATTTTATGTCACACTGTATTTGTGCAACAATATTTCAAATGCAATTTTTTTTTTTGGAAGAAATACACTTTCATGAATTAAAAAAAAAATGTTTACATTTGCGGGCGTGACTTGTGTATTCGTTCGCTTCTTCGGAGGGATGGGGCACTTTAAAAGTTTTTGTTTCTTATTTATTTTATTTTGTTTTTTTTTTAATTTTTACGCTGTCCCTTTAAAAAAAAAATGTTTTATCACTTTTATTGCTGTCACAAGGATTGTAAACATCCCTTGTGACAGTAATAGGCAGTGACAGGTACTCTTTATGGAGAGATCTGGGGTCTATAAGACACACACGCTCGGTCACGCACACATATGTATATGTGTGTGTTTGTAAACACATGAAAGAACTCACTATGCCCACAGATGAGGCCGGTGCAACAATCGCTGGAGAAGAGTCAGGATGGGACAGAAGCCAAATGCATCTTGTTGCTATGGAAATGACGCAGCCAAACAGCAGGTGTGCTGTGCCATTTCCTCAAATTACTAGTTACATAGAATCCTATATTCCAGAAGTGACGCCCTGCCCGGTATCTACGTCACTTCCGGAAATGATGTAGATACTTGTCAGGGGACACGCCCAGGAGCCGTGAACAACGGTGAAAGCAAATTCAAGAATGGTCATGTGACAGGCGGACATTTTCAGTGAAATAAGGTACAAAGGGACATTTTTCTAAACATTTGAAGAATGCGGATCTATTAACAATAGTCATTATGTTAAATTGATGCTTTTTAGTGGGGATGCATTTCCTTCCACTTTACATATCCTCCCGTTAAGATTTAGATTTACTTTAAGCCAAAAATGCAAAAAAAAAAAGGTAAAGAAGCGCATTGTGAAATATTCGATCATAGCTGATCAGGTTTAACTTTACTGTTGTCACATTTGCACAATGCAGCTGCCCTTTACTCTACTCTACCTCATTAAATCAGCAGCATAGGGGTGTGCAGGGGTGTGTCTGTGCACACCTTAATCTCTATGTGTAGTGCAGATTTCCCCTACTGCCCGGGCTCCCTCCCCCCCCCCCAAGTGGGCCCCACGGGCCCGCAGTGCTGTTGGCTTCCCTCCTCTCCCCCTGGCTGCTGCAGGGGATGTTTCAGGATAGAGAGCGGGGGAAGAGGCTACTAAATATGTAATCTATCGGCCCCTTCCTTTTCTAAATGAAAACAGGGAACACCCTTGCTCACTTTGTCCATTCATAACTGAAGAATAGTAAATTGTGTTTACTATGCTTCTGTGCTTCAGTTTGTGAATGAACAGGAAGCCGCTCCGCACAAAGCACTTCCCATTCATTTACTGGCAGCTGAGGCTGCAAAGAAAGGCATGTGTGTTTGAGCTTTGGGGTGCACACCCTAATGCATGGGTGTATGTATGTGTATATATATGTATATGTATGTATATATATATATATATATATATATATATATATATATATATGCGGTGCAGCCTGTGCAGCCTTGGTGGCCCCTTCTGGGTTGCCTCTCCCTCCTCGGCTCCCTTGTAAATGGTCAGGTATGTACATGGGTGGCCGGTTTGGGTTTCCCTCCCACATGGGTTGGTCTGTTGCCGGGTCATGCTTCCAAGAGTAAAATGTGTGTTTTACTGTATCTTATGCAAACAAAAGTGTATTGTTATCCTATATTTTTTCTTTTTTTTACTTAGAACCTTCTAAATTTGGCACAGGCACATATCATTTCCCTGAGGAAGCCAATGTTTTGGCGAAACATGTAGGAACTGATAACCTGTATTACTGGCCTACAACACCTAGGCCTGACCTGCTCTACTACACACTACATGTATTGAATTAATTATATTTGTGCATTTATGTACAGTTTATGTGCTTGTTTTTTTTCTATATATGTAAACAGAATAAATATGTAATTGTCTTTTTAGTACTCTTTGTTGCTTTGCTTTTATTGGCACCGTTATAGTCCCTCTTCACCTCTCTCTACCATATGCATATATATGGTGTGGTTAGTGGCTTCATGGGTGCTTCACATCATCATGACACAATTGCTATTATTTGGAATAACGGGAAACTTGGTGTAAGTGTGCTCTTGCCATAAGGCATTGGTATGCACAACATACTTGTACATTCTGGCACACTTACCTTGTGAATGCTCTTTTTTCAGCTGTGCAACAACCATGGCCCTCCTTGTCACTGGTACGTTCATCTTCACCCTCTGGGTTTGGAGGTTTGGAGTCTTCATTCATCTTGATTGGCCAGGTTGTGATAACTTCTCCAGAGATGACAGGCCCAGGCCCCTATTGATGCTCCGTCTGCCACCCCCAACAGCTCCCGCTACTTCTTTTGAGTCCTGTGTTGCTCCTCTTCAGCCATTGGGCAGCCAATGATGATGTATCAACTGCCCATAAGCACAGGAGCAAAATCATCCTAAACACCCAACTCCCTTCTACCAGTCAGGAGACACAATTTACACTGCATCTCCCATGAGCTATGTCATGAGTACACAACAAAAATCCAAAATTGCTAGGAGCATGGGGAAAACAGTTTTTCTCATAAAAAAGGTTTTGCATCTCCTGCCCAAAAACGATATCTCCATGCAGGGTGGATTAGATTTAAATCAAGTCGATTTTAATCACTAGTAAAAAGGCTTGATTTAAATCATAATTTTTAAAGAGCAACTGTCATCTCTGTCCCACAGCGGCTCCTCCTTTGACCCGCTGTTGACTCACCGACAGTCCCATTCACTTTAATGGTGACACAACAAGGTGAGGGACGTGACGGCAGCGGGTGAGTGGATTCCCGCTAACTGGTGCTGCCATGATGGATCTTAAATGGCAGGTGCTCTTTAAATGTAAGGACTTATTCTTGCTGGTAGTTAGAATCTTTAATATTTGAAAACAAAATGAAGGTTTCCTATTTAGAATAATAAGCTGTCAGGTTAGTAAAACAGCGATATCAGAACCGATTCAATCGTACAGTTTGTAGTGTACATAGATTTGCAAAACAATGGGATAAAGAAATATTCCTGAACTTTGTTTTATCTCATGGTTACTGTGACACTGTGTGAATGCATCAATGCAGTGCATGTTATCTTAGCTTGCAGAACTTGGATTCATTGAATGAGTTTACCAAAAATGTAAATATTGCAGAATATACAGTCTTATACTACATAATTAAGCTCCATTTCATGCTGAATAAATTAAATTATTAATCTTAAATAGAAAATGATCTTTAGATCTTTACTCCTAAAGCGTTTTATTAAAATAAATTTGATAAAAATTTAAAAAAAATACGATTTAAATGAAAAAAAAAATTTGATTTAAATAAAAAAAATCTTTATTTATTTATTTTTTAAAAAAATCATTGATTTTATCCACCCTGTCTCCATGCAATATTTACTTTGGTTCTGCTTTAAGTCCCTATCTGAGTGATAGCCATGTGTCCCCAACAAGGCACCTTGTAGAGTACTGTGAAATGCTTTCTACGTTTCAACACCCAACACTAGAATGAAGATGCTGTTGTAAACTGCACCCAAGAGTAGAAGTAAAGTCCCAGTTTGACATCCCCAGGCATAGAGAGTGAAGTGGGAGCAGATGAGCAGATAGATTAACAATTGGGGGTACTGTACTGTCCACCAATGTTGGAAGGGGGTGCTAATTAACACTGCTACTGACAACCAGTGTGTGCGTGTGTGCGTTTGTGTGTGTGCTTAACAGCACTGTCACTGACCATTAACACAGGGGAAATGGGTTAATTAAAATTGCCACTAACCATCAATGTTTGTGTATGTGTTGGGGGAGGGGCTTTACAGCAATGCCAACGACAACCAATGCAAGTGAGAATGGGTTCATTATTACTGCCAATGACCACCTATGTGGGGTTTATTACTGTAGTCACTAACAACAATTTTGGGAGTTAAAGTGGTTGTAAACCCTTATGCTGTGTACACACAACCAGACTTTTCGACAGCAAAGGTCCGACGGAACGAATCCGCCGGACAATTTGATCGTGTGTGGGCTTCATCGGACCTTTGCTGTCGAAAAATCAGATGGACTTTGGAAATAGAACATGTTTCAAATCTTTCTGACGGACTCGAGTCCGGTGGAAAAATCCGTTCGTCTGTATGCTAGTCCGACGGACGAACGACGACGCTAGGGCAGCTTTTGGCTACTGGCTATGAACTTCCATATTTTAGTCTGGTCGTACGTCATCACATTCGAATCAGTCGGACTTTGGTGTGATTGTGTGTAGGCAAGTCTGTTGCATCGGAACTCCGTCGAAAGTCCATCAAAAAGTCCTTTGGGGTTCAGTCTGTCGAAAGTCCGCTCGTGTGTAGACGGCATTACAAATACCCAGTGAAGTGACTGGCTTCAGGTGGTACACAGAGATGAAACAAATCCTCCTACATCAATGGTACCTGTTTATCTACAGACATCTTCTCCCCTACCTACATCCATTTAAAGCAGAATGTACACAGGATCTCTCAGCTCTCAAAAGCAGGGGGCGGAGAGCTGATGTTACATCACTGAGAGCTGATTGGAGGCAAGAGACACCCCCCCCCCCCTTCACACAGGACACATGAACCGAGCTGAGGCTGTCAATCAGCTGGAGGTCCCTCCCCGTCACCGTTTTTCTCTTGGTGTCAGAAAAACTTGTCAGAAGTGACTCATAGTAGTCTTATAGCAGAGAAATGAGGCAGCGGACACAAGTGACACTCTGTTCTGCTCTGGACTGAGACAAGTACACACTACAGAGGGATATGCTTTGTTCATATATCATCTCTGACATTTACAACCACTTTAATATTGCGTCAACTGATATCAATGCTGCGAGTTAATGTGTGAATGTTTCTTGTCTTGAAACTACACTAACTCACGATAATAAACTGGCGGGGGGCACAGTTTGACATCTTCACTCCAGGCACTGTGTGGCCTTGTCCTGGCACTGTGTGAGTGATAACATATTTTGGAGTAAAGGGTAACATTGTTAGCCTGCCTAGGGTCCCATCACCATCACCCTAAACCCTCTGGCAGTAATTTAGTCTCCATTCCTCTTCTTCCCAACGCCAGCCTCCCTCTCTCCTGCGCCCTCTGGAACGCCCGCTCTGTCTGCAACAAACTCACTGCTGTTCATGACCTCTTTGTCACTAATTCCTTTAATCTACTTGTTCTCACCGAAACCTGGCTCCACGAATATGACACCCCTTCTCCTGCTTCCCTATCCCAGGGTGGCCTTCACTGGACTCACTCCCCTAGGCCTAATGGACGCAAGGGAGGTGGAGTGGGATTCCTCCTATCCCCCCAATGCACCTTCCAGGTTATTCACTCTCCTCCCTCTTTTTCTCTCTCATCATTTGAAGCCCACTGTATACGTCTATTCTCTCCTACTTCCCTAAGAATTGCTGTGATCTACCGGCCCCCTGGACCATTATCAACTTTCCTTGATGAGTTTTCTGCCTGGCTACCCTACTTCCTCTCTTCAGAAATTCCCACAATCTTTCTCGGTGATTTCAACATCCCTGCTAATACAAACACTCCTGCTACTTCTAAACTTCTTAGTCTAACCTCTTCATTTGACCTAAAACAATGAGTACAGGCTTCTACTCACTCTGATGGCAACACCCTTGACCTTGTATTCTCCTACCTATGCACTCCATGCAACTACTCAAACAATCCTTTTCCTCTCTCCGACCATCACCTTATTAGTTTCTTTCTCCTCTTGTCTTCCACCACCTTTCCCTCCAATCGCCTAACCATCACCCGTAGAAATTTTTGCAACTTCAACTCCTCTCTCCTCTATTCTGCTACTGACCACCTCTATGACAAAATCTCTCCCCTGTCCTGCCCCAACCAAGCCACGTCCATCTACAATAAATCCCTGTCCTCCACCCTGGACAAGCTCGCTCCCCTCACTACACAGAATCAGGCCTCGACCCCTACAACCCTGGCACACAGATGACACTAAAATTCTCAAAAAACGTAGTCGCGCTCTTGAGCGTCTGTGGCACAAGACTAAGTCTCTCAAAGACTCAACCAATACAAATCTGCCCACCAAAAATACTATTCTTTCCTCCACACTGCCAAGCAAACCTATTTTACAGCTCTTATTAACACCTTCTCATCCAGTCCCCGTAAACTCTTCTCTACCTTCAACTCTCTACTTTGTCCTCAACCGCCTCCACCCACTGACTCACGCACTGCCCAGGAGATCGCTAATCACTTCAAAAACAAGATTGATACAATCCGCGATGAAATCTCCACTCTACAGGTATCTCCCCCAGCTAAGACCCCATGTCAACAGGTACAACTGACACTCAAATCTGCTATTACAAACGAAGTTGCTAAACTTTCTATCGCCCACCTAACCACCTGTCCCCTGGACCCTATTCCCTCTCATACGCTACAATTGCCCTCTGACTCCATCCTACACTCTGTAACCCACATCTTCAGTCTCTCCCTCACCTCTGGCATCTTCCCCAATGCTCTAAAACATGCACTGGTCACCCCCATACTTAAAAAGCCGTCCTTGGACCCTACCAATCTTAACAAGCTATGCCCTATCTCCTTGCTCCCCTTTTCCACTAAACTCCTTGAACACGTGGTTTACAATCAACTTAGTGACCACCTCATTAAGAATAACCTTCTTGATCCCCTTCAATCAATTTCGCCCTCAACACTCCTACTAACTGCAAAAACCAACGGACACTATTCTGTACTCCTACTTCTGGATCTTTCAGCTGCCTTTGACATGGTTGACCAACCCCTCCTCCTCAAAAAACTTTACTCCCTCGGTCTCCGTGACTGTGCTCTTCAGTGGCTCTCATCCTACTTATCCCAACGCACCTTCAGTGTGACTTACAATTCTACTTCCTAAACTCCTCTTCCCTTCTCTGTAGGGGTCCCCCAAGTTTCTGTTCTTGGACCTCTTTTATTTTCAATCTACACCTCTTCCCTGGGTCAGCTGATCTCTCTCACGGCTTTCAATATAATTTCTACGCTGACGACACACAAATCTCTCCACCCCTCAACTCACTCCATCAGTCTCCTCACGCATCACTAACTTATTAACTGACATATCTGTATGGATGTCACACCACTTCCTCAAACTCAACTTGTCCAAAACCGAGCTTATAATATTTCCTCCCCCATGTGCCTCTTCCCCTGACTTGTCTGTCAAGAGCAATGGCACAACCATCCACCCGTCCCCACATGTCAGGGTACTAGGTGTTATCCTGGATTCAGAATTCTCCTTTCGGCCCCATATCCAATCACTTTCCAAAGCTTGCCATCTCAACCTCCGCAACATCTCTAAACTACGTCCCTTTCTAACCAATGAAACCACAAAGCTCCTGATTCACTCCCTGGTTATCTCTCGCCTCGACTACTGCAACTCCCTCCTCATTGGCTTACCTTTAAATAAACTATCCCCCCTTCAGTCCATCATGAATGCTGCTGCCAGACTCATCCAACTTCCAAACTGCTCAGTGTCTGCTACCCCTCTCTGCCAATCCCTCCATTGGCTGCCATTCGCCCAACGAATTAAATTCAAAATACTAACAATAAGTTATAAAGCCATCCACAACTCCCCCACCTACATCACTAGCCTAGTCTCAAAATACCAACCTAATCGCCCTCTCCGTTCCTCCCAGGACCTCCTGCTCTCTAGCTCCCTCATCACCTCCTCCCATATCCACCTCCAGGACTTCTTCCGAGCCTCGCCCATCCTCTGGAATTCCCTACCCCATTCTGTCAGACTGTCTCCAAATGTATCCACTTTTAGGCGATCCCTGAAAACTTTCCTCTTCAGAGAAGCCTATCCTGCCTCCATCTAACAACTGCACTATTTTCTCCATTAGCTCATCCCCCACAGCTATTACCCTTTTGTATAACTTAACCCTCCCTCCTAGACTGTAAGCTCTAACGAGCAGGGCCCTCTGATTCCCCCTGTATTGAATTGTATTTGTACTGTCCTCCCTAATGTTGTAAAGCGCTGTGTAAACTGTTGGCGCTATATAAATCCTGTATAATAATAATAATAATAATAATACTGGGAGGAGAGGGAATTTATGCTTAGGAGGTAAGCATGCAGGTTAATGCTTAGTGTTTTTGTGGGGAGATGTTCACACATATTGGGGGGGGGGCGCAGTTTTGCCCTGGGTTCTAGATGACCTTGTCCCAGCACTGCATATGGTTAGGTTCCTCTGCACTTAATTTGATTAGATTACTGGTTAATTTTCCACGTAGAGTATCTCCTTTGTTCACAGAGGCCCTGTCCTTTGCAGAGGCACTGCCAAGGTAATTATTAAGCTCATACTTCCACTTAGCAAAGGTTCTGGTATCTCATAATATCCCCAAATATCCTGTTTGGGAAGGGTTATTTGTCATAACCCCCCAGAAGAGGACTACAAAACAATATCTCGCTGACAAACACTCTACTTGTGACAGGCTCATTGCTCTACTGCCCATTTCATCCTTGCTGCAGGCCAACTTGCATGGCAGAGCCTCAGATTGCCCTGACAGCTTTCCTGTACTCAGTGGATGATGAGAGTTTCTATGACACTGCATACATAACAGGGTTTTCATGTTGCTGTGCGGTATCACACCTATCTTTTTTGTTCTTAATGTGAAGGAGGTCTGGCACAGCAGGGAAGAATCAGTAAATCCACAGCCTAACAAAATACAGCAACAGGGTTGTTCATCTTTGGAGGCTCCATAGTCCTCCACACATGTGATCTCTCCAGAGCCTATGTGGGACATTCTCGTAGGACATGAGCACCTTTTCTCAGCTACTGCCCAGGAGTAGGGATGAGCTGATCATGTCTGGGTTCAGTTGCTAGGAGGTTCGTCAAACTGTGCTGAATCTATTGAAGTCGATTTGTGCCAAATTTTTAAAATCAGTTCTGGCTGTTTCCATGTCTAATAGTCAAGGGATTGTCACAAAATGGCATGAAGGGATGGGCACTGCCCCTAGGGGGGCATGTGCTAAAACATTTTTTGTAAAAAATGCTTGGCAGGGAGTAGCAATTTTATTAAAGTGATTCCAAAACTTATTTTAAAAAAATAATAAACATGTTATACTCACCTGCTCTGTGCAATTGTTTTGCACAGAGAACTCCCGATCCTCCTCTTCTGGGTTCCCCCTCCAGTGCTCCTGCTCCTCCTCTTCTGTGAGTGACTACCATAGAAAGCCACTTCGTATGGGGACATATGCGGGCTTGATCCCGAGCCCTGCTGCCTCTGTCTACAGACACAAAGAACGGGCTCCGCCCCACGCCCCACTCCCTCATTAGAGAATTGGATTGACAGTAGCAGGAGCCAATGGTTCCCGTTGCTATCAATCTACCCTGTGAGGAGGGAGAGAGCGTAGAGGCAAAGCTTCAAACTTTATTTTAGTCTTTCGTTCTACTTAAAATTGCCACTAAATGACATTTCACTGGCAGCTTGGCTCTCTTTGTAAAAATACATGGGGATTTTGGGGGATCTTTGGTGGTCCCTATGACAAAAAAAAATAAGCCAGCAGAGAAATGTAAATAACTGGCAAATAATTTTTTTTTCCTTCTAAAATGTCACTTTTGCTGTGGTACATCCTACAGCAAGAATTACCAAATAAAAAAATGTGTGGGGTTCCCTCTAAAAATACATACCCCACCTTTTTCTTTGATGAGGGCTTGTTACAGTTTTTAACGGATACTCCACTCAAACAAGCAAGCAAATGAAATACTGAAATCTAAGTTGAGATTTCAGTTTTGGCTGGGCAGGAAAGGTGGAGAAAAGTGTGCCCACTTCCCCTCAAACCATATCAGGTCACATGCCCTCAACATGGGGAGAGTATCCCTGATCATCCACAAAACTGGAAATAAACATAACACATTCCATGAGTCCTTTATTAACCGTCATATAACAATCTGGGAGGGAAATGGTTATACTGGGATGATGCCTGGTCATTCTAAACAGCCACTTCATCGCTTCTGCAGGTGGTGGAATGGGGTTCCAACCCACCATCGCTGTCACCTTCCTTGGACTCTCCTGTCCAACCGGGGAGCCCAGTACTGCTGCAACAAGTGACATTCGGTTGCACTACAAAGAGAGAGAAGAACTGACATTGTTCCTCCCTCTCTGTGACACCAGGAAAAAGAATAGACAATGATTTTGTCACTTCCGGCCTGGAACGCAGCCATTCAGACCAATCTGTGTCTGATCAACTGCACTAGAGGCCAGTGGAGAGATTTGGGGTCTAGTAAACCCTAGATTTCTCTATTAAGAGGATCTGTCATGGCTCATGCTGTCACAATGGATGTTGTTCATCCCTTGTGGTAGCAATAAAGTTAAAAAAAGAGAAAAATTAAAGAGTGCAAATAATAGTTTTAAATAAAATAACTATTAAAAATAAGAAAGAAATATAAAGCGCCTCCCCTCCCCCCGTGCTTACACACAAATGTAAATACATACGTAAGGCCCGCACACATATGTAAACAGTGATTGCACCACACATGTGAGGTATCATCATGAACGTCAGAGCAAAAGCAATAATTTTAGCTCCAGATCTCCTGGTAATCTGTAAAGGCTTTTATGGAGATTTTTAGGTACTGTAGTTTGACGCCGTTCCACAGGCGTACTCAATTTTAAAACGTGACATCTTAGGTATCTATTTACTCAACATAACATCATCTTTTCTATTTTTCTAACAATTTAGTATTATATTGTGTTTGTGTGCAATAAAACTCATTAAAGTGTATTTTTTCAAAAAAATTGTGTTTGAAAAACTGCTGTGTAAATACTGTGTAACATTTTCATTCTCATGATTTTATTTTCTAGGGCTTTTGCTAAAAATATATATATATATATATAATATTTGGGGGTTCTAAGTAATTTTCTAGTGATATTTTTTTTTAGATTTTTAGATATACGTGAGAAGTGTCAGAATTGCTGCAATATTGAAGTGGTTCATTTAAAAAAATTCCCGCCAAAATCCCTAAATTCATTGTCATCCATGTTATCCAGTGATGCAGATCCTCATGATTGACACTGAATGACAGAAGAAAGGGGCAGGAATGGTGGCTTATATATTTGACCAAATAGGGCCATCACTGATATTTGATCAATGATGTCAGCCACCATCTCCGCTTCTTTGTTTACATTCACCGGTTAGCCAGGAATTCCATCTGACAGCTAAACGGGCTGGGTGGAAATGCCTCACTGGTTGCTTGGAGGCCACCGCCGCTGGCTTTCTAACAACCAGATTAAGCAGGGAGCTGCCATATTTAGCAGTGGAAGTAATACAAACTGCATCTGGAGTGTTACACTTTTTTTGTATATACATCTGTTTGAAGAGTTGGCTGTTATACTGAAGTCTTAATTGATGCTGCACTTATTTCTGGGCTTCACTTGGTGCACTTACCGTTATTATCCAGTTTCAGACTTTATTGATGCTGCACTATTTGATATTTGCAGGTTATTTATTTTAAGCAATTGTTTCTTTCAATATTTATTTTCTTGCTACATTATTGTTGGAGCGGTGGTTTTTGAATATTCTAATCAGCATTTATGCTGCACTATGGTTGGATTTTGTTGATTTTGACACATTTTCTAGATGACATTTGGCACCTGAGATGTGTGCTCTTGATTTTCGCTACACATAATTAATTGATTCTTTAATACTTTTTTGATTTGTTGCTACACATTTACAATTGATTATTTACTATTATGTTCCCCTGTTTCCACCATTATTGAGGAACTTTTATTGATTGGAAACATTTCTCTCTGACCAATTATCATATAGGGGCTTCACTTCAGCTTTATTTAGATTCATTTTTTGATGCAATGTTGGCTTTCTGTGACCTTTGGTTGCACAATACAGTGGAATATAAATTGTTTAGACATAATTTATACTTGGAGTTCCTATTTTTGGATCTTCCTGGTATGGTGAGAGTTTCACATATTTAGTTTTTAGTACTTCAACATCTAGTAAAGCGCCGCATATTTTATTACCTATAATTTCTTCAACTGGTGTGTGAACACTGTTATGTGTGGCAGCTACTATTTTTATCTCGTTTAGTCTGTGTATAATTATATCATTTTTATTAGTTACCTATTTTTTCTTTTTTTTGCTCTTTTCATTTGCCCTTTTTTTTGGTGTGCGCACAAGTATCTATTACTTTCCATTAAGTTCACCAATTTGCCGACTGCCAATAAATTTTGCCAGAATGGCAGAATTCTGACAGAATTCTAGTGTGCTCTGAATCTGAAGTTCTTCTCTGCCCAGGAACCCCCTTTTATGACTTCTGTAGCAAGTGTTGTCACCTCATCTCATAATATTTTAGGTATGCTTGGGCTTGTTGGGCTTTAACCCCTTCATACCTAAGGGTAAAACAAATGTTAATGTCTAAGCACAATTTTGAAACTTTGGCCAGACAAACGACAAACTGGCTTTTCATTTGGTGGTAAATGGTAATGGATTATCTCGTGATTTTTTTTTATTATTATCAAAGGAAACTGGCCCAAAATAGTATAAAAAATATATATTTTTTAAATTTAGTTGTCTATTTCTTGCTACTACTATAACCTTCAACCAAAAAACAGTCCAAAATAAATTGTCCTGCTTCTGATGATCGCAGTGATACCACATAAGTGTATGCTAGTTGTTTGTGTCTGTAGTACAGCCCAGAAACAATAGTGCGCGTTTTGCTTTTTTTAGATCATACATAAAACACACTAACACTAAAACTAACTGACACTGATACTAATTTAAAAAAAAAATCCTGCCCCAAAACAATACTGACCCTGACCTTGACCCAAACACTTAGCCTGGCACTGACCTAGATCAAAGCTTGATGTAGGTTTTTTTTTTTTTTTTTTACACACAGTTTTTTTTCTCTCTGCAGGGAGAGAGAGAGATACAATGTATCTCTCCTCCCTGCAGAGAGAAAACGCGGGGGTGAGCTTCACAGTGCCTGATCACTATGATAGCCAATCAGAAATCACAGTGATCAGGTGACCCAGAATTGGGAGTTCCGGGTCCTAATCGTTAGTACAGGGCCCGAGGCTCTCGGTGAGACTCTGGTCTCTGTGCTGGAAGTGCACAATGCAGTTTGCTCCCAGCACAAAAACAAATACACAAATATGGTATGTGGCACCAAGGAAAAAAATCCCAGTCCAGTGGGGCTGCATATTTGCATACACTCTTCACCAAGGAGTTAAGGGATTTTCATTACTGTATGACAGGCTTTCCCCATAGCTGTTGTGCTGATGTGTAAGTTCAAATTGCTAGGAGGTTAAATGCATTGATTATTTATGTTAATGTGTATACCATAAACTTTCAAGGACTTTTGCAGTTCGTGCCCCATAGTAAATATTCAGCCTCTCTCTGTCTTAGTGCCCATTAACACTAGGACAGAAAGTGATTAGAAATTTAATGTGGAACTAAAGCCAAATTTTTTTTTTTTTTTTTTGGGTAGTGTAGGGAAGGTTTATAACCCCTTTTAGTCCCATAGCCACAGCAGGTAGTAAGAGGAGATCCTTCAAAAGTGAAGGAAACCCCCAGTTTCCACTGGAAGACTTTTGCTCTATTCCTGTTCTGGTGACTTCTCATAACTTGTGATTTTCTTTTATTTTCATTTTTCTCTTGGCAATAAAGGTCACAGAACAAATAGAGAGAGTGAATCCCCCAAACGGGGACACAGACAGCAATAAAAACCTGACAGGTGTTCTAATCCCTCTCCACTCATCCAAAATTAAAAATAAATTCTCTAATTCTTTTAATGAGGACACCTTTTCTGGAGACAACTGTCTAAGCACATTTCCCCTCACTTCCTTTTGTGTCTGCAAGACTAAATGGGATAAATAATAACTTAACAGAAGTTTTAATAATTTTTTAAATCCTTAATTATTCTAAAATTTAAAAAGCCAGTCAGCGAGCCTAATGAAACTTTTAACCTGGTCAGTCAGTATATTGTGTATCTTTAAAAATCTGTTTGATGACTTACATTCGTGGTACAGATTACAATACTTGTTCTACGTATTTTGGGATTACCTGTTTGGTCCATTGAAACAAAAATCTAGTTAACTATTAATGCAACCATTCATCTATGACAGTGATAGCAAACCTTGGCACTCCAGATGTTTTGAAACTACATTTGCCAAGATGCTCAACTACACTGCAGAGTGCATGAGCATCATGGGAAATGTAGTTCCAAAACATCTGGGGTGCCAAGGTTCGTCATCACTGATCTATGATGTTATGTGAGAAGCAATAAAGAGCTATTCCAGACAACAAGTAAAAGCAGTTGGTGAGCTATTAATAATATCCAGAAAACACTGTACTAAAGGGCTATGTAGGAGGCATATGCTCCCCCCCCCCCGTTTTGGCCTTCCCCACTCATATTCCCTGCCGCTCTAGCATTCATCCTCTCCCCCATTCCCTACCCCTCTCTCCAATCCCTTCTCCTCCCTCTCCCATCCCACCCCCCTCCTATCCAGACCTCATTATCACCCTGAACCAACTAATATACCTAACCATGGCTGTCAGCAGGTCTGCCAACCATGGAAACCCCCTCAGACATATATAACTACCACCCTAAATAATTTACCACCCCCAAAGACTATTATCATCCACTACTATACAGAGATTCCCCTAACCAATCTCTCTTATTTCAAGAAACCAGCTCAATTCATAACACAGTCAACCCCCAACACGGATCCAACTTCTCTAAAAATAGGACCCTTTGGGCCTACGAGTCACAAAGTTGGTTAATACTCACCATATAACTTCTACTACTCCTTTGTATTTCCTTAAGCACATTATAGCGTTGCGTTACAACTTTTTGTCATTATATTTGGGTTAAAAGATAAACCACTGTTACAGTTATGATATGCTTGTATATCTTTAGGCCCATGTAAATTCTGGTATTCTATGCTCTTCCATCTCTGTATTCTCACTTTGAATATCCTTAATAAAATATTATGTAAACGAAAATGTACTAAAATCAGAAAGGTTACTCAATTTACCTTTACACCTCTATAATTCGCTGCATAGGATCCAGAGGGTACTTCACTGGAACACAAGAAGTGTGATTGCTGGAGCCTCCGTAGTAAAATCCCATAGCACATGCTTTATCAAGTACGCTGTATTATCCTTCACCAATCATATTCCATACAGGTTTTAATCTCAATAATGAGTCTGAGCAGATTCTGTGTACTGAATTTTTTACATCAGGTTTGCAGATGCGATGGATGACATGGAGGCTATAGTGGGTGTGTCTGGGAATAGATTTCATGCATTACAAGCAGGGGTTCTCAGACCTTCAGATTACTGACAAAAGGGAAGGTGGTGGATGGGTGGACTACAACAAAGCCTCTATCAAAAAGGTAAAGTAATAAACAGGGTGGCTGTGTTACCTGCACATCATTTTCAAGGCTTCATTTTAAATTCTGACTAACGCATATCTTTAACGGTGATTGCTTGTAAAATTATTGAGAGAATCCCCTTACCTGCTGATTATTAGTGTTTCCTCGCCATTAATCCAGACTCTTACAAATTCCCCATACATGCTATTGTAGTAATTTGAGGCACTTCCAATTCCTGTCCATAGGAATCTTCCATAGGTAATCAGAGGTCCCAACCCCAGACAATAGGAAGGACCTGGAAATATACAGACAATGTTTACATAAATCCTCATGACAACAATATCAACTGTAGATTTGTTTTCACCCATAATTTTTATCCTTTCAATGCCCTCACTTTAAACAAACAATTGCCCTCTTAAAATTGATCTGCGGTAGATCACTCTTTGGGGGTGATCTGCATTGAGGAGCTGTTATATCTGTTATGTCACCTCCTCGCTGCCTGTTTTAACCCCTAAAAACCTGTACCACAATTTTGCCCATTACACACAGTAGTAGGAGGATTACAGCTCAGCCTTATTCAGGTGAACAGGTCCTGGAGAGCGCAACAGGAGGGATCATTTTTGCTGCTTTGTGATGCATAACATTAAGGGGAAGTGGTTGGGGAGACGTAAAAGTGTGGCTCAACCACATCTGTTTAATTCTCCCACCCCAACCGTGACTATAAACAAGCCCTAATCCAGTCACAGACAGTGAAAGTCAACTATGCCCTTCATTTGCTCGATAACCACTCATAATTGTTACTAGTCAAATATTCCACCCCCTTCCCCCACAGCAATTCTGAAGCACCCCCCTGGAGATCAGATTAAAGTGATTTCAAGGGGGTACTGCAGGGACTTAAAGTGGTTGTAAACCTCAGTCATGAAATCTGAACTAAGAACATACAGTATATCTGTAGTGTTTACTTATCTCTCTCCAAAGCTCGAAGTGTCGTTTCTCTCTGATGCTTCATTCCTCTGTTAATAACATGTGCTACTTCTGAGAAGTTTTCCTGACATATGAGATACATTTGGGACGAGGAGGGAGCTCAGAACACAGCTCTGTATCCTTCCTTTGCCCCTGTGTGCTGTGGGAAGGGGGATGTGTGCCTTAGCTCCAATCAGCTCTCACATATTGTAACTGCAGCTCCCCCCCCACCCCATGATACTAACAGATGGAGAAGGATTTTAACATGATAAACAAGTAAAAGTTATGTAGGAGAATTTGTTTCATCTTTGTATCGCCTGAGTCTATTCACTTCACTGGGCATATGAGCCGGTTTACAACCACTTTAACCACTTCCGGACTGCCTACCGCATATATACTGTGGCAGGGTGGCTCGGCTGCTTGAAATCATGTACCTGTACATGATTTTGTGCATGAGGTCTGGGGTGCACACGTGTGCTGCCGGCTACTCGCTTCTGCTGTGATTGGACACAGCGGAAGCCAAACAGCGGGTACGGCGGCCGGGAGGGCCACTGGCCACCCACAATCATTCTCCGAAGAGGCAGAACGGTGGTCTGCCTATGTAAACAAGGCAGACCGCCATTCTGTGAGGGAGGAAAATAGAGATCTTGTGTTTCTGCTAAGCAGAAACACAGATCTCTGTTTTCCTCCAGTCACAGCATTCCCACCACAGTTAGAAAACACTCCCTAGGAGCACCCTTAACCCTTTGATTACCATTGATGTTAACCCCTTCCCTGCCAGTGTCATTTATACAGTGACTGTGCATTTTTTTTAGCACTGATCACTGTATTGGTATCACTGGTCCCCAAAAATTGTCACTTAGTGTATGATTTGTCTGCCGCAATGTCGCAGCCCTACTAAAAATCACTGATCGCCGCCATTACAAGTAAAAACAATAAAAATAAATAAAAAGTCCATAAATGTATACCATAGTTTGTAGACGCTATAACGTTTGCGCAAACCAATCAGTATACTGGGATTTTTTTACCAAAAATATGTAGCAGAATACATATTGGCCTAAATTGATGAAGAAATTCAATTTTTTACATTTTTTATTGGATATGTTTTATAGCAGAAAGTAAAAAATATTGGGTTTTTTTTTTCAAAATTGTCAGACTTTTTTTTTCAGAGGTGATCAAATACCACCAAAAGAAAGCTCTCCTTGTGGGAGAAAAGCACATCAGTTTTATTTGGGTACAGCGTCGCACGCAAAAAAATGGCCTGGTTTAGGAAGTGGTTAAATTTGCCGGGGCTGAAGTGGTTAAATGAACAACCTCCCTGCCCTTGGAACATGCCAGGGGGGCGTGAATTTACAGTGGGGTGACAGGAAGGGGTTAAAGTGCCAAAACTTTATTTGTTTTCTATACAATTGGAAAGAGTTAGGACCTCCATTGCTATAATTTCCAATCACTTGAATTATCTTGATGGTGAAATAGATAACAGTAAAAACCTCACAATCAAAATCTTCTATTAAAAATGATTACTTGCTGTTCCCTTTGAACAGACAGAACGTCCCCCAGACAGTAATAAAACATGAAAAAAGGCTCTTACTCTCCCCCGCTTTGTTCCAAAAGTATAGAAAAAAATAGCTGGCTGTAGTTTGGCTTTACCAATGAAGTTTGGATGGATAACATTTTCAAACCACAGCTATCTGTTTGGGTTTGTGGTTATCCAGAGCACAAGCACTGTTAACAAAGGTTGGACATGAGCCAGCTGTAGCTTTCTGTGATATCAGGAAAACTATTCAGTATTATGTAAAACATGGAGCTGGGGTTTAAGTCCCTTTTTTTTTCCTATTAGTACATTCAAATGTGTTCATATGGCAGTTAAGATGTATGCAGATTTGATGTTATGGGCTTTGGATCTTTATTAGTAAGCTTTTGCTCTCTTGTTTTATTTTGGTAGCTTAACCACTTGCCTACTGGGCACTTAAACCCCCCCTCCTGCCCAGACCAATTTTCAGCTTTCAGTGCTCTCACACTTTGAATGACAATTACTAATCATGTAATAATGTACCCAAATTCATTTTTTGACTTTTTTTCATACAAATAGAGCTTTCTTTTGGAGGTATTTGATCACCTCTGGGTGTTTTATTTTTTACACTATAAATGAAAAAAGACCAAAAATTATGAAAAAAACCCTGCATTTTTCTTTGTTTCTGTGATAAAATTTTGCAAATTATTAATTTTTCTTCATGAATTTTGGCCACAATTTATACTGCTGCATATCTTTGGTAAAAATAACCCAAATTAGTGGATATTATTTGGTCTTTGTGAAAGTTATAGAGTCTACAAGCTGTGGTGCAAATCATAAACAACTGATCACACCTGATGTAGTTGTGGCCCTAACAAGCCAAGAAAGTACAAATACCCCCCAAATGACCCCTTTTTGAAAGTAGACATTCCAAGGTATTTAGTAAGATGCATAGTGAGGTTTTTGATGTTGTCATTTTTTCCCACAATTCTTTGCAAAATTAAGATTTTTTTTCCCCACAAAATTGTCATTGTAATAGGTTATTTCTCTCACATGGTATGTGTATACCACAAATGACACCCCAAAATACATTCTGCTACTCCTCCTGAGTATTAGGATACCACACATGTGGGACTTTTTCACAGCCTAGCCACATAGAGAGGCCCAACATGCAGGGAGCACCATCACGTGTTCTAGGAGCATAAATTACACATCTAACTTGTTGACTACCTATTACACTTTTGAAGGCCCTGGAGCACCAGGACAATGAAACGTGACACTGATGTGGCACTGATGACAGATGGTACTGATGTGTGGCACTGATGACACATGACACTGATGTGACACTGATGACAGATGGCACTAATACATGGCACTGATGACAGATGGCACTAATATGTGGCAATGACGACACGTGACACTGATGTGGCACTGATGACACATGACACTGATGTGACACTGATGACAGATGGCACTAATACGTGGCACTGATGACAGATGGCACTAATACGTGGCACTGATGACAGATGGCACTCATATGTGGCAATGACGACACGTGACACTGATGTGGCACTGATGACAGATGGCACTGATACGTGGCACTGATGACACGTGACACTGATAACAGATGGCATGTGACAGACAGTGGCACTGGGGACAGGTGGCACTGGAGACAGGTGGCACTGGGGACAGATGGCACTGATAGGTACTGTGGGCACTGTAATTTATGATTTTTTCACTCACGCTGCAGCACAGAAGCTCTCTCTCCTCACACATGGTCTCTGTGTGAGGAGGGAGAGCCGGCAATGAGAGATGATCTCATATGTTAACATTTTGAGATCATCTCTCATTGGACACTCCGATCGAGTGCTAAATGGCCACTGTAATTGGCCATTTAGTATGATCTGTGATTGACTGTGTCCAAGGGACACGGCCAACACAGATTTCCCCCGATGCGGCGGCGCGCAGGGAGGAAGTAAACAGGGGGACTTCCAGGGACACCCTACCAGCAATTGAGCGCAGCACCGTAGCCGTCTTTCGGCTATAGCGCGGACGCCTAGTGGTTAAAAAGTCCTTTAGTGATTTAAAAATCTTCTTCTAAACCCAGCTACACATACATCTACATCAGGGGTCTCAAACTGGCGGCCCTCCAGCTGTTGCGAAACTAAAAGTCCCATGAGGGATTGCAAGGCTGACAGTTACAAGCATGACTCCTACAGGCAGAGGCATGATGGGACTTGTAGTTTCGCAACAGCAGGAGGGTCACCAGTTTGAGACCCCTGATCTACATAATTTATTTTAGATTGGAATATCAAGAATTTGCTTTCATTTTACCCATGGTTGCTGTTTTTTTTTCACATTTGGTCTATCGTAAAGAACAACTAAAGTTTTTGTTTTTTTTGCCATCTGTGTCCCATTTGGGAAGATTTCCCTTCACTTCCTGTCCTATAGCAAAAAAATGGAAGTAGAAAGAAATCTCTCAAAGTGAGAGAATCCCTGGTTTTCACCAGCTTCCTAAGAACTAGTGTCTCAATTGGATGATTTCCCCTCAATATCTGTTCTGGGGACAACCCAAAATTTGGGATTTTTCACTTTCACTCTCTGCAGGCATAATAAACAGGTTAAGTAGAGAAGGTGAATCCCCCTAATGGGGGCACAGGCAGCAATAAAAACTGACAGGTGTTCTAATTCCTCTCCACTCCATTCAAAAGGAAAAAAAAAAGTTTAGTTATACTTTAATCTTTTACACATAATATTCATTTACTACTGGTATTTAGACCTGGTTCACTTCTATGCATTTTTTAGTGCATTTTCAGTTTTTCAGAAACACACTCCAGTCTATTTAACATGGCTTCCTATGGATTTAATTCACATCTGTGCATTTTATGGAAAGGGCCAGGGACTTTTTTCTGTTTTTTGGCTCCATAGATTTAAATGGATCAAAAATGTGTATTGAAAAACGCAAAATGCACCTGCAATATGCAAACTGCAACCTGCATAGTTGTGAATAAGGCCTTATATAGCACCAACTTTACATACTCTACGTTTACTGCTCTCAAAGTGCGCACGATAAGACCAAGTTAGACAGGAGCCAATTAGCACGTCTTTGGAGTGTGGGCGGAAACTGGAAGAAACTCGCACAGAAAAAACATGCAAACTCCATGCTGGAGGTGTATTGGTTGGGATTCAAACCAAAAACCCCAGTTCTGCAAAGCAGGAGCGCTAACTACTAAACTACTATGCAAGACTGTACATTCTACTTTGGATATACAGACAACTTACCTGATCAGATATATATTAAACACCTTGTGTAGGTAGGCCATCAAACTACATAACTATTTTTAAATCTAAACGAGATGATATAATTTAGGTTGTAATGCATGTGGCAAGCTTCACAATCATAGTTATTATTGATATTTTGGAGTTTCTCAAAAAATCTTCATTGCATAGATTTTTTTCTGAAGCATGGTGCAAAAGGTAATGAGCGTCATACGTTATAACCCCTTTGAAATAAAACCTATGTGTGTTTCAACAACCTACTGAAAGGTTGAGGAGTAGAATGTTTACTTACCCCAGTAAAGACATGTTAATCTCAGTCATCCAATCACATGCAAGAGAATTTTTTTAAATTCTCCTGCATATGATTGGGTATTTTAAGAGAATGCAGGTCTGCGGCACTGAAGTAAAAATTTTACTTATTTAATAAATCAACACCCAGCTCAAAAAATTAATCTTGTTCAAATTTCCATCTTCGGCTATTGGTGCCTACACATTTGAATCTAGACATTTAAATATTGCAGTGTTTATTTTAATCAGAAATAAAGTGATTGGACGAGAGATAAATTGCTTAGTTGTTTTCAATGCAGTCATAGCATATGGGATAAGTCATTTTTTATATACTGTAGTTCTTTCAATTGTAGAGAAAAAAAAAAAAAGATTGACTGATAATCAGTTTAAAGCATTGTAACTTAGATCATTATTATGGTTGTGGTTTAATTTCCTAATTTGGATCACATAAAAAAACAAAAAGCATTTGTCTGGCCTCATTTTATTGTAGGTATTCACAAATACAATAAGACTGGTGACACACTTTTCCTGGATGCTTCCGCAATTCTCAGTAAAGCATTAAGAATTGAACCCCAATGTATACCAACGCTAGTCTTCAATGCATCCATTCTAAACTGTACCACAATACACATACCGATGCAGGTGCATTGTTTTTGTGCATTGAGATGCTCTGCCAGCCTACTAAATTTGGGCTTTATTACTGCAAGTGTTGATACACGCACAAGTAAAAAACGCCTCTAAAACTTTCAAATAATTAAAAAAATCACAATTGCAAATTTAGTCCGATACTGAAAACTCAAACTGACCAGTTGTGTGACAATAACTGACAATTTTATCACCACTTGTGATAAAAAGTCAAAGAGAACATTTAGAAATATTATTCCTGTTTCTTTATCTGATCAATCAGGTTGATTTATTAAAGGTATTAAAAATCTTTACTCGAAAAATATAGCTGTGTTAAATTTGAATACCCAATCATGTCAGGGTTAAATAAATGTAAAAAAAAAAAGGAAAGAGAAATTTGCTTTTCACATGATTGGAAAATCAAAGTAAGTACTTAAGTGATAACTGAAGTATTGAGCAATTATTCCCAACTCTTTTAGTAAATCAGCATTGTTCAATAGAGTAGGACCACCTTTATCATGGGTGCAAAATAATGTACAGTAAAACCTTGGATTGTGAGTATAATTCCTTCCTGAAACATGCTTGTAATCCAAAGCACTTGTATATCAAAGGGAATTTCCAAAGCAAAAATAATGTAAACTCAGATGATTTGTTCAACAACCATTTAGTCATAAGTCCTTCAGTTTATAGTCCATATAAAAAGATTATAGCAATGTGATAGTTTGTGTAACCATAAAATGTCCATCCACAAATGGAAGCCTCCACAAGGGGATTACAACCATATCCAGCAGGAGCAACAAATTATAAAAGAGAAGAGAGGTGCCTCTAAGTGTAGCAATATGCTGCTGAATGTTGTACCTTCATTAAATGTAACCATATTGCTACACTTAGAGGCGCCTCTCTTCTCTTTTATACTCAGTTGTGACATGACGCTACTTGTATATCAAGACATCTCTTGTATATCAAGTCAAATTTAGCTTGTCTTGAAAAACGCTCTCAAACCAAGTTACTCTCAAACCAAGGTTTTACTGTATCATATAGCAGGAGCTCACTTGTTTAGAGTATCTGAGTAAAAATCCAGGGGCTAAATCAACCCATTACACTTCATAATAAATAAATATTATGTGAAAAGAGTGAGTTCATTTTTATTTAACCACCTGCCCCACCTTATTAGATTGTAAGCTCTTCTGAGCAGGGCCCTCTTAATCCTCTCGTATTTGATTGTGTTATAACTGTATTGTCTCCCTTTTATATTGTAAAGCGCTGCGTAAACTGTTGGTGCTATATAAATCCTGTATAATAATAATAATAATAATTAAACATAGTGCCTTTTATTAAGTGTCTCATTACATAATTAATAGTTAATAGCAAGCTCTCAGTCCTATATACCTTTCTCCATCAAACACAAAGTTAAGAGAGAGAATTAGCAACAAACTCTATTCAGTTTGACATTAAACAGTATTTGTATTTCAACCGTTTTACATAACTAATTCTCAGATGGTCAAATGGTTTTGAATATTAGATATTGAATTGTATTTCAATTTACTAAGCACAACAAAAAAAGACTTGTAATTATTATTGACTTACCGGGTATTGAAGAAGTCTCTTCATAACTCCAGATGAGGATAAGCAGAAATACGAAGGCCACCACAGAAGCAGCCGTAGCTGGGGCCAGGCTGGGCATAACCTCAGTGATGTTGTACTGCATGGTGTTCAGAGCTTCCAGAATCATCTCTGCTGGGCGCTCTCCTCTTCTAGGTATCCGTGTAGAAAGGAAGACCTTTAAAACCCAGGTGACATTAGACATGCATATGCGACATCAAGGGCCACTTTCTTGGCATTTACCCATTTCATGTTTTGGGAATCAGTTAGATAGGGTAAACAATTAGTCAAAACAGAAAGATAACAGTAATTCATCAACTTTGTGCTGCTCAGTTTGCTTTGATAGAGCAAATGCCAGCTGTTTAGGAGGAATGCCCTTGACAGGACAGCTTATGTAGCTTGACATTTACTTATTACGATATTTAGCATTTTATTGCTATAATTTTTATGTAATATACACACTCTATAATGTTGATAGAGTTCGATTATTGATTCATTTAAATGCTTTTTGTCCAACTACATTTATTGACTGGCGGCTTTTTATATTCATTTAAATTCATTTGCTTTTATTTTCTGCCTTTTCTGAGCTGTATAACACTGCATGGATTTTTTAACCTCCCTGGCGGTATGATTATGTCAGATTTTTGATGCTCAAAGCGCTACAATGTTTTGCATGGAAATTTGGCGTTTTATATTGTAGGCCTGTAATTCTTATGCCCCGTACACAAGACAACAAAACCGGGGAATTTGGTTTGAAGGTTGTTGGCTCCAACTTGTCTTGCATACACACATTCACACAAATGTTGGCCAACAATTACGAACGTAGTGATGTACAAGACGTACGGCGAGCCGATAAAAAGGAAGTTCAATAGTCATGTGATATCGCCATTACGAACGCTAGTTTTACAAGATCGATCGCTTCTGGCTCGTACTTGATTCCGAGCATGAGTGGACTTTTGTGCGACGGACTTGTGTACACACGATCGGAAAGTCAAACAACAAAAATTTGTTGGCAGAAAATTTGAGAACCTGCTAGCCAACATTTGTTGGTGGAAAGTCCGACAACAAATGTTCGATGGAGCATACACACAGTCGGACTTTCAGCCAACAAGCTCACATTCAACATTTGTTGTTGGAAAATCCGATCGTGTGTACAGGGCATTAGGAATAACACACTTACATCTGTCCAAACAAGAGTCTAGTAGACTTCCCGGGTATGATAAAGTTTGTAACACAAAATCATAAATTATAATATAATAAATAACTACAAATAATTATAGCAAATAATATAATAATAATAATAATAATACAAATGATTCAATAATGTAATCAAATCAAAAACACTGAAATTTGCTCAGTTGCAGAATTGTCACTGTCATTACTTTCAGTGTTTGATGACGGATCCCCCACAAATCACTATCACTCAATTCTACAAGTGATTCTAATTTATTATTGCTGTTTTCTAGTTGGTCTAAAACCACTTTTGATGTAAAGGGACACTTTTTGGTTGCTATGGACAACCTCCAGTTTCCAGGCAGAAAGAACAGTATTTATAATATAAAACTGCATGCAGGGCACTGGACAAATAACTAGGGACAAAAGGGATATGAAATTATTTGATACAGTACTGTAATCTGTAAGATTACAGTGTACTGTGTGTATTGTGTGTTTTTAACTTTTTGAATTTGGCGCCGTGCTCCATCCCCGT
This sequence comes from Aquarana catesbeiana, assembly GCF_042186555.1. NCBI lineage: Eukaryota > Metazoa > Chordata > Amphibia > Anura > Ranidae > Aquarana > Aquarana catesbeiana. Next base: position 74,739,639 of record NC_133326.1, on the reverse strand, counting down.
GCATCGCAACGCTCGCAGGGAATGGAGCTCGGCTCTGTGATGAATCGAGCGGAGACACAGCCTGCGGACACAACGGGCAGACATCGTAGGATCCTGGGGACAAGGTAAGTATACCGCACCAGGGTCCTGCGATGCAATCCTGAGTGTGGCTCAGGGTTACCGCTCTTGGTACTGAAAATTCACCCCGAGCCACACTCGGGATTACCACTAAGGAGGTTAAACACTACATGTGAAATTAACAAACTATAATGAATTGTGCATATCAGATGAAAAAAAATTAACTTGGGTTATAGCTTACCCTTACTTATTCCAAAATATACAAAAAAGTTCAGTTCAGTTCAGTTCAGTCCAGTTTAGTTCAACTTTATGTGTAGCTGTAGAAAATGAAGATATAGAACAATATAAATGGTACCATCAAAACATTATGGTGTACCTCAATCAGTGGCGTCACTAGGGTTGGTGTCACCCGGTGCTGAAAAAATTGGTGTCACCCCCCTCCCCCCCGCCCTCCACCAAATATAGTCCCCCCTCAGTACAGACCCCTCTCCGCTAAGTACAGATCCTGCAGCATAGATCCCCCTCCCTCAGTATAGATCACCCTCACTAACAACAGACCTTCACCCTCAGTGCAGACCCCCCCTATCAGTACAGACACCCCCCCATCAGTATAGACCTCCAAACTCAGTGCAGACCCCCATCAGTATAGAATCCCCCCTTAGTGCAGACCCACACAGTTTAGACACCCCCCCTTTAGCGAGTCCCCATCAGTATAGAATCCCCCTAGTGCAGAGTCCCCATCAGTATAGAATCCCCCCTAGTGCAGAGCCCATCAGTATAGAATCCCCCCTAGTGCAGAGTCCCCATCAGTATAGAATCCCCCCTAGTGCAGAGCCCATCAGTATAGAATCCCCCTAGTGCAGAGTCCCCATCAGTATAGAATCCCCCTAGTTCAGAGTCCCCATCAGTATAGAATCCCCCTAGTGCAGAGTCCCCATCAGTATAGAATCCCCCTAGTGCAGAGTCCCCATCAGTATAAGCACCCCTCTCCCCTCCCATAGCGCCCCCCCCTGCACATGTCTATCTACTAATCTACTTAGAGTTGCCAGTACAGTACCTCAGTACAGCGTGGCCGCGGAAGAAAAAACACACAGAGGTGCGTGTCACTCGGAGCTCCTCCTCCTCACTGGATGTAAACACAGGACACAGGCAGAATGACAATCTATGTAAACAAGGCAGATTGTCATTCTACAGAAGGGAAGGAATTGATCCTTTGTTTCTGCAAAGCAGGAACATGGATCTTTACCTTACCCTAATCAAATCACCTTCTACACAGTGAGTAAGCACAGGCTAGGCACACAGTTAACCCTTTGATCATTGATGCTACAATGTAAAGTAGTAAGTGCACAGCTTGTATAACAGTTTCAATTTGCTGTCCCCTCAAAATAACTCAACACACAGCCATTAACCACTTCCGGACCAGCCGCCGCAGTTGTACTGCGGAAGGTTGGTTTCCCTGGGCGAACCGCCGTAACTCTAGATCGGCCCTTTAAGGCACTGTAGGAGGCGTGCGCGTGCCTGGAGCGTGTGCCCGGAGCCAATGCGGGTTCCATGCGGGCGCGATGACCACACCCGCGATCGCTCGTGACAGAGCGAGAACCGGGATCTGTGTGTGTAAACACACAAATCCCGGTTCTCTCAGGGGAGAGGAGAGAGATCGTGTGTTCATACTAAGTATGAACACCAATCTCTCTCCTCCCCTAGTCAGTCCCATCCCACTATAGTTAGAACACACCTAGGGAACACAGTTAACCCCTTGATCGCCCCCTAGTGTTAGCCCCTTCTGTGCCAGTGACATTTATATAGTAATCAGTGCATTTTTATAGCACGGATCGCTGTATAATTGTCAGTGGTCTCCAAAACTTGTCAAAAGTGTCCAATTTATCCGCCACAACATCGCAGTCCTGTTAAAAATAACAGATCACCGCCATTACTAGTAAAAAAAAAAATATAATAAAAATGCCATAAATCTATCCCCTATTTTGTAGATGCTATAACTTTTGCTCAAACCACTTAATATATACTTATTGTGATTTTTGTTACCAAAAATATGTAGAAGAATAAATATCGACCTAAACTGAGGAATATTTTTTTTTAAATTGGGATATTTATTATAGCAAAAAGTAAAAAATATTTTGTTTTTTTTTTTCAAAATTGTCGCTCTTCCTTTGTTTATAGCGCAAAAAATAAAAAACACAGAGGGGATCAAATACCACCAAAAGAAAGCTCTATTTGTGGGAAAAAAAGGACTTCAGTTTTGTTTGGGTACAGCGTCACATGACCGTGCAATTGTCAGTTAAAGCGATGCAGTGCCGTATCGCAAAAAATGGCCTGGTCATTGAGCAGCCAAATCTTCCGGGGCTGAAGTGGTTAATGTCTAAACCGCTGGCAACAAAAGTGAGTAAACCCCTAAGTGAAAATGTGCAAATTGGGCCCAAATTGTCAATATTTTGTGAGGCCCCCATTATTTTCCAGCAATGTCTTAACCCTCTTGGGCATGGAGTTCACCAGAGTTTCACAGGTTGCCACTGGAGTCCTCTTCCACTCCTCCATGATGACATCAGGGAGCTGGTGGATGTTAGAGACCTTGCGCTCCTCCACCTTCCGTTTGAGGATTCCCCACAGATGCTCAATAGGGTTTAGGTCTGGAGACATGCTTGGCCAGTCCATCACCTTTACCCTCAGCTTCATTAGCAAGGCAGTGGTCATCTTGGAGGTGTATTTGGGATCGTTATCATGTTGTAATACTTCCCTGCGGCCCAGTCTCCGAAGGGAGGGGATCATGCTCTGTTTCAGTATGTCACAGTACATGTTGGCATTCATGGTTCCCTCAATGAACTGTAGCTCCCCAGTGCCGGCAGCACTCATGCAGCCCCAGACCATGACACTCCCACCACCATGCTTGACTGTAGACAAGACACACTTGTCTTTGTACTCCTCACATGGTTGCCGCCACACATGCTTGACACCATCTGAACCAAATAAGTTTATCTTGGTCTCATCAGACCACAAGACATGGTTCCAGTAATCCATGTCCTTAGCCTGCTTGTCTTTAGCAAATTGTCTCGGGCTTTCTTGTGCATCATCTTTGGAAGAGGCTTCCTTCTGGGACGACAGCCATGCAGACCAATTTGATGCAGTATGCGGCTAACAGGCTGACCCTTCACCCCTCTGCAGCAATGCTGGCAGCACTCATACGTCTATTTCCCAAAGACAACCTCTGGATATGACGCTGAGCACATGCACTCAACTCCTTTGGTCAAACATGGCGAGGTCTGTTCTGAGTGGAACCTGTCCTGTTAAACTGCTGTATTGTCTTGGCTACCGTGCTGCAGCTCAGTTTCAGAGTCTTTGCCATGAGGTGCCATATTGTACTTCCAGTTACCAGTATGAGAGAGTGAGAGCGATAACACAAAATTTAACACACAGAATCTATATAAAATGTAGCATAAATGTGATATGTACTCTTCACAAACACCTCAATTGTGAAAACCAGGTGTAGTGAAATACCAAAAAATGGGGTGGGGATATTTTTGTTTGTCACACTGTATGTAGCTGCTCCATGTATTAGCTCAGCGCAGTGTTTTTCTGTTCTTTTCACTTTGCTCCCCATTCACACCTGAGACCTTGTAACACTAATGCCGCGTACACACGGTCGGACTTTTCGTCTACAAAAGTCCAACGGACGCCGACGGACTAAAGCTGGCTGGTAATCCGATTGTGTGTGGGCTTCTCCGGACTTTCAGCAGACTTTTTCAGCCTCAAATCCGACGGACTTTAGATTTGAAACATGCTTCAAATCTTTACGTCGTAACTACGACGGACCCCGAAATCCGCTCGTCTGTGTGCTAGTCCGACGGACAAAAACCCATGCTAGGGCAGCTATTGGCTACTGGCTATGAACTTCCTTATTTTAGTCCGGTGTACGTCATCACGTACGAATCCGTCGGACTTTTGTGTGGTCGTGTGTAGGCAAGTCCGTTCGTTAGAAAGTCTGCTGCAAGTCCGCCGAAAGTCCGCCGGAAGTCTGTCGGACAGGCTGTCGGACTTTTGTAGACGAAAAGTCCGACCGTGTGTACGCGGCATAACAAGTCGCATGACACTGGGGAGAGAAAATGGTTAATTGGGACCAATTTGGACATTTTCACTTAGGGGTGTACTCACTTTTGTTGCCAGGGGTTTAGACATTAATGGCTGTGCGTTGAGTTATTTTGAGGGACAGCAAATTTACACTGTTATACAAGCTGTACACTCACTACTTTACATTGTAGCAAAGTGCCATTTCTTCAGTGTTGTCACATGAAAAGATATAATAAAATATTTACAAAAATAAGAGGGGTGTACTCACTTTTGTGAGATACTGTATCAAGTGGGCAATAGTACCAGCGGTGACCCGTCCATATGGTGCGCAGGGGTGCCACCCCCCAATCCATGCATCCGGCCCCTAATTTACATGCAGGGCGCTTGACGCATTGGTGTCCAATGGGTTTTATTTTTTTCATTAGAATCACATGATTGGAGCCGGAGGCAGAGCACTGCGCCTCGGGCCCACTAGATTGTGTGACAATAGCGAATTAATATCCGCTATTATCCTCCTGATTCTCCTCCTGGCCAGTCTCAGCTCAGAAAGCGTGTCCTGAGACCCGATTAGCCAAGAGGAGAAGCGATCCTATTGGCTGCCGAGGAGGAGGAGGGAGGAGATGCAGGGGAAGCTGTGCGCCGCCGAGGAAGGAAGAGGCGCAGGGTGAAGCTGCCGCCCGGAGGAAGCCCACGACTTAGATGGGATAAGTGCGGGGACCAATCAACTGAGGGGGTGCGGGGGGTTGCGGCGGACGGATTACCCCCCCTCCAAAAATGTACCACCAGCTGCCACTAAATAGTAAATATAGGGAGTTATTTACCAAAGGCAAATCCACTTTGCACTACAAGTGCAAACTACGAGTGTAAAGTGCACTTGGGAGTGCAGTCGCTGTAAATCTGAGGGGAAGCTCTGCTGATTTTATCATCCAATCACGTGCAAGCTAAAATGCTGTTTTTTTATTTTCCTTGCATGTCCCTCTCGGATCTACAGCGACTGCACTTCCAAGTGCACTTTCAGTGCAATTTCAAGTACACTTTGCACTTGTAGTGAAAGTGGATTTGCCTTTAATAAATAACCCCCATAGTATTATCATAATAAAACCCCTACAAAAAAATTGGAGAGAGGTGGTCACTGGGCAGGATAGTTCAAATTGTGAAAGACACTTAGCTACACTGAAAAAAGAAAAGTTGCTGAATGTTTAGTTTGCCGTAACAGTGTGTCTAAAAAAGGGCAAAGCCTCCTGCAGTAGCTAATATACCATCACCCTTGTACTCACAGAATATGCCTTAATCTAGAGTCTCACAGACACACAAGCACCTCAAGGCAACATTTTATAATCATGACGTATATTGATTGGTTTGCACAAAAGTTATAGTGTCTACAAAATAGGGGATAGATTTATGGCATTTTTATTTATTCATTTATTTTTTACTAGTAATGGTGGCGATCTGCGTTTTTTTAGTGGGACTGCGACATTGCGACAAACAGATCGGACACTTTTGACACCTTTTTGAGACCAATGACATTAATACAGCAATGTGTAAATGTTACTGGTAGGGAAGGGGTTAACACTAGGAGGCGATCAAGGGGTTAAATGTGTTCCCTGCTAGGTGTTTCTAACTGTATGGGGATGTGACTTACTAGAGGAGGAGCCAGATCACTGTTCCTACTTAGTAGGAACAGACGATCTGTCTCTCCTCTCCTGACACAATGGGGATTTGTGTGTGTTTACGCACACACATCCCCGTTCTGGCTCTCGTGCCTGCGATCGCGCGTGGTCGGAAGACATCGCGGCCCGCCGGCCACGCGCATCACGTCCCCCGCGCACACATGCCTGCTAGAGCTTTTTAAAGGGCCAACGTACAGCTACAGCGATTTGCAGGAAGGTGCCGACCTGCCGCAGTATAATGACGATGGCTGCTCAGCAAGTGGTTAAGTTAGTGTGCATGGATCTTTAGGGCTCATGCACAGTGCACCCCAAAGAAGCTCAAAGAAGCTGCTCCAACAGACTTTTGAGCTTTTTTGAGCTCTCATTTTATTATGACTGGAAACTCCCCTCAACGTTAGCCAATGTGTCCATGCACACTATGTCTTTTTCAGGAGTTTTTGAGAGGAGCTTTCGAGCAGAAAAGACACCCAAGTGCCCGAAAACAAATGCACAAAAAAAAAAAAAAAGATACAGTGAGCTGAGTGGAGGGTTTGTGATAAAAAAAAAACCGCTTACGCGCAAAAAAGCTCAAAGAGGCTCCAAGAAGCTCAATAAAAATGTGCAAAAGAACACAAAAAACACAAGCTTCTTCAAGCTTTTAGGCAGAGAAATAAAAGCTCAAATGCCTGTAAAAACAGCTTTTTTTGAGCTGCAGTGTGCATGAGCCTTAAAGTGGTTGTAAAAAGGTATCAGCTCTTCGGGGATTCTCCCTCCTCATTGGCTGAGACAGCAGGGGGAGCCATTGGTCAATTACAACCAGTGAGCCAATGAGGAAAGGGCGGGCGGGGTGGAGCTGCAGCTCCATGTCTGAATGGGCACACAGAGCAGTGGCTCAGGAGTGCACCTGCATGGTTGCCTACATTGCAAGCTGCTTGCTCTGGGGGCACTCAACAATAGTGAGGGCCGCGAAGAGGAGAATTAGGGCTACACTGTGCAAAACTATTACACAGAGCAAGTATGACATGTTTGGTATTAAAAAAATGCCTTTAATATCACTTTAAGGGTATAAAATCAAAATTCCCCTGTTGCATTAATGATTAGTGTAACTACCCCCCCTTCCCAAATTGATTACTTTTGTGGTCAGAGCAAATGTCTCCATTATCATGATGGATTAGAATTTCAACGAATGTTTTGTATTATGTATGTGTCCCTGTTGATGAGATTTTCTCACTTCCACCAGGACAGAACTTTAGGGTTAAACTCCTTGGTGGTAACATAGATGGGAATAGAAAAAAAAAACATGCAAGAAGTTCTATTTAATCCTTCGCCATTTAAAAGTAACAAACTGTTTTAGCTGGAGTTTTAATTTTTTTTTTTTTGAAAATCCTTTAATTGAATTTTTCATAATAAAGTTATAAAACATAAAAAAAAACACAAAAACAACAGTCAGCACTATAATACACTAGCACCAGAGAACAATGCAGCCCCAGTCCATAACGTGACCAGTTTCTTGTAAAAAGAAAGAAAGGAAAACCAAATACACATTTACAGAGTCAAATCACATCACCCCACAGTTATTGAGCCAGGTGCTCATCAAGACCTGCATATATTTGGCATCCTGCCCACTATTTGAAGCTTTAACCAACAGAGAGTTAGTCCGAAGCGTTAGAATTATCGCTCATCCAACCTCCTCACACCTTTTAAAATTTAGCTGGTAACCCTCTATTAAGATAAGCAGGTTTATACAGTGATAAGGTATTATTTATTAATGCCTTCCAGGCCATAATGGTAGGGGCCTCCGGTTTCTTCCATGACAAAATGATTATTTTACATGCATAATACAGGAGTATACAGGGTAAGGAGCGTACAGATCACCTTTTTAGATGCCAACTGGTCTACCAAGCCCAACAAACAGACCGCTATAGAAGGTCTGATGGTAATCGTCGTGACCGACTTAACACAGTCCACAATCTGTGCCCAAAACTGCTGAATGGGTGTTCAATGCCAGAAGATGTGCAGAAAATCCAGCTGAAGTTTTAATTTAAAGATGAAGCCTTTGATAAACCAGATAAAAAAGTGTTTTTTTTTTCCAGAATATGAAAATATTATCAAGTAGATTGCTACGTGTAAGCTGGGTTTTTTATTAGTATCTCAAATAATTTACATAGCCTACTTTTTTTTATATCTAGCATGGGGAAGAAGCCTTACACATGATCGGACTTTTCGACAACAAAACTGTGGATTTTTGTTCAAAGGTTGTTGGCTCCAACTTGTCTTGCATACACAAGGTCACACAAATGTTGGCCAACAATTACGACACGTAGTGACATACAAGACGTACGTGATATCTCCATTACGAACGCTAGTTTTACAAGACCGAGCGCTTCTGGCTCGTACTTGATTCCGAGCATGCGTGGACTCTTGTCCGACGGACTTGTGTACACACAATCGGAAAGTCCGACAACAAACATTTGTTGGCGGAAAATTTGAGAACCTGCTAGCCAACATTTGTTGGCGGAAAGTCCGACAAATGCATGATTTTGAGAAGGGGGAAGCAATTGGGGGAAGGCCAATTCAAAGTCATCCACAACATTGATATAACAGTGCATGGTTACCCAAACTGTAAACATTTATCCTGGAAAAAAGTAGAAATGTCAAGTTTTTACTTTCCATAATGATTGCTTTACCATTTTATATTAGGTTTTAGAAGCTATATTTTTTTTTATTTTTTTTTTTTAATTTAGTATTCTATAGCGAGTGTTTGGGAACCTGAAGCCTCTCCTGCACCTGGACTTATGTATTTACAAAATACATGATCAAGTGAAAAACAATGTCAGCTTTCTGCAAGGCTTTGGTGTACTCCCTATTTACTCCCTCCATCACTGTGGCACTGTCAAAAGAAATCTAGTGCATTTTTTTTCCCACAAACCCACTAATTAGTATATTGTGCAAAGAAAAAAAATGCTTTAAAGGAAATGCATAAAAGTAAAATAAATTGCATGAAAGCACTTTTTGTAACATATTCTGATGCTTAGAAATTTTTCTCATGTTGAATTCTGGAAAAAATATTTCTATGAAACTGTCATCACTATCCTTATAAAATAATAAGTGCGAGTGAATGCGTCAAGCTCAAGTGCTTGGTTTATCCTAATAAAAGCAGGAATTTGTAAGACAAAGGTAAATTATATAATTTGTGAAATGAAAGATATGCCTCACCCTGGTTGTATTTAGCTTTAAAACGAACAAGATAATACAAATTCTAATAAAGTAGGAAGGTCATACACAATCTGCAATGACTTTCACTACATTTTGTAGCTATGGGAATAATGCAATTATAGCAGACAATATGAATCATTATCCATCTACCCATCCCATTTTTATTCTGATATCAGGGGCATGTTCACTTTTATTTTTTTTTCAGCTGCAAGGTTTTACAATACAAAACTACATATGATTAAATAATGTAATTGGTGTTCTTGCCTATCGCAGTAGAGTTTAATGAATTTGGTGAAAGCTTTACAAACCAAATACCTAGTGTCTATTTTATTATGCTATCAATAAGTTTGTCGGTTGTCATACACTGTCTGTTCTTGATGGAGCTTTGACAGTATCTTATAAGAACACAATTCCTTTTGTGATAAGCTACCACTTAGTTTTATGGATTTCAAAACAGAATTTTCCAGTAACTTACAATTTTTCTAACTTCAAGCAACAATGTGAAGTAGCAACCCAAAGAAAACATAACCAAGTAGAAACTAAAATGTCATTAAGTCCATATCTTGGAAAATGCTCTTAATTAGCATGAGTTTAATACCTATATGTAAATACACCACTTAGCTAACCTAATACTTTTTACATGTAATTTCATTAAAAATACACTACTGTTTCATATTCCAGTTACGAACAGCAAGAATCCAACTCATACCTGTGTCTTCTGTGCACATCTGAATCCTCTGAGGAACCTTTGAAGTTCTAACCCTTTAATACAAGAACCGAGAATGGGGAAAAAACATTTCTGACCAGTACTGATTGTGAAAAAGGTGCTTCAAGTTGCTATGAGATCAGTTGCTTGGATACAGATGACTTATTTCATAAGTGCCATTACTACAACCAGCAGAAGTTTGTAACCTGACCGTGTTCCTGAATCCCTTTCTAAATTTCATTCAAGACCTATATATCTGCAAAACGCATACATGTATATAAAATAGATTTGTTTTCCCTTGGTTTCCTTTGTTTGTTCTGTAAAAAAAAAAGCATGGCTGCATTGGATTGGAGTAAAATTAACTATATATATATAATAAAATAATACTACAATTGAATAGTAAGGACAAAATAAGAAGACCAAAGTCATGCCCCACATGTAATTATTATATATTTATATTTATTTTTTTATATTCGTTATGGTCAGCACTAAAACTAAAATAGTTCATTTTTGCAAAATGTATTTGTAATTAGGTCAACGTGAAATATTGAACGTTATTGAATTTTTTTTTTTTATTTGCCACCTGCAACAAGCAGGTAAGAAGCTCTAGGCAAGGACATCAGCTTTCTGGGTGCGTTTAGTAGCCGGTGAGCTGAATAAAATGTCTGCAGAAAAAACGTAGCAAAAAAAGACACCTACCTCATTTTAGCAAGGAACGAATCATCTGGCCTGCAAATAAGTCCAAGTGTATACATTTTTTTGGTGGTTTTTACAAATACATTTTACACTACTGAATTTATTACAAAAATCATTTGTTTAAAAAGACATTAGAAAAACAGTATAATATTTGGTTACAAAAACAACACGTGATCTTACCTGTGACGTCACCAGGTATGTAGACGCACAGGTAAAGTCTTAAGGTATTTTGAGATATATGTGTGGGTTAACTACTAGCCTTCAAAAAGTTAGGGACTTCACCCTGACCATTTCTCTTCCATATAGGTCTTTTTACTGGACCATCCAGATATAGCCCTTTACCAGTTCCAGCAGTCTACACTGTGTTATTAAGCTTCCTTGGGTACAACTTTCAGGTGAATTGATTTATGTAGATTTTTTTAATTTTCTCCATGCTAAATAGATGTTTGTTGACTAAGACGAAAAATGTCTTACTATATTTATAGGTGTTGTAACCATTGTCATCTAAACCCAAACCCCCGAGGTGGAGGAATCATGACATCTTGCATCTACTGCTATGGTGTGTGAACCTTTTAAAAAAAACACACATTTTTATTTTTTGCAAGCGTGCTCCTTCATCAGGATCTGATGAAGAAGCACGCATGCTCCGAACGTGCGCTCCTCCCCGCTCTCTCTCCAAAGTGATGTACGCCGGTGTCTGTGAGCGGTCCTGAGTGTCTGGAAGCGTTGGAAACCACCGACGTCCCTGGACCCATCAGCTGCTTCTTCACCAGTGAGAAGATCGTCTTCTCCACAAGCGGATAAACCATATTATTAATCCCACATGCGCTAACATCTCATACATCTTGTGAGTTACCAATTGTCTTTTATGGAATAAAATGTCTTAATAATGCTGCACTTAGATGGCACTGCTCTCCTTGTGTCTTTGCCTTCCACAGAGTAACTTCTAGCCTGTCAAGAGCTGGCAGCCATCCACAGTCAGCTTATCTAAGAACACATCAACTGTCCTTGTGCCACAAAAAAGTACCCCTCCACATGAACTCGATGTGAAAGAGTTCTAATTGCCCACTCTCTCTTTATTCAGCTGATCGAGTGCACATGATCTTTCTCTTGCCTTTAAGGGTATTTTGTATCTACCGTGTTTCCCCAAAAATAAGACCGGGTCTTATATTAATTTTGGCTACAAAAAATGCATTAGGGCTTATTTTCAGGGGATGTCTTATTTTTCCCCTGTCTTCTCTCCCCCTCTCAGCTCAGGAGTCAGCATCTCTGTAATCCCCAAAATAAACCCTAGTTAAAGTCCTTGTAAAATCATTTAGTCCGCTCTGTAAATGGATTATATAAATCCCCTTCCCGCCGACTGTACGCAGATATGCGTACTCGGCTTTCCGGGGTTATACCGGGATGATGCCTGCACCATTGTTTACAGCGGGCGATCGGCTACCCGTGTATAACAACCGATGCGGCTAAAAGCCGCTCGGTTGTTATACCGGAGGAGCGGGAGGGGACATCCCCCCCTCCCGCCACCTCCCGCCGCTGTTACCGGGCCTCCCGTGCGATCGGGAGGCCCGGTGTCCATTCGGCTGCCTTCGGCGGCTGGGGGCGGGCTGAAACGAAGCTGTGAGCGGCTTCGTTCCAGCCTTCTCGTTGTAAACGCGGAAGTGACGTCATGACATTCCCGTTTACTCGGCTGCCAATGGCGCTGAATTTAAAAAAGTACACAGTATTCAGAATCGCCGTTTTCGGCGATCTGAATACTTTGAAGTGTAAAGGAGGGATGGGAGGTCTTTTAGACCCCCCATCCCTCCATAAAGAGTACCTGTCACCACCTATTACTGTCACAAGGGATGTTTACATTCCTTGTGACAGCAAAAAAAGTAAAAAAAAAAAAAAAAATTTTAAACACAATTTATAAAGTAAAAAAATAAATAAAATAAATAAAAAAAAAATATTTTTTTTTACAGTGCCCCTGTCCCCGCGAGCTCGCACAGCGAAGAAAACGCATACGGAAGTCGCGCCCGCATATGTAAACGGTGTTCAAACCACACATGTGAGGTATCGCCGCGATCGTCAGAGCGAGAGCAATAATTCTAGCCCTAGACCTCCTCTGTAGCTCAAATCTGGTAACAGTAAAAAATTTTTAAAGCGTCGCCTATGGAAATTCATAGGTACCGTAGTTTGTCGCCATTCCACGAGTGCGTGCAATTATAAAGGGTGACATGTTTGGTATCTATTTACTCAGCGTAACATCATCTTTCACATTATACAAAAAAATTGGGGTAACTTTACTGTTTGGATTTTTTAAAATTCATGAAAGTGTCACTTTTCCAAAAATTTGCATTTAAAACACCGCTGCACAAATACCGTGTGATAAAAAAAATATTGCAACAATCGCCATTTTATTCTCTAGATTCTCTGCTAAAAAAATATATATAATGTTTGGGAACTCTAAGTAATTTTCTAGCAAAAAATACAGATTTTAACTTGTAAACACCAAATTTCAAAAATAGGCTTAGTCATGAAAGGGTTAAAGTCCAGTGTGTATCTTTATGTAAAATTGGAGAAAATACCTTATTTTCAGCACCGCTGGGCACTCACATCACCCGCCGGAGATCTTATTCCCTGCTCCGAGCCCTGCTGAGGGAGATGCCGAGATCCTCGCTGATGTGAGCCCTATTTCCAACACTACAGAGGAGGGGGGGGGGGGGGGGGGGCGCTGACGTCAGCAGTCACATGAGCGCCCAGAGGCACTGTAAATAAGGTATTTTCTAATAAACACCAACAATGGACATTACATAATCCTTTTATAGCATGGATTACATGATTTTACAAGGACTTTAACCACTTCACATCCAGGCCATTTCTGACACTTCGCTCCTACATGTCAAAAATCATCATTTCTTTGCTATAAAATTAGATAGAACCCCCAAACATTTTAATTGTTTTTTTAGCAGAGACCCTAGAGAATACAATGGCAGTCATTGCAACTTTTTATCTTGCACGGTATTTGCGCAGCAATTTTTCAAACGCGTTTTTTTTGAAAAAAAAACAGTTTCATGCTTTAAAAAAAAACAAAACAGCAAAGTTAGCCAAATTTTTTTGCATTGTGTGAAAGATGAAGTTACGCCGAGTAAATAGATACCTAACATGTCACGCTTCAAAATTGTACACGCTCGTGGAATGGCGCCAAACTTTGGTACTTAAAAATCCCCATAGGCGACGCTTTAACATTTTTTACTGGTTACATGTTTTGAGTTACAGAGGAGGTCTAGGGCCAAAATTATTGCTCTCGCTCTAACGTTCGCGGCGATACCTCACATGTGTGGTTTGAACACCGTTTTCATATGTGGGCGGGACTTACGTATGCGTTCGCTTCTGCGTGCGAGCTCATGGGGACAGGGGCGCTTTAAAAATTTTTTTTTTTATTGTTAATTTTACTTAAAAAATTTTATTTTTACACTTTAAAATTTTTTTTTTTTTTTGATCACTTTTATTCCTATTACAAGGAATGTAAACATCCCTTGTAATAGGAATATGACACGATCAGTCCTCTTTACAGTGAGATATGGGGTCAATAAGACCCCACATCTCACCTCTAGGCTGGGAAGCCTAAAATCAAAAAAAAAAATAAAACGATCGCCGCTTCACAGCTGAAGCGGCGCCGTTTTTTTGAATGCAGAGGCCGGGCGTGACGTCATAACATCGCGCCCGGCCTCCGAACGATCATAGAGACTCCGGCGACCATCTGGTCCGCCGGAAATCTCTATGGTGAACATCCGGCACCGGCGGATCCGCTATCCGACTCACCGATCGCTGAGGTGAGTCGGTAGTAGCACCGGAGGATGGCGGGAGGGGGGGCACGTCCCCTCCCGCCGCCCGTAAGAACGATCAAGCGGATGTGACTTTTTTGGCTGGTCTGTGATTCTCATGGCTGTACCACCATTGCGCAGATGTATACGTAAGTTTGTTGAGCTAAATGTATATATGGGGGGTTTCTCATATCCTACATTTGCCCACGTGTTCCCATAATCCCTAGATCATTTAAATATGATTGTTTTTCCTATTTATAGATGATCACTATGGTTTTGCTCCTGATGAGTGGCTAAAAGGCACCAAAACGCGTATAGCTTACAACTACCGATATGTGTATATATTTATCAACCTTGTATGGACGTTCCTTTTTGATCTATTTTCATCTCCATTAAGTGACACTTCAGTGGGTCACTAATCTATATAGGTATCAACTGCAATGTGTGTAAATATGCATTAATTACTCCATGTATCTGTAAATATATGTTATTTCCTTGTTGGAATGTATACTACTGTGCAATATTTTGTTCTAATGAAATATAAAAATATTGATATATGGCATAATGCATTAAGATTAAATATGTAAGTATATGACAATTTGAACCAATTAAAAGCTGTCTTTTATCCAATTTATCTATCTGCTTCCATGTGCTTCATGTAAAGTCCCGCTTCTTGCTCTCTTTTTAAATTTCAAATGACCGCGCAATTGTCATTCAAAATGTGACAGCGTGAAAGCTGAAAATTGGTCTGGGCAGGAACAGGGTGAAAGTGCCCTGTATTGAAGTTGTTAAAATTCAGCACAGTCTCGATTCACCCCATTGTAATATGTAAAAACTGAACTAATAGTTTTACATACTGCAGCAACATCCGCAGATGTAAGACACCCATCATTAGAGGTGATTTATTTTTCCAAAACAAATACACCTTTGCACACTAATACTGACTAGCATTCCGATGTTATAAAGGAGGGGGTAAATGGGACTTTAAATGGGACTTTAAATGAGGCACATGTGTTGATATGCCTCCATCCCTAAATTCTGAAATTTAAAGGGGTGGGGGTGGGGGGGGGTCATTTGGGACTTTGAATGAGGGCAGTGACTATTAAATAGAAAAAAATATATAACATGACATATTTATTAACATAACACATACCAATAGATGCACGTGGACAAATTCATATGTATACATGACATGGATATGTTTCAATTCATATATAGGTAGTGTAGCAGCACATTTGATTAAAATAGCATTTCATGTATATAAGTATCGTGTACTATATAGAAAAAAATCCACGCTAGTGTATTATCAAAAGTAAATACAACAGCTGTGCACTAAAACCTAAATACCAGGTTAATTTAAATATGTATGTCCTAAAAGTGCAGCGCTAAATAAAATTACCATGTGCAAAACATCATATATGACATTTTTTTTTGCTAGAAAATTACTTAGAACCCCCAGACATTATATATTGTTTGAAAGTAGAGGCCCCCAGAGAATTAAATGGGGTTTGTTGCAATTTTTTGTATGTTGCACAATATTTGCGCAGCCATTTTTAAAATGAATTTTAATGCCCACAAACACAATATACTAATTTCTTGCTAAAATATAAAACATGATGTTCTGCTGAGTAAATAGATACCAAACATGTCATGATTTAAAGTGGTTATAAACTGTAGCTGGTTAAAAAAAAAACCCTGTACGGCAATTGCAAAATATGCTAATATGCATCGCATGCTAGAACATTAGGTAATTCTTAACTTAAAACAAAACCCTCCAGTAGGGCGCTGTCACTGCTGAGAGGGCTGACATCTTCCCCCGGCATTTGGCTTGGCCAGAGCCGCGACTCCCGTGCATGCGTGTGGGAATCCTCAGTTTCCGGCAAGGTGTACCAGACCTCCAGATCGTATATGCCGGTGACGTAACCAGCTGAATCCAGGCTGAATATCTCTGAAACGGTGCATGTTTAGGAGATATTCATTTTATCTACAGATAAGCCTTATTAGAGGATTACCTGTAGGTAAGATTCACAAAGCAGGCTTTACTATCGCTTTACAATTGCGCACACCCATGGAATGGCTAAAAACTACAGTACATTAAAATTATTCACAGGCAACACTTTAAAAGCCTTTACAGGTTATCAATTTAGAGTTAAACAGGAGGTCTGGTGCTAGAATTACTGCTCTCATTGGTTGCAAAAATCACACGTGTGGTGCCATCACCGTTTACATATTTGTGCGGGACTGATGTATTTGTTTGTATTTGCACATAAGCATTAGGGGAGGCTTTCAACTTTATTTTATTATCTTATTCACATTTATATTTTTTGCACCACCTCCAATTTTTTTTTTAGCAACATTATTGCTATTACAAGAAATGTACAGCATCTCGTATGACAGAATGGGCAATAACAGATACTCTTTACTGATTCTAATAGACCCCGGATCTCTCCTCTGCCCTCAAAAGCATCTGTTCAAACTGAGATTGGTTTGATCAGATGCTTTACAAGCCAGTAATGGCTTGTAAACAACAAAGTGAAATAGGAAGTTTCATTCATCGGAGGAGGGGCTGGTACAGATGTACCTTCCTTTCCTCTCTGTTCAATTGCTTGGACAGCATACAGTGGTACCAGGCTACCTGACTGCACCAGGAGTTCAGGAACGGCTATAGGGGGCCTTCTTCCATGATCGGTTAGTTGTAGAGCCGCCCATCGCCAGCTGCAAATATTGATACTGTGATTATGGCTGCAGCTGCAACCACAATCCCAGTATAACCACTTCAACCTTAGAACATACAGGTACATGCTAATGCCACGTACACACAATCGGAATTTCCGACAACAAATGTTCGATGTGAGCTTGTTGTCAGAAATTCCGACTGTGTGTAGGCTCCATCGGACATTTTTTGTCAGAATTTCCGACCACCAAATTTGAGAGCTGGTTCTCAAATTTTCCGACAACAAAATCCGTTGTCGTAAATTCTGATTGTGTTTTAACACAATTCCGACGCACAAAATTCCACGCATGCTCAGAATCAAGCAGAAGAGCCACACTGGCTATTGAACTTCTTTTTTATAGTCCCGACGTACGTACGTCTCCGCGTTCTTGACGTTCGGAATTTCGACAACATTTGTGCGACCGTGTGTATGCAAGACAAGTTTCAGCCAACACCCGTCGGAAATAAATCCACGGTTTGGTTGTCGGAAATTCCCATCATCTGTACGCGGCATAAGGGTGTGAAGTGGTTAAAATTCTGTTGCAATGTGCTGTAATAACTGTTATATGATCTCCATTATAATTTGGGTCCTTGGTCTGCTTCACTTTTCCTACTGTTGCCATTTGCAAATATTTTCTTATTTGTATTGGACCCCCTAAATGTTTTTTTTTTTACTCTCCATATGAAGTGGAGCATTAATCATTGTAAACACACCTATCAGCAAAGTATGTACCCGGCGATACTAACTTAAAAGTTCTTCTGTAATGTGGGAATCTCATTACAAAAATAAACCTGGCAAGCAGATCTTCCTGGAGCCTTCAAAGTAATGAACAGAAAATCCAATCAAAATAGTATTCAATCCAAAAATGTCCTTATGCAAAAGTGCAAAATATATTATATTCATAAAGTGCAAAGTTCATAAACTGATCACTAAAGTGCTCCTGTGCAAACAGTTCATGCATGCCAGTGTCCCACACTGGATAGATCGTTCCTGATGGCGCAGTGCTCAGACATTCAACGTTGTGACACCTTCACCATAAATCAGATGGAGGCTTATCAGACCACCAGCGATCTTCCTTACTCAAGAAGATCATTCAGCGCTTATTGGGATCTCTAATCCTCAGATGGAAATCCAGAAATGTTCCCCCGTCAACCTCACTGTTTTCCCCTTATGGTGACAACATGATCCAGCTCACCATCTCAGATGGGATGAATGGATGAATCCTCAGAGTTAAAATGGGTATAAAACAGGGAGACTCCTCATGGTGGAGTATGGTCTCAAGTGAAGGGAAGTGAAGGGAAATCTCTGCAATGGGACAGGGATGGTAAATAAACTAACAGGGGCTAAAACCCTCCCTTACTCTATCCAAAAATGAAAAAAAAGTGTTGCCTATAGTTCTACTTTAAGCACAAATTTCTGATAATTTTATGGAGAGGACTAAGAAGATATAACCATGCCAATGGTGCAGCAGAAAACATTTAGCACAGTGAGGAAGGTTTGTGGTCAAGGATGATAGGACAGTCAAAATTAGAAGCGGCGCCCACCCCCCCCCAGTTGCGGAATGTCGGCTGCCCGCATACCGGAAGCAGTGCGGCCGCTTTATGGGGGCGCTAGACTAATTTGCCTCTCAGCCAGGTCCGACTCATAAGACTGGCGCTACACTAACAGTGTAGTGTAAGCTGGCGGGGACTCTTTCCATGCTTCCCCCCTTCAAAGTGCTGCCCTAGGCCTAGGCCTGGGTCTTGTCGGCCTAGGCCAGGATACAGCGTTGCCTAAAGTATAGTCAGTCCCTCCTGACCATAGAGAGACATTCCAGCTTGCACCTAGGATTACCCTTCGGTATAATATGGCACTCAATGCAAAGTTTTTGGATAGCACCATATAAGTGACAAAAACATCCCTGCTTGCTCTGATACAAACTGCTGCCAGGGAAACTGATATAAAAAAATGACGTGAGACATGCAACTCCTCTCTGACTTCCCAACTTCTGAATACACTTTAAATTATCTAATTATACACAGTGCCAGCTTCAAAATTGGCAAGGCAATTTTACAAAGCAGGGAGGATGAGTAGATGATAAAGGTGTGGTGGGGTATTATTAGAAAAATGCTTTATGTGTATGACAAAATTAGTTATGATTATGTTTCAAAGATGCAAAAATTCAACCTATGGCTGTCCCATATAGGATGGAACTTTTTGTGATTGCATAAGGTGCCTCCTTAACCTCCACAACATTTGCAGAATTCACCCCTTCCTGGCTAATGACACCAAAAAAAAATGTATTCACTCCTTGGTTATATTCCGCCTTGACTACTGCCACTCCCTCCTGCTGCTAGACTTATGCCACGTACACATGATCGGACTTTCTGGCATACTTGGTCCGGCACACTTTCCGACTGACTTTGTCCGCCAGGTGCGCCAGACTTTAAAACGGACGGACTTGCCCACACACGCCCGTCTTTCCGACGGACTTTCGCCGGAGTTACGGCGGACTTTCAGAATGAACGGACTTGCCCATACATGGACAAGTCCGTTCATTTTGAACGTGACTCAGGTGCGACGGGACTAGAAAAGGAAGTCAATCTTGCCGGCGAGTCAATCTTTTATCGGCGAGATTGACACCTTGCGAGCCCTGTCGCGGGGCATACCAGGCCCTTAGGTCTAGTATGGATTATAAAGGGAAGCTCCTACGCTGAAAAAAACGGCGTGGGGTCCCCCCTAAAATCCATACCAGACCCTGATCCGAGCACGCAGCCCGGCCGGTCAGGAAAGGGGGTGAGGATGAGCGAGCGCCCCCACCTCCTGAACCGTACCAGGCCGCATGCCCTCAACATGGGGGGTGGGTGCTTTGGGGAGGGGGGGCCCTGCGGGGCCCCCCCACCCCAAAGCACCTTGTCCCCATGTTGATGAGAACAAGGGCCTCTTCCCGACAACCCTGGCCGTTGGTTGTCGGGGTTTGCGGGCGGGGGGCTTATCGGAATCCGGGAGCCCCCTATAATAAGAGGGCCCCCAGATCCCGGCCCCCCCACCCTATGTGAATGAGTATGGGGTACATGGTACCCCTACCCATTCATCTAGGGAAAAAGTGTCAATAATAAAACACACTACACAGGTTTTTAAAATAATTTATTAAACAGTTCTGGGGGGGGGGTCTTCCTCCGGCTTCGGGGGTCCCTCCGGTTCCTCTTCTCCCGGCGTCCGGTTGGTTCTTCTCCACTCTCTCCGGCCTCTTCTCCCGGTGTTCCAGTTCTTTGGCTGGCTCCTCCGCTGTCTTCAGGCCGCTCTTTTGCCAGCAGAGGTCCGGACTTCTGGGCTTCTTGCCTTCTTTCCTCTTCTCTTCTCCAGATGTTGACACGATGCTCTCTCCGGCTGGACTGCTCTCTGAGGGCTCCGTTGTGACTTATATAGGCGGAGACCCCGCCCCCTTATGATGTCACAGTCCCTGGGCATGCTGGGACTGTGACATTTTAGGGGGCGTGGTCAACATCACCCGCTGACCACGCCCCCTAAAACGTTTCCCTTTATAATCCATACCAGACCTAAGGGCCTGGTATGCCCCGCGCTCAACGCAATAGGAAAATTTGTTTTTCCTATTGCAGCGAGCGCGAAATGCAATACCTGCCCTTGCGTCGTATCTGGTCCGTTGGACCAGCATACAGACGAGTGGGCTTTCCGTCGGACCAGCACACAGACGAGCGGACTTTCCACCAGAGACTGAGTCCGACGGAAAGATTTAAAACATGTTTCAAATCTAGGTCCGGCGGGCTTTTGGGAAAAAGTCCGCCGGAAAAGTCCGCCGGAGCCTACACACGGTCGCATTGTTCGGCGGACTCTGGAAAGTCCGCTCGTGTGTATGCGGCATTAGATACACCTCACTAACTGATCCGTGACTGCTGCCCCTTTCTGCCGATCCCTTCACTGACTTGCACTGGCCCAACGTATAAAATTCTAAATACTAATCACAACGTACAAAGCCATCCACAACACTGTCCCCAGCTACCTTGTTACCTCCTCCCATGCTAGACTCCAGGACTTTTCCAAAACCTCTTCCATCCTCTGGAACTCCCTACCCCAGTATGTCTGTTCAGCTACAACCCTGTCCGCTCTTAGGGGATCCTTGAAATCTCATTTACTCATTGAAACCTACCCACCTCCACTTAAAAACTCTACTTGAGTCACCTCCATCATGTCATCCCCAGCAGCTGTTATCTTTTGTTCCAACTCCCCCTCCCTTTAGATTGTAAGCTCCATGAGCAGGGCTCTCCTCATCCTTCTGTATTGATCTGTGTTGTTATCGTACTTTCCCGCTTTATGTTGTAAAGTGCTGCTGGCTCTATATAAATCCTGTCTAATAATAATAATACTGTAGTTAAATTTACCAATGCTTGCAGCACTAGTAAGTTGAAGTATTCTCTGTATGCTGCCATATAGTGACCTTACTTTGAACAATGCAAAAGAGTTTTTTTCCAAGGACTTTAAGCAATGTCACATTACAGTAGTGCTTTGCATAAAAGTTATTACATAAATTAAAAAATATTGTTCAAGCACAATTCATACACGTAATCTAAACTCATCTCTGCATTATCTGATTTTTAGTGATGAAGAGAAACTTTGTTACACTACAGTGCTTTTACTTGGGCGTTAAACATTTTTCAGATTACATTTTGTGTCTACTGAACAAGAACACTAATTATCTCCATTGTTGTATGTAAAGTTCCAAAAATTCTTTGCATAAAGAGGCTTGAGGACTGGTCTTGTGGCATGTCTTGACAATATTTGATTTGAAGAGATTTCCCACACATTGAACTACTGGCATAAATGTAATGTTATTAAAACAAGGGTGTCTCGATAATTAACCACTTTTGTCCTGGCACCAAAGGCATGAGTCAAAGGCAGGCTTGTCCAGTGTCCTGATGTTTAGAATAATTTATGTCAGATGAACAAGAGGACTCCAGCAGACAATAACCAACATTATTCTTCTTTGTTGCAGTTGTTTTATGTAATTTAGAAGAGGCCAATCGCTTACATGGGAAAGGGCTGACATTAAGAGCTTTTCATCTAGAGGGAGTAATCCAGAAAATGGGTTTCTTTTTTTCACACATTTCATATTTTTGCTATGACAAGGAGGTGGCTTCATAGAGAACAACCACCACAAAACGTGATATATTTCTTTGTATCTCCAATTTATGTGCCTGGTTAATTAAAGTGTATGTAAAGACAAAACTTTTTTTTTTTTAATGTTGGATAAATTAGTAAGGGTTAGACCTCTGTAACGTTTTTATTGCTACCTGCTTCCCCTTGGGGAGATTAACCATTTTCAATGATACAAAGATTGAGGGGAAATCCTACATTTTAGATTCATCATGAGATTAAAAGGTAAGGGTAATAAATCCAAAGGGAAAAATGTTCCAGTGACAACTGTATCAGAAGGAAATTCTCCTCACTCTGGAAAATGTTTCTCTTGCGTTATGTTGTCTCCGCGAGGCAGGAAGTGAGAAGAAATCATTCTAATGGGATACAGACAGCAAAAAATAAATTGATAGGAGTTTTAACCTTTCTTTTCTCTATCTAAAACTAAAAAAACTTGGGCTACACTTACACTTTAACCACTTGCTGTCCAGCTGTTGTACATAAACAGCTGAATGACTGTCTTCTGAGTGTGGAGGCCATTTTAAAATGGCCTCCCTTTTGTAGTGCTCCTGTGTACTCTCTACCGTGCACACAAGTTTGCTTTGTGATTGCTGTGTCCATTGGACAGAGCATATAACATAAAGGGTACAGACACAATATAATTGGCCATGTACCACATGATCGCTGCGACCAATCACAGTAATAATATATCTTAACAAATGCTGTTTTTTGCAGCCACCACTTTGTTTCCTCTCACACATGATTGGCTGTGAGGGGAAACAGAGGGTTTCCCAGAGTGATCCGTTGCAGCTTTTTTTAAATACAGTTTGCAGAGCCAGCCACAGAGTCCCTGATTGCTAGCCGCATTAGTCACGGTGTCACAAGACCAATGTAAGCCAATGACAGAGACCTTGATTGCTAGCCCCACCAGTCCTGGTGTCACCAGACCAGTGTAAGTCATCAACAATATTCCTGATTGCTTGTCTTACCAGTTCCAGTGTCACCAGACCAGTGCAGCAAGTAACCGTGTTCCTAATCAGCCCCAAACTTCAGGTATTACTCCCAGTACTCCAAAGTTACTACAGGTATTGCTCCCAGTACTCCAAAGTTACTTTAGATATTACCCCCAGTACTCAGAAGTTACTTCAGGTATTACTCACAATACTCCAAAGCTACATTAGGTTTTACTCACAGTACTCCAAAGTTACTTCAGGTATTACTTCCAGTACGCCAAAGTTACTTCAGGTATTACTCCCAGAACTACAAGTTATTACAGGTGTCACTCTCAATACTCCAAATGATCCTTGGATTACTGAAGGCGCTCCTTAGATTTTGGGCCCTTCTATGCAGCTAGGTTGTGAAAAAGTCTCAAATATGTGATATCCTCATACTCAGGAGAAGTAGCAGAATGTGTTTTGGGGTGTAATTCTAAGTATGCCCATGCTGTGGGTTGGAAGTATGTTTATAATTTACAATTTTTGTGCAAAAAAATATATATTTTTTTCTTTTATCTTTTTCCAAAAACTTTTGGCCAAAAGTGTGATCTTCAAAAGACTCACTATTCCTCTTAGTAAATACATTGATGGTTCATCTTTGCAAAATATAGTAATTTAGTGGGTGTTTCTCCTGTTCTGGCACTTTAGGGCCTGATGAAATGTGATAGGTAGTAAGGAAATCAAATGTGAAATTTATGCCCCTTGAAAGCCTGAAGCTGTTACTTGGGTTTTAGATTCATCTAGGTATCCATTTATGAAGCAGGGAAAAATATTCACTGCTTCATTCTCCAGCATTCACAGAGGAGATCGTTCTCCTCTAAATGCCTATTTATGAAGCGGTGTAGATCGCATCTCCTTTGGAGAAGTGAAGTGATCTACAAACGCTTCAAACAGTAGAAAACGCCCCCTGGTTCTGGAATCTTATGAGACATAACAAGATTACAGTACCAGGAATTCTCCGAAACACTCGAGGTGTCTGTTTATATAAGCAGTGATAAATTATCACTGCTCAGTGCATGGACATTCCTGGAGGAGACTGCTCACTTAGTTAATAAAATATCTGTCCCCCTACACTATATACAGTATCTCACAAAAGTGAGCACACCCCTCACATTTTTGTAAATATTTTATTACCGGTATATCTTTTCATGTGACAACACTGAAGAAATGACACTTTGCTACAATGTAATTTAGTGAGTGTACAGCTTGTATAATAGTGTAAATTTGCTGTCCACTTAAAATAACTCAACACACAGCCATTAATGTCTAAACCGCTGGCAACAAAAGTGAGTACACTCCTAAGTGAAAATGTCCAAATTGGGCCCAATGAGCCATTTTCCCTCCCCTATGTCATGCGACTTGTTAGTGTTACAAGGTCTCAGTTGTGAATATAGAGCAGGTGTGTTAAATTTGGAGTTATCGCTCTCACTCTCACATACTAGTCAATGGAAGTTTAACATGGCACCTCATGGCAAAGAGCTCTCTGAAAATCTGAAAAAAAAAATTGTCGCTCTACATAAAGATGGCCTAGGCTATAAGAAGATTTGCCAAGACCCTGAAATTGAGCTGCAGCATGGTGGCCAAGACCATACAGCGGTTTAACAGGACAGGTTACACTCAGAACAGGCCTCGCCATGGTCGACCAAAGAAGTTGAGTGCACGTGCTCAGCGACCTATCCAGAGGTTGTCTTTGGGAAATAGACATATGAGTGCTGCCAGCATTGCTGCAGAGGTTGATGGGGTGGGGGGGGGGGTCAGCCTGTCAGTGCTCAGACCATACGCCGCACACTGCATCAAATTGGTCTGCATGGCTCTCGTCCCAGAAGGAAGCCTCTTCTAAAGATGATGCACAAGAAAGCCCACAGTTTGCTGAAGACAAGCAGACTAAGGACATGGATTACTGGAACCTGTCCTGTGGTCTGATGAGAACAAGATAAACTTATTTGGTTCAGATGGTATCAAGCGTGTGTGGCGGCAACCAGGTGAGGAGTACAAAGACAAGTGTGTCTTGCCTACAGTCAAGCATGGTGGTGGGAGTGTCATGATCTGGGGCTGCATGAGTGCTGCCAGCACTGGGGAGCTACAGTTCATTGAGGGAACCATGAATGCCAACATGTACTGTGACATACTGAAGCAGAGCATGATCCCCTCCCTTCAGAGAATGGGCTGCAGGGAAGTATTCCAACATGATAACAACCCCAATCACACCTCCAAGATGACCACTGCCTTGCTAAAGAAGCTGAGAGTAAAGGCGATGGACTGGCCAAGCATGTCTCCAGACCTAAACAACCCTATTGAGCATCTGAAGGCTGGGGAGCGCAAGGTCTCCAACATCCACCAGCTCCGTGATGTTGTCATGGAGGAGTGAAAGAGGACTCCAGTGGCAACCTGTGAAGCTCTGGTGAACTCCATGCCCAAGAGGGTTAAGGCAGTGCTGGAAAATAATAGTGGCTACACAAAATATTGACACTCTGGGCCCAATTTGGACATTTTCACTTAGGGGTGTACTCACTTTTGTTGCCAGCGGTTTAGACATTAATGGCTGTGTGTTGAGTTATTTTGAGAGGACAGCAAATTTACACTGTTATACAAGCTGTACACTCACTACTTTACATTGTAGCAAAGTGTCATTTCTTCAGTGTTGTCACATGAAAAGATAGAATAAAATATTTACATAAATGATAAATGTGAGGGGTGTACGCACTTTTGTGAGATACTGTAATATATATATATATATATACATACACACACACATTATATATATATATATATATATATATATATATATATATATATATATATATATATATATATAAATACAAGTGGAGGCGCAGAAGCTTGAAACCATAAATTACCCAATGACAATAAATCTGTATTAAAAGCACAGTCTATGTAAGTCCATGTGCAAGGTGATGGGAAGGGGTTAAAAACCCAAAACAAACAGGGCTGCCATCATATTGGAACAGAAACCAAGTTCCAGGAAGCTGCAGAGAGAACAAGGAGAGAGGCGCCTCTGGGTGCAGACATTTTAATAAACTTTAATAAACATACAGGTGTGACACCTGTATATTTATTAAAGTTTATTAAAACGTCTGCACCCAGAGACGCCTCTCTCCTTGTTCTCATTATATATATATATATATATATATATATATATATATATACATACACACACACAATAGACATGGCAGTGGGACATGGTTACTGTCTTGGGGGGGGTTGATCGAGGAAGAAGGAAGTCAAAAATCTTCTTTCTTCCCCTGGGATTCTCTCTTCTCTGCCCGATTCACCACCTCTGAGTTGGTGAATCGGGGAGGTGAATTCTGACACAGATCGCCAGTGAAGTGCTGAGATCGTAGCTTCATAAACTGGTCCTTTCTGTGTCAGTCAATCACAGCTTCTCTGTGTGCGGAGATCATCGGTGCAGAACATGGTCTCCCCCGATAATCTGTTCCATAAACCGTTAATGGACTGAGATCAGCGGTGATCCTAGGGATCCTAGGGATCACCACTGTTTACAGTTTCATAAAGGGACACTATTCCCATATCGGGAGGAGTAGAAGAATGTGTTTTTGGGATGTAATTCTAAGTATGGCTATACTCTGTGTTAAAAATATCTTTAGCTTAAGTTTACACTGCAACGGACAGCTGCCGGAGCACTGCAGTAGGGGGCAGTGTGGTGCGCAATTCAGCGCCCCCACACACACCTCCTTTTTCTTTTTGTTTCGAACAAACTTTATTGAAGTGTACAAAATGTACACTTCATTCATGGTGCTGTACAGCAGCAGGATGCATTATGTTTCTGTACAGTTCCATGCAAGTCAGTACGGTGCACTACGTTAAAATGCAGCATGTCTGCATTTTATTGTAGCAGGCTGCAGTGCAGTTCTAGAATGCATTGCAGTGTGAATAAGACACATAGGAAACAATTGTATCCTGTGTGTCCTTGTGGTGACAGACATTTTACAATGTGGTAAAACATAGTGTGAATAAGCCTTTTATAACTTTGTGAAGAAAAAAAAATCTAATTTTAATCATTGTGTATGTGATTATCTACACAAAAGCATGTGAGTAAATAAAGCAGCAAGCATAAAGTGAAAAAATGTACGTGAATGTGTATAAAAAATGAATGCTGCCCTTTCACCAATAGTTTGTCTGTAAATAATAACCACTGTCTGTGAACTGATGTTCTATGTGTGTTTTGCTTGCGTCTATCTAGCAAGGTTACTTTGTGGTATAAGCAAGGAAGCTGAGACTTCTGCAGTGTGTAAATGTTCTTTTACTATACAAAGATGCTGTACATACAACACTATTACAATATTAGGAATACAATACAAGACTGACAGATATCTATAATAAGCAAAATGCCTAGCAAATGAACAGCCTATGGTCTATAACATTACAAATACACTTAAAGTGGAGGGCCACCCTAAAAAAAAAAAAAATACATGAAAATGTTCCTAAAAATTTGGAGAAAAAAAAACATTTAACTTATCAGAAATGGCTGGTGCTAGGCAGATCGTCCTAATCTGCCACTTCCTACACTGCGGTGATCTTCAGTCTTCTCCTCCTTGCGTTGTCTTCTGGGGAATGGGGCGCGGTGTGTTCTGGGAACTGTGTGTGTCCCACAACACAGTGTGCCCCATTCACAAAGCGCTGCGCGACTCGCTCATGCGCAGTAGGAAACGGGCAGTGAAGCCGCAAGGCTCCACTGCCTGTTTCCCTTAGTTCGAATGGCAGCGCCGAGACCTGAGAGCCGAGGGACGGGTCGGCCTCGGGCGGCCGGCCGACATCGCGGGCACCCTGGACAGGTAAGTGTGCTTATTAAAAGTCAGCAGCTACAATGTTTGTTACTATTCAGCTGGCCCACCACTTTAAAGGTTACTTATCTTCTGTTACTGTATATTCGTGATCTCCATTGGCAACGATTCTTCTGAAAACCAGGCACTTTTCTTCTATCATGAGTGGCTTCTGATCTTACAGCATGATGATGTGTGTGTGTGTCCCAGTCTACACATCCTTTTTATTTGTACAAGTTTGTTACCAAAAGTTAATGGTTACAAACTTGTTTCCATTAAAACCGACTAACAGTCATTCTTTCAGTTTGAGAGCTGAAAGAATATCAAACAAGTAAGTCTCTTACTTGTTTACTGTAGCTATAGAGACAAAAGCTTATTCAAACTGTAATACAACAATGGTATCTACATACCCATTGTATGCAACAGCATTTGTTTGAGAAATCTACTCAAGCCAAAACCTAACAGTATTTACCACTATTGTAACATGTGCCCATTCATATGTTATGTCTGATTAATAGACATGTGCATTTCGTTTAGTTCCGAATCGAAATTCGGACGAAATTTTCATTATTCGGACATTTGGATGCATCCGAAATACCGAATTACAATACTAACGAATTTAAACGAATCCGAAATGTTTCGAATCGAAAACCCACGGACGAAATTCGAAATATATTCGATTCGAAAACAAATTAGAAATCTATTCGACTCGAATTCGAAAACAAATTCGAATCGAATTAGAAAAAATATAAATTGATTTCTAAAAAAGAATACAATAAAATAGAATATAAAATAATAAAACAATAGAATAAACATAAAAGAATTGTAAAGAATAGAATAGAATTTAATAGAATTTATTAAAATACAACAGAATATGACCATCTTCTGAAATTCGAATTTCGAATAGTATAAATTCGAATTCGAAAATAGATTGGAAAATAACAATTTATATATATATATATATTCGAATTCATTCTATATGAAATTCAAATTTCGGAAAATGGTTTTATATATATATATATATATAACCATTTTCCGAAATTCGAATTTCATATAGAATGAATTCGAATTCGAATAGAAAAGAAGATAGACTAGAAAAACAATAGAACAGAATAGAATAAAATATAATATATATATTAGATTATTTTCTGTTCTATTGTTTTTCTATTCTAATCTTTTCTATTCAAATTTGAATTCATTCTATATATGAATTTTGAATTTCAAAAGATGGTTATATATATAAATATTTTATATATATATATATATATATATATATATATATATATATATATATAACCATCTTTTTTCCGAAATTCGAACTTCATATAGAATGAAACTGAATTTAAATAGAATAGAAAAAAAAATAGATCAGATCAGAAAAAAAAAAAAAAAAAAAAATATATATATATATATATATATATATATATATATATATATATATATATATATATATATATAACCAATTTCTGAAATTCGAATTTCATATAGAATGAAATCGAATTTGAATATAAAAGATTAGAATAGATTAGAAAATAATAGAAAAGAATATCATAGAAAAACAATAGAGCAGATCAGGAAAAAAAAAATTATATACATACATATATATATATATATATATATATATATATATATATATATATATTTTTTTTTTTTTTTCTGATCTATTTTTTTTATATTATTTTCTATTTTATTTAAATTCAATTTCATTATATATATATATATATATATATATATATATATATATATATAAAATATTTATATATATAACCATCTTTTGAAATTCGAAATTCATATATAGCATGAATTCAAATTCGAATAGAAAAGATTAGAATAGAAAAACAATAGAACAGAAAATAATCTAATATATATATTATATTTTATTCTATTCTGTTGTATTGTTTTTCTAGTCTATTTTCTTTTCTATTCGAATTCGAATTCATTCTATATGAAATTCGAATTTCGGAAAATTTCTATTCTAATCTTTTCTATTCGAATTTGAATTCATTCTATATGAATTTCGAATTTCAATAGATGGTTATATATAAATAAATATCTAATATATATATATATATATAACCATTTTCGAATTTCATATAGAATGAATTCGAATTTGAATGGAAAAGATTAGAATAGATTAGAAAATAATAGAAAAGAATATCATAGAAAAACAATAGAGCAGATCAGGAAAAAAAAAATTATATACATACATACAGTATATATATATATATATATATATATATATATATTTTTTTTTTTTTTTTTTTTTTTTCTGATCTATTTTTTTTTTATATTATTTTCTATTTTATTTAAATTCAATTTCATTCTATATATATATATATATATATATATATATATATATATATATATATATATATATATATATATAATATTTATATATATAACCATCTTTTGAAATTCGAAATTCATATATAGCATGAATTCAAATTCGAATAGAAAAGATTAGAATAGAAAAACAATAGAACAGAAAATAATCTAATATATATATTATATTTTATTCTATTCTGTTGTATTGTTTTTCTAGTCTATTTTCTTTTCGAATTTGAATGGAAAAGATTAGACTAGAAATAGAAAATAGACTAGAAAAACAATAGAACACAATTGAGTAAAATATAATGTGTATATATATTATATTTTATTCTATTCTGTTCTATTTTTTTTTCTATTCTAATCTTTTCTATTCGAATTTGAATGCATTCTATATGAATTTCGAATTTCAATTGATGGTTACATATGAATAAATATCTAATATATATATATATATATATATATATATATATATATATATATATATATATATATATATATATAACCACTTTCCGAAATTCGAATTTCATATAGAATGAAATTGAATTTAAATAGAATAGAAAATAATATCATAGAAAAACAATAGAACAGATCAGAAAAAAAAAAAAAATATATATATATATATATATATATATATATATATATATAAAAAATATATATATATAATATTTATATATATATATATCTATCTTCTGAAATTTGAAATTCATATAGAATGAATTAAAATTTGAATAGAAAAAAATAGAATAGAATAGAATAGCGTAACAATAGAACAGAATAGAATAAAATATAATATATTATTCTATTCTGTTCTATATATATATATATATATATATATATATATTTTTTTTTTTAATCTGATCTATTGTTTTTCTAAGATCTTATTTTCTATTCTATCCAAATTCAATTTCATTCTATAAGAAATTCGAATTTCGTAAAATGGTTATATATATATATAAAACCATCTTTTGAAATTCTATTTTTTTTTCTTTTCTAATCTTTTCTATTCAAATTTGAATTCATTCTATATGAATTTCGAATTTCAATAGATGGTTATATATAAATAAATATCTAATATATATATATATATATATATATATATATATACCATTTTCTGAAATTCGAATTTCATATAGAATGAAATTGAATTTGAATATAAAAGATTAGAATAGATTAGAAAATAATAGAAAAAGAATCATAGAAAAACAATAGAACATATATATATATATATATATATATATATATATATATATATATATATATATATATATATATATATATATATATATAACAATGTCCCGACATTCGAATTTCATATAGAATGAATTTGAAAAGAAAAGAAAATAGACTAGAAAAACAATAGAACAGTATAAAATATAATATATATATTAGATCCTTTTCTGTTCTATTGTTTTCCTATTCTAATTTTTTCTATTCGAATTTGAATTCATTCTATATGAATTTCAAATTTCAATAGATGGTTATATATCAATAAATATCATATATATATATATCTATATATATAGATATATATAGATATATATATCTATATATATATCTATATATATAGATATATAGATCTATATCTATATATAGATATATATATATATCTATATATATATAGATCTATATATATATCTATATATAGATCTATATATATAGATATATATATAGATCTATATATATAGAGATCTATATATATAGATCTCTATATATATAGAGATCTATATATATAGATCTCTATATATATAGATATATATATCTATATATATAGATAAAAAATATCCGAAATTCGAATTTCATATAGAATGAAATTGAATTGAAATAGAAAATAATATCTTAGAAAAACAATAGGTCAGATCAGAAAAAAAAAAAATTATATATATATATATATATATATATATATATATATATATATATATATATATTAGAAAAAAAATAGTACAGAATAGAATAAAATATTATATATATATATATATATATATATATATATATATATATATATATAATATTTTATTCTATTCTGTTCTATTGTTATTCTATTCTATTCTATTCTATTCTTTGCTATTCTAATCTTTTCTATTTAAATTTGAATTTATTCTATATGAATTTCAAGTTTCAGAAGATGGCTATATATATAAATTATATATATATATATATATATATATATATATATATATATATATATATATATATATATTATACACATATATATATATATGTAATATTTATATATATAGCCATCTTCTGAAATTTGAAATTCATATAGAATTAATTCAAATTTGAATAGAAAAAAATAGAATAGAATAGAGTAACAATAGAACAGAATAGAATAAATAATAATATATATATATAATTATTATTATTTTTTTTGTAAACGCTATAACTTTTGCGCAAAGCAATCAATAAACGCTTATTGCGATTTTTTTTTTACCAAAAATATGTAGAAGAATACGTATCGGCCTAAACTGAGGAAAAAAAATGTTTTTTATATATTTTTGGGGGATATTTATTATAGCAAAATCTAAAAAATAATGCGTTTTTTTTTTAAATTGTCGCTCTTATTTTGTTTATAGCGCAAAAAATAAAAAACGCAGGGGTGATCAAATACCACCAAAAGAAAGCTCTATTTATAGGAAAAAAAGGACTTCAATTTTGTTTGGGAGCCACGTCGCACAACCGCGCAATTGTCAGTTAAAGCGATGCAGTGCCGAATCGCAAAAATTGCTCTGGTCAAGAAGGGGGTAAATTCTTCCGGGGCTGAAGTGGTTAAAGACTTGTAGTTTTATTAGCTGTTTTTTTTTTTGACAGGGGCGCAGTTTCAGTGCTTGCCATAGGTGCCATTTTCACTAGATATGCCTCTGGGAGACACAGAGAGAGGGAGAGAGAGAGAATGTAATCATTTTTATTCACCGATGACGGATGCAGTCTGGGGTGCGCTCAATCCCTCTCACAGCTTTTACTGCCATGGTGACGCGAAACCATGCAGCGTTCTTCTGGTTTGCTGAAGAGGAATATTATCTGAATATTATCTGAATATTATCAAATTCGAAAATAGAAATATTTTCGAATGCGATTGAAATATTATCGAATACAATTGAAATAATTTCTAATACAGTTGAAATAATTTTGAATGCTGTTGAAATATTTTCGAATGCGGTTGAAATAATATCGAATCCGGTTGAAATATTTTCGAATTCGACCGATTTTCGAATTCAGTCGAAAACTAAACTGATTTGAAAAACGAATTTAATGAATTTAACGAATCTAACTAAACTAAATTAATTAAATAACGAATTAAAACGAAACGAAACTAAACGAATTTTTTTCATTTTGCACATGCCTACTGATTAATATAAAAAAATCATATTTTAATAAACGCAACGCAATGTGTTTTCAGCAATCATCAAATAATCAGAAAAAAATGAAAAAACTATTATTGAATCATGTCCATATAGTCCATATAATTGGGAATGTGGTAGTCCCATAAAACTTGTGATATATATCACTCCTAGGTAAGTGCTGCAAAAACGTGCAAGTAGAATACACGTCCAACACGGTGAATCCCTTTTGGGCAAACTCTCCTCACTGTATGTTCTTCATTTTCCAAAAAAGTGGCAAAATATTAAAATAAAAAAAAACTCACTATGCCTCTTTCGAAATGCCCTAAAGTGTCTGTTTTCTAAAAAGGGGCCATCTTGGGGGTGTTTGTGCTGTCCTGGCATTTTAGGGCCTCAAGATATGAGAGGCAGTCAGAACATTAGGATTGATGCATTTCATATATATCGTAGTTTTTAGACCCCTTTCACACAGTTTAAATAATATGCACTTATTTGTGTTTTTATACCTTACAAATATAGCAGAGTGTTAGTTAAATACCAGCAAAAAAAAGCACTATCTGTCTCAAAAAAATAAAATGCATTTGGGTACAGTTTTGCATAACCAAGTAATGGTCAGTCAAACTTTCACAGTGCTGGTAACTCCAATAATACCAATTAAACCATTATTCAGGCTATTTGAATAACAGAGACAGATCTGTGTTCAGCATACAAGCACTAATAGTCATATATTTAAAAGTGAAGTATTGTTTTTTTTGTTTTTTTTGGAGAGAGAATCATACAGGTTGAGCCAGCATTGGACCGATGCTACATCTGTCTCCTGCCGGTAGTGTTTGATCACTCGGGATCTGTGCTGGATGCTGTTTCAAGAATCTGAGCGGATCCTGACTATATGCCCGCGATCCTTCTCCAGCCTGGACCGACATCAGCAGACAGCGAACTTCAGACCACTGTCTGCTGAAAACTGGTCCACAGGAGAAATACAGCCAAGCAAGCTTTGGCTGTTCTTCTCCTTTAAGTCCCAACCAAAACTATTTGTTTATATTTTGCATAGTCAGATTTTTGGATACCTGAGTGTGCCAGGTACTGATTGCTTTTTGTGTCCCTATATGGTAAATTGATCCTATGATTCTGTCCTGGTGACTGGCCCTGTACATACCAGATCATGAGGGGATATTTCACAAGTCTGTCTCAGGTCTGTGGGTAGCCTTATGCCGCGTACACACGATCGGACATTCCGACAACAAATGTTCGATGGGAGCTTGTTGTCGGAAATTCCGACCGTGTGTAGGCTCCTTCGCAGGGGAGTAACTAGAAATCACAGGGTCCCATAGCAAATTGTTGTATGCCCACCCCCCTGCAAACAGCCCCCCCCCCCCACACACACACAAAAAAAAAAGAACTATGCCATTGAACAGATTACCACACCCGTGTGACACAGTACCCAGGCAACAGCTTATATTAATTTCAAACAACAAAGTATGCAGTATACTGTATGCAGTAGAGTTGGGCGATTTTCTCCCAAAAAAAAAAATCTGTGATTTTTTTGTAAAAAACTTGATTCACGATTCGAATCGAGTTTTTTTTTTTTTTTGATGGACACCGCGCTGGTCCTGAGGAGCTTCTTAGGCAAAGCCGCAGCTTCGGCCTAGTCCGCAGTGTCTGGCCTCGCGGACTAGGCCGAAGCCGCGGCCTCGCCTAAAAACTCCTGCCCGCAGCTCCTCAGGACCAGTGCGGTGTCAGTGTCATCAGTACAGACACCCCCTACCTCAGTGCAGACCCCCCAGCAGTACAGACACCCCTCAGTACAGACACTCCCCTTAGTACAGACACCCCCCTAGTGCAGACCCCCCAGCATTACAGACCCCCCTCAGTGCAGGACCCAACCCCCCAGCAGTACAGACATCCCCCCAGTGCAGACCACCCCCCTCAGTACAGACACCCCCCCAGTGCAGACCCCCCAGCATTACAGACCCCCCTCAGTGCAGACACCCCCAGCAGTGCAGACCCCCCCTCAGTAGTACAAACCCCCCAGCAGTGCAGACACCCCCCTTAGTACAGACACCCCCCAGTGCAGACCCCCCAGCATTACAGACCCCACTCAGCGCAGACCCCCCATCAGTACAAACACCCCCCCAGTGCAGACCCCCCTTAGTACATACACCCCCCTAGTGCAGACCCCCCAGCATTACAGACCCCCCTCAGTGCAGACCCCCCATCAGTACAGACACCCTCCCTAGTGGAGACCCCCCCAGCATTACAGACCCCCCTCAGTGCAGACACCCCCCACCTCAGTGCAGACCCCCCAGCAGTACAGACACCCCCCACCTCAGTGCAGACCCCCCAGCAGTACAGACACCCCCCTCAGTGCAGACCCCCCAGCAGTACAGACACCCCCCTCAGTGCAGGACCCCCCCAGCAGTACAGACACCCCCCTCAGTGCAGACCACCCCCCCTCAGTACAGACACCCCCCAGCATTGCAGGCACCCCCCTCCTCAGTGCAGGACCCCCTCAGCAGTGCAGACACCCCCCCTCTGTGCAGACTCCCCCTCAGTAGTGCAGACCCCCCCAGCAGTATAGACGCGCCCCCCTTACATACCTCAGAACAGCGCTGAAAGTCTCCAGATACACAGCGGTGTGTGTCCCTCGAGGCTCGAGCGCAGGCTCTTCCTCCTCTGTGGATGTAAACAGAGAGGAGGGGAGGCAGCATCGGTCCGTGCCGCTGAGGGACAGCGAGCGGTGTTAGTGGTGCGGCTGCTGCTACCCAAGTGTGTCACCCCTCTGGCGGGTGTGTCACCCGATGCGGCCCACACCCACCTAGCAATGCCACTCATCGGGCCCAAACTCGGCTGCGGGCCCCATAGCGACCGCGTGTGTCTCTATGGCGGTAGTTCTGCCACTGCTCCATCGGACATTTTTTGTCGGAATTTCCGACAACTAAAATTTGAGAGCTAGTTCTCAAATTTTCCGACAACAGAATCAGTTGTCGGAAATTCCGATCATGTGTACACAATTCCGACGCACAAAATTCCACACATGTTCAGAATCAAGCAGAAGAGCAGCACTGGCTATTGAACTTCATTTTTCTCGGCTCGTCGTACATGTTGTACCTCACCGCGTTCTTGACGTTCAGAATTTCCGACAACATTTGTGTGACCGTGTGTATGCAAGACAAGTTTGAGCCAACATCCGTCGGAAATAAATCCAGGATTTTGTTAGGACTACGGTTAGGATACAGATAGATTAGGGTGGTTTTGGTTTGAGTTTGAGGTTTTTTTTATTTTTTTTTGGTTAAGGGTTGGGTTTGAGTTTCTTTTTTAGTTTTTGCTATTGTGGCTTTTTGTTAATACATATAAAAGAAGATGGCCCACTTTTTGTTCTGATCCTCATTAAATATGTCATGTGGTCTATTGCTCAAGGGGGAATAGTAGGCCACCTAACTAGATCTTGTTTTATTATGCTGGATCCTCAGAGTCTCTCAGATAACACTATAATTTCAGTATACATCAGCAATGGAAAAATTAGTTCACAAAACTTCTATGCCCCGTACACACAATCAGATTTTCCGTCAACAAATGTTGGATGTGAGCTTGTTGACGGAAAATCCGACAGTGTGTATGCTCCATCGAACATTTGCTGTCGGACTTTCCACCAACAAATGTTGGCTAGCAGGTTCTCAAATTTTCCGCCAACAAATGTTTGTTGTCGGACTTTCCGATCGTGTGTACACAAGTCCGTCGGACAAAAGTCCAGGCATGCTCGGAATCAAGTACGAGCCGGAGATATAACTAGCGTTCATAATGGAGATATCACGTATGTGTTGTACGTTACTGTTCGTAATTGTTGGCCAACATTTGTGACCGTGTAAAAAACTCTAGTGGGGAATGTGGCGCTGTTCAAAAGTGTATATTGTTAAAATGATACCATAAGGAATGTGTGGTGGCAATATGTGAAAAGTACTGTGAACAAATGTATAATTGTTAAACGAAACGTGTCATGCGTATATCACAAATGTAAAACATCACATAGTATAAAAACCAAAAGTGCAAATGCGTTGTAAATAATAATAAAAGGAATACATGCACTCAAAAACGTAAAACATAACCAATATATAAATGTGCGTAATATTGCTGTGAGTGAGCAAAATTGCAAAAGAAACACACAAAAATGCCCAAAAAATTTACAAGTCTCATCAATGGTGTAGTAGATAACTAATGTGATAGTGCACCAAATTTTTTTTAAAAATCAAGTCCAAATGGTGTAGGTGTCCAAGCAAAATTAAAGTTCTGCATAAAAAAGAAGAAAAAATCTGTGAAGAGTGTCTTGGCCTTCCACACAGGTCCCATGTAAATTATTGTGATTGTTGTGTAAACTTTTCTCCTGGAGCCCCCACTTGTGTCCCCACTCACCGGAAGACCCAACCCCTGCAGGGGTAATGGGCAAGTAAAAGTAAATCCACTGGTAGGAATCAATCGGTGTCCCCCTCTGTGGTTCCGCAATCTCCTTCCTGGTTGGGTTGTCACTGGTCATTCAGGATACACATAATCCAGCGTGCCCCTGGGAGACAGCAATACACTGCACACCTTGCTGACTCCCAGGGGCACGCTGGATTATGTGTATCCTGAATGACCAGTGACAACCCAACAAGGAAGGAGATTGCGGAACCACAGAGGGGGACACCGAATGATTCCTACCAGTGGATTTATTTTTACTTGCCCAT
Organism: Aquarana catesbeiana; assembly: GCF_042186555.1. Lineage (NCBI taxonomy): Eukaryota > Metazoa > Chordata > Amphibia > Anura > Ranidae > Aquarana > Aquarana catesbeiana. The sequence goes on along the minus strand of NC_133326.1, from coordinate 74,701,404 downwards.
TACCCCTGCAGGGGTTGGGTCTTCCGGTGAGTGGGGACACAAGTGGGGGCTCCAGGAGAAAAGTTTACACAGCAATCACAATAATTTACATGGGACCTGTGTGGAAGGCCAAGACACTCTTCACAGATTTTGTCTTCTTTTTTTATGCAGAACTTTAATTTTGCTTGGACACCTACACCATTTGGACTTGATTTTTAAAAATTTTTTGGTGCACTATCACATTAGTTATCTACTACACCATTGATGAGACTTGTAAATTTTTTGGGCATTTTTGTGCGTTTCTTTTGCAATTTTGCTCACTCACAGCAATATTACGCACATTTATATATTGGTTATGTTTTACATTTTTGAGTGCATGTATTCCTTTTATTATTATTTACAACGCATTTGCACTTTTGGTTTTTATACTATGTGATGTTTTACATTTGTGATATACGCATGACACGTTTTGTTTAACAATTATACATTTGTTCACAGTACTTTTCACATATTGCCACCACACATTCCTTATGGTATCATTTTAACAATATACACTTTTGAACAGCGCCACATTCCCCACTAGAGTTTTTTATTAATTTTTGGATTTCACTTCAGTGTTTTTTCCATTTTCTGGGGGGGCTGCAGTTCTCTTTTAAATATTGTCCTAAGCGCGGAATATTTTAGTTTGTATTTGTGACCGTGTGTATGCAAGACAAGTTGGAGCCAACATCCTTCAAACAGAAATCCACGGTTTTGTTGTCGGAAAGTCCCATCGTGTGTACGGCGCATTAGATTGTAGGCTCTAATGAGCAGGGCCTCCAGATTCCTCCTATATTGAACTGTATTGTAACTGTACTGTCTGTCCCCATGTTGTAAAGTGCTGTGCAAGCTGGCACTATATAAATCCTGTATAATAATAATAATAATAAAACCAAAATGCACTTCCTCGCTTTTGGGCCTTCTCAGTCACATTGACAAGGAATAACAAAAACATATGACGTTCAGGGTAATTTTGCTCATAGTAGTAGTGTTTAATTTGTTCTAGACTGAACTTGTGCAAAGGTAAATATCATGCAAAGGCAACAGTTGTACAATTTAATTTCACAAAAAAAATTATTTTAGTGTCCCTTATATACAGTATGGGGTGCACTTAGCTTTTTTTATTAATACACAGAGCCGTTAAAAAGTTATTAGCAGTTACATTTTCACACTGCAAATTGGCAAATTTTACCCTGATCGTTTAAGTGTGAAATAACCACAGTCATGAAGGACGTTAGATAGAAGATAGAAGTAAAAAATGAACATGTTACAAAAAACGTATACAGTAAAACCTCGGATTGTGAGTAACGCGGTTTATGAGCATTTCACAATGCGAGCTGTTTTTTTTTTTTTTTTTTTAATCCAGACTAGGTTTGCAAGCATTGTCTCGCAAGACGAGCAGGATTCAAGCCTATGGGGTGTGCAGTACCGCCTGAAGTGCGGGGTGCCGGTGATGCTCAGAGACGCTCAGAGACGCTCGGAAACACTCAGTTTCTGAGTGTCTCTGGCGCCCCACCTCTGGACACATGCGGTACTGCATACACTAGCAGTGACACTGGAACAAATTATCTGAGTTTCCAATGATTCCTATTGGGAAACTCACTTTATTATACGAGTGCTTTGGATTACAAGCATGCTTCTGGAACGGATTATGCTCATAATCCAAGGTAGTCCTGTATTTCTACTTCGCAGAGAAGCCAGGTTGTATCCTAAAATCACACAGTGACGTATAATGACATGTTTATTTTAGCACTCGTAATACAAGAGCCCAGCCAATCTGTTTTCCCCTATTATGTAATAGACTTAAACATATAATATGATGTTTTTTATAACATAAAGTAGATACATTTCCTTGCGTTTTCTCTCTATGTTAATAGTCATGAGATAAATGGTTGCAAAGACCTTGTTTATCTGTATCCCAGTAAATGCTAAGTCATGTCTTCCCTCAGCTCGGTTAACGTCACATTGAGGGGACAAACGCATCTTTTAGATGATCTATTGCCATAGTTATTGTTCCTCAGCTGAAGTATTTTGACATTTTGACTATTTACCCCTACACCATCCTCTTCAGCAGAAAGACGCCTTAAAGACCAGCTAGAGAACAATCTTCTATTATCTCGTCAAGGATGGAAGAGAAAAGCTTCTTCCCAGCTGTTGACAGAGTAGTGCACTAAAGTCAAACATCTGTGTGCCCATCTGTCTCTTATCATAGCACACACATAGATTTGATAGTATTTCTAAGAAGACCTGCAGATGTTTAGTAATCATGGATGGCTATCACTTTGTTAAAAATGCAAACAAATAGTTATAGTTGCTTAGTAGTTGTCAATGAAGTCTTGCAGAGCTGAATATCGGGCGGCATCGGCTCTTTCAATAGAAACCAGCAGACGTTTGGCCCTGGTATATGGCAACTGGATCTACAGAAGCCAGCCATTCAGCCCGTTTCTGTCTAAGGGACATAACCGAAAAAGATCTGCTGATCGGCACCCGATCAGATCGCCAATCGGCACCCAGTCAGTGTTTTCAGTGATTGCTGTACTAACATCGAAATTGTTAGAACAGCGGCTCCTCCTGAGAGCTTGAGGTTTTTTTTTCGTTCAGCCCACTGGATTGAACGAAAAAAACTACTAGTGTGTACCCGAAATTAGAAAGTGTACACACATGATTATTTTGCACTTCTTTAGCAAAGTGGAAAAAAGAGGAGGTAAGGAATATTCTTGTATTTGGTGGCAGTGCGACTGACTAACCATATGAGGCAAATTAATGGTCTCTGAACTTCACACTGGATTTAAAATTGCAACTTTTCTCTTAACATTTTTTAAGCATAAAAAAAACTGATGAAACTAAATACCACATAGGGATGTGCATAGCAGAAGGCATTTCAATAAGACCATCTATACCATCTATTACTGAACTGCTTTGCATGGCACTGGGCAAAACTGGGTCAGTTATCATTTTTACATTGCCATCTAAATCTATTCCTTAATGTAGAAGTGTAGTTTTTGAAATAAGGGATAATAACACCGCTTGTGCTTAGATGCAGTGGAGGCAGAGTTGTCATCTCAAACAGAAAATATTGAAGCTCACTGGATTTCTAGCAGGATCAACAGTTATCTTTCTGTACTTAAAGCATTTTAAAAGGCAAAACAATGGTAGACATGCAACATGCATGTACTGCAGAGATGTGCATATTTTTTATTTTATTTTACCCAGACATACCACAATGTTAACCCTCGGTGTGGCATCAACCAGTTCAGCAAGTCTGTGCAAGTACTAACAAATTAGAAAAGTTGTAAACCCTTTGCTGAGGATCATGTTGACTGACACCTGATAAGCTGTGTACATTTTGTGTAGTGCAGCAATATTCAACTCTGAGACATTTATGCTGACTGCACAGAATTGAGAAAATGGTGATCAATGTCATTAGCTATGCTTTTCTATAGTGCCCAGTGACATACACCCCTCTCATGTGCAAGAAATTATGGGGAAAACCACCTAACATCTGTATGGAGCATATGTGGAGGCTAAACTAAGTGAATGTACTGTATGTAGGGAGTACAAGGGAACAACCCCCTACAGGGACACCTGATAAACACTTCACTCTATAACAGTTCCCAGTGGACACTTACTTTAAGTGGCATTAACACTTTCAGACCGAAAGCCATAATTCAGTTATAGTAGCACACCCTTACAGAAGAACCATGTTTTCTTCTCAATCTTCCCAGCAGTATTTCTGAGCTAATCCTTAACTCCACCAGCTTGTCTCACATTTTAAGTCTGCACCTTTAATTATATTCTGACCTTGGGAACACAGGGAAGCCACCATACTTCACTTTGCAAGTCCTTGCACATTGTGAGCTAGACAGGCCCTGTACCAAATGGCTCCAATATGGAGGCCCTGCCACTAAGTGGGGAATATGAAGTACTAAGCTGCTCCCTCACTACCAGGACCCCCATCACCTGCCACCATCACCACTTCCTCTGTCAGCTGACTGTTCTCCCTCTGATATTCTTCACACACACATTTTTACATAACCTTTTAGTTGATTAGTATATACTGGTTACTGAAAGACCCATTCTTCTTCCTAATCTGAAGGATTGAATGTAGTTTCATTCCTAGTTCTTTGTTATACACCATCGTTCATAGTTAATGGTAATAGACCTTATTAAACCATAGTTCTTCACTTCCTCAGTAAAGGACAAAGACAACTTCTCTTCAGAATGAAATGCTATTTATCCTCAAAATAGAAAATTGTAGTGCATAACATCATCCTTACATTTATGGCTGTATAATTCATTTAATTGGCTGTGCATACATTTAGTGACCCATAGATCAGCTGTGCTGTCCCTAGTGGTGCTACTTGCGATGGACCACCTGGCACCCTGCCTGGGTGTCTCCACCAAGACATAGCTTCCACCACTATGGAACCAGGAATCAGTTATTATAGCTGAGAATTGTGCCCAAGAACTATACGACACTAGCTTAGGTGCAAACAGGAACTCTCTTTATTGAAAATTCACACAGAATTTATACCACACACAATCACATAAGAGCTTGATCGCATTATCCTAAACAATGCAAACTGTAAACAGTATTATCATCAGTACATCTAATAGTACATTTAATGAACAGCTAGCAGCTAACAGTAACCTACCTAAACAGTGATCTAGTTAACAGTAAGCTAATCAACAGCCAGTCACCCAGACAGCTTTGATTAGTCAGGGGTGCCCACCCCAGACTGTCCGGCAACAGTTCTCCATCCTTCAAGAAGTCCCAAGACTGTCCAAAATCCATTAACTGGCTTTCTTTTCACTTCCATCTTCTCACTGAGTTTCAAGTTGGCAGAGACCACCATGGCTTCCTTGACTGTTAAATGTGGTATTAAATGTCATCTTGCATTATATAACAGGACATCTTCCTGAATGCTCATAGCTCCCTCAAATACCAGGGCCCATAGTCAGTAGGCAAGAGGCTACCCTGCAGTCCCCTCCAAAAGCCCTTGTCCAAGTTGAGTCTGTCACACTGCCCATACCTTTAGCATAAAGAAGTCCATGCAATAAAGTTCTATCATGTGGATGCCCTAAAGAACGAGCCCCATTGGAGGGATATTGCATTCAGAAAAGCAGGTCACATGGTACATTGTTCCTCACTATGCAGCTTCAGCAATGCTCCCCTTGCCATGAGATTGGTTACCCTGTATATTTGCCCTAGAAATCGGGAAGTGACACAGATGCAGGGGAAACCATGTTAAAAAGTAAGATTAACCATCTACATGCATTAGCCAATATTTAAAGGTGCACAGGGTACAGTTTGTAAACTATCAGCAAAACCACTTAGTATAAAGTAGGCACTCGCCTACATTTATATACCCATTAAATTTGTCTGATCCAGGTCAAATTTTGATTTGTGAATCAATTCATCTATCTCTAACATGGGGGTGGCTGATGTGTGAACATTTATTTAGTTACCTGAGGTATATTAACATTCAGTGGAAAGGTGAAGCATTATCTAAACCAAAAGAATTGAGCATACAACCATAGGGCCAATTTTGTGGCCAAATCTGTGGCCAAAGATCAGGCTTTCATAGTCTAAGTCTGGCTAAACACCCCATTAATTTAATGTGCATGGACAATGTAACATTTGTGCTGAAGCTGCTTTGCCGTGCAATAGGAAGATAAATAGAAATCATACCATTGTTTGTTTCACTAAGGCAGACTGCAGCACGGAGCAACAGACTCAAGATCATTGGAAACAGAGGACTAGGTCACAGTAACATCAGAGCCTTGTTGGGTATATTACATAAAAATCCTTAACAATACTTGACATTTTATATTTGTAATTGGTTGGAAATAATCTTGCAAACCACAACAAGTGAAGTCTGTGCAAGTACTACAGTTGACATCAATATTTTGCACATATATTGCACGTATATGTCACTTGTTTTTCTTCAAAGTTTACTGCAGTCTGTTCAAGCAATGTACAAACAGAAGTCAAGTGAAAGATGACCTGAATTTTGATTGCCTGGAATAAGAAATTAGAAAATAGAACATAAGCATGAACTTTTCAGAACGTGCCTCTGGTTGCAACTGTTCAATCAAAAAGCCTCTCAGTAATTAAAGCCTTTTATAGTCTACCCACCGTCTACTTTCTGTAAATCATAGTTTATGATACATTTTCAAATATGTTTACAAAGTGAAATACAATAGGATACTTATTAAAATAACAGCTAAAAGCTGGCCATTGACCTGGATGAGAGCTGAGAGTTCAGAAAATATATGAAAATGTATTCATCTTTTCAGCACTGACATATACATGCAAAGGAACTTCCATCAGCCATGAGCATGCATATGGTATGACCCAGGGTTAGGAATCTGCCTAGTTCACAAACAGTATTCAATCTGATGGGCTAATAAGCATGCTATTGTAAAACAAAGGGCAGAGAAAACGGGACTCTGATATAGGGGACATGTACCAATGGCAAAATATAGAAAAAAGAAAAACATTTAAGAAACATCATCTCACCCTGCACAGAATTGTCTCCGTAACATTTCCAAAACATTAAAATATGGCTGCTGTGTACCCACCTCTTTAAAAGTTATGCAATTCTTTAAATTATTGGCTCTTGTGACTAAGATGGCCAGGGGCAAAGGCTTTTCACTGCATTGTAGGTTGATCCTTATTTCTGTCAGCAAATCTGCAAAGTTTGCAGCTAAAACTTGGGTAATTCACAAATTGCAAATCACAGGGATTCACTGTGAACCCAAACCCTATCCCTAGTTATGACCTCCTTCACTGTATTTTATCAGAACTTTTTTAGCCATGGACTGGTCAGAAATAGACAAGCTTGTTGGCTATTTAAAGTGTATCAACCCCAGAAAAGAAAATTAAAAAATATTGTAGCATAGGGGAACTAAATAAATATTATTTGGTTTCTAAAACAGATTAGATAAAATTAAAGTTTTTCTAAAGGGAAAACATTTTTAACTTTAAAGCGGTAGTAAAGCCCGCTTTATTATTTTTACCTACAGTAAAGCCTATAATAAGGCTTACCCGTAGGTAAAATGAATATGTCCAAAACCTGCACGGTTTAGGAGATACTCACCCTGCATGCATCCACTGACATCAACGGCGCATGCGCTCTGAAGGTCCGGCATACTGTGCCGGACCTTCAGAGCCTCTTGCCAGAACCGAGGGGTCTGGCAGGAGTGACGTTGCCGTGGCTCCGGCCACTCACGGCGCCACTTAGTCCACACTGTCCTGCTGGTTCTTGTTGATACAAACTGGTTTCCCTTTCTATCTAGATTTTGGCATGTCAGTCACCTGGCACATTATGGACTGGAGAATCGTGCACAGAGCTTGGAGCCCTGTCTTTCTGATATCCAAACATAACATGTTGAAATATTGGCTATTGGAAGATGAAATGAACAAGCTTTTTTCAAAGGCAAAAAAAGTCACTCAAAGAGAAAATACATTGCAGTAGCTGATGTTATGAGATTGGATGGGATCATGTTGTAACGTTGGCTAATTCATTCCCAGAGAGGAAGCTGGGTTGTTTTGCAGCAGACCCAGAAAGCATTTGGTGGTACAGTGGAAGAATGTGTTGTGGGGGAAGGGGTGGGTGGTGTTGCCAAATGTGGGTGACTTGTTGTTGGAAACCTGGTTGTGCGATAAGAATTTGTTTTTGGATGAGAGTAGTGCTGGTGTTATGTGGAAGGAAAAGATGTGCGCATCGTAGGGATGTAGTGATGTGCACATGTTCTATAAAGTGATCTTGATGGTGGCATGATGGACTGTGAAGCAGTAGAAGGAGGTAGAAGAAGGGGGAAGGAATGAGCAAATTAAGCTCATGACCTTGGTCCACATTTGCAATTGAAGTTTCTTTGGGACATTTTTGACAAAGTAGTCAAAGTTCTAACAACAGGAGAGCGAATCTGATGTATAAGGTATCATTCTGTCAGACATGATCAACATGAGGTCTATTATTATTATTATTATTATTATACAGGATTTATATAGCGCCAACAGTTTACGCAGCGCTTTAAAACTTGAGGGTAGACAGTACAAATACAATACACGTTAATACAGTAGGAATCAGAGGGCCCTGCTCCTTAGGGCTTACAATCTAAGAGGGAAGGTCAAGAGATACAATAGGTAATAACTGTGGGGAATGTGCTGATGGAGAAGATAAATGTACAGTTGTTAGGTGGGGGCCAGATAGGCTTCTCTGAAGAGATGAGTTTTCAGGGATCGTCTGAAAGTGGATAAAGTAGGACAAAATCGGACAGAGCATTCCAGAGGATGGGAGAGGCTCTGGAGAAGTCCTGAAGGCGAGCATGGGATGAGGTGACAAGGGAGTTTGAGAGCAGGAGGTCTTGGGAGGAGCAAAGAGAATGATTAGGTTGGTATTTTGAGACTAGGTTAGTGATGTAGCTGGGGGCCAGGTTGTGGAGGCCTTTGTAAGTTATAGTAAGTATCTTGAATTTAATTCATTGGCTAAATGGCAGCCAATGGAGGGATTGGCAGAGGGGTATAGCAGATACTGAGCGGTTTGTGAGGTGGACGAGCCTGTCAGCAGCGTTCATGATGGACTGAAGTGGGGATAGCCTATTTAGAGGTAAGACAATGAGGAGGGAGTTGCAGTAGTCGAGGCGGGAGATGACCAGGGAGCCAGGGAATGGATTAGAAGCTTTCTGGTGACATTGGTTAGGAAGGGGCGTATCTTGGATATGCTGCGGAGGTTGAGGCGGCAGATTTTGGATAGCGATAGGATGTGGGGCCGAGTCCAGGATTACACCTAGGACCTTGTCGTGGGGGGACAAGTTGATAGTTGAGCCCTTGATATTGACAGAGAAATCAGGAGAAGTGCCATCTGAGGGAGAAAATATCATGAGCTTGGTTTTGGATAGGTTAAGTTTGACGAAGTAATGTGACATCCAGGCTGATATGTCTGCTAGTAAGTTGGTGATGCATGAGGAGACAGATGGAGAGAGCTGGGGGATGGAGAGATAGATTTGGGTGTCATCAGCGTAGAGATGATATTGAAAGCCATGGGAGGCAATCAACTGACCAAGGGAGGTGGTGTAGATTGAGAAAAGGAGAGGTCCAAGAACAGAACCTTGGGGGATCCCAACGGAGAAAGGAAGAGGAGAGGAGGAAGTAGAGTTGTAAGTGACACCGAAGGAGCGGTGGGATAGGTAGGATCAGAACCAGCGAAGAGTACAGTCACGGAGACCAAAGGAGTGGAGTTTATTGAGGAGGAGGGGATGGTCTACTGTGTCAAAGGCAGCAGAGCGATCCAGGAGAAGTAGTACAGTATAGTGTTCATTGGTTTTAGCCATTAGTAGGTCATTTGACAGTTTAAGGAGAGCAGTTTCCATGGAGTGTTGAGGGCGAAATACGGACTGAAGGGGATCAAGAAGTTTGTTCATGATCAGATGGTCGCTCAGTCGGTTGTAGACCTGTCTTTCAAGAAATTTGGAGGAGAAGGCGAGTAAGGAGATGGGATGTAGGTTGTTAAGATTGGTGGGGTCCAGTGAGGGCTTTTTTTAGTATGGAGGTGACTAGCGCATGTTTTAGAGAGTTTGGGAAGATGCCACAAGAGGGAGAGGTTGAAAATGTGAGTTAGAGAGTGTAGAATTGAGTGAGAGGGTGAGCGTAGCATTTGCAAGGGAGCAGAATCCAGGTGGTTAGATAAGTGTTAGATAAAAGTTTAGCAACCTCATTAATACTAGCAGGGTTGAATGGGGGAAGTAATGATTGTATCTGTGGACATGGGGTGTTGCGTGGGGAAGGTTTCTGCACGTTGAAGATCTCCTAATGAATTGTATCAATCTTATTTGTGATTGGTGATTCTCCTGAGCAGTGAGTGAGTTAGAGGGTGGAGGCAGTGGAGGACAGAGTAGAGTGTTGAAGGTAGAGAAGAGCTGACATGGACTGGATGAGAAATTGTTAATGAGTTTGGTAACCCCTTCCCGCCGAGCGCACGCAGATGTGCGTACTCGGCTTTCGGGGGCTATACTGGGATGATGCCCGCAGCTGCAGGCATCATCCCGGGAACTATTTTTAGAGCAATCGGCTTTCCAGCGATAACAACCGATGCGGCTAAAAGCTGCTCAGCTGTTATACCGGAGGAGCGGGAGGGGACGCCCCCCCTCCCGCCGCTCTTACTTTTACTGGGCCTCCACCGGGAGGCCCAACCAACAATCTGCCACCTCCGGAGGCTATTGACAGTCTGGAACGAAGCCATAAGTGGCTTCGTTCAAGCCTCTTAATTGTAAACATGGAAGTGACGTCATGACATCACTTCCTGTTTACTCGGCTGCCAATGGCGCCGGTTTTAAAAAAATATACAGTATTCAGAATCGCCATGAGGGCTATAATAATGTCCATAAAGTTCATGGAATAATAGCACTTGTGGAAGGCAGCCTCGTTGAAGAAAAAGAAGCAATCCTCTGAGCACTCTGAAAATGAAACAAAGGTGCCACTCTAAGTGATATTTTTATTAATTTATATATATTTATGTATATGTAGAATAAAAACAATGTAAAAATGGATGGGGAGACCTTTTTCATAGTGCTGTGTGGGCCCATGAAACAAGGAATGGCGTGTAATGCTGAAAAAAGGAGGGGATAAAGAATGTGCGAGATGAAAAAAGGGTTTTGAAGAAATAATGATGATGGATGGTTTCCTGAATAGCTCTGAACGATCGCAGCATTATCCAATGCACGATAGGTTTTGTCAACATATCAGTGTCACTCACTGGCTGTATAAATCCTGCCCAATCACAGCCCACGTTAGGTCTGAGGAAGGAGTGTAGCTCCAAAAAAGCGTTGCCTATTCGTGCCCGCTTCCGGAAGTGACGTCATCCTCCTGGTTCCCACCGTGCGTTCCAATGGCAGGAAGTGCCAGCCTCCATCGGCACGGCCTGTCCATCGGACATCACTGCAATCCAGGAAATGGACCAGACTCACTCCCAGGATAAACGGCAGCTTTTGCCAACATGCTTGTTCACTATGTACCTTTGTGAGTACCTTTTTACAGTTTGCATATAACACGCACCCTAACATTAGGAGGGAAGTTTCAGGAAGAAAAAATTCCCACAGCCCCCTGCACAGTACACAGCCCCCCTGCACAGTACACAGACCCCTTTCCCTGCACAGTACACAACCCTCTGCACAGTACACAGACCCCCTGCACATAACACAGCCCCCTTTCCCTGCACAGTACACAGACCCCTTTCCCTGCACAGTACACAGACATCTCACATCTGCATTATAGTACACAGACCCCTTTGCCTGAATATCACACAGGCCTCTTTAATTATAAAGCCCCCCTGCACTCCCAGGAGACCCCCAGTCTCCTGGGAAAGAATACTCTAATGTTGAGAAAACATCACTGCCAGCCCTTTCTCATACACCACTCCTCCTGTGTCACTCATTGTAAATCAAAGCTTCTAAATACCTCAATTAATGCCGTTCTTCGTGACCCGGTCATGTGACTGCTCTGCTGTTTCATTGACGGTCACATGACCGTTCTCCTCCTGCAATCAAAGGCTACACTCGGGAAGGAGGTGGAGCGGGAGGAGGAGAGCGGCCAGACAGAGCGGCTGTAAATGAGGTATTAAGAGTCTTCCATTTACATTGAGAGTGACACACGAGGAGCTGTGCATGAGAAAGGGCTGGCAGTAATATTTTCTCAACTTTAAAGTATGCTGGCAGCGCCCAGGAGAGGCGGTACAGCTGGCCTGATACCCCCCCAATGGGTGGCACCTGGGGCAGACCGCCCGATCCCCGCCCCCTGTTGGTAAAAAAACATTTATCGACGTATTCGTATAACACGCAGGCATGGTTTTTATTCTACATATACATAAATATATATACATTAATAAAAATATCATGGCCAATCGGGGGCCCTTGCACACGTGGGGCCTTAGGCTGCAGTCTAGACCAGCCTGTGCATTAATCCGCCCCTGCCTGTCACCACCTATTACTGTCACAAGGGTTTACATTCCTTGTGGCAGCAATAAAAGTGATCAAAATGTTTGTTTTTTTTTTTTTTAAATTTAAAATGTCGCCTATGGAGATTTTTAGGTATCATAGTTTGTCGCCATTCCACGAGTGCGTGCAATTATAAAGCATGACATGTTTGGTATCTATTTACTTGGCGTAACATCATCTTTCACATTATACAAAAAAATTGGGCTAAATTTACTGTTTCGTTTCTTTTAAATTCATGAAAGTGTCCCTTTTCCCAAAAGTTGCGTTTAAAACACAAATACCGTGTGACATAAAATATTGCAACAATTGCCATTTTATTCTCTAGATTCTCTGCTAAAAAATATATATAATGTTTGGGGGCTCTTAGTAATTTTCTAGCAAAAAATACGGATTTTAACTTGTAAACACCAAATTTCAAAAATAGGCTTAGTCATGAAAGGGAAAAAGTAGGTCCTTCAGTCTGCCAACGCTTGCAAGTTCACCCTGCCTATTGTAGGCCTGCTAATTGTCCTGGGATGTAAAGGCTGGACTAGTGGTCCTGGTGTTACCTCCTCTTCAGGTACAGGCATTACACATGAGGAGTTGCTTGTCGACATTTGTGTTTTCTCCATTTTGGCTTGTTCCTCCAATGCTGCTTCCTAGCTGTTTTCAGTACAAAATACATTTGAGTGTCCAGATTTCATGAACCTATGTTTTTTTTGTTTTTTTTTAAGGAAACCTTGATGATCACAGATGCTAGCTTACTTCTTTATTTCCAAAACTGGCCATAGAAACTCCAGTTCCTAAGAGTACATATATCAATGGGTAATGCAGAAGTTGCAGACACACTTTTCATTTCTCGAAAGGCTTTAAAGTTTCCTGTATAGGCATTTTTGAGGATTTTCCATTTTGTCTTTAGAAGCTTCACTACAAAATATAAAAACAATAATATCATTTATCTTTTCATAGTTACTTAGCTACTGATCAATCCTTGGCCAGTCTGCATGTCGCTCTTCTGGTGAAAAATCGGACCTGGTGAAAAAAATGGCAAGCTAATAAGGATCATAAAGCCAATATCAAGTTGCAGCAGGTTCTTTACTGTAAACATAATTTTAATTTTGTTTTATTGGCAGTGAATGCCAGTTATTATGTTCTTTATATTGATGTTGGGTCATATGGGAGCAGTGTTTATTTTGTGTTTTTGACCGCTCTGTTTTTGGACAGAAATGCCACAGGAAGATGGAATTGACCTGCCTGAAAACTGTCCACTGCCCGGAACAACAGTTCCTTTTCTACCCTGAATTTAGCTTTAAACTACAATGTAATAAATAAAACAAAATTTTCTATTAAAGATAATCTATTCAAAGAGACTGATAGCATTAAAAAAAAACAAAAAAAAACAACCAAAAGCATCACATGTAGTGCTTTTACAATCATCTATTACTGATGCCTTATCATATATGTAGATTTCTTCTAAAAATTCACCAAATGCTGTATGCACTCAAATCATTTCCCACTATGAGGGTTTTGGCCTGTGGTTTTATTCTATACACCATTCTCATGGTTTCCTTAAAGCAGATGCAAACCCCTACTGAATGACATTTGCTAGAGTACCTTGTGCCACATACAGTGCTTGCTTTAAAAAAAAAAAATTGTTTTCACCATCTTAGTGCTGCTGATCTACTGTAGCCTTGCATGACATTTCTCATTTTAAAAGTAGACATACATATATAATGTGTGTTGAAATGCCACTGGTAGCCTCCATCCAAACTGACAACGCAGAAGCACAGCTGGAAGACAGTGACAAGGCATTGTCACCCTATAAATGGAGGTGTCTGAGCAGTCACTTTCCTGGCAGAATGACCACAGATTATTACAATAAAAGCTACAGATTTAAACATAAATAGGAAATTACTTTTGAAATGACATTAATATGGTAAAGCTTAAATAAAATTTTTGCTATTGGGATTACAAACTTTAAAAATTACTATGGCTAACTGCCTTTAATCAGAATAACTGTTATTATGGAAATAGCATGTTTTTATCTATTTACTGTTTCATTTGAAACAGTGATTTGGCATCATACAGAGAAAAGCATTTACAGGCTAGTCATACATAAATAAATTAAAATAATTAAGGAAAACATATCAAGTACTAGCGAGGGGACCTTGCAGATTACCTGATTGGGAAATGTTATAGCAACTATGTGAATTAAACATTAGAGGCAGTTTTGGCAAAGTACAGGTATGACTGGGCAGTGATGAATGGAGAGAACAAAATCAATGGATAATTCATCAAGGAACAGTAAGACAATGGCCAAACATTAGTCATTAGCTGACTAAAAGAGCAACTGAGATCACTGCAATCAGAAGCCTGGCCAAAGTGGTATCAAATTATTTGTCAAAGAGTTGATTTTTAAATTAGTTTTCACTTGCTTTAGTAAGAATGTTATTACATGTCGTCTATTACATATCAATACATATCAATTACTGCAAAGAATAAAAGATTGGTTTAGCATCATATATCGGTTAGCTCCTGCCTTGCCATTTGTTAGCTCAATATCTGTTGTACATGTTTACATTCTGTTTTTGTCGCTATGTTTTTCAGTAGAGCACAGCATGTTCTCTTGGCCAGCTGTATATCGTGCAAGAGACAAAGGAAGCAAGGAAGTGCATAATGAATAACACATGCAGAATGAAAAATAAGCAGACTTCATTGATTGCATTGATTCATAAAGTTGTAATATTTCTGACAAAATAATGAACTGACTAATAGTGCATTAAGACCTTGTAGAAAGTCATATCATTTTTATAAGGATATTCAAGTGTTCTTTTCTGCAAGTTTAGATTTGTTATCCTTTTCTCCTGTTAAATTTAACTAACTTGGAAGCATATTGTAACAAAACATTGATAACAATGTTATCTTTTTTAATAATTTCTCATCTCAAAGTAATATATATATATCTATCTATATATATATATATATATATATATATATATATATATATATATATAGATATATATATATATAGAGATGTATATCTATATATATATATATATATATATATATATATATATATATATATATATGTATATATATATTCCTAGTGTTAAGAACAACACTATAATTTTTATAATATTTTGATATATAGGCGTTGTACATTATTGTGGATAAAACAGATGCTGTGTGTGAACTCAATTGCTTTAAACTACAATATCTTGATAATAACATTCATACAATTCATCTTATAAATCAAATCAATAAAGTTGTGTCTTTGCTCACTTAAACTATGAGTTTTTATTTTGGCTGACTTTTTAAAAATTGTTAAGGGTAATTTTTGCTAGGATTTTAGGGAAAATCGACTAGGTGTTATTTTTATTACCACAAACTATTAAAATACTATTTGATAGAACACTGAATACATTGTAGTAGTATCTATATCCTAATTGTAGGTTTGTGTCATATTTACAAAATGTACATGCATAATCTGATTCTGACCGACTGCATCATTTATTTCAAAATTGATATGCTGTATTTATCCATTGCTAGATAAAAATGTATTATAAATGTTTAGGAAGAAGTATCAAGTTTATATATCCTGATCAATTAAACAATAGATAAATGTTATCAAATATAGAGCAGCTTCCACTTTCAGATCAATTTTGGGGATATATAAAACACATGGCTTGTTATTGTTAATTTTGAAGTGAAATCTGGGTCAGTTATATGGATTGTGAGTTCCCTGAGGGAATGTGGGCTTTAGCAGTAATCCAATAATTGCTCACTACCCTTCGACATCTGTCAAGTGCAATCTTTTAAGGTGCCTATTTTTAAACAATGATACTCCATGTCAGATGAAAAACTATATGTCCAAAAAAAAGAGCTGTGGACTGCCACATTTAATTTCCATTTTATCCAGGAACAAAACGTGTGCCATAGCAAGATTACTGTTTATCATTGCAAACATCATTTGCAATGAAAGTACATTAGATATGTGGTTGGTCCAGTTCCCACAACAGGCATAATATACTTTTCATGAGCCAGACTTTATTATTACTAAGCTTTATGAGAATTAAATATGGATGTGACAAATGTATGAGTTATTTGATTAAAAATTATTGTATAATTATGTGGCTTAGGGATCATGATACGTGACTTGTAGGATTGTACTGTAGTAAGCATATCTAGATAAGTATTTTGTTCAATTAAAATTTTACATTTTGCAAGTTCATATGATTTTATATGATATCTGGAAAGTATTTTCTCTATATGGATCCTTATTTTATTATCAGTGTAGGCATAGATTACATATATAAGTTTACATAAAAACAACAATATCAACGCTATCTGAAAACCTCTTTTATTTCTCAAGGTACTATTAAAAGTAAGCCATCTAAAGAAAAAGGAAAAAAGATAAGTGAAGATAAAGAAACCTTATTATTTATTTTAATATTAAAGGGTAGCTTAAAACCATGACAATACCACCACCATGTTTAACTCTTGGCCTGATAGTCTTATGCCCTGTACACACGATCGGATTTTCGGACAGAAAATGTTCAATGGGAGCTTGTTGACGGAAATTCCGACCGTGTGTAGGCTCCATCGGACATTTTCCATTGGAATTTCCATCACACAAAATTTGAAGATCTGGATCTCAAATTTTCCGACAATCCATTCTCGTAAACTCCAATCATGTGTACACAATTCCGACGCACAAAGTTCCATGCATGCTAGGAATCAAGCAGAAGAGCCGCACGGGCTATTGAACTAAATTTTTCTCGGCTCGTCATATGTGTTGTATGTCACCGCATTCTTGATGTTCGGAATTTCCGCCAAGATTTGTGTGACCGTGTGTATGCAAGACAAGTTTGAGCCAATATCCGTCTGAAAAAAAACATGGATTTTGTTGTCGGAATGTGCGATCGTGTGTACAGGGCATTACTATGTAATGTTCTTGGCATTACCACCATATATAATATATAAAGTATTTAATACATGCCCTCTAAAAATTTCCACTTCTTCCACTTTTTGTATACATGCCCCCAATAGGGTTAGGTTTTCCACTTTGCTCCACCAATGCTCAATTTTTAATTAGTTGCTTTTTTTAATAGTTGCTTTGTTTGTAGAGTTTTGAATTACCTTTATCAAGCAAAAAAGCCTGCAGTTCTTTGGGTGTTTTTATAGGATCTTTTGTGATTTCCTGTGTGATTGTATGCTGCACCCATGGGGCACCTTTGGCAGATTGGACCCTTCTGGAAGGATTCCAATTTGAAAATGTTACAGAAATTACTTTTTAATACTTTCATTTATTTCAGTGGGCAGGGTGTTTTGGGTGCGCTGTATAATGAGTGAAATAGGTATTTGATCCCCTATCAATCAGCAAGATTTCTGGCTCCCAGATGTCTTCTATACAGCAAACGGAGTGCTCAGAATCTCAGCTTGTTACCTGTATAAAAGACACCTGTCCACAGAAGCAATCAATCAATTAGATTCCAATCTCACCACCATGGCCAAGACCAAAGGGCTGTCCAAATATGTCAGGGACAAGATTGTAGACCTACACAAGGCTGGAATGGGCTACAAGACTATCGCCAAGCAGCTTGGTGAGAGGGTGACAACAGTTGGTGCGATTATTTCCAAATGAAAGAAACACAAAATAACTGTCAATCTCCCTCAGCCTTGTCAATGATCTTAAGGCAACTGGGACCATAGTCACCAAGAAAACAATTGGTAACACACTACGCCACAAAGGACTGAAATTCTGCCGTGCCCGCAAGGTCCCCCTGCTCAAGAAAGCACATGTACAGGCCCGTTTGAAGTTTGCTAATGAACATCTAAATGATTCAGAGGAGAACTGGGTGAAAGTGTTGTGGTCAGATGAGACCAAAATCAAGCTCTTTGACTTCAACTCAACTTGCCGTGTTTGGGGGATGAATGCTGCCTATGACCCCAAGAACACCACCCCCACTGTCAAACTGCATCAAAGCGACAATGGACGGGGCCATGTACCGTCAAATCTAGGGTGAGCACCTCTTTCCTTCAGCCAGGGCATTGAAAATGGGTCGTGGATGGGTATTCTAACATGACAATGACCCAAAACACATGGCCAAGGCAACAAAAGAGTGTCTCAAGAAGAAGCACATTAAAGGTCCTGGAGTGGTCTAGCTGGTCTCCAAACCTTAATGCCATAGAAAATATGATGAGAGAGCTGAAAGTTCAAGTTACCAAACGTCAGCCCCAAAATCCTAATGACTTGGAGAGAATCTGCAAACAGGAGTAGGACAAAATCCCTCCTGAGATGTGTGCAAGCCTGGTGGCCAACTACAAGAAACGTTTGACCTCAGTACATGGTGGCAAAACCCTCGTTGGCAATCACAAAGTCATGTTTTGTGAAGGGGTCCAATACCTATTTCACTCTTTAAAATGCAAATCAATTTATAACTTTTTTGAAACGTGTTTTTCTGGATTTTTTTGTTGTCATTCTGTCTCTCACTGTTAAAATAAACCTACCATTAAAATTATAGACTGATCATTTCTTTGTCATTGGGCAAACGTACAAAATCAGCAGGGGATCAAATTCTTTTTTCCCTCACTGTATGTTCCTTGTCAAAAGAAGTTTATTGAGTATACAATGTTATAAAGATACATAAAGATACATAAAGTAAGTTTACAAGGATCTATAAAGTAAGCTCATTGTTTTACAGTAGGGTTTATATAGGTAAATATCATGAAATTTCAAATATTAAACATTGGGTTCACGTAAACCTAAATTAAAGATATATATCATTTCCTTAGTTACTTTTGTAGGTATTTAAATGATTTATACCTACTATACATATTGTTTACAAGTAGAGTGTATATAGGTCAAATAAATTCTGATAATGAGCTTTAATCGTAAGGTGGAGAAAAGGAAAGAGAAAGAAGAAAAAGGGTTGAAAGGTAGAGGTATGGTCCACAAGGTTGTCCCGCTCGTCAGTTTATTATTCTTTTTAGTTCTCTTTGAAGCCTTAGAATGGGTGTCTCTGTAAGTCATTTAATCTGTTACCATGGCAACAGGACAGAGTCATTGAAATTTGACAGGAACTGTTGTTTTATCCAAGGATGCCAAAGTTTTTCAAATTTTGGAATTTGATTTTGATCGATGGCTACCATCTTAGCATAGGACATTGTATTATTCATTCTGTGAATTGTTTCTGCTAGTACCAATGTAGGAGATTTCCATGCCTTGGCCACTGTTTGTTTTGCAGCCGTTATTAGTTGGATCATAAGTTTGAATTGAGAGAGTGTTAACCATTCCGGTTTTAGATTAAGTAAAGTTAAATATGGATCTGGTTGTATTATTTTTTTAAATATTTTAGATGCAATCACGAAGACTTCCTTCCAGAAGGTTTGGATTACTGGGCACGTCCACCATATGTGTAAATATGTGCCTATTTCTGGGCATCCTCGAAAACAAAGAGTTGAGGTATTAGGTGAATATTTTGCCACTCTAGCAGGTACAAGGTACCAGCGAGTTAGGACTTTATAATTTGTCTCCAGTGCTAAGATGTTGGGTGAAGATGACTTAGATGTGAGCCATATATTAGACCAATCTGTGTCTTCTAAAGTTCGTCCCAGGTCCTCCTCCCACCTCTGAACGTAAGAGGGTCTATTAAGATTTGCTACTCCATATAATTGATTATAAAGTGATGAAATACCTTTAGCAAATGGGTCTTTTGTACAGATTGATTCAAAAATGGATAATTGGGTTTAATGGTGTATCCCCCTTTAGGAATGGTGTATAGAAATTTTTGATTTGGAGATATCTAAATATCTCAGAGTTTGGTAGATCATATTTTTCTCTAAGCGATGGGAATGAAAGGAATGATTTAGATGCTATGAAGTCATTTAGTGTCTGAATGCCTGATGTTGTCCAAGCTTTAAAAGAATTTGGGTAGATCCATGCCGGATAATAGGCCGGATTTCTGATAAAAGAAAGGAGAGGATTGTGTGGAGATTGTAACTGATATTTGGTTTTTAGTTTATCCCAGAGAGATAAGAAGTGTTTAGTTATGGGATTATGAATTTTAAAGCGGTCTTTAGGATCAAGCCATAATAAATTTGATATTAATAGAGGGTCATTTTCTGAAGCCTCTATAAATACCCATAATGGGATTTCCTGTTTTGCATGGTATTTGGACAGACTGGCCAAATGTGCTGCTCTGTAGTAGTTAGTAAAATTAGGGTATCCCAGGCCTCCTTTTTTTTTGGGAAGATGTAGTGTGTGTATAGGTATACGTGGTTTAGAAGAGCCCCATATAAACGAAGTGGCTCTTTTTTGTACTATTCTCAAAAAATAGGAAGGAATTGGAATAGGGAGGACTCTGAATAGATAAAGCAATTTGGGTAGAATAGTCATTTTGATTGCATTAATCTTCCCTATCCAGGATAAAGGAAGTTGCGACCATTGTTTTATTAGATTTGTGATCTGTCTTAATACAGGAGGATAATTGGTTGAGAATAAGTCAGAATGAGATGCTGTTAAATGAATTCCAAGATATGGGATTGATTTTTCTGCCCATGTGAATGGGAGTGCAGCCCTAGCCGGGATCAATTCCATGTTTGTGAGTGAAATATTAAGCACTAGGCATTTCTTAGGATTAATCATAAGGCCGGATAGGGCTGCAAATCCATCAAGAGCTGGTATTAAGTTAGGACCAGAGACCTGTGGTGATGATAGAAAAAGTAATATATCGTCTGCAAATATACATAATTTGTGTGTAATACCTCCTACTTCAATGCCAGTTATAGTTTGGTTTGTTCTGATGTATTGGGCCATGGGTTCGAGTATAAGGGCAAATAATAAGGGAGATAATGGGCAACCCTGTCGGGTACCTCTTTCGATATTAAAGGCTTCAGATTTGTATCCAGCATATTTTATATAGGCTTTGGGTTTATTATATAATGCTTTGATCCATGTTAAAAAGTGGGGTCCAAAACCCCATTTTTGTAATGAATATTGCATATATTGCCAGGATACTGTGTCAAATGCCCTCTTAATATCGAGAGATAGAAAACATAAAGGGATTTTCCGTTTTTTAGAAATATGTGCCAATAACACTGCCCTGCGTATATTATCACCTGCCTGTCTATTTGGCATGAAGCCTACTTGATCTCTATGTATTAATTTTCCTATAATGCTATTGAGGCGTTTTGCTATTATTTTTGCTAATAATTTAATATCGAGGTTTAACAGAGAGATAGGCCGATAATTCACACAGGAAGTATCATCAGAAAGGGGTTTTGGGATCATACAAACAATTGCCATTAGTGTTTCTTGCCGAAAAGAATGTCCATCTAGAAGTTTGTTAAAAGTTTCAGTGAGAATGGGAGAGCGTATTTCTGAGAATGTTTTATAGTATAAAGCCGAGTAGCCGTCTGGGCCTGGTCTTTTGTTAAGTTTTAGGTCTTTTATGGCATTAGCAACTTCATCGATAGTTATAGGCTCATCCAGACTGCTTTTTTGATTCTGAGATAACTCAGGTAAGGTTATTTTTGAGAAGAAGGATTCAGCTTCTGTAGGATTAAATTCATTGTTTGTCTTGTATAAAGTTGCGAGATGTGAGTGAAATTTATGGACTATTTTAACTGGATTACAAGTGTAAACATTTTTTGATAATTTCAAACGTATTGGTTTGAAAGATTTGTTAGTTGAATTTAATGCCTGAGCCAAATATGTACCTGGTTTGTTTGTATTCATGTAGAAATTGTGTTTGGAGCGTTTGAGGGATTTATCAACTGACTCAGTGAGAAATAGATCGTATTCCAATCTAGATTTTTCCAGATGAGATTTTGTACTCTGAGATGGATTATCTTGAAATGATATGTAGGCTGCATTAAAATTGAGTTCTAGTTTTTTTGCTAGATTTTTGCGTTCCCGTTTAAATAGTGCCATTTGTCTTTGTATTGTACCACGCAAGACAGGCTTATGAGCTTCCCACAGTGTTATTGGGGAGATGTCTGTTGTATTATTAATTGATATGTATTCCTTTAAAGCTTGTTCAATGGCCATCTGATGTAGTGGGTGTTTGAGCATTATGTCCGGTAAGTACCACGTTGGGTCATGCGCTTTTGGTATGGCTGAGGCTATAGTAGTGTATACTGCATTATGGTCAGACCACGGAATCGGAATTATATCTGATGCAATAATTTCTGGTATCATTCCTATTGTTAGAAAAATATGATCTATTCTGGTGAAGGTTTGATGAGGGTGCGAGAAATAAGTGAATTTCTTTTTCATTGGGTTACTTTTTCTCCATGAATCTACCAGATTGTATTTGGAAAGAAGTTGAGAAAAAGGTAATCTAGAGGTTATTTTGGATGGTGTAAAAGGTGATTTATCTAGAAATGGGAGGAGGACCTGGTTTGAATCCCCACACATTATCACTGTTCCTATTTTGTGTGTATTAATCACTTGTAATATATGTGAGAGGAATGGTGTAGGTTGTTTGTTAGGAGCGTAGTAGGAAATCACCGTGATTGCTGTATCCATTATATAACCCATGAGTATCAGGTATCTACCTTCTGGGTCTTTAATTTCTGATGATAAGGTGAATGGTGTGGATCGGTGAAATGCAATTAGAGTTCCCCTTTGCTTGGTACAGGCAGAAGCCGTGTAAATTTGTTGATAAAAAGGAGAAATATATTTTGGAGTAGAATCTTTGGTGAAGTGTGTTTCTTGGAGGCATACTATGTGAGCCTTCTTGTTATGGAAAGTACGGAAGGCTTTGGTCCTTTTTTGAGGGACATTTATTCCCTGAACATTCAGGGAAAGTATATTCAGTGGTGCCATGGCAATAGATCAAATAGTTTTGACTTACTTTTTGTTATGCAGAGCTGGCTGCGCAGATCAACCTGTGTGGACTGAAGAGATGAATAGATAGAAAAGAAACCAGTGAATTCTGGAGTAAAGAGTAAACAAAAAACATATGAGATTAGATGATACATTGTATAAATTATTTTTTGCAAGTAATCACAATTTACCCGTGAAAGAGAATAAATATCTCTCTCAGGGGAATAAGTGCCTTCGTCACACTCCCACATAATATGGTTGGGAGAATGAGGAGGGCTAATGGGGGTACACGGATCTTCCGCTTACAGGAGAGAAGTGCTATGTCAAAAGACATCAAAATGATGTTTCATTAATTGGAGTGCAGAATATAGTTTTTGTTGAAATTATTTATTCCAGGGTGGTTGTATATGGTTAGTCTTGCCCTAGGCTAAATAATTCAGTTAGAAAGGTACTGTTAATAACTTTGGTATTGATGAAGATAGTTTGAATTATTTTGGGATTTTAACCCTTTTAGAGTAAACAATTACATATTTTATTCATATGTAACTGTTTAGATATGTTAACTTATAAAATTGAGGTTGTATTGCTTCAGATTAGAATAAACAAAAACATAATTCTAGGAACTAGTTAGGTAATAATATATTTGTTTTAAGAAAAGAAAGAAAAAGCTTCCATTACTTCTGGATTATTGAACATATTTGTCCTAAAAAGTAATAAATCTATTGTTATTACCTGATAATATATAACTGAACAAGAATTTCCTTATTTCACTTATATATTCTAAGGCTATATGAATCAGAAGTAATAAGAAATATAACTGGAATGTAACATGATCCCACACAGTGTGTGACTATCAGAATGCAGTTACATTCAGTTATAAATACAGGTTTTTCATAGAGAACCATCTCTTAGTATAATAAATGAAGAGATATCAGGAATTAGGATGTCAGTCCATTGAATCTTCTTGGTCCATGGATGATGTGGCATAACGGCCTCTTTTGTGAGAATGATGATTCCCATTTTGTTCTGAAATTTTCTGGGTGCTGCCTGAAGGTGAAGATGACGCCATTCTTCTGCGTGTGGGAGTGTTGCTGCTTGTGGGTTCTGTCAGATTTAATTTTAAAAGGGTTTGTTGTAGTTCATCTGCTGATCTGCTTCTGTAAATTGTACCTTGGTAGTTAAATCTGACTGAAAAGGGGAAGCCCCATTGATACATAATGTTGTGGCGTTGCAGTTCCATTAGTTGGGGTTTCATGGATCGTCTTTTAGTAATAGTAAGTTGGGATAGGTCAGCAAAAATTTGATAATTGTGTCCTTGAAAATTAAGTTCCTTTTTTTCTCTTGCAGCAATTAGTATTTGTTCTTTCGTTCTGTAATAATGAAATTTTGTGATTATATCACGTGGGGGTCCATCTTTCTTTTTGGCTGTGAGGGCTCTGTGTACTCTGTCCAGTTCTAAACGTTCAATAGGGATATCTGGCTTTAGTTCTTGTAATAGAGCAGTAATAGTAGATTGCAGGTCTGTCACAGTTTCAGGTATTCCCCTTATGCGCAAGTTTGAACGTCTGGCTCTATTTTCCTAATCTTCGAACTTAGTTTGAAGTATTAAATTCTCTTTTTTTAATTGTTCCAATTCTGTTATATTTTCTTGGGTTGTAATTTCAATTTCATCCATTTTTATTTCTAAGGCTGCGGTGCGGTTTCCCAGCTCTCTCATTTCTTTGGTTAGGCTTTTTGTTATTTGGTCTGAGGTTTGTTTTAAAGCCTTATGAAGCATCTTTTCAAATTGTAATAATATTACTGGGGATACTGAGGAGGCTTGTGGAGAAGTTTGTGAGAGGATTTGTTCTGTATCTGACTCAAATGGAGAGTCTTGCTGTGACATTTTCTGTCTGTGAGAGCGCCCTGATGCTGTATCTTGTGAGGTGACTGGAACTGCTTCAGCTGCAGTGAGTGCCTGTGAGCTCTTTGTGAGGTGATTTTTATTTCTGCCACGGCTTCCTCCCAGTACCATATTTCCTGCCCAAACTTTCACAGTTTGTTCCCTGGGGCAAAAAGGTTCAAATGGATACCTTTTGAGCCTGCAGGCTCCGCTTTGTCCTTCTCTTCTCTCCTCAGCGGTGTGGAGCTCTAACAATGCATGTCTGCTCTGCTAGGCTCCGCCTCCTGCCCCCCCCTCTCACTGTATGTTCAAACACTGAACTCTAGTTAGGCCTTTCATTTAGACAATTTAGCCAGGGGGCTATTGATCGTTCATTAAGTGCTAGTTGGTATTTGATAATTTTTTAAAAATCATTAAATGGCATAAATAATTGTGTAAATATGTTAAGGCAGATTTTGTTTAACCGCTTGCCGACCAGTGCACGCCGATGTACGTCGGCAGAATGGCACTGGCAGCAAAAGGGCATACAGGTACGTCCCCTTTAAGAAGCGGTGCCGTGAGCGCACCACCAGAGGAGCATGCGCCTGCCGCAGTCTCCGTGAACATGACCGCGGGTCCTGCGGACTCGATGTCTGCCGGGTGCCCGCAATCGTGTCACGGAGAGGAAGAACAGGGAGATGCTTATGTAAACAAAGCATTCCCCGTTCTACCCCTCCTCTATTAATTACTAATAAAAAAATTAAAAATAAAAATGCCATAAAACTGTCTGTCATGGTTATGCAATAGTTTTCTCTGTCAGCTTACCTGTCTCCATGTGTTCTCCTGTCTACCTGTCTCCTCTAAGCATGGCCCCATCCCAGGCCCTATCAGGGAACCCTATATTAACCTGTGCACTGCAAGCCAGCAGTGCTGATCAACCATTGTGTGTTAGCCTCCGTGTGTACTTGCTGTGTTTCCTGCGTCTGATTCCTGTTACCGACTTTGACCTGTTCTTGACTCTCCCTGTCTGCTTGTTACCCTGACCTTTGGCGTATTATGTTTATCCTTGTCTGCTAGTCGCCCTGACCTTTGGCTTACCCCTTACTTCCCTGTCGTTCCAGCCTGCTGCCTCCTTCCTCTTCTCCCGTAGTCCACGGTGAGCGTGAGCTGTGAGACCCTGCAGCGCAGTCCATCCTCACCACTAGAGGCTCTGGTGAACACCCGCCGGCTCTTAGACTCCGCGCCCTGGGGAATCTATGCTCTAGCTCCCACTGGGATCCATGTTAGTTATCCTGTAGACCTGCTTCCTGAACCTTCCAGGGTTCAATCCGCAGCAGTCAGTCCTAGGGTCCACTACCTTAGCGGTGCACTTCCGACTCCTACAGACTGCATCTGTCACCTGGTCTCAGGTGACCTGACACTGTCCCCTATTTTGTAGACGCTATAAATTTTGCGCAAACCAATCAATATATGCTTATTGTGATTTTTTTTTACCAAAAATAAAATATGTAGAAGAATACATATTGGCCTAAACTTAGGAAAAAAAATGTTTTTTTTATATATTTTTGGGGGATATTTAATATAGCAAAAAGTAAAAAATACTGCATTTTTTTCATAATTGTGGCTCTCTTATTGTTTATAGCGCAAAAAATAAAAACCACAGAGGCAATCAAATACCACCAAAAGAAAGCTCTATTTGTGGGAAAAAAAGGACGTCAATTTTGTTTAGGTACAGCATCACACGACCGCGCTATTGTCAGTTAAAGCGACGCAGTGCCGAATTGCAAAAAATGCTCTGGTCTTTGTGCAGCCAAATGGCCCGGGGCTGAAGTGGTTAAAGGCCTAAAAAAATTTAAGAAACTTCAAGGGATTAAATAATTATACACTGTTCTTCTCTCTCTTCTATCATCAGTGAATCTTTGTCCTAGGTCTCTGACTGATCTCAGCAAATGCAGCATTTCATGTAGTTTTTTTAGACCATGATTAACTGAGCCTTCCTTAGATTAAAGTGTATTTACAGTAAACGCAAGAACAAAAATATATTGCAGCTTACCAGTTCAAAGATATGGTGTGTGCATTTGTTTTCTTTTTTCTGGCTTATTTTCCTTGTCAAAAGAAGTTTATTGAGTATACAATGTTATAAAGATACATAAAGTAAGTTTACAAGGATCTATAAAGTAAGCTCATTGTTTTACAGTAGGGTTTATATAGGTAAATATCATGAAATTTCAAATATTAAACATTGGGTTCACGTAAACCTAAATTAAAGATATATATCATTTCCTTAGTTACTTTTGTAGGTATTTAAATGATTTATACCTACTATACATATTGTTTACAAGTAGAGTGTATATAGGTCAAATAAATTCTGATAATGAGCTTTAATCGTAAGGTGGAGAAAAGGAAAGAGAAAGAAGAAAAAGGGTTGAAAGGTAGAGGTATGGTCCACAAGGTTGTCCCGCTCATCAGTTTATTATTCTTTTTAGTTCTCTTTGAAGCCTTAGAATGGGTGTCTCTGTAAGTCATTTAATCTGTTACCATGGCAACAGGACAGAGTCATTGAAGTTTGACAGGAACTGTTGTTTTATCCAAGGATGCCAAAGTTTTTCAAATTTTGGAATTTGATTTTGATCGATGGCTACCATCTTAGCATGGGACATTGTATTATTCATTCTGTGAATTGTTTCTGCTAGTACCAATGTAGGAGATTTCCATGCCTTGGCCACTGTTTGTTTTGCAGCCGTTATTAGTTGGATCATAAGTTTGAATTGAGAGAGTGTTAACCATTCCGGTTTTAGATTAAGTAAAGTTAAATATGGATCTGGTTGTATTATTTTTTTAAATATTTTAGATGCAATCACGAAGACTTCCTTCCAGAAGGTTTGGATTACTGGGCACGTCCACCATATGTGTAAATATGTGCCTATTTCTGGGCATCCTCGAAAACAAAGAGCTGAGGTATTAGGTGAATATTTTGCCACTCTAGCGGGTACAAGGTACCAGCGAGTTAGGACTTTATAATTTGTCTCCAGTGCTAAGATGTTGGGTGAAGATGACTTAGATGTGAGCCATATGTTAGACCAGTCCGTGTCTTCTAAAGTTCGTCCCAGGTCCTCCTCCCACCTCTGAACGTAAGAGGGTCTATTAAGATTTGGTACTCCATATATTTGATTAAAAAGTGATGAAATTGTACCTTTAGCAAATGGATCTTTTGTACAGATTGATTCAAAAATGGATAATTGGGATAATGGTGTATCCCCCTTTAGGAATGGTGTATAGAAATTTTTGATTTGGAGATATCTAAATATCTCAGAGTTTGGTAGATCATATTTTTCTCTAAGCGATGGGAATGAAAGGAATGATTTAGATGCTATGAAGTCATTTAGTGTCTGAATGCCTGATGTTGTCCAAGCTTTAAAAGAATTTGGGTAGATCCATGCCGGATAAAAGGCCAGATTTCTGATAAAAGAAAGGAGAGGATTGTGTGGAGATTGTAACTGATATTTGGTTTTTAGTTTATCCCAGAGAGATAAGAAGTGTTTAGTTATGGGATTGTGAATTTTAAAGCGGTCTTTAGGATCAAGCCATAATAAATTTGATATTAATAGAGGGTCATTTTCTGAAGCCTCTATAAATACCCATAATGGGATTTCCTGTTTTGCATGGTATTTGGACAGACTGGCCAAATGTGCCGCTCTGTAGTAGTTAGTAAAATTAGGGTATCCCAGGCCTCCTTTATTTTTGGGAAGATGTAGTGTGTGTATAGGTATATGTGGTTTAGAAGAGCCCCATATAAACGAAGTTGCTCTTTTTTGTACTATTCTCAAAAAATAGGAAGGAATTGGAATAGGGAGGACTCTGAATAGATAAAGCAATTTGGGTAGAATAGTCATTTTGATTGCATTAATCTTCCCCATCCAGGATAAAGGAAGTTGCGACCATTGTTTTATTAGATTTGTGATCTGTCTTAATACAGGAGGATAATTGGTTGAGAATAAGTCAGAATGAGAGGCTGTTAAATGAATTCCAAGATATGGGATTGATTTTTCTGCCCATGTGAATGGGAGTGCAGCCCTAGCCGGGATCAATTCCATGTTTGTGAGTGAAATATTAAGCACTAGGCATTTCTTAGGATTAATCATAAGGCCGGATAGGGCTGCAAATCCATCAAGAGCTGGTATTAAGTTAGGACCAGAGACCTGTGGTGATGATAGAAAAAGTAATATATCGTCTGCAAATATACATAATTTGTGTGTAATACCTCCTACTTCAATGCCAGTTATAGTTTGGTTTGTTCTGATGTATTGGGCCATGGGTTCGAGTATAAGGGCAAATAATAAGGGAGATAATGGGCAACCCTGTCGGGTACCTCTTTCGATATTAAAGGCTTCAGATTTGTATCCAGCATATTTTATATAGGCTTTGGGTTTATTATATAATGCTTTGATCCATGTTAAAAAGTGGGGTCCAAAACCCCATTTTTGTAATGAATATTGCATATATTGCCAGGATACTGTGTCAAATGCCCTCTTAATATCGAGAGATAGAAAACATAAAGGGATTTTCCGTTTTTTAGCAATATGTGCCAATAACACTGCCCTGCGTATATTATCGCCTGCCTGTCTATTTGGCATGAAGCCTACTTGATCTCTATGTATTAATTTTCCTATAATGCTATTGAGGCGTTTTGCTATTATTTTTGCTAATAATTTAATATCGAGGTTTAACAGAGAGATAGGCCGATAATTCACACAGGAAGTATCATCAGAAAGGGGTTTTGGGATCATACAAACAATTGCCATTAGTGTTTCTTGCCGAAAAGAATGTCTATCTAGAAGTTTGTTAAAAGTTTCAGTGAGAATGGGAGAGAGGATTTCTGAGAATGTTTTATAGTATAAAGCCGAGTAGCCATCTGGGCCTGGTCTTTTGTTAAGTTTTAGGTCTTTTATGGCGTTAGCAACTTCATCTATAGTTATAGGCTCATCCAAACTGCTTTTTTGATTCTGAGATAACTCAGGTAAGGTTATTTTTGAGAAGAAGGATTCAGCCTCTGTAGGATTAAATTCATTGTTTGTCTTGTATAAAGTTGCGAGATGTGAGTGAAATTTATGGACTATTTTAACTGGATTACAAGTGTAAACATTTTTTGATAATTTCAAACGTATTGGTTTGAAAGATTTGTTAGTTGAATTTAATGCCCGTGCCAAATATGTACCTGGTTTGTTTGTATTCATGTAGAAATTGTGTTTGGAGCGTTTGAGGGATTTATCAACTGACTCAGTGAGAAATAGATCGTATTCCAATCTAGATTTTTCCAGATGAGATTTTGTACTCTGAGATGGATTATCTTGAAATGATATGTAGGCTGCATTAAAATTGAGTTCTAGTTTTTTTGCTAGATTTTTGCGTTCCCGTTTAAATAGTGCCATTTGTCTTTGTATTGTACCACGCAAGACAGGCTTATGAGCTTCCCACAGTGTTATTGGGGAGATGTCTGTTGTATTATTAATTGATATGTATTCCTTTAAAGCTTGTTCAATGGCCATCTGATGTAGTGGGTGTTTGAGCATTATGTCCGGTAAGTACCACGTTGGGTCATGCGCTTTTGGTATGGCTGAGGCTATAGTAGTGTATACTGCATTATGGTCAGACCACGGAATCGGAATTATATCTGATGCAATAATTTCTGGTATCATTCCTATTGTTAGAAAAATATGATCTATTCTGGTGAAGGTTTGATGAGGGTGCGAGAAATAAGTGAATTTCTTTTTCATTGGGTTACTTTCTCTCCATGAATCTACCAGATTGTATTTGGAAAGAAGTTGAGAAAAAGGTAATCTAGAGGTTATTTTGGATGGTGTAAAAGGTGATTTATCTAGAAATGGGAGGAGGACCTGGTTCGAATCCCCACACATTATCACTGTTCCTATTTTGTGTGTATTAATCACTTGTAATATATGTGAGAGGAATGGTGTAGGTTGTTTGTTAGGAGCGTAGTAGGAAATCACCGTGATTGCTGTATCCATTATATAACCCATGAGTATCAGGTATCTACCTTCTGGGTCTTTAATTTCTGATGATAAGGTGAATGGTGTGGATCGGTGAAATGCAATTAGAGTTCCCCTTTGCTTGGTACAGGCAGAAGCCGTGTAAATTTGTTGATAAAAAGGAGAAATATATTTTGGAGTAGAATCTTTGGTGAAGTGTGTTTCTTGGAGGCATACTATGTGAGCCTTCTTGTTATGGAAAGTACGGAAGGCTTTGGTCCTTTTTTGAGGGACATTTATTCCCTGAACATTCAGGGAAAGTATATTCAGTGGTGCCATGGCAATAGATCAAATAGTTTTGACTTACTTTTTGTTATGCAGAGCTGACTGCGCAGATCAACCTGTGTGGACTGAAGAGATGAATAGATAGAAAAGAAACCAGTGAATTCTGGAGTAAAGAGTAAACAAAAAACATATGAGATTAGATGATACATTGTATAAATTATTTTTTCCAAGTAATCACAATTTACCCGTGAAAGAGAATAAATATCTCTCTCAGGGGAATAAGTGCCTTCGTCACACTCCCACATAATATGGTTGGGAGAATGAGGAGGGCTAATGGGGGTACACGGATCTTCCGCTTACAGGAGAGAAGTGCTATGTCAAAAGACATCAAAATGATGTTTCATTAGTTGGAGTGCAGAATATAGTTTTTGTTGAAATTATTTATTCCAGGGTGGTTGTATATGGTTAGTCTTGCCCTAGGCTAAATAATTCTGTTAGAAAGGTACTGTTAATAACTTTGGTATTGATGAAGATATTTTGAATTATTTTGGGATTTTAACCCTTTTAGAGTAAACAATTACATATTTTATTCATATGTAACTGTTTAGATATGTTAACTCATAAAATTGAGGTTGTATTGCTTCAGATTAGAATAAACAAAAACATAATTCTAGGAACTAGTTAGGTAATAATATTTGTTTTAAGAAAAGAAAGAAAAAAAAAAAACTTCCATTACTTCTGGATTATTGAACATATTTGTCCTAAAAAGTAATAAATCTATTGTTATTACATGATAATATATAACTGAACAAGAATTTCCTTATTTCACTTATATATTCTAAGGCTATATGAATCAGAAGTAATAAGAAATATAACTGGAATGTAACATGATCCCACACAGTGTGTGACTATCAGAATGCAGTTACATTCAGTTATAAATACAGGTTTTTTATAGAGAACCATCTCTTAGTATAATAAATGAAGAGATATCAGGAATTAGGATGTCAGTCCATTGAATCTTCTTGGTCCATGGATGATGTGGCATAACGGCCTCTTTTGTGAGAATGATGATTCCCATTTTGTTCTGGAATTTTCTGGGTGCTGCCTGAAGGTGAAGATGATGCCATTCTTCTGCGTGTGGGAGTGTTGCTGCTTGTGGGTTCTGTCAGATTTAATTTTAAAAGGGTTTGTTGTAGTTCATCTGATACTTAATGTTGTGGCGTTGCAGTTCCATTAGTTGGGGTTTCATGGATCGTCTTTTAGTAATAGTAAGTTGGGATAGGTCAGCAAAAATTTGATAATTGTGTCCTTGAAAATTAAGTTCCTTTTTTTCTCTTGCAGCAATTAGTATTTGTTCTTTCGTTCTGTAATAATGAAATTTTATGATTATATCACGTGGGGGTCCATCTTTCTTTTTGGCTGTGAGGGCTCTGTGTACTCTGTCCAGTTCTAAACGTTCAATAGGGATATCTGGCTTTAGTTCTTGTAATAGAGCAGCAATAGTAGATTGCAGGTCTGTCACAGTTTCAGGTATTCCCCTTATGCGCAAGTTTGAACGTCTGGCTCTATTTTCGTAATCTTCGAGCTTAGTTTGAAGTATTAAATTCTCTTTTTTTAATTGTTCCAATTCTGTTATATTTTCTTGGGTTGTAATTTCAATTTCATCCATTTTTATTTCTAAGGCTGCGGTGCGGTTGCCCAGCTCTCTTATTTCTTTGGTTAGGCTGTTTGTTATTTGGTCTGAGGTTTGTTTTAAAGCCTTATGAAGCATCTTTTCAAATTGTAATAATATTACTGGGGATGCTGAGGAGGCTTGTAGAGAAGTTTGTGAGAGGATTTGTTCTGTATCTGACTCAAATGGAGAGTCTTGCTGTGACATTTTCTGTCTGTGAGAGCGCCCTGATGTTATATATTGTGAGGTGACTGGAGCTGCTTCAGCTGCAGTGAGTGCCTGTGAGCTCTTTGTGAGGTGATTTTTATTTCTGCCACGGTTTCCTCCCAGTACCATATTTCCTGCCCAAACTTTCACAGTTTGTTCCCTGGGGCAAAAAGGTTCAAATGGATACCTTTTGAGCCTGCAGGCTCCGCTTTGTCCTTCTCTTCTCTCCTCAGCGGTGTGGAGCTCTAACAATGCATGTCTGCTCCGCTAGGCTCCGCCTCCTGCCCCCCCGACTTATTTTCATCTGATCATCCTGTGAGAAACACATACAGGTATGCCCTCCTGGAATGACAACACTTACTCACCATCAGTATTGCCAACCTACCAGATTAAAATTTACTGACACAACACCCAAAATTTCCTGGCACAACCAAGTTTTTACTGGCATTTCCAAAAGTTACAAAAATACAGTTTAAAGTGCAAATTTTAGTATTTAGGCTACAAACAAGTACAATATGCAATTAGCAATGTGATTTAAGGTAGATATTAGGACAAAAAACATATTTCTTATTTTATTTTCAATATAGTAAGTAGCTCAGGGACAGGACTTGGGAGGGCAAGAAATTGGAATAGGAAGGCACACAGATGAAGTTGACTCTTGGTCCCTTGAGTCCACTCCAGTCTAAACAGCACTGACAGTCCCACTCCCGACCTGCCCTGCTCCTGTCCTGCAGACCCACATACGAGGCTCTGGCCGCTCTGCTTGGCTCCTTTGCACAATGACATCACACAAAATGCTCGGGCACCGCCTCCACCAGAGCTGCCCGAACACACTGTAGCAGGGACTCAGATGGTCTTGGCCGGCTCTGGACCGAGCCGAACATCACAGCAATATTTTTTACTGGCAACTTTTTCCTTTTACTGGCATTCACTGGCAGGAGAAAATTGTCTGTTTTTCACTAGCTGCCAGTAAAAATACTGACAGTTGGCAACACTGCTCACCATGCTGTATCTAAACAGGAACAGCAAGGGAGAAGTAGAGAACATGTTTGGGACTTTAAATACACCTCAAGATAATTATATTTCTATTGTTGGTCAACTCATTCTAAATAGCTTGTACGTTGAGGTGTATTTAAAGTCCCAAACATGTTCTCTACTTCTCCCTTACTATATGTACCGGGATCACACCTCTATGTTACTTTTCGTTAATTTAAACCAACCCCGCTCAACAAACAATTCCCTCCTACTAAACAGGAGCAGCGTTGTGATTTTAGGACAGCAGGTGTTTTAGGACTGCGGAATAACTACCCCTCCTCTATTCTCCATAAAATAGGGGAAGGTGTTCTGTTATCTACAGAGAGAGTGGTAAAAAATGTTAACTAACATTAATCACCAGAGGCAAGGTAAACATCTCAGAGGATTTCCGGCAGGACCAATATATATATTTTTTGCACTTATCAAAGAAATTTTTGAAAAAAAAAAAAAAGAATAACGGTTTCCAATGAACCTATCAATAGCTGGCCTAACCTTGTAAAAGAAACATGTACAGTATGTATGCAATGCTTATGATACAGCCAGGATAGTGCCTTACTGCAAGCCTGTGTCCTTTCACCTGTGAATACTAAAAGCTGTCGGTCTTATATCAATGCTGCAATAAAATATATATGAGTTCCTTTTGGTCAGACTCAGAGATGTAGTTTTGGCATAACCACCAGTAATGTGTTAAAGAGGAGCTTTGGTCAAATTCTGTAGCTGCTGACTTGTAACAAAAAAACACAATTACCATCCCAAAAATCCAGCACCGTCTCTACCCAGGCCAAATCTTTGCTAGTCTTTGGGTCTCCAGTACCACCATCTTGGGTTTGGGAAGCCAGCTGTGGCTTCCTGATGTTTCACAGCCATCTCCCCACTGCATATGTGCAAGATGCACTGCGATTTCTGAATGGTCTTGTAGTCTCCTGAGACCTGTGATATACCTAAGTGAACAGGGCAGAAGTGGGAGCTGGTACCTGACAGAAATAGGGGGGTGGAGGGGGATTGTTGGAACTTCACATGTTAGGTGAAGTAAATTCCACTTTAAAGTGATCGTTGGATCCCTGTTACTAGTAGAAAGCTATTGAATAGTGTCAGAAATGGCTAATAACTCTGTAAGGTTTGTTTCCTTGTTTGTAGACACAACAAAATTTACAAATATCTCAACGGTGATCCCAGCGTAAGTATGAAACTTTTCAGTCCCAGGGAATGTAAGAGCCCTTGCACACTGGGGCGGTTTGCAGGCACTATTGCGCTAATAATAGCGCCTGCAAACCGCCCCGAAAGTGCCGCTGCTGTGTATCCAGTGTGCAAGCCCCAAGGGCTTGCACACTGGAGCGATGCGCTGGCAGGACGGTAAAAAAAGTCCTGCCAGCAGCATCTTCGGAGCGGTGAAGGAGCGGTGTGTATACCGCTCCCTTACCGCTCCTGCCCATTGAAATCAATGGGACGGCGCGGCTATACCGCCGGCAAAGCGCCTCTGCAGAGGCGCTTTGCGGTGGTATTTAACCCTTTCTCGGCCGCTAGCGGGGGGTAAAACCGCCCCGCTAGCGGCCGCATACCGACGGTAAAACGCCGCTAACAATAGCGGCGTTTTACCGCCGACGCCGCCCCCCGCCCCAGTGTGCAAGGGCTCTTAGAGGAAACGGGGCCAAACGATGAGACTGGAAGAGAAGCGGTTTAACCTTAAGCTGAGTAGGGAGTTTTTCACTGTCAGTGCGGTAAGGATGTGGAACTCTCTTTCACAAATGGTGGTGTTGGTAGGAAGTATGGATAGTTTTAAAAGACTCTTGAACGTGCATCTTAACGAAAACAATATAAGGGGGTATGGGAAATGATTTTTCTACACACACAAACACCTACACAGGTTGAACAGGGTGGACCATTGTCTTTATTCAACCTTACCAACTATGTAACTATGTAATAGGAAATAAAAGGAAATAATTGTCAGAATTGCTTCTATCCCCATACAAGCCAATTCAAATGCAGCAACAGCTTAAACAAGTTGATGTTGTTTAAAGGAGATCAAATTTAGGTCAAATGCACCTATCAAATGATCCCAGAAAGGACTCAAATGCAGTCTGAACATAGCAAGTGTCATGTGACCATTTACACAAGCACTTGGACAGTAGTCACTGCAAAAAGTATTCCCATTGGAAGATTTATCCTCTATTCCAGTGACAACTGAAAAGTTTGTCTTTTCAGTGACAACTCAAAAGTTTGGATCTTCCCTCACTTTTAGGTCCAGAGATAATGGTCACAAAAAAGAAAAAAAAAAATAGAGAGTGAGTCTCAACGGTGAATGGAGAGGATGAATGGTTTTGTGACAACTACCATGAATTCTAATTTGACCGCATTTGAAGTATATAAATAATAATAAAACCTATTGAAGCGGAAGTAAACCCATCCATAAAACAGTTTCATTTCTGGCACTCATTTCCGACACTCCCATTTGGTTGTGCTCTCAACCAAACTGTCAAACCATCCAATGGCTGGTGTCGTAACTGATCACATGTGCAGCATCATGGCAGTTGTAGATTAAAGAGAGGCAAAGATGGCAGCTTCCTTGGCTGAAAACGATAGGAGGGTTTACGTACACTTTAACTTAGTAAAAGAATGGTTTCTCATCTAAGAGGCACATTTTCATCTAGTGTGTTTTTAAAGACTGTTTAAGAAAAATATGCATAAAACAGTTAGCACAATTATGTAACGAAGACAACATTTGTGAACTGAGACATTCAACAAATGTCTGACATAAACGGAATAAAATATGCACATGAATTTTCTATTTTCTATAAAATAGGAACGAATATATAATTTTCAGCATTATTTAACCACCTCAATACAGGGCACTTACACCCCTTCCTGCCCAAGCCATTTTTCAGTTTTCAGCGCTGTCGCACTTTGAATGACAATTGCGCGGTCATGTTACACTGCACCTTAATTACATTTATATCATTTGTTTCCCCACAAATAGAGCTTTCTTTTGGTGGTATTTGATCACCTCTGCGGTTTTTATTTATTGCGCTATAAACAAAAGAAGAGGGACAATTTTGAAAAAACACAATATTTTTTACTTTTTGCTATAATAAATATCCAATTTTTTTTTTTTTTAACAAATTTTTTCCTCAGTTTAGGCCGATACGTATTCTTCTACATATTTTTGGTAAAAAAAAATTGCGATAAGCGTATATTGATTGGTTTGCGCAAAAGTTATAGCGTCTACAAAATAGGGGATAGATTTATAGCATTTTTATTATTTATTTATTTTTTACTAGTAATGGCGGCGATCTGCAATTTTTATTGTGACTACGATATTGCGGCGGACACATCGGACACTTTTGACACATTTTTGGGACCATTCACATTTATACAGCAATCAATGCTATAAAATTGCATTGATTACTGTGTAAATGTGACTGGCAGGGAAGGGGTTAACACTAGGGGCGCTCGAGGGGTTAATGTATGACCTAAGGAGGTGATTCTAACTGTGGGGGGAGGGGACTGACTGGGGGAGGTGACCGATCGCTGTCCCTATGTACAAGGGACACGCCATCGGTCTCCTCTCCTCTCTGACAGGACGTGGATCTGTGTTTACATGCACAGATCCACGCTCCTGCTCTGTTACCCTGCAATCGCGGGTGCCCGGCGGACATCGCAGCCACCGGGCACGCGCACCGGGTCCTGAGTGACGCAGCGGGCGCGCGCGCGCGCCCCCTAGTGGCTCGGGAGGGCGAGGACGTCATATGACGTCCTCCCAGAACAACAGAAGCCTCGTCCAGCCGTCATATGACGGTGGGCGGTGGCTTAGTGGTTAAGGAAGCGAATGAATACACAAATCTGTTTAATTCCCACTATATGCTTTGTAAAACACATGGATTTACAATCATTACAGCCGTGCTCACATAGACACCAGATGCACATATACTATTGAGGTTCTATTCAGGAGAATATACATTTTAGAGTTACATTAATATTTCCATACAGAGCTCTATGATTTGTATAGAATCACACAATTCAGTAACCCAGATATACATTCACTGGCTAGTTTATTGGGTACACCTTTCTAGTACCGGGTTGGCCCCCATTTTGCCTTCAGAACTGCCTTAATTCTTCGTAGCATAGATTTACCAAGGTGTTGGAAACATTCCCCAGAGATTTTGGTCCATATTGATATGATAGCATCACGCAGTTGCTGCAGATTTGTCATCTGTACATCCATGATGCGAATCTCCCGTTCCACCATATCCCACTAGCTCTACTAGATTGAGATTTGATGACTGTGGAGGCCATTGGAGTACAGTGAACTCATTATGTTCAAGAAACCAGTGGTGAGATTATTTGAGCTTTGCGACATGGTGTATTATCCTGCTGGAAGTAGCCAAGAGAAGATGGGTACACTGTAGTCATAAAATGATGGACATGGTCAGCAACAATACTCAGCTAGGCCGTGGCGTTTAAACGATGCTCAATTGGTACTAAGGGGCCCAAAGTGTGCCCAGAAAATATCCCCCACACTATTGCACCACCACCAGCCTGAATTGTTGCTACAAGGCAGGATAAATCCATGCTTTCATGTTTACGCCAAATTCTGACCCTACCATCTGAATGTCGCAGCTGAAATCGAGACTCATCAGACCAGGCAACATTTGTCCATTCTTCTATTGTCCAATTTTGGTGAGCCTATCCGAATTCGATAGCACTACTATCAGCCTGTCCCCACATGCCAAGGTTCTAGGTGTAATCCTGGACTCTGAACTATCCTTTTAGCCCCACGTCCAATCACTTTCCAAATCTTGCCACCTAAACCTCCGCAACATCTACAAAATACACCCCTTCCTAACCAAGGACACCACAAAGCTTCTAGTTCACTCCCCCGTGATCTCCCACCTCAACTACTGCAACTTTCTCTTCACAGGACTACCTTTACCTAGACTATCCCCCCTTCAGTCCATCATGAATGCTGCTGCCTGACTCATCCACCTTACAAACTGGTCAGTGTCTTCTACCCCTCTCTGTCAATCCCTTCACTGGATTCCGCTTACCTAACAAATGAAATTCAAAATATTAACAACTTACAAAGCCATCCACAACTCCCCCCCAGCTACATCACTAATTTTGTCTCAAAATATCAACCAAATTGTTCTCCTCATTCCTCCCAAGACCTCCTGCTCTCTAGTTCCGTCAATCTGTCCAACTATCTCCTACTCTGTTTGCTTTTAGACGATCCCTGAAGACTCTCCTCTTCAGAGATGCCTATTTTGCCCACACCTAACAAGTGTACAAATCATCCCTCACAGTTATTACCTTTTGTATCACTTGACCCTCCCTTCTAGATTGTAAGCTCTAATGAACAGGGCCCTCTGATTCCTCCTGTATTAAATTGTATTGTAACTGTACTGTCTGCCCTCATGTTGTAAAGCACTGCGCAAACTGTTGGTGCTATATAAATACTGTATAATACAAACTATAGCCTCGGTTTCCAGTTCTTAGCTGGCAGGAGTGACACCCAGTGTGGTCTTCTGCTGCTGTAGCCCATCTGTTTCAAGGTTCGATGTGTTGTCCGTTCAGAGATAGTATTCTGCATACCTTGGTTGTAACGAGTGGTTATTTGAGTTACTGTTGTCTTTCTAACACCTGCCAATTCTCCTCTTACCTCTGATGTCAACAAGGCATTTTTGTCAACACAACTGCTGCTCACAGGATATTTTCTCTTTTTTGGACTATCCTCTGTAAACCCTAGAGATGGTTGTGAGCGAAAATTCCAGTAATCAGTAATTTTTGAAATACTCAGACCAGCCCGTCTGGCACCAACAACCAGGCCATGTTCAAAGTCACTTAAATCTCCCTTCTTCCCCATCCTGATGCTCAGTTTGAACTAATAAAGTGGCCAGGGAGTGTATATGTATGTGTGTGTTCTCTATGCATATATATATATATATATATATATATATATATATATATATATATGAATTATAACAGAAATTAAATAAAAACAATTTGCCAGTCTTGCAAATTCAATTCTTCATCACTGACCAGCACCTTTGTGGCTTATATATTAATGTTTTTGTCAGATCCTGCAGCAGTACATTCTAACCATTTTGGATAGAGTCATGCCGCGTACACACGAGCGGACTGTCCGTCAGAAAAAGTCAGATGGGAGCTTTTCATCGTATTTTCCGACCGTGTGTATGCCCCATCGGACTTTGTCCATCGAAAATTCTGACAAACTTAGATAGTGAACATGTTCTACATTTTTCAGACGGAACTAATTACTATAGGTAAAACCGCTCGTCTGTATGCTGTTCCGACGTAACAAAAAAGACGCATGCTCAGAAGCAAGTATGAGACGGTAGCGCTCGGTCTGGTAAAACTAGCGTTCGTAATGGAGCTAGCACATTCCTCACGCTGCAAATTCTGTGATCTTTTAATGCAGCGCATTCTTTTGTGCTTTATAATGCTAGAAGAATGAACTTGTTTTGCTGCTGATATTCACACAGAGTTCTTTATTATTTCTTGTGATCTCCTGAATAATCTTTTATTATTTTAAAGCCAGATTTCCAAAATAATGTTTTGAAATATTTTTTATAGTCATGTTTTTTTTTAATTTTTGATTTCATCAAGATCTCCTTTTTTTGGATTATTGCAAAATTATTTTCTAGTGATCTCCATAATATTTTTTTTTTTGGTGTGTCAAGTTACCACAGTAACATTATTGACTTGTATTTTGTAACCTCAAGGAGGTTGGTTGGTGTCCTTTGTTAATTTGACATTGTCTTTTTGAATTGTACCTGCCTACTCACAAACAATCTGTCCTATTTTAGTAAAAACACATAGGCAAGTATTTTCTCAAAATAAAATATCCATTTATTCTTGTTAACAAAATAAAGAGGCAGGCAAGGCTGGAGAAACTTTGGGAATTTGCAAAGCTTTTTGGCCCCCAGGGCACACATCAAGTCTGTGTAAACAAATAATTTTATTTTGAGGAGTCCATATAATTTTGAGCCCAATCTGGTCCAGGACTCCCCGAGATCAGGACCAGCAGCAGATGATATCTATGTCCCCAGGCTGTGGTACTACACCAGCCTGCGTCTTCTGTCAGACCAGACTGAACCCAGGCCATCATTTTCTTCTCTTCCCTGCAAACTTCCCTCCACGCTTCCCTGCAGCCTTCCTTGGAGGCTGTGTCTCTAGTGGTGGACTTGTGGCAGGAAGAGGAGGATGGGTGAG
This sequence comes from Aquarana catesbeiana, assembly GCF_042186555.1. Lineage (NCBI taxonomy): Eukaryota > Metazoa > Chordata > Amphibia > Anura > Ranidae > Aquarana > Aquarana catesbeiana. The sequence goes on along the minus strand of NC_133326.1, from coordinate 74,660,305 downwards.
ATCATATATGTGGCTGTTCTCTGTCAGCTGGCCCCTCAACCCCTTCTGAAGGCCGTCAAAAATAATTTGCTCATAGAGTAAGCCTTGGCCCTCCTCCAATTTCAACAATCTTGCCACCATAGGCTCTTCAGCGTCCGGGGGGCCTCTAAGCACATCACTCACTTCCCTAATGAGGCCCAGTGCTGCCTCCTTCATCCTCGTTCCTTTCCTGAGCCTTTTTTGTTTGAAGGCAGAGGGGAGGCACCTGGGATAGGGTGAGGCTCCTACTGGGGCCAGCCACCTCTTGGCTGACACTGGGCCTGCCCACCTCCTGGCTGTCACTGGGCACGGCCACCTCCTGGCTGTCACTGGGCACGGCCACCTCCTGGCTGTCACTGGGCACGGCCTCCTCCTGGCTGTCACTGGGCACGGCCTCCTCCTGGCTGTCACTGGGCATGGCCACCTCCTGCCTGCCACCTTCCAGACCCTCCTCCTGGCTGAGCTCATCCTGTGTATAAAAAAGAGACATAGGATGCTGGTCGCATCCACTTCTTCCAGGATGGAAGGCCCAGGTTGTTCCTCATCAGCCTCTGCTGGGGTTGAGGGAAGGGTGGAGGGAAGGCTGCAGGGAAGGGTAGAAAGTGATTCCCTGGCTTCAGTCTGGTCATCCAGAAACCGCAGTTTGTTGAAGTACCACAGCCTGGGTACATACACTTGCACTGCTGCTGCTCCTGATCTGAGTGATTTCTGGATTTTATTATGCTCCTTCTTATACATGTTCCTCAAGATCCCAATTTTATTGTCCAAAAACTTCATGTTTGCATCGGGGACCCGAGTCTTCACAAATTCCAGAAGTTTCTCCAGCGATGACCTCCTAGCTTGTTTATTATAATATAAGCTGTGTTTCACCTCCCACAAATTCCTCATCTCCCTGTATCTGTCTATGAAACTGGCCATGAATTCTGGGTCCTTAAAGTGATTCATCTTTGCTGTAAGACAATACACAAGACAAAAATACTAATGTCAGCCTAAACTCTCATTATCATTTCCCAATATAGGCCTCAATCTTGAAGCAGTATAGGCCACTGTGATGGGCCAAGTTAAAATTTTACCTTCGTTTAGGACACTCGCTACTTCCGTTCGTCCTTCCTCCACACACAGATCGTACATACAACACATGTGTGTTAGCTTGATATAGACTGCGCATGCATGAAACTCCGCCCGCGTCGCCTGCCCCTGACATTCTTTCTCGAAGATTCCCCGCCCCTTCTCTCTTCGGCGTGCAGTAGGTGCAACATGGTGGATAAAGAGCAGGTGTGTGGCAATTCCACTAACGAGGAGGAGGAAAGCCCGCAGCCCGAAATGACTCGATCCCGGAGGAGGAGATTTAAGGCCTCCAATATGGCCTTTGAAGAGATGGTGCAGATGGTGTACATCTTGCGGAGGAACGACTATGATGGGAAGCATGGACCGTACCTAAACCCTAATTTGCGAAAGGCCAAGATCATGACGAAAGTTGTAAAGAGTCTGCGGCAGAATTTTGGGGTACGACGCTCCAAGGAGCAAATAAGGAAATGCTGGTCTGACCTGAAACTGAGGGAGCCGGATCAGTATAGAAGAATAAAGAGAGTGCTTCTAAAAAGTAAGTACTTGTCGTGTGTTCCTATCGATATTATTACTTGCATGCTGCGCCATGTGCTTTTCTTTACTGTTGTACAGTTTAAAATGGCGACTTTCATGTTCGTGGGCACAGTAATCGGTCATAGGAAACATTGTTCGCTCATTAAATATGATGAACATACTAGAATCTAAAAATTAAATTATTTGTTTCAAAAAGTTTATAAAAAGTGAAAAATACAGTGTATAACACAGTCATAGGTACATACACATTTGCCTAATAAATGACAGCGAAACAGACTGTAATCACATATATATAAATAGGTGTTATGTCCACAATTTTCAACATGTTTCGCAGAGGTGGCTTCATCAGGAAAGGGACATAATGCTTTATTTAGTAACCATAAAAACATACAATCTTCCAGCTCTTGGTGTATGAGAAAAAAACAGAAAAATACAAAGTTAATACATGAATATCTTCGTTATCTATTATCAACACACACACAAAAGAAAAACAATAAACAAAACTTAGGTAGAGTATTTGCTGGGAGCTCATATGGGCGGGATAGGGGAATTATCCTTAAATTGGTATAGCTGCATGTATATTGCACTTATATTGAAGATATTACAGAGGCCGGTAATAATACCTACTTTTCCACAGCCCTCAATGCCCAGCGGTCATGATAAACCGCGAGGCAGTAAAGGTATATATGGCAAGACAAAAAGATGGTCAGCTAGCACAGCCAATAGCCAAGGAGTGCAGTTGCAGGATCAAACCTATCAAAAAATACAACAAACAAAGAAAAAGAAAAAATTAAGATACTCTTGTTAAAGTAATAAGGGCTCAGCCATAGTATATAGGCTTTAATCCATATTTAAAGGGAACTAGCATGTTCCTAACTAGAGCATCTAAGTTACCTGTAACAGCCGTCCATTGACACACGAGTCTCTGGGAGACCCAACTGAGGCAAGATAATTGTGTGAATTTTTACGTAAAAAGTTGTGCAATATGCAGCAGCATAAGATCATGTGGTTGAGTTTATACTTCGCCATGTGTATGGCTGTCAGAAACAGGCGGAACTGGCTGGCCATTATCCCGAAGGCATTCTCCATGACTCTTCTGGCTCTGGCCAGCCGGTAGTTAAAAACCCTCTCCGGGGTGAAGGTCCTCTGGGGGAATGGCCTCATCAGGTGCTCGCCGAGACCGAACGCTTCATCAGCAAGAAAGACGAACGGGAGTCCATCAACGTTGTCCGCATCAGGTGGCAATCCCAGGCCACCACTCTGGAGCCATTGGTAAAACTCCGTCTGGGCGAAGACTCCTCCATCCGGCCATTCTTCCCCACGTCCACATAGAGGAACTCATATTGTGCCGACACCACCGCCATTAACACAATACTATGAAACCCCTTATAGTTAAAATAGTATGACCCCGAATGGGGTGGTGGCACGATGTGGACGTGCTTCCCATCTATAACCCCTCCACAGTTGGGAAAGTCCCAACGGTTGGAAAAATGGGAGGCTACAGTCTGCCATTCCTGTGGCGTTGAAGGAAACTGTGGAGTCAAAACAGAAAAAATAATATTAGTACTTTTGCACATAACATTGCATGCAGATTAGACACAAACATTCTTGGCCAACATCAGTATAACATTTATTTTAAGGAGTAATTAAAGACAAAAATATAAGGGCCACTTATCAGATTAATCCCCCCCTCTGATGGCCCATCATAAAAATTTTAGGGGGGTAGGGTTCAAGATGAGTTTGGAACCCCCAAAATAAGCCTCTGCCACTTTGCCTGAATTTAAGGACAACAATACTATTTGTACAGATTTAGGGGGTGTTTGAGGTAAAGCACTACAATGGAGCTGACAAAATACATTGTCTGGCTAGGCTATAGGTGTATATGGGCCCAGGATAGCATGCTGGGGACTTTAGTGAAGGAAAATATGCATGTAGGCCAAAAAGCATTAAAAGATTACAGCATGCATGAGCACAAAGGGGACATTCACAGCATATTACAATCATGGTAATTAGGGAATGATGAAAGAAATACAAAACATTAGCAAACATTCAACACAATAGAATGTGATGTTAAAGGAGAAAACTTACCTTAATATAGTCCTTCTGCGGGACCTGAATAATAGTAGAACAGGTCTCTGGGATAATGATCCCCCGAGCCTAGGGGGGGTGTCTGTCAAGAACTTGAGGTCCTGCAGGCTTCCCCAGTCGCCAAGTACCGCAACGTGGCGACTACCCTCTGCTCCGTAGTGATGGCTTGCCGCATGCAGGTATAATGACTGCTAATATGGGGTCCGTCATCCTGAGAAAGTTCCTGAAAACATCAGGATTATTCTCCTGGATCTCACGAAGCAAAGGCATATGAGAGAATTGGTTGCGCTGGAGTAACCAAAACTTGGTCCATGAACTCCTCCCTACCCTGTTCATGGACTGGGCTTGGGTCAAAGAATGAACCCCAACACCAAGCCTCCACACAGCACGAACTCTACGACGAGTACGTACACGCAACATGGTTTCAAAACGGTCGGCTGGTCAGAACGCACTGAAGAACAGCAAGGCCTGTGAAGAGCGAGCTGAAAATCAGAAACGAGCAATAACACACTGAAAAAACAGATAGGAACTGTCTACAAGCTCTGAAAAGCAGATACAAACCCACAAGCACAAACTGAAGAGCAGTAACGGACTGAAAAGCACAAAAGCTGAAAAGCGTGAATCGTCTCTCACCAAACTTCTACTAACACAAGATAAACACAAGATTAGCAGAAGGAGCCCAAAGGGTGGCACGATCGCTATTGCACTTCCTTTTTCTAGTCCAGTTGTACGTGCTGTACGTCACCGCATTCTGGACAGTCAGACTTTGGTCGGACTTTAGTTTGACCGTGTGTAGGCAAGACCGCTTGAGCGGAATTCCGTCGGAGTTCCGTTGGAGAAACCTTCGGAGTTTATTCAGACAGCAAAACCGTCGTGTATACGCGGCATCAGGCTCGGTTCACACTCAGGCGGCTTCAAAGCAAAGTGCGACTTGCAAAGAAATTCTTTAATAGAAGTCAATGCAAGCCGCTCCAAAGTCGCCCCCAAGTAGTGCAGGAACCTTTTTCTAAGTCGGAGCGACTTGAGTCGCTTCAATTAGAATGGTTCCATTGCACTAAAGGAGGGTTAAACTTTGTTTTATTTTTATTTTTGCCATCTGTGCCCCATTGGGGAGATTTTATGTCCCAGGGCCAAAAGAGGAAATGAGAGGAAATCCCTCCAAAGTGAGAAAATCTTTTGTTGTCCCTAGGGTCACCAAAACTATGTGTCCCTATTGGAATATTTCCCGACTATTCCTGTTATGGGGACAACCCAAAATTTGGGAATTTCTTTCACTCTCACTCTCTGTGATAACTTTAAACAACGCAAATAGAGATGCAGGTTAACCCACTGTATTAGTACAATGTATGCTCCATTCTTAATGAAATAAATGGATTTTTAAGATAAAATGCAACTGCGCGTGTGTGAAACCTTAAAATTAACTCACTGATGCTAAAATAAATACAATTTAAAAAAAAAAAGGGAAATATTTCCATGGGCCAGCTTTTAAACTCAATTAAAGTGGTAAAGGCAAACTTTTTTTTTTCTTAGTTCTCACGGGGGGGATTGGACCCCGAAAAGATTTAATTGCAATCTGTACAAATCTGAGGAGATTTCCCCTTTTATGTGTCCTGATGGCAACTGGCATCAAGACAAACTACAAGAAAAAGTCCTAAATTTTAGAGTTGTCATGAGACTAAAAGGTGAGGAGAAATCTACCGATGGGGACAAATGTTCTGGTGACATGGTCTAACATGGGAATTTCTTTCAATTTGATAAGATTTCCACTCGCTTCTTGTTGCATTTCTAACAGGGCATTACCAGAGCAGGACACATAACTAGATAGGGGTTTTTAGCCTTTCCCTACTTTATCCATAAAGAAAGAAAATTGCTATATACATATATATATTTGTGCTCATAAGTGTACATACCCTGGCAGAATTTATGATTTCTTGGCCATTTTTCAGAGAATATGAATGATAACATAAAAAACTTTTCTTTCACTCATGGTTAGTGTTTGGCTGAAGTCATTTATTATCAGTCAACTGTGTTTACTCTTTTTTAATCATAACGGCAACAGAAACTACACAAATGTCCCTTATCAAAAGTTTACACAGCCTGGTGATTTTGGCCTGATAACATGCACACAAGTTGACACAAAGTGGTTTAAATGGCTAATAAAGGTAACCACCCTCACCTGTAATCTGCTTGTAATTAGTGTGTGTGTGTATAAAAGGTCAATGAATTTCTGGACTCCTGACAGACCCTTGCATCTTTCATCCAGTGCTGCACTGACGTTTCTGGATTCTGAGTCATGGGGAAAGCAAAATAATTGTCAAAGAATCTGTGGGAAAAGATAGTTGAACTGTATAAAACAGGAAAGGGATATAAAAAGATAACCCAGGAAGTGAGAATGCCAATCAGCAGTGTTCAAACTCCAATCAAGAAGTGGAAAATGAGGGGTTCTGTTGAAACCAAACCATGGTCAGGTAGACCAACAAAAATTTCAGCCACAACTGCCAGGAAAATTGTTTGGGATGCAAAGAAAAATCCACAAATAACTTCAGGTGAAATAGAGGACTCTCTGAAAACATGTGGTGTTTCAAGATGCACAATAAGGAGGCACTTGAAGAAAGATGGGCTGCATGGTCGAGTCGCCAGAAGAATATACAATATGCCAAACAGCACAGAGACAAGCCTCAAACCTTCTGGCACAAAGTCATTTGGAGTGATGAAACCAAAATTGAGCTTTTTGGCCACAACCATAAACGCTACATTTGGAGTGGAGTCAACAGGGCTTATGATGAAAAGGTACGGAGATGGATCGCTGATGTTTTGGGGAGAGCCTCATCCACAAATACCACAAAAGACTTCAAGCTGTCATTGATGTTAAAGGGGGCAATACACAGTATTAAGAACTGGGGTATGTAAACTTTTAATCAGGGTCATTTGGATAGTTCCTGTTGCCATTATGATTTAAAAAGAGTAAACACAGTTGATTGATAATAAATGGCTTCAGCCAAACACTAACCATGAGTGAAAGAAAAGTTTTTGTGTTATCATTCATATTCTCTGAAAAATGGCCAAGAAATCATCAATTCTGCCAGGGTATGTAAATTTATGAGCACAACTGTATATACACTTGCTCTAGTTAGGCTTCCCAATAAATGACTTATCCTAAGCATTCAAATATAATGAAAAACAAATGTACAATGTTAGAATTGCACTAAATGGAATTAACACCCTTTTTAAAGCCCGAAAGTTAAAGGAGTTGTATGGGTTCCTTTTTTTTTTTTTTTTAATGAAAAACATGTTATACTTACCTCCACTGTGCAGTTCGTTTTGCACAGAGTGGCCCCGCCCAATCCTCCTGTTCTGGGGTCCCTCGGTGGCTGTCTCGGCTCCTCCCCGCAATAGCTAACCCCACTCTGGGAAGCTCTATCCCGAGGGGGTTAGCTTGCGGGCGCGCTCCCTGTCATACACACTGCGTCCATAGACACAGAGTGTATGACTCGGTCCCGCCCCCTGGCGGCCGCGTCATTGGATGTGATTGACAGCAGCGCGAGCCAATGGCTGCGCTGCTATCAATCTATCCTATCTATCCAAGCAACGGCCAGACTCTGTGGAGAAGAGGACACCGGGGGACGTGCACAGCAGGTGAACGGGCTCAGGTAAGTAAACGGGGGGGGCTGGGGGGGCTGTCATTGGATGCATTAAGGTGAAAAAACACGAACCTTTACAACCCCTTTAAGCAGTATTTTCACATCCATGCCTTGCAAGTACATTGATTCATTGTAACTTTCCCTGTGAAAATGTTTGTGTACTGTTGCTTGTACATTTACTTCAACCAACTTAAATGGAAAACATGAGAAAGCAATAGATTGTGAAACCCACATAGAACAAAAAAGTCACAGATTATTTCAACGGTTGATCAGTCATAACATTTTTTTACATTGATCATCAATGTACTCAAATACCCCAACCATTAATAAGACAATCCACAAGCCTCAAAACACAGACAACAATGAGAGGACTGTCCCAATATTTGTAATGTCTCCAAGATTAACTCTTCCCAGTGCTGCACAAACTAAATGGCAATCCTGTTAAAAAATGAATGCTGAATTCCAGGCAGATATCAGAGAAACTAACTAATGCTTTGTATTAATAGAACACTAAATGTATTTTAAAATACAAGATATGTAAATGTCTCATTTTGACCTAATATTAGCATTTTGCGATCCACTGTAAAGCAGGGCTCAGAAAGGGGGAGGGAGAAGCAACAAAAAGAGTGGTGTGCTAACAAGGAGTATGCTAATATCAGGTGACAATGTTGCTTCTCGTTTTGTTTGTCAGGATCCGGATTCAAACCTAGGACCTCTGTGGTGTCTGTCTGTGGCTCTTCTCACTGTGCCACCTGAAATGCTGGACAATGGACATCCTATTGTCTGGTCCCATGAACTTTCCTGCTTTATACATTGTAGCTGTTAAACCTTGAACTCTTTACTTCTTCCATGAACTTCCTATTTAAGCCATGTCCTTGCACTTCCTGTTTGCCAGATTACTATGCTTTCTGCTGATATCTTGAAAATCTTGCATAACTGCTGCTATTCTTATCTTCACTACCACTAGTTAATGACCCTTGGTTTGTTCTTGGAATATGCTTCCACCTGATCCCATCCAGATACTACTCATTACTGGCCTATTGGCTTGTTCATCGAACTACACTTCTGCTTGTTACTTATCTGCTTCATCTGCTACCTGACCCTCTCTTGCTCTCCTCCTGGTGGGATTATTCAGAAAACCCATATCCACCATCAGGAGCTCAGATGAAGACTAACTAGTGCTGAGCCTCAGTTGAGCCCACATTATCTGCTAGGGGGATCTGCTTGTGTGTTTCTAGCTAAATATATTGTAAACATCTGTACTGCTATAGCCACTGGCCTGCGAACCTGATCCCAAACCATGGCATCATTCTGCAGTCAAAGGCTGGAAGAATGAGAAGACCAGTAGGTGTTATTTAAATGCAGCAAAGAAAAATCAAGACTCCCACCCAGCCAGACAGGACACTGTTGAGTGTCAGAGCAGTGTAAATATCAGAATTTGATAGACAGAAATACTAATCTTTGGCAAGTAAAACAGCACCCTTATGGTGGCCATGCACTTCAAAAAATGATCGACTTATTTTCCGAATGTTCTCTTCTACTAGGAATAATTACTCTACACTTACAAACCCATTTGATCAATATGCACATACATGGAAGTTTCCACCAACTAATCTCATAATTTGATTGATCAAAATATGATCATATTCGTGAACAAAGTATCTCAATGTTGCCAATCAATGCAAAAGAATCATTTTCCAGCCCAATCTACTCAGTTTGATCAAATCCAATCTAAACAAAGTCTAAATCTGTTATCATTGTTCCTATCTCTCTCTCTCAGTAGGACTACAAATTACCTCCTGGTTATGCTAAAGAGATGAGAACTGTTCTGTAGTCCGTACATATCTCCTGGGTGGTAGTGCTGCTATTCCTTAGACACAATACAGTGAGTGTTATTATTGTCAGGATCACCTGTTACAAATAAAAATTAAAAAATAAAACCAATGCAGACATCACATCTACGGAAACCCTTTAAGAATAATCCCTGTCAATAAAAATCAGGCATCATTAACAGTAAACATTCTTTAATGGGGAACAAAACTCAAATTGGATTCCAGGAAGTAAATGCTACATGAATGATCTGCCCCTACTCAAGATGGCAAAAGCTAAAAAAGGTCAATTTCTTAACAAAATAAAGTATGGAGACATGGATGGATGGGTGAGATTAGTTTGAATAATAAAAAATTAATTGAATAACGTTTTCGATTTGTGGTGTTCAGATACCGTTAAGTTCTACTTTATTACCACTAAATTTGATTAGAATTTTAAGAAAAATCCAGGGATACAACAGCCTTGAAACTGATTAGCCACCTAGACCCAGGGACTAGGTTAAGGAATTACCTAGTATGTCCAGGTTACTATTCTGCTAACATTTTAGGAAATCCTTTATTACAATCTACAGTAGAAACCCATGAGTTGCAAATTGTGCCTAAGCATAACAATATTGGCATTAATAACTAAATTGTGAAGGGAGGTGAAGTAATGTGGACCTGGAGCTGTTTTACTAAAATTTGAAGTGAGGTTCATTTCAAACTTTAGTAAATCAGGCCTTTTGTGCATGAGTTCAGGTCAACCTAATGTATTTATCCCACCTAACCTTCAGTAAACTTGTTTTAGGCAAATTTTGATTTTATTTATGTATTTAATTTTTTAAATTACATTAAATTAATTAACATGTTGCCGACCACCCCACGTACCTTTACTGCAGAGCGATGGTTCCTCTGTGCAGAATTACGTACAGGTATGTGATCCTGCAATTCCGGGTCTGTGATTTGACACAGCAGAAGCCAATCAGCAGACCCGATTTCCACTGAAAAAACACACAAAATGTTCCCAACAGAGGCAGAACGGTGGTCGACCTATGTAAGCAAGGCAGATCGCCAAACTGTTAGTAGGGAAGACAGCGATCCTGTGGTTCTGCTAAGCAGGAACACAGATCTCTGTCTTCCCACAGTTAAAGCACCCCCCACACAGTTAGCAAACACTTCCTAGGAACACATTTGACCCTTTGATCGTCCCTGATGTTAACCCCTTCTCTGCCAGTGTCATTAGTACAGTGACAGTGCATATTTTTTAGCACTGATCACTGTATTGATTGTCACTTGCCCCCATAAAAGTATCAAACGTGACACTTAGTGTCCAGTTTGTCCACTGCAATGTCGCAGTCCCACTATAAATCATTGATCGCCGCCATTACTAGTAATAAATAAATAAATAGAAATTCCATAAATATATCCCATAGTTTGTAGACGCTATAACTTTTGTGCAAACCAATCAATTAACACTTATTGGTTTTTTTTTTATACCAAAAACATGTAGCAGAATACATATTTGCCTAAATTGATAAAGAAATTTGATTTTTTATTTTTTTTTTAATTGGATGTGTTTTATAGCAGAAAGTTAAAAATATTGTTGTTTTTTTTTTTTTTAACCGTCAGTCTTTTTTTGTTTATAGCACAAAAAATAAAAACCACAAAGGTGATCATATACCACCAAAATAAAACTCTATTTGTGGTAAAAAAAGGACAGCAATTCTAATTAGGTACAGTGTCGCAAACCACGCTATTTTTTTGTTAAATTAACACAGTGCCATATCGCAAAAAATGGCCTGGTCATGAAGGGGGGGTAAACTTTCTGGGGCTGAAGTGGTTGATATGCAATCCACTGGCTTTTTCAGCAGAGTGGAGAGGGATATTCTGGAAACATGAAGAATAAAACTCTATCTGCTGGCTTAAAATAAGAATATAAAACATTTAAGGAACTTTTGATTTCTTCCTGGCTGTGAAAAACAACTACAGAACGCTTCTATTAATTATCTATTAACCTCTCTAGCGGTATTCCCGAGTGTGGCTCGGGGTGAATTTCCAATACCAAAAGCGGTAACTCCCAGCCACACTCGAGATCGCATCGCAGGATCCAGGCAAAGCTACTTACCTTGTCCCCAGGATCCGGCTGTGTCCGCTCGATCTATCACAGTGCCGAGCTCCGTTCCCTGCGAGTGACACGACGCATTGGGATGGAGCCCGGCGCCAAATTCAAAAAGTTAAAAACACATAACACATACAGTACACTGTAATCTTACAAATTGCATTACTGTATCAAATTATTTCACCTCCCTTTTGTCCCCAGTGCTTTGTCCAGTGCCCTGCCTGCAGTTTCATATTATATACACTGTTCTTTCTGCCTGGAAACTTGAGATTGTCCATAGAAACCAAAAAGTGTCCCTTTACATCAGAAGCGGTTTTAGACCAGCTAGAAAACAGCGATAATAAATTAGAATCACTTGCAGAATTGAGCGATATTGATTTGTGGGGAAATTCGACATCAAACACTGAAAGTAATGGCAGCGACAATTCTGCAACTAAGCAAATTTCAGTGTTTTTGATTTGATTACATTAGTGAATACATTTTATTATTATATTATTATTTGTTATTATTATTTATAGTTATTATATTATAATTTATGATTTTGTGTTTCAAACGTTATCATACCCGGGATGTCTACTAGACTCTGGTTTAGACAGATTTAAGTGTGTTATTCCTAAGAATTACAGGCCTATAGTATAAAACGCCAAATTCCATGCGAATTCCATTCCAATTCCATGCAAAACAATGTACCATTTTCAGCATCAAAAATCTGACATAATCATACCGTCAGGAAGGTTAAGCAGAGGGGAGGGGGGGGGGGTGTACAGGAGTCTACTCTAATGATATCTGAATCTTAGTGCCTTACAAACTGTCCGATGTGGTAGCCTTAATGTATATGTGAAAATAGTAAGCATTTTTTTAAGATAAGGTATAATGGTGTATCATGTAAAAAGTATCAATCCAAACTATGACAGTCTTGAGTCTGTTTATAAAAGAAAAGCAAGACAAAATGTGAAAACATGAGAAGTTGACAATGGTGACTAATCATATTTCGCCTTGTATTGTTTGGAGAATAAAACAAAGCTATTGATCGGTCACCATGGGAAAAATCCTATTTTTTAAAAAATTTTCAATGTTTTTATAAACAGCCTCAAGATGTTTAAAACAATGGTGGCGTATTAGGGGCCAATATTTTTCAACAACTGTTGTTTTGCATCCTAGTCTAAGATAACAGAAAACAATAAGTAGTAACTGCTTCACCAGGGGACATAAATATTAAAGATTACATTTTTGTATACAATGGATATAAAAACTGTCCGGTTTCTGTTATGTAAAAAAATGAGACAAAGATAAATCATTTCAGAACTTTTTCTACCTTTAATGTGACCTATAAACTGTACAACCCAATTGAAAAGCAAACTAAAATCTTTCAGGGGGAGGGAAGTAAAAATAAAAAAATAAAATAACATGGTTTTATATCCACTGTAGCTAAAGGAACAAGTCTATATCATTACAAATATTCTTGGTATGAGATGCATAGAACATAATATTCACATTTTATATGAAATACTTTTAAAATGTGCTGCAGTAAATACAGCCACTACTACTAGGAGCAGCGGGAACAATGTATTGTATGATGTATTTTATTGCTCATGATCTAGAAAATTTCGATTTTTTTACATATCTTCTGTACAATGACAAGCTCTGTCTTTCAGCTATTCGTACTTCACGTTTGTTTAGTAGGGGCCACATGTTCCATTCCTCCAAATAATGAGGACGTCTTACTAAACTTTTCTGCCAATTCTTTACTAACTGCTGATACATACAATTAAAATGTGATGAGGTTTTTAACAGTTGTTTCCAAGCTACCATCTATTCCCGTACAGGGCCCCTCCTTGCCTTTCCTGCACACACGCCTCTGCCATCACTTCCACATCATTAATTTGGATCTCAAAGTATAATCTTTGTCAAGCAGCCCACGGCAACTCAAGACATTTAAACAGGCTCCAGCCCATGAAAAGTGCTTTGTGCCCTGAAGAAGACACTGTTCTTCTGCTGGAGGATTAGAAAGAAGGAGGCTGCATAGATAGTGCTTGCTTTTACTTCAAATATTGGAATGGGGACTCAGAGGGCTGTGACTTTACTGGCTTGTTCTGAAAAGGACAGGTGTAGTGCAGCACTCAGAGGTGTCATAGCTGTACTGATCATTTTCACAGTACTCAATGTAGGAGGAACCTTATTCATTCTGCTGCAATGGAAGGACATTGCTTCTAGAGTCAGGTTGCTGGAAACCTACCAAAGACCATCCCAGGAGGACCTTCTGACATCTCACCTGACTCAGCTAATATCAGAGGTTACCACACAAGACAATGAACAACCAGGACCTTACATATCCAGGAACAAACGGAGCCATCACCACAGGCCACAGGAGTCTTACATTCGAGCGGAAAATGATGACATGCTCATGATGATGACATATTCAATGGTCCCGGTAGAGTAATCCAGGGAAATCATAACATGAAACCACTAAAATAAAAAAATGAATAATTTTTACATTAATTTAACTTATCAAAAATCTGATTATCTTGTTTTCACTCACGTATATAATAATAATACGACTGATACTATTTTTGTTATTGTTATGTTATTTTCTGCTTAGTAAGAAAAAAATATATATAACTAGGATTTTCCAAAAAAGTACTTCATAGATAAAATAATATGCACTGTCCTAGACTGACAGACCAGGTTTCAGTAAGTAGTTTGAGTTACTGCAATACATTACTAAACATAACAAAAAGAGCAAAAAGAAGTATCTAAGACTGATGTAGTGGAGCAGAAAAATAAATTATTTAGATCATTACACATTGTACTTTGAAGCTACCAAAAAAAAAAAACTGAGTTCAAAAATTGTCTGTTACAACAGCAAACAAGCAAATCTCTTGAATAATTTTCTATAAAATTAAAATTCTTTGTCTGTGAATGACAGTGCTGGATGTTTAGCTCCTGAACTGTATATTCTGGATTGCACACAAAGCATATTAAACATCAAGCTGGGCATATAGTACAAATCTTTTGGTATCTGAATATGTAGTGAATATATTGCAAATGCAATGCATTTTTTATTAATACTAGTTAAATTGTAATAAAATGACATGGACAACAGGGCATCTTTATTTCCACACAATTAGGAGTCTTGTTTGACAATTAAGAGGCCAACAATGTTAACACATTAGATGTTGTCCCCAGGCTATGCAATTTTTGGAAGTGGCCAAGCCAGTACTGTAAATGTCAAAAGGTTTTAAAAATTTGAAACATTAAAAAAAATAAATGAAAGTAACATGCAAACAACAAAATAGGCTTGCATTGAAAAGATGAATAGAAATGAAATGTTTTCATAATCAAAAGAATTGTAAATCATTCTGTCAGTTTGACTTTGGTGTATAGAGGTTCATTATTTAAAACTTATTACTATTTTGTGCGTTATTAAAGTGTCTCCACAGGGAAACAGTTTAATCAGATCTACTATTCAAATGACTGTTGTTTGGTGTTATTAAAGCTGAACTCTAGGCAAACCACTAAACATATACATGACAGCTGATATTTACTTAGATCTGCCGCATATCACAGTCCTGCGTAGCAGGGGATTGTCCCTAATCTTCTCTGCTGCAGTTTCACTTCCACTTACTGCTTTGTTCTCCACCCCCATCCTGTGACTGGATAGTCAAAGGAGAAGCAGCATACTGATGAGCTCATCTCTCTGTCACTTTGTACTCTTCTCCTACCAGCATGCTCCTTGTACTTCAATATCCCTGATTTTGTCTCCTTGCGCTGCCTCTCTCTCCCTTACTCTGAACTTTACTATACAGGGACTGAAAGACATTGATATCAAATCGGATTCAGGTGCATACACTGCATTTAAATAATTACATATAAGCATGTATTACTGAATACAGAGTGTTTTTTTATATCTTCCATGGAGTTCAGCTTTAAACAACTATTGTTATCATGTGTTAAGATTTATAATACATGCAATATGTATTTTTTTCATTGCTAAGGTGCGAGTTATGCTAGATTTATGCAACAGTACAAGAGGAATCTGCTTAACAGGTACTTGATTTGCTCTTATTTTAATTACAATATTAGAAATAATTTGTAGATTATTTATATAGTAGGAAATATTGCTTTATTTGTTTAGTGAACTCGCTGTGTTCCATCCACAAAAGTGAATTGGGCTGCCATTTTTCATTTGGATTTGAGTTACAATCTGTGGCTTCCAACTCCTCATATCTGTCGAGAAGGCAAGATTTGACACTAAAGAGATTGAAGTATCAACACATAGTGGTGATGTGGATACCGGAAAAATATTCAGTGCCACATCCTTACATATTATGTAAATAGAAAGAGAATTTTGGGCTTGGGACTTTCTTGGCACAATAAGATTATTGTGCCAAGAAAGTCCCAAGCCCAAAATTCTCTTTCTATTTACAAGATTTGACACTAGAAACTAAACACAATGTAATAAGAGATTAAAGATAAGTATATCAGTTCATAGTTACATACAGTAGTTGGTGAGGTTGAAAAAATACACAAGTCCATCCAGTTCAACCTGTGATGTGTGTGTGTATGTGTTTATGTCAATAGTACATCGTATATCCCTGTATGTTGTGGTCGTTAAGGTGCCCATCCAATAGTTTTTTAAACTATCGATGCTTCCTGCTGATACCACTGCTTGTGGAAGAGAATTCCACATCCTTACCGCCCTGACAATAAAGATCCCTCTACGCAGTTTAAAGTTAAACCGCTTCTCTTCCAGTTTTAGTGAATGGCCGCGTGTCTTTTTAAATTCCCTTTCACTGAATAGATTTTTCCCTATGCTAGGGTCACCAGTAAGGTATTTGTACATGGATATCATATCCCCTCTCAAGCATCTTCTCCAGACCTAGGGGTTAGAGGAGGAAAGCAAGAAAAAAAAAATATTCTGAACCAAATAGTGTACTAAAATATTTACCAGTGCCCATGAAATGCAGCCTGAGCAGTGCCAATTAAATGCAGCCTGACCTGTGCCCATTGAATGCACTATTAAATGCAGCCTGACCTGTGCCCATTGAATGCACCAATAAATGCAGCCTGACCTGTGCCCATTAACAATGCAGCCTGACCTGTGTCCATTAACAATGCAGCCTGATCTGTGCCCATTAACAATGCAGCCTGACCTGTGTCCATTACCAATGCAGCCTGACCTGTGTCCATTAACAATACAGCCTGACCTGTGTCCATTACCAATGCAGCCTGACCTGTGCCTGGCGACTAGAAAGGACATTATCACATCCGCCTGTCACTCGGATAGAAGACAGAGCAGCAGGAGCGGCCGTACTCCATTCGGCCGCTGGGGCTGCTGTCTTCTGTGAGTGATGGGCTTAGCCAGGATATTGCCAGGCTCGCGGGAGACGGCCGCCCATTATTGAGACATAGCGGCGATGGGGGGGGGGGCAGGTCTGTCAGTATTCGCTCCATAAGACGGGGGAAAAAAGTGCGTTTTATGGAGCAAAAAATACGGTACTTAAAGAATTTTTTTTTTTTTTTTTACTCTCCTCCACTATGTGCCTTTCGTGTTCTATCTTAGCCACCCTGATTGCACACTTACATTTCCTATTGCATTCTTTGTAAAGTTGGAATGCTGACAATGACCCCTCAGCCTTGTATTTTTTGTAGGCCTTTTCTTTTGCTCTTATATGCATTTTTACGTTGGAGTTTAGCCACCTGGGATTTTTTTTAGCTCTTTTAACCACTTGCCTACAGGGCACTTGCACCCCCTTCCTGCCCAGGCCATTTTTCAGCTTTCAGTGCTGCCACACTTTGAATGACAATTGCGCGGTCATGCTACACTGTACCCAAATGAAATTTTTATCATTTTCTTCACACAAATAGAGCTTTCTTTTGGTGGTATTTAATCACTTCTGGGTTTTTTTTTTACTAAAAAAAAAAAAAAGAAAAACATTTTTTTACTTAGTTCCTGTCAGTGAATTTTGTAATTAAGTAATTTTTCTCCTTCACTGATGTGCGCTGATGAGGTGGCACTGATAGGCTGAACTGGTGGGCATTGATGAGGTGGCACTTATGGGCACTGATTAGGTGGCACTGATGAGGAGGCACTAATATGCCGCACTTATGGGCACTGATAGGTGGCACTGATGGGCACTATTAGGTGGCACTGATTGGCACTGATAGGCAGGACTGATAGCAAGCACAGACTGGAATCACCAATGGGCACTGATTGGTGGCACTTATGGGCAATGGAGGGCACTGATTGCTGGCACTGGTGGGCACTCATCACTGGCACTGGTGTCACTATTGTAATCAGGGCACTGATGATCAATGCCCTGATTACATGTATAGATGTCTCCTGTGAGGAGATGCCGCTGATCGGCCCTCCTCACCACACACTCTGTCAGTGTGAGGCGAGGAGCACCGATTACCGGCATCTCCATGTTTACATGTGACCAGCTGTGATTGGACACAGCCGATCACATGGCTACAAAGATCGGGGTCGCGCTGTGTGCTGGCAAAACGGCGTGACCACGATCGCCATGTTGCGCACCCCCGGGGGCGCGTGAGAGCAGCCGTTCTGGGACGGCATCATATGATGCCATCCCGGAACGAGAGCCACTCCGCCCCGCAGTCATTTGATGGTGGGCAGGCGGCTACTAGTTAAACTTATTTTCCCATTGAAATGCACTGGCCAATACCTTTATTCAGTATGCTCTTAAAGCACTCTCATTTTCCTCTATGTTCTTTGTTCCTAGGATTTTATCCCATTTAATATCATTTACCAAAGAGGGCAGTTTAGGGAAGTTGGCTCTTTTGAAATTCAGTGTCTTTGTATTGCCCTTGTGTATCCTAGATCTGTGATTTATACTGAAACAAATTGACCTATGGTCGCTGTTTCCTAAATTGCCCCGTATTTCTACATCCACGATCAGGTCTGTATTGCTAGTAATCAGTAGGTCTAGTAACCCATTGTTTCTTGTTGGTGCATTCACCATTTGACCCATGAAATTGTCCTGCAAGACATTTAGGAAATGGTGAGCCTTAGACGAATGCGTGGTTCCTTCTGCCCAGTCTATATCTGAATAGATAAAATCCCCCATTATAATGACATTTCCCATCCTTGCCGCCACTCCAAGCTGTGATAGGAGGTCCGCCTCCCCCTCCTTCTTCTGGTTAGGGGGCCTATAGCATACACCCAGTATTAGCAGTATTACATTCCCCTTAGTTTCCTCCCTTTGGAGCTCTACCCACAAAGATTCGGCCTCCTCCCTTGCTCCATTAGCGATGTCATCCCTCACATTCACTTGCACATCATTCTTGATATACAGGACAGGCATACCACTGCCCCTTTTTTATCCTTCCTATCTCTGCGATATAGGGAATACCCCTGAATAGTTGCCAACCAATCATGAGAGCTGTCAAACAAGTCTCTGAAATTCCCACAAAATCGAAATCCCCCTCCTACATTAGCAGCTCCAGTTCTCCCATCTTGTTAGCTAGACTTTTGGTGTACAAGCCTTGTAATTTTGTCCGGTTGCATACTATTTCCTTGTTAGATGTTATGAGGCTGCAATTTGGATTTGCCAACTTACTTACCTTGGGTTTTGGTATTCTAGTGACCCTACCGCTAATGCCCCCAATATTACCTGCTGAACCTTGTTCCATGCTGGCTATCTCTAACTGTGGACCCCCCCATCACCTAGTTTAAAAGCCCCTCTAACTATTCGGCCATCTTCCCTCCCAGCTGAGCTGCACCCTCCTTTTAGGTGCAGTCTGCCCCTGCTAAAGAGTCGGTAACCAACTGAGAAGTCGGCTCAGTTCTCCAGTAACCCAAACCCCTCCTTTCTGCACTAGCTCCTCAGCAACTTGTTAATTTCCCTAATTTCCCACTGCCTCTCTGGTGTGGCTTGAGGTACCGGTAGTATTTCTGAGACTACCACCTTGGAGGTCCTACTCCTCAATTTAGCTCCTAAGTCCCTGAAATCGTTTTTTAGGACTCTCCATCTTCCTCTATCTTATTCATTGGTACCCACATGTACTATGACAGCTGGGTCCTCCCCATCCCCACCAAATAATCTTTCCACCAGATCCGTGATGTGACGATCCCGAGCGCCCGGTAAACAACATACAGTTCGGCGCTTCCGGTCTTTGTGACAGACTGCCCTCTCTGTCCTTCTAATAATTGACTCCTCTACCACCAGAATCTATTTTTACTTACCCTTAACCTCGCTCCAGCCCTCACTGGAGGAGTTTTTCCCCTGGCAGCTAGGGCGTCGCTCTGCTCCAGCAATGCTGGTCCTTGACTGGTTTCCCCAACATGACGCAACAAGGCGTACT
Organism: Aquarana catesbeiana; assembly: GCF_042186555.1. Classification (NCBI taxonomy): domain Eukaryota; kingdom Metazoa; phylum Chordata; class Amphibia; order Anura; family Ranidae; genus Aquarana; species Aquarana catesbeiana. The sequence goes on along the minus strand of NC_133326.1, from coordinate 74,640,704 downwards.
TTTTGGGATGTTCCAGCCCAGGACCAGGCTCCCTGGCACTTTCCTCTTTACCCTGCCTAATTGTCACCCAACTACTATGCTCTGGTGCCTGCATCCCTGTATCTCCACCCGCCTCTGTGCTGGCCCCTGACATTACCTGTCGGGTACATTCCCAACTCTCTTTTAGTATGGAGATTGTGCTCAGTGTTGCCAGTTGCTTCCCTAAATTCAGGACCTGGGCTTCCAAGGAAGCAACGTGCTTACATTCTGTGCAGCAGTATTCGCCCTTGATCGGATGATCGAGGAACGCGTACATGCCACAAGATGTGCACCGAGTCGCATGTCCACACCCGCTGGGCATCGTACTCTGTCTTATTAGCTGTTAACTAGCTTCCTGACTCTAATTTCCCAGTACACAGTTACTCAGTAGTATTTAGTCACTTGCAGTACTCAGTACCTCACAGTTACTCAGCAGTACTCTATTACTCCCAGTCACTCAGCAATACCGAGTTACTCAGTAGTACTCAGTTACTCCTAGTCACTCACCAGTACTCAGTTACACAGCAGTACTCAGTTACTCCCAGTTACTCAGCAGTACTCAGTCACTCAGCAGCACCCAGTTACTCTGTTACCCAGCAGTACTTATTCTGGGGTAAAAGTTGACCTGGATCAGCCTAGTTTGCTTAAGGATACACTTGTTCTTCTTAATGGTTCGTGCAAGTGGCATTTTAGATGCTGGTGACATTTGGCAGGCTCTCCCATACTGCTTCACATGCCTTCTTATTTCTACCTTTTGTCTTCTTGCCCTGTACCTCAGTCCGCCTGGAGAGGTTATCAGACCCAGACCCCATTTAATAGAAAATTATAAAGATTGTGGGTCAATTTTGTTTTAATCATTTTCTCTATTTCTCCATCCTAAGATTACAATTGAAAATATATATTTGAAAATTGACAAAAGCCTGGCCAATAAGAGAATGGCAAGAAAATAATTTACCACCAGTCACTAGTGCTCTTCGCTACAAATGATCACGGCTCTTATCAGAAGCTACGAACATAATAAATACCTCCCAAAAGCGATATAGAGCAAGTAATATGCAAAACTGATATACAAAACTGTAACATATAACTTGTATACTTATAATCAGTAAAAATCAGGGAGGTGTAACCCTTAAAGACGTGTGTGTGAATGAAACATCACGCCACTGTTTCAGGTTAGTAAATCTGGCCACGATTGTTTGTTTTTACTGAATGTCTTACCTATGCTGCAGCTTTTTATGTTACTTTTCAATTACATGCAATAAATACTATATTATATGTGGCTTCTTGTGGCTCTGTGTGGTGAGCTAGTTTATTGCAATACTTCAAATTATATGGTGAAGCTACTAACTGTATAACATGGAGACCTGGTGGAGTTTCCATTAACATGAGGATTGTGGCATGTGCATACATAATGTATTTCTGGAGTGCATATATGGTGGCAGAGATATAATATCAGCTGATCTTCACGTGGTGGATGCGCAAGATTCCTTACAGAAGTTATATGTTACACTATTTATACTTGGTGAACTCAGGTGGGTAGTGGATAAGTGGCACCTTTTCTCACATATTAGACTTTTTAATTTCATTTTAGAGGATTATTACTGACTCTTTGAGGTGTGGGGGGAAACCCACACAGGCACAGGGAGAACAGGCAAACTGTGCAGGTAGTGCCGTGGTTGGGATTCGAACCAAAAACCCCAGGGCTGCCAGGCGGAAATGCTAACCATTTAGCCACTGTGCTGCCTCTAACTTGCAATGTTTTATTACAGCACCTAACATAATTTTTTAATAGTGTAGTGTTGGTGACATTAATTGGTTACACATAAACGACTTGATTACGCAAGGTAAATTGTTATTTTTGCAAAATAAGTTGTACTTTGCAAGGGAGTTTTTCCTAGGTATTAGTAAATGTAGTGGAGTTTTACTTTGCAAAGAATACTCAATCATATGCAAGCGAAATTTAAAAAAACTGTGTTTGTGCTTGCACATGATTGGACGATGGAAGTGTTTCGGATCATTGATGAGGCTTTGGGGATAATTCCCTTGTACAGAGTGTAAAGGTGAGAGCATATATCCTTGTCTTGTAACTCTGCTCAATGAAAAAAAAATCGGAGTTGCAAACTTGGAATAGTTGGCTAGTATTTTCAATTGACAACAAAAACACCTACTCTAAACTGTGCTTTTGGCTATTCTATCTGATTATGTACAGAATTTTAATTGTATTGACTTTTTTTATTTTACAGGTCCACCTGGGCCTCCAGGTAAGAAATTACATTACTGTGTAATTATTATTTTAAATGCTGTATAATGTGCCTTAATTTTATATTTCTCTTTGTTGTTTAATATTTAAATATCAAACCCTTATAATATTGCCAAGTTTTCAGGTGGGTGTGTTTGCACTTGATTAAACTGGCATTCTTATTAAAAGGCACTTAAAGCCCAACTCCGGGCAAACAGCTAAATACATAAATGAAATGCATATATTTCTGTCAATTCAATTCTGAGGTTTACATCAGGAGCATCAACAGCAGGAGATCTGATTTTTCATTACTACAGTTCAGTAATGTTACAGGTCTAGTCTGATGGAGTTGATGGAGAAGCAGTTCATTCCTCTGTCACTCTGCTCTCCCCTCCTATGAGCTGTTTTTCTCTCCACCAGTCTGAGCCCTGCTGTGCAGACATTTTCAAGAGGCTGATACCAAGGTAAATTCAGAGACTTACACTGCTTGCATTTATAAAAAATTAATGTATGATATATGATGAATACAGCGCTTTGTCAGTTTAGGCCCTTTATATCTGCTAGGAGCTTAACCTTAACATTAGGTTTGGTACTTTTTTTTTAAATGAATAATTTCCTTTGGATAAAAGTTAGAACTAATATAACACTAAAATGAGACTCCTGTAAGCTCCTATAGGGGAGAAATCTAATTTGGATATGGGAACCCTATCCTTTGAACTGTCTAAATAACAGCATCCAAAAAAAAAAAACAATGCATAATAGATATTTTGTAGTTTGCCTGTGCAGGGCTATGGTTAGAAATAACAGAAAAAAAATGGAAAAACTTTTTTATTATTGCATTTATATATAAGCCCCACTGAGTTTTATAAATTTGGTAGGGGAAGTCATTGTACCATTTCAAAAGATCACTGCATCTCTGTGTGCTACAGCCTTCACACGGTTATAGAAGGGTCTTTTTCTTCTTCTTAATCTTTTACTGCCTCCTCCGATACTACATAAACCAGAATTAGAAGCAAATCAGGATGTGAAATTTGTGTTTGTATAATTGATCTTCTATACCTGTTATCTATTTAGGACCCCCTGGTGTTGATGGAATGGATGCCATGCCGGGGTACAATGGAACAGATGGTCTGCCTGGATTGCCAGGGAGCAAAGGGGAACCTGGTGATACTGGAAAGAGAGGAAAAATAGGTAGGTTTGTCCACCTCCAGTGCTGATAGTTCAGGGCTTTCCCTACTAATCCGTCCACTATCTTTGCAGCTTCTTCTAGGTTCTTGTCCCTCCTCTTCAGCCTTAGAGGCAGTAACATATGATGTAACATCTGTGCATGAAGGCTGGAGTTACATTATTCCAGTAATGAGCTGCGACTGTACACTGCACTGCACATCCATTGCACACAGTTTAAATTATTTTAAAATATAGCTAAAAGAGGAAATGGTTTTGGGCAGAAGATACACAAAGTCTCTTCTAGCCCCAAAAAATTAAGTTATTAAACACATCAATCGTTTAATAAGTGCCAAAAAAAACAAATCCCGCGCTACCTAAAAATTACCTACAACTGGGCTAATAATGGGAGGCTGCCAGTGGCCAGCGCCCCCCCGTCCAGGCGTCCGGCACCCTAATCTACAAGCGGGGCGACGGATGCATAGATTCCAATAGGTCTTTTTTAAAGCACGTGATTAGAGCCTCGGGCTCTTATAGGCTTCAAAAAAGGGTGAGCCCACCCAGTTGTGTAACAATAGCGAATGTGTATATATATATATATATATATACTGTATATATATATATATATATATATATATATATATATATATATATATATATATATATACACATGTGCGGTGTCCCGACCGACTGGGGGTCACCCGCACCCCCCCCAAAAAAAAATACACCAGCCGCCACTGGTGGCCACATCCAACCTAATTGTGTTCCCACAAATTGAAGTAAATAAAAAGTGCAAATGTTGCTGCACCTCTACCCTCTGTGCTGTATGTATTAAACCATTAACATAGAAACTTTACACCATGACTTGCATAAAATATCATGAAAGTGCTTTTGCATGTATAACTTCCTCCAAACAAAATTTTCAGTGCAAAACAAATAAAGTATAATCCTTCAAAAAAAGTCCCTAAACTTTTAAAACTATATAGTGCAGTTCATTTAGTGGTTCTCAACAATGTGATCCAGATGACTGGTGCTAGTGCTTGCATTAATTAGGTGACTTACCAGCAATAGAATCCAAATAAAAAGTGCTGGTGCTTCAGTGATTTCCAACCCCCTTCCAAACTATGTGCTCACCTTGACTTATGACCTCTCTTGCTAGGTCAAATCACGCAGTCCCCAATGCTAGGGTGAGCAATCTTAGGCTGGCCATACATCATACAATTTTCTTGCACAAATTTCCTTTAGATTTACAAAAACCATATAATATGAGGTCAACCCTAAACACTTTCAATCTGAATGCAAGCAGGCAGGCCCTTTCACTACCTTTGTTGAAGGTAAATTTAAAGGAAATTAAACCCCTGTCTTCTTCCACCTCTTTCTCTCTCACTGCTGGCATTCTAACCCTCTGTTGGCAATCGTATATATGGCCCTTTAAATACGTGCTCTCTTTTCCTTATAGTGGCTCATACAAGAAAAGTTATCCTCATAGTGCAGTATTTCATAAAAAAATGATTTAATAAAATGTAGCGCATAGTTTGGAAGGTGGTTGGGAATCACTGAAGCACCAATGCTTTTTATTTGGAACCTATTGCTGTGAAGTCACTTCATATAAGCACTAGCACCTGTCATCTGGATCACATTGTTGAGAACCACTAAATGAAGTGCACTATATGGTTTTAAAAGTTTAAAGTCTAACTTCACATTTGTTGATAAAAAAAACATTCACCTCTGGGTGATCTGTGTACATTGCATGGATTTTAACAAACTTTGTTGCAGATTCCTACCTTTTGTTATTCTGAAGAAATCCATGTGTGTTTCTCTGTTATTATGTGGGGAAGTGAGTCTAATTGGAGTGGTTTCATAATTACCAGCTTCACCACCCGCAGGGCTCTAATGGGGAAAGCTGCTGGGCCTGCATCCCTTTAGAGGTGTTCTTATTGGGAGTATCTCACCAAAAATGTTATTTTTGTTCCAGGGGATGCCTGAAATCTGACTTGTGTCTTAGTGTAGACTTCTGGGAAAATCAGCGAGCCAATCACACAAGCAGGAAATGATAATTCTGGGGGGCATTCTGTGTACAGAACAACTCCAGGTAGCCATATTGTATTGCATTTTCAGAAAATTACAGCTGCCGCAGATTGAAAAGCAAAGGTCATTTAAAAAAAAAAAAAATACAATTACAATACGATTTGTGTAGCAATTGTATACGCTATATTATTTTTTTTTTTTGCTATTTTTTCCTCACAAAAGTGGAGTTAAACTTTAAGGACTTTTTTTTTTTTTTTTGAAGGATTATACTTTATTCATTTTGCACTGAAAATTGTGTTTGGAGGAAGTTATACATGCAAAAGCACTTTAAAGATATTTTATGCAAGTCATAGTGTAAAGTTTCTATATATTTCTATATTGATGGGTTAATACATACAACACAGAGGGTATAGGCACAGCAACAATGCACCTTTTATCAATCATTTAATGCAATGGATTTCTGAAAGATACAATTTTTTAATTAAAAAGATTGTAATACTGAACAATAATATATGCAACGTTTTAGACTTTATTTTTGGGCATGTCAATTTTATAAAAATATTATTTGTAAATTATACCAAAATGTGGATGGTTTAAATAAAGATAATATTCTGTATCTCCATATTAGAGCATGCACTTTACCTGTGTTTGACCTTATGCTTCATATAACCAATCATCTTCAAAGTCTGAAGTCTCCTAGGTGCTTGCAAGGATGAGAGACCAATCATTGGGGATATTTTTACATGGACGCTTACACACTTAGCCCACGTTTCACTCGAAGGTGTAGCCCACAGACCTGTGGGTGCATGGATCAAGTTATTACACAGCAGTGTGTACAGAAGGAATTAATCAATGCTTTTTGAGTCCTTGAGGTCTTGTAATCATCCCTATTTCATCATGGCATAGAAAGATGCATATATGAATTAAATACATAATTAAATAAATTAAAAACAGTTATCATTACAAAGTGGATAGTATTCCAATAAAGTTCAAAATGCTAACTCAATATATCAAAGTGCTGCATACTGAATATGCACCAAAGTCCAAACAACACTTTTAGTACAAATTCAAGGAAAAATGTTTCTTATGCAGTGCATAACCATAATCATGAACCTCTTTCTTCTTTACTTCCACACTTCTACTCCCCTTACCAAACTTACCAAACAGTGTTGCCCCTATAATTTCTAAGAAAGTCTATTCTCGTATGAAGTTTATTTATACACCAGAGAGCTTTATCCTCCACAATCTTGTCCAACCTCAATAGCTCTAACAATGTAGGTGCATAAAGTTTAGGGCAACACAAGAGTGATCAGCAGGTGCTGTATTTATTCAATCAAAATACATCACAATTTAAAAACTTACATTCAGCAAGTGCTCAACCAGCTATGAGGATAAAAACATAGGTATGTAGAGGTTCCTGAATGCCACACCACATATCTGTTGCATGTGCACACCCTTCTTGCGCAATGACTTCACCGTACTGTGATCTTGTGACGCATTTCATCATACACTGACGTTTTCAAGAACTTCTCTGTTGCTAACAAGCTGGGATTCCACTATTTAGGCCTCATGCACACAACATTTTAAAGTCCCCCCCTCCCACCTTCCCTCCTCCAAAAGCCCTTTCCCCTACTTTAGAAGTGCTTTTTTTTATTTCAAGAACTTTATTGGAAGATTTGAAACCGAACAATACAAACAATAGTGGTGTTAGAAGAATCACAGGTCTCTCAGTCAAATCATAGGCACAGTATGTACTGTATAAGCATCTTAAAAAATCCAGATATGTACAGCATTGGAAATGCTAAAACATTGACTAATTGCAGTCATTTTTTATATGCAATCTGTTTTTGTGTTCATTTTAGGTCAACCAGGAATGAATGGGGAACCTGGTCCAAAAGGGGAGAAGGGAGATCAAGGTGACATTGGTCCTCCAGGGAAGGATGCCATGCCAGGAAAACGGGGTGAAAAGGGTGAGAAAGGAGACAAAGGCGACACCTCTAATGACATCTTTAGTGAAGGTAGGTTACTATTTTGCAGTATATTTAGTGGTTTCTTTACGTAATTAATAATTAATAGGAGTTCCTAAAATATATCATTGCCTTCTACCACCATTTCCAAAGCAGAAGCAGGCTCACAGGCTGCAACTCCCTACCTAGGGATTATCCTCATCCCTACATTCCCTTCAATCTTTAATGCTAATTATATCCCTTATTTAAACAAATAAAATGGGCCAGATTCTCCAGGGGTTTTCTGCATCTCTTGGCTGTGAATGATCATGGTTAATAAAATGGTAATGGTTTTGATCTCTATATATCAGCTACACCATTCTGACTACTTTCCAACCTCACCTCAACAAATTTGTATGGCAAAATAGGCATCCTAAAATACATAAGGCTCATTCATCCATGGGTGGTCCTAACCCTTTAGATATACTTAAATATTACTTGGCACACAAATTTTCCCAGTTAGTGGCCTGGTGTTCCTTAGCCACCGAGATTCCTTGGTTACAGTAATAATCCCTTGGTTATTATAACTTACTGATCACCAGGAGTTGTGTGATTTAGCCCTAAAACATTCAGAACTATAGCACATCCTAAAGGATAGGTTCACCTTTAAAAAAATTAAAACAAATGCACATCTTTTTTGCATGTAAAAAAAAACAAAGTGCATTTATAATTTTGTTATTAAGAGCCTGTAAAGCATTGCAACTGTGATCAGCAGATCACAGGTGCAATGCAAGGCTTCTGCAGACTGTCAGTGTAGCTGTCTGCCCATACCTCGTACAAGCAGGCTGTTAGGCACAGTTCACACTGGAACCGGCTGCGGATCGCACAGGAAAGCTGTGCGTCCCTATTCTCCAGTTCAGGGACCCTTTAAATGATGTATACAACATGCTATCATCATTTTTCTCAAGAATTACCCTTCACTAACATATTTATGCAAACTGTTGTTCTCATTAAAATGTAATAACAGACAATAAATTGAATTACAGACAATAAATAGAAACAACCAATGGTACAATATTTGAATTATATTAACACAGATATGAAAGGGGAAATGGGACCTCCTGGGCCACCAGGTCCTCCTGGTCCTCCAGGACCTATGGGTCCACCAGGAAGAAAGAAAATCAAGTCTGAGAAACTCACGCAGACCTTGAGCAGGAAATGCACAGGTAAGACTGAAAGTAGGACATCATTGTTTCCAGTTTCTATTCTGCTATAGAAAAAATGTAGCTTTGTATTTGTGTATCATTGTGCCCTGTAGTCTGGAAGGCAGAGCACTTATAGAGTGCTTTATCAACATGCTGAGGCATTCATAATACATGAGCAGGCTTCTGAGTATATCATAACAGGAACTAACTGGTACATAGAAAGTATTATACATTTACCACCTAAAAATGCCACATCTACAGGTTAGAGGTATGATTTCTACAATTTCCCATCATAGTACAAAAGTATTTTGCTTTCATATTGAAAAATGCGGACAACACGCCAAACTGTGTCCAGTATTGAATCAATATGGAATAAAGCATTTATATTTTTTAGATCCATGATGATTCTATATTTTATGGGATGGGTAACAATCCTACTGAGAAGTAATGCAGCACCTTATGGCAGTTAGTCCTTGGACATCCATGCCTGGCCACCAGTATGGTTCACATATGGTTCAGTCTTTGCTTAGAATTCCGTGGTGATTCTCAAGTTGTGTAAGGCACTCTCTCAAGGTCTCTGGTACTGGTAAACAAGGAGATACACAGACATAGCTATCAACTGAAGACAGCTCATGTGTAATCCCCTAATAAGGTTCATAGAACAGAGCTCAATTTATTACAGGTATCTGGGTATTTGTTTTGTACAATGTCCTATAATTGTACTTGTACTGGGTGTGCAAGATAGACTTGTTCTAGGAAACAGATTCTCAATTTCTAACACACTGGTTTCACATCTGGTCATGCTTTATTTTGTGTACAAAGTTCTTAACACAGACCAGTGAGGTATTGCTGAGTGATGAACCTTTGGACACAGATTGCATAGGGGTAAATTGAACTGTTGTGATAAGACCATCAACAACTTATAGATTTGGTGCAGCAAAAAGTTCCTTGCCCAGTATAGCGATGCCTTTCTTCACAATGTAGAATTCAGCCTGCACACTGGTTGTTTGGAATTTTACACTCACTGGTAGGCATCAAAGTACAAAAATAGGGTCTTTATCTGACCAGTTTCAGAGTAGGTGCAATAAATGTTTAATTTGCAAGTACCCCTGCCATATTTCCTCATGCAACAAAGAGACATCAGTACCTGTATCAAGCATCAGGATAATGAAGAAGCCCTTGTTAGCAGATACAATAGTAATAGTTACAGTGCACAAAAGTTTGTCTAGAATGGAAGAGTCATATTTCTCTAACACACTAAGACAGTGACCTCTGGGGTACGAACCTGTCTGATGTAGAATTATGGCATTTTTTTTCTTTTCTTCCATTTATGGCACAGTGTATCAAACTATGCTGCAGCGCATGTGGCATAGTTTGCAAAATATACCTGAAGCAGTAATTGTATGAGTATGTCTGCATTGCCACTTAGATCAATCGCTTGTTGCAGCATTGTATTGGGCCTGAATATGTGTCCCATAAGAGGCTTATATTGAATTATACAGCCTGTATGGTGCCATTGGTCCCCTGATTGAGGGATTTTGCCTCAGCCACAGCAGTTTTACTTGAAAATTGAAATTGTAATAGTCCTTGCAAGAGTTAAAGTTTGTTCCAAGAGAAATCTTTCTCAAATGCAGACTGAGTTTCTTTTTTATAACAGTCTCCTACAGTTGTATTTGTTACAGCACCCAACTCACAGGTGGCAACTAACTCAAAGCCGCTATAAATTGTACTGTAAATTTCACTGTCCATAATGCCAGAATTTCTATGATTCTGCAACCACATTTAGGCACAAAGACATTCTTTAATGCAGTAAGAGCTGTATCATAAATATCATCTGCTGCTGGAACAGTATAGAAAATATGTTATTTTTCTGCTCCCATGCAGCAAATAAGTATAAACACACATTCTAACAGTAGGTAAGTACTCCTGATTAGCAGCATGTACAATTTTCAAAACCTACGAATCCAAGCAGCAAAAGGTATTGTAAGCTTAGCATCTTCCATGTTGTGAAAGAAAAAGTGCAGGCTGCTGTACATGTCCCACCGCCAACCTGGTTGTGTCCTGTAATCTGGGCAAGTAGTTTTATACTGCTTTAATAAAGAAGTACAGGTATTTATAATATGCATACAGGATTTTGAGTACATCATAACGGGAACAGAACTCAAACCTGTACAGTGTATAGAAAATATTGTACAAAGTATAGAAAATACTATATGTGTAAAAATTGAATATAGTGATTAGTACAAGTCAGAGCTATAAACACCACATGTGTTACACAGTTACACAGTAGGCAAGATTAAAAAAAAGACAAAAAAGTCCAACCAATGTGTGTGATTTTATGTCAGTATTTCACGGTATATGCCTTTATAGTGTGGTCGTTCAGGTGCTTATCTAAAAAGTTTTTTTAAATTATCCATGCTCCCCGCTGAAGAGAATTCCACATCCTAACCGCTCTTACAGTAAAGGACCCTCTACGCAGTTTAAGGTTAAACCTCTTTTCTTCTAGTTTTAGTGAATGGACGTGTGTCTTATTAAATTCCCGGAAAATTTTTATCCCTATTGTGGTGTCACCAGTATGGTATTTGTACATTGAAATCATATCCCCTCTCAAGCGTCTCCTCTCCAGAGAGAACAAGTTCAGTGCTCGTAATCTATACTCATAACTAAGGTCCTCCAGTCCCTTTATTAGTTTTCTGGACTCTCTCCAGTTCCAGCACATCCTTCCTGAGGACTGGTGCTCAGAACTGGACAGCATACTCCAGGTGCGGCCGGACCAGAGTCTTGTAGAGTGGGAGAATTATTGTTTTATCTCTGGAGTTAATCCCCTTTTTAATGCATGCCAATATTCTGTTTTCTTTGCTTGCAGCAGCTTGGCATTGCATGCCATTGCTAAGCCTGTCATCTACTAGGACCCCCAGGTCCTTTTCCATTCTAGATTCCCCCAGAAGTTCTCCCCCCAGTGTATATATTGCATTCATATTTTTGCCACGCAAATGCATTATTTTACATTTTTCTACATTAAACCTCATTTGCCATGTAGTTGCCCACCCCAATAATCTGTTCAGATCTTCTTGCAAGGTTTCCACATCCTGCAGAGAAGTTATTGCCCTGCTTAGCTTAGTATTGTCTGGAAATACAGAGATTGAGCTGTTTATCCCATCCTCAAGGTCGTTTATGAAAAAATTAAATAGGATTGGTCCCAGGACAGAACCCTGGGAGACCCCACTTTCCACCCCGGACCATTCCGAGTACTCCCCATTAATCATTACCCTCTGAACTCGCCCCTGTAGCCAGTTGTCATTCCATGTACTCACCCTATGGTCCATGCCAATGGACCTTACTTTGTACAGTAAACGTTTATGGGGAACTGTATCAAATGTTTTTGCAAAATCCAGATACACCACGTCTACGGGCCTTTCTTTATCTAGATGGCAGCTCACATCCTCATAGAAGGTTAATAGATTGGTTTGGAAAGAACGATTCTTCATGAATCCATGCCGATTACTGCTAGTGCTAATGATACCGTTGTCATTAGTAAAATCTTGTATATAGTCCCTTATCATCCCCTCCAAGAGCTTGCATACAATTGATGTTAGGCTAACTGGTCTGTAATTCCCAGGGATGTAATTTTTGTGCCCTTTTTTTAAAAATTGGTACTACCTTTGCTACATCTCTAATCAGCTGGTACCATTCCAGTCAGTAGACTGTTCGTAAAAATTAGGAACAATGGTCTGACAATTATTGAGTTCCTTAAGGACCCTCGGGTGCAAGCAATCTGTGGTTGTTGTTTTTGAAGTCTAATTCTAATTCTGTCCTCTGTTAGCCATGAGGGTGCTTCCTGTGACATGTCATGAGGATAAACATTGCAGTTTTGGTTACTGAAGCCCCCTGATTCCCTCGTGAAGACTGAAGAGAAGAATAAATTCAATACCTTCGCCATCCCTCCATCCTTAGTAACCAGATTCCCTTCATCCTTCTTTATGGGACCAATATGATCTGACCTCCCCTTTCTTACTATGTACTTAAAGAATTTCTTGTGATTTTTTTTACTCTCCCCCCCTATGTGCCTTTCGTGTTCTATCTTAGCCGCCCTGATTGCACCCTTACATTTCTTGTTGCATTCTTTGTACAGTTGGAATGCTGATGATGATCCTCAGCCTATTTTTTGAAGGCCTTCTCCTTTGCTTTAATAGGCATTTTTACGTTGGAGTTAGGCCACCCAGGACTTTTATTAGCTCTTTTAAATTTATTTCCCATTAGGATGCACTGGCTAATGCCCTTATTTAATATGCTCTTAAAGCATACCCATTTTTCCTTAGTTTTCTTTGTTCCTAAGATTTTATCTCAATTATTATCTTCTAGCAAGGATCATACTTTAGGGGAGTTGGCTCTTTTGAAATTCAGTGTCTCTGTATTCCCCTTATGTTTCCTATTTGTGTGATTTATACTAAAACTAATTGACCTGTGATCGCTGTTTCCTAAATTGCCCCATATTTCCACATCCGTGATCGGGTCTGTATTGTTGGTAATCAGTAGGTCTAGCAACGCTTTGTTTCTAGTTGGTGCATTTACCAACTGACCCATGAAATTGTCCTGCAAGACATTTAGGAACTGGCGAGCCTTAGATGAATGTGCGGTTCCTTCCACCCAGCCAATGTCTGGATAATTAAAATCCCCCATTATAATGACAATTCCCATTCTTGCCACTTATCCAAATATTTATAGGAGGTCCGCCTCTGGTTAAGGGGCCTATAGCATACTCCTAGTCATACTTTCCCCTTAGTTTACTCCCTTTGTAGCTCTACCCATAAGGATTCCACCTCCTCCCTTAGTGATGTCATCTCTCACATTCACTTGTACATCATTTTTGATATACAGGCATACCCCTTACCCTTTTTTACCCTCTCTATCCCTGCAATATAGGGAATACCCTTGAATGGTTGCCAGCCAATCATGAGAGCTGTCGAACCAAGTCTCTGTAATTCCTACAAAATCTAAATCCTCCTCGTACAACAGTAGTTCTAGTTCTCCCAACTTGTCCGCCAGACTCCTGGCATTGGTGAACATGCCACGTAGTTTAGACTGGTCACATTCTATCTCCTTATTGGGTGCTCTGGGGTCGCAAATAGGACATCTTACTATACTTACCTCGGGTTGAGGTGCTTTAGTCAACCGACCACTAATGCCCCCAATACTACCCTCTGGAATATGTTCTGCGCTGACTATCACTATGTCTGGACCCTCCCCCCCGTCGTCTAGTTTAACAGCCCCTCTAACTTTTTAGTCATCTTCACTACCAGCAGATCTGCACCTTCCCCATTTAGGTGCAGTCCCTCCCTTCTATAGAGCTGGTAACCGACTGAGAAGTCGCCCCAGTTCTCCAGGAACCCAAACCCCTCCTTTCTACACCAGCTTCTCAGCCACTTGTTTACTTCCCTAATCTCCCTCTGCCTTTCTGGTGTGGCTTGAGGTACTTGCAGCATTTCTGAGAATACTACCTTGGAGCTCCTTTTCCTCAATTTAGCTCCTAAGTCCCTAAAATTGTTTTTTAGGACACTCCATCTACCTCGGACTTTGGTATTGGTGCCAACATGCACCATGACAGCCGGGTCTTCCCCAGCCCCTCCCAGTAATCTGTCCACCAGATCCATGATGTGCTGAACCCGAGCGCCCGGTAGACAACATACAGTTCGGCACTTCAGGTCTTTGTGACCGATTTCCCTTTCTGTCCTTCTAAGAATTGAGTCCCCTACCACCAGAATCTGTCTTTCCTTTCCCTTGGCTTTACTCCCGACCTCACTGGAGGAGTTATTCCCCTGGCAGATAGGGGAGTCACTCAGCCTCAGCAGTGCTGGTCCCTGACTGGTTTCACTAATGTCACTCAATGGGGTGTACTTATTGGGATGTTCCAGGCTAGGACCAGCCTCCCCGACTCTTGCCCCTCTATCCTTCCTGACTGTCACCCATCTACTCTGCTTTGGTGCCTGCACAGCTTTGTCTCTACCCGTTTCTCTGCTGGCCCTTGCTGGCACCTGCCTGGAACGATCCCAACTCATCTTTAGTATGGAGGGACTTCTCAGTGTTGACAGTTGCTTCCCTAGATTCAGAACCTGGACTTCCAGGGAAACAATGTGCTTACATTTTGCACAGCAGTATTAGCCCTCGAACAGATGATCAAGAAACGCATACATGCCGCAAGATGTACACTGAGTTGCATCTCCACACCCGCCGGGCATCATACCCACTAATTTAATGAGGATTGGGGGTTATACTCTGTCCAAACTAACAACTAGCTTCCTGACACTAATACTCAATACACAGGTTCTCAACAAGACAATGCACAGGTACTCACAGCCCACGTGCCCTTACAGCACTCGTGTACTCACAGCCCACGTGCACTCACAGCACACGTGCACTCCTGACACTAATGCTCAGTACACAGCTCCTCAACAAGAAAATACACAAGTACTCGCAACACACGTGCACTCACAGTCCATGTGCACTCACAGCCCACATGCACTCACAGCACTCATGTCCTCACAGTCCACGTGCACTCACAGTCCACGTGCACCTACAGCACTCGTGCACTCACAGCCCACGTGCACTCACAGCCCTTGTGCACTCACAAAACTCTCAATACACAGGTACTCACAATACACACACAATACTCAGGTACTCACAATACACACAATACTTAGGTACTCACGATACTCAGGTCACTCACAATACACCTGTACTCACAATACTGAGGTACTCCACAATACACACTGTGCACTGCACAAAACCTTAAATCTTGCTAACACCATTTTCCCAGTTACAATAATAATATTACTAACAGGAACTTTCAGATGTTACTTACAGGTTTGATGAATCCTGTTATAACCTCCTATTTTTAACTCACCAATTAATCCAGTTCCACTTGGTCTAAGTTCCAGCAAGCAAAAAAGGTGGCAAGCTCAAAGATGAGCAGGCTCAAAATGAGTTCTACAGAAAGTTATATAGGGCCTGAAGCACCTGTAACCAATTAACCACTCCCCTTATTTAGTAGTCTGAAGGAAGAAAAGAAAAAAAAAAGGCTGTTTAAAAAGTGACAGAAAATTTATTAAGAAAGCTGCAAGGAAAGACCCCAAAACGAACCTAAAAATGCAAACACAGCATGTGTCTCTTTACAACTACAACTCTGTACTACAAATCGTTATATTGTACCATAAATTACTCTGTGGATCTATAGGGCCTGCTGTTCCTAGTAATCAACTTTTTCGGCCGATAATATGTATAGAACTGAATTGAAATGAGTTTGAGATGTTTCTGTGCTTATTTAGAATTTGACAGACACATTTGACCTGCACCTACTGCAGGCGGGTCTTGCATTCCCTTAGATTTGTATAGGAATGCAAAACCATCAGATGAACAAAAGTCTATTGACACAGGCTTTGACAAACCTGCACTTTTTTTCCACCAGTGCACAACTGTATGGTTTACATCTGTGTGATTTGGTGTGCTGTGCAAAAAGCAGGTTGTGGTTCATAGGGAATGAATAGGAGCACAACACACTGCAGCAAGATTTGCTTGTCATCGTGTGTTAATGTTTTCCAATGTGGGGCAAAACGATACCATGGTGCAAAAGTAGGACTCCAGCCCTAAATCTACCCCACTCCCTGTTAGGGACTGGAACCTTACATACTGTATTTTATCAGCATGGAAGTTACAACCATGTCTGAAACATTTAATAATGGATTTTTAATTGTGGTAAATGTTAATTTCAACAGTTAAACACCAATATTTACTGGAAAAACAACAATAGTAATGATAATAATTTATTTAAATATTGGATTATTATATCACAATTCAACAGTTAACTTTAATATTGTGTTATGTAAGTTTATGTTGAAAATGTTTGATTGAATTTCCCAAACCCAAATACACACTGACGACTTCAGAGGAGTTGATGCCATTGTCCTTGACTTTCACTGCAAATGATAAAGTCTTGAATGTCAACTTTATTTTACTTGTTAGGCAGCTTGAATGGCATATTGTGTATATTATTAGTAATTTAACTCCTTCACGATGGAGTGTAAAACAACTGTTAACGCCTGACCACAGTTTTGCAACATTTGTTAGTAAAACTGTGCATATCATCACTTAGTGTATCCAGGTAATATATACTTAGTTTTTTAGGACAAATTGGGCTTTCATTTGTCGATAAATGGTAATGGATATCTTTTGATTTTTAATTATTAAATTGTTAAATTATAAAAACATTTTTTTTGTTTAAAAATAGCTGTATATTTCTTGCTAATATCATAACCTAAAACCCCAAATAAATGTTCCTGACGATCACACGGAACTCACATACAGTTAGGTCCATATATATTTGAACACATGCACAATTTTCATACTTTTGGCTCTGTACGCCACCAGTATAAAATTAAACAATCCAAATGAATTTGAAGTGCAGACCTTAAGCTTTAATTCAAGGGGTAAACATAAATATCAAGTACAAATTTTAGGAGCTGCAACCATTTTTATACACAGTTCCCCCATTTTCAGGGGCTTAAATTTAATTTGACAAATGAATATAATCATAAATAAAATATTAATTTTTAATATTTTGTTGATAATCCTTTACTGGCAATGACTGCCTGAAGTCTGGAACCCATGGACATTACCAAAGGGTTTCTGCCTTTCTGATACTTTGCCAGGCTCTAACTGCAGCGATCTTCAGTTGTTCTTTGTTTGTGGGTCTTTCTGCCTTTAGTTTTGCCTTCAGCAAGTGAAATGCATGCTTAATTGGGTTGAGATCGGTGATTGACTCAGCCATTGCAGAAAATTCCACTTATTTTCCTTCAAAAGCTCCTGGGTTGCTTTTGCAGTGTGTTTTGGATCATTGTCCATCTATACTGCGAAGTGCCGTCCAAACAACTTTGCTGTATTTGGCTGAATCTGGGCTGAAAGTATATCTCTAAACACTGCAGAATTCATCTGGCTGCTTCTGTCACATCATCAATAAACACCAATGACCTAATGCCACTGGAAGCCATGCATGCCCATGCCATCACACTGCCTCCACCATGTTTTACAGATGACGTTGTGTGCTTTGGACCATGAGCTGTTCCAAGCCTTCTCCACACTTTTTTATTCCCGTCATTCTGGTTCAGATTCATCTTAGTTTCATCCATCCAAATAATGCTTTTCCAGAACTGGTCTGGCTTTTTTAGATGTTTTTTGGCAAAATCTAATCTGGCTTTTCTATTCTTCAGGCTTATGAATGATTTGCACCTTGCACTGAACCCGCTGTATTTACTCTTGTGAAGTCTTCCTCTGATTTGGATGTACACACCCTCAAATTAAACCCGAGAGTGTGCCCTTTCAGCCCATATCCATTATATAACTATAGCTTGAATATGTTTCACTAAATACCTGAAAAAAATAACATTGTGCCTGTGTCCAAATACTGTATATATGGACCTAACTGTATGTGTACGTTATTCGTTGTTTGTACCCGTAGTAGGGCCCAGAAACAAAAGTGCCTATTTTGGTTTTTTTATCCTAACTAAAACACACTGACCTGACACCAACTGATGCTGATACTAAACTGTTCAAACCACACATGTGAGGTATCGCTGCGATCATTAGAGCGAGAGCAATAATTCTAGCATTAGACCTCCTCTGTCACTCAAAACTGGTAACCTGTAGACATATTTAAACGTTGCCTATGGAGATTTTTAAGTGTCAAAGTTTGTTGCCATTCCACGAGCGGGCATAGTTTTGAAGCATGACATGTCTATTTATTTGGCGTAACATCATCTTTCACAATATAGAAAAAAATTGGGCTAACTTTACTGTGTTCTTATTTTTTAATTTAAAAAAGTGTATTTTTTCCAAAAAAATTGCGTTTGTAAGACCCGCTGCGCAAATATGGTGTGACAAATTATTGCAAGGACCGTCATTTTATGCTCTAGGGTGTCTGAAAAAAATTATATAATGTTTTGTGGTTCTAAGTATTTTCTAGCAAAAAAAAAAAAAAAAAAAATGATTTTAACTTGTAAACAATAGATGTTAAAAATAAGCCTGGTCCTTAAAGAGGAGATCCGCCCACCCCTGCAAAATTTAAAAGCCAGCAATTACACATACTGCAGTTGCTAACTTTTAATAATAGGACACTTACCTGTCCTGGAGTCCAGCGATGTCGGCACCGCAGCTGATGTTTCCATCAGCTGTCGGGTGCTGCTGCCGCCATTGCGTGTAAGGGAACCCGGCAGTGTAGCATTACGGCTTCACGCCGGGTCCCTACTGCGCATGCAAGAGGCACCGCTGTGCTCTCCTACTGGCCTGGCGGCGGGGAAAGGAGGAAGGAGGAGGTAGGAAGGAGCTGAGCTGTGACATAATGCGCAGCAGCCCGGACTCCCGGAAGTGGGGACAGGGTACCTGAAAAAGACAGGTATCCGCTCCCCCTCCCCCGAAAGGTGCCAAATGTCACACCGGAGGGGGGGAGGAGACACATGAGCAGAAGTTCCACTCTTGGGTGGAACTCCGCTTTAAGTGGTTAATTCAGCATGGTTCTCAATAGCCTCAAATGATTCAAATTCACTTTTGTGAACCAAATGCCTTTACAAACCCAGATATCACCCTGTAAAGTAGCAGTGATATCAGCACTGTCCTGTACATTGCTTGTGCAGGACAGTGTGAAAGGGAAGGCAGCAAGCTGCACCCAATACAGGCTACCTCCAGAAAACTACAGGATGGTCAGAGACAAGAGACCAGTCACCTCACACAAGGGAGAGAGATCAGCAGTGAGCGGTCTTTATTAGAAGAAGCTCCTGCACAGAGGCAAACTTTCACACTGTATTACTGTACAGCTTTTAACTCCTATCTGTATTGCGAACAATAGTAAATTAAATGAGGTGATAAATAACCATATTCCCAATTTAAAAATTTGAAATGTGGGAATTTTTTCCATGTACTTGTAACTGATCCTTTAGCATCCTCTAATCATATTGTATTATATTGATATTAAAATTGCTGTAAGTAAATATAACCATGAAAGCATTATTCCAATAATTGTCTTTACCTTACTTTGACCTAAAAACTATTTATCTTATTTTGGGTTTAGAAAGCCTATGCTTACCTTTCAAAATGGAGGATTTAGTGTCCCAAGACCCCTCCCCCCCTGCCTAAAGTGATTGTAAATGCTCCTTTTTTTATCTTAAAATAATAAACATGTTATACTTATCTTTGTACAGAGCAGCCCCAAACCTCCTCTTCTGGGGTCACCCACTGTCATTCCTAGCTCCGCCTCTTCTCCATGTGCCAGTGGTAGCTGCTTCCCACTGTGGCGGGCTCGCAGCACTGCCTGCATCTACAGACACACTCGGCCCCGCCCCCTTTCCCTGCTCACAGAATTTGTATGCCCAAGTACCTGTGAGAAGAGGAAGAGAGGAGAGAGAAGACTGCAGTCAGCACAGCGCTGGATCGCTGACAGGCTCAGGTATGTGTTTCGAGAAGGAAGGGAGGGAAAAAGTGGGTGTTTTTTACCTTAATGCAGGGAAGAAAAACACCCAGGGATTAGAAATACTTTAAATCAGTAGATGCCAGCAAAACTACCAAAATTGCAAAACCAAAACAAGTATAGAGGCTCTTATTGGTCTTGAAGAGGAGGTGAATCAAAACAGCAGCGTTTTTTTTTTTTTTTTTTGTCAACATTTCAATGAGGCTTAGTCCATCTTTCCCAAGATGCAATCTAAAGAGCAACTATAAACCAGTAAGTGACTGAGGCCTGGCATGAGGTTTTCCCTTTGACTATTTACCATCAAATAAACCCTCCATTGCCTTAGATGGCAAGAACAGGCATATCTACAGCACACAATGCTCAGATCAGACTGTCTACCATCCATGAAAACACAGCACATGCTTTAGTCAAGAAGCAGAAGATACTGACTACAAAATACAGGCATACACCAATTTTAAGTACATAATGGGGTTTATTTACTAAAGCAGGTAAGTGCAAAATCAGGCTCACTTCTGCATAGAAACCAATGAGATTCCAGGTTTTATTACCAAAGCTTAATTGAACAAGCCGAGGTTAGAAGCTCATTGGTTTCTATGCAGAAGTGAGCCTGATTTTGCACTTTCCAGCTTTAGTAAATAAACCCCATTGTGTACTTAAAAGTGGGGTATGCCTGTACTGCAGTGCTGTCTGAATTCACAGAGATATACAAAGTAATCTATCTACATACATTGTAATAGCTATAGATGCAGGGAGAGGGCGTGATGCACTTTTTTTGATGCGTTACGTATAATGTTTATTTTAAATTTCTTTGCAGCTAAGAAAGATAATTATATTGTACCCATATTATATATATATATATATATATATATATATATATATATATATATATATATATATATATATATATATATATATATATATATATATATATATATATATATATATATATATATATAAATACTGCATGGTAATCTATTTGAACTCTAGCTCCTTTTCATGTGTTAATCTGTCTATTGCTAACTGCTCTGTTGAAAACAAATAAGTCGGTTGTTTACAGATTTCAACAACTGAAGCCATAAATGTAAGCACATAATTGAATGGGTCAGACATGACACACCCACCAATACCTCCTCCAGCAGGACCATATGGAATGTCAATCAGATCTTTTTAGAAAACCCTTAATGCAGCCTTTCTCAATGCTTTCAATTTAGAGGAACCCTTGAAATAACTTTTTGGTCTCAGGGAACCCTAGCTAAAAATGACTATAATCTACAACTCTCTAAACATTAGTGTGATGGTCAGTGGGAAGAATGCTTCTTATACTTGTGGTCATTGGGAAGAATTACCCCCTTACAGAGAAAAAAAAAAACCCAAAAACATCTATGGTGTCAGTGGGAACTAAGAGGCAAAAATCGCTCATCGCTCAATGAACCCCTAGCAACCTCTGGAGGAACCCTAGAGTTACATGGAACCCTGGTTGAGAAACCCTGCCTTAACGTGACACCACACAATATTCCTATTTTTCAAAAATATATCTTGCACATCCACCGTTTAATGTCCCCGTAACCTATTTTTATGAAATTGTTTCTTATTGTGTTCTTCTGCCTCCTCGTAAAATCTTCCATGAGCTCCTGAGTGTCTTCTTTTCCTCTTTACCTCTGTTTGTTTGAAATTAGCAGTGCATGTCAGTTACAATCATGTGCACTGCTCTATGCACACTGCTCATCTAATTATCCATATTCCATTTTGAGAGTGAGAAAGAGAGGGTGGTTATGCTACTACTTACAGTGGGAGCGTGGAGAAGAAATGTAGCCACAGTTTAACCACTTAAACCCTGGACCATTTGGCTGGCCAAAGACCAGAGCACTTTTTGCGATTCGGCACTGCGTCGCTTTAACCGACCGGTTGTGTAACGTGGCTCCCAAACAAAATTTTTTCCCTACAAATAGACCTTTCTTTTGGTGGTATTTGATCACCTCTGCGGTTTTTATTTTTTGCGCTATAAACAAAAAAAGATCGACAATTTTGAAAAAAAAACGCATTATTTTTTACTTTTTGCTATAATAAATATCCCCAAAAAATATATAAAAAAACAATCTTTTTCCTCAGTTTAGGCCGATACATATACTTCTACATATTTTTGGTAAAAATAAATTGCAATAAGCGTTTTTTGATTGGTTTGCGCAAAAGATATAGCGTCTACAAAATAGGGGATAGTTTTATAGCATTTTTATTAATATTTTTTTTCTAGTAGTGGCGGCGATCAGCGATTTTTATCGTGACTGCGACATTATGGCAGACAGATCAGACATTTTTGGCGCTATTTTGGGACCATTCACATTTATACAGCGATCAGTGTGATTAAAAATGCATTGATTACTGTGTAAATGTGACTGGCAGTGAAGGAGTTACCCAGGAGGGGGCGCTGCAGGGGTTAAGTGTGTCCTAGGGATGTGTTCTAATTGTAGGGGGGATGGGTTACGTTTGTCACGACACTGATCAGCGCTCCCGATCACAGGGAGCTGTGATCAGTGTCCTTTCACTAGGAAGAATGGGGAAATGCTTGTTTACATCAGCATTTCCCTGTTCTTCCTCTCCGTGAGACGATCGCGGGTATCCCAGTGGACATCGAGTCCACGGGACCCGCGATCACACTCACAGAGCTCGCGGCAGGGTTGCGTGCGACCACACATCGGCAAATTTAAAGTGACATACCTGTACACCCATTTGCCTGTCCGTTCCATTCTGTCAATGTAAATATTTGTGCGGCAGTCGGCAAGTGGTTAACAGGAAGTCAGATCAAAGCAAAAAAAAAAAAATTTGAATTTGGAGCAGGCTGAGAATAATAGAAGAGACTTTTTGAGTTAAGAATATATACTTGAATAGATTATTATTATTTTTTTTATCATAGTCTAGTGACACTTTAATGCTTTGTACACCAATGTAATGATGCAATCTGTATGTATATCTGTAGGATTAATTTATAAAAAACAAAAAAAACCTAAAAAAACATTAGTTTCCCTTAACATATAACTGTTCTGTTGTCAGGGGAGTCCTGTGCAATTCCTAATGACGATAAGATGGTGGGAAAACCAAATGAAAAAAGCAATGACCAACCGCTGAAACAAGAAGGTATCTCATATTCTTATATTGTTTAAAATATATTCAAATATATTTTTATTTTAACATTTTGTACTTCTATCGTAGTTGTATATGTCCCTTCAGCAGACTGTACTATAAAAGCAATCGATAACCCAACAACTATCGCAAAAGCAAAAGAGACATTTGGGGCATGGATGATGGATTTCTCAAACTGGACTACTGATGATCGAATCTGGATTGCAGGACATTTTTCAGGTAGAAGATCTAATAATGAATGAGTTACTTACAGATATCTAGTCCCCCAGACTTGGGAAGTTCTGAATGGCAGTGTGTAATACACTTATATGCTATAAAAGGATATTAGAAGTACTTCTGGTGTATGTAAATATTTATGCTTTCTAGCAGTGTTTGAACCAGAACTGTAACCGGTTCACACAACAACTTCAGAATTGTGGATGCATTCCTGCATGCACAGTTTTGATGCATTCCAGTTTTTCCTCTCTTTTTTATTCTTCATCTCCATTCAGAATATGAGTGATCTGGTGCGTTTTTTTGATGCATTTAGCTGTATTCCAGATGCAGTCCATATAAAAAGAATGCAGCATGTTCTACTTCTGCTGACTGTATTGGAATGCACTACACTGGTATGAACTAGGGCCATTGGAATACATGGAAAACACTGTGCATGTTTTTTTGATGTAGATTAAAAATGCACTGGACTGCATCTGGTGTCAACCATCTCTAAACAAAGTCACTATTTTGTCCTGGTAAAATTCAGTGCTGGACTGTTAATGTTAAAGTGTTTGCCAGGGAAAGAAAAAAAAACAATCAGTGCATCTCAGCAATACAAGCACAATTCCAATGTTTTATACAAGGAAGGGCTGCAAGTACAGAAAACACCTGGTGATCTATCACAAATCCACAGTGCTCCTACATTGACTACTTTGCCTGTGCTGCACTAAAATCCCAACCAACATTGTCAACCCTTCCTGTTGGGCTACAGAACTCCATCAATCCTAACCCTTCTCTGTCCAATCCACGTGCATACGCCGATTTCTTTACCAACAAAATAATGCTGATGTGCGCGTTGGTAGATGTAGTTCTGGTGGCATGTCTATGTCAGGAGAAACTTGAGCTTCCAGCAGCTGTGATGTCACAAAGAAAAATGATAGTTGTTTCTCACTACAGGAACAAGATAAAAGAAAAATAATGCATGCTCTAGCTGTTATCTTCCGGTGCTGTGGGGGTTAATAGGGTTGAGGGTTCTCCTATAGGCACTCACCATTTCTGCCCCACTCTTCCACATATAGAAGCTGTACTATAGTTTCCATTAATGAAAGCAGCCTCTGAACGGAGGAGGCAGGAAGCTTCCTATATATATATATATATCTAGAGAGCTTTTCATTAATGGAAGTTATGGCAAAGACGGGTGAAAAGGGCAGGCATAGTCAGAACTCTTTAACAAGTAACTACGACAGGCCCCTCTGCAATATTATCCTTGCAGCACCAGAAGATCACAGCTGTGGGGGTATGGGGTGCAGAGATTTTTGTGTTTTAAAGGCTCAAGGTTTTATACCTTCATGCATTCGACGCATGAAGGTAAAAAAAAAAAAAACTTCTGTGTGCAGAGCCCCCCACACTACTTACTTGTGCTCCCTCTCGATCCAGCGATGTGCATGAGAGCTGAGCTTCTCCTGGGTCTCTCATTACTCATTGGTTGAGACAGCAGCGGGAGCCATAGGCTCCTGCTACTGTCAATCACAGCCAGTGAGCCAATAAGAAGAGAGTGGGGGCAGGGCCGAGCCATGGCTGTGTGTGTCTTATAGATGCACAGAGTGGGGCTCGGGAGTGAGCACGCACCAGTGCCCCCAGAGCAAGCGATTTGCTATTGAGGCACTGACTCAAGAGAAAGACCCAAAAATAGGAGGATCTGGACTGCTCCATATAATACCACTACACAGAGCAGAGAAGAAAGTTTTTTTTTTTTTTTTTTTTTTTTTTTTAATGAACCTTTAATGTCTCTTTAACTAGAAAAGCAGCCAGCTGCAAAAGGGAAACCTTTCACTGAAAGTGCTATTAAACCACAAACCAGAAATGTATTATATTGCAGCTTGCCAATCTTTAAATGTGGTGGCTACATTAGTTCTCTTTTCTTTTTCTCCCTCTGGTTTCACCTGGTGATCTGGCCAGTAACACACCTCCAGTATTAATGAGACACAATTCTGGAGGAATGAGCATAGGAAGCACAGTAGAAAACAGCATTGTCGGGGGGGATTTGTGTTAAATGTATTAGCAGATTTATGGGGGAAACAAAGCCAAGGGAAAGAAAACTGATGCATCCACCACATCTAATGACTGGTAAGCTACAATGTAATACATTTTTGGTTTTGGGTTTAATATCACTTTAAGGTTTACTGGGTGCTGGAAGAAGAGGCAGTGTTTTTTTTTCCCTAGTCAGAATTTTACTTTTGTTCATGGAAATATAATGAACACTGTAGTCAAAAGAAAGGTGCATGGATTTCAGCTCATTTCTTCAGGTCATGTTGCCCCAAATGTAAGGTTCTGATGTACTCACAAATCTGGAATAGCACTTTTTGCCAAAGTAATAAAATAGCCAACTACAGTGGAAATCATAGCAACCTTACAAGGCTTTGGTGTAATTAGGTAAATCAAGTGTTTTGAAACACTACAATGATTTTTAGCGCAGATAGTCATTAAAGGTATTTAATTTTTATTATTTCTTAGAGAAAAATTACTATTTTGGATTACATTCATAAAACTGCACTCTGTGTAAAATCATGACAGCTGAAAGCAATGCTTTGAATACAAGAGAAGTCAGTAGATGGATTTAAACTGAAGGCAGGATAATGGGTAGAAATGGTGTCTGCAATAACCCAACTATTTTTATTCTCATTTTAAATACTAAAATATTTTATGTTTGTTTCTGCAGGATTAATAATGAAAGAATATGAAAATGTAACTGCTTTACAAAATGATAGCTATAAGACTATGAAACTCCGCTGGTTCTATCATGGCTGCGGTCATCTAGTGTATGACAAATCACTGTACTATCACAAAGGAGGATCCAACAAAATAGTGAGGTAATACGTTAAAAGGATTATTTCAGGTCACTGAACTGTTTGTATTGTCCCACGCCAGCTATTCTGACTCACAAACATATTGGGACTAGGACTTATCAGTGCCTGAAGATTGAGTTGCTCTTTCCCATAACATCCAATTACAATCCCTTTAACTCTTTTAAGTGCAGTGAAATGAAAATGAAAAGTATAATCCGACTAGCTGTTCTGAGTAACCAGAACATTCTTCCTTGTGACATTTTGGACAAACTAAGATGTAATTCTCTTGGGATAAGTGCAAATGATAGCTTAAGAAGCACCCCCACTGTAAAGTTATATTTTAGAACATTTGTACCAGTTTGTGAAAAATTAATTTAGGATGAATAGTTTCGGGTCTCTAAATAATTCAAAACTTGCTGGTAGGTATTACTGGCCAGTCAGACAATATTTTATTTGGACACAGTATTTGAAGTGGGTCAAGTGTGTTCTCTTACAAGACATGATCATGGGGGAAACAGTGTAATCATCATGGTTATTGGGGGTATAGGTTTCAGAAGTGGTGATATACCACTCAAAGAATGGGAAGAGCCATAGATGTTCATGGATCGTAAGCAAATAAAAATGTGGATGGGAGACTGAATGGCAACTGCAAGGGGAATTAAAAAGGTAGAGTGGAAGTTGATCATGGAAGTGGACTGGTTGGGGGAATCAATAGCTAACTATGGAACACTGGGAGAGAAAGTGAAGGTAGAGTAGGAGCTGAGGGGGTCGCCCAGATAAAAAGAACATTTTGAACTGATAATGTACCATAGAGAGCGATGAGAAGGGCTGCAGGGAGACAGACCATCAGCTGATCAGGGAGAGAGGAGATGATCATGGATTGGGAGAAAAGAGGAGACAGTGGGACTTGACTCTGGACAGGCAATAGAGATGTCTAAGTGTCATCTGCTCATTGGTCATTTAGAAAATAAAGTGGGTCTGAGAACAGTTGGGAGAAAAGGGGGGGGGGGTGGTTGGAAGATGATAGTGGCAGGAGGGGAAGAAGTGGGAGCTGATTATGAATATCGAAGAGAGGAGGCAGCGAGAACGGATTGTTGCAGAGAAGTGGAGGGTGTAGAAGAGCACCAACTGATCATGTTCAACAGAGAGGATGCAGAGCAGCTCCTGATGAAAGGTTGTAGGAAGACCGAACAAAAAAAAAAAAGGTAGCCGATTGTGGACAGGGATTCATGTATAAACTATCATTTCTCCCTCTTGGGGAAAAATGGCATTTCATATCCTTTCTCTTTTTGCGTAAAATCAAGGTGCAACTGTTTCAATCAACTATGACACACCACAATCCATGTGATTTAGCCAAACAGATGTGACTTAGTGGGAAGGGGGAGAGTTTAGAACCTGATTATAAAATGTGAAATTGTATTTGATATCTGCCTAGGAGTTAGTATCAATTATTGTAGCCAAAGGACAACCAGCATACCCCTAGCATCGTCAAGAATGGTGAGTGCAGTATGCCAGTAACATTGGAACACAAGGCAGCAGTCGCAGAGCTGAAAGTCGAGGTACTATACAAAACACAGGAGATTGGCGAGAATGAGTACAAAATACAGGAGATGGAATTTTAGAGGGAAAGAGAGCAGGGTGGGGGAGCACAGACACTAATGCTGCATACACACGGTCGGAAATTCCGTAAAAAAAAAAAAAAGTGATGGGAGTTTTTGGTCGGATACTCCGACCGTGTGTTTGCTCCATCCAGCTTTTTCTGAAGTTCCGCCAGCAAAAGATTGAGAGCTGGTTCTCTATTTTTCCGACGGAAAAAGTTCTTGACGGAAATTCCGTTCGTTTGTATGCAATTCCGACACGCAAAAAACCACGCATGCTCGGAAACAATTCGACGCATGCTCAGAAGCATTGAACTTCATTTTCTCGGCTTGTCGTAGTGTTGTATGTCACCGCGTTGACGGTCGATAGTTCAGAGAACTTTTGTGTGACCGTGTGTATGCAAGTCAAGCTTGAGCGGAATTCCGTCGGAAAAACCATCCAAGTTTTTTTCCGACAGAAATTCCGCTTGTGTGTATGGGGCATAAGAGTGGAAGGTCTACAAGAGAAACTACTATAGACAGTGACAGGAGTGCCTCCAGACAATTTAGTGTACATAGTGGTGGAAGAGCTGTCAGAAAAATAATGTAGTTGGGGTGGAGGGGATTGGGGATTGACAGAGAACATAGCATAGATGATTGTGGGAGAGTTGTCAGAGAATGTAGCATGGACAATGGTAGTAGCTATAAAAGAACATCCCCAAAAAAGTGAAAATTTATTGAATACCTTTTATCGATATATTTAAAGGCATTTGGTTAGGCTGAGATTGTAACAGGAATTCCTGTGATTTTTCTTCTGGTTTCAGGTATGAACTGGAGACAGAATCCTTTGAAACACTAAGTATTGAAAATGCAGCATATCACAATCGCAGTTACCTCTTCTCAAACTCCAAGTCTTATTTCAAATTGGCAGCAGATGAAAAAGATATATGGATTATCTACTCTTCTGAATTGGATAAAAGCATCATGGTTGCTCACTTGGATGAAAAAACTTTCTCGGTCACTCAACACATCAACACTACATATCCAAAGTCAAAAGCCGGCAATGCGTTCATCACATGTGGAATTCTCTATGTGACTGATACTAAGGATTTAAGGGTTACCTTCGCTTTTGATCTCTTAAAACAGAAGGCAGTCAATGCTAGCTTCGACTTGAGATCAGCAACGTCTGTTCTTGCCATGCTGTCCTACAACCCTAGAGATAAGAAATTATATGCGTGGGAAGAGGGACGTCTGATGTTATATCCTGTCCACTTTGTATCAAATACTTAAATTGGCAATTCTAAGTAAATATAACAAAAAAGCAAAATCATTCAGGGCCCAATAATAACACTTAGGGAGATATTTATGAAACAGTAAATGCATATTCACTAAACATTTACTGTGGGCAAATCTTCCTGGTGCATGCAGTTTAATTTGCAGTGATTGATTTACCTGCAGTGAATGTTTGGTGTAGGACATGTTCGCCGCTTCATAAAACACCTGCGTTAACATATCTAGTGTTTATTATGAAGAAAAAGATTCTGTGTACTATGCAGTTAAGATTAAGTTTACAGTTTTAGTCATCAGTCCAAAAGATGAGATAAAATTAGTTCATAAAAGAAAAAAATTTATAATTTGTCATCTACAGAGGTTTATATAATATATGTCCTCTTTACTGAAATTCAATAATAAACCAAATTTACTCCATCAAAATATTATTCATGGATAAGGATTGAGTCATTAATGTGTAAATATCACCAAACTCTCCCCCCACCCCCACCATACTGAATTCTTCCACACTATTAAGGTCTTGCCCATGGAAAGGCTTCATAATGGAGAAAACTGTAATATTTATACTCGTATGCCACTTTAGGCATAAATTGCACTAAAATGCAAGGTAGGCCTGCTCCAAGCGTACGGCTTCCACCTGCAGCGCCTAGGAAAGGGTGATGTCATGATCCTTCTGGCAAGATCTGAGATTACTAAACATTCCTAGAATTTTGACAGAATTGTGTCATCACTCCCTCCAGAGGGAAACTGAGCGATTTTTTATGGTGGGTGGGGGGTGGTCTACCACTGAATAAAGCGGACTTTGTATTTTATTGCACAATCTGCTTTAAGAAACCAAACATATTTTCAATGAATGACTTTCATTTTGCTAGATAACTTTAATATTATAATATGACTAACAATGTCAATATACAGTATGTCCCAGGAAGACCAATCCTAACAATATATATTCATAAATATTTTCACAGATAGGAAATACTGACATATCTACCTCAGTTTATCAAGGTTCAGGAAAGTCCCAGGGGAGCTATTGAAGTGAATATGGATCAAGGGGTCAATGAAAACCATGTCCTTTAATTTACTAGTAGCTGGAGTGTATATGGCGTGTGTACTTAGCCTAAATATGATCATATATTTTGTATCTGAGCCATTGGCTAATCATACTACTTCACTCTCATATTAGAATTATTTAGAGCAGATCTAAACCCTCTATAGAAGTTCACCTTTTATTCTGCCTAACCAATAGTCGCACTAAGGACCCTGGAATACTTACCTGTTGGTCCCTCCAGCTACCAGGTGGCTCACTACTTCTTTGATGCTACTAGGGCTGAGTTGTATATAGCAACTATCCCCTGATTGACAGACTACCCGACGTCGCACCATTGCCCAGGAGTATTTGTTTGTTATCAAGATAGGGCTGAATTGTAGCCAGGGTCAGGAGATGTATGAGGCAGAGGCACGGATAGGCTCCTTAAATAGCCAATCACTGGCTTTGCCACACAGATCCTGCTCCACAATGTGGCTCACACAAAAAGTATTGGGTTAACAGCATGCAGTGGGTTCTCTGGTGGGAGCCTATCAAGTGCACAGATAGATATATTTTAGCTATCTTAATGGTGCCTTTGGTTAGAAAGTAACAAGAGAGTGAAGGATATGAGCTTATGTCTGCTTCAAAGTGCAACTCCAGGTTTGTGGAGGGAAAAAAAAAATGACACAGGTCAAATATATAAATTGCAGAATTCCAACTATCTTTAGTGCAGTTCTTTACCTGCTTTAATTATGTAGATGAGATTGTGCCATGTGTTTCTAAAACTCTCTTCCTATTATAATCATATGATCTGCCCCAGAAATATGGGATCTTCTGCATTCCTTTAGGGCCAATTATTATTATTTAAGGTACTTATATAGCGCCGTCAATTTACGCAGCGTTATACATATACATTGCACATTCACATTGGTCCCTACCCTCAAGGAGCTTACAATCTAAGGTCCCTAACTCACATTCATATACTAGGGCCAATTTAGACAGAAGCCAATTAACCTACCAGCATGTCTTTGGAGTGTGGGAGGAAACCAGAGTACCCGGAGGAGATAGTGTCATGTTTGGGTTTCGAACCAGCGACCCCTTTTTACTGCTAGGCGAGAGTGCTACCCACTACACCACTGTGCCGCCAGTTCACACCAGAAAGCGGTGTGGGAAACCCATGTTCTGTGCACTTTTCCTGCACCACATTCAAAACACACTGTGCTTGCGTACGCACATCACATGGTACAGAAGTTCCATGCAATGCGGTTGCTCTGTGTTTTGTAGAGTATTGAATGCGCTACTTTTGCTGCAATCCAGCATGGTTTAAGTCCATTCAAAAGAAAGGGTTGAAATCACACTGCACCAGGATTACATATGGAATCTAAAAGGGTGGTAAACTGCAAAAAAAAAAAAAAAATTATTTACCTGTATCAAATTGATCAGTGAAAAAATGATCAATAATTGCTAGGTTTATCGACAGGTCTGATCACTAAATGTATAGTCCAGCATTAATGTAGACGTGGCAAGGGATAATTTGTATACCGTTAAATTACAAAATGGCTTGTGTAGCAACTGGATGTAACACCAATGTTTTGACAAATCTGTAATTTTCATTAAAAAGGCTAAAAATGTACCTTTTATCTGAAATATTTTAGCAAACCAGTTTGTGCTGTTTTAGCTAGCTTTCCTGATGTTAAAGTTTTAGTTAGCCACCAATGAGAGTGTATTTTGCCAGTCTCCATTTATACAGAACTGGTTCAAATAAAGGTATGGAAATAATGAAAATCATCTTATATTTACATATTACAGATGTTTTACCATATGTAGATGCCTTTTTTTTTTTCAAATAAAACTGTTATGTACCGTTTTACAGATATAAATATGTTATACCATGCATTGTTTGTTTAGATCCAAAAACTTGGTTTTACTCACCCTCTTCAACCCAGACATTCTTCCTTATGTTTAAGAAAAAACAATGTGCTGAGATGCACTTTTTTTTATTAATTGCAGGAGAAGATTAGATTCTAAACTCTGGCACAATGACAACATAAAATACCTGCATTTAAATGATGTATAGTTTTTTTTTTAAGATTCATACTTACCTAGGTGGATGCAGCATCGGTCCCCCAGTGCCTCTAATGCTGCGTACACACGATCGCATATTAGGACAACAAAATCCATGTGTTTTTTCCGACGAATGTTGGCTCAAACATGTCTTGCATACACACGGTCACACAAACCTTGTCGGAAATTCCGATCACCAAGAACGCGGTGACGTACAGCATGTACGACGAGCCGAGAAAAATTATGTTCAATAACCAGTGCGGCTCTTCTGCTTGATTCCGAGCAGGCGTGGAACTTTGTGCATCAGAATTGTGTACACACGATCGGAATTTACGGCAACGGATTTTGTTGTCGGAAAATTTGAGATCCAGATCTCAAATTTTGTTTGTCGGAAACTCCGACGGAAAATGTCCGATGGAGCCTATACACGGTTGGAATTTCCGACAACAAGCTCCTATCGAACATTTTCCTTGGGAAAATCCGATCGTGGCTCCCTGCTCTCCCGACTCCATTGCTGGACTGCCTCTGTGACATCAACTGAAAATAGATCACAGGAGTGCAGAATGAATTGCACTCCTATGATCCACAGAAATACAGCCAAACGAGCTTTGGCTGTACTTCTCCTTTAACACAATGCAGATCACTGGAACCCCATGAAAAAAAAAACAAAAAAAAAACTTTGGGGTATGTATCACAAAGGCACTGCCACAGTTCACAAAGTCTGAGCAGCTTATCCTCAACCCTCAGCAATGCCAGCTGGAACGTGCTTGGAAGCTAAGCAAAAACACCAACCTTCAGGAAGTCCATTGCATACCCTTATTTGCTGGATTGCAGTAGTAGATTAGGGAGGCAGGGGACCATGACAGATTTAGAATTAGACACCTAAACATGCTTTTGTTCAGTTTTTCCCTAGCAACTTTTTAGTCTATGCATGGAGCATGCATCTGTTAGATGGCAAAAATTTAACCAGATATCATACTAATGTCACACCATATGTTGTGAAGTCCAACAGAGATGTCTTTTTTGGGCAGGTAAAGGAGTTTGTACTTCTGTGTTTCAACTGTTAAATTTAGCAGTTTGCCTACACTTCCAATTTAAATACCTATTTTTCAGACCTATTTCCGCAGCAGCTTGAATGTACATACTTGTCAGAAACCATGAACCAGACCGAGAACGAAGTACAGTAAAATCACACTTGTTTATTAATAAAAAAAAAAAAAAAGGCAAATGGAGTAAGAGCAGTCAAAGCATAGCCAGAGTCCAGTAACCGGATCGGGTAATCATCCAGGCCAGAAGTCAGGGATCCAAGTAGAGGAACAGCAAGCAGGATACGGAGCCAGAAGGGATGTCAGCAAAGCCAGTCTTTAAACAGGAATGCAGGAGAGGAGGTTTTTTGCAATGTGACCAAAGGCGAAGGCAGAGATCAAGTGAGCTGGACGGCTTTAAGTAGGCAGGACTGACGAGCAGAATCAACAACAGCTGGGTAACTGTGGAGAGAGATGGGAGCTGGCAATTAGCCGACAGCTGAGCGGCCACTCAGAGAAGGAAGGGCTGAGCCCAGCCCTGACAGTACCCCCTCCTCAACGACCCCTCCCCCTCACAGGACCACCGGGCTTGAGGGGAAAACGTCTATGGAACTCACGGAGGACAGGGGCATGTACGTCCGAGGATGAGACCCAAGAGCGTTCCTCTGGACCGTACCCCTTATAATGCACCAGGTACTGTATGCACCCACGGAACCTACGGGAGTCAACAATGGATTGTACTTCATACTCCTCATGGTTCTCAACCTGTATAGGGTGAGGACGTGGCACCGAGGTGGTAAAGCGGTTGCAGACCAAAGGTTTCAATAAGGAGACATGAAACACATTTGAGATGCGCATACTAGGAGGAAGGTCCAAGGCGTAAGCCACTGGGTTAATCCTGTGAAGGATACGGAAAGGACCAATAAACCGAGGTGCGAACTTCAAAGAAGGTACACAAAGTTGGAGGTTGCGAGATGACAGCCAGACTCTGCCCCTAACCTGGTAGGAAGGTGCAGGCAGGCGTCTGCAGTCAGCATGGAGTCTGTACCTATCGTTAGCATGTTGTAAAGTCTCCTGAACTTGTGCCCAAGTGGAACGAAGACCTCGGAGATGCTCCTCTAACGCAGGAATACTCTGCGGAACAAACGAGTCAGGCAACATGGAAGGTTGGAAACCATAATTCGCCATAAACGAGGACAATCGGGAAGCAGAATTCAAGGCACTGTTGTGAGCAAACTCTGCCCACGGTAATAGGTCTGACCAGTTGTTATGATAGTCAGAAATATAGCAACGTAGGAATTGCGACAAGGACTGATTGGCTTGTTCTGCGGCCCCAATAGACTGCGGGTGATACGCAGAGGAGAAAGTTGAATTCCCAACTGTGCACAAAAGGCTCACCAGAACCGGGAGACAAACTGACTACCCCTGTCCGAGACAATCACCTTGGGTAGCCCATGTAAGCGAAAGATCTCCCGAGCAAAAATGGAAGCCAGTTCCTTAGAAGTGGGCAACTTAAGTGGAATACAATGACTCATCTTTGAGAACCGGTCAACCACCATAGGATAAGTGTTGCCTTGAGATTTCGGTAACTCCACAATGAAATCCATAGACAGGTGGGTCCAGGGCCTCTCTCCATTGGGTATGGGTTGTGGGAGGCCCACTGGAAGGTGTCTTACTCTGAGCACACACGGAAAAGGCAGCTACGAAGGCAGTTACATCAGCCCGTAGACTAGGCCATCAGAATTGTTGGGAAATGGCCCAAACGAGTTGATTCTTCCCAGGGTGGCCAGCTGCCTTGGGAGAATGGTAAGTCTGGAGCACGGCAGTACGGAGACTCTCTGGGACAAAGCAGCGGTCACAAGGTTTCTCAGGAAGAGCATGGACCTAAGCAGCAAAAATTTTGTCACCCAAAGGAGAAGTAAGACTGGTGCGAACCGTAGCCAGAATACGATCAGGAGGAATCACAGGAACCAGAACCAACTCCAACTTGGAAGTGGAGGAAAACTGTTGTGTCAAGGCGTCAGCCCTTACATTCTTAGTACCAGGTAAGAATGAGACAATGACAATTAAAACTCGACAAGAAAAGAGATCATCGTGCCCTTCTGGGAGAGAGGCGCATAGCCTCATACAAGAATGTGAGATTCTTATGGTCAGTAAGAATGAGAACCGGCACAGTGGTACCTTCAAGGAGATGTCTCCATTCTTTCAGGGCTAAAATGATCGCCAACAGCTCTCTGTCACCAATCTCG
This sequence comes from Aquarana catesbeiana, assembly GCF_042186555.1. NCBI lineage: Eukaryota > Metazoa > Chordata > Amphibia > Anura > Ranidae > Aquarana > Aquarana catesbeiana. The sequence goes on along the minus strand of NC_133326.1, from coordinate 74,605,184 downwards.
TAATTGCACTCTGCAGGTGACAATTTCTTGGAAAAGTAGCCACACGGATGCATAGCGCTCTCAGAGTTAGGACGTTGAGACAGAAGGGCACCAACTCTAGTCTCAGAAGCATCAACTTCTAGGATAAAAGGCAACGTAGGATCAGGATGTGCCAACACAGGAGCAGAAACAAAGGCAGTCTTGAGACTCTCAAAGGCCTTAATGGACTCCGGAGGCCAACTCTGTGGGTTACCGTCCTTTCTCGTCATATCAGTCAGGGGCTTGACCAGAGACGAGAAGTTATGAATAAAGTTCTGATAATAGTTGGCAAAGCCCAGGAAACGCTGCAGAGGACGTAAACCCATGGGTCGGGGCCACTGTAGGACTGCCGAAAGTTTCTCTGGGTCCATCGAAAAAACCCAGAGGATATCATCGAGATAAATCACCACACATAACTGCAGCAAATCTCCGAGGACATTGTTAACCACTTGACCACTGGGCACTTAATCCCCCTTAATAACAAGACCAATTTTTAGCTTTCAGTGCTCTCACCTTTTGAATGACAATTACTCAGTCATGCAACACTGTACCTATATAAAATTTTTGTCCTTTTTTTCACACAAATAGAGCTTTATTTTGGTGGTATTTAATCACCGCTGGGTTCTTTATTTTTTGTGCTATAAAAGAAAAAAGACAGAAAATTCAGTAAAAAAATGAATTTTTCCTCGTTTCTGTTATAAAATTTTGCAAATTAGTAATTTTTCTTCATATATTTTGGCCAAAATTTATACCGTTACATATCTTTGATAAAAATAGCCCAAATTGGTGTATATTATTTGGTCTTTGTGAAAGTTAGAGTCCAAAAGCTATGATGCCAATAACTTAAAATTGATTACACCTGAAGTACTCACGGCCTATCTAATTTCTTGAGACCCTGCCAGAAAAGTACAAATACCCCCCAAATTACTCCTTTTTGGAAAGAAGACATTCCAAAATATTTAGAAAGATGCACGATGAGTTTTTGAAGCTGTCATTTTTTCCCACAATTCTTTGCAAAATCAAGATTATTTTTTTCTTTTTTCCACAAAATTGTCGTATTAGCAGGTTATTTTTCACACACAGCATATGCATACCACAAATTACACCCCAAAACATATTCTGCTATTACTCCCGAGTATGGCAATACCACGTGTGAGACTTTTACACAGCGTGGCCACATACAGAGGCCCAACAAGCACGGAGCACCTTCAGGCGTTCTGGAGCACCCATGCCAATTCTGACATTTCTCTCCTACATGTAAAAATCATCATTTATTTGCTAGAAAATTACATAGAACCCCAAAAGATTATATATATTTTTTTTAGCAAAGATCCTAGAGAATACAATGGCGGTCTTTGCAACTTTTTATCTTGCACGGTATTTGCGCAGGAATTTTTCAAACGTCTTTTTTTGGGAAAAAAAAAACAGTTTTGTGCTTTAAAAAAAAGACAAAACAGTAAAGTTAGCTCAATGTTTTTGCATAATGTGTAAGATGAAGTTATGCCAAGTAAATAGATACCTAACATGTCACCCTTCAAAATTGCACACGCTTGTGGAATGGCGCCAAACATTGCTACTTAAAAATCCCCATAGGCGACGCTTTAAAATTTTTTACTGGTTACATGTTTTGAGTTACAGAGGAGGTCTAGGGCCAAAATGATTGCTCTCGCTCTACCAATCGCAGCGATACCTCACATGTGTGGTTTTAACACCGTTTTCATATGTGGGCGGGACTTACGTATGCGTTCGCTTCTACATGCGAGCACACGGGGACAGGGGCGCTTTAAATTTTTTTTTTTTCTTTTATTGTTCATTTTACTTTAGTTTGACACTTTTTTCCAAAACATACATTTTTTGATCACTTTTATTCCTATTACAAGGAATGTAAACATCCCTTGTAATAGGAATATGGCATGACAGGTGCTCTTTACAGTGAGATATGGGGTCAGTAAGACCCCACATCTCACCTCTAGGCTGGGAAGCCTGAAATAAAAAAAAAAAAAAGATCCTGGCTTCGATCGTAGCGGTGAGTCCGTAGAAGCACCTGAGGGCGGCGGGAGGGGGGGGGGTCCCCTCTCGCCTCCCGTAAGAATGATCAAGCAGTGGAACAGCCACTATGATCATTCTTATGGTGTAGGGAATCGGCTGAAAAAGCTGATATCTGAATGATGCCTGTAGCTGCAGGCATCATTCAGATATCCCCGCACAAAGTCAAGAACATCGTATGATGGCCGGCGGGCAGGAAGTGGTTAAAACACATTTTTTTTTTTAACACAAAGTTGTCCATTTATACAATATTTCTAACACATAGCATGTACATACCAAAAATGACATCATAAAATAGATTCTTCTACTCCTCCTCAGTACGGCAATACCACATGTGTGAGACTTCCACAGCCTGGCCACATACAGGGGCCGAGTACAGCCGAGTATGACTGAGCATGGCTAAGTATGGCTGGGTATGGCAGAGTATGGCTGGGTATCACCGAGTATTGCAGAGTATGGCAGAGTATGGCTGGATATTGCAGAGTATGGCTGGGTATCCCTGAGTATTGCAGAGTATGGCTGGGTATTGCAGGGTATGGCAGGATATTGCAGAGTATTGCAGGGTATTGCAGAGTATTGCAGAGTAGCAACTAGCAACCGTTTACCGTGATCCGTGATGCGGACCCGGCGGTCACGGATGTTCTCGGGTGCGCGCACAAGGGGGTGCGCGAGAGCGGGATTCTGGGAGGACGTCAGAGTACGCCCTCCAAGGGTTAAGCAACCTCCCTGTAGCTGTCATTCGGCTATGGGCCGGTTGCTAAATGGGTAATAAATTCCTGGAAAACTGCCGGGGCGTTACAAAGGCCAAAAGGCATTACGAGATACTCATAATGGCCTGTTCTGGTATTAAACGCAGTTTTCCACTCGTCGCCCTCCTTAATCCTCACAGGATTGTAAGCCCCTCTCAGATCAAGCTTAGTGAAAACCGTTGCTCCCTTGAGGCGGTCAAATAACTCTGTAATCAATGGGATCGGGTAGGCATTCTTAATCGTGAAATGATTGAGACCTCTATAATCAATACAAGGTCTCAGTTCTCCGCTCCTCTTCTTCACAAAGAAGAAACCAGCACCAGCAGGAGACGAGGATTTGCGGATGAAACCCCGAGAAAGTGCGTCTGCAGCATACTCCTCCATGGCTTTATCCTCCTAGTTGACATAGGGGAAACCCGGCCATGAGGGGGAGTGGCACCAGGTTGGTCAATTGCACAATCATAAGGCCGGTTTGGAGGCAAACTACCGACTTGATCTTTGTCAAAGACATAGCTAAAATCACAGTACTCCTCTGGCAGGGAGGAGAGTAAAGAGGTAAATAGACTTTGGCTACCTTACGGAAGCATGTTTCACTGTATTGTGGTGACCAGGAGAGAACCTCAGCACGGAGCCAATCAAAAGAGGGGTTGTGCCTCTGTAACCAAGGATAACCAATAACCAGCGGAAACTTAGGAGAGGAAATCCCTTGGAATCGGATTATCTCATGGTGAAGAGCCCCTACCGGCCATGGATAATGGAACCATCTCATGAGTCACATGGGCAGGCTGTAGAAGTCTCCCGTCAAGAGCCTCAATGGCAAGTGGAATGTCACGCAGCTGCAGTGGAATCGAGTGCTTTGATACAAAGGCAGCATCAATGAACAGGCCTGCAGCCCCAAGAAAGGGTGACCGAAACCAGGGGCTTATCCTTCTGGATAACTGGGGACGACACAACACCACCTAAGGTCTGTCCATGACAAGACCTCAAGGTTCGGGTGTTCCCAGGACGGGTAGGACAAGACTTCAAAAAGTGACCTGCCTGGCCACAATAAAGGCACAATCTCTCTCTCCTCCTAAAGGCTCTCTCATCCGCAGAGAGACGCGTGAAGCCCAAGTGCATGGGTTCATCTTCACTGACCGACTCGGTACCAGTAGGCATGGGAGGTGAGGGAGGCACGGGTGGGACTGCAAAGCTCGGAGGCAAACGTACAGGAGGCTCCTGCAAGCGCTCCTTAAAAGAAAGTCTTTCTCTGAGTCTGGAGTCAATGAGGATGGCAAACGAGATCAAGCTCTCCAGCTCAGTGGGTATATCTCGGCTGCTATCTCATCCTTGATGGAATCCGAGAGACCATGAGAAAAAAGCAGCCACGCGGGCCTCATTGTTCCAAGCAACCTCTTCTGCCAGAGTACGGAACCCAATGGCGTAGTCGGCAACAGTTCTCGTACTCTGATGGACACGAGGCACTTGGCAGCAGAAGCGGAGCGTGCAAGAATGTCAAATACCCTTTTAAAGAAGGCCACAAACTCAGGGTAACTCAAGACAACAGGTTTTTGCGTCTCCCATAGAGGGTTAGCCAAGGCCAAGGCTCTCTCAGAAAGCAAAGATATCACAAACCCTACTTTGCTTCTGTCCATGGAAAATGCCTAGGGCAGAATTTCAAAGTATATCTCAAATTGGTTGAGAAACCCTGCATTGAACTGGATCGTCCCCAAATTGCTGGGGAAGCGGGGTGGAACCAGACATACCTCTTATAGAGGTAATACTCAAGGCGGGTGCCTGCACAGAGACTGGCGCAGCAGCAGGGACGGCCTGCAACTCAGGTTGTACTAGAGCAGCCACAGTGGGGGATTCCAGGTGAGTCGTGTGACTCAGAAGCGTTTGTAACGCCATTGCAAACTGATCCATGCGGTTATCTTGCTCATCCAATCTGGAAAAAATATTACCAACAAGTGGATTGACTGTATCTTCTGAATGCATGGCCTTCGCCTACTGTCAGAAACCATGAAAACAGACCGAGACAGAAGTACAGTAAAATCACACTTGTTTATTAATAATAATAAAAAGGTAAATAGAGTAAGTGTAGTCAAAGACTAGCCAGAGTCCAGTAACCGGATTGCGTAGTCAGCCAAGCCAGAGTTCAGTAACCAGAAAGGGTAATCAGCCAAGCCAGAGTTCAGTAACCAGATCGGGTAATCAGCCAGGCCAGAAGTCAGGGATCCAAGTAGAGTAACAGAAAGCAGGATAAGGAGCCAGAAGGGATGTCAGCAAAGTCAGTCTTTAAACAGGAACGCAGGAAATGGTTTCTTGTTATGTGACCAAAGGCAAAGGCAGAGATCAAGTGAGCTGGAGGGCTTTAAGTAGGCAGGACTGACTAGCAGAATCAACAACAGCTGGGTAACTGTGGAGAGAGATGGGAGCTGGCAATTAGCCGACAGCTGAGTGGCCAGCTCAGAGAAGGAAGGGCTGAGCCCAGCCCTGACAATACTGTATACAATGAGATAATTAGCTGCAATTTTAACTTTTATCCAGTACAATTCATTTTATGTTCATGATTCTTTATGAGAAATTCTGGCCACTGGAGATGCATGTGATCTTGTAAAAAATAAAATTGGGAGCTGTGGCCTCTCTGTGACTGAGTAGGGGGCAGCATTAGAGAACCAGGATACTGTACTCCAGACTAGCCTCAAATTTCCTCCTCTTTTTTGGATTTTGATGCTATCTACATGTCCTTGTAAAATCTGTATTTTTATTTCTATGCTCAAGTCGTCTGGTTCTTTTTTGCCTTTTAGACTTGGAACTGTCTGGTCTTAGACAGTCAGCTAATGGACAATGCTGAGCTTTCTTTGGGAGTTTCAAATTGGGTTTGAACTGACATTTTACTTTGTTATACTGTCTATTGCATTCCTTAACCCTGCACATTCAGATTTTCCTTGTGAAATATGGAACTTTTTTTTTTTTTTTTTAGGCCACACGCCTTTGCTGGAAAGCAGAAGTTTGTAAAAATAACCACAGCATTATTCAGAGATATACCATATTTCACAATATTTTCTCACAATATTTTCACAGCTGCAGATGCACTGTTTAAGTCCAAAGTTTTGGACACTGCTCCTACATTCTGCAAAGGTTTTGGTTTTCCAAGACCAAAATTTTTAAATAGCCCAGAAATTTTCTATAATAAGGAAATTGTGACCAAAAAATCCTGCTAAAGCAGCCCATTTTTTTTTTCATATTAGAGAGGAACTTCACTATACCAATTCTAAATGAAATATCAAATCCTTAAAGCGGAGCGCCGCCGAAAATTTTTTTTTTAAAAGTCAGCAGCTACAAATACTGCAGCTGCTGACTTTTAAAACATGGACACTTACCTGTCCAGGGCGCCCGCGATGTCGGCACCCGAGGCCGAAGCGTCTCTCCGTCCTCGGGTGCTGCCGCCTCCATCTTCGGTAAGGGAATCAGGAAGTGAAGCCGTGCGGCTTCACTTCCCGGTTCCCTACTGCGCATGCGCGAGTCGCGCAGCGCAATACGGATGGTCCTTGCTGCCTCTGGGACCCGTGTGTTTCCCAGCAGGCAGCGGGGAGGGAGCAGGAAGTGGCGTAAATAACCACAGATTCTGCGGCTATCTATGCCGGAAGTGGGTACAGATACCTGTAATATACAGGTATCTGTACCCCCCTCCCCCCTGAAAGGTGCCAACTGTGTCACCGGAGGGGGGGAGGAATCTTATGAGTGGAAGTTCCACTTTTGGGTGGAACTCCACTTTAACTCTTAAAAAATACTAGTTCCTGCAGTCCAGTATTTTATTCTTTGCAAGTGAAATTTTCAGTTATCCACTCTACTCCAACACCACCATCTTGAAACAAAATGTATTGCATGCACAGACACATATGGGAGGAGATTTACTAAAACTGGAGCACTCAGAATCTAGTGCAATTGTGCATGGTAGCCAATGAACTTCTAACTCCAGCTTGTTCAATTAAGCTTTGATAATAAAACCGGGAACGCTGATTGACCACCATGCACAGCTGCACCAGATTTTGCACTCTCCAACATTAGTAAATAACCACCATGACCTGTCTTCGCATGGGCGAGATTGCGCAAACTGCCTTTTGGGGATGTGTGAGGTGGACATTCCAAGGCGAGGATTCAGGAAATGAAGATGTAAAAACGAAAACAAAGCATTCGCATTAAAAAAGTGGTATTAGAGGCAAGGCATGAGGATGTAAATGGATGAGGGTTTGCTTTAAGTGAATGCATGCCAAGTAACACTAACGGGTATTTATCACAGACATCACAATACTCCCCTTGCCCAATGCCTTCATCTGCCTTTCTCTCCAGGAGGGCAGTACCATCTTTGTTCAGACGCTTATTTATTTTGTTTATTTATCTGTGTTCAGACTCTTATTTATCTCCTGAACTGCAATGCTGATTCAGAAAAGATGCAATCGTGCATCTTGGTGTCTCTTATCTTGTGACTTGCTATTAACTTCTGCAGTTGAGGACAACATCTCAGCTCAGCCTGGGCAGTCACCAGTCTAAATATCAATGACTGATTTCATTCTAAAATATTCAGCTTCATTCTATAAAAAAAAAACAAAACAAAAAAACAAACAAACAAAAAAAAACAGGATTTGTTTTGTTTTCCCACCCCTCGTTGTGTCATTACTTGGGGACATCTCTGTTTGGTAATGGATAAAGAAGCAGCAGCTTTGTCCATCAATGAACGTAAGAGAAAACAGGATTTTTTGTTACTCACCATAAAACCCCCTTCTCTGAGATCACTGACGAGCACAGCTGCTTCTTCTTTATCCATTACCAAAGAGGGTTTTATAGCCCCACCTACAAGAGTAGGACACTAGGCAGAAAAAAAGACTCTGCATCTCCTATGGGCAGTCCTCTCTGGGCTCTGCATTAGGCCTCCAGTCAGTCACAAGTATGGATGAGCCGAACACCACCACAAACCCCGCCCGCCCCCCCGGTTAAGTTCGCACTAGAACACGAATATGAGAAATCAAAAGTGCTCATTTTAAAGGCTTATATGAAAGTTATTGCCATAAAAAGTGTTTGGTGACCTGGGTCCTGTATCAATGCGCAAAAGGTTTTAAAGACTGGTGTTTTTTCAGGAGCACTGATTTTAATAATGCTTAAAGTGAAACAATAAAAATGAAATATTCCTTTAAATATCATGCCTGTGGGGTGTCTTTAGTATGCCTGTAAAGTAGCGCATCTTTCCTGTGTTTAGAACAGTACCACACCAAAATGACATTTCTAAAGGAAAAACATGTCATTTAAAACTGCTTGCGGCTGTAATGAATTGTCAGATCCCGACAATATAGATAAAAATCATTGAAAATAAATGGCATGGGTCCCCCCCCAGTCCATTACTAGGCCCTTTGGGTCTGGTATGGATATTAAGGGGAACCCTGCACCAAAATGTTAAAAAAAAAGTTGCGTGGTGGTCCCCCCAAAATCCATACCAGGCCCTTCAGGTCTGGTATGGATATTAAGGGGAACCTCGCCTGGTGGTTGTTGGGGTCTGCGGGCGGGGGGCTTATTCGCACCTGGAAGCCCCCTTTAACAAGGGGACCCCCAGATCCCATGTGGATGGGTACCAGGTACATTGTACCCCTACTCCTTCACAACAAAAAGTGTAAAAATTGTAAAAATGACAGTAAACAATTTGGGACAAGTCCTTTATTAAAAAAAAATCTTCGATCACAGCGTCCGACGAGCTGAAAAGAAAAGAAAAAAACGGAAAAGAAAAAAACTGAAAAAACTCCACCTCCACGCTGACTGGCTTTCTGCAATAACAGCTGTTATATAGCTGAGGGCGGGGCCACCCGGTGACGTAAACGGGTGACCCCACCCCCTCTGACGTTACTTTTTTTTCTCAGGTCGTCAGACACTGTGATCAAAGATGAATGGATATCACGGGACAGTTTTTTTTTTTTTTAATAAAAGACTTGTCCCAAATTGTCTACTGCCATTTTTACCATTTTGACACTTTTATTGGTGAATGAGTAGGGGTACAATTTACCCTATACCCATTCACATGGGGGGGGCCGGGATCTGGGGATCCTCTTGTTAAAGGGGGCTTCCAGATTCCGATAATCCCCCCACAGACCCCCACAACCACCGGGCAAGGTTCCCCTTAATATCCATACCAGACCTGAAGGGCCTGGTATGGATTTTGGAGGGACCACCACGCAGTTTTTTTTTTACATTTTGGAGCAGACCCGCACAACCACTGGGTAAGGGATGTGGGGATGAGGCCCTTGTCCCTATCAACATAGGGACAAGGTGCTTTGGGAGGAGGACCCCAAAGCATCCTCTCCATGTTGAGGGCATGTGGCCTGGTGCGGTTCAGGTGAGGGGGGGGTGCTCTCTTGTCCCCCCTTTTCCTGTGGCCTGCCAGGTTGCATGGCCGGATAAGGGTCTGGTGTGGATTTTGGGGGGGACCCCTTTGCCATTTTTTTTTAATTTTGGCTCGGGGTTCCCCTTAAAATCCATATCAGACCTGAAGAGCCTGGTATGGATTTTGGGGGGATCCCTACACCATTTTTAAAAAAATGTTGGCACAGGGTTCCTCTTAATATCCATACCAGACCTGAAGGGCCTGGAATGGATTTTGGGGGGATCCCTACACCATTTTTAAAAAAATGTTGGCACAGGGTTCCTCTTAATATCCATACCAGACCTGAAGGGCCTGGAATGGATTTTGGGGGGACCCACATACAATTTTTAAAAAAATTTTGGCGCAGGGTTCCCCTTAATATCCATACCAGACCCAAAGGGCCTGGTAATGGACCGGGGGTGGGGGGGGGTGGGAATAGAACTCATTCCGTTTTTTTCAATGATTTTTATCTATATTGCCGGGATCCGACAATTCATTACAGCCGCGAGAAGTTTTAAATTACATTTTTTCCTTTAGCAATGTCATTTTGCTGTGTTACTGTTCTAAACAGTAACACAGGAAAAATGCACTACTTTACAGGCATACTAAAGACACCCCCAGGCACGATATTTAAAGGAATATTTCATTTTTATTGTTTCACTTTAAGCATTATTAAAATCACTGCTCCCGAAATAACGGACATTTTTAACTTTTTGCATCGATATATGTCCCCTGGGGCAGGAACCGGGTCCCCAAACACTTTTTATGGCAATAACTTGGATATAAGCCTTTAAAATGAGCATGTTTTTCATGTTAGTGTCCCAAAGACTTTAACAGCGTTCCGTGGCTTTGGAATTTGCCGCGAACGCCACATATTGTTCGCTATTCGAACGTGCAAACACCCAATGTTCGAGTCGAACTTACTTTTGACTCGAACATTGGGCTCATCTTTGGTCACAAGCAGGGAGAATTTCCATAGAGGGGTGAGCGCTGTGTCCATTGAACACAGAGAAAGGTATTTTACCGTCACGCACACAAATTCATGTTCATTGACAGACACAGCTGCTGCTTCTTTATCAATTACCAAAAGAGGGATTTTCCGAAGCAGTGCCACAACGAGGGGTGGGCAAACCAACGAATGGAGACACAATATGCCAACACTCCGAACCACCCCAAGGGGTGCCGAAGCATCCTAAACAGCTGCCCGCAAAACCTTGCAGCCAGAACTAGCATCAGAGGACGCCAACAAAGCAACGTAAAGTGTGCACAACCAGGTGTCGCTTTGCAGACTTGAGAAACAGACACCTGCTGATGGGTGGCAAGGGACCCAGTGCACTGAACCAGGTAAGCTGCCAAGGGGGGGGGGGGGGGGGGGGAGCCCGCAGAACCGACCACTAGAGGGAGTACCCACACCACGTCCACAGATGGAAGGAAGGGGGCATCTACTTACTAATCCAGCGGAGCACGTGGGAAAGGCTCCTGCGACCGAACCTCCTCTCCACTGAAGAGGGGGGGGCTGTCAGCCAGGGGTAGCACTGTGACACGGACTATAGGTGCCTGGTCATATGTGTCCCCGCAAGACGTTTAACTCGCTGGCTGCGCCGCTCCATGGGGCATCGTCGCGGATGACCGAGCGCAGAGCTAACGGTCTGCACGCGCTCGCTGGTCAGACTGGAGTGACCACTGGATCTAGATTATCCAGCCCGTCGCCCAGACTGCCTGTTTATAGAAGATCTTCGCAGGAAAAAAGCCAAAATTCCATAAAGGGAAAAAAGATGTGGGACCACAATTCCCAGTAGAAAACAACACGTCCATACTCCTGAAGACACTTGGCAGAATGACTGGAGGCCTATAGCAGAGAGGGGTTTCTATGTCCGGAGAGGACTGCCCATAAGAGGCGCCAAGCCTTTTTTTCTGCCTAGTGTACTACTCCTGTAGGTGGGGCTATAAAACCCTGTTTGGTAATGGATAAAGAAGAAGCAGCTGTATCCGTCAATGAACGTAAGAGAAAGATATATTGCTGCTGCAGATTGTGACACATCAGAAATTGCTCATGCAGACTTGTAACATTACTGAGAAGTCCAAAAAAGTGACTTATTCCTCAAGATTTAAGTGGAATTTGTTTGGAAATCTCTTTATTCTCCACCTTTTAGACCATGGTACACTCATATTTTGAGTGTAACATAAGATGTTTGTAAGCTGAACCCCCCAACCTCTTACAGAATGTGGGGGTCCTTCTACTTGTAGGCAGCTGTCACTTTTCAATTTTGCATGGCTGTGTGGAGTTCAGCCCACACAGCCATGTCATTCATTCACAGAGATCTATGAATGAATGAACCACAAGTCCTGTCTGCCATTGCAGCAGACAAACTTGTAGTTATCAATGGAACATAAATGTGGTGATCACCGTTCTCATAGTCCATTGCAACTTCCTTCAGCTCTCTAACTGAAAGTCCGTAATCTGCTACAAACCAGGAGCTGGAGGAAGAGTGTGCATTGCACCCACAATCTACTAACTGGGGTTGCAATGAGTTGGAGGCTCAGTGCAAAAAAGTAACAAATGCACATTTATTCTGCAAACGTGAGTTCATTTTTTACATTTTGTTTGCAAAAAGGTGGACTTAGTCTTTATTAGGCAATGTATCTTGAGCCTGGAATAAAAGTTACTTTGAAAAGGACTTGCCGGTGTTCCTGTCACTTTGACATATTTTTGGTGGAGGAAAAAAAGCAGAAATGCTATGGGAAGTTGCTTTCAATCAGATTTTCAGCATGTAATATTTCACTTTGTCGTATTTCTATAGTTCATACTTTTATGTGAGGTCAGGGTATAAATCGCAGACAAAGTATTTCCATGAAATAAAAGGGGTTTATTTAAGTTACAAAGGTAAAACTAACAACGATTCTCTCTTTCCTATACATACGTTTAAATTGTCCTCAAAGAAGGCAATGTTATCAGAGAAAGGTGCATGAAATGCAATTATAATTTACAGTACAACACACACACACTTTTGCATTAAAAATAATTAGACAAGTCAAAGGAAAACAGTTAAATACACAGACAGTCTTGGGTAGCTTTTTAACAGTATGTATGTTTACAACAGTGAATTACATCAAAATTAAGACAACACTGCCTAGTATTTTACAAGCCAACAATATTTAACGCTGCATAGTTATACATATGCTGTGTAATAATTTAGTTTTTCTGACTATTCACTATCTGGCCACAGGAAGCCAAACATTCATTTTAAAACATGGTGCTGTGGAACCTGTCCGAGCAGTGGCCATATTTGGGTGCATCTTAATCAATGACAGATTGGGTGTCTAGCAGAATTTGATCAAACCCCAAAGTGTATTGAAAAAAAATCAACATAGCATGAATGCAGGAACTATGTTCACATTCACTACAACCAACACAGGTTTTATTAAATAAAAACAAGACCTAAAGCCATATTGTCAGGTGGTCAAAGTGGTAATGTGCAAAAAAGTCAAGTGTAAAGTAAACACTGCAGTTAAAATGATGTGCAAATTACAAGGATGAAACAACAAAACCATAAATAAATAAAAACAATTTTAAAAATTGACAATAAAAAGATACCCGCCAAGGAAATGAATGACTTCCTCTCATTTCTTGAAATCTTCAGAGTAAATTCCTAAAACCAGCTTCCATATATTTTGTATTGAATGTGACATTACGTACACACATTGCCTTCATTTATTACAGAATCCAAGGAAAATATAGACATGCTTTCTTAAGGTAAAAGTTTCAAAATTGGAAGCAAATGTTGGGAATAAATGTAAACAGTTAAAAATGTAAATAATAATAATAATAAAAAAAAAAAAAAAAAACCAAGCCACTCTAACTGTCCAATAGTGATTATAGGAGCACTGCGAATTATGAAATAAGAGTAGATTCTGAAGTTAATACGTTTTTTTGTATGTGCACTTGGCCCCAGTGATGCTCCAGTGCTGAGTGGCATGTTAATGCACATTACATGCAGGCATTTAAAATTAAATCAGTGGTGTTTGTAAACTTCTTAAAGCCACTGGATCCCTTTTTGAATCCATAGATTCCCTTTGTTTCTGGCAGTTTTATAGCCAGCAGACTGCTATCCATTAAGTTTCAGCACTGAATGAATTTCTGAACACAAAATAAATTGTAGCATCTAAACAATACATCTAAGCGATGCCAGCACTTTCAGTAGTATCTGCCGGGGCAGTATAGGCTTGTCAGCAATTTCTTCATTTGCACCATCCTACTCTCCTTTACCAAGAAGACAGACATGATTATCTATCTTTTACAGCAGCATTAAACCTGGTTCCATAGTAAGTAACCTTTACACTGGTATTCTAAAGTTTCTAGCTCCTTGCTAACTCTTCCTACAAGTGTTGCAGCAGTGGGAGACTGGTCTGTAATGAAACAGCTTAAAGAATATCAAATATGCCAGATTGGGTCTTCAAAGCATTAGGCAACACCCTCATTTTCAGAGTGCCATCTGCTCCACAGGAGAAGATACGTGTGTTTTCGCCTACTTCTATCTGCATCACACCTGCACCAATATTACGGAATAACGATTGCTTGGCATGCTCATTCTTAAAGGAGTGAATCAGACCATGGCCCGTCAACTTCCACACCTAAAGCGGAAAATAAAAACATGTTATTAAATTGCTGAGACTCTGGCCAACAACAATTATGCCAGATCATTACAAAGACAACATTTTTTTCTCCAAAATTTTAATATACTCTACCTTCATGTTACCCTCTGCCGAGCCAGTAACAAAGCATTCTTCAGAGTTGTCCAGTGCCAGAGCTTTAACTGCTGAATCATGAGCCTGGAAAGTGTGAAGCATTTGTCTTTGTCGAATGTCAAAGATACAGATGAATCCTTTTCTGCCACCAGTAATAAGGAGCTGTTGTTTTGTTGCATACTGAAGTACTGTGGCCCCATTATCATGGCAATTGAATGCTAAAGTGTAGAGGAAAAAAAAAACTGATTAAAATGTCTCAAATTACTTAACATATTTCATTCTAAACCTATTGAAAGGCAACACCAGTCAGCCTATACAACGGAGAATCAGTGGAGCTGTGTGTCAGCATATTCATTCATCTGTACATTCTAATTCCTTTGACTCCCCATTTGGATATTTCCTATATGTTAATTCTAGCAATATGACATGTTCCTTCATCTCTCTCTCTCTCTCTATATTCACTCCAAAGGAATCAGCAACTCGCAAAAGACGAGACATACTCACAGAACCTGGCCTCTTAGCAGATACCATACATTTTAGGCCTCCAAGGAGATGGGATGCTGGCTAGAAGATATTGGCACCAAACTATTTATGACAATGTCATCAGCTAGATCTCAGCAGAATATACAAACTAAATATAACTATGTCCCTTGAGAGCTGCTATATGTTTTGTTAATATAAATCTCTAACACAGGTGGGTGTTCAATGTATATTTAACACATTATCTGTAATAACCTAATAAAGCTGTGCACCATGTGATTCTCATGCTCATCATTATATAAAGAACATCAAAACCTGTGTCGTGCTAGTGTGTTCATTAATAAACTTCCTATCAATCACATGTAAGACTCTGTATACTGTAACAACCAATGTCAGAACAAAAAATGTAAAAAAATATATAACTGTTAAAAAATATATACAAGAAGTGCATTCATATACAGTAGTTCCAATACAATTATATCCTCAATAACAAAAAAGAAAGGGCGCATGCAGCGATCGCTGCTATATTGTAACCGCGAGTGTTACAATGTATCAGACTGTCATTTTACAAATGAATGGAATCTCTATACAGGTTCCTCATTCATTCAAATAAAGTGCTGCAGAGAAAGGGACTGTCTACAGTCCCTTTCTCTGTCTCAAAAAAAGAGATATGGAGGTCTGTTTAGACCTCTGATATCTCACCAAAGACTCCCCCCCCCCCCCCCAAAAAAAAAACAATAAAAAAAATGACAGTAAAAAAAACAAAAAACAAACATAGTGGAAACGAACCGCCTGTCCATTTCCATCGGATGCCATCAGATCTGATCTGCTAGATGGATGGGGAAATGGAATCTCTATCCGTCTGTTTTTAGCGGACTGGATGGGATGCAGGCGGGTGTAAACGGACACATGTCCATTTACATCAGTTTCTCCATAGAGAACATTGGGTGGTCCGATTGGGCCTATCTGAAAAACAGACAGGCAGACCCGATCGGTCTGCTTGTGTGAAAGGAGCCTAAGCCTTGTTCACACAGGCCACACACAGCGTTCCTTTACAGGGATGCACAGGTGCTCCGTGAATCTCTGTGCAGGCCGTCCCATTGATGTCATTTGGGATGTATCAACTGCACGAACAGAACCGTTGCTCCCAATTTTACATCCATGTAAGTCTGCATGCATGTCCCTGAGCTCACACTGCCTGCATTCAGGGTCATGTACCCACAAGGATGTCAGATTGGGAACAGCAGCTATGCCTGTGCAGATACTGCATCCCAATTGACATTAATAGGACTGCCTGTATGGGGATGCACAGAACGCCTGTGCATCCCTGTGCGGGTAAACTCCTCCACGGGCGTACACTTTAGTATGCCACATGTGAACGATGCTTTAGTACTAATTTAGCAGGAATTTTGTAAGTTACGTTGTGCTTATGTGCACTATTAATGAATTTAGTGTATTTTTAGTGAAAATAGCGATATGATGAACATTTGTGCAATTATTGCGGGGCCCAAAAAATCAGTAGCACTTTTTTTTATTCTACAGGTCATGTGCTTTTAGAAAATGTCTAGTTTGAGGGGTCTTTACAAGCTCTGAAGTGAAAAATGAAAACCTCCAGATGTTTAGAGAAACATTTGGGTACGTTAACCATTTTGCAAAAATGTAAAATTTACAAATATTTGTTATTTATTAACTCCATACAGGTTAAGCTTTTAAATTTAGTAGGGATTTAGCAGGAATTTTGCAAATTTAGCTGTGTTTTTTTATCTGTTAATATTGGTTTTAGTGTATTTTTTGTGAATATATTGGTATGATAAACATTTGCACAAATACCGCGGGGTCTAAAAAATCAGTAGCACCTTTTTGTTCTAGAGGTCATATGCTTTTAGAAAATATATGGTTTTGGGGGTATTTCACATATTGTGAATGCTGTAAAGGGAAAAATTAAAACCTTCAGATTGTTCGAGAAATTTGGATATTTACACTTTTGCGTCTGTTCAATTTTCACCATTTCACAAAAAATGTAAATTTTAAAAAGTTACAAATATTTGTTATTTATTAATTCAATACAGGTTAGGCTTTTATATTTAGTAGGAATTTTGTAAAATTTGCTGTGTTTTTATCTGCTAATAATGGTTTTAAATGTTTTTGTTTGTAAATATATTAGTTTGATAAACAATTGTGCAAATATCGTGGGGCCTAAAAAAAAATCAGTAGAACCGTCTTTTTATACCACTGATCATGTGCTTTCAGAAAATATATTGTTTGGGGGGTCTTTCACAAATTCTGAAGGCTATAAAGTGAAAAATAAAAATGCAAAGGAAAAATTGCAAAAACGGTCTGGCCACCTGAGTGTACAAAATGGAGCACAGGGCCAGGCAGCGAAAGGGTTAAAATGGACTATGATCTATAATCTTTCGGTGTACTGAATGACTGTTCTCCTCAGTTTATTACCCTCCTCCTCCTTTTGCTCTGCTCCATACCATGCAAAAAAACACTGAAAACAGTGCTTTATCCTTTAAAATGATTAACTTCCAAATACAAATAAAATGCACTCACACTGTATGGGTGCTCAATCACACCAAATACATCCAGCCTTCCTGTAAGTATAGCAATTTTGTGAAATATCGCTTGTGTGAATAACCGCACTTGCCATGTAAATTTGAGCCTCGTGACTTCATCCAAGCCCTGCCCCTACGTGTTTTGTCACCAGGCACGTGACTTCCTCATAATTTCTCATATATTTTTTCACATTTTTTGTTGTTCTGATATTGGTTGTTATACTGAGGCTTACATATGATTGATGGGAAGTTTATTAATGAACACACTGGCATGGCATGAGAAAATACAAACTAGCCAAGGCTTCTGCTGCAGGATAAGTCAGCTGGGGGTTAGAAGACAAATGTTTGCACAGGTCAAAAAGTGCTTAAAGATATAGGATTATCACTTTGTCCTATTTAGATTGGCTGCTCATAAGTTAAATATCTCTTGTCTATATAAGCAAGGGTAAAATACAGCCTGCATGGAACATTCTCAATCACCAACCATCCATATTTGAGGAAAAATTACAACATTAACCAGTTTAAAATTGGTATAGGATGCCTGCTTATTATTATAACAACAAAAATTGTACAATAGAGTATTGCATCATTATTCAATATTTTCTTTTTTTAAATAAAATGTAGTTATATGTATCCTTTTTCTACAGCATGTACTACTAAAACACCTGAAAGGGAGCTATGGAGTTTACATTTGTTGGCGCTGGAAGCTTTGGCAGCTAGTATAATACTGGCATTAACAAACTCACCACCTATAAATTGACTGCTACTGTTCTGTCAACGTACAACCCTAAAACTACAATGCTAACAATATAAAACAGATTTAACGCATTTGTTTGTTTCTCCTATATTTGGTTAATTACTACAACATAGTAAGAATGACCTAAAATAAAAATCTGCATCGCTGCATCATTTTCACACTGATGCGGTGCGATTTGACCACAGTGTAGGTGTAGTGACGTGTACCTGCGGGTCTGCTGCAGGTTAGCGTACCAGAAAACCATAACTCCATGGAAAAGTGCAACTGCACTGTAGCAAAACCGCACCACACCAGTGTGAAAGAAGCCTACCTTGTAGTACAATATATTAGAGAAAACTGGTAACTTTTTGCATGTAACGTTTTGTGACAACAAAAACTGCTTTGTGGAGATGCTAAAATGTTTTTTATTCACAGCACTACTAAGGCTCGATTCACACCTATGCATGTTGCTTTTGAGCGTTTTTGGAGGTTTTTTTTTTATGCTTGGCACGTTTTTGAGCAGCGTTTTTGTAGCGTTTTTGCGGCGTTTTTGCCGCGATTTGCGTTTGTGCGTTTTTTTTTTTTTTTTCATTTTTTTTTTTTTACAGTCTTAAAAAAAAATTACAAAAAAAAAAAAAAAAACCGGCAAAAACGCACCAAAAACGCATCAAAAACGCTGCAAAAACGGTGCACTTGCGTTTTTGATGCTTGTCCATTGAAATCCATTACATGCAAAACGCTGCTTTTTGCATGAAAAAAAAGTCCCCGACCCTTTCCAAAAACGCAGAGATACAAAAAAGCATTGATGTGAACATGTTCCATAGGAACCCATGTTAAAAAATTCCCATGCATTTCTGCAAAATGCAAAATGCATAAAAAAATGCGCTAGTGTGAATGGAGCCTTAAAGAGGAACTGCAGTCTGCTCACATAATTTGTAATGAAAACATCTTTGCCATTCTGAAGCTTCCCTCCAACCACTTTGCATATTATTTTATATATACTGTGATTCTGTATGTCCAAATATACTGCAGAAATCTCCCTCCACCGAATCTGGCTGCAACCATTTTAACTGGGGGCAGCTGAAGCTGCTGCATGTTCACTTCCTGGATTAACACAGACACACCTCCAACTCTTCAGCTCTCATTGGCCCTCTTATGACTCATCCCCCCCCTCTCTTCCTGGCTAACTCTCACGAGAGCGAGAGGAAGCAGTGCATGATGTCATAAGCCTAGGCTTTTTACCAGACAAAAAACAGGACGTGGTCTGTATAAGGTATTTACTGACAGAAAATGTTTTATTACCCAAAGTTAAAACAGCAAGGGCAGAAGATTTAATAGATGGAAAGTTGAAAAAATGACTGAAGTTCTGCTTTAAGACAAAAGTTGTTGCCATATTGCAAAAATTTCCAACACAAGTGATTTTTACATATTTCTATAGATATATAGCTTACTTACCATGGACAAGACTGTTACTAGGTGATATTAACGTGTCCCAGAGGCAAACATTTCTAAAGCAAGAACAAAAAGTAACGCACAGTTAACAAGGAGTGTGTGACAAGTGAAAAGGTTGAAGTATGGCAACAGAAACTACCATCTCCTGTGCCAAGTGTACACCGACTGCATAACATGATAGTTACCTCCTGACAGCTCAATTATTTTAGCTTTTTTCATTAGGCAGATTGCCAGCGCGTGCATGGGGGCTTACCCAGCCACTTTCAGGACAGCCTCATCTTAAAGGCAAAACAATAACAAATGGATAAAGCAATTCAAAATTGGAGTTTCAGTACAACCACTTTAGCTCCAGGTTTTACCCCCTTCATGGACCAGGCCATTCTTTGCTATTCTGCACTGCGCTACTTTAACCGCTTCCCGACCAACCGCCGCAGTTATACTGCGGAAAGTTGGCTCCCCTGCGCGAACCGTTGTAGCTATACGTTGGCTCGCAGGGTCGGGATAGCGGGCTGCACAGCGGGGGGTGCCGGCCACAAGCGATCGTGAGCAGGAGAGACAGAACAGGGACGAGTGTATATAAACATACACTTCCTTGTTCTGACAGGAGTGACAGATTGTGTGTTCCCATTAGCTAGGAACCACAATCCATCATTTCCTCTAGTCAGTCCCCTCCCCCTTCGGTTAGAATCACCTCCCAGGGAACACATTTAACCCCTCAAGCGCCCCCTAGTGTTAACCCTTTCACTGCCAGTGACATTTTTTACAGTAATCAATGCAATTTTTATAGAAATTATATATATTAATATATAAAAATCGCAGATCGTCGCCATTACTAGTAAAAAAAAAAAAAAAAATAATAAAAATGCTATAAATCTATCCCCTATTTTGTAGACGCTATAACTATTGCGCAAACCAATCGATATACGCTTATTGCAATTTTTTTTGTACCAAATATATGGAGAAGAATACATATCTGCCTAAATTGAGGAAAAAAAATATTTTTTATATATTTTTGGGGGACAGTTATAGCTAAAAGTAAAAAATAATGCGTTTTTTTTTCAAAATTGTCACTCTGTTTTTGTTTATAGCGCAAAAAAAAAAAATAAACGCAGAGGCGATCAAATACCAACAAAAGAAAGCTCTATTTGTGGGAAAAAAAGGACGTCAATTTTGTTTGGTACAACATTGCACGACCACGCAATTGTCAGTTAAAGCAAAGCAGTACCGAATCAGAAAAAGTGCTCTGGTCAGGAAGGGGGTAAGTTCTTCCGGGGCTGAAGTGGTTAACTGGTAATTGCGTGGTCATGCAATGTTGTACCCAAAAGAAATTTATATCATTTTTTTCACACAAAATAGAGCTCTCTTTGGTGGTATTTGATCACCACTGTTTTTTGTTTTTTTTGCGATATAATTTAAAAAAAGAAAAAAAAAAAAAAAAAAAGTTTGGAAAAAAAAAAAAGCTTTTTTACTTTCTGCTATAAAACATCCAACAACATTTTTTTTAAGAATCCAATTTCTTTATACATTTTGGTCAAAATGTATTTTACGTTTTTGATAACAAAAAAATTCAATAAGTTTATATTGATTGGCTTGTGGGAAAGTTATAGCGTCTACAAATGATGGTACATAGACTGGAATTTTTTCCTTTTTTTTTTTTATACCAATAATGGCAGCAATCAGCGACTTATTATGGTACTGCAATAGTGCGGCAAGCAATCTGACACTGGGGGGGGGGGGGGGGGGGGGGGGACTGACTAAATGCCACTGACATCACTAGTGACACAAATACTGTGATCATACCTTACACTGTCACTGTACTAATGACACTGGCTGGGAAGAGGTTAACATCTAGGGCAATCAAGGGGTGCCTATGTGTAATGCGTGCTGCTTTTACTACTATAGCTCTGTGTTTCTCATACCGGAAGCAAGAAGGATTGGCTTGAATACTAGGATACTTGGTCCCCATGTAGTGTAAGAAAAAGCAGTATTTTCAAAGCCTCATAATTGCCCTTCAATGACTGTCATGAATATTACAATGGGAACCAGCATCTCTACTTTCCTATCAAAACTGACCACGCTAGGCATAAGAGCACTGTGTGGTCAGTTCCCTAGCTGTGCTGCTGTTTCTTTTCTTTCTATTTTAAAGTAAATGGGTTGTTTTACAAGGTGAGGGTTAGCATTAACTTTAACTGCACCTTAACTACTCCTATAGCATTTATGGCATCTTAGTGAAGCATTTATAAAGTGTTAGCTGGGTTCTGGAGTAAAGACAGTGGAGGGTTCCTGTATCCCAGTGGGAAATATAGAACTAGGACTGAGCAGTTCCAGCCACTTCCTGTTCGTGTAGCACCCGTGTGACCATAACCCAACCATACCTCGAAGCAGATCATTTCCTCTACATCACCTCCCCCTAGAAAAACAACACTTTCATGGACATTTGACAAGCATTCTTGATGCGTTTTCAATGCTACAAAAAACACGTCACTCATCATAAATGCTTTAAGTATGTTAATGAGCATTGCATCAACCTTTATAATCAACACATGCATGAAAGGAATGCCCTCAACTGAAACAGTAGATTATATAGTGCATGAATGACTAGGTCCACCAGTGGCAACAACTGATATCTTTTTGAATTCTTCCTCCACAATACAAGAAAGTAAAAATCCCAGGAAGGATGACTAACCTCTCGGAGATGGGCCAGTCAAAAAAAAAAAAATTTTTTAATAAATGATGTTGGACAAGAAAGCCTGGCTCACAGTCTCTGCTCTAATTCACCCCAAAGCTGTTCTATCGGGTTGAGGTCAGGACTTATCCATGTCTTTATGGACCTTGCTTTGTGCACTCGTGCAGTCATGCTGGAACAGGAAGGGGCCATCTCCAAGCTGTTCCCACAAAATTGGGAGCATATTGTTCAAAATGTTTTGGTATGCTGATGCCTTAAGGCTACTTTTACACTGAGGCCTTTTTCAGGTGCTAAAGGGCTAAAAAAAAAAGTCTCCCTGCCTCTCCAGTGTGAAAGCCTGAGTGCTTTCACAGTGGAACAGTGCACTTGCAGGATGTAAAAAAAAAAAAAAGTCCTGCAAGCAGCATTTTTGGGACGTTGCGGGAGCACCGCTCCTAAAATGCCCCTGCCATTGAATACAATGGCCAGTGCTGCCCAAGCGCTATTAACCCTTTTTCGGCCGCAAGCGGGGTTAAAAGCGCCTTGCTGGCAGCCGAAAAGCGCTGCTAAAACGATAGTAAAGTGCCGCTAAAAATAGTGGCGCTTTACTGCTTATGCCCTCCCCCCGCCCCAGTGTAAAAGCGTTCCCTTCACTGGAACTAAGGGGCCAAGCCCAACCCCTGAGAAACAACCCCCCCTCCACCAAATGATTTGGACCAGTGTACAAAGCAAGGTCCATAAAGACATGGATGAGCAAGTTTGGGGTGGAGGAACTTGACTGGCCTGCACAGAGTCCTGACCTCAACCCAATAGAACACCTTTGGGATGAATTAGAGCAGAGACTGAGAGCCAGGCCTTCTTGTCCACATGAGTACCCGACCCCACAAATGCACTTCTGGAAGAATGGTTAAACATTCCCATAGACACACTCCTAAACCTTGTGGACAGCCTTCCCAGAAGAGTTGAAGCTGTTATAGCTGCAAAGGGTGGGCCAACTCAATATTGAACCCTACGGACTAAGGCAGGCCATACATGGTTGAATTCTGAATGAATTTTCTTTTCAAAATCAGAAATTTTGTGCGTTTTGTGATCCGATGATGCCACCATTGATTTTTGAAATTTGACCAACCAAGCCTTCAATTTCACCTCATGTTGCTACAGGAAAGACTTTTACATGTCTGTGAATTTTCTTTTCTTTCCGGGAATTTTCTTTTCTTGCACTCATGTGCACTCCTTTTTCAATTATATTTCTCACACGATTTTCCCATCATTGATTAGAAAATCATTCGCTTTTCAAAAAATTTCCAACATGTCCGATCACTCAAATTCGAGAGCTGCACAAAAATTGGCCGTTGCTCTGTCCTACTAATGGTGCGAAATTCAAAACAAAAATTCTTTGAAAAGATATTCGAAAGAAAATTTGTTCGGAATTCGAACCATGTAGGGCCTGCCTAAGACTGGGATGCCATTAAAGTTCATGCACGTGTAAAGGCAGACTTCCCAATACTTTTGGTAATGTAGTGTGTATATATCTTTTTTTGTTATTACTGTAGTATGTGGAAGTGGAACAGAGCTACAGTGTATCTGGAAAGTATTCACAGTGCTTCACTTTTTCCACATTTTGTTATATTACAGCTTTATTCCAAAATGGATTAAACTATTTTCCTCAAAGTTCTACAAACAATACCCTATAATGACAACATGAAAAAAGTTTTTTGAAATCTTTGCAAATTTATTAAAAATAAAAAATGACGAAAATCAAAATATTCACAGCCTTTGTTCAATACTTTATTGATGCACCTTTGGCACCAATTACAGTCTCAAGTCTTTTTGAGTATAATGCTACAAGCTTGGCACACCTATTTTTGAGCAGTTTCTCCCATTCTTCTTTGCAGGACCTTTCAAGCTCCATCAGGTTGGATGGGGAGCGTTGGTGCACAGCCATTTTCAGATCTATTCAGAGATGTTTAATCGG
Organism: Aquarana catesbeiana; assembly: GCF_042186555.1. NCBI lineage: Eukaryota > Metazoa > Chordata > Amphibia > Anura > Ranidae > Aquarana > Aquarana catesbeiana. Next base: position 74,581,368 of record NC_133326.1, on the reverse strand, counting down.
GCTCAAGTCTGGGCTCTGGCTGGGCCACTTAAGGATATTCAGAGTTGTCCCGTAGCCACTCCTTTGTTATCTTGGCTGTGTGCTTGGGGTCATTGTCCTGTTGGAAGATGAACCTTTGCCCCAGTCTGAGGTCCAGAGTGCTTTGGAGCAGGTTTTTATCAAAGATGTCTCTGTACATTGCTGAATTAATCTTTCCCTCGTTCCCGACTAGTCTCCCAGTTCCTGCTGCTGGAAAACATCCCCACAGCATGATGCCGCCACCACCATGCTTCATTGTAGGGAAGGTATTGGCCAGGTGATGAGTAGTGCATGGTTTCCTCCAGACATGATGCTTGCCATTTGTCAGGGCTGGGCTCAGCCCTTCCTTCTCTGAGCTGGCCGCTCAGCTGTCGGCTAATTGCCAGCTCCTATCTCTCCACAGTGACTCACCTGTTGATGATATCCTGCTAGTCAGTCCTGCTTACTTAAGCCGTCCAGCCCAGATCTTCTCTGCCTTCGTCTGGTCAACATCACAGAGACTCTCTCCTGCGTGCCTTTTAAAGACTTGCTTGGCCGACGTCCCTTCTGGTTCCAGATCCTGTTTGCTGTTTCACTACACTGATTCCTGGCTTCCTGACTTGTCTGACTATGCATTCCGGTTACCGAACTTTGGCTATGTTTTGACTAAGTTTGTTCTATTTGCTTTTTATTATTATTATTAAACAAGTGTTACATAGTAGGTGAGGTTGAAAAAAGACACGTCCATCAAGTCCAACCTATGTGTGTGATTATATGTCAGTATTACATTGTATATCCCTGTATGTTGCGGCCGTTCAGGTGCTTATCTAATAGTTTTTTGAAACTATTGATGCTTCCCGCTGAGACCACCGCCTGTGGAAGGGAATTCCACATCCTTGCTGCTCTTACAGTAAAGAACCCTCTACGTAGTTTAAGGTTAAACCTCTTTTGTTCTAATTTTAATGAGTGGCTACGTGTCCTGCTAAAACTCACTTTGCGAAAAAGTTTTATCCCTATTGTGGGGTCACCAGTATGGTATTTATATATTGAAATCATATCCCCTCTCAAGCGTCTCTTCTCCAGAGAGAATAAGTTTAGTCCTCCAACCTTTCCTCATAACTAATATCCTCCAGACCCTTTATTAGCTTAGTTGCCATTCTTTGTACTCGCTCCATTTCCAGTACATCCTTCCTGAGGACTGGTGCCCAGAACTGGACAGCATACTCTAAGTGTGGCCGGACCAGAGTCTTGTAGAGCGGGAGAATTATTGTTTTATCTCTGGAATTAATCCCCTTTTTAATGCATGTCAATATTCTGTTTGCTTTGTTAGCAGCAGCTTGGCATTGCATGCCATTGCTGAGACTATCATCTATTAAGACCCCCAGGTCCTTTTCCATCCTAGATTCCCCCAGAGGTTCCCCCCCAGTGTATAGATTGCATTCATATTTTTGCCACCCAAATGCATTATTTTACATTTTTTTTACCTAAACCTCATTTGCAATGTAGTTGCCCACCCCATTAATTTGTTCAGATCTTTTTGCAAGGTTTCCACATCCCGCGGAGAAGTTATTGCCCTGCTTAGCTTAGTATTGTCTGCAAATACAGTGATTGAACTGTTTACCCCATCCTCCAGGTTGTTTATGAACAAAATAAATAGGATTGGTCCCAGCACAGAACCCTGGGGGACCCCACTACCCACCTCTGACCATTCTGAGTACTCCCCATTTATCACCACTCTCTGAACTTGCCCTCATAGCCAGTTTTCATCCAAGGAACTCACCCTATAGTCCATGCCAACGGACCTTATTTTGTACGGTAAACATTTATGGGAAACGGTGTCAAATGCTTTTGCAATTGTGATTAAACTGTACTTCTGTCTCGGTCTGATTCATGGTTTCTGACACCATTCAGGCCAAAGAGTTATTATAATTATACAGGATTTATATAGCGACAACAGTTTACGCAGCCTGCGCTTTACAATATAAAAAGGAGACAATACAGTTATAATACAATAAAATACAAGAGGATTAAGAGGGCCTGCTCAGAAGAGCTTACAATCTAATAGGGTGGGGCAGGTGGTACAAAAGGTTGTAACTGTGGGGAATGAGCTGATGGAAGTGGTAAAAGATTAGTTGGAGACGTGATAGGCTTTCCTGAAGAGATGAGTTTTCAGGGATCGCCTGAAGGTAGCAAGAGTAGGGGATAGCCAGACAGGTGGATGTAGCGCGTTCCAGAGGATGGGAGAGGCTCTGGAGAAATCCTGGAGACGAGCATGGGAGGAGGAGACTAGAGAGCTTGAGAGTAGGAGGTCTTGAGAAGAGCGGAGAGGACGATTTGGGTGATATTTGGAGACAAGATTGGTGATGTAGCTCAGGGCAGAGTTGTGACTGGCTTTGTATGTTGTGGTTAGTATTTTGAATTTAATTCGCTGAGTGATTGGGAGCCAGTGTAGGGATTGGAGGAGAGGGTTGGCAGAGACTGAGCGGTTGGTAAGGTGGATATGTCAGCAGCATTCATAATAGACTGAAGAGGGGATAGCCTATGGAGAGGCAGGCCAATGGCGAGAGATAACAAGGGAGTGAATGAGGAGCTTGGTGGTTTAATTTGTTAAAAAGGGGCGAATTTTAGAGATGTTATGGAGGTGAGTTCAATCTTTGTTTCATCAGACCAGATAATTTTGTTTTTAATGTTCAGAGACCTTAAGGTACTTTTTGGTAAACTCCAGGCAGGCTGTCATGTGCCTTTTACTAGAGGAGTGGCTTCCGTCTGACCACTCTACCATACAGGCCAGATCAGTGGAGGGCTGCAGAGATGGTTGTTCTTCTGGAAGGTTCTCCTCTCTCCACAGAGAAATGATGGAGCTCTGTCAGAGTGACCATCGGGTTTTTGGTCACCTCTCTAAGGCACTTCTCCCTCGATCGCTCAGTTTGGCCAGGCGGCCTGCTCTAGGAAGAGTCCTGGTGGTTCCACACTTCTTCCATTTAGGGATACTGGAGGCCACTGTGCTTATTTGGACCTTCAATGCTGCAGACATTTTTCTGTACCCTACCCCAGATCTGTGCCTCAATACAATTCGGTCTCGGAGGTCTACAGGCAATTCATTGCACTTCATGGCTTGGTTTGTGCTCTGACATGAACTGTTAACAGTGGGACCTTATATAGAGAGGTGTGGGCTTTTCCAAATCATGTCCAATTAACTGAATTTAACGCAGGTGGACTCCAATCAAGTTGTAGAAACATCTCAAGAATGATCAGTGGAAACAGGATGCACCTGAGCTCAATTTTGAGTGCCGTGGCAAAGGCTGTGAATACTTATGTACATGTGATTTTTTTGGTTTTCATTTTTATTAGATTTCAAACAAAAACTTCTTTCACGTTGTCATTATGGGGTATTGTTTGTAGAATTTTGAGTAAAATAATGAATATAATCAATTTTGAAATAAGGCTGTAACATAACAAAATGTAAAAAAAGTGAAGCACTGTAAATGCTTTACAGATGCACTGTAGGTGTGTCTATCAAGAAACTAGATGCACTATGGGTCCAGCATGTGACAAAAAGGCGAGGAATTAATGTCATGAAATGTTGGTGGTGAAAAAACATTAGCAACCTCCACTAAGATGTCCGATTCCGTTTTGCCTCCTACAAATGTAAGTGCGCTGGGCAATTCATTTTGAAACCCAAGGATAAAATAAGGGGGCTGCATTTACAGATGGTATTATAGCCATTGCAGTAGATCAGACATAATGGCAGAAAAATTCTGCTTTCATCAGACAGATCACATATTGTGCAGTCTGAGGGGAGGGAGCTCAAATTAGGGGGATGGAGCCGTATCACTGTGCTACCTTGCTCTGGAACAATGAAACTTCTATCAACCTAAAATAAACTTGGGAGTTTCCTCAGGGCTTGCAGTGGAATTCGCCCTATTTGTCCCATTTCCTCCTGCTCCAAAGCACCTGTAATTTGCCATTGCTAAGTGGGGATCTTTCCTGCAGGATACTCAAAAAATAAATGCAGACTGAAGGGGGGGGGGGGGTTGGTCAGCATGTCCGATATGAAGAATTGGCAATTGGCTCTATATGAGTTGCTGTGGATGAGGCTCTGAGGTATTAGGTGACAGGAGACACAGCAAATGAATGGTCAGCTTCTGTGATTGGTGGAAGATGACAGCTGAATTGCACAGTTAGGAGTCTTACAGACAACATATTACTAGCCAGAGAGGAACTTCTGGTAGTAACGTGGAAGAAATGGCCACCAAATTTAAATACATAGAAAGTATAATAGTGTTACCTATAAGGACAAATAAAGTGATACCATTATAGCTAGGGACAAAACACAAAGGTGTAGACTCCCTAACCTGTGCTTTCAAAACTACTTGTGTGTTTAGCACGGCAGTGTATCTTGAAGGGAAAAAAAAGGATAGGGTGTATCGTACATACCGGTGATGGTGAACCTTGGCACCTCAGATATTTTGGAACTACATTTCCCATGATGCTCATGCACTCTGCAGTGTAGTTGAGCATCATGGGAAATGTAATTCCAAAACATCTGGGGGGTGCCAAGGTTTGCCATCACTGGTATATACTATATCCAGGAACCAGTATGTAAACGCTATATGGAAACCATATATCTTACCTCGTTGATGCAGTTGGTCCTGTTCAGGGCCCTGTTTATAAAAATGCAAGGCTTCCTAGGAATGAAAGCAGCACTCAGCCCAACTCAATTTTGTTCCAGCAGCAGACAGGAAGTCCCCGGAACACAATTAGTAAATGAAATTTAACTATTTAACCACTAGCCTCGTTTTGGATTTTAGGTGTTTACATGTTTAAAACAGTTTTTTTTGCTAGAAAATGACTTAGAACCCCCAAACATCATATATTGTTTTTTTTCTAACACCCTAGAGAATAAAATGACGGTCAATGCAATACTTTTTTTCGCACCGTATTTGCGCAGCGGCCTTATAAGCGCACAAGTTAGCCAATTTTTTTTTCATATTGTGAAAGATAATGTTACGCCAAAAAATAAAAGAGAAAAAAAAACGACAACAAAAAAATATGCCTTTAAGACGTATGGGCGGAGCTGACGTTATGACGTCACTTCCGTCCTCCTATGGTATGGAGACGGGTGGGGGCCATCTTCCCCTCACTCGTCTCCATACCACGGACGTGACAGGTCCCGATCGCCTCCACTGCTACAGATGGCTCCGGTAAGCGGCGGAGGGCTCGGTAGAGAGGCGGGTGGCATCTCTCCCGCCGCCGATAACGGTGATCTCGCAGCTAATCCGCCGCAGAGACCACCATTATCGTACACAGAACCACCGGTCCTAAAGATGGATACCTCGGTTGTGGCAGCAGCTGCTGCCGTTATTGAGATATCCACCTTCAAAGAAATGACATATATATACAATGGCCGGTCGGTAAGTGGTTAAGGTGATAGCAAAGCTGGAGTCAGGCTTTAAAAATTTCACAGTAAAATTACTCAGACTACTATATTACCTGCTTTTCAGGACCCTTACATTAATTTTAATTGCACATCAGCATGTGGACACTTCAATTACAGGGACTTGCAGCAAATGCTGGTACTAGCAGGGAGTTAGAACTCTAGATAGAATTTATATATAAATTCTGTCACTCATGCAATTTAAGGTCATCAGCTATGGTGCTGAAATTCGACATATTTACTATCAGCAAAGCAAATTCTAAAGGCTTTTTAAAAAAAGATGGATGCTGTTGTTGTAATGTTGATGCCACTGTAATTAAAATGTACTATATTAACCAACTGGGTTTAAAAAAAAAACATACCTGTTATCATTTGATTGCCCTGATGTTGCCACCAAGCTAGATGAGGTAATAAAGGCAAAGTCACTCGTTGTTTTACTATGACACTGCCAACGCTTAAAAAAGGAAAGAAAGAAAGGAAGAAGAAATGCTTCATTACTATATCAGAAATAACTAATGACTTATTCTAAAAGACACAATATTGAAACACAATTATCAATATCCATTAAAAAAAAAAATGTTGTTACCACAAATATTACTATACAAGCTATTTTGTTTTCCTGTTGGCTGCAGAATGTGAGGGTGGCCCAGTAAAGAGACTGTGACAGCAGGAAGGAGCAGAATACAGTAAAACTATAACAGCTGTAGCTCTGGTTTGCAGTAATGAAATACCACTGACTTTGGGGTATATCAGAGCTTGAATAAAGAGTGTGTGTGCAGGCACCAGAAGGTGCATGATTTATAATCCTACTTTCATAACCCTGCTTTAAAGAGTAACTCTAGCTGTGTAGACTAAGTTGGGTTTAAAATATTTATCAGGTCTTTACTGCCGTTTGTTGCCCACTGGAGAGATTCACCTTTAGGGCTTGTTAAAAATGGGTGGCCAGGGGGTTGCAGTTTTACAGCACCCCCCACTTCCGCTCACCCACCAAAAAAAAGGGCATGTAGCCCCTCAGGGTTTTTACACATGCCACAGCAAAAATGAAACCCACTCAAGTGTATGGGGCCATGACACGACCACGTGCAATGCAGGAACAAATTAACAACTTGTCTACTGGGCACTTTTACCCCTTTCCTGCCCAGGCCAATTTTCAGCTTTCACATTTTGAATGACAATTATCATGCAACACTGTACCCATATTTTTATCATTTTTTTTCACAAAAATAGAGCTTTCTTTTGGTAGTATTTTATCACAACTGGGTCTTTTTGTTTTTACCGCAAAAGACCGAAAATTTGGAAAGAAAAAAAAACAAACAAAAAAATATTTTTCATAGTTTGTTATAAAATTTTCCAAACAGGTAATTTTTCTACTTCACTGATGTGAGGCTGCACTGATGGGCAATGAGAGGTGGCACTGATTGGCAGCTCTGGTGGGCACTAATTGGCAGCTCTGGTGGGCACTAATTGGACTGCACTGATAATCAGGGCCCTGATTATCAGTGCCGTTGTCCCCTTAATATAAGCCAGTTATAAGCTTTCTTCTTCTCTCCTCACACTGTCAGCATGAGGAAAGAAAAGCAAATAACCGGCTTGTGTTTACATCCTGTGACCAACTGTCATTGGCTGACAGCTGATCACGCAGTAAAGGTCCAAAGAACTTGGCGAGCACAGAGCGCGTCACCTACAGTCAGCCGTCTATCAGCTATAGTGTGGGCAGGAAGTAGTTAACATTCTATTTTTTTTTTTTAAATAAAAACATCACTTCCTTGTAATAATGATCTGGGCAGGACCTGTGCAATATTCAACCATAAAATGGTAATTTCCTGATGACATAATGGGTTGACGGTTTCTTTTGTTAAGACACATGACTGCAGTAGATAAAACTGTGTATTGAAGTTTGGGAAATCTTTGTAACCTCTATGTTTCTTCTAGATTTAACTCATCTGGAACAGAGTTACTCTTTAGGAAAAAAGGCATGTTAGGATTACCCTTCATGTATCATACCTGGTTAGCAGGGTCTATGGCAGTAACAGCATTATGTGCCGTTGATACAAGGTAGAGGTAGTACGCATGAAAGGTCATCCTGCATTTCCCCACCATATCTTTATGCTTCTTAAAGTTTTTCTTTTTTTTTACAAACATTGATATTATTGCATTACTGAGAATGAAGCTCTTTAGAACTGAAGTGACACAAGGGTAAAATACCATGTCCTTCCTGTTACTTGGTAGTTAATACATTCTAGAGACTGCCTAAAGTGTTTTTGGGAATGTTTTTTTTTTAATCTATCAGACACAAAGAATGTTTGCTTTCCCATGGATTAATATTGGCTGTGAGAGAAAGGAAAAGATGACCTGTGTATTTTCTTTTTTATTGTAAATACTATGTAACTATGTAAACAAGAAGTCTAGTTTCCAGGGGATTTTAATACACTCCTATAGCGCTCTGTAGAATCTCATTAACTTTAGCATACTTGTTTCAACAAGTGAATTCACAAATAAAGTGTGTAAAAGCTTGCCAGTAAAAATATGCAATCACACTATGGATATTTTTAGAACCAATTACAGATTACGTTTAATTTGATTATAAATTATTCCACCCCCCCCCCCCCCCCCATAATCACAATGCTAATGAAAATAAGAGAAAAACAACTAGTTTGCTGTATATTACATTATTTTAGACCCAGTGACAGCATCACTGGGCCTCTGTGCTTCTCTATGCATAGCATGCAGATCTTGAGTGGATGAAGGGGCTGGTAAGGTGCTGTACATAGCTTCTTGAAAATATCACAGCACCCTGCTTCGCTGGAATACTTTCAAGAGCTCTCTGATCTGATGCAAACAGTGAGCTGGCTCTTGAAAAGTGTGGAGAATATGAAAATGCCATAATGGATGGATATCAGTCAGGAGGACTGTGCTTTCTTGCTTTACTAGGCAGGCTGCCTTTGCATGCAGACCAATCTAGGTATCGCCCACAAGTGATGCTGAGAATCCATGTGGAAAAGCTTAAATTCAAGTGAAATGGATGGACCAGTGACAGCCAGGTAAGGAAATGGTTAAATAACCTTCGAAGGCCTCCTTCCAGGAACTAAAACCGACTATATGACTTGCTGCAGCTACTAATACACACTGTGAAAAGCTCTCAGCGTGCAGTGAAATCAGAGTAAGCATATTCAGTACAGGAAAGGAGACTGCACAACTGTGCAAGGCTAAAGATAAGCTTTAACAGTACTGTACATAGTTACAGTAGTTCTGTCACATTACTATATATAATAATAAAACACACACAAAATGCCCATATAGGGCTTGTTAACATCTCAAGCCCCACATTCGGTATGCAGTTCTAAAAGTGCAATGTTCTTGAAGCTGTAATTTTATGTCACAGTTTTTTGGAAAATTAAAAAATAAGCAAACAGTCATCAGTCATTAAGGGAAGCCATTCATGACTGTTTGCTTGCATGTAATCCCTATGATTGGTTATAGCGATCACATGATATCCCAGCTGCTGTACCGAGCTCCGTGATCCGCTGTGTCCACTGGACAGTGGTTACAGTGGTTATAGGACTGCACCTACATGTTCCCCGGCACCAACCATATCAACACCCTGCTGTGGGACCTTTGTACTTTCAGTGTATGGCCCTGCCATTTGGCCTATCTTCGACACCATGGGTGTTTACCAAGGAGTTGGCCCCAGTATTAGCCTTGTAGCATTATCAGAGCATCCCAACTTTGGGACCTCCTACAGAGGGAAGAGTCTGCACAAGTTCTGGGGGACAAGGTAGCTCTGATAGTCTAGACCTTGCAGAGATTTGAGTGAATGCTGAAACTTCAAGAATTCAGCATTGTAACCGACTCATCATTTTGGAATATCTGGGTCTAGTCCTAGACACAAAATTAAGCTAGAGATTTTTCTTATCCAAGAGAAATGTCAAAATCTCCATTCCTAGACTTGTACTTTTAAAGTCCAGCAGCCATCTCACTGGGCTCCTGTCCTGGATAACTTAATGTTCCATCCCAGGTTGGACAACTGGCAGTCAGATTACCTCAGTCAGCAGCATTCGCACCCAGCGAAGGTGGTCACTACACCAGGAGGGGTTCCAGGACCCATGTCACAGATGAGGGATGCTGGATGTGGTCTTTCTGGCCTCCAGGTTTCAAAGCAAACTGGACAGCTTTGTCTGGAGGTACATGGATTTTCTAGTGGAAGCAGTGGATGCTCTGGTGGCTCCACGGGATGGGACCAACTTGATCTATGCTTTTCCTCCCCCAAAACTACTCTTTGTCTGCTTCACAGGGTCAAAATAGAGAGCATTCCATGGATCTGTGGTACTCCAATACCGTAAGCATCCTTGGCAGATGCTCCGTTGACTCTACCAGACCATCTGGATCTTCTCTCTCAAGGACTAATTTTGCATCCTGATTCATAGTCACTGGTTTTAAGGAAGTCTACTTCTTGCAAGGTCTTTTAGGTTGCGACCAGCACCATTAAAAGTCAAGTTTCTTCTCTTGCTATCTTGCTCCAGACACTGTTGGCCACCTACTCCTTGATTAAGACCTTCTGGGTGTCTCCTGTGTGGTTCCTCCTGTCAACTCCCCCTGTGAGTCTACACTGAATTTGGTTCTATGAGCACTTCAAAAACTGCAGCTTGAACCTATCAGATATTCCTCTTTACACTCTTACCCATAAGGTAGTGTGTCTTTTAGCCTTTCCTTTTCCAAGGCGAGTGTACAAGCTAGTACTCTTATACTATAAATAACTTTTTCTGGTCTTGTACAAAGACAAGGTGGTGTTGTCCAGAACTTTTTTTCTACCCAAGATAGTTTCAGCCTTTCATGTCAACCAGGTTCGTCCATCCCCATTTCTGGCTCCAGTTTATTAGGAGATTTCACTCCACCTGCCTGGATGTTGTGTGGGCTGTGAAAGCCTCGCTCAGCCATGGATTCCTTTAGAAAGACAGGCTCTCTTTCTTTCAGGGAACACTCTACTAGATCTGTGAGTGCCTCTATGACACCAGGCTACCGTCTTCCAGGTCTGCAAGTTTGCCATTTTGGTCTGTTCACACTTTTTCCACGTTCTTCCAGATAGATATACAGGCTTCATCTGATGCCAGCTATTCAAATCAGGCAGTCCCCAGCTCTGACTTTCTGTGGGCCCGTTAGGGTTGTGTTTGCTGTCCCCTTCCCCACTCTTCCTTTGTTGGACTGCTTTTGGGAGTTTATGACTTTGTGTCTCTCAAAGGATTACAAGAAAATAGGATTTTTGTGGGAGACAGATTTCCATGTTTTTGATCAGGCTCTTGGTATTGTTTGCAACAGAATGCACAGAATGCATTAAAATAAAAAAACCTTCTGCCTTTGAAACCTTTAAAGTAACTGTTTTTTTTTCTTCTAAATAACAAAATGTTATACTTACCTGCCCTGTGCAGTGGTTTGGCACAGGGCAGCCCGAATCCTCCTCTTCTCGGGTCCCTGGCTGGAGCTTCTGGCCCCTCCCTCCTGTTAATGCCCCCACAGCAAGCAGCAGGCTATGGGGCACCGGAGCCGAGCTGCTGCTCTGTGTATCCATTCACACACGGAGCCATGGCCCAGCCCTGCTCCCTCTCATTCCTGATTGGCTGAGTTTGATTGACGGCAGCAGGAGGCAATGCGCCACTGCTGTGTCTCAGCCAATCAGGAGGGAGAGTCCTGGACTGATGAGGCACTTGTGGACATCGTTGGATAGAGATGGGGCTCAGGCAAGTATTAGGGGGGCAGCTGAACACAGAAGGCTTTTTATACTAATGCATAGAATGGATTATGCATTAGGATTAATGCATAAGGATTAACCACTTGCCGACCGCCTCACGCATATATACGTGAGCAGAATGGCACGGGCAGGCAAAATCACGTACCCATACGTGATTGCCTTCCCGCGGGCGGGGGGTCCGGTCGGACCCCCCCCCGGTGCCAGCGGCGGTCGGCATTTGGCTAGGAGCGATGAGAGACGAGGGGGAGACCATCCGATCGTGGCCCCCCCCTCGCGATCGCTCCCAGCCAATGAGGAACATCCCCTGCCTGTGTATAGTACACACAGGCAGAGGATGTGATGTCATCTCTCCTCGGCTCGGCAGTTTCCGTTCTAGTGCCGAGGAGAGAAGACATGTAAGTGCACCAACACACACACACACAGTAGAACATGCCAGGCACACAAAACACCCCCGATCCCCCCCCATCGCCCCCCAATCACCCCTCCCCCCTCCCTGTAACACTGACACCAAGCAGTATTTTTTTTTTTTTTCTGATTACTGCAGGGTGTCAGTTAGTGACAGTTACTGTGGTAGGACAGTGAGTGTTACCCCCCTTTAGGTCTAGGGTACCCCCCTAACCCCCCCTAATAAAGTTTTAACCCCTTGATCACCCCCTGCACCAGTGTCACTAAGCGATAATTTTTCTGATCGCTGTATTAGTGTCGCTGGTGACGCTAGTTAGGGAGGTAAATATTGAGGTTCGCCATCAGCATTTTATAGCGACAGGGACCCCCATATACTATCTAATAAATGTTTTAACCCCTTGATTGCCCCCTAGTTAACCCTTTCACCACTGATCACCGTATAACCGTTACGGGTGACGCTGGTTAGTTGGTTTATTTTTCATAGTGTCAGGGTACCCGCCGTTTATTACCGAATAAAGGTTTAGCCCCCTGATCACCCGGCGGTGATATGCGTCGCCCCAGGCAGCGTCAGATTAGCGCCAGTACCGCTAACACCCACGCACGCAGCATACGCCTCCCTTAGTGGTATAGTATCTGAACGCATCAATATCTGATCCGATCAGATCTATACTAGCGTCCCCAGCAGTTTAGGGTTCCCAAAAACGCAGTGTTAGCGGGATCAGCCCAGATACCCGCTAGCACCTGCGTTTTGCCCCTCCGCCCGGCCCAGCCCAGCCCACCCAAGTGCAGTATCGATCGATCACTGTCACTTACAAAACGCTAAACGCATAACTGCAGCGTTCGCAGAGTCAGGCCTGATCCCTGCGATCGCTAACAGTTTTTTTGGTAGCGTTTTGGTGAACTGGCAAGCACCAGCCCCAGGCAGCGTCAGGTTAGTGCTAGTAGCGCTAACACCCACGCACGCACCGTACACCTCCCTTAGTGGTATAGTATCTGAACGGATCAATATCTGATCCGATCAGATCTATACTAGCGTCCCCAGCAGTTTAGGGTTCCCAAAAACGCAGTGTTAGTGGGATCAGACCAGATACCTGCTAGCACCTGCGTTTTGCCCCTCCGCCCAGCCCGGCCCAGCCCACCCAAGTGCAGTATCGATCGATCACTGTCACTTACAAAACACTAAACGCATAACTGCAGCGTTCGCAGAGTCAGGCCTGATCCCTGCGATCGTTTTGGTGAACTGGCAAGCACCAGTGGCCTAGTACACCCCGGTCATAGTCAAACCAGCACTGCAGTAACACTTGGTGACGTTTCGAGTCCCATAAATGCAGTTCAAGCTGGTGAGGTGGCAAGCACAAGTAGTGTCCCGCTGCCACCAAAAAGACAAACACAGGCCCGTCGTGCCCATAATGCCCTTCCTGCTGCATTCGCAAATCCTAATTGGGAACCCACCACTTCTGCAGCGCCCGTACTTCCCCCATTCACATCCCCAACCAAATGCAGTCGGTTGCATGAGAGGCATTTTTCTTTATGTCCTCCCGAGTACCCCTACCCAACAAACCCCCCCAAAAAAGATGTTGTGTCTGCAGCAAGCGCGGATATAGGCGTGACACCCGCTATTATTGTCCCTCCTGTCCTGACAATCCTGGTCTTTGCATTGGTGAATGTTTTGAATGCTACCATTCACTAGTTGAGTATTAGCGTAGGGTACAGCACTGCACAGACTAGGCACACTTTCACAGGGTCTCCCAAGATGCCATCACATTTTGAGAGACCCAAACCTGGAACCGGTTACAGTTATAAAAGTTAGTTACAAAAAAAAGTGTAAAAAAAACAAAAAAAAAACAAAAAAAAAAAAAACACATACAAAAATATAAAATAAAAAAAAATAGTTGTTGTTTTATTGTTCTCTCTCTCTCTATTCTCTCTCTCTCTATTCTCTCTCTATTGTTCTGCTCTTTTTTACTGTATTCTATTCTGCAATGTTTTATTGTTATTATGTTTTATCATGTTTGTTTTTCAGGTCTGCAATTTTTTATACTTTACCGTTTACTGTGCTTTATTGTTAACCATTTTTTAGTCTTCAGGTACGCCATTCACGACTTTGAGTGGTTATACCAGAATGATGCTTGCAGGTTTAGGTATCATCTTGGTATCATTCTTTTCAGCCAGCGGTCGGCTTTCATGTAAAAGCAATCCTAGCGGCTAATTAGCCTCTAGAATGCTTTTACAAGCCGTGGGAGGGAATGCCCCCCCCCCCCAAACCGTCTTTCGTGTTTTTCTCTGTCTCAACAGGGAACCTGAGAATGCAGCCGGTGATTCAGCCAGCTGACCATAGAGCTGATCAGAGACCAGAGTGGCTCCAAACATCTCTATGGCCTAAGAAACCGGAAGCTACGAGCATTTTATGACTTAGATTTTGCCGGATGTAAACAGCGCCATTGGGAAATTGGGAAAGCATTTTATCACATCGATCTTGGTGTGGTCAGATGCTTTGAGGGCAGAGGAGAAATCTAGGGTCTAATAGACCCCAATTTTTTCAAAAAAAGAGTACCTGTCACCACCTATTGCTATGATAGGGGATATTTACATTCCCTGAGATAACAATAAAAATGATTTAAAAAAAAAAAATATGAAAGGAACAGTTTAAAAATAAGATAAAAAAGCAAAAAAATAATAAAGAAAAAAAAAAAAAAAAAGCACCCCTGTCCCCCTGCTCTCGCGCTAAGGCGAATGCAAGCGTCGGTCTGGCGTCAAATGTAAACAGCAATTGCACCATGCATGTGAGGTATCACCGCGAAGGTCAGATCGAGGGCAGTAATTTTAGCAGTAGACCTCCTCTATAAATCTAAAGTGGTAACCTGTAAAGGCTTTTAAAGGCTTTTAAAAATGTATTTAGTTTGTCGCCACTGCACGTTTGTGCGCAATTTTAAAGCATGTCATGTTTGGTATCCATGTACTCAGCCTAAAATCATCTTTTTTATTTCATCAAACATTTGGGCAATATAGTGTGTTTTAGTGCATTAAAATTTAAAAAAGTGTGTTTTTCCCCCAAAAAATGCGTTTGAAAAATCGCTGCGCAAATACTGTGTGAAAAAAAAAAATTAAAACACCCACCATTTTAATCTGTAGGGCATTTGCTTTAAAAAAATATATAATGTTTGGGGGTTCAAAGTAATTTTCTTGCAAAAAAAAATAATTTTTTCATGTAATCAAAAAGTGTCAGAAAGGGCTTTGTATTTAAGTGGTTAGAAGAGTGGGTTATGTGTGACATAAGCTTCTAAATGTTGTGCATAAAATGCCAGGACAGTTCAAAACCCCCCAAATGACCCCATTTTGGAAAGTAGACACCCCAAGCTATTTGCTGAGAGGCATGTCGAGTCCATGGAATATTTTATATTGTGACACAAGTTGCGGGAGAGAGACAATTTTTTTTTTGTGCAATTCCACATATGCCCATGGCCTGTGTGAGCAATATATCATTAAGTGACAACTTTGTGCAAAAAAAAAAAAAAAAAAAATTTGTCACTTTCCCGCAACTTGTGTCAAAATATAAAACATTCCATGGACTCAACATGCCTCAAAGCAAATAGCTTGGGGTGTCTACTTTCCAAAATGGGGTCATTTGGGGGGGGGTTTATGCCATCTGGGCATTTTATGGCATTCAAAACTGTGATAGGTAGTGAGGAGTAAAATCAAAAATGTACGCTCTTAGAAATCCTGAAGGCAGTGATTGGTTTTCGGGGCCCCGTATACGCGGCTAGGCTCCCAAAAAGTCCCACACATATGTGGTATCCCCATACTCAGGAGAAGCAGCTGAATGTATTTTGGGGTGCAATTCCACATATGCCCATGGCCTGTGTGAGCAATATATCATTTAGTGACAACTTTTTGTAAATATTTTTTTTTTTTTTTTTTGTCATTATTCAATCACTTGGGACAAAAAAAATGAATATTCAATGGGCTCAACATGCCTCTCAGCAATTTCCTTGGGGTGTCTACTTTCCAAAATGGGGTCATTTGTGGGGGTTTTGTACTGCCCTGCCATTTTAGCACCTCAAGAAACGACATAGGCAGTCATAAATTAAAGGCTGTGTAAATTCCAGAAAATGTACCCTAGTTTGTAGGCGCTATAACTTTTGCGCAAACCAATAAATATACACTTATTGACATTTTTTTTTACCAAAGACATGTGGCCGAATACATTTTGGCCTAAATGTATGACTAAAATTGAGTTTATTGGATTTTTTTTAGAACAAAACGTAGAAAATATCAATTTTTTAAAAAATTTTCGGTCTTTTTCCGTGTATAGCGCAAAAAATAAAAACGGCAGAGGTGATCAAATACCATCAAAAGAAAGCTCTATTTGTGGAAAGAAAAGGACGCAAATTTCGTTTGGGTACAGCATTGCATGACCGCGCAATTAGCAGTTAAAGCGACGCAGTGCCAAATTGTAAAAAGTGCTCTGGTCAGGAAGGGGGTAAATCCTTCCGGGGCTGAAGTGGTTAAAAACATTCTAACTTTACAACCACTTTAAGTATATGGGTCCAAAACACATGAATGAATGCTATGTTTTTTTCAACCTCCTAATTATAAATGTAAATATAGTGAAAAATTGGCTTAGCTACATTAGTTTTCTAAATATATACCAAACACCTTAGCCTTATTATTTCCTGTCGCATCATGGCAGCATACACGTTGGGTTGTGACTCCGCCTCCACAACCTGATAGGACCACATAGCTATAAATTAGAGAGCAGGCACCTGCCCCAGTATTCTCTTATTTTTCCTCACCTGTCAGGACGCACGGATCAGCACCCCCTTACCGCTTCGCCCCAGCCAGGTTCTAGCCTCTCCTGGGTGGAAGTCCTTCTTGTACAGCCTCTAAATGAGCTAAATGGAAGGAGCCCCACTCTGGTGGTCTCAGGGGCACTCATCTCATCTTAAACTGTTGCCAGAAGACAAGCCTTAAACAGGCTTCAAGTGCAAACAGCCCGCAAAAGCCTTAAACAGGCTTGCTGGAGGATTGGCCAGGGAACCATCTATATGGCCTCAAGAAAGTAAGCCTTAAACAGGCTTCATTGTGTGCAGCGGTCTCCATGTTCCCCCCCCCTCTTCCCCTCTCCCTTTCCGGCATACCTGGGGTGTCCTGCTGGGCTCTGTGGTCCATGCAGTGCTGTGGGGGACCGCCGAGCGTTCTCGGCGTCCTCGCGCATGCGCAGTACGGCTCTCTAGGCGCTGCTGAGCTGTTTTCCAGTCTCCAAGATGGCGCCGGGTGCCTCGCGGCGCTACTGCGCATGCGCGGGCGTCCGTCGCTAATGGCGGCAGATTTAAAAACCACAGCATTGCTGTGGAAGCTGCTGATGGTTTCTGCACGCTATAGAAAGCCTGCCCTGCGATCCACAGCAAGAGAAAACGCTCTACAAGGTGGGTCTTAACCCCCCCCCCTCCCCCCCCCCCCCCCCCACCGTCCAGCTGAGTCAGCTTCTACATTGCTGCTTATCTTTTTCCTTGCAGGTTTCCAACCTATTCACCATGGAGACCGCTGCCCCAGCAGATCACCGCCAGCCGGCTAGGTAAGGGGGGGAAGAAGTGGGTAAGTAAGAAGATTGAAAAAGAGAGCACTTCTAACGCTACCTAAATTGGTCAGCCCTACCAGGTCCTCAGGAACGTCTGCGTCAAGACATAGAGAATCCTCACGCAGGAGAAGTCGCTCTAGACACAGACGAAGCCGCTCCTACCATAGGAGGAGTCGCTCAAGAGGAAGTCGCAGAAGAAGCCGCTCCAGATCACGTTCTCGGCATGGTCGATCCCGCCACAGAAGGTCGTCCTCACGTAGGCACCGCTCCCCTGCACGCCATGCCCGTCCTGCTGGAAACGCATGTTGGATCTGTGGTGCGGCGGCGCTTCCGGGTAAATTGGTCTGTCAGAGATGCCTAGAAGAGGCCACGAGAGAGAGAGCCTCAGAAGTCGGGGACTCAGCCCCTCAGGCCTCAATACCGGATGTGGATCTTTCCACCATTACCTCTCCAGCCCGGGCCAGCACATCAAAGGAGCAAGACTCCCTATCTGATAATGAAGGCCTGGAGGTGTCGGCAGGATTCGACTTTGGCCTCATAGAACCGTTTGTTAAATCGGTCAAGGAGGCAATAGGATGGGAGGAACCCCAGGATGTCCAGCCAAAGCAGAGAAAATATTTTCCGCAGCTTAAAAAGGAGCCTGAAACCTTTCCGTTCATTGATGAACTGGAGGATTTAATCAAAGAAGAGTGGCAGAGGCCAGAGAAAAAATCTAGTCTGAATAACAGACTCCAGAAACTGTACCCACTCAAGGAACCTAAAGTGAACCCTCTGGTATCCCCTCCGGTAGTGGACGCATCCTTAATGCGCCTTGCCAGGCATGTTACCCTCCCGCTAGAGGATGCGGTTACGTTTAGAGACGTTCTTGACCGGAAGATCGACACGGATCTCAAGCGGGCTTACCTTTCGGCCGGAGGTGCATGCAGGCCTGCGATAGCACTCGCGGCAGTAGGAAGGGCCATCTCGAGTTGGTCCTCAAACACGGAGAAGCTGGTATTAGAGGGGGCAGACCAAGAGAAAATTGTGAAGGCATTACAAGAGTTAAGCCTGGCTGGTGATTTCGTGGCTGAGGCCTCAGTTGACACTATCAGGTCTGCTTCAAAGTCTATGTTGGCCTCAGTGATGGCCAGAAGAGCCTTGTGGCTGAAGCCCTGGACGGCGGATCCGGCATCCAAGTCCAACTGGTGCCGTATTCCGTTTGACGGTGAGCACCTTTTCGGGACAAAATTAGATACGGCCATCTCCAAAGTAACTGGTGGAAAATCCGGGCTCATTCCCTCAGATAGGAGGCCCAAACAGAGACCTCCTCCTTTTAAGCGGAATCTCCCAGAAAGGTATAGAGACGCGAAAGCGTACAGACCAGGGAAGGAGTATAGAAGGAACTGGAAGAACCCTCAAACCTCCTTTATGAAGTTCCAAAAACCTAAGACCTCCGCTCCCAGTGACCAGAAGCCTTTTTGAAGGTGCGCCCGTCCGGCCAGCAGTAGTGGGAGCAAGGCTTTTCAGTTTCAGGCTGGTTTGGACGGAAACCATACACGATACCTGGACCCTGGCCACCGTCAGTTTCGGCCACAGATGGGCCTTCAAAAATCGACCTCCAAGAGATCATTTCTACCCAACCCGTATTCCTCCTCCCGGAGAGAAGAGGTTATCCCTTCTAACCTATATCCTAGAGCTGCTTCAAAAGAAAGCGATAACAGAGGTTCCGCCAACACAACGAGGCAGAGGATTCTATTCTCCACTATTCCTCGTCAAGAAGAAGTCAGGGGACTTTCGGCCGGTTCTAGACCTGAAGAAACTCAACAGGTCCATCAAAGTGGAGTCGTTCAGGATGGAAAGCCTGCAGTCTATCCTCCAGGCCATAAACTTGGGAGACTGGATGCTCTCCATAGATCTCCAGGATGCCTACCTACACATTCCAATTCACACGGCATTCCAGAAGTTCCTACGGTTCTCGGTGGGCCAGGAACACTTTCAATTTCGAAGCCTCCCTTTCGGGATCTCTACGGCACCCAGAACATTTACAAAGGTTCTGCTGCCAGTAATAGCCTTGTTGAGGGAGAAGGGTCTAAGGGTCCACCATTACCTGGACGACATTCTTCTCCTCTCAAACAGCCAGGAATCACTCGTGCAACATCGCGAGATCTTAGTTTCCACCCTAACGAGTCTGGGCTGGATGATCAACTGGCAGAAGAGCAACATTCAGCCTACCCAAAGGATGGTCTTCCTGGGAGCCGAGCTGGATACCCGGGCCAACACGGTAGAACTACCGAGGGAGAAGTTGTCCCTACTAATTCAGAAGGTGAAAGATGTGGTTCCAGCATCATACTTACCGGCCAGAGCATACCTCAGCCTGCTGGGGTCCTTATCAGCAACCATTCCAATGGTCAGGTGGGCGCAATGGAATACCAGACCTCTGCAAGCCTCCTTCCTGTGCCAGTGGGACGGATGGTCCATGTCCCAACCGATTCGCATCTCGGAAGAAGCCAGACTATCTCTACGGTGGTGGATCCACCCCGGCAACCTCAGCAGATGCAAACAGATAGTCACTCTCCATCAGGAGGTAGTGACTTCGGACGCCAGTCTGGAGGGATGGGGGGCACACTACCTACATTATGCAGCTCAGGGCCGCTGGCACTTCAGAACCAGAGATGTTGTGTCAAACGTCCTAGAGATGAAGGCAGCCTTCCAAGCCCTCTTGGCGTTCAGCTCTCTTCTGAGAGGGAAACAGGTCCTGATCCAAATGGACAACCGAGTGGCTGTGGCCTACATCAACAGGCAGGGGGGTACCAAGAGCATCTCCATGATGCGGGAAGTTGGTCCGGTGATACAGTGGGCTCAACTGAATCTGCAGGACCTGAAGGCGACGTATATTCCGGGAATTCAGAACGAACTGGCGGACTCTCTCAGCAGAACATTCGTTTCCAACAACGAGTGGTGTCTAAGCCCGCAGGCCTTCGCCCTCATATGCCAGGCATGGGGTCATCCAGACATAGACCTCGCAGCAACACCAGAAAACAGAAAATGTCAAAGGTTTCTGTCGAGGAACCCCTTCCCCTCAGCGGAGGGAACGGATTGTCTCCAGCATACCTGGAACTTTCGCCTAGGTTATATTTTTCCACCAACGCCACTGATTGCCAAGTTCCTTCTGAGGCTCAAACACTCAGCAGCTCTAGTACTGGCTGTGATTCCCTTCTGGCCACGGAGGCCTTGGTTCACCACCCTCCTGCAACTGAGCACAGCGGATCCAATTCCTCTTCCGGTGACAGCGGATCTACTAACCCAGGGCCAGCTGTTGCATCCGAATCCAGAGAGATTGCACCTAGCGGCCTGGAGACTGAAAGGTCTAGGTTCCTAGATCAGGGCTGTTCACACAAGGTAGTCGAAACCCTGCTTTTAGCCAGGAAATCTTCCACGAATTACACCTATGAGAGAGTCTGGGGGAAGTTCTCTTCCTTTGCTCAGGAACAAGGTTGGGATCCGTCTTCCCCATCAGCAATACAAGTGCTTGAGTTTCTACAGTCAGGCCTAGACAAAGGCCTTAGATCTAGCACCCTAAAGGTTCAAGTCTCTGCCATCTCTGCTCTGACAGGGGTTAGATGGGCACTCAACCCTCTTGTAGTTCAGTTCCAGAAAGCATGCCTGAAGCTAAGGCCTCCCAGAAAGCCTTCATTTCCAACATGGGACCTATCAACTGTCCTGCAAATTCTATCCGGAGAACCATTCTCCCCTCTGGAAGATACCTCCCTCTGGGACCTGACTCTAAAAGTCTCATTCCTAATTGCCATCACTTCAGCGAAGAGGGTCTCGGAAATGCAAGCCTTACTTATCAAGGAACCATACCTGATGATTTATCCAGACAGGTTAACCCTAAAACCTTCAGACAAGTTTATCCCAAAGGTCTCTTCTGCATTTCACTTTAACCAGGAGATTGACCTCCCGGCTTTGAACACAGATCAGGGCGTTCCTTATCCCCTGGATGTTAGGGGCAACGTTCTGCATTACCTCTCGGTGACCAAGTCGTTCAGGAGATGCGAGAACCTCTTAGTCATCCCACATGGGTTCAGGAAGGGCCAGGCAGCCTCTGCCCGTACCATCGCCTCATGGCTCGTGAAAACTATCAAGAAGACCTACTCCTTAAGCACCTTGCAAATCCCGGAAGACCTTAGAGCGCATTCCACCAGGGCAATGGCTACTTCATGGGCAGCTTACTTTCGGCGGAAACCATTTGTAGAGCGGCCACTTGGTCTTCAAGAAACACCTTCATTTCCCATTACAAAATAGACGCTGCACGCTTAGCAGCAGTGGAATTTGGGAGGGCCGTCATACAGGCCAATTCTTCTGTTCCTTGTCAATAAATTTGATTTTTTTTTGCACTCCCACCCAGTTTGGCGAGTTACTCCCCAACGTGTATGCTGCCATGATGCGACAGGAAAACGGAAAATTGTATACTCACCTTTCCGTAATTTTCCTTTCCTGTCGCATCTTCATGGCAGCATACAATCACCCACCCTCTGAGGTGACATGTGTGTATATTTACGGAGAATACTGGGGCAGGTGCCTGCTCTCTAATTTATAGCTATGTGGTCCTATCAGGTTGTGGAGGCGGAGTCACAACCCAACGTGTATGCTGCCATGAAGATGCGACAGGAAAGGAAAATTACGGAAAGGTGAGTATACAATTTTCCGTTTTTCTACTGCTACCCACGCAGCAAAACCCTGTTCACACAAACCACTTAGGCCTCATGCACACGGGCGTTTTTACAACCGCTTTTTTGAGCGATTTTTTGCAGCTTAAAAACACCTGTCTATGTTAGTCTATGGCTTCATGCCCACCTAGGCGTTTTTGAGCTGCAAATGGCATAGGCGTTTTTAAGCCGGTAAAAAAAACCCCAGAACTAGTGAGTTCTGAGAGACGTTTTTCAGCTGTAAAAACGCTCTAACGCTGATAAACGTCGATAAACGCTCAAAAACGTTGCTCACCAGCGGTTTTTAACGTATTTGATCCATTGAACAAAAAAAAAAAAACGCTAAAAAACACTAATAAACGCTAATAAACGCTAAAAACCGCTATTGCAAAAACGTTGAAAAAAGTTAAACTCACTGCAAAGCTACTGGCATTTTCATAACGTTATTTTAACGTCCAGTGTGCATGAGGCCTTAAAGTTCAATTATATTTTTATTTATCCAAAACCTACAAATATGACAAATATGAAGCAGTCTGATAGACATGATGTGAAACTCAGCAATCAAAGCACTTTAAAGACACTTTAGTGGATTTGCCGAAATGGCTGATTGCTCTGGGTTTTAAAGGAAAAGGGTAACTTAATTCCACTGCAAACCACGAAGGGACACAAAAAACAAACTGAGCAATTTTAAGGTCTGCGGGAAAGCCATGATTATATTTGGGTTCAACATCTTCAATGTGAATACATATCTGAAGCAATTATGCTGTAAAAGTTTAATCCAGTTATCATCCCGCCTGCAGCTGTAAACATAAAAATTACCTTCAAAGCAGAAGCCCTTCTTATTGTGTTGTATTTTATAAAAAATACCAGGCCTTGTACATAAACAACCTTGGTTATAGCTGAATCATTATATTTCTGAAGGTCCCCACTCAGGAGAAGACATGTCTGCTATCTTTTATACACTACAAATTGTTGGTTAAAAAAAAAATACTTTGATATTGATGTGTTGATGTGATGTAAAAGAGCCATCCATACAAGGGCAAAGCAATAGTTATCATATATACAGCTGGCTAAAAAGACAGAATATTTTTTCCCATGCAACTGCACTGAAAAAACAACATTGTTTGCCTTCTACGGATGGAATTTCACAGACTAGGTGAAAACCAGACCAGAGATCAAATACATAGGCTTGAGTTGGGGCAGTTATTCAGGTGCTATTAAAACTTGAAAGGATACTGAATATGCAAAAAATATTCATGTAAATCTAAAGCCAATTTCCAAATTAATGATCTCTTCCAACAAATACTTAAAAAAATGCATTTCTTAGCAAGTGCAGTGTACTGGGGTTTATAAAATGGTAGTGATACACAGACACACTCAAGGTTGAACTGGATAAACAGTTGCCTTTTTTTCAACCTTACTATGCAACAACTTACCAAATAAGGTTTTGGATTAGAGACTGTTTGGTTTACTTGCCAAATGCTTAAAAATCCTTCTCCATCTGCCACACCACACTGCAAAGTATAACAAAACACAAAAAAATCATTATATCTTGTAAGGACATGCATTTAACATGCATGCAACTCTAATAAAACCACACATATTGCTGCACCTTACTGAACTTAATGATATTTTCTAGGGTTGTCCCGATACCACTTTTTTAGGACAGAGTACAAGTACCGATACTTTTTTTCAAGTACTCGCCGATACCGATACTTTTTTTTTTAATGTCACGTGACAGTGTTTTTTTTTTTCCTTCCTACAATGCTTTCTGCTTGCTGCTTTTTTTTTGGGGGGGGGGGAGGGAGTGAACGGTGTCTGTGTGTTTTTGTTTTTTTTTACAATTTTTATTTTTTACAATAATATTTTTTTTATTCTTTATTGCAATATGTGCTTTTTTTTTTTTTTTTTTTAATCAGCCCTGTTGGGGGGCTTTGGTGAGATATCAGGGGTCTTAACAGACCTCTGATATCTCCCCCTTGAGACAGAGAAAGAGACAGAGGATAGAGATTCCCCAGGCCCTTTCTCTGCAGCCTCAGATGCACTGAAAATGAATGGAGAAAAGACAGGGGCTCCTCTCCATTCATAAACTGACACACTGTAATCACAGGAGATAACAATGTTTCAGTTATGTGAATGGACAGAGTCAGGGGGGGACATAATATACATATGAATGTTGCCCCTATTTACACATCAACGCCGTGGTCCACGACTATTTACATATTAATGCAGGTTACTTACATGTAAACACAAGGTCTGTAGGCGAGTCATCTGTACATGGCAAAAGGGCAGAGTTGGGCAGCAGAAACAGAACTTTACACTGAGATATTGGGACACAGCACGGGACTAAAACTTCAAGGGATTAGGGGATTTAAACTGGGATAGTTGGCAAGTATGAGGCAGCTGCTTTGGGCCCCACAACAATGATGGGGCCGAGGGCAGCTGCCCCTTTTGCCCTGGCTTAAAAACAGTCCTGGACAGTCAGCGGTGATCGCGTGTGGGGGAGTTACAAGCACCGATCACCGCAGTATGTAACTAAGCAGCTGAAAGCCGCGGGGGGAGAAGCTTGTAACTTCCCCACGCGCCGATCACCGCTGACAGTTCAGGTATCGGGGGAAGCATCGGGAGCATTTGCCCGAGTACAAGTACTTGGGCAAATGCTCGGTATCGGTGCCAATACTGATACTAGTATCGGTACAACCCTAATATTTTCCCATTTCATACAGCAAAGCACAGTGTAATATGTTGGCTTTAAAGCAGTTTTTTTTACCAAAATAAAAAAAGATGTTATACTTATCTGCTCTGTGCAAGGGTATTGCACAAAGTAGCCCTGAACCTCCTCTACTGGGGTCCCCTGCCAACATTCTTGGCTCCTCTTCTCCGTGTTTGACTGACAGCAGCGGGACCACTTTAAAGTTAGCCATAGATGGATTGTTTTGTTTTCTGATCAGCCAGAAAACAAAAACACAACAGATTCTCTTAAGTGGGAACAGCCATAGATGAACAGAAATGTGTCCGTTCTTCCTGAACCAATTATTGGTACATCTATGATCAGCTTAAGTGTGTTTTACCCATTACCCACAATCAACTTGCTAGTTGCTTCTTATCATATTCCAAATACTAGCCACTCTCATGCCCAAAAAGATTATGTCTAATCCAGCACTCCACTGATTTTAAGTCTCTGCTTGGCCCTGGTTTCTTCTTTATGTCTAAGTGACAATGTCCATCATTGGCTTCCACATTTACTTTAACTGCTGCCTGAAACTACACTGCACCCACCTCAAGGAAATCATGCAAGACAGGTTGTTCATTGACCTGACCAGTGATTGATGCCGAGCTGAAAACAAAGTCACGTTAAATCTTCCAGTCATGCTTTGAAGGAAGCCCTGATTTAACAATTATATCATCAAACACTAGTAGCAATAACTCCAATATCTGAAAATTCTGTTATTATTAGCTAGCTCATGCAGACTGTGAGATGAGAAAACATTGTAAAGTTTAAAGTTGTAAAGTATGTTTTGGATACTCGAGATGGACATAACCTACTCAAAATATATAATAAAGGATTAGTTCACCTTTTTTGAAACAATGAAAAATAGAATTTTTATAACAGCTTACCTGTAAAATCCTTTTCTTGGAGTACATCATGGGACACAGAGCCTTAAGCAATTACTTAATGGGTTATAGGCCACCTTCAGGTGATAGACACTGGTATACCCAATCCAGCAAGTTCACTCCCTATATAACCCCTCCTCCTTCCAGGAGCACATCAGTTTTTGTTGCAAAGCAATATACTTAAATCCTAAAAAAGAGGGGAGAGATCTCTGTGTCCCGTGATGTACTCCAAGAAAAGGATTTTACAGGTAAGCTGTTATAAAAATCCTATTTTCTTTATCGTACATCATGGGACACAGAGCCTTAAGTAATTACTTAATGGGACGTCCCATAGCAATGCTACTTGAAGAGAGGGAGACACAACCCAGAGGGTACCCCCAGACTTACCCCCCTGCCTGCAACACACTGCGCCCGAAGGCGATATCCTCATAGCTCCTTACATCCAGCTGATAAAATTTTGTGAATGTATAATTTGCAGAATCCACTTAGCGACAGTGGATTTCGATGCTGCCTGTCCTTTCTTAGGACCCTCTGGTAGAATAAATAAGACATCAGTCTTACAAATCTGAGCAGTTGCCTTTAAATAGATTTTCACTGCTCTCACCACATCAAGACAATGTAGTGGCTTTTCTTTCCTGGAACATGGTTTTGGAAAAAACAATGGCAGGACAATATCTTGGTTCAGGTGAAAACCTGAAACCACTCTTGACAAAAAGTCTGGACGAGGGCGTAACACCACTCTGTCCTCATGAAAAATCAAATATGGCTCTTTACAAGAAAGAGCAGCCAATTCCGAAACCCTCCTTGCTGAGGATATAGCAACCAAAAATACCAACTTCCTTGTCAGAAGGACTAGGGGAATATGTTGTATCGGTTCAAATCGCTGTTTTTGTAACAGACAAAACTAAGTTCAAGTCCCAAGGGTTCAAGGGAGGTTTGACAGGCGGATTAAGCCGCATTACCCCTTGCATAAAACCCCGGACTAAATAATGTGTAGCAAGTTGTCTTTGAAATAAGACCGATAAAGCTGAGACTTGGCCTTTAATAGTACTCAAGGCCAATTTAATTTCTACCCCTAATTGTAGAAAAGCAAGAATTCTGCCTATGATATATCTCCGAGGGTGCCAACCTTTGGATTCACACCAGGAAACATAAGCCCTCCAGACTCTATAATATATAGTTCTGGAAGCTAGCTTCCTTGCATTAATTGAAGTAGAGATAACTGACCCGGAAAGCCCACGTTTCTTCAGAATGTGGGTTTCAATAGCCAAGCCGTTAAATTTAGAGACTGTAAGGTAGGATGGACTATTGGTCCCTGTGAGAGCAGATCTGGCCGTAGTGGGAGGGATCATGGGCCCTCCACTGCCATCTTTATGATTTCTGCATAACATGACCTTCTGGGCCATGCTGGTGCCACCAGAATTACAAGCTTTCTTTCTAGCTTGATCCTGCAAAGAAGTCGAGGCAGCAACTGAATAGGGAGGAATGCATAGATCAGTGAGAACTGATCCCACGGGGTCACCAACGCATCCGTTCCGCATGCGAGTAGATCCCTTGTTCTGGCCACAAAGTTGACTAACTTCATGTTGAACCTGGACGCTAGAAGATCTACATCCGGAGTCCCCCATCTTTGACAAACAGCCTGAAATATGTCGGGGTGAAGAGACCATTCCCCTGGGAATAACTGCTGGCAACTTAAGTAGTCCGCCTGCCAATACTCTACTCCAGGAATGAAGACTGCCGATAGGCACAGAACATTCCTTTCTGCCCAAGTTAGAATATGGTTCACCTCTCTCTGTGCTGAGAGACTCTTGGTGCCCCCTTGGTGACTGATATATGCTACAGCTGTGGCATTGTCGGATTGGATCCTGACAGGACAATCCCGTAACCTGAAAGTCCAGGCATTTAGAGCCAGACGCACTGCCCCAATCTCTAGGATATTGATGGGCAAGGTTCTTTTGGTTCTTGACCACTGTCCCTGGACAGATGTATTTTCTAGTACTGCTCCCCAGCCTGAAAGGCTGGCATCCATCGTTACCACTTTCCAGATGACTGGTCTGAAGGATTTTCCTTTTAGCAGATTCTGGGTTAGAAACCATCATGTGAGGCTTTGGGACACTCTTTGGGACAGTCACATTGCAACAGTCTTGAATGGAACTGGGCATAGGGAACTGCTTCAAATGAAGCGACCATGGTTCCCAGCAACCTCATAGAGAGGCAAATGGAGGGATCGCCTTTTGACCTGACCATCCGCACCAGCTCTTTTATGGAGTTGATCTTTGCCTGAGGCAAGAACACCTTTTCCTGGGCTGTGTCTATGATCAGACCCAAGTACTGCAGCCTTTTTAGCGGTATTAAGGAAGATTTCTCTAGCTTGAGAATCAAACCCAAACTTTCCAGATAACTAGTTGTAGTGCGTACGATTTGCTCCAAACGAGCCACAGACTGGTCTATAAGCAATAGATCGTCTAGGTACACTACGACTGTTATGCTCTGTGCCCTTAACCTGACCAGCACTTTTTTGAACACCTGGGGTGCTGTGGCTAGCTTGAAGGGCAGGGCTACAAACTGGAAATGCTGCTGTTCTAACTTGAATCGCAGAAACCTTTGGTGAGCGGGAAATATAGGAACATGCAGATATGCATCCATGATATCGATAGATGCCAGAAGTTCTCCTCCTAGAAGGATAGAAACTACTGACCTGGTCGTCTCTATGCGAAAGGAGCGGGTCTTCAGGAACTGATTTAGATTTTTTAGATCTAAAATGAGTCTGAATCTCCATTTGGTACCATAAAAAGATTTGAATAAAACCCCAAACCTTCTATTTTGTGGGGATCTGTATGATCACCCCTTGAGATATTAATCAGTCTATTGCCTGAAACAGAGATTGTCTTTTCTCTGGATCTTTGGGAACGCTTGACCTCAGAAAACGAGACGGTGGAAAGCCCCGAAATTCCAGATTGTACTCCAGCGTTACCGTGGAGATGACCCATCTGTCCTGAATTTCCTCTTGCCAGACTTCTGAAAACTGCAGAAGTCTGCCCCCCACCTTGGTGAGGGAGATTGCCTCTTCATGATGAGGCTTTAGGAGGTTTCCAACCCCAGGACTTCTTTTGAGCCTGGGTCTGACCCTGAGGTTTTCTTCTAGAGTCTGACGGCGGAGGCCATCGCCACTGCCTAGAGGCGGAAGCCCCTGGCGCAGGGGAAAGAGCCCATTTAAATAATGGGTGTTTATACTTTCTTTTGACTGGCAAAAGAGTACTTTTCCCACTAGAAATTGTTTGGATAGATTTGTCCAAATCCTCTCCAAATAGCCGCTCCCCATGAAAAGGGAACCCAGTTAGGAGGCTTTTACATAGTGCTTCGGCAATTTTTTAACCACAGGATTCTACGCATATTCACAAACATAAGCGTAAGACGGGATGCCTGGTGAATAGAATCTTTAATGGCATCTATGGCAAAGCATAATGCCTTTGGTAGTTCGGCCAATTCCCGGGCTTGTTGAGCAGGAACCTTTTTAAGGGCCTGTCTAAATTGGTCCTTTAGGGATTGACAGACGCCTATTGCAGCGACTGCAGGCTGAGTAACGGCACCTGCCAAGGAAAAGATTTTAACAGGGATTCCAACTTTTTATCTGTTGGATCCTTAAGCATTTGTGCATTGTCTACAGGACAAGTTAGGCCTTTATTCACACTGGAAATCGCAGCGTCAACTGCTAGTACTTTCCATTTTTTGGAGAATTTCTCCTCCAGAGGATAGAGAATTGAAAATCTCTTAGAAGGGAGAAAATGCTTATGATCCCATTCAGCAAAAATAAGCTGTTCTAGTAATGCATGTGCAGGAAACGCATGCAAAGCCTGAGAAGGTTTTAAGGAGCCCAAGGAAGAAACCGAGCTTTCAGGACACTCCGTTAGAGGTAGCATGAAAGTAGAACGAACCATCTCCGTAATAGATTGTATCAGTAATTTCTCAGATTGAGAGGCTGAAAAAGGCTCATCTACTGTTGTTTCCTCCCCAGAGGAATCATCATTGGTTTGTTTTTCCTCCTGATCGCCTGAGGGTAACACCTCATCCTGTGCCCACTGTTCCCCTTGCAAAGGTTCTGAAGTGGGGGAGGAGGATCTAGCATGCTTCCTATCCATTTGAATGGAGGATGCGATTAAAGCCGCTAATATTCCTTCCAGACCCTGAAGGGTGGAGGGAAGCACATCTTCAGTCATGTATACAGGGGCTGAGATGTGAGAAGCAGTTGCACCATCAATTTGTTCCAATGGCTCACCCTGGCTTGCCATAATTGGTAATTCAGGCGAGGAGGACAGTGTGGAAATGCGACTCGAGATCCTAGCACCTGGGGGTGAAACCTTTAGTACCTTTTTAGTCTTTGTGGTGTCTTTTTTAGCAGGCATAGTCCTAAGCATAAAAACAGAGGCACTATACAATTGCACTTAATCGCTGAATGTAGTCATGACATTAAAGCCGCTATAAAGTTCAGCCTAGTGCTGGGAAAAAAGTGTCCTTCCTGTATTAGGAATGCCAGTTTGCAACCCTCACGTGTCCCACAGCTCCTGTGTGCAGACTGCTTGTTTCCTCCTCACCAGCTGAGGAGAGACTGTCCCAGCTGTGGTTTTTTTTGTTTTTGCCTGGACGTTCACGGCACTATGCTTCGAAAAAATTCTGCCCCTCTTTTCATTTTAAAATGTTCCCGTGCTTGTGCGCGGCGCTTTCGGGGGGGGGGGACGACAGTATCAGAAACAGACGGATCTCCGCACCCCCTGCGGCGGGGGGGGGGGGGGGGGGGGGGGGAGAAGGGTGGTAATGTAAGGTGGGTACACCGCTGGTATCCCCCTAACCCTCAGTCCCTTCAGGGGAGAGAAAAGAAATCTGACAAAATGTTTTCTTTTACCTGAGAAAAAATCCCCCTCCATACACTGCTGCGGCCACACAGACTGAGCTTTACAGTGAAGACAACAGTTTAAGGTATGTGCACAGACTCCCTCTAGTGGAGAATTTAAGGTATGACAACATTTGTTCCCTAATAGAAGAATACATAGGTGGACTTTTCAGTTCCTAAGTTTCTTCCCTTACCTTATCCCCGCCGCAGGATTTGCTGAATTAACAGACAATCCAACCTTCACCCACCGTTCCAAATCCCTTGGACCTGTAAAAGCACCCCACCAGGAAAGCTTTAGGTAATGTAGCAAGACCTAAGCCCTGGGTTCCCGGGGCCCAGCCCTACAAAGAGAGGCATTACAGGCAAAAACCTCATGCTTCGGATACGAGGCCCCAGGTACCACCCACCTAGGCCTCAGTGGCACTTTGGATGGATCTGGTCTATGGAGGCTATTTAAATCCAGCATGGATGCCTCCTGGAGCTCCTCAGAGCACATCTTCACTTGTGACCAACACCTTAGACACTGGCGAAAAAACGGATGTGCTCCTGGAAGGAGGAGGGGTTATATAGGGAGTGGACTTCCTGGATTGGGTATACCAGTGTCCATCACCTGAAGGTGGCCTATAACCCATTAATTACTTAAGGCTCTGTGTCCCATGATGTACGATAAAGAAAGGTGAACATTGCCGATTCCTGGACTCTCCAAACATGCCCAAAAACTGGCCACCTTCATTTTGCTTGCTGCAAAAAAATACCTTTGAGGTGGCTGTCCCCCTCCCAGCCTTCTCTTTCACAGGTCCTACAAACGTTAGAGCAGATATGTAGAATGGAACGGCTCACTGCGATAATACATGATACCCTCCTGCAATTTTTCAAGATATGGGATCACTCTAACCTTAATCCCGGTGTTAGTTCTCTAGCACCCTCTGACGTACTTCCCCTCTGATACATTCGCTCACTGACTATTCATTTATCTGCTTAATGTTCCTTTACTATATTGTTACTGTTTGTTTCTTTTCTACCAATACCTCCATTTTTTTTTTTTTTTTTGCAAATATATAGCTTAAAGCTAGGGTCTTGCTATATTGGCAGCGAAGTGGCTCTCAGATATGCTAAATGTTGTATTTACAATTTTGTACATTTTATACACATCTTTAGTTATCTGGAAAAACTATGGAAAATGTATGTTCTTGTCATTTTTCTCAATAAAAATTACAATTTAAAAAAAAAAAGAAAGGTGAACACACACTCTGCACCCTCCTCAACAACCTTCAGTTTCCACTGTACCTAAATCCGTGGGTGATGAGCTGTCAGTGCCCATGCAGTCAGGAAAGCATTCATGGGATTTGAAATCTCTGCTCCTCTTCCTCTTTCTTCAGGGCTTCTAACACGGATAAGAGTGATTCTGATTGGTCAGCAATGGCACAGGACCGCTTAGACAAATGGGAATCACTCTGATCTGTCCCAGAAGCCCTACAGAATGAAGGGGAAGAAGAGCAGGAAATTAAAATACCCAGATCGCAACACCAGCTGTGTGAGCACAGACAGCTCATCACCCATGGAGGCAATTACAGCAGGGACTCGGGTGGAGAGGGTGTATGGGTTCACATACTTTTTCCACCTGCACTGTAAATGTTTCCATGTTGTGTTCAATAAAAACATGGTAACATTTAATTCTTTGTGTGTTATTAGTTTAACCAGACTGTGATGGGCTATTGTTGTGACTTAGATGAAGATCAAATCACATTTTATGACCAATTTTTGCAGAAATCCATATCATTCCAAAAGGGTTCACATACTTTTTATTGCAACTGTATATATTAAGCACATGTGATGGTATTTACATTTAATCCGAAGTGTCCCTTGTGCTGATGCCAGAGGTCATAGCGAAAATTCTCTGACCTCTGGCTTCCTCCCATACCTCGCAGCTATAATCTTCTGGTGCTGCAGGGGTTCATAAAGCTGAGGGACCTGAATAGGCACTGTGACTATGTCTGCCCTTTCCGCCTTCCTCTCCTCCATTCACAGAAGCTGTACTATAGCTTCCTGGATAAAAAGTGCTTTATGAATGGAGGAGATGGACCTTTCAGTCATCCATCCATCGCTCCACTCATAGCTTTTCATTCCTGGAGGTTATAGTACAGCTTCTATGAATGGAGGAGGAAAATGGAAAGGGTGGACATAGTCGGGACGCTTGAGGAGTGACTGTAGCAGGTCCCTCGGTTCTATTAAACCTCGCAGCAACAGAGGATTACAGGTGTGGGATATGGGAGGGGGGCACAGGATTGCAGCTATGATGGCCAGGCACAAGGGATTCTTTGGACTAAAGACCTTGTGCTGAATTAGTAAAAAAAAAAAAAAAAATTACCTAAACGATTGACCAGAACAGAAAATACCTTAACAGCATTTGATTTTTCCCCATTCCCACAAAAGCTGGTTAATTCACATAGAATAATTGTACATGATGTTTAGCTGGATGAATAGTTATAGAATTTTTTTAAGAAATAGACCCTTTTGTGTCAAGTAATTCTGCAGTTACATAATAAGGCACAAAAGGCAGCCATATTCACATGGTGCAAAATGGGCCTGATTTGTGAAAACTACAGCAGAAAGTTAAGTACTGAAGATGGCAATCAGATTCTCTGATCACACTGTTACTATTCAACAGCTGTAATATTTCCTTCACTATAGAATTCATAATGCCCCCTTTTTGTGTCTACCAAAGGGGAGCAGCTGCTAGTCACATGAAAAACAACCCACAGAGAAGTGTGGTAACCCAAACATTAGAACACAAGATAAAAAACAAACCTTGTTGCCTTGGGAGTTAAAGTATAACCTGGTAACCCGAGCATTGCCAGCTTGGCGAAAACATAAAAGTTGTTGTGGTCGATTCCATTCAAACATACGAACACTGCCATCCTGAGCACCAGTAAGATCTAATGTAAAGTGGATGAAACAATGTCAGTGTTCTGGTTCTACGTTTCATATTCTTTAGGAATATTTAGGTTTTCTATTTGAATCTCATACTTACAGTATCGGTGGACAGGGTGTGAAGCCATTCTTTTGACATTATTCAGATTCCTTTTTATCAGCTTTTAGGAATAACACAGTAAAAACAAAAAATGTAAGTTTGAAAGTTCAGGAAAATAAAAAAAGATTTTTTTAAAGATTTTTGTACTTCCCATAAAATATATTTTTCGATTGCATTGAGGGACACAGGAATTCAGATACAACAAGGTTATAATGTTACCGAGAAGTGATTTGGACACTACCCAGCATGTCAAAGCAGTACCAAAAAAAAAAAAAAGACATCAAGGAAACACAGGGGGTGGAACCTATGCCTCTTAATAGACTCCAAAAATGGATTTTGGGGTATATACAAAAATCTTGTTTTCTTTCTCTTTTAAAAAGCAGTTGGACAGCCGCTGGCAGGTCCACAAGTGGAACTGGAACCTATCTGCAAATTTGGAGCACCTGAAGAACTGATTCCTGAATCTGAACTAGATGAGGAGAAGCCACCTACA
This sequence comes from Aquarana catesbeiana, assembly GCF_042186555.1. NCBI lineage: Eukaryota > Metazoa > Chordata > Amphibia > Anura > Ranidae > Aquarana > Aquarana catesbeiana. The sequence continues at coordinate 74,547,490 of NC_133326.1, read as the reverse complement.
AGAAAGAGGTAACTGCCAATGACAAAGAAAAGGCATGAGAAGATAAGCCCAATGCTCAAGACCAGGATAAGTATAAATTACCTTACCCAAAAGGAAACTGGGTCTGAATCCGTAGAAAGGCTGTGAAATAAAAACTCAGCAAAAGCAGGTGGAACAAAACAACTGCCTGGTAAGGGAAAACGTACCCACATTATCAAGTAGTTAACAGAATAACATTGGGGCAAAGACCTGCTGAGAACTCAAGAGCACTAATCCACGAAGTCAGCCTGCCCGAGAGGGGAAAGGGAGCATCACAGATAATCCTACAAAAAAGGAAAAACAAACACAAGCCATTTTAACACCTGGATGTGTCTCTTAGGCCTTACAAAGGAAATTTGCAGGACTTGCCTATTCCTGGTCACAAAACATGACCCTAGGAAACGCCCGACTTGCCACAGTTGAGTAGAAAACAGCCACACTGCAAAAAAAAAAAAATTCACCTGAATAAGGTTAGAATGGAGGATGGCATCTGAAAAATGTTGTCAAGAGGCTGCCGACCAGCCACAGCTGGAGGAACTCTCTCTAGGTGATCAAGTCCCATGAAGGCCTCCGGACATATTCTAGCACCAACGGTCGGCGCCTTTAGCAAGGTCCCTGGCATGTTTCGCCTGCTAACAAGGGGGGCACACATTCCTCCAGTGAAGATTTCTGCCTGCCATGCAGATGATGTGGAGTACCGAGGAACACAAACCTCACCCTTTGGTGCAGAGACTAAACAGTTCAACGGGCTATGACCAAAAACCTTGTGTGTGAGCCACTCAGGCTAGGAAAAGGCGCTAGTCCTGGTATACTGCTGTGAGTGCTGGCTGGGGAGGGAGCCCGTCCTGGCTTCAAACATCAATGTGCAAGAGTATAGATATCCTTTAAGCTGCACATCAAGACAAGCCTGCTAGTGATGGTGTGTGGCAACCTCAGCCTGGGTTCCTGCCAGGCAATGCTCCCAATGCCTTTTGCTCTTCCTCCACGGAGCAGGCCATGCCTCTAACGTGTTTCGCTCCACCCCTCAGAGCTTAATTATGAGAATCCCCATGAGTGAGTTCCGAGGGGCGGAGTGAAAGGCATTGGGGCGTGGTCTGGAAGGAGTCCACAATGAGGTTGCCACATACCATCACAAGCGGGCTTGCTTTGATGTGCAGTTCAAAGGGCTAGATGCCAATGCAGTGTCCTCACCTAAGATAACGAGGTTGAGTGTAGAGGTCTTAAGCCTAGTGCACACTACTAGTTTTTTCGTTCAAAAACTGACAGCACAGATCAGAGCAGCTGTACTAACAATTGGAGCTATTGTGTTCTGACAGGGGAACAAGCCCCCTGCCAGAACACACCAGTCAGCGCTCTCAGCCATTGGCTGAGAATGCTGATCAGGAGCCAGTAAGCTGCTGATTTTCCAGCATGCTCAGCCAGCTTCTGTTGGACTGGCTGCCATACACACGGGCCGAATGTCAGACGGTTTTTACTGAACCGGCCAATGTCACCCAACATTGAGCCCATGTGTACTAGGCTTTAGTTTCATGCAGTGTAGGAACCAGGCTACTTGTCCTGCCGCAAGTGGGACTCCCATATCTTTCCAAAAGAGTCCTTAGCTGGACAGGGATAAGGGACCCAAGGCAAGCTTGAAGGGGGTGGATAATGCTTTCCCCAGGCTAAATAGCAAGAAAGAGAGCCAAGCACGTGTGCAAATCTCTTCATCCAGTGAATGAGTTCAGTGCTTGACACTTCAAATCTGGAAATCACCACAATGCAGAAACCAGTGTCTGAAGGTCACATTCCAGCCTTGCTCACATGTCCAGTCCAGTGAGGTCCAGGCACGGCTTTCAAAACTTGAGTTTAAGTTGAGATAACACTGATCTGAATAGAGGCTATAAAGGGAAGAGTTCAAGCAGGGTGTAGTAAAGAATCTTGAATGAAGTCATAAAGGAAAAAAAGCCACAAAAAGAAAGCTAGGAAAAAATAGGCACACTTTTTTTTTCAGCAAAGCTGAAGAAAAGGCATCTAACTCACTAGAACACTAGCAATAAACTGAAACATACTGCACAGGAGGAGGGGTTACATGTTTTCCAGTGTTCAAATCATCTGTAGACAGCAATATAATCTGACTATATCAGAGTTCTTGTGTCCCTCATTGAATGAGAAAGAAAAAATATATGCAAACTATATTGTTTTTAAAGGGCATATATTGGGCTGAGGTGAGGTAAGATAAGTTAGCAGGGGAAAATACAGCAATAAAATGTAAATGAATCCACAATGTCCTGAAAATAATTAATGAAACCTCACAAACAGTTGGTGCCAAATAGTTCTCCATCCAATAATAAAAAAAAAAAAAAATCACTGAGACACTTGTGTACATTGGCCAATACATATCACATTTGAAGGTACTGCTGCTTCATTTGTGAACACAAAAATGGCCCAATGTAAAAACCCCTATTACCAACAGGTAAGATTTCTAGCAATCAGTTGGCTTTACATTGTTTTGTTTTTTTTTCATTTTTTTTTGTAACGGTTCAAGTGTAGCATATTTCAAGGTTTGTTCCCGGCAGAAAACATTGGATTATTTGTGTGTTACATGTTTAAAAGATACCACTTCAATGGACATGAATGGCAAGCTGCAAGTGTAAATACTCAAAATGCAGAATACAGAACTTCACTGCAATGTACTACAAAGCAATGCATTTGTAGGACCAGGCATAATGGAAAAAAAACTGAACTGAAAAATTCAAGTGGTGGAAAACAAGCTCTCACACATCAGGTTCATAAGGCACTGGAGATTATTGTATACACAGTTATTAATAAAAACCGCTTATAAAAAAAAGGTAATTTGCAGAGAAGAAGTTAAAGCCACATTGCAAATTATAGCCTTAAAAAGATACAACCATTCCACCTATAACAAAGCACGCTATATACTCACTTTTAGTAAACTATGAGTTTATTATTGGCTAAAGGTGAAATAATGCCCTGAAAACATATATGTAGCAATATAAAATGTGCCTACAATGCCAGCTCCGGTGCTTGTCTGTCCACTTCCAAGCCAAGGCATGGATGAAGAGGCTTGCATTTTTTCAAGGTTAAAAGTAGCTACACCAGTCTGATGAATGGCAGTGGTTGATCCTCTGAAATCAAGGTCATCAGAACTAGGAAAGAAGAGAACTCTTTAGTACTGACTTTATACATTAAATAATAACACTGAATCAGAGATGGGAGAAAAAAAACCTTTTAGATTCTCTGTCATATTCTTCCCCAATCCACACGTAAGGCTGTGCAGCCAGGAGGGCCGACACATCAAGTTCTTGTACATCATGTGTAGAGGCAAGGACAATCTCATTACAGTTCGCCTAAATGAAAACATACAATAGAGCTTTGTTTTAGGTGTATGTGAGGGCATATGCAATACATGAACATTTTTCCATTGTTTATCCCTTAAAGAAGAAGTCCAGCCAAAGCTTGTTTGGCTGGGCTACTCCTATGTATTCACAGGAGTGCAAATCGTTTTGCACTCCTGTGACCCATTTTCAGCAGAGAGCGGGCTGAAGTCTGCTCTCTGCTGACGTCACAGAAATCAGTCCAGGCACCGCGTCATCCTGACAATGGGAGTCAGGATCTGCCAGGTGCCTGGACTGACACCCGTGTCAGCCTCTCAGCGAGCTGGAGAAAGCCTGAGAGGGCCACACCCCACCCCTCCACAGCTCAGCGCTCCAGTGAGCGAGGAGAGAGCAGAGCGAAGAGCTGCTGCTCTGCTCAGGGAGCGGCGGAAACTGAGCCATCGGCGATGTTAAATTGCTCAGGTCTAAGTGTAGAGGCACCGGGGGACAGATGCAGCATCGGACTGATGCTGCCTCCACCTAGGTATGTATGATTATGAAAAAAACCCGAAAACCCATACTTCTCTTTTAAGGCTACATGCACACTAGCATTTTTAATAAGCTCAAAAAAAGCTAGAAAAAAACGCCGGAATGAAAAATGCTGGTAATAGCATTTTTGTGCCAGCTTCTAGTAGCATTTTAGTAGCTTTTAGAAGAATTTAGAAGCTTTTAGGAGCATTAGCAATTTTATTGGCGTTTTTGTAGTACATGAAATAAATAAAAAATTTTTTTGGCTCCTAGAAGCTTAAGCTCAAAAAAATGCTAATAGCTTAATATAGTGTGCATGGACACATAGGATAACACTATTTGGCTTCTAAGAGCAGAAAGAAAAATGCAAATAGTTTCTAAGAGCTTAAAAAAACGCAAGTGTGCATGGAGCCTTTTAAAGAACCTGAAGTATAGAAAAATACTTACTAATCTGCTAAAAATGCACTCAGCTACTAAGTCCTGTTGTAAACTAAAAACACACAACTTTTTTGAGTGCTGTCAGCCCTGCAGGGCCTTTGCGAAACTACCCAAACCTCGGCTTTGTGTGTAAATGGTCACGCAGAGCTGAGGCTCAGGAACGAGCCTGCTTGGGTGCCCGCATTGCAACCTAGCATTTAATATCAGTTTAAGTGTATGTAATATCATGTATTATAAAAGCATTAGGTTATTTGATATATAAAAAAAAGGAGGTCTGTAATTACTTAACCATAAGCTTAAAACGGCTTTATGTGGCAGTAATATGCAATACCATCATTCATTATATCACTATATTTTAAAATTACTTCGCTACCTGGATTACAATCTGGTCAATAAGTTATGAAAAAAATTAGGCATATATACTATGTGACAAATTTACACACAGCACAACCAACACTTGCTGTTCAGCACATAAAATAACCTTCACTGATCCCAATACAGAGTCTACAGTGCACAATGACACATGCAAATAAACACTTGTGCAATGCAGCAAATGCTTGCAATGATTGCAGGTACAGGTTATTATTTCGACACCTATAATCATTCAAGGGTTAGTGGTGATGTAGTTATATTAGAGGAAACCTGTCATGAGAGAAACATGAAGGCTGATGTTGCAAATTTTATTCTGAAAAATGACAATTGCCTAGATGTGTCTGAATTCAATACCTCTGAACCATTGTCTTAGTACAGGTATGCAGTTAGAAACTATTCATAGATCTAATTACAGTGTGTTGCGGTGCCATTTAATATGATTAGCAACTTGCTGCACCTCAATAACGCATAGCCCAGATTTCAACCATTTACATGTAGTGAAGAAAAAAAAAGTGACACAAGTGTGAAAATAGTCTATTCAAAATGCCAAAGCAACACACATCCTTAAAGAGGTTAACTATTTGTGCTATTCTATAAGCATAATGCAAAGCTTGCTTAAATTGGCTTTCCTATTCCAGTTCTAAATTACTTGCAAAGGCAGAGTTATGCATTTAAATTTCTGCACATTTTACCTTGTTGACAGCAAAAGCCATTATAATATCTGACTCCTTGTGAATGATCTTTGCTTTTCCACCTGGGTAACCTAGATCAGCTTCAACCTACAAGAAAGAAAATTTCTTGAATCAAAACCGCAAGTAGAGGATTTTTTTTTTTCCCCCAAAGCGCACACACAACAAGTTTTAAACACATGCAGTGTTCACTTGTTCCAGCACTTTATGGATATAGCAGTTTCATGGACTCACAATGGTTAGACATGAAGAAGAATTTCCCATACCAATGTACACATAATACTGGAAAAAAGTTCTATAAGAGAGTTAAAAGCAGAAAACTAACAAAAGCCAGAAAGAGCAATCTGCAAGTTTAGCATTCTTGGTTATTGCTGAGGGTAAGTATCTTACTTTGCTTTAGTAAGGCTGAAGGTGCACACATTAGACACTTGTGATTTAGGCAATGTACACCGGATTAAACCTGGGCTGCCCAGGGGGCAGATTAGAGGAAAACTCCTTTGGCTACCACTGCCGAGGGAGGAATATTAGCAGAGCTGGTCTCTCCCTGACTGCAACTTTGACAGGCAGAGTTCAGTGCTAGTGATGTGGGTTTCTGTCTGTCATGTACATATGCACTCTGTTAGGATCAGACATGCATCTGTATGTTGTTTAAGGTGAGAGATCTTTCTGCGGTGGATCATCAAATAACGGGGCCAGCGTGATTTAAGGTCACTCATTATATTTAACATTTTGAGCATTTACTGCATACCATCAGCAATGTGAATAAAGCCAATGAAGTACCTGTCACCCAGAAGACACCACAGCCAAAATGAAAGACATAAAATGCTGGTACCAGTGAACATGGAGGTGAGTGCTAGAGGTGGAGGAGCCTTTGTAAGACATACTACCTTTTTCTGAAGATCTGTTACGGAGTCTACTCTGAAACGCTCCGCATTGTCTTCTACAGACTACATGACATCACACAGTCACAAACACGAAAACACATGCACAAAGAAACACATACAAGAAAAAAAAAACAAAGAATGAGACATTCCAGATCACGATTTGAAAACCATCTTATTAGCATGACAAATACGGTTCTGATGCTTTGTCATGCACATTAAAGGCACATCTTTAACTTACAGAAGATGAGCATATCACAAAAAATTAAATATATACACAAATATAAAATGGTAAAGCAAAATAATACAGCAAGAAAATCATACTTACACAGATCTTTCCATTGCTGCGTGTTCTTAAACTTACTTACCATTTTTAAAATAAATAATGGAACTTAAAAAAATTCTCTACATATTTTAAGCTGCTGCCAAACAATTGCTCTCAAAAAATAAAGGGGTTTCCTATTTGAGAAGCAAAGCTTATATAATGTACAAAAGAGGGGTACCTGCACAGAATCATGGGATACAAAGCTTGGTTGTGCCCAGCAACATATGTTAGGATCCTGCAATAAACTCTACTGAATTACATGAATCCCTGATTGAGGGATATAAAAATGGATTTTCAGAATTTAGTACAGCTGACAATGTTTCTCAAAAAAACACCGGCTGTTAGGAATTCTCTTTTTGTCTGAAGGTTAGTGAAGGTTCTTTTAATAAAAAATCTGAGTTTATTTCACAACACAGTAAATGTGTGTTATGCTGAATTGATGTTACCAGGTACATAAGCGCTAGCTGTAAAAAAGCTTGAGGCACTAACAACCCTTTTACTGAGAGCAGTATAGTCACTTTATCCTGTTCTTTTTGTCAAAAATAAACACACAATATAATATATTGCTCTAGTAATTGCTAGTATTCCAAACAGGCACTGAAAGCAAAACAAAAGCACACAAAAATAAAGATGAATGTGCAGTGTAAAGACAAGTTTCTTTTCCAGTGTTTACCTCACTCTGCTTTCTCTTCTTTGTAAAGATATATTTTATAAGGGATTCCTGCAGAATTTCTTGTTTGACCAGGTAATGCCAAAGACGCTTCAAAGGAAATGCAGAATAATCTTTGGATCTGTATCACAGATTCCAAAAGTATATTAGCATGAAGATGTTTAATATGAACATTTACATTTTACAAGGCAATGCACAGTGTTTTTGAATATTGTCTTTATTATGTTCATTGTGGTTATTATGTGGCCAAATTGCAACAGGCACAAAGTAAAAAACTATTCCTGAATAAAAGGAGAATTGTAACAATCACACACAAAATGGGCATCAGCGAACCTCAACCCAGCTAGGTACACACAACAGTTAGTTGCAGACACACAGGACAGGATAACTGCCTCTGCTCTGGCCGATAACGCCATAAGGAATCCCCAGACATACTGGTATAACCTAAACAGTGAAGTCCTGTGTGAACGGGAAGCCAACTGTTGAAAAAAACACCTGTATAGATAATGAATTGGGAAAATGCGCTAATTGGGCAAAGTAAATGGGAAGTCTTCCAGGATATATGATCTGAATCTACCAGCAGTAGTTCATGACTGCAGAAAACATCAGAGCTTTAGATAATACATCAACTCTCCTGAGGATACTAGCAAAAAACTGAAGCATGATGTTGTGGGCAGGGTGATTGTGCAAGAACAGTTTTTTTTTTGTTTGTTGTTGTGTCCTTTGCTCGGGTAGGAAACAGTATTGACAGAAGGTTTAAGACCTGTCCCTCAATGGATGAGAAAGAAATCCGTATTCCTAAAGTGGTTCTAAAGCCAGAAGGTTTTTTACCACAATGCATTACCTGCATAAAGGTAAAAAAAAACCTTGTTGTCCCCCCCCCCCCCCCCACCTTAAATATTTACCCGAGTCCTGTATCTATCCAGTGCTGTGCCTGTCTGCAGCAGTGCTGGTTCTCTTTCTCAACTCCCATAAGCTCAGAGACAGCAGCAAGAGCCAATGGCAATCAAATGCTGTGAGGAGGGAGCAGGGGGCGGGCACAAGCCGCGCTGTGTGTCAACAGAGGATCGAGCCTGCAGGAGCACCACCATAGGAAGTAGCTTCCTATTGGGTGCACTGAGAAAAGGAGGATCCAAGGGCGCCGGTGTGGGAGGTTCGGGGGCTGCTCTGTACAATTACACAGAGCATGTAATAACATGTTTGTTATTTTAAAAAAATGTATGCCTTTACAAACACTTTAATATTTTTAGGCTGCTATATATGAATTACATAGAAGTAATTAGTAAGTGTTTACCAGGCTAACCTTAACAGCCTTAGTAAAAAAAAAAAACTAACTGTTTACAAAGCTTAAAGCGGAGTTCCACTCATTTGTTCCCCCCCCCCCCTCCAGTACCACATTTGGCACCTTTCTGAAGGAGGGGGGAGTGAATACCTCTGTGACAGGTAACCTGTCCCTACTGCCAGGAGTCCAGGCCACTGCACATTACGTCACAGCTCGGCACTCTCCTTACCCCGCCGCCAGGCCAGTAGGAGAGCGCAGCGGTGCCTCGCACATGCTCAGTAGGGACCCAGCATGAAGCCGTAATGCTACACTGCCGGGTTCCCTTAACCGCAATGGCGGCGGCAGCACCCGACAGCTGATGGAAACATTAGCTGCAGTGCTGACATCGCTGGACTCCAGGACAGGTAAGTGTCCTATTAAAAGTCAGCAGCTGTAGTATGTGTAGCTGCTGGCTTTTAATTTTTGCAGGGGTGGGCGGAACTCCTCTTTAAACGCAAATTATACACATGCAGCAGAATAATCCCTCCCTCCTCCTCACTTCTGGCGCTGCATAGCTCCATACAGGCATTCACAAAAGACAAAACACAAAACACAAAAAACAAAAAAAACAAAAACCTTGTGCTGTGCTCTCGCTCTCATTAGAAAATCTATATAGATCTGCAAGTGTCAATTTTCTTACCCTATTTCATTAACATTAAAAAAAGCATAGAATTTGTTAAAAGCTTATTACTTTTAAGAACATATAAAAACAAATATAACATTGGTAAATCTGTTAACCAGGCTGAAAACCGCTACATGTATTACTTAGCTGCTGTATTATTTTAAAGCTGATATTCTGTACTATTTTCATAAATCTTTCAGCCCTTACATGTTCCACATCTAGCATTGATGACCACTTCTACTCACTTGAATGGTGTATTTTCAGGATCCAACATTGCTTTATGTCGAAGAATAGCAGGTCCCGCACCAACAGCCAGCTCATTTGGAAGAGTGTTTATATAATTAGGAGGTGGGCCCCCAAACTGGTCCATTCTCTCATGCAGAATCTGCTCCCACTTTTCTAGGTTTTTGACAACAGCAATACCAAGCGGGGACTTAACAGGTAGCTCTAAATTTAAAAAAAAGAATTTATAATGTTTACAAGACATCTTCATTTTTCAGAATTCTGAATATTGGCAAGATACAAACAATAGGAAAAAATGGGAATTTTTACTTACCTGTAAATTCCACATCTTGGCATACAGTACAGGACTTGTAGTCATAGTCCATGGGGTTACATGTTGCTACCTTCAGGTGATTGGTCACTGGCAAAAACTTTGCTGGTAAGCCCAAAGTGCACCCTCATATCACTACAATTTTCTAGAAATCTATATGGATAGACAGAGGGGAAGGACCAGTGTCCTGTACTGTACTCCAAGATACAAAATGTACAGGCAAGTCAAAATTCCCATTTTCTGAATGGCACAGTACAGGACACAGGACTTGTAATCATAGACCATGGGATGTCCCTAAGATATAAACTGTGGGGTAGGCAACAACATAACAGCAGCAAACCGGCCCACTGAAAACAATTGTCAGGCATGAAACATTCAGAAGACAGCTAAAGGCACCTTGCGCTTGAAATTTGCATCAGTAGGGGCCCGCAGATCCACTCAGATAAAACTTTTGGAAAGTATGAACAGAGAACCATGTGGCAGTCTTGCAAACTTTTGAAATGGATGCTTGAAACTAAAAAGCCCAAGGAGGAATGCAGATTTGGTGGAATGGGCCCCAATACGGTAGGAAGGAATAATTTCCTTAAGAGCATAAGCTCTGGAAATAAAAGCTGCTTGAGCAACATAGCAATGCAGGAAGAGGAAGCAGAATGTCCCTTCTTGTGACATTCCCCCACTAGGTCGGAATGGGAGATTGACATGGGCAACTCCTTGTACAAAGGGGTCTTGACAGGTCTGAAACCAAAGTTTTCTGGAATAGAATGAATAAGGTCTGCCCCTTTTATATTACTAAGAATCAGATGCTGGTACAGGCCAGACTGGAAGAAGGGTAGGATATGAGCAAAAGAATATTTCAATATATCTGAAAATGAGAAGCTTGGTTTTCAACCATCTACAGTATGCCTCCAGCTGTGATGGCAGATCCAACGAGAGGTAGATTTTCTCATCTTGAGTAAGGTGGATATGATGAAATCAAAAATACCCCTATTGTTTAAGACCTGGCTTTTAAAAGGCAATGTTGTTAAAAGCCAGCAACTGAGAAAATGGAACAGAAAGCCTTGAGACAGGAAGTCCGAGCTGTTTGGAAGGGGCCAAGGGCCATCTGCTTGGAATCTGTAAATGTTTGGGTACCAAGTTCTTCTGGGCCAATTTGGGGTGATGAGGATCACCTGAATCTGTTCTTCCTCTATCTTGTGGAGTAGTTCAGGAAAAATGCTTGCTGTAGGGAATTCATATACCAGTCTAAACACACACACACATCTGGTGTTCTCCATTTCTGACAGAGAATCAGGAAGATCTTTGGATGGAGAGCCCACTCGAGTGCCTGAGCCCAGGCATTGGTGATTTAAGAAGTCCGCTTGCCAATTTTTCACTACAGTTATGTAGGTAGAGATTGGAATGTGGTTCTCGGCCCAGGAGAGAACCAGACTCCCTTCCTTCAGGTCTGCCCAACTTCTGGTATTCTCTTGGTGGTTTATATAGGCCACAGACATGGGTTTGTCTGACTGCACCCTGACTGGATGACCATGTATTCGAGGGGTCCAGCGTAGGAAAATCATATGGCTCGTAGCTCCAAGATGTTGCTGTGGAGCATCGAATCCTGTGGAGACCAGGTTGCCTGGACAGTCGACTGGAAACACCTCCCGTCCCTGCCTAACAGAACTGCGTCTACCTTCCATGGACAGGAAAGGAACAATTTCCTAGATTCTAGGGTGGAGTTGCAAGTCTACCATATTAGGGAGACTTTTACCTAGCTGCACAGCAGTAGTGGGCAATCCAAAGAAAGAATCTGCTTGCCTCACATCATTAGAATGTTGATTAGCAAGGGTCTTAAGTGGAAAAGAGCAAAGGGGACCATCTTGAGGGAGGCTGCCATGAGACCCATAACCTTCACTTAGAAGAGAGTTGTGGGAAGTCTGGTTGACCTGAGAGTCAGGCAACTGGACCTCATAGAAGGAATCTTTTCCTGAGAAAGGAAATTTTTTTCCTGCCCAAAATCAGTCCCAAATACTCCGGGAGATGAGAAGGATGGTAGGCAGACTTCTTGAAATTAATCACTATCTGAAAGTTTAAAAGAACTGGACTTTCCTTTCAATGCTGGAAACCAGCATTGTGGCTGAGGAAACTTCCAGGTCCATCAAGGGAACCCATGGCGTCAATGCCCTGAGATCTTAGAGCCAGGAGCAGAGCCAATACTTTTGTAAGGACTCTTGAAATCTCAGACAGTAAAGCATGGAAAGCGTTGGTGTGAGGCAAAGATGGAATTGTTAAGATAGGCATCTTGGAAGCCCACTTATGCGATAAATTCCCTTGATCGGAGAAAAGATCAGAAGATGAAGTGGGCTTCTGGCTAGACTTTGAGGATTTTGGGGGCCAAGGCTTGCGATGAAAGGACAGACCCACTTTTAATTTAGAAAAGAATGCCTGGATGGAATGAAAGGGTCCCCTTTCCATGGGAACAGGTAGTATCCACGGTAGTAGTAGGCCAATACCTTCCTTACTAAATATATCAAGGGCAGGGGCAGAGTGGTACAGGTTTTGAACAAGAATTCGCCTGTATTTAGCACCATTCATCTTTCCCTTAACTTTGACCAGTTTCCCAGGCCCGACCGCTGATGGTGTTCTTTGGGTGATGTGATGTGTTGGGTTTGCGCCAGACATAGCATTTTCTTTGATGGTCAAAAAGTTCAATTTTAGTCTCATCAGACCAGAGCACCTTCCTCCATACATTCTGGAAGTCTCCCACATGCCTTTTCGCAAACTCAAAACGTGCCATTTTGTTTTTTGCTCAAAATAATGGCTTTCTTCTGGCCACTCTGCCATAAAGCCCAACTCTATGAAGTGTACGGCTTATTGTCGTCCTATTTACAGATACTCCAATCTCTGCTCTGCAGCTCCTCCAGGGTTATCGTAGGTCTCTGTGCTGCCTCTGATTAATGCCCTCCTTTCCTGGTCAGTGAGTTTTGGTGTATGGCCGTCTCTTGGCAGGTTTGCTGTTGTGCCATGTTCTTTCCATTTGGTTATGGTAGGTTTGATGGCGCTCCTAGGGATCATCAAAGATTTGGATATTTGTTTATAACCTAACCCTGACTCGTACTTCTCAACAACATTGTCTCTTACATGTTTGGAGAGTTCCTTGGTCTTCATGGCAGTGTTTGGTTAGTGGTGCCTCTTGCTTAAGTGTTGCAGCCTCTGGGGCCTTTCAAAAAGGTATGTATATGTAATGACAGATCATGTGACACTTAGATTGCACACAGGTGGACATCATTTCACTAATTATGTGACTTCTGAAGGTAATTGGTTGCACCAGAGCTTTTTATGAGCTTCATAACAAACATACGCACATGCCAATTATCAGTTTTTTATTTTTGAAAAAAGAGTTTTATGTATGTATTTTTCTAATTTTACTTCACCAACTTAGACTATTGTGTTCTGATCCATCACATATAATTCAGATTAAAAAAACATTGAACTAAAGGCTGTAATGTAAAATAATATGTAAAAAGCCAAGGGAGTGAATACTTTTGCAAGGCACTGTACACTGATCGTTACACTGACCTACACTGACCATTACACTGACCAACCTGACCCACACTGATCATTACACTGACCTACCTGACCCACACTGATTCATTACACTGACCATTACACTGACCTACCTGACCCACACTAATCATTAAACTGGCCCACACTAATCATTAAACTGACCCACACTGACCTACCTGACACACAATGATCATTACACTGATCTACCTGAGACACACACTGACCCAGGCCCACACTGACCTACCTGACACGCACTGACCTACCTGACCATTAGTCGTGACATCAGACTTCAGGTGACCGTGACCTCCGGCTCCTCCTGCAGCTCAGCCGTAGTGTGCGGCACCGGCGTGCCCATCCCAGTAGACAGCCAGAGACAGGAGAGCCGCTCGCCCGAGCGGGGATTTTCTCATAGTGACGTGGCCGCATTGCAATTCCCGCCTTCTGGAGCCTGCAGCGCATATGATGGACATCACACATCCCGCGGTCCCAGCATTGGACCAGTGGGACGTCCATCATAGGTGCTACAGGGGCCAGAAGGTGGGACCTGCTATGTCACTCGGCCGCGCTCCGAGTCAGATCGGTCCCTGCTCAGGGCTAATAGATTAGTGAATGTCCGAGACCCGGGGCTTTTTGGGGAGCCACTCGGGGCTCCAGCCCCCCTTAGCCCCCCCTCACGACGCCACTGATCAACGGGTGCAAGGCTTCGCTAATTAACACTGTCAGAGCTCTGATTGGACAAAGTGATGATTGCTTTCTCTAATAATGGCTCAGTGCTCATAGTTCCACCCCACACGTTGTCACTATAAGACACTATTAAAAAAATTGGGGTTTCATAGAAAGTGCTTATACGAAAGTGCATTGGGGGCATTCCCAGCAATTCTTTATTTGTTATACAGTTCACTACACTTTGATGCTGGCTGCTAAATTATTGTTTTTCGCTGTTTAGTTATCATTAGTAGTGCAACTTTTTTTCACATTTATTCCCAGCAATGCTTTTGCCGGTGTCTAATTACCTGACAGTAGCAGTATATAAATCCATGCTATATGATTACAAGTCTTGAAGTCTTCTGTTCTATATGATTAAGATAGGTAAATCTGAAGCAAATAAAATTAATCTGTCTGTCTCTATCTATAGACACACACCAAGCAATTAATTAGGAACATCTTTTCACATCAAATACTAGGATGAAAAAAAATATATAGGATCTCAGTGATTTTAAACCGTGGCATGATGATTGGTACCAAATAGGCTGGTATGAATATTTCTGTAAATGGTGATTTCCTGGGATATTCACACAAAACAGAATGTAGAATTCACTCAGATTGGTGCAAAAAACATCCAGAGAGCAGCAGTTTTGAGGCAAAAAAAAAGAGGTCAGGGAAAAAAACTGGTTGAAATTGACAGCTATGACAACTTAGATAACCCCTTTTTATAACTGTGATTAGCTAAGATAAGAAACATCTCAGAATAAATGTTGAACCCTGAGATAGATGCACTACAACATCAAAAGACTACTTCTGCCAGCCAACACCACAAAGCTAAAATTAAAGCTAGCACTAGCTCACTAAAACTGGATATTTGAAACCTCTAAAAATGTAGCCTTGATTTGATCTTGGTGTATCTTGATTTCTTCTAAGGCATACAAATTGTAGGCCAGTCACTGGATCTGAATCCATCCGAATCCACGTTTGGGATGTGGTAGAATGGTTGATTTGCAGTAAGAATGTGCAGCTGACAAATGTGTGAATATTAAACGATGCAATCATGTCAACGTGAAACAGAATCTCAAGAAAAGAAGGCCTCAAATCTCCCTCATGTTATCAAAGCCCAAGCTCTGAAAAGTTTGCCAACTATGCAATTAAAGGTTTAAGCAAATAGGAAAGAGAAAGACCAACCTGTTAATTCCAGCCCAGCAATTGGAAAGAAATTCTTAAGATTATGAACCGCAAGCTTCACCATTGCTAGTCGTATGAGGGTCCAGCTGGGAAAAAAAACAGAATATATTTATATGAAATGCATAATCATAATGCTTTAAATGTGTCATACTACAAGTAACACACAAATCTCCACATCTCATTAAGGAAGTACTTTAGAACTATTAGTGTGCTCATGCCAAATGCAGCTGTTGCCAATCGAGTGCTGCTGAAACAGATGCGTTTAAATAGAAAAAGTAGCTTTAGACAAGAATAGGATGTGTTTGACCTGTTTTGCCTGAATTTCAAATGCACCTCAATAGGAAATGCTGCATCCGAAGAAACACAACAAAGCCAATAGGGAATTGGCTGACCTGCATTTGAATTCTTGTGTAACCACCTCACGCCTGCGCTATAGACGAAAGACGTCTATAGCACGGCGCTCAATTGCCGGGAGGGCGTCCCTGGACGTCCTCCTGTTTACATCCTCCCTGCGCGCTGCCGCGGGCGCGCCCCGGGGGAAATCTGTGTTGCCCATGTCCCTTGGACACAGCCAATCACAGATCGTGCTAAATGGCCAATCACAGCGGCCATTTAGCACTCGATCTGAGTGTCCAATGAAAGATGAGATCATCTCTCATCGCCGGCTCTCCCTCCTCACACAGAGACCGCGTGTGAGGAGGGAGAGCGAACTCCGGCTGCAGCGTGAGTGTGTGAACACAAACACAGTGCACACACACACAAACACACATGCCCACAGTACCTATCAGTGCCAACTGTCCCCAGTGCCACCTGTCCCCAGTGTCACCTATCAGTGCCAACTGTCCCCAGTGCCACCTGTCCCCAGTGCCACTTATCAGTGCCATCTGTCTCCAGTGCCACCTGTCGGTGCCATCTGTCCCCAGTGCCACCTGCCCCCAGTGCCACCTGTCAGCCATCTGTTATCAGTGTCACGTGTCATCAGTGCCAGGTATAAGTGCCATCTGTCATCAGTGCCACGTGCCATCTATCAGTGTCACGTGTCATCAGTGCCACATCAGTGTCACGTCATCAGTGCCACGTATTAGTGCCATCTGTCATCAGTGCCACATCAGTGTCACGTGTCAGTGCCACGTATTAGTGCCATTTGTCATCAGTGCCACATCAGTGTCACGTGTCATCAGTGCCACGAATTAGTGCCATCTGTCATCAGCGCCACATCAGTGTCACGCGCCATCAATGCCACCTGTCATTTGTGCAACATCAGTGTCACGTGTTATTGTCCTGGTGCTCCAGGGCCTTCAAAAGTGTAATAGGTAGTCAACAAATTAGATGTGTAATTTATGCT
Source organism: Aquarana catesbeiana (assembly GCF_042186555.1). Taxonomy (NCBI): domain Eukaryota; kingdom Metazoa; phylum Chordata; class Amphibia; order Anura; family Ranidae; genus Aquarana; species Aquarana catesbeiana. The sequence continues at coordinate 74,530,972 of NC_133326.1, read as the reverse complement.
CCTAGAACACGTAATGGCGCTCCCTGCATGTTGGGCCTCTCTGTGTGGCTAGGCTGTGAAAAAGTCAGACACGTGGTATCGTAATACTCAGGAGGAGTAGCAGAATGTATTTTGGGGAGTCATTTGTGGTATACACATGCCATGTGAGAAAAATAACCTATTACAATGACAATTTTGTGGAAAAAAAATCTTAATTTTGCAAAGAATTGTGGGAAAAAAAATTACATAAAAAACCTCACCATGCCTCTTACTAAATACCTTGGAATGTCTACTTTCACAAAAGGGGTAATTTGGGGGGTATTTGTACTTTCTTGGCTTGTTAGGTTCGCAAGAAATGAGATAGGCCACAAGTACTTCAGGTGTGATCAATTTTTTATGATTTGCACCACAGCTTGTAGACTCTATAACTTTCACAAAGACCAAATAATATTCACTAATTTGGGTTATTTTTACCAAAGATATGTAGCAGTATAAATTGTGGCCAAAATTTATGAAGATAAATTAATAATTTGCACAATTTTATCACAGAAACTAAGAAAAATTCGTTTTTTTTTCAAAATTTTTGTTTTTTTTCATTTATAGCGCAAAAAATAAAAAACCCAGAGGTGATCAAATACCACCAAAAGAAAGCTCTATTTGTGTGAAAAAAAAGGACAAAAAATGCATTTGGGTACAGTATTACATGACTGAGTAATTGTCATTCAAAGTGTGAGAACACTGAAAGCTAAAAATTGGTCTGGTCAGGAGGGGGGTTTAAGTGGCCAGTAGGCAAGTGGTTAAAAATGCATGTGAAGCACAGGTAAACACTGTCAGTGTAAATTGGCAACAGTCTTTAGGGCTTATGTACACAATGTGGCTTTTTTTTCTTAATATAACAATTACAAAACATACAATTTCTATATTTTAAGTTTTTATCAACTCCTCATTATACAGGCAGTCAACTCTATTAACCATTAGAGATGGGCGAACAGGTCGCGCCGAGCAAATGTTCAGCCTGTTCGGAAAACATCCGAATCCGCGGGTAGTTCGGCAGGATGTTAGCTTGCCGAGCACCCCACAATGCACTGTGCGCTTCTCAGTGCACTACAGGGCCCTGATTGGATGAAGCCTTGCTGGTCAGGTGCAAGGCTTCGCTAATTAACAGTGTCAGAGCCCTGATTGGACAAATTGATGATTGCTTTCTCCAATAATGGCTCAGTGCTCATAGTCCCACCCCACATGTTAAAAGGTAACATCCCATAACCAGGTCTTGTAGTGTTAGAGTGGAGAAAAATAGAGCAGTTTTAAACTAGCAGTTAGTGTGTTCACTTATTGTGACTTTGAGTGTAGAGTGTTAGTATTGTGTGTGAGAATAGTGTGTCAGTGTAGGGCAGTGTTTAACACAGCATTGCACAACATTTAGTGCTGTATACCCCCCTTTTTTGGTTGCTGTTTTTTCTTTGGTCCCCTGCTTGCCCCCCCCCTTTTTAAAAATTGTCAGCCACAGCTATTCTGACTGCGACGCTGGTGTTCACCCTTTTTTATTTTTTACATTTCTGTCAGCGTCAGTCCTCAATTTAAAGCGCACCAAACACCACTTTTCTTTGAATAAAGTACATCCAATTACACATTTCCCAGTATCTATAAAATTTGAGTAATAAGCCTCCCCCCATCATGTCTGGGAGGCCAACAAGGAGAGGCAGATGTTCCCATGCCACTATGAGGGGGCCAGCAGCGTCTGTGTCCACATGCAACGGTGGACGTGGTCCATCCTCAGGCAGGGCCCCTTTGTCTCCGTTCAGTGATGTTGCCTGTGCTTATCCAGCCACAGCATGTAGAAGAGGTGGTGGGCTGGCTTGCTAAACGATCCTTATCCTCTAGGATTCAAGCTGGCACTAGTGCACAGTCCACCGCAGCTGCTAGAGTGGCTTATTCTGCCTCTTTGTCCACAGCTACTCCTGCTATAGCCCCAGCATCATGCATGGAGAAGTCAGCTGAATTATTTGAACACAGCGTTAGCCACATGCTTCTTAAGGATGTCCAGACATTATTTGATTCTGATGTTAGTTCTGAAGTTGAGGAAGTTAGGAGCATGAGCCTACAGAGAGAGGAGAACACTGATAAACAAATTGGCAGTCATGTTCCTCCAGCTGCAGTGTATTGCCAAGTTGACTCTAGTGATGATGAGGATGGAGAGGATGCTGATGAAGTCACTGACGTGACTTTGGTGCCAGATAGAGCAAATGAGGAAAGTAAGGGTGAGGCACAACCCCAAAGGCAGCCATCATGGAAGAGTATAGAGCAGCCACACTATGCCATCAGATTGTGGAGCGGTCATCTCCGGGACCACTTCCCATAGCTCAGCTGTGTGGGCCTTTTTTAGCACACGTGCAGCTGATCGCACGGTTTCAATTTGCAATCTCTGCGGGAAGCAGATCAAGCGTGGCAAAAACACCAGCCATTTGGGTACCACATGCGTGACAAGGCATTTAACCTCCCACCACTCAGCCCCTTGGCAAGAGCACCTGAAAGCCACACACAAGGGACACATTCTTCTCCTCCTCATCTCTCATGTCTAACCCAGCTATAACTCAAGACCTTTCAGCAGCCTCCACTGAAAGGGATGATGGTATAGCAAAGGGTGTCACAGGTCCTTGCAACACGTCTGCCAGCAGCACACCACCAGTTGTAGAGTATAGCAGGAAAATGTCTCTGCCCCAGCTGCTGCAACGCAAGAAAAAACACACTTCCTGCAACCCACATACCCAGCGTCTAAATTCCAGTTTTTCCAAATTGCTGGTTTTACAACTCCTCCCTTTCCGTCTGGTGGATTCTACCCCCTTCTGTGAGTTTGCAGAATGTGCTGTACCACAATGGAAGGGTTCCCAGTCGCTATTTTTTTTCACGTAAGGCCATTAGAGCTCTGTCCCATCACATGGAAGGCAATGTTTTGGCATTGTTGGGCAAGGTAGTCAGCCACAAGGGCTACCTTACTGCTGACTTGTGGTCCAGCAAGCATGGTCAAGGACGATATTTTTTTGTTCACGGCACACTGGGTAAACTCTGCTTGCAACTAGGAAGGATGCAGGACAGGGCTCAGTGCTGGAGCTTGTTTTGCCACCATGTCTCCATACAGCTGGTGGTGATGATGCGAGAATTGTCAGCTCCACCCCCTCCCCCATGCCATCCTCTGCTGAATTGTCCAATGAACCACCAGTACCCCTAAGCGTTCAAGGGGCCATTCAACGAGTCAGGCTAAAAGATGCCATGCAACTCGGACCCCGTATAATCGGACTCATTCTGCCATTATATAGCAGTCCCTCTGCGAAAGTGAGGGTCAATGGTACTCTGTCAGACGCCTTCCCAATCCGCAACGGAACGAGACAGGGATGCCCCCCGTCACCTATCCTTTTTGTACTTACACTCGAACCCTTCCTCCACAAACTTAAACGTAACCCAGACATTAAGGGAATTAAATCTCCAGAGAAGGAATACAAATACGCTGCATACGCAGATGACATCCTAATGTTCCTCACACAACCGATAACTACTTTGCCAGTATTGTTAGCTGAATTCAAACACTTCCAGACCCTCTCTAATTTGAAGATCAACCTTACTAAATCTTTTGCTCTCAACATCTCATTAACCCACAGTCAGGTAAATCAGTGTAAGGACAACTTTCCATTTCAATGGAAACAAGATTCAATAACATACCTAGGCATCCAAATTCCAGCTAAACTATCAGACCTATATACCAAAAATTTCCTCCCCCTCTTAAACAGACTAAACTCTGACCTTAAAACGTGGAACAAACCGACATTTTCTTGGTTTGGCAGAGCAGCCATACTGAAGATGAATGCTCTTCCAAGAATTCTATACCTCCTACAGACAATACCGATACAGATCCCTCCCTCCTTCTTTAAAACTTACAGACAGCTAAGCACTAACTTCCTGTGGGGAAAACAGAGGCACAGGATCAGTCACGACCTGCTTACCCGGCCGAAAAATCTAGGAGGCATAGGCCTTCCGAATATCTCTCACTACCACACTGCCACCCACCTATCTAGGATAGTGGACTGGAATATCCATACCCAACAGAAAGACTGGGTCTCCCTAGAGGCTACTTTCATGAACTTATCCCTAAATGCACTCCCATGGATCTCCCCAAAACAAATTCCACCAGACATTCAAACACATCCGACGATAGGCCCCACCTTACGATGTTTTCACCAATCGTGCAAGAAGACCTCTATCTCCTCTACCCCCAGCCCACTGACTCCAATAAAATTGAACCCAGATTTCCCTCCAGGCATGCACCACCAATTCCTCTCTGACAATCTACCACAAGGACAAATTAGAGCCCATCAATTCTACACACAGGGCAAGCTACTCACTGCAATGCAAATCGCAACCGGCTTCGGAAAAACGCCCATCCCTCCATGGTCATACATAATGATAGCCCATTACCTAAAAACCTTAGATAAAATGGGTCAATGTTCTAGACAGCTTACACCATATGAACTATTATGTACCGAAACAACACCACAAGCCCATCTTATCTCCCGCATACACAACCTCCTCTTCACTAACATTAAAGCGAATGACAGCCAGTTCTGTAGGAAGTGGGAAGCTGACTTATCCATCCAACTTTCGGAAGAAAGCTGGGAGCAAATCTTTTTAAACATACATAAGGGCTCCACTAATGTCTATATTCAGGAAAATGGGTTCAAAATTCAGGCGAGATGGTACCATACCCCAACACTGTTACACAAATTTAAAGCCGACATCCCCGAAACATGCTGGAGGTGCTGTCAAGATAGAGGTACCCTCCTTCATGTCTGGTGGACGTGTACCCCGTTACAAACCTTTTGGTCAGAAGTCCACCGTATAGTCACGCAAATTACCACTTACAATCCAGAATTCACCCCAGCCCAATTCCTCCTACACCACTCTCCCCTACCACACAACACGTATCATAAATCACTAATGATGCACTTGATCAACGCAGCAAAACAATGCATCCCTGCACACTGGAACTCAACAAAGATACCCACTCTTAAAGAATGGTTCGTCAGAATAGAAAAAGTAGCAGAAATGGAAAAACTAATACTTACCGCAAGAGACTCGCCGACAAAATTCAGCCGTAAGTGGGCCTGTTGGACACACTACCAGACTTTACCTGAATACCAAGATATACTAAATTCTCACACATAAAGGTTAGGGTACACCGAATGCCATAACCTATATATAACCTAAACATATTTCCCAATAACATTGCAGTCAAAATAACAGGGATAGATACCATTCACAGAGGGAAGTCAGAGACCGATCCTCCTACCCCCCCTTCCTCCCCCCCCACTCTCTCCCCTACCCACCTCCCACCTCCTCTTCTCCTTTTCTACAATCGCCATCTAAACACCCACATAAACACATAGTCTATCCACTTCACATACCAATTAACCACCCAACCTACGAAATGCATTCCAGAAATTTACGAAGCTGCCCTGTCAGCTTAATGTGCAACCCCATAGACATTGAGTGATAAACATAACACATTTCCAATAAAATTTTTATTTAAAGCGTACACATGGGCTCTCGTACTGAATACAGAATATATGCTAGCGGAGCAATAGATATCAAGTAATTAGGACTCATTTGAGGATATATGTTGGGTTGATACCCATCTCATAACCAGTCAAGTATGGAAGTGATTATCAATACCAGCTGGGACTTTTGTTTTGGAACATATTCTATAATTTACAAAATGTTATAATTTATATGCATTGATAAATGTAAAATGTTTGCTGTAAAGACTTTATAACCCTCAATAAAATACTTTGAAACATAAAAGATGCCATGCAGTGCTTCAGCTGGTCTGTCTAGTGGACAAGAAACACACCGGAGCAGAGATTCTTTCAGCTCTGCAGGGCCAGGCCCAGAGGTGATTCACGTCACAGAAGCTTGAGCCAGGCATGGTGGTGTGTGATAATGGCACTAACCTTCTGTCCGCCCTTTGACAGGGAAAGTTAACATGTGCCATGCCTGGCACATGTCCTCAATTTGGCGGTGCAGTGTTTCTTAAACAGGTACCCAGGTTTGCAAGATCTTCTAAAGCAGGCCAGAAGAGTCTGTAACCATTTCAGATGGTCATACACAGCCAGTGTTCGGTTGGCTGAAATTCAGCAGGAATTCCACCAGCCAATAAATCGCCTGATTTGTGACATGCCCACTAAGGGGGAACCCAACTTTTGCAATGCTACAGCGGCTGCACATGCAGCAGAGGGCCGTCAATAAATACCTGTGCGAGTATGGCCCCACGTCAATGGCTGCTGATAAAGGATGCATGCACTGTACTGTCACCATTTGAAGAGGCGGCAAAGATGGTGAGCCATGACAATGCATGCATTAGTGACACAATCCCTTGTGTTCCTGCTGGAGCATACTTTCTGCATGGCATTATGGACAGGGCACTCGAGGCAAAACAGCGGGAGGAAGAAGACTTTCCTCTCAAGGCCCGCTTTATGCAGACATTATTCTTGGGACGGCCTAGAACACACAAGAGGAGAGGGAGGTGGAGGCCTATGGCAGTTTTGGAGCTGTTGAAGCAGAGGAAGACATATGTCAAACTTTAAGAGATGGTTTTCAGTCCTCAGAAACCTTGGGAGTAGTATGTGGCTAGGAGGAGGCAGTTCCAGATACTGTGAATAAAGAAATTACTGTGCTACGATCTATGAAGTAATAGCTGCTAGCACTACAGTCTGAAAAATTGTGCGAGAAATAACAATAAAAAAGTGCAACACTACAGATGAACCATTTTGTAGGTGTAAACCAACAAACAAGTGTGCAAAATGAATGCATATAAAATTGTAAACTGTGTGACTGGTAGTACCGGCGTACACCAATAATAAAGTGCAGTGTGCTGAAATAACCATAAACCTAAGTATTAACCAACTTAAATGCATATAAAGTGCAAATAGTCGCTATAGGTTCAGACAGTTCAAAATGAGAAGCAGGCTGCAAACGTGGGTCTGCTGGACAAAGGTGGAAAGTCACCACCCATCCACATAAAACAGTTCAAATAAGCTGAAAACTGAAGATTGAAATCTGTTCAGTAAGGACACGAGTAGACCATCATCTGCTAAAGGCGTCACCTAGGATTATGTTTCTGCCACCCAGGGGAGAGGGTAAATAATCTTACCAGAGACTGTGGACTCTACTGCCAGCGGCAGTGAGTCAAACAATCATAAATTCTCTTACGCAAAAAAGTTTTATCCCTATTGTGCGGTCACCAGTACGGTATTTGTACATTGAAATCATATCCCCTCTCAAGCGTCTCTTCTCCAGAGAGAACAAGTTCAGTGCTCATAACCTTTCCTCATAACTAAGATCCTCCAGACCCTTTATTAGTTTTGTTGCCCTTCTCTGGACTCTCTCCAGTTCTAGCACATCCTTCCTGAGGACTGGTGCCCAGAACTGGACAGCATATTCCAGGTGTGGCCGGACATCTCCCCTTCGAGACAGGGAAAAGGACTAAGGACATCCCTTTCTCTGCAGCCCCAGCTGCACTGAAGATGAATGGACAGGAGTCAGCGGCTCCTGTTCATTCATAAACTGAAGCAGAGTAAAACAGTTTACGATGCTCAGTTATGAATGGACAGAGTCAGTGATCACTGACTCTGTGCATTCGAAAAAAGAAGAAGCCGGTACATGACATATTAACGGGCTCCTTCCTCCGCTCTCCATTGTGACAGATTCGGGATGAGGGAGGACCGGAGGAGGACCCAGACAGAATGAGGAGCACACGGGGGAACCGGAGGGGTATCCGACAGAACGAGGAGCATACGGGGAGCAGGTGGGGGGCCTGACAGAGCGAGGAGCACACAGGGGACCCAGGGAAGGACACAGGGGGACAATCAGTGCAGCGGTGGGGGGGAGGTACAAGCACAGATCCCCCTGTATAGCTTTCAATAAAGCATCTGACAGCCGTGGGAGGGAGGGAAGGAGAAGCGGCTGTCAGATGCTTAATTAAAAGCTATACAGGGAGTTTGGTGCTTGTACCCCCCCCCCCAATCACCTGTGAGGCTGCCCACCCCCTCTGCTACGCTGAGGATGCCTGGCCCGATACAACAGGTATCAGATTAGGCATCGGAGCAGTTGCACGGGTACCAATACTCATGCAAATGCTTGGTGTCGGCACCAATACCGATACTGGTATTGGTGCAATCCTAGTCTTCACTGTGTTCCATGGTATCTCTAATGCCTTGGAAAGTCTTTTGTACCCTTCTCTAACTGATACCTTTTAACAAGAAGGCTGGGATCACACTATTGCAAATTGGATGTGGGTTTCTCTGCATCCAATTCGCATAGCAGGAGATTTGACTGGCTCTCTATAGAGATGGTTGACACATCTCTGGTGCTAACTGCACAGGAGTCCTGTGCATCTTTTGGGCCGTATCAGGATGGAAATCGGGCCTGAAACGGTGAATGGAGACGCACTGATGCCTCTGATGCTTTGGAAGTGCTCTGCCTACCATGGCCTTTGCTGTAAGAAGTGACTAAGAAAATGTCAGGAAAGACCTACTAGAACGCCTGAACTTTATTTGAGGTTAATCAGAGGCACTAAGTGTGTACTAACTCCTATTTAACATTAGTTTGAATGTGATTGCTTAGTTCTGCTACAACCCTAGTTACAAAAGTGTGCGTACACTTATGCAACCACATTATTATATATATTTTTTTTACTTCCTCCTCTAAAAGATATCAGTTTGTTTTTCAATTTTGATGTACATTTTATAGGTCAAATTAAAGGTGGAAAAAGTTCTGAAATGATTTATCTTGGTCTGATTCTTTTACATCACAGAAATCTGACATTTTAACAGGGGAGTGTAGACTTTTTTTATGTACATTGGTTGATAACATGCTAAAACAGACAAATACTTTCCGGAATGTTACAAGAGTCTACTAGAGACCACTGCCATTATTAATGCTCCCACATTTGGATTCTCTTTCCCCTCCTAAAAGTTACTGGTGTCACATTTGTAACCTCTCGGCAAGATGCATTATATAAGACAAGGGGGCAAAAAAGCATACAAAGTGAAAACGGGAACAGACAGTAGGGTAAAAAGAAAAATGTGTAAAATAAGCCAAACTATTTACCTAGCAGAAGCAACTGTAAGGAATATTTTACATTCACTGGCATGAATAAGCAGGGCTGCAGACTACTAGCAGCTGGGGCACCAAGACCATACGGGACTCTCCTAAAAGGGACAACTCTTACCCAACATTCAATAATACTCAGTATCTCTTAAATCCCCTGCCTGACCCAATAGTCAAGTTATCTTACCCCAGTAAGGCAGTAGCAAATTGAATCTGCTTTAGATGGATTTAGTTGGGCAGGTTAAGAAACTCTGCACCCTATAACTTCCCATACCATAATTACACCAAATTTGCACACTACCTTCAAAAAGTTTATTTAACTGCTGAGCGTTTTGGATGAACTTTTTATTTTCAAGTCTACTTCATGGTTCCTCCTAAAGAGATGCCCATAAAATTTTGCATAATTATATCCATCTTTTCCCAATTAGCTATTGCTAATAACCAATTCTAAACATTAAGCCCTGCAGTTCTGACACCATCTGTTGACTTTACTGTCCTCTCCTGCTACTAAAGGCAAAAAAAGCGTCACAATAAGATTTTAAAACAGGTTGCCGAGTACAAATGCATGTGTACAACAAAGTGAATTCTTCATCCCTTTTACCTGTAGGAACTAGAATTTGTGTGCTCTTGTATTTGTGTATCAGAGAGAAATGCATCATCATCCTCATCATCATCACTTGGAATACTTTCATCTGAGTCGTAAATAACCCCACTGTCAGACAGAGGAAGGAATGGCTGCAATAAAAAGCAGAGGAAAGTATTAGATGATCATTTAAAATGGGACATAAAAAAATAGGATTTTTATGACAGCCTACCTGTAAAATCCTTTTCTTTTGAAGTACATCACGGGACACAGAGCCATAGTAATTACTATGTGGGTTATAGTCCACCTTCAGGTGCTGGACACTGGCACACCCTAAACAGGAAGTTGCCTCCCTATATAACCCCTCCCATACCTGGAGCATCTCAGTTTTGTAGCAAAGCAATACATGTGTATACTAGAAAGAGGGGCGGCAACTCTGTGTCCCGTGATGCACTTCAAAAGAAAAGGATTTTACAGGTAAGCTGTAAATCCTATTTTCTTTAATCGTACATCACGAGACACAGAGCCATAATAATTACTATGTGGGATGTCCCAGAGCAATGCCAACTGAGGGGAGGGAGACACAACAAAAGTAGGGCACCATGAGATCAGAGGACTTATACTGCTGCCTGCAGAACACTGCACCCAAAGCGACATCCTCATGTCTTTTACATCCACCTGATAGAATCTGGTAAATGTGTGGATTGAAGACCAAGTTGTGGCCTTGCAGATTTGAGCCATGGAGGCTTGGTGATGCACTGCCCACGAAGCACTAACAGCTCTAGAGGAGTGCGTTTTGATTTGAGAGGGTAGAAACTACCTCTTTAAACCATAAGCTAGCGATTACTTGTCGATTCCATTTAGAATAGTAGATTTCCATGCTGCCTGTCCTCTTTTAGGACCTTCAGGCAATACGAACAAAACATCAGTTTTCCGAATCTGAGCAGTTGTCTTTAAGTAGACTGCTCTCACCACATCAAGAGAATGTAGTGATTTTTCTTCCATAGAACAGGGTTCTGGAAAAAATGAAGATAGAACACTATCCTGGTTTAGATAAAAACCTGATACTACCTTCGGTAAAAAGTTAGGATGAGGACGCAATACTACCTTATCCTTGAGAATAATAATAATATGGCTCTTTACAAGAAAAAGAAGCCAATTCCGATACCCTTCTTGCAGCAGATATGGTTACCAGAAAAAATAGTTTCCTTGTCAAAAAAGGACCAAGGGAATATGTCGTATCCAAAAAAAAGGCTGCTTTGTAATGCCGCCAAAACTAAATTCAAGTCCCAAGGGTTCAGGGGTGACCTAACCGGGTATTAAGCCGTGTTACCCTCTGAATAAAGTTACGAACCAAAGAAAGCGAAGCAAGTGGTCGTTGAAATAATACCAATGAGACCAAGACCTGTCCTTAGAAAGCACTTAAGGCCAGCTTTATTTCTCACCCCATCTAGAGAAATTCAAGGATTCTTCCTTTGACCTATTTCCTGGGGTGCAACCCCTGGTTTCACACCAGGAGACATATGCTCCCGGCTTCCTTGCATTAACCAAGATAGAAACAACTGAACCAGACAGCCCACGTTTCTTCGGAGTGTGGGTCTCAATAGCCAAACCGTTAAATTTAGCATTTGTAAAGTAGGATGGAATACCGGACCTTACGAAAGAAGGACTGGCCGTGGCGGTAGGGTCCACGAGTCCCTACTGTCATCTTTACGATCCCTGCATACCAAGATTTCCTGGGCCCCGCTGGGGGCCACAAGAATTACAGACTTCCCTTTACAGACCCAAGTATCTTTCATGGTTTTAAAGAAGATTTCTCCTAGGCTGAGGATCCGACCTAGATATTCCAGGTAATTGAATGTAGTGACCATACTTTGGTGACCAAACTTTGGTCTAAGCGGGCTACCGACTGGACTATCAAGAACAGATCGTCCAGGTAAACCATAAACATTATACCTTGGGCCCTTAATCTGTCCAGAAGAGGGGCCAGAACCTTTGTAACACTCAAGGTGCAGTAGCTAGACCGGAAAGCTAGACCTCCAGAAGAGGGGCCAGAACCTTTGTAAACACTCTAGGTGCAGTAGCTAGACCGGAAAGCAGAGCTACACACTGAAAATTAACATTTTCCACCTTGAAAAGTAGATATTACTAGTGAGCGAGGAAATAGGCCATATGGGAGGTATGCATCTTTGACGTCGATTGACGCCAGAAGTTCTCCTCCTTGTAGGATGGAGATAACTGATTAGATTGATTCTATGCGAAAAAAGAGTGGTTATATTCAGGAATTGAATTTAGGTTTTTGAGATCCAGAATGTCCATTTGGATTTAACCAAACACCAACCTCTGCTCTTACATGGAGGCCACCACGATCACTTTTTGCCAAAGATGGTCCAATGCTTGAGAGAAAGACTTTTTTCTCTGGATCCTTAGGCACGTTTGATCTGGTAAAACAAGGAGACGGGAACTCATGGAACTCCAGTTTGTACCTTGGAGCTATTGAGGAAGTCCTCCATTCGTCTTGACACTCTTCCTGCCAGATCCTTGAGAACTGCAGAAGAATTCCCCCAATATTGCGGGGGGCGCCTCCTCATAAAGGGAGGCTTCAGTATCTTGTAGGTTTCCTCCCCCAAGACCTCTTTTGTCCCTGGGGTTAACCCTGAGGATTACCTTTTGAATCTGACCGCGAAAGCCGTCGTGACTGCCTGGAGGCTGATGCCCCTGGCACAGAAGAAGGAGCTTTAAAACGAAAAATACATTTACTCCTTTTCTTAAATGGCAAAAGGGGTATTTTTCCCACTAGAATTTCTTTGGATGTATTATCCAAAAAAATCCCCAAATAGCTGTTTCACCGCAAAAAGGAAGACTAGCCAGGAGCTTCTGCATGGTGCTTAGCGAAGGGCGCAAGGCCTGAAGAATAAAATCTCTCATAGCAACTATTGCAAACATAAAGCTGCCAGATCCTGAGCCTGCTGAGCAGGATAACCTTGAACAAACTTATAACTTATTCAAACTGGTCTCTCAATGATTAAGCAATTACTGTCAGCACAGGCTGAGACACTCAATCTGCCAGAGAAAAAGGTGTTTTTTTTTTTTTTAATAATAGGAATTCCAACTTTTTTATCTGTTCGATCCTTAAGAGCCCTTTCACACTGGGGCGGGGGCGGCGTCGGTGGTAAAACGCCACTATTAGTAGCTGCGTTTTACCGTCGGTATGCGGCCGCTAGCGGGGCGGTTTTACCCCCCGCTAGCGGCCGAGAAAGGGTTAAATACCACCGCAAAGCGCCTCTGCAGAGGCGCTTTGCCGGCGGTATAGCCGCGCCGTCCCATTGATTTCAATGGGCAGGAGCGGTAAAGGAGCAGTATACACACCGCTCCATAGATGCTGCTGGCAGGACTTTTTTTACCGTCCTGCCAGCGCATCGCTCCAGTGTGAAAGCCCTCGGGGATTTCACACTGGAATGAAAGTAGCGGCACTTTCGGGTCGGTTTGCAGGCGCTATTATTAGCGCAATAGTGCCTGCAAACCGCCCCAGTGTGAAAGGGCTCTAAGCATTTGAGCATTGTCTGCTGGACAAGTCAAACTCTTATCCACAGAGGATATAGCAGCCTTAATTGCTGGTATACCCTACTTAGTGAATTTCCTCCACCATAGGATAAAGTGTGAAAACTTTTTAGGAGGGAAAATAATGCTCATCTGGGTGATCCTCGCAGATACAAAAAAAGATTTTCCAGCAATGAATGGACAGGAAAAGGCATGCACAGCTTGAGGAGGCTTTAGCGAACCCAAACACTCAGTTAAGTGTACATAAATGTGGAGCCATTCAGCAAGAAATTGCAACATCAATCTTAAGATTGAAACAGCTGATTCTCCCGCATTTGACACCTCAGAAGAGGAGTCATCAGCCTAACCACGGTCCCCTGAGGGAATTAGTCTTCAGTTTGAGGGTCCTGGGCAATGGAAGAGAACCTGTCGCATTTTGACCCACACTGGGATGCGATTAAAGTCGCTAAACTTTTTTCTTTTTTTTAAACCTATCATTACTGAGGAAAAAAGATCTTTTTTAGTAAAATAAACAGGGGCTGCAGTGTTGTAAACAGTTGCAAACGTTTCATGGCCCCGATGCTCACTCTGACCAGCCACCCCCACTCAGGGGAGGATGCCATTTGTAGAGATGAGTAGGCTTTCCAGAGCTTGAGGGAGACCCTTTTAGCGCTTTTTTGGGTGTTTCAACCCCCCCTTCTGACCTTAGCCCGATGCACAAAGCAGAGGTACTACCAGAAGAAATGGCATCCACTGCTTGAGCAATAGTCCAGCCACTGCCGCTGCTATTAATGCTCAGCCTAATGCAAATAGTGAATGTGTCAAATAACAAATGCCTGTGTCACCAAAACCTCTTTCATGCTCCTCTTTGCTCTTATGTCTCTCAATTTTGCAGCCAGCACAAATGGAGTTTTCTTTTTCTAAAACACACTCCCGCGTTGGAGGACGCCAACGCCAGGCTAAGCCCCGCCCCCACCTCGCACTGCGCCCCCCCCTCCTTTCTCTTTCAAAAGAAGTTTTCCCCTGCAAGCATGGGCCTCTGATCCGATGGGATCGGATTGTGAGTGAGGGATGGCGTGGAGGAGACCTGGAAGCCGCCGCCGAGTAGGGGCAGTGAAAGAAAAGGGCATGATCGTTTTTAGTTCTCCCTTATACTCAGCCTCATGAAGAGGGGAAGAGTTCAGCCCAGGTGGGGGTGTCTGGAGGAAACAAAACTCCCCAAGCGTACCAGAGGTCTGTCTGCTAGCCGGATGAAAAAAAGTCTGCTGCTTCTGTGACACAGCGTGATCTCTGAGCAAAGCATGAGAAGGTACGTGCTCCATACAGCCCCCAGTGGTGACACTTAGGCATGACAACATTTACTTTAAACGAGACATTTCATAAGAAAATTTAAAAATTCCTTAGAAAACTCCACTTACCTTTCCCACCGCAGAGTTTTCTGTGGTAAAATCAACAGACCCAATCTTCACCCTTCATGGTGGGTTCCGTTAATAAACATTCAGGAACCGGGGACCCTCGGGGAACCCACAATCCTGGACCTGTAATAGCACCCTGCCAGTAAAACTTTATGGCCTTAATACCAAAAGTACTGGATCCCGGGGTCCAGCTCTCTAAAAAGAGAAGCGTTTACAAGCAAAACCTCGTTTCTTCGGATACGAGGCCCGGGCACCATTCAATTTGGTCTAAAAGACACTTTGAATGGATCTGGCTGCATAGCTAGCCCCAGCAAGGATTGCTCCAGTGGAGCTCAGCACAGCTTCACTCATGATCAACACCTTAGACACTGGCGAAAAAAACTGAGATGCTCCCGGTATGGGAGGGGTTATATAGGGAGGCAACTTCCTGTTTAGGGTGTGCCAGTGTCCAGCACCTAAAGGTGGACTATAACCCACATAATAATTGCTATGGCTCTGTGTCCCTTGACGTACGATTAAAGAAATATTTTTTTAGATAGATATTAACAAAAGTATAGAGTAAAGGTCAAATTAGCATACTAATGTATCAAACTAATAGATGATTTCCGCTTCTTAAAGTTATAAACCTGTACTGTAAACCAAATACACAAGCTAACCAGACTTATTACAACAATCTGCTCTCTTTACTTCTCTCCCTGTTGACTCTGACGC
Organism: Aquarana catesbeiana; assembly: GCF_042186555.1. Classification (NCBI taxonomy): domain Eukaryota; kingdom Metazoa; phylum Chordata; class Amphibia; order Anura; family Ranidae; genus Aquarana; species Aquarana catesbeiana. The sequence continues at coordinate 74,515,588 of NC_133326.1, read as the reverse complement.
CATATAGCAGTCCATCTTCCAATGCTGACAATTAGTAGAAGGGTGTATAGCCAATGGTGACACCAAAAAGACGAAGACTGGAGGATTCCAGTGATTGACAATGACCAAGACTGAATGATTGAAGCCAGTTACTTGTCAACCATGTGCACTGATGTTTCAGGGACACACAGGTTCCTTTTATCAAGGTAACATTTATCCTAATAGTAGAAGGTTCACTATACAATGGAATCACATAGTAAGCAAGCAATGGCCTCTTTTTTTCTTGGAGTCCATGGGAACAGAAGTCCATTATTTCTTACTACAAGTCCACAAGAAAAAAAAAAAAAAAGACAAATGTAAATAATAAATAAATGTTTATTTTGTATGATTATAACCGAATTTTACCTAATGTTAAAGTGGTTGTAAAGGCAGAAGGTTTATCTTAATGCATTCTATGCAATCAGATAAAAAAACCTTCTGCAGGCAGCAGCCCCCCTAATACTTACCCGAGCCCTATCTAGATTCAGTGATGTTGTAGCAGTGTCTCAGCTGCCTGGGACTCCCTTCCTCATTGGCTGATACAGCAGCGCGGCGCCATTGGCTCCCACTGCTGTCAATCCAGCCATCTAATGAGAGAAAGGGGGCGGGGGCGGGGCCGGGACTCCGTATCTGAATAGACACAGGGAGCTGAGGCTTGGCTCGGGTGCCCCACAGCAAGTCGCTTGCTGTGGGGGCACTCAACAGCAGGGAGGGGCCAGGAGCGCCGAAGAGGGACCCAAGAAGAGGAGGATCTGGGCTGCTCTGTGCAAATCCACTGCACAGAGCAGGAAAGTATAACATGTTTGTTATTATTAACTAAAAAAACCCCACAAGACTTTAGTATCACTTTAAGTTTGCAGTTTACGGCAGCATGACACAATGTATCTACTTTTACAGTATCTCACAAAAATGAGTACACCTCTCACATTTTTGTAAATATTTTATTACCTCTTTTCATGTGACAACACTGAAGAAATGACACTTTGCTACAATGTAAAGTAGTGAGTGTACAGCTTGTATAACAGTGTAAATTTGCTGTCCCCTCAAAATAACTCAACACACAGCATTAATGTTTAAATCACTGGAAACAAAAGTGAGTACACCCCTAAGTGAAAATGACCAAATTGGGCCCAAAGTGTCAGAATTTTGTTTGGCCACCATTATTTTCTAGCACTGCCTTAGCCCTCTTGGGCATGGAGTTCACCAGAGCTTAACAGGTTGCCACTGGAGTCCTCTCTTGCGCTCCTCACCTTCTGTTTGAGGATGTCCCACAGATGCTCAACAGGGTTTATGTCTGGAGACATGCTTGGCCAGTCCATCACCTTTACCTCAACTTCTTTAGCAAGGTAGTGGTCGTCTTGGAGGTGTGTTTGGGGTCGTTATGTTGGAATACTGCCCTGCGGCTCAGTATCCGAAGGGAGGGGATCATGCTCTGCTTAAGTATGTCACAGTACATGTTGGCATTCATGGTTCCCTCAATGAACTGTAGCTCCCCAGTGCCGGCAGCACTCATGCAGCCCCAGACCATGAAACTTGCACCACCATGCTTGACTGTAGGTAAGACACACTTGTCTTTGTACTCCTCACCTGGTTGCCGCCACACACGCTTGACACCATCTGAACCAAATAAGTTTATCTTGGTCTCATTTGACCACAGGACCTGGTTTCAGTAATGCATGTCTTTAGTCTGCTTGTCTTCAAACTGTTTGCAGACTTTCTTGTGCATCATCTTTAGAAGAGGCTTTTTTCTGGGACGACAGCCATGCAGACCAATTTGATGCAGTGTGTGGCGTATGGTCTGAGCACTGACAGGCTGACCCCCCCACCCCTTCAACCTCAGCAGCAATGCTAGCAGCACTCATACGTCCATTTCCCAAAGACAACCTCTGGATAGGATGCTGAGCATGTGCACTCAACTTTGGTCGACCATGGCAAGGCCTGTTCTGAGTGGAACCTGTCCTGCGTGCTGCAGCTCATTTTCAGGGTCTTATAGCCTAGGCCATCTTTATGTAGAGCAACAATTCTTATTTTTAGATCCTCACAGAGTTCTTTGCCATGAGGTGTCAAGTTGAACTTCCAGTGACCAGTATGAGAGTGTCAGAGCGATTACACCAAATTTAACACACCTGCTCCCCATTCACACCTGAGACCTTGTAACACTAACAAGTCACATGACACCGGGGAGGGAAAATGGCTAATTGGGCCCAATTTGGACATCTTCACTTAGGGGTGTACTCACTTTTGTTGCCAGCTGTTTACACATTAATGGCTGTGTTTTGCGTTATTTTGAGGGGACAGCAAATTTACACTGTTATACAAGCTGTGCACTCACTACTTTACATTGTAGCAAAGTGTCATTTCTTCAGTGTTGTCACATGAAAAGATATAATAAAATGTGAGGGGTGTACTCACTTTTGTGAGATACTGTATATGTAGAACCTATAGAACATTATAACACCATGAATGACTGCAATGTAATTCACAGCTATAGAGGTAAGCTATATAAATCCATTATCATAATAAAAGTACTTAAATGGAACAAAAGCATGGAATATCACGGATCACCATCACACAATATCGGAGGCAAATATTTTGTCTGATGGAGAAAACTGAGGCAAAGGGATCATGGTAGATCCATAACCTTCAGATATTTTGTCTGCTGAATGGGTGAGACAGTGATGTACAATGAAACTCCGTCAGTAGGCTCACTAAAGACAATGACAATGAACTGTTACTTCTATTACCAAGAAACTAGAAATACCAAAATACCTGTTAAGATAAAGTTGAGTTCAAGAACACCTCTAACACTTATGACTTATAGAAATTTTAATATCTTCTAAGGGAAACATATTACTTATTTTAACCATTTGACGACCGCCTCACGCCGATGTACGTCGGCAAGGTGGCACGGACAGGCAAAATCACGTACATGTACGTGATTTGCCTTCCGCGGGGGGGGGGGGGTCCGATCGGACCCCCCCCCCCCGGTGCCCGAGGCGGTCGTCTTTTGTTCCCCGGCGATCGGAGGTGAGGGGGAGGCCATCCGTTCGTGGCCCCCCCCTCGCGATCGCCGCCGGCCAATGGGAATATTCCTTTGCTGCTGTATGCTAAACAGCAGCAAAGGAAATTATGTCATCTCTCCTCGGCTCGGTAGTTTCCGTTCCAGCGCCAAGGAGAGAAGACATCACTGTGAGTGAAAACACACTACACACACAGTAGAACATGCCAGGCACACAAAACACCCCGATCCCCCCCCCCCCCGATCGCCCCCCAATCACCCCCCCCTGTCACAAACTGACACCAAGCAGGTTTTTTTTTTTTTTTTCTGATTACTGTATTGGTGTCAGTTTGTGACAGTTACAGTGTTAGGACAGTTACTGTTAGCCCCCTTTAGGTCTAGGGTACCCCCCTAACCCCCCCTAATAAAGTTTTAACCCCTTGATCACCCCCCGTCACCAGTGTCGCTAAGCGATCATTTTTCTGATCACTGTATTAGTGTCGCTGGTGACGCTAGTTAGGGATGTAAATATTTAGGTTCGCCGTCAGCGTTTTATAGTGACAGGGACCCCCATATACTACCGAATAAATGTTTTAACCCCTTGATTGCCACCTAGTTAACCCTTTCACCACTGATCACCGTATAACTGTTACGGGTGACGCTGGTTAGTTCGTTTATTTTTTATAGTGTCAGGGCACCCGCCGTTTATTACCGAATAAAGGTTTAGCCTCCTGATCGCCCGGCGGTGATATGCGTCGCCCCAGGCAGCATAAGATTAGCGCCAGTACCGCTAACACCCACGCACGCAGCATACGCCTCCCTTAGTGGTATAGTATCTGAACTGATCAATATCTGATCCGATCAGATCTATACTAGCGTCCCCAGCAGTTTAGGGTTCCCAAAAATGCAGTGTTAGCGGGATCAGCCCAGATACCTGCTAGCACCTGCGTTTTGCCCCTCCGCCCAGCCCACCCAAGTGCAGTATCGATCGATCACTGTCACTTACAAAACACTAAACGCATAACTGCAGCGTTCGCAGAGTCAGGCCTGATCCCTGCGATCGCTAACAGTTTTTTTGGTAGCATTTTGGTGAACTGGCAAGCAAGCACCAGCCCCAGGCAGCGTCAGGTTAGCGCCAGTAGCGCTAACACCCACGCACGCACCGTACACCTCCCTTAGTGGTATAGTATCTGATCGGATCAATATCTGATCCGATCAGATCTATACTAGCGTCCCCAGCAGTTTAGGGTTCCCAAAAACGCAGTGTTAGCGGGATCAGCCCAGATACCTGCTAGCACCTGCGTTTTGCCCCTCCGCCCGGCCCAGCCCAGCCCACCCAAGTGCAGTATCGATCGATCACTGACACTTACAAAACACTAAATGCATAACTGCAGCGTTCGCAGAGTCAGGCCTGATCCCTGCGATCGCTAACAGTTTTTTTGGTAGTATTTTGGTGAACTGGCAAGCACCAGCCCCAAGCAGCGTCAGGTTAGCGCCAGTACCGCTAACACCCACACACGCAGCATACACCTCCCTTAGTGGTATAGTATCTGAACGGATCAATATCTGATTCGATCAGATCTATACTGGCGTCCCCAGCAGTTTACGGTTCCCAAAAACGCAGTGTTAGCGGGATCAGCCCAGATACCTGCTAGCACCTGTGTTTTGCCCCTCCACATGGCCCGGCCCAGCCCACCCAAGTGCAGTATCGATCGATCACTGTCACTTACAAAACACTTAACGCATAACTGCAGCGTTCGCAGAGTCAGGCCTGATCCCTGCAATCGCTAACAGTTTTTTTGGTAGCTTTTTATTGAACTGGCAAGCGCCAGCGGCCTAGTACATCCCGGTCGTAGTCAAACCAGCACTGCAGTAACACTTGGTGACGTGGCGAGTCCCATAAGTGCAGTTCAAGCTGGTGAGGTGGCAAGCACAAGTAGTGTCCCGCTGCCACCAAAAAGACAAACACAGGCCTGTCGTGCCCATAATGCCCTTCCTGCTGCATTCGCCAATCCTAATTGGGAACCCACCACTTCTGCAACGCCCGTACTTCCCCCATTCACATCCCCAACCAAATGCAGTCAGCTGCATGAGAGGCATTTTCTTTATGTCCTCCCAAGTACCCCTACCCAACGAACCCCCCCAAAAAAGATGTTGTGTCTGCAGCAAGCGCGGATATAGGCGTGACACCCGCTATTATTGTCCCTCCTGTCCTGACAATCCTGGTCTTTGCATTGGTGAATGTTTTGAACGCTACCATTCACTAGTTGAGTATTAGCGTAGGGTACAGCATTGCACAGACTAGGCACACTTTCACAGGGTCTCCCAAGATGCCATCGCATTTTGAGAGACCCGAACCTGGAACCGGTTACCGTTATAAAAGTTAGTTACAAAAAAAGTGTAAAAAAAAAAATATATAAGATAAAAAAAAATAGTTGTCGTTTCATTGTTCTCTCTCTCTCTATTCTCTCTATTGTTCTGCTCTTTTTTAATGTATTCTATTCTACAATGTTTTATTGTTATTATGTTTTATCATGTTTGCTTTTCAGGTATGCAATTTTTTATACTTTACCGTTTACTGTGCTTTATTGTTAACCATTTTTTTGTCTTCAGGTACGCCATTCACGACTTTGAGTGGTTATACCAGAATGATGCCTGCAGGTTTAGGTATCATCTTGGTATCATTCTTTTCAGCCAGTGGTCGGCTTTCATGTAAAAGCAATCCTAGCGGCTAATTAGCCTCTAGACTGCTTTTACAAGCCGTGGGAGGGAATGCCCCCCCCCCCCCCCACCGTCTTCCGTGTTTTTCTCTGGCTCTCCTGTCTCAACAGGGAACCTGAGAATGCAGCCGGTGATTCAGCCAGCTGACCATAGAGCTGATCAGAGACCAGAGTGGCTTCAAACATCTCTATGGCCTAAGAAACCAGAAGCTACGAGCATTTTATGACTTAGATTTCGCCGGATGTAAATAGCGCCATTGGGAAATTGGGGAAGCATTTTATCACACCGATCTTGGCGTCGTCAGATGCTTTGAGAGCAGAGGAGAGATCTAGGGTCTAATAGACCCCAATTTTTTCAAAAAAGAGTACCTGTCACTACCTATTGCTATCATAGGGGATATTTACATTCCCCGAGATAACAATAAAAATGATTAAAAAAAAAAAAAATGAAAGGAACAGTTTAAAAATAAGATAAAAAAGCAAAAAAATAATAAAGAAAAAAAAAAAAAAAAGCACCCCTGTCGCCCCCTGCTCTCGCGCTAAGGCGAACGCAAGCGGCGGTCTGTCGTCAAACGTAAACAGCAATTGCACCATGCATGCGAGGTATCACCGCAAAGGTGAGATCGAGGGCAGTAATTTTTGCAGTAGACCTCCTCTGTAAATCTAAAGTGGTAACCTGTAAAGGCTTTTAAAAATGTATTTATTTTGTTGCCACTGCACGTTTGTGCGCAATTTTAAAGCATGTCATGTTTGGTATCCATGTACTCGGCCTAAGATCATCTTTTTTATTTCATCAAACATTTGGCCAATATAGTGTGTTTTAGTGCATTAAAATTTAAAAAAGTGTGTTTTTTCCCCAAAAAATGCGTTTGAAAAATCGATGCGCAAATACTGTGTGAAAAAAAAAATTAAACACCCACCATTTTAATCTGTAGGGCATTTGCTTTAAAAAAATATATAATGTTTGGGGGTTCAAAGTAATTTTTTTGCAAAAAAAAAAAACTTTTTCATGTAAACAATAAGTGTCAGAAAGGGCTTTGTCTTCAAGTGGTTAGAAGAGTGAGTGATGTGTGACATAAGCTTCTAAATGTTGTGCATAAAATGCCAGGACAGTTCAAACCCCCCCCAAATGACCCCATTTTGGAAAGTAGACACCCCAAGCTATTTGCTGAGAGGCATGCTGAGTCCATGGAATATTTTATATTGCGACACAAGTTGCGGGAAAGAGACAATTTTTTTTTTTTTTTTTTTGCACAAAGTTGTCACTAAATGATATATTGCTCAAACATGCCATGGGAATATGTGAAATTACACCCCAAAATACATTCTGCTGCTTCTCCTGAGTACGGGAATACCACATGTGTGAGACTTTTTGGGAGCCTAGCCGCGTACGGGACCCCGAAAACCAAGCACCGCCTTCAGGCTTTCTAAGGGCGTGAATTTTTGATTTCACTCTTCACTGCCTATCACAGTTTCTGAGGCCATGGAAAGCCCAGGTGGCACAAAACCCCCCCAAATGACCCCATTTTGGAAAGTAGACACCCAAAGCTATTTGCTGAGAGGTATAGTGAGTATTTTGCAGACCTCACTTTTTGTCACAATGTTTTGAAAAAAATTGAAAAAAGAAAAAAAAAAATGTTTTTTCTTGTCTTTCTTCATTTTCAAAAACAAATGAGAGCTGCAAAATACTCACCATGCCTCTCAGCAAATAGCTTGGGGTGTCTACTTTCCAAAATGGGGTCATTTGGGGGGGTTTTGTGCCACCTCCGAAACTGTGATAGGCAGTGAAGAGTGAAATCAAAAATTTACACCCTTAGAAATCCTGAAGGCGGTGCTTGGTTTTCGGGGCCCCGTACGCGGCTAGGCTCCCAAAAAGTCCCACACATGTGGTATCCCCATACTCAGGAGAAGCAGCTGAATGTATTTTGGGGGGCAATTCCACATAGGCCCATGGCCTGTGTGAGCAATATATCATTTAGTGACAACTTTTTGTAAATATTTTTTTTTTTTTTTGTCATTATTCAATCACTTGGGACAAAAAAAATAAATATTCAATGGGTTCAACATGCCTCTCAGCAATTTCCTTGGGGTGTCTACTTTCCAAAATGGGGTCATTTGGGGGGGTTTTGTACTGCCCTGCCATTTTAGCACCTCAAGAAATGACATAGGCAGTCATAAACTAAAAGCTGTGTAAATTACAGAAAATGTACCCTAGTTTGTAGACGCTATAACTTTTGCGCAAACCAAAAAATATACGCTTATTGACATTTTTTTTAACAAAGACATGTGGCCGAATACATTTTGGCCTAAATGTATGACTAAAATTTAGTTTATTGGATTTTTTTTATAACAAAAAGTAGAAAATATCATTTTTTTTCAAAATTTTCGGTCTTTTTCCGTTTATAGCGCAAAAAATAAAAACTGCAGAGGTGATCAAATACCATCAAAAGAAAGCTCTATTTGTGGGAAGAAAAGGACGCAAATTTAGTTTGGGTACAGCATTGCATGACCGCGCAATTAGCAGTTAAAGCGACGCAGTGCCAAATTGGAAAAAGACCTCTGGTCCTTAGGCAGCATAATGGTCCGGGGCTCAAGTGGTTAATGGACACACATTACTTTATAGATTACTTCATTGTATTACAAGGTTTGGAAAATTTTAACATAACATATAAATCTAGACTGGCAAATAAGAGGCAAGCATACAGTACCTGTATAAAGGACATTTGCCTGGACAAGGTATTAAAAGTAAACAAGTTGTGAAATTACCCACATGAAAGTGCCAGTTAAGCCCCTTTCACACTGCCGCGACTTGAAATTTGCACGATTTTACCGCCACGATTTTAGGGAATGCCTGCGTAAACTTGAAGTCTTTGGATCTGAACTTGCATGAAAGTCTGACCAAAGTAGTACAGGGACTACTTTGAAGTCGGTGCGACTTGGAGTCGCACAGATATGAATGGTTATCATTGGGAATCATGGGGTACGACTTTTCATGCGACTCTGATGTCCAAAGTCGCACAAGTGTGAAAGGGGCCTTAAGTTTCTGAGTAGTTAACTTTCTACCTTCATTTAATGGACTAGATCTAGACAATTTAAATAGCAGAGGCATGATTGAGTAAGGAAGTTAAAGAGAATGTATAGTGGTTCTGTATGCAATTTCTGACTTCATTGTTGGGGTCAAGACTACCAATTACAGGACTATTAAAACACTGCATTGTTAAAGTGGAACTTCATCCAAAAGGTGTAAAGTCTGCCTCCCTAAAATTTTGACATGTCTTTTTTTTGTTGGGGGGTGAGTGGGTACCCTTTTTTGACAGTTCAGTCCCCTCCTTTCCTGCAGCCTTCTAGGACACGTCACAGTTCCCAGAAAGCTCCGGGACCATTCACAAAGTGCAGCTTGAGCATGCGCAGTGGGAAGCCGGCCGTTGAAGCTACAAGCAGTCGCAGCCAGCTTTCCAAAGTAAACATGCCAGCCCCTGGAACCGAAGACAGCTGAAGAGCCAGCTCGGGTGAGAACAGTGCTCGATCCCTGGACAGGTATGTGCCCTGTTATTAAAAGTCAGCAGCTACAGTACATATTTTTTTGTTTTCAGCATGAAGATCCTCTTTAAAGCGGAAGTAAACCCATCCATAAAACAGTTTCATTTGTTTAATTTTCGGCACAAAAAATGTAACACTCCCATTGGTTGTGATCTCAACCAAACTGTCAAACCATCCAATGGCTGGTGTCATAACTGATCATATGCACAGCATCATGGCAGTTGTAGATTAAACAAACAGAGGCAAAGATGGCAGCTTCCTTGGCTGGAAACGATAGGAGGGCTTACTTACACTTTAATATTGACTTCTGCTTTTCAGCTAGCGGGTGGAGCTGTGGGCTGTTTTTTTATGTTTTTTACCAGGTATTTCATATAATGAAAGAAATAGCAAACAGGATACTTTTTAACTCAAGTACATGGTACAACCACCACATATCAGGAATATGAAATGTTAGGTTAAAATACATTAACATTGGAAGTTCCAGGGCTGTTTTTGTGATTTATGGTTTCAATATTTAATGAGTTACTGACCAAGTATAAAGCCAATGAAGATACTTTTAAGGGTTTAAGAATGCTGGTAAATTTTGTGTAGTGTGATGCATTTGTTACAATGCATAGCATGGTTTCCTTTACACATGTATGGCATAAACCGGATACAAATATCTGCAATGATCTTTGCAGATCAATGCAGTCCCACAGACATAGTATAAACAAGAGTCCCACTAAATAGATAAGCAAGCACACAGATTACAGCCTTGTGAATAGAAAGAATGACTAGACTCCCATCAAACCTCTCCCTTTAATCTCCTGACATCACAATCCCAGTAATGTGTAAACTTCAAACTCACCTTAAACAAACGCTCTAGAGTCCTTATCTCTATTCTCTAACAAATGTTCTTAGCTCTTGTGGTGGGGATCTAGGCCACAGTGACAAGAGAGAGGGATATGCTTTGTTCATATTTCATGTCTGTGTACAACCACTTCAAGTTTTAAAATTAAAAAGTATACATATGTTTGTCCTGTGTAGAATACTCATTTAAAGTAATTCTACAGAGATTATCTTTAATACTGCAACTCAGATGCACCCATCCAACCAAACGCCAGCTTTAGTCTGACATATATCAATATACTGTTGATACATGAAAAGTCATCACCTACTTTTGCCACAAAATAGTCCCACATGCTTAGTTCTGGAGGAATGAACTTCTCCTTGTATGTTGGTCTTTCAGCAGGAACTGGGGGTGGAACAGCCACATCCTTAACTGGTCTACCAGGCACCAGCATCCTCATGTTAAAGCGACGACGATGCTTATCTATTTCTTCTAAGACAGGTATAGCTGTCAGGAGAAACCAGAAAACTCACTGGACTTATAATGAAGCAGCTACACATTCCCAATAACTCTGCATGCACAATTAAACAGCCACTTAAAGAAAAAATATAGATCTGAAAGCCTAGATGTGGAAAACACAGTGATTATGTGAGATCTAATTTGTTTGATTTATCATGCTTTATTTTCAAAGTGCGCTTTCACAGATCGCTAAGTGATTGAAGGAAGGAATACAGTTCAGACTCTGAGCACAGCAATCATCAACACTGGTTTCTCACCACACAGTTGAGACTCTTGTCCCATATCAATAACAGAAGAATTGCCTTTAATGTTTAGCATAGCAGTGTCTGCTGTGGGTTGTTCTTCTTTTGGAAAAGTGAGAGCACACTGGGTTTTTTGTTGCTCCCTACCTGGATGAGATACATTAAGTATATGAGCAAATCTTCAATGACTGACTGTGCCATATTTTTTGTACTCATGATGCATATAGTCAAAATTTTGTAGGCAAGGAGACAAAAACCCAACTACAAGTTCATCGCTAAGACAGCCAACATAAACAGACCCACCACTTAAATAATTGGAAAGAAAAGTACCTGGAATGCTCTCTGGTGGTTTTCTTGGTTTTACAACAAGCTTGACTCCACCTCCAAAAACAGCTGCCCACATTCGACCATTAAGAGGATGGGCAGCCAATCGAAACAATTCTGTGCTAGAGTCAGTAGCGAGGGCATGTATCAACAAGCTCACATAGACTGCAACAACAGCTTCACACAACATGACATTGAGCTTGGGCTGGTCTTCATCCTGAGCTGTGTTTAGTAGGTTTATAAGGGAACTAACACCTGGGGGTAAAAAAAAACAAACATAAAAATGAGTATAGAAGAGACAAAATGGCATCGTAAAAATTAATTGGAAAAACAGACCATTTTCCTGGCTAAATGAATAGGTGAAAAATCAAACAAGTCCTTTTCATTCAGGGTCAACTCGCACTAAAAAGTGGTGTGTTCCCTTGTGCGTTAAAGGCACCCTAAACTCATTTTGTAAATCCGCATGGTACTGCAGTACCATGTGGCTTGGTGCAATGCAATTTGCAAAAGTAGCGCCTGCAATCAATGGGTTGTCAAAATCGGAACATGCGCATTCTAGTGTGAACCAGCCCTGAATCAGGCACAAGTTAACTGGCCCTAATAAAGAGGTGGAAGGAGGAACTCATTTGCCCCCTCTGGGACATTTCATTCTCACAGAGTCACTCTGCCAGAATACACTAATCAAAAGCTGCCTGCAGACGCTGATCGAGGAAAATGTTCCAAAGTGTCCCAGGAATGGTCAAAATTTTGCTGATTCAAACAGTGTATGGCTAGCTTTAGATTTAGTAAGAAATTATCTTCCCTTTTATCATTGGTCTTCTGAAGAGCCCTGCATTACACATATACAGTGAGGGGAAAAAAGTATTTGATCCCTTGCTGATTTTGTACGTTTGCCCACTGACAAAAAAATGATCAGTCTATAATTTTAATGGTAGGTTTATTTTAACAGCGAGAGACAGAACAACAAAAATATCCAGAAAAACGCATTTAAAAAAAGTAATAGATTGATTTGCATTTTAATGAGTGAAATAATTATTTGACCCTTCGCAAAACATGACTTAGTACTTGGTGGCTAAACCCTTGTTGGCAATCACAGAGGTCAGACGTTCCTTGTAGTGGGCCACCAGGTTTGCACACATCTAAGGAGGGATTTTGTCCCACTTCTCTTTGCAGATCCTCTCCAAGTCATTAAGGTTTTGAGGCTGATGTTTTGTAACTCAAACCTTCAGCTCCTTCCACATATTTTCTATGGGATTACGGTCTGGAGACTGGCTGGGCCACTCCAGGACCTTGATGTGCTTCTTTCTGAGCCACTCTTTTGTTACCTTGGCCATGTGTTTTGGGTCATTGTCATGCTGGAACACCCATCATGACCCATTTTCAATACCTTGGCTGAGGGAAGGAGGTTCTCCCCCAAGATTTGACGGTACATTATCCCTTTGATGCGGTGAACACCCCCAAAGCATAATGTTTCCACCTCCATGTTTGACGGTGAGGATGGTGTTCTTGGGGTCAAAAGCAGTATTCCTCCTTCTCCAGACACGGCGAGTTGAGTTGATGCCAAAGAGCTCAATTTTGGTCTCATCTGACCACAACACTTTCACTCAGTTTTCCTCTGAATCATTCAGATGTTCATTAGCAGACTTCAGACGGGCCTGTACATGTGCTTTTTTGAGCAGGGGGGCCTTGCGGGCACTGCAAGATTTTAGCCCTTCACAGTGTAGTGTGTTACCAATTGTTTTCTTGGTGACTATGGACCCAGCTGTCTTGAGATCATTGAACAGATTCTCCCATGTAGTTCTGGGCTGATTCCTCACTGTTCTCATGATCATTGAAACTCCACATGGTGAGACTTTGCATGGAGCCCCAGACCGAGGGAGACTGACAGTCATTTTCTTCCATTTGCGAATAATCGCACCATTTGTCACCCTCTCAGCAAGCTGTTTGGCAATGGTCTTGTAGCCCATTCCAGCTTTGTGTAGGTCTGATTGGAATCTGATTGATTGCTTCTGTGGACAGGTGTCTTTTGTACAGGTAACAAGCTGAGATTAGGAACACTCCCTTTCAGAGAGTTCTCCTAATCTCAGCTTGTTACCTGTATAGAAAACACCTGGGAGCCAGAAATCTTGCTGATTGATAAGGGATCAAATACTTATTTCACTCATCAAAATGCAAAATTAATTTATAACTTTTTTTAATTATGTTTTTCTGGATATTTTTGTTGTTATTCTGTCTCTCACTGTTAAACTAAATCTACCATTCAAATTATAGACTGAACTTTTCTTTGTCAGTGTGCAAATGTACAAAATCAGATTTTACACAAGACAAATGACATCTGTCTGTCGTGTGGTTTATGAAGATGTTTATAAAAGTGTTGATTGATAACTGCAAATGACTGTTGATATTTTTAATAATAATTGATATTGCTAAATAAGTAGTGATCATATCAGAAATTTTGAGTTGCTCTGTATACTGTGCACACTTTGTGTTATTTCAAGGAGAGAAATTAACACTCTTTGTCCTTATGCCAGGACAACAAAATGTTTAGCCTGTATGTTGTGGAGATGGGAGAGTAGGTGGGTCTAAGTAGTTTAGCAAAAGAAAACTGGGCAAGGCTACCACCGCTCTGTGCACAAAAATGCTGTGTGTTGTCAGCACACACGACTTATGCCAGCTAGAGATTCATTTTTTTTTGATCAGCCGGCGGCTGATCGGAAAAAAAAAAAAAAAAAAAAGTTCCCCCATTCACACAAACTAGGTGGATAGAGAAACCCTTTCCGCTCTGCCATTGTATTCTGCTGTCAGAATACACTGATCAGCGACCGCAACAAATTGGCTGCAGCTACTGACTGTCAAAAGTTTTGCAACATTCCCATTCATTCGAGCGGGAATGGCTATACATAGATCAAAATTTGGAATCCACTGAATGTTGATCCATCTATGGCCAGTTTTAGGAGCTGAGCGCATTTTTCTGTACTGAGTGCATTTTCCTATACTTGTGTATCTCTGCACACAACTCTACAATACATTATGTTTTTTTTTTTATTGTGTCCTGACATACATTTTAATACAGAAAATGTGTCTTGAGGAAAGTTGGTTGTGGACAGCCTGTGTGTATTATATGTAAATATCTGTCACTAAATTACTTAAACTTCATCTGTTTACTTTAGTGGTCAATCCTTTTATAGTCACAATATAGTTGAATATGCAAGTGAAATCTTTACATATTCCCTGAATTCCTCATTCATTCTCTAAAACCAAAATTAATTGTTTTGGATGTATGTCCTCTTTAACTACTTCAATACAGGGCATTTTCACCCCCTTCCTGCCCAAGCCAATTTTCAGCGCTGTCGCAATTTGAATGACAATTGCTCGGTCATGCAACACTGTACCCAAATTAAATTTTTATCATTTTTTTTCCCACAAATAGAGATTTATTTTGGTGGTATTTGATCATCTCTGTGGTTTTTAATTTTTTGTGCTATAAACAAAAGAAGAGCGACAAGTTTGAAAAAAAAACACAATATTTTTTACTTTTTGCTATAATAAATATCCCATTTTTAAAAAAAAAAAATTCTTTCCTCAGTTTAGGCCAATATGTATGCTTCTACATATTTATGGTAAAAAAAACAAAAAAAACCCGCAATAAGCGTATATTGATTGGTTTGTTCAAAAGTTATAGTGTCTACAAAATAGGGGATAGGGGATAGTTTTATGGCATTTTTATCAATTTTTTTTTTTTTTTTTTAAGCAGACCGATCGGGGAGGAGACAGATCGGTGTTCCTCTGTACTGGGAACACATGATCGGTCTCCTTTCACCTGACAGGACGTGGATCTGTGTTTTTACACACACAGATCCACGGTCCTGCTCTGTTAACGGGCAATCGCGGGTGCCCGGCGGACATTGCGGCCGCCGGGCATGCGCATCGACTCCCGAGTGACGCGGTGGGGGCGCGCATGTCCCCCCAGATGGCCGGGAAGCCCAGGACGTCATATGATGCCTGCCCAGGATGGGAGATCCCTCCTGCTAACGTCATATGATAATGGGCGGGATGGGAAGTGGTTAATGGCTTAACAAAGGAAAAGATTTAGAGCAGGAATTCTCAACTCAAAAAAAATGGTGTGGTAAATTCTTAACAGTATGTTTAAATAGGCATAGTTAAATAAAAATGGTACAACATAGCTATAAGCAATAAACATATAGGATGTCAATAGCATTGACCTCACCTGGCCAGGAGGCAGGGGGTGAATTTGGAGAAGCATGTTCTTCAATGCTCTCGGTCCTAAGCCGTCTTCGTTCACTTAAAAGAAGTCCTTGATAAACCATTCCCGTAAACTGATTTGCTTCTGCTTGACTGCTGCACAATAATTGAATATGATCAACCAAATAACCAGAAAATGACATTCCAAATTCATGAATATAATAGCATAAATATAACATAGCTAGCTGTACTTAAGAACTATGCTTGGGTTGCAGAACATGGGAAGGAATGAGGATCATCTATGGCATATCAACCAAACTACTACTAAGAGACTTCTCATTACAAGTTTAAAAAAAACAAAAAAAACAAATGACAATGAAGAATCTGTATTGATGGCAAATTGTCAAGCATTTTCTTGTGTCTCAGCAAATAAGCTTAAAGAATATCCAGGGACAAAATATAACACTTTTACCCCTACAACCACTTTAAGAGCCTGCCTTCTAAACTACAGAAGTACCAAGAAGAGGTGTTTCAGAAGGTGGAGTCAGTACAGAAATCACTGCATTTAGACAGTGCGGTACCATGGGATATGTAGTCTTTAGAAATCAAAGGTAAACAGCAGAGAAGCAACAAAGCATGCAGGGAATTCAAGGAGTTGTGGAAAGAGATGGCCGGCAGACAGTAAGCAATCAAAACATAAAAGGATATCTTTTTTTATGCAAGTAAGCTTATTATGGATGTCAAGTATAACTATTGTTTGCATTTCTATTAAAATGCTGATGTTCTAAAATGAAAGTGTATGCTGTGACAACAGAATTCCTTTAATGCAAAGTTAAACCTATGAAAAAAGGGGCCCTCCAGGAGCATTTAACTATAATAAACTAGAATGCACAGTATATTAGAACAAGATAGCAGGCTACCCTTGGAAGCGATCTCCTCCAGCGCTGTCAAAGCTCCCATCAGTCACAAGTGCTTCCATCTTCTCCTGGTCTTCCTTCTGGGTTTGGACTCTTCACCCGCTTGATTGGTCAAACTGGGATGACGTCACTCCCGCACATGCGCATGGGAGTCATGTGATCTCAGCACAAAGCTGAATGGCAGGGAGAAGCAGTTATGACAGAATAATAAAAATAGGGCTCTTCTGTCATAAAATACTACCCGTCAACCATTTTAAAATTTGTACAGTATGTTTGATTCTGCTTTAAAATGAACCTTTGCTTTGCCCATGCTCTCAGGCATGGCAACTGACAACTAGGGTTTTATGTGGGTAAAAGGTGAGAGAGTCACATCCTTCCCTATACCCATAAATAAAACTATCTCCCCTAGATTCAATTTTTGAGTTATAGCAGGGGAGAAAACAAAGATGAGAATAAGCAACAGGCTTTTGAACTGGAATGAATTTCTGCACATACACCGAGGAAGCAGATGCTCACATGGGAGCTATTGCAGCATGGATAAGATTTTAGGGGGGTAGGGTGAGTGAAATTGATGACCAATAAAACATAACTCACAAATCCACAAAAAAAAGGGGTTTAAAAACAATTTGAGGGGGGGGGGGGGTGTGGCCTAGTGATGGCTGAATGAAGATGGGCTTCTAAGGAGCTCCCGGCTTCCCCCTGCTCACCACAACCAAAAGACAGCAAATCTTTCATGTGAATGCGGCATGAGCAACCCCAATCCTCCCAGGACCTCACAGACGAATATCCAGAAATTCCTCCGAAGCACGCAGCAGGTCCCACCAGGCGCCATCACAGAAACACCACGTACATCTCGTATGGAGGTCAGTGCGCCTACCCTGCCTGCCTCTCCCGGACCTCTCACGGAGCCAGAATACATCTCAGGGACCCCAGCAGCTTTTAGATCTGACATGGCTGGTCCCTTGCAGATCCCGGGACACCTAGAGGAAGATCTCCGTAGCATGCTCCAGGCTCTCCCCACGAAGTCTGATATAGAAGCCCTAATCCTCCGCATCGAGGCGGCACATAGCAGTGACATGGCATGAAATCAGACCTTCACTCTCTCACAGAGCGCATGGATACGGAGGAGGCCACAATCTCCTCCCTGGAACTCAGAGTGTCAGCCCTGGAACACTCACAGACCGCACAAGCCATCATGGCTGGAGAGATGCAGCTACACCTGGAGGAAATGGAGGACCACAGCCGTCGGAACAACCTGCGGCTGCGGGGACTCAGGAGGCTACAGGGACAGAAGATTTGGCTGCCACGGTTACAGCTATATTTCACAGCGTTCTGGAAGCTCCCCCACCGACGCTGGAAATAGATCGGGTGCACAGAGCCCTGGGACCCAGGTCTACAGACCCAGACAGACCACAGGACGTACTGTGCAGACTACACAGATACTCACAGAAGGACACCATCCTCCGCAAGTCCTGGGATTATGGTCCGATCGAATTTGATGGGGCAAACATACAAATCCTCCCTGATCTGTCGAGAGCGACACTCCAGAGAAGAGCCATCCTGAAACCAGTATTGGAAACAACGAGACGGCACGGATGCACCTACAGATGGGGGTATCCCTTGGCGGTGACATTCCAAAAGGCACAGGCGTCATTCACGCTACGCTCACCTGCAGATCTGCCGGCCCTCTTCACATTTATGGACGCTGAACCGGTGTGAGTACAGAAATGGCTTCAAATCCTGCAACGGTCATCCGGCCGCACGGGACCCCCTCCAGCTGCCCGACTCTCCTAGCCTGCCTGCTCTCAGAGACCCAGGAGGCGTTCGCAGGACCCGCCGTTGGAATGGGCACGTGAGTCATAACACTCCCCTTCACGAGCACAGACTTCCAACCCCCAGCTAGTTGGCGCTTCTCTTCCCCACTTGTTCTGCCCCTCACAACAACGCATGACAATCAGTGCCCGGTGCCCTCTCACTGCCACCTGCCGAAGAACATATATCTGCCCAGAAACTTCTCTACAGAGCCCAAACAGTGTACCTATCCCCCTGACTGGAGGGGCGCCCTGGCCCCTCCCCTCCTTCTGGGGCCGGTGCTTGAGCCCCCCCCCTCACAGTTCTTTTCAGCACTCATGGAGCAACCTTGAGAGGTCAGGTACTTTCATGAACCTAAGTGACCCCCCTCCCTGGGACCGGGACTTGAAAGGCATTTCCCATATAGATGTACCAGACACTGGGAGAATAGAGCCCATGCTTCCAGGACAGGCAGAATGGATGTCTCCGCATATAAGCACTGGTTGCATGTGTATTGCACAATACATTCTCTAAATTTTAACTAACACTATATTCCTTTTCAGGTATGAGATACTATTCAGTTCCCATAACAACAATATATCTGGGTGTCTTAGTGCCCCAATTTCTTCCCTCCTTGTGTTGGCGTCCCCTGTGGGGGACCGGGGGTATATTGCCCATTAACTATAGGGGACACCACAGCGGCGGCAGCAGGGGGGCGATGGTCCTGACCCAGCTGGGCTGGATTTGGAGACTCCCCATGAGCACATATCTCCCCCAGCGGACATCTCTGGGGCTCTGTTTGTATAGGTCTGCTAGGGATGGAGCCGAGAGGTGGCACTGGGCTCCCAGGGAATGATTCTCCCCCTCTCCGAGAGACATAGCTCTCCCGCGGCGAGGGAGACACAGATGTGGAGTTAACATCAACTACCGCAATGAGGTAATAGGAACCGGTATAATAATTCCTTGGGGGGGAAGTTTCTTGCGGGATTGTGATAATAATTATGCTCTGATTCTTCTACGAAGCTTAATATGTACTGTACAGGTATTAAGGGCATTACTCGCATTCTATGAACATATGCTATAGATCAGGGATATGCAATTAGCGGACCTCCAGCTGTTGCAGAACTACAAGTCCCATGAGGCATAGCAAGACTCTGACAACCACAAGCATGACACCCAGATGCAGAGGCATGATGGGACTTGTAGTTTTGTCACAGCTGGAGGTCCACTAATTGCATATCCCTGCTATAGATGAACACATGTTAACACTGTTTGTTCAGATTTAAAGTGGTTGTAAACCCTTACAGGCCACTTTGACCTACAGGTAAGCCTAGATTAAGGCTTACCTGTAGGTCAAAGAAATATCTCCTAAACCTACAGGGTTTAGGAGATATTTGCAAAAAGACAGGCACCGCTGTCTATGGAAGCGTCGCGCAGGTGCACTGAGCATGCCGCTGCTAATGGCGATATGGCGTTAGTGGTGGCTCCCGTGCACATGCGCGGGAGTGACGTCATCGCGGCTCCGGCCTAATCACAGCGCCGGAGCCACGATACCCGGAAAGAAGATGGACGCTCCGTAGCAGAGGAGACAGCGGTGACATCGCAGGCTCCTGTGTCAGTTAAGTGACACATAATGGGCTACTATGCGATGCATAGTAGCCCATTAAGCTTTACCTTTGCAGGGAAACAAAGAGGAAGTAAACCCATCAGGGTTTACTTCCTCTTTAAATATACTAGATGAAGATATGAAGGTTAGCACTGTTTGCTCATATTCATAGGTTCCAGATGAATACATGGTGGTTAGCACGGTTTGCTCATATTTACATGCTATAGATAAATACAGGAGGACTAGTAATGTTTGCTCATATTTACATGCTACAGATAAATACATTACGGGTAGCGCGGTTTGCTCATGTTTACATGCTATAGATAAATACACGACGGTTAGCACGGTTTGCTCATATTTACATGCTAGAGATAATTACATGAAGGTCAATACGGTTTGCTCATATTTACATGCTACGGATAAATACACTACTGTTAGCAGTGTTTGCTCATATTTACATGCTATAGATAAATACATTTCGGTTAGCACTGTTTGCTCATATTTACATGCTATAGATAAATATATGACGGTTAGCACTGTTTGCTCATATTTACATGCTACAGATAAATACGGGAAGGTTAGCAATGTTTGCTCATGATTTGCGTGCCCTAGATAACCACGTGAAGGTTAGCATTATTGGCTCATATTCGCATTGCTCATGTCTGTATGATAACTCTCTACTTACTTTGGTCAGGGGGGCCGGCCAGCTGCTTTTCGGCCTTCGCTGACCTCACTCCCAAATAGGCCAACGCTTACCCCCAGCCTGTTGCTGGGAAACGTTTAAGCAGTATCTTTGCTGCAACTAGTATATAACCCTCTCTCTTTCTCCGGAGGTGGTGGTGCCCAGTCTTTAAGGTAAACACCTTCCTTCAGCTCTCCCCCTCTTGAGACCTTCTCGAGAGGAACCCCCTCTTTTCCTCCCTAGCTCTACTTTTTCTTCCTTTCTTTTTCTCTTTCTCTCTCACCTCTCATCTACTTCCATTCCTCCTACCCTCCCTCCCCCCCTACCCCTTCCACTTTCTCCACACTCCACCCTCTCCCATGGAGGTCCTGAATGTGACCTTGCTTAACGCTAAGGGCCTTAACACACCCGAGAAGAGATGGATGCTTTTACATGATTTGCACCATCTTAAATCAGATCTGGCCTTCATACAGGAGACACATTTTAGAGATGACAAATTACCCATCCTGAAAAACAGGTCAATCCCGACGGTGTACCACTCCACCAATCGGACAGCTTAGTCAAGGGTGGTTTCTATTCTCCTTTCCAGCAGAGTACCATGGTCGCTCATAGACTCCATTACTGACCCTGGAGTTTGCTACCTGTTTGTGAAGGGCATGGCCGGCGATGTTAAAATCACAATTGCGAATGTACATGCCCCGAACGAATAACAAGAGGCTTTCCTAGGTAGGATACTAGTGAACCTGACCAATTTTACAGAGGGCCAACTGATTGTAGGAGGCGACCTGAACGTCCCGTTAGTTCCAGCAGAAGACACATCCACGGGTCTGTCATCTAACTCTCTCGGTTCCCGTAAACGTATTGCTCACTCCCTGCACGATAGCCAACTACACAAGACATACTCGCGCATTGATTATTTCCTCATCCCCCATGCAAGTTATATGCAGTACACACCTCAGCCATAGGCTCCATTACCTGGTTCGACCATGCCCCTATTTTCTTGTCCTACGCTCTTTATGACTCCACGACCACCAAAACTAACCAATGGAGACTCAATGAAAGTCTCTTACAAGACAATGACATTCTAGAAGACGTTACTAGAAAACTGAACTGCTACTTCAGAACTAATGACACCCCAGATTGTGACCCAGGCATTAAATGGGAGGCACACAAGGCGGTTATTCATGGCGTGT
Organism: Aquarana catesbeiana; assembly: GCF_042186555.1. Lineage (NCBI taxonomy): Eukaryota > Metazoa > Chordata > Amphibia > Anura > Ranidae > Aquarana > Aquarana catesbeiana. The sequence goes on along the minus strand of NC_133326.1, from coordinate 74,494,006 downwards.
TGATTAAACATGGGGCCAGGATCAAATGGAAACAAACTGAACAGCTCAGTCCCTACTCACAGACCTGGCCGCCTTGGAGCTCAGTCATAAACGAACACAAACCCCATCCCTAGAAAGAGACCTCCTTGTCAAACTGACACAAATTACAGATATCCTACAAATTAAAGCCAAGGCAGCACTACAGATATGTAGGAAATTCTCATATGAGTCTGGGAATAAATGCGGGTGGCTTTTGGCCAGAACCTTGAGAGAACAGAGATTAGTAACATATATCCCACATCTAGTACCCCCTAATAAACCAAAAGTAACAAAACCACACAAAATTACGAGAGGATTCCGGGAATTCTATAATTCATTATATAATTTGAAGACCAAACCTCCTACTCAAGAACAGATAGAATCCCATCTGTCATCATCACTCATGCCCCGATTACCAGACGCAGACAAAGACACCCTTGAAGACCCCATCTCTATAGGGGAAATCCAGGGGGCAGTCGGGGCCACTAAACAGGGGAAGGCACCCGGTCCAGATAGCCTTACGGCCCAATACTACAAGACCCTTCTTCCGTCCCTTGCCCCATACATGGTCAAGTTGGTCAATGCACTAGGCTCAACTGCAACATTCGCGGCCGAAACATTACTCACACACATCTCTGTGATCCCCAGGGAGGGAAAAGATCCAACATCCTGTGGAAGCTATTGGCCGATCTCACTGCTCAACTTAGGCCTCAAACTTTTTACTAATATATCCGCAAATAGGATTCAACATCTTATCCCGAACCTGATACACTTAGATCAAGTGGGCTTTGTCCCTACACGGGAGGCTAGAGACAACACCACAAAAGCACTGAATCTACTCCAGGCAGTAAACCATTCAAAGACACAATGTGTCTTTCTTAGCACAGACACGGAGAAGGTCTTTGACAGGGTGAACTGGAATTTCATGCTTGATGTCTTACAACACGCTGGCTTCGGCACCAAAATGCTACAGTGGATATCCATGATCTACTCCCAACCAGCAGCAAGAGTCCGGGCCAACGGTGTGCTTTCAGACACCTTTGAAATCTCCAACGGGACACGACAGGGGTGCCCATTGTCGCCTCTCCTTTTCGCCCTGTCATTGGAACCATTTCTCTGCACGGTCCGACATAACCCAGGTATTGAAGGAGTTAAGATTAGAGACACCCAACACAAAGTATCGGCCTATGCCGATGACATGCTATTCTCCCTTACGAAACCTCTGGTTTCACTTCCTAACCTGATGACGGAGTTTGGGAGATACGGAGTGCTCTCAAACCTCCAGATTAACTTCTCCAAGTCGGAAGCAATGGGGGTTAATTTTCCACAAAAATCAATCATACAACTACAAAACAACTTTAAATTTAAATGGACTGACAAGGCGCTGACGTACTTAGGTACATTGGTCCCCTCCAACATAGCCAAAATCTATGAACTAAATTTCCCACCACTACTTTGTGGAGTTAAACAACTTTTAGATGAGTGGAACACCAGTCTACATTCTTGGTTAGGCCGTTGCAACATTATTAAAATGAGCATCCTCCCCAAGTTTATCTATCTCCTACAGGCACTCCCAGTCCATATCCCAGCTAGCTATTTTAAACAAATTCAAACGACATTCTTCGACTTCATCTGGGCACATAGATGCCCACGACTACAGCGTAATCAGCTAATGCTACCTAAACGATACGGGGGACTGGCAGTGCCGGACATACGCAAGTATTACCAAGCGATACATTTGAGTAGGATGGTAAGATCCTAACCAGGTGGTACAGAACCCCAGTAAAACTGAAGAAAATCTTCCCAGACACTTCTGATCGGTGCTGGAGATGCAAGGAAGACAAGGGCACCATCTTAGATATTTTTTGGACCTGCCCCAAACTACAACACTTTGGTACGGAGGTCCAACGCACCCTCCAAAAACTCACAGAACGCGAAATACCGAATGACCCAGCATACTTCCTCCTACACGCCACCAATATACCAGGGAAGATATACAAAAAGTCTATTATCCGGCACCTTCTTGACGCTGCTAAAGCTTGCATCACTCTTATGTGGAAATCCCCGTAACCCCCAACCGTAGGGGTGTGGATCCGAAAAGTAAAGGAAATAGGTAGATTGGAAGACCTAGTACTAACTGCGCAACACCAACAGGAGCGATACTCCAAGACCTGGTCGCCATGGAACGTCTTTATCTTTTCAGACGAAGGAAGAACCTTCCTTAACAGCGACCTGAATGACTAAAAGTCACCCTACTAACCAAATGACTAACTACTGACCCTACTGGCTACAGAGCACCCAGATGTCCTGACTGATTGCCCCCGCGTATAGTGGGCTTACACAGAATTATCCTCCAGATCCCCACCCCTCACCTCCCCCTTACCCCTCCTTCCCCTCCCCCCCATCGGCCTATGCCGATGACATGCTATTCTCCCTATTCTCTCTCCCCAACCCCTCTTCTCTGAATCCTCTCCTTCCTTCCATCATTAACACCCTGGGACCCAATAAAGGGCAACACACCTGCACCACTAGCGCTACTGCCCTATGCACACCCAGCACCAAGATGTTGCTTTAAGCACCTATCACATAAAATAAAAGACGTCTCAGTTAAGCAAAATGTCATACTGTCCTTTGGATGTAATAAAATGTTCTCGTTTATAACGTGTACATGCAATGTGTTGTAAGATAACAAACTGTGACTGCCCAGATGTCTTTCTTTGACCGTGTTCCTTGTATAAATAAAATAATTGTAAAAACAAATTGAGGAATATTCTTTTGTGCCAAGCACAACTAATATTCTTTAGCATGATTATACAAAATTAGTTTATCCATCTGTTAGACAGATCAGACAATTTAAACTAAATTTACCTATTTTTTTTTTATAGTAATTACACAACCCTAATTCCAAAAAAGTTGGGATGCTGTGTAAAATCTACATAAAAACAGAATGCAATGATTTGCAAATCTCATAAACCCTTATTTTATTAACAATAGAAAATAGAAACCATATCAAATGTTTAAAACTGAGGAAATGTACCACTTTAAGAAAAAAATAAGGTCATTTTGAAATTGAGGGCAGCAACATGTCTCAAAAAAGTTGAGACAGGGCCGTGTTTACCATGGTGTAGCATCCCCTCTTCTTTTAACAACATTCTACAAACATCTGGTAACCGAGGTGTCATGGCCTAGATACAATAAAATATTATGTGTTTCATGAAACTTTCAGCTTAGGAGTAATCACTCCAGGAGGGCATTCCCCCCACCCAACAGAGAAGGTTGAATAAGTTATACTATCCATTGGAGAGTTAAAGTCAAGAGACAAAAAACTTATGTTGAAACCAAGTAAAAATGAACAATAGTGCCATCTGATACAAAACCAGCTGACAATGGTCAAATTTGTGTTTTCAGACCCAAGTAACACAGCCTTTAATTAAAGGAAAAGCTTGGGTAAATAACCCCATTGTGTGAGATCCCAAAAACCGCATTGGGTGAGATCGCCACCATAGTGAGAACCCCATGTTGACTCAGCTTCCCCTCAGACAATGAATGCAATACGAGGTTAACCACTTCCAGACCGCCCACTGTATATATACGTCGGCACTTTAAAGCGATCGGGTCCTCTTCTTAGCTGGGTATGGATACGAGTGAGGTCAAGATGGCCCCCACCCGTCTCCATACCATAGCAGGGCGGAAGCGACGTCAAAACGTCCCTTTCGCCCATACCTCTTAAAGGGACATTTTTTTTTTTTGTCATTTTTTCAAAATGACAAATTTTTTTATTTTTACTTTTTATTCCATTTAAGTCCAAATATGAGATCTGAGGTCTTTTTGACCCCAGATCTCATATTTAAGAGGACCTGTCATACCTTTTTCTATTACAAGGGATGTTTACATTCCTTGTAATAGAAATAAAAGTGACCGAAATTTTTTTATTTTTTTTAAAAAACGTTTTAAAATCAATAAAATAAAGTAAAATAAATAAGAAAAAAAAATTTTTTTTTAAAGCGCCCCGTCCCGACGAGCTCACACGCAGAAGCGAACGCATACGTGAGCAGCGCCCGCATGTTAAAATGGTGTTCAAACCACACATGTGAGGTATCGCTGCGATCATTAGAGTGAAAGCAATAATTCTAGCCCTAGACCTCCTCTGTAACTCAACACATGCAACCTGTAGAAATTTTTAAACGTTACCTATGGAGATCTTTAAGGGTAAAAGTTTGACGCCATTCCACCAGTGGGCGCAATTTTGAAGCGTGACATGTTGGGTATCAATTTACTCGGCGTAACATCATCTTTCACAATATAAAAAAAAATGGGCTAACTTTACTGTTGTCTTAGTTTTTAAATCAAAAAAGTTAATTTTTTCAAAAAAAAAAAGTGCGCTTGTAAGACCACTGCGCAAATACGGTGTGACAAAAAGTATTGCAATGACCGCCATTTTATTCTCTAGGGTGTTAGAAAAAAAATGTATAATGTTTGGGGGTTCTAAGTAATTTTCTAGCAAAAAAACTTGTTTTTAAGTTGTAAACACCGAGTCTGAAAAACAGACTCGGTGATACATTAAAATTACCAACAGGCACCAGTATCGGAACAGTCAATAATGAAAATGTGTCTGAAAGGAAGAATTGATTGGACAGCTAAACCCTGATGTAGTTCTTTATTGAGCCTGTCTAAGGTTCATTGCAAATGCTCTAGGAAAACATTTCATTCCTGTATACATATGATATTTTAAATATATGTGATCATAGGTGATTCAAATGTTATATTAGACTCCAGGTCACAGATACGTGATCATAATTTTAATATCCACTGACCCCATGAGTAATCTACCATAAGGTAGAAATATAAATTAAGATATAGAACAAATGAAGAATTGTGTTTAAATAACCATCATTGTTGTAAAGACATAGAAACCGTGACCGCATCTACATAAAAATACATGTCATGCATTTATCCATATAAACATCCATTTTGTGTGATAGTGGTTAATCAATTTTATACTAAATATATTATATTTTGTACCAGTTGCCGGGCTTCCCTGAACAATATAGATATATATTCATAAGCCCCAATGTATAGGTAGATGCCAATTATGAAAGAGAACATACCGTATATACTCGAGTATAAGCCGAGTTTTTCAGCACATTTTTTTGTGCTGAAAATGCCCCCCTCGGCTTATACGCACTTAGTGCTAGGAACCCCAAATTTGGTGTGCAAACCCAGTGGAACTAGCACTACAACATATCCAAACCTGGGGTTCCTAGCACGAAGTGGCCCTGAGATACGGGGCCCCAAAGTCAGTTTGGAAAATGTCATTCTCTGCTGCAGAAAAGTGCTTGACATTTTCCGAACCGACTTTGGGGGGCCCCGTATCTTGGGGCCACTTGGTGCTAGGAACCCCAGCTGGATATGTCGTAGTGCTAGTTCTACTGGGTTTGCACACCAAATTTGGGGTTCCTAGCAGATACGGGGCCCCAAAGTCGGTCAACTGTGTCCATCTGCAGCAATGTCATTTCGGGACCCTTTGGGTCCAGAGACCCCAAATTTTGGCTTGCAGCTAGGGGGCATCTAGGAACCCTTAATTACCGGGTTTGAAGTTCGGGGGACCTATGGATGCAAATTGGCACGGTGAGGGGTGCAAATGGGCACAGTGAGGCTGCAAATGGGCATTGTTGACCCACTTTTCCACTTACAGTAGCTGCGCATTTCTCACCCTAGGCTTATACTCGAGTCAATAAGTTTTTCCAGTTTTTGTGGTAAAATTAGGTGCCTTGGCTTATATTTGGGTCAGCTTATACTTGAGCATATACGGTATTTTCTTTTAACAAATAGTTTAGAATACATTTTCTGTCCTCAGACACACCTAGTGGCTGAAGATGATATTACCTGAGCTCACCAGGAAAATCATTAGAGTTCTCCAACCAATGGAGAATAAGCCAAACCTTCTGGGCTGAGCTTATGATATTTTATGAGCTTATTGTCCCAGATGGTATAAAGGATGTGAGGGCCAAAGAGAGAGGATCACAGACCCACATGCCAGATACACCCCTAGACGTGGCACGCTGATAATTGGCCACACCGCATCTTGCTGTACCTTGTGACTGAAACTACTCAAAGTAATTAAGATTTTTCGGATATCTTCCCCTTTTGAACTGTTGGTAAGATACAGACCAGATGATTATTAATTATCTCTCAAAATTGTAGGGATTGTATTTTATAGTTTATGTGTTGACATTATCATATGCAGTGTGTAGGGTAGTTTATCATTAATCATTTCCCCATATTGATTGTCTAGGCTGTGTATTATTGAAGCCGTGTTTGGGGGAATTCAGACATAAACTTGTATTACATCCATTTAAATTACTGTGGTCCCAGGGAAACCATATCGCCCTATTCAATTTAGTAGCTCTGTTGGATTGAGATTTCTTTTAAATTGGCAATATCTATCTGTTGACTCTGTGAGACATACTTTGGATGTCTCCGGCCTGGAGAAATTCAGAGGACTGTTTCCCTGAGTGACAAGGGATATTGTGCTCTTGAACATAAAGTGCGATTAGCACACATTTTTCAGAACAGAACAATTTGGGCTCCCTTGAGTTATTTGTAATATATTAAGAAATATTGTTTTATTGCCGTGTTGATGTTTTGATAATGTGTGTGTGAAATATCAATCACCAGAAATTCCAGTTCTGTATGAAATTGTATAACTATACTTGTTAGTTAATAAAGTCAGATTATTTGCTTATTAATTTTGTTGGGAGATATTTATACATTGGTAAGAAATCCTCATAAATTAACAAACTCAGGAAAGTATTGTGGTATGCACTGATTATCTGAACAAGGTTCACAATTTTACCATATGGTTGGAGGCACTGAAAAACAAAACACAGCGATCTTAATTAAGATTCCATACCACACTCACAACAGACGGGACCAGTCACTTGAGTTTTGGGAGAGAAATGTTGTCCCATTCTTGCCCCATATATTATTCTAACTGCTCAACAGTCCTGGGTCTTCTTTGTCATGTTTTTTGTTTCTAGATTTGGCAAATATTTTTAATTGGTAAAAGGTCTGGACTGCAGGCAGGCCAGTTAAAGCGGAGTTCCATCCAAAAGTGGAAGTTCCGCTTTAAGCACTCCTGACCCCCTGACAAGCCACATTTAGCATGTCATTTTTTGAGGGGGGGAGCGGGTACCTAATTTTGACAGGTACCCAGCTCCCACTTCTGCTGGGGCCACCTAGGCAGCCCATCCCTCTCTGCAGTCTTCTGGGACATGTCACAGGTCTCAGAAGATTGCTCAGCCATTCAGGACATGCAGCTGTCACAGCTGGGTGCCCACACTAGTGATGGCAGCACCGGAGAGAGACAGGGCAGAGATCCAAGGCTTCGCTGGATCATGGGACAGGCGAGTGCGTGTTTATTAAAAGTCAGCAGCTATACTTTTTGTAGCTGCTGACTTTTAATAAACATGGAAACAGCTGGAACTCCGCTTTGAGTATCTGAACTTTTCTACTAAAAAGCTATGCTGTTGTCATAGATGCAGTATGAGGTTTAGCATTGTCCTACTGGAATATGCACAGTAGGACAATGCATCCCAACTTTTTTTGGAATTGGGGCTGTATGTAATACCATAGACATCTTTAGAAAGGTCTATGGCTATAAAAGTCGAGTGTAAAGGATAAAAAAAAGCTATATTATTGGTTACAATAACTATATACAATAACTAACTATTTGGGAACCCAAACAGGGTAAAGGTAAGCAGAAAATGCATTCAACAGTATTAAAGGAGAAGTATAGCCAAAGCTTGTTTGGCTGTACTTCTTCTGTAGATCACAGGAGTGCAGTTCGTTGCACTCCTGTAACCCATTTTCAGCAGAGCAGGCTGAAGTCCGCTCTCTGCTGACGTCACAGAAGTCGGTCCAGGCTCCGTGTAATCACGACCATGAAGTCAGGATCCGCCATATTCCTGAACCAACACCCAGCTCCGCCTCTCAGCGAGCCAATGAGAGCATGGGTCGGCCGCCCCCGCCCCATCCACAGCCCAGCACTCCAATGAGCAAGGAGGGGGCAGAGCAGAGAGCTGGGACTGACAGTGTGCAGCTCTCTGCTCAGGGGGCTGTGAGAAACAAACCATCTGCAATGTTCGATCCCTCTGTTCTCAGTGTAGAGGCGCCGGGGAACAGATGGAGCATCATCCACCTAGGTAAGTATGAATCTTAAAAACAAAAAACACAAAAAAAAAAAAACACCCATACAGCCGCCCTGCTACATTCTAAACACAAGTGGTCAGTCGCTCAGCATGGGCACCATTCAGAGAATACTTTGCATTTTCTGAATGAATGCAAAGTGTTCTCTGATTAGACAATGTGGAGAGGTGTTTTTTTTTTCTCTTCAAAATAAAACTACAGTAAAACGAAACATTTGTAAGCTATTGGATTTACATGGTGCATCTGCAGCAATCTATAAAAATATAGATTTTGAGTATACATACAAGTTAATCAAAGTCAGAACTTGGTAGCCTAGCATGAATTATGCTTTATTGTACCAGGTCTGCACTATGTTTAGCTAGAAGTAGGATATCTATGGTATAACTTACATGTACAGTGGCAAAGAGGCACTGCTGCGCTGGATCACGTACCTAGCACGTAATCCGACACTTCTGAGTGAGGGGCACGCATGCGCACCGCCGCCAGCCCACTCCCAATGTTATTATACACAGCGGGAGCTGATTGGAGGATACCACAGACTCGTAGTCCACCGGCACCCACTGATCCTTCGGTGTTGAGGGAGAATGACGGTCTGCCCATGTAAACAAGGCAAATCCATTTTCTGTCAGTAGGGAAGGCAAAGTAGGAACATAGATCCATGCCTTCCCTAATAAAAGCACCCCCCCCCCCCCCCCCAGTACACAAAATCACTAGCTCGGCACACAGTTAACCCTTTGATCACCCCTGATGTTAAGCCCTTCCCAGCCAGTGTCATTAGAACTGTGACAGTGCATATTTTTAGCACTGATCACTGTATTAGTGTCACTGGTTCTCAAGAAGTGTCAAAAGTGTCAGTTAGTGTCTGACTGCCGCAATATCGCAGTCCCGCTATAAGTTGCTAAACACCGCCATTACTAGTATAATAAATAAAAATATCCCATAGTTTATAGACGCTATAACTTTTGCACAAACCAATCAATATGCTCTTATTGGTATTTTTTTTAACCAAAAACATGTAGCAGAATACATATTGGCCTAAGTTGATGAAGAAATTAGATTTTTTAATTTGTTTTAATTTATTGTGACCCGTTTTCAGCAGAGATCAGGCTGAAGTCCACTCCCTGCTGACGTCACAGAAATCAGTCCAGGCACTGCATCATCAGGACAATATAATCAAGATCCGCCAGGTGCCTGGACTGATACCCTTCTCAGCCTCTCAGCGAGTCGCTGAGAGCCTGAGACGGCCACTCCCCAGCCCCCCACAGCTCAGCCCTCCAGTGAGCGCGGGGCAGAGCAGAGAAATGCTGACTGACAGGCGGCAGCTCTCTTCTCGGAGCTGAGAGAACCGAGCCATCAGCAATGTTCGATCGCTCGTTTCTCAGTACATTCAATGCTGCATCCACCTAGGTAAGTATGATGGGGGGGGGGGGGGAAACCCAAACTTCTCTTTTAAGATCTGCATGGCCACCCTGAGACACTGACAAAGTGCTTGAACCACTGGTTTAGCAGTTTCATAAATCAGCAATAAAATACAGAAAATGAATGTGTCATATCAGAACACTTAAATGTACACTTTAGCAAAAGCTAAAGTAAATGTACAGTATATTTACAAATAATTTTGTAGAACAAATGAAGAATTGTCTGTGTGTAGTGAAGGTAGCCCCCATTCCAGTCAAAGAGTGCTGCAGGATGAGATAAGGGAGCAGGGAGGAGTACTGCTACCCTCTCTGTCCTTCAGCAACTGCAAGCTGCAACACAGGAAACCCACATGAGAAGTGATTTCTGCAGAGAGGGTCATATAGGGACAAGGGGTGAGAGGAGGAAAAGCTGGGCTGCCTTCCAGTATGTAACTGATGGAAGTACCGAATTCTTCTGTACACAGATGGGAAAGGGGTACAACCAAGCTGGAGAACGCTTGCAGCTGTAAGAGCAACTTATTTCTACTACACAGCACTCACAGATTGTTTCCAAGTTGCTTATTATAAAGCAGATGAATGATGAACATAGTGAGGCCAGACAAACATTTAAGAGACCCTGTCACCACATTTAACACTCAAGATTTTAGAGGAGATGGCAAGCATGTTCCTCACTCACTATTAAGATGGTCATACACTGTTAGAATTTCATCCAAACAGCTGCAGGCACTGTTTTGGGTAGTCTGACAGCTGGCACTTCTGGCTGTCAGAATACAATAGTCTGGCAGGGGGGGTTGTTCATCTGTGTGATTAGTGGATGGAGGGATATGCTAGATTTCTTATGTTTAACCCCCAGGCTAAAACAAAGAAATCTATTAGTATATGGCCAGCTTTAAAGCGTAACTCCACTTTTGTTGAGAAAAAAACATTCCCCCGGGTGACCTATGTGCATTGCAAGGATTTTAAATTTTACTGCAGATTCCTACCTTTTGTTATTCTGAAGAAATCCCCATGTGTTTGTCTGTATCCATGTGGGAAAGTGAGTCTAATGGGAGTGGTTTTATAATTATCAATCAGCTGCAGCCCCTGCAGGGCTCTAATGAGGAAAGCTGCTGGGCCGGCATCCCTTTAGACGTGATTTCCTATTGGGAGTATCTCACCAAAATTACATCTTTTTTGCAGGGGATGCCTGAAATTTGACTTGTATCTTAGTGCAGACTTCTGGGAAAATCAGTGAGCCAATCACACAAGCAGGAAATGTTTCTGGGGGGTCGCTCTATACACATTCTGTGTACAGAACACCTCCAGGTAGGTATATTGCATTGCATTTTCATAAAATTACAGAGCTGCAGATTGAAAAGGAAAGGTAATTTGTAATAACATTCAATTGCAATATGACTTGTGTCACAATTGTATACGCTATATTATTTTTTCTTTATTTGCTATTTTTTTCTCCACTAAAGTGGAGTCACCCTTGCAACAGTGGGAAGGCCCACTGTTGAATCAAATTCTTGGTACAGTAAAACCTTGGATTGCAAGCATTATTCGTTCCAGAAACATGCTTGTAATCCAAAGCCCTCTTATATCAAAGCAAATTTTTCCATAAGAAATAATGGATACTCAAATGATTCGTTCCACAACCATTTATTCATAGGTCCTTCAGTTTATAGTCCATATAAAAAGATTATAGCAATGTGACCAGATTGTGTAACCATAAAATGTCCGTCCACAAATGGAAGCCTCCACAAGGGGATTAGAAGCAAAATCCAGCAGGAGCTACAGTGTTAAAGAGAAGAAAGGCGCCTCTAATGCCCCGTACACACGGTCGGACATTGATCGGACATTCCGACAACAAAATCCATGGATTTTTTCCAACAGATGTTGGCTCAAACTTGTCTTGCATACACACGGTCGCACAAAGTTGTCAGAAAATCCAATCGTTCTGAACGCGGTGATGTAAAACACGTACGTCGGGACTATAAACGAGGCAGTAGCCAATAGCTTTTTTCGTCTCTTAATTTATTCTGAGCATGCATGGCACTTTGTGCGTCGGAATTGTCCACACACGGTCGGAATTTACGCAAACGGATTTTGTTGTCGGAAAATTTTATAGCCTGCTCTCAAACTTTGTGTGTCGGAAATTCCGATGGAAAAAGTCCGATGGAGCCCACACACGGTCGGAATTTCCGACAACAAGCTCCGATCGCACAATTTCCGTCAGAAAGTCCGACCGTGTGTACAGGGCATTAGTGTAGCAATATGTTGCTAAATGTTGTACCCTTCATTAAATGTAACCATATTGCTACACTTAGAGGCGCCTCTCTTCTCTTTTATACTCTGTTGTGACTGACGCTACTGTATATCAAGTAAAAATGTATTTAAAAATTTTGCTTGTTTTGCAAAACGCTCTCAAACCAAGTTACTCTCAAACCAAGGTTTAACTGTATGCTGAAGAGTTATAAGCTCTTTTAGGGCCATGTCGACAGGCTTTTGTTTGGCTAAGGCAGGTTTTGCATTCCTTACAAATCTATGTGAGTGCAAAACCAGTTTGAAGCTGGACAAATAAAAGTTAGAAAGAGGTCAATGGCAGGTGAAATGCAGCACCTGCCCTTGACCTCTTTCTAACTTTTTCTAATGAAATCTTAGATGTGTGTTAAGTGGATGTCAAAGTGATGCCATCAACACAAGCCCAAAGCCAGTTGACACATGGACTTCTATTGTTTACATTCTGACACATCCAGGTGTATCAGATACCTGAATCCCTCAGCTGATGCCTGTTCTGTTTGCTTCAGTGTACCATTTTAGCTTGCCTTTTTACAGGCATTAGGAGAATATAGATGTTAAAATTGGTGACATGCCCTCTAAGTTTCACATTACACTGCTCTAATCACTGAGAAGAGTCAGCTCTGACTCCACTAAACTCATTTTCACCCACTACATAATTAACAGATTTGTTACTGACAGTTCTGTCTACAAACTCTTTTCAGCCTGCCCTTTATCCTATTTAATCCCCCCAGCTCGTCAGCTGATGTCACACCACATTGCCTGTCTGGAGCCTAGGTGAGCCATTGCCTCCCACCCTCCATCCTGTTGGGCAATTCTATTACAATACAGAGGTGGGGAAGGCCTTTAACTAATCTATACATTACAAGCTCTTAGCCCTGGTTCACACCAGTGTGATTTGTCATGTGACTTGACAGTCCAAAGTTGCATAAGTCACACCCCATTTGTGGCAATGGAACTGTTCAAATTGCTGCGACTCAAGTTGCATCAACTTTGAAAAAGGTTATTCATCAGAACAGAACACTCTCTTCCATTGCTCCATGGCCCAGATCAGATGCTCACATGTCCACTGCAGGCAGTTTTGGCGTTGGGCACGGGTTAGCATTGTCACCCTGACCACTCTGCTGCTAGGGGTCCCTACGTGGTCATAGAGAACCTCTATAACCAGGTATGGACCCCTCTCTTGGTGGATATATGCTCAGCTCCGGTATTTGGCATTGGTGGTCTTGGTTGGAGTCTATTGCGGGGTAAGCGGGTTCTTTTGTAATGCCCTACATATGTTCTGATTTTCTTTTGTATGTAATGTAATGGTCTATTATATGGATTTATGCTCATTGTACTATTTTTGTTCCCACACTTGTACACTTTTTCTCGAAATTACCGACTTACTCTGCACATACCCTGAAGAAGCATTACAACGAAACATGTCGGGATAATATGCAATGTCTCTTTCAACTTGACCTGTTTGTTATGACCACCACTCATATGAATCTCTGCCTACTTCTTTATTGACAAATGTTTATATGTGCTTTTTTTAATCTCAAATATTTTAAAAATTATTTTTTAATATATTTTGGTTACAATCTTCTTTCATCATTATTTGGTTTTATTGCACCGTTAAAATCCCTTTTCCTTTCCCCACTTGACATACTATCTTATGGGATGTGGTGCCAATCCTACTGGGTGTTTCACCACTAATCGGTCCAAACTATTTAAAGTTATAGTATTCCTGGAGTTAAGCTTTGAGCAACACAGTTCACACATCTGAAGTTGTTGCAATCAAGACAAACATTCTGAGCCAACAGTATTTCTATGCACGTTTACTGTGAAGAAATTTTTCCCCAAACTCTAACCATTTATACAGATATAGGACTTGTTCACAATGGAACGTGGTGTTCTGTGAGTGTTTCCTGCACCCCGTTCAAAACGCACTGGGTGTGCAAATTGCTGAGGGTGTCAATGTAATCCTAACAGCACCCCAGATCACAAATGCAGTGACTTTGCCTGCACCAGATCGCAAGGTACAACAGTACCATGCGATCCAGTGAAGCGCGTTTTGGAAAAGCAGTGCATACACCACTTTTGGTGCAATCCATTGTGATTTCAGCCCATTCAAATGAATGGGCTGAAAATCTCACTGCACCGAGTTGCATAGGAATTGCACGGAAGAGCGTTCCTGTGCAATACAGATGTAAACCGGCCCGTATAACGTAAATAATAATAAAAACAGATATACTGACCAAGAGGTGGCTAAAACAGTAACTATAAAGCCCTGTTCATATCTGAGCGACTCAGAATTATGGGCAGAGATGGCGACATTGTCTGCGAATCTGGATTGTGCTAAAATCACAGCAAAACACGTGATAAGCACTCGGGTGCCATTCATTTCTTAGGTCACCCCAAATGCACTATAACGTGTTTTTTTTTGCACCAAGCCATGTGGTCCAAGAATGGGGGGTCCAGCCCCCCTAAAGTCTGAAAGACAGTAAACCGGCCCTTTGTTTAGAAAGTTTGGAGACCCCTGGTGTAGAGTACCAATGACAAAGATTCCCAGAAAGGTGAAAAAAAATAAATCTTCCAGTCTTGAAGTGTCTAAATTCCGGTACGCAGAAAAATTGACTTTTACCTGTAGCTGTGACTGTCACAGAGTGCTTGATATATAGATGCAGAGAGTGAAGCAGCCAGTAAGTGAAGAGTGGAGACCTGGAAGAAAGAAATGTAATACAGCAATTGGCTATTTGAAAGCATAGCTTTATTAATATTCATATAAGACTTCCGGAAATTGAGAAAAAATGATGGTTGCCATTGTGGATCCTCTCCTACTGAAAATTGAAGTTGATTAATTGCTATGGCAGTTCAATGGCTTTGATACTTTCTGAGAATTGAAATGGAAGCACCACCCCACTGCTAGGAGGTCCAGATACAACTTTATTCCATTAGAAGTCAGAGGTACAATCTAAAAAAGCAGTCAGCGTGTTTCGGGGGGGTCGAAGCACTCCCTTCATCAGGGCTTGACTGGCAACAATGTGAACCAGCCAGAGTGAACTGAACCTACAATGGGATTTTTCCAGTGTAAAATACAAGCACACTCCTTATCAGCAGCTTGTTTGTTGCCAGTCAAGCCCTGATGAAGGGGGATGTTTGGACCCCCAAAATGCATGAACTACTTTTTTGGATTTTACCCAAGATTTTTAATGGAATAAAGTTGTATCTATACCTCTTAGCAGTGGTGTGGCGCTTCAATTTCAATTGTCATTATATTACACTACAAGCCAAGGAGACTGTGGAGGTTCTCTGGGGTGTGAAAGCTGCCTGCCTACGAACCAGATCATTTACACCAACATCAATACATAACAATACCAGTAAGATAACCCTATAGGTACAGAGCTATCTTTCCACTTTCCTAAACAAATAGTACTTTCTGAGGCACTGACCAGCAACAAGTACGTAGAGTATGATTTCTGCATTCAAACCAATGTTTGAATCTGCATGCTTGTACCGGGTCAACAACTTAAAAAGTATGAAAGCCATAGGCAGCCAGCAACTAATATTTTATAGGAAGAGGTCAGCAACAGCAGCCCCTTATTTCCCAAAGTACAGGCTTTCTTCGTGAACAAATCCACAACTTATGACATGCATCAAATACTCAAGGATTACTGACAGACATCATATAACGTACTCATCTTTGATTTCGTAGAGACCAACAGTAACCAAGCATGTTAACGTTTAGCACCTTAACCTACAGTATGTGCAAAATTGTCAGAGAAACCTTTTATACCTGCAAATTATACCAAATTTGGAGAAAAATAAAAATGTATTATATATATATATATATATATATATATATATATATATATATATATATATATATATATATGGTATATACTCGAGTATAAGTCAAGTTTTTCAGCACATTTTTTTGTGCTGAAAGTGCCCCTCTCGACTTATACTCGAGTAAGCACTTTTCTGCAGCAAAAAATAGGATTTTTTAAAACAGCTTACCTGTAAAATCCTTTTCTTTCGAAGGACATCATGGGACACAGAGCCACAGTAATTACTGATGGGTTATATAGGTATCACTGGTGATTGGACACTGGCACACCCTATCAGGAAGTTCAACCCCCTATATAATCCCTCCCCCTTGCAGGGATACCTCAGTTTTGTAGCCAAGCAATATAGTGTATTAGAAGAGGGGTGGGACCTCTGTGTCCCGTGATGTCCTTCGAAAGAAAAGGATTTTACAGGTAAGCTGTTTTAAAAAATCCTATTTTCTTTCTCGAACATCACGGGACACAGAGCCACAGTAATTACTGATGGGATGTCCCAAAGCAATGCTACCTGAGGGGGGGGGGAACCACGACCAAGTAGGGTGCAATCAGACTTGAGGACCCTGTACCGCTGCCTGCAGCACACTACGCCCAAAGGCGATATCCTCATGCCTTCTCACATCCACCTGATAGAATCTGGTGAATGTATGGACTGAAGACCAAGTTGCGGCCTTGCAGATTTGAGCCATAGAGGCCTGGTGATGCACTGCCCAAGAAGCACCAATAGCCCTTGTGGAATGTGCCCTGATCTGAAACGGAGGAATCTTCTGTTTCAAACCGTAAGCTTGAATGATCAATTGTCGAATCCATTTAGAAATGGTAGCTTTTGACGCTGCCTGTCCTCTATTGGGACCCTCTGGCAGCACAAACAAAACATCCGTCTTGCGGATCTGAGCAGTTGCCCCTAGATAGGCCTCAACTGCTCTTACTACATCCAACGAATGTAGAGATCTCTCTTCCGGAGAACAGGGATCTGGAAAAAAGGAAGGTAGAACAATGTCTTGGTTTAAATGAAAATCAGAAACCACCTTCGGTAAAAAACTAGGATGAGGGCGTAGTACCACTCTATCCTTGTGTATAATCAAATAAGGCTCCTTACAGGAAAGAGCTGCTAATTCTGATACTCTTCTAGCAGAAGAGATGGCCACCAGAAAAATTAATTTCCTTGTCAACAAGACCAAAGGAATCTGACTTATTGGTTCAAAAGGCTGTTTCTGTAACACAGCCAGGACCAAGTTCAAGTCCCAGGGGTTTAGGGGCGCTTTAACCGGAGGATTAAGACGCATCACCCCCTGCATAAAGTTTCGGACCAAAGAATGCGAAGCAAGTGGCCGCTGAAATAATACTGATAAAGCAGAGACCTGGCCCTTGATGGTACTCAAGGCCAGCTTCATCTCTAATCCTAATTGTAGAAAATCAAGAATTCTACCTATGACATATTTCCTGGGATGCCAACCTCTGGATTCACACCAGGTTATATAAGCTTTCCAGACTCTATGATAAATTATCCTGGAAGCTGGCTTCCTTGCATTAATCAAGGTAGATATGACAGGACCTGAGAGCCCACGACTCTTCAGAACGTGGGTCTCAATAGCCAAACCGTCAAATTTAGCGTTTGTAAGGCAGGGTGGAACACTGGACCTTGAGATAACAGGTCTGGGCGTACCGGTAGGGTCCACGGGGGACCTACTGTCATCCTTACTATTTCTGCATACCAGGTCCTTCTGGGCCAATCGGGGGCCACCAGAAGTACCGACTTCCTTTCCTGCCTGATCCTGCGAAGGAGTCGTGGTAGTAGCAGAATAGGCGGGAATGCGTAAATCAGTGAGAACCGATGCCACGGAATCACCAACGCATCCGTCCCGCATGCAAGAGGATCTTTTGTCCTTGCCACAAATCTGTCTATCTTTTTGTTGAATCGGGATGCAAAGAGATCTACATCTGGAACCCCCCATCTTTGGCATCTGGCCCAAAAGACGTCGGGATGCAGAGACCATTCCCCCGGAAGTAACTGTTGGCGACTTAGATAGTCCGCCTGCCAATTCTCTATTCCCGGGATGAAAACTGCCGATATGCATGGCACATGCATCTCTGCCAAGACTAAGATCTGGTTCACCTCCTTTTGAGCAGCTCGGCTCCGGGTGCCTCCCTGATGATTGACATAAGCCACTGCTGTGGCATTGTCGGACTGGATCCTGACCGGACAACCCTGTAGCCTGATAGTCCAGGCCTTTAGAGCTAGATGTATCGCCCGGATCTCCAGAATGTTGATGGGTAAGGTCCTCTCTGTCTTGGACCATACCCCTTGGACCGCAGCCTGTTCTAGAACTGCTCCCCAACCTGACAGACTGGCATCTGTTGTTACCACCGTCCAGGTAACCGGTAGAAAGGATCTCCCCTTCTGCAGGTTTTCGGGTATGAGCCACCAATTGAGGCTCTGACGCACCACATGCGACAGGTGCATCGGAAAGTCTAATGCCTGAACCTTCTTGTTCCAGGTCGACAGAATACTATGTTGCAGCATTCTTGAGTGAAACTGAGCATAGGGAACTGCTTCGAATGAAGACACCATCTTCCCTAGTAGCCTCATACAAAGGTGGACTGAGGGACCCTTCTTGGTCCTTACTGTCAGAATCAGCTCTCTCAAAGCAGTGATCTTTGCCTGGGGTAGAAATATTTTCTCCTGGCTTGTATCTATAATCAGACCTAAATACTCCAGTCTTCTTACTGGTTTTAGGAAAGACTTTTCCAAGTTGAGGATCCAACCCAGGTGTTCTAGATACCTGACTGTGGTCCTCAAGTTTCCATTCAAAGAGGCTACCGACCGGTCTATCAAGAGCAGGTCGTCTAGGTATGCTATGACAGCTATACCCTGAGCCCTTAATCTGGCCAGAGGAGGAGCCAAGTGGCTATCCCGAAAGGCAGAGCCACAAACTGGAAATGGCGCCCTCCTACCTCGAAGCACAGAAACTTCTGATGAGCAGGAAAAATGGGCACATGCAGATATGCATCTCTGATGTCTATTGATGCCAGAAATTCTCCTCCCTGCAGGGTGGGAACTACTGTTCAAATTGATTCCATGCGGAAGGATTGAATCCTTAGGAATCGGTTCATAACCCTTAAGTCCAGAATGGGCCTGACATCCCCATTTGGCTTTTGGACCGTAAAAAGGTTGGAATAGAAGCCCAATCCCTGGTCCTTTGCGGGAACTATCATAATGACCTCCTGCGACAAAAGTCGCTCTAACGCTAGAAGGAGCGACTGCTTCTTCTCTGGGTCTCTGGGAACACTTGATCTGAGGAACCGAGGAGAGGGGAATTCCTGAAACTCCAGCTTGTACCCTAAGGTTACCGTGGAGATTACCCATCTGTCCTGGAAGTCCTCCTGCCAGAGCTCTGAGAACTGTCGCAGTCTTCCCCTCACTCGAGTGAGCGGGGGCGCCCCCTCATGCAGCGGTCTTAGTGTTTTGCCTAGTAGGCTTCTTTCCCCAGGACTTCTTTTGTCCCTGGGGTCGACTCTTGTCTCTGGACCCCGATGGAGGCGGCCGTCGAGACTGCCTGGAGGCTGAAGCCTCCGGCGCTGGGGAAAGATTCTCTTGATATAGTTATCCAAGTCCTCTCCAAACAACCTTGCACCACGAAATGGAAACCCAGCCAGTAGCTTCTTACATGGTGCTTCAGCTGACCAATTTTTCAACCATAGGATTCTACGTATATGCACCAACCCCAGTGAAAGACGGGAGGTTTGCACGATAGAATCTCTAATGGCGTCAACCACAAAGCATAAGGCCGCTGGAAGGTTAGCAAACCCCTGGGCCTGCTGTTCAGGTAATACTTTGATGACCTGCTTAACATGGTCTCTTAAGTATTGACAGACTCCAATCGCTGCTACTGCAGGTTGGGCCACTGATCCTGCTAAGGAGAAAACATCCTTCAATAGGGATTCCATCCTTTTATCTACAGGATCCCTGAGCATCTGAGCATTGTCTACAGGACAAGTCAGGCTATTATTTACGGAGGAAATGGCGGCATCAATAACCGGTATTCCCCACATTTTAATAAACTTTTCTTCCATCGGATAAAGTGTTGAAAACTTTCTCGGCGGAAAAAAACGTTTGTCTGGGTGATCCCACTCAGAATAAATGAGCTTTTCAAGTAAAGTATGAACAGGAAAAGCATGTGCTGCTTGGAAAGGTTTCAGTGACCCCAAAGCAGAAGAGAATTCTTTAGCAGTTTCAGGTATGGGCAACTTAAATGTGGATCGGACCAATCCAGTGAGGATCTGCACTAAGACTTTCTCCTCTTGGGAAGTCGCAGAGGGTCCCTCTCCACCTGAATCCTCCGAAGAGGAATCATCCATCCCATCCGATCCTCTGAAAGGGATTCATCTCCTTTATCCCAGAACTCCTCTGTCTGAGGGTCTTGGGGAACAGAGGAAAGCCTAGTGCGTTTTCTTCCACTGAGTGAAGACGTAATCACGGCCATTAATCTTTCCTCTAGACCATTAATGGTTGAGGAAAAAACCTCTTGTGTAATATATACAGGGGCTGAAGTGCCAGAAGCAGGTGTAGCCCCTGACCCCGATGGCTCTCCCTGGCTAGCCGTCCCTGGCCCATCTTTAGGGGGGGAGGATGCTGCCGACAGGGGGCCCTCAGAACCTGAACGAGATCCCCTAGTGTCTCTGGTTCCTGGGGTGCTTGAACCTCTTCTACCCATAGTGCAAAGCAACAAGGTGTGAGGTATACAAATGAACACTGCCTGCTGAGCGATGTAGTCTGGCTAAAAGCCTTGCTACCCAATGCTCAGTCTGGTGTTACTTCAGTAAATGCTGCCTAGGAGAATGCCTGTGTCCCACCTTACATGCGACCGTCAGCTCTGTGTCTCTCAGAAGGCTGAGTGCACCTGTACAGAGTGCCTCTAATAGCCTGCAGCTGGCCTGAGTGGGAGTCTAAGCACCTGAGCTGATGTAACCACCCCCCCCCCCCTCTACCGCCCCCCCTCGAGTTTTGAAAAAAACGAGTGCTTCCCGCGCTGGCCCACTTCTCCTGTCATGTTTCTGGAGAAAGGCTGGGGGAGGGGGGGGGAGGGAAAGAGGCTGGTAGCAAGATCTGCCTGAACGGCTAGATTCAGAGATGGTGGCCATTAGGCCGCAGAGCCCGGGTGGTATAACCACTTTCTAGACCCCTGCGGCCCCTCTCTACCCTGGGGGGGAACATTCAAACATGAGAAATCCCCCCTTCCACCTTACCTTTTTTGCAGCCGGCCTGAGATGCTGGGACATGAACAGCAATGAACAAACACTGAGACAGACATGTCAGCATGTGCAGGTTTGTGCTCTTGGCAGCCCCCGGTGGTCACAATAGGCATAGCATGCATTTACCTTAAAGGGAGAAAAGCCACTAGAACTAAAAAATTCTGTGGAATCTCCTCTTACCTTATCCGGCTGCAGGGTGCTGTTTACACAGACCCAATCTTCACCTCTCACGGTGGGCTCCGTTTGAAAAAACCGTCAGAGACTGGGGCCCCCTACGAATAGGGGGATCCAACAGTTCTGGGACCGTAAAGCACCTCGCCAGAAATTAGGAAGTTTAAAGCCATTTTCTGATCTGCGGGGTCCAGCTCTCTAAAAAGAGAAGCGTTACGGGTAAAACCTCGTTTCTTCGGACACGAGGCCCGGGTACCATTCAATTCGGCCATGAAAAGACACTTTGAATGGATTCGGTTCGCCTGGCTTGCCCCAGTATAGGATCTTAGGATATTCCCTTTGGAGCTCAGCACAGGACATCTTTACACGTCCATCACCTAAGACACTGGCGTAAAAACTGAGGTATCCCTGCAAGGGGGAGGGATTATATAGGGGGTTGAACTTCCTGATAGGGTGTGCCAGTGTCCAATCACCAGTGATACCTATATAACCCATCAGTAATTACTGTGGCTCTGTGTCCCGCGATGTTCGAGAAAGAAAAATTCATTTTCCGAACCGTATCTCAGAGCCACTTGGTGCTAGGAACCCCAAATTTGGTGTGCAAACCCAGTGGAACTGGTACCACAACATATCCAAAAGGTGGAATTCCTAGAACCAAGTGGCCCCGAGATACGGGGCCCCAAAATCGGTTCGGAAAATGTCATTCTCTGCTGCAGAAAAGTGCTTGACATTTTCTGAACTGATTTTTGGGGCCCTGTATCTCGGGGCCACTTAGTGCTAGAAACCCCAGCTGTGGACTTTTTTTGGTGCTAGTTCCACTGGGTTTGCACACCAAATTCGGGGTTTCTAGCTCTAAGTGGCCCTGAGATACGGGGCCCCAAAGTCGGTCAACTGTGTCCATCTGCAGCAATGTCATTTCGGGACCCTTTGGGTTCAGAGACCCCAAATTTTGGCTGCAGCTACGGGGCATCTAGGAACCCTTAACTACCGAGTTTGAAGTTCGGGGGACCTATGGCTGCAAATGGGCATAGTGAGGCATGCAAATGGGCACAGTGAGGCTGCAAATGGGCATTGTTGACCCTCTTTTCCACTTACAGTAGCTGTGCATTTCTCACCCTCGTCTTATACTCGGGTCAATAAGTTTTTCCCATTTTTTTGTGGTAAATTAGGGCATCGACTTATACTCGAGTATATACGGTATATATATATATATATATATATTATATATATATATATATATATATATATATATATATAACATTTTGTTTTAGTGAAATAAAGCTTATAACAACTAGTAAACACAGCTAGTAACAATGAGTGTCTAGTTGCTGCTATACACACCCCATTTATATTAGCTTCCAAAAAAGTGCAAGACACTTTCACCATATTATGATGCTGAAATGCAACATCATTTTTTTTAATAGTGAACCCTTTAAAGCAAATGGAAACTCAAATAAGTAAAAGGTAAGCAGGAAATGTATTCAACAGTATTAAAGAAGTACAGCCAAGCTTTTTTGCTAGTACTTCTCCTATGGATAACAAGAGTGCAGGTCGTTCTGCTAAAGCCTGCTGTTGGCTGATATCACAGAACCGGTCCAGGCTCTGAAAAGATCCTGACCATATAGTCGGAATCAACCAAAAGCCTGGACTGACAGCTGGCTCAGTCTCTCAGCGATCCAGAGCAAAGAATCATTGACTGACAGTCACGGCTCTCTGCTCAGAGTGGAGGGGGGAAAATGAGCGATCAGCTCGGGTAGAGCCAGCAGGAGATAGCTGCAACTGGGATCGGTGCTGCAGCCATCTAGGCGAGTATGATTTTTTTGTTTATATTCTGCATTCCCAACCTTCTGTTTTAAGTTATTACAGAAATGACACCATCACTAAATATTTGGACAATAATATTCTAAGTATCAAAATAAGGACATACTGGCTCCTGCAAAACCCTTGAAACCTTAGAAAACATTGATGTCAATCTATATTTGAATAATAATGCAATCTAAAAGGGCTCTTTCACATGGGCGGTCCACCCGACGGACTACGTCTTGCTTAGCGGGGGATTGATCTGCTGATCCCCACTGAGCAGGTGGATGACAGGTCCGTCTCGCTCAGTGTGCTGAGGCGGACCTGTCAGAGCCGCGCTCTCCTCTATGGGGAGATCAGATGAAAATGGACCGCCTGTCTGGTTTTATTGGATCTCATCTGATCGGATTTCACAGACAGGATCGGATATCAGCAAATGTCAGCAGACAGAGGTGAATAGATCAGGAAAAACTGACAGGTGGACCTGATCGGAAAGCCTGTGTAAATGGGGCCTAACAATGGTGTTAATGGGAGCATGATTGGAAACCAAAGGCATAAAGTTGCAAGTAATGAACCTGATTCTGACCAACATTGTGCAGAATACATAACGTGTGCCCACTTACCTTTGGATCCTGGTTGTCAGGATGTGGAGCATTCTTCATCTGAACAATAGTATAGAGAATATCATGAATATGATTATTCAGGTAGAGCACAGGGTTAGCAATCACAGTCTTTGTCACAGCAATGCTTGCAGATAGTAATGGGAGAGTTGTAGGCAGTGGGAGAGGTGACTGAAGCTGCTTTACAGTCGTTTCCTGTATGTAAAGAAAAGAATAAGGTGATTTTGGTTTATAAAAGTCATGTTTTACCCTTTATCTGAATATATTACACAAGTCCTGCTAACTGCTTAAAAGATCAAATACTCATGGGCCAGTCACTGTGCCATACTTCTCTATCCTCTGCACTCCCCACATCCCCTAAAAAGCACTGATAGTCAACACAACTGGTCAGAATGAGGAATAATCTAAACAAAGGCAAAAGCAGATAGCATGTTGACAGCCAATTAGTCCTTTAAAGTATCTATGACTGACAGCCAATCAGGAAGCAGCCTGAAGATCCCAACCAACCTCATTTCGACTAAAGCCTGGAAACATTACAAGCTGCATTTATCAATTTCCTAATACAAAACTGCACAGAGAGAAATATGGATGTTGACCTCCACCTAAATATACCAGTTACCTGGCTGACTCTAACATCAATACCTTGATTTTTTTGACCCAGATCAAGCATGCAGTTGAGGAAAGTCAGAGCGATGCGGGAACTGTTAATCTGCATGCTTGCTCCAGGTTTCTGTCTTAGAATGTATTAAAGCCATTTGAAATATCCTGGCAGTCGGGCAATTGTCATTTCTGGAAAGACAGGTCAGTAATGGCAACTTTTGTATTTTTTCAGTACATTTCCACCTCTTGCAGCAAGTCCACCTAAAACAATAAATTCTGTTGGCAGCGAGAGGCGGAACCCTAGCTGCAGGCAACATTCTCTGATTCTGAATAGACACTGAAGAGTACCATCTCTCCAACTTTGCATGCTTGGAGCTCTGTTGTAAAGATTAAGTGCAGTTTTCCACCTCACTCCCCACCCATGGAGATCTTCATTGTGTGGCCTGCCCAGTGCCGCACTGCAAATCCTTTTGATCTTCCTGCTGCTCATCCTGGGGCATGCGTGACCTCAACTCCATTTTTAAATGAGTAGTCTTTTCATAATCGTCAAATTCTACAAATGCTCTTGACATGGTTGTTCTTTTCTGCTTAAAATTTTGCAAACCCTTTTTATGGGGTAAAACAAGAGGCTAAAAACATCCTTAGGCCAAAGCCATAATGATGCTAAAGCTGGCAATATATGGATCTAAATTTGGGTAGTTCAGCAGGGACTGGCCGAATTGTGACCCTTGTATGGGCAGGGAGGTTGTACTGAACTCGATCTACTGAAAAACGTCTGTACAACCACCCTGTCAGATTTCCCCCACTAGATCAGTGTTACAGGCTATACCCTGCAATGCTGATCACTGTATTCTGATGGTGGGGTAGTCTCCTAGCTCAGGGGGAGGGTTCCCCCATCCGCCTCAAATGTGTGGATAGGGAAACTGTCCGTATTTTTTGTTCAACCTGCTAATTAAAACGGAAAAAAAACTGATCCATCTACAGGCTGCATTACTCCTACAATGTTGGAGTATTTATGTATATCCTATTTAAAAGTATCTCAAAATGTTTTACAGCTAAGGGAAATGAGTAACAGCTGAAACAAAATCACGGTTGATATGTAAAGTTAATTTCGTCATTGTTTGTCAAAATTTTTGTCAGCTGCATTTTTACAGTGAAGAAAACGAAACATACATCACAATTTCGTCCACTGACAAAAACTATGACGTAAATCAATTCAGTTTTCATTACTGAACCAAAAACATAACGAAAACGTGAGGCAGGGATGTTTACCCTTCGGAACTTCTGGTTTCCATGGAGTTCCGCCCGCTTCCTCTGGATGGAGTCCGCCATTTGTAGATAGGAGGCTGTCCGAGCGGATGGTTACACTATCAATGGCTGTTATCTGCAGCCTGAAGGGGGATGGTTTATTAGGATGGTGGGGGCTTGGCTGTGTAGTCAACCCTCTCATGCACTGCCTCTGTAGATACACGCCTGCACGGCTGATTGGATCTCTACTAGTCCATTGAGGTGAAGGCTGTGTGTCCCGGAAGACTGAGTGCTCTGATCACACTGATCCTACAAGGACTGTGGGCTTTCCGCTGTCTGTGGACACACTCACACTTCATACTGACATATAGAGGCCCCCTGAAGGAGACCTGCTCCTTGTCAATAGGCTTCACAGCTTGTCCACTATGGGAGGACAGCACACTGTCTGATCTGTGCAGGATTAACCATTTTGCTACCAGAGCTCTTTTTGCACCCATGTCAAAAAAATCTATTTAGGCCTGAAGATTACATTATTTTAACGCTACAATTCTGTCAAAAAAGCAATATTCTTGTAACAAAACTTGGTTTACCTTAAAGCAGTGGTTCTCAACTCCGGTCCTCAGGACCTACTAACAGGCCAGAATTTAAGTATTACCTTGGGGAGATGCAGACTAGAATACTGTAATCACTGAGCAGCAAATTATATCACCTGTGAAGTATTTCAGTTATCTTGCAAACCTGGCCTGTTAGTGGGTCCCGAGAACAGGAGTTGATAACCTCTGCCTTAAAGTCTTTATATAATGACTAAATCTGTGTCTGTAGTACATGTTCAAACCTTAATACATAAAAAATAACCTATTCGATCTTTCACTCCAGGAGTATATAAGGAGTTTGGAAATTGTAGAGAAATGCTTAAATACAGGCATACCCCACTTTTAAGTACACAATTGGGTTTATTTACTAAAGCTGGAAAGTGCAAAATCAGGCTCACTTCTGCATAGAAACCAATAAGCTTCTAACCCCAGCTTGTTCAATTAAGCTTTGGTAATAAAACCTGGAAGCTCATTGGTTTCTATGCAGAAGTGAGCCTGATTTTGCACTTTCCAGCTTTAGTAAATAAACCCCATTGTGTACTTAAAAGTGGGGTATGCCTGTAATGCATTACAATTTAACTAAATCCATTCGATTTTAGTCGACTAAAATGTAGTGAAAGTTTTAGTCGACTAAATACAACTAAAACAATTGCAGATGACTAAAATGGGACTAAAACTAAAATTGCATTTTAGTTAAACGTCTAAGACTAATACTATTACGAAATTTGCTGCCAAAATTAACACTGATAGTGAAGGCTGAAAAGCCAACATTCATGATGAGGCTCGGTTTACACTAGCCGATTCCAAGGTTGTGCGATTTTGAGTTTAATTTGACACGATGTTGAAATGACTAATAAGACTTTTACACTCTCTGGCATTGAAGACGTGTCAAAGTCGGATCAAAGAAGTGCAGGAACATTTTCTGAAGTTGCAGTGACTTCAGTGGTGTCAATTGGAACGTTTTTTTTTTTTTTTAGAGATACATGGCATTTTACATGTCCTGCGACTTGGGATCTCACAAGTTGGATCCTAAGTCGCAGGAGTGTGAACCCGAGCCTATAAAAGTACCTTAGCCACTTCCCGACCGGCGCATGCCGATGTACGTCGGCAGAATGGCACGGCTGGGCAAATGGACTTACAGGTACATCCATTTGAATTCCCCGCCGTGCCATTGTGCCGGCCGGGAGCTCCGTGAGTCGGGTCGTGGGTCCCGCGGACTCGATCGCCGCGGGGATCCCCGCGATCGGCTCACGTAAGAGGACAAACGGGCAGATGCTGATGTAAACAGCATCTCCCTGTTCTGCCTAGTGACAAGTGTCACTGATCACTGCTCCCTGTCATCGGAGCAGTGATCGGTCTAGTGACACACACAGCCCATCCCCCCTACAGTTAGAAAACTCTCCTCTAGTACTGATTAACCCCTCCCCACCCCCTAGTGGTTAACCCCTTCACTGCCAGTGTCATTTACACAGTAATCAGTGCATTTTTAATCGCACTGATCGCTGTATAAATGACAATGGTCCCAAAAATGTGTCAAAAATATCTGACATGTCCGCCATAACGTCGCAGTCACAAAAAAAAAAAAAATATTAATAAAAATGCCATAAAACTATCCCCTATTTTGTAAACGCTATAACTTTTGCGCAAACCAATCAATAAACGCCTATTGCAATTTTTTTTTACCAAAAATATGTAGAAGAATACATATCGGCCTAAACTGAGGAAAAAAAATGTTTTTTTATATATTTTTGGGGGATATTTATTATAGTAAAAAATAATGCGTTTTTTTCAAAATTGTCGCTCTTATTTTGTTTATAGCGCAAAAAATAAAAATCGCAGAGGTGATCAAATACCACCAAAAGAAAGCTCTATTTGTGGGAAAAAAAGGACATCAATTTAGTTTGAGAGTCACGTCGCACGACCGTGCAATTGTCATTTAAAGCGACGCAGTGCCGAATCGCAAAAAGTGCTCTGGTCAGGAAGGGGGTAAATTCTTCCGGGGCTGAAGCGGTTAGGCAAAAAAAAAAAAAATGTAGAGCTCTAAACAAGAATAAGTAATCAAAAACTATTTGGATTCAAGACTGCATAATTTGTTATGCCAAACTGAACATATCTCATGTTCATGTAAAACGCATTAGTTTGAGTAGCACAGGTCTGCGTCTCATTTCTAAAAAATATCAAAAGTAAGGATATAGAAAGCAGCAAAGAAAAAAAAAATGCTTTTTAAACTGTCCTCATTTAAAGCGGTAGTAAACCCTCCCAAATTACTTAAAATTTACTAATATTATAAAAGACATCATAATTACCAAACGATTGATCACTATGTGTATTTATAAAATCTTTATCTTACTTTAGTTATATGTTATTTTTTCCCCGTTTATCTTCTCTCTTCGCTGGTGCCATCTGCACGGTGGTCTTCAGCGTCTGCTATGATAAATACTTCTGCCCACAGTACCTAATCATAGTGGTAATCCCGCGCATGCACACTAACATGCCATGCAGCTCTCTGTTCTTCTTTGAAAGTCTCGCCGTCTTTCTCCTTCACCCTGTGACGTAGGAGTCACAAGGTAACCATGATTCTCTTGGGGAGGAACCATAGCGGGATGTCGGGGCTGACATCTACAACAGGAAATAGCACAGCCCCTACATACACAAGAATCTTTTCGGCAGGGTCTCGAGTTGCCGGATTTTATCGATGATATGGCGCATGCACGTATCACGTCATTAGTCGGGAATATAGCAATAATACAGGAAGGAAGCAGGTAGGCAAAAAATTAATAATGGCAATAGATTGGGGATGTTAGGAGGCACGATTACATTGAAAGCTGCAAATCTGAGTATACAACCGCTTTAAGGGGCACATTTGGGATTCCAAATGGATGAAAGACTTACAAGTGTTTTGCTGTAGAGTCAACCCTCTTTTTTTTTTTGAGAAAGGGAAATTTAAAGACCAGAGCAGAGCAACAATGTTGTTAACTGGGTCATCTGCAGATTAAATGTAGTCATACATAACCGGCAAAATAAAATGTTCTAGGACACCACAGGTTATTTTGTAAATCGGATAGCAAAATAATTAAAGTATACAAAGAAGTGAGGGAACTATGGCAACCAATATTATATACAAGATAGCAGCATGTGCTACTGGTAATCCACCAAAACAGTTCATCATACTGCCGAGGAGCAATATACATGAACACCAAACTGAATTAAATTTACATTACTTTAACCCTATTTATTTTACCAAAGTATGTTTATAAATGGAGGATTGATGGACTGTTATTTACCCACTGCCGTTTTTAAACATACTTTTATGGACAGGCAGCACGGTCTCTGATGATGTGGTTTGCCAGGAAACGTGTTGAGTGGAGCCAGCTTGTGACGTCACTGCGCACAATGGCAGCTGGGTGGGTTGGCTGTTACATGCGGTTTTGTACATTGGATGTTTGCGAGTACATTTTATCTTAAAGATAGAGATATTGGGCCATGGTCTGTTGGTTTATTCTCTCTGAGTGCTGCAAAGACATCCCTGGTGAGATCAGGCAAGTTTAAGAGTGTTAAGGGGAGCTACCAACCAGAATTTTTCATCCACTGCTGTGGAGTCAGTGAGGCATTTTTCTGCTGTGTTAACCTCTTATAATCTGGAGGTAACTATTTGGTAAACAGGCAAGTTTAAAGGTGGTGGAAGACAGTGAAGACTCACAGCACTGTGTTCTTCTATACAAGATTTATTATGGACTTGGGATCATTATATATCAATCTGTAATGCACTTGAGCACTTTGCAGATTGTTTATATATGCACATTGGCATTTTGCTTAAGTAGATGTATATGAATTTATTATTGCACACGAGCACTTGGTACTATGAAACATTTGTTTATTCATATCTTTGTATTGAGGCACTTTAGGGATAATATTTATAACAGTGCAGTGACAGGTGATGTTACTAGCTTGGGTGCAGTGACATATAAAAACACTATGACTGGGAGCAGCGACATCACTAGCACAGTGACACATAACGGGTGCTGACTCTGACACCAGAGCACAGGAGGATCTTGGCACAGCCAGCACTGGAGGAGGTCTGAAGATCCCCCCCCCCACCCTCTCCCCCCTGTATCCTTTGGCAGTTCAATAAAGCTTCAGGCCTGTGAACTCTTTTTCCTCCCCTTCCCCACCTCCCCCCCCCCCATCACACCCATTGCCAGTTGAATGCTATTATGACATTTTGTGACATGTTTTTTTGAAATAATGCTTTCAGGGTAATGCGGCGTCATGCATGATGTGATGTTTCGGGGTACCATTATTCTGCGCAACACATCAGGCATCATACCGCAGGATGAATGTAATTTATTTGTATGCTTGAAAATGTATTGTTATGTAGTGTATCTATGCGCTGCGTCACAGTACAGAGTGGAATGTACCCTGTCGAAGTATTTGTTTTTTGTATATTTTCTTCCAAAATAAAGTATACATTTTCAACCAAAAAACTGGTCTCCTTCTATGTCATTTATCCTCCAGGTAATCAGGGCTCCTCTGCACTTATCGGGAAGTGGATGATAGACAGTCATAATGTCTGTAAACCATAGTCTGCAGGCACAATATGACATTAGCCACACTGCTAGGAGTGACATCACCCCCCCCCCCCCCCCCCCCCCCCGCGGTTCCACTTGCCTTCTTTTGCTGGAACTCATTCCCTGACAGAGCCATATTCTA
This sequence comes from Aquarana catesbeiana, assembly GCF_042186555.1. Classification (NCBI taxonomy): domain Eukaryota; kingdom Metazoa; phylum Chordata; class Amphibia; order Anura; family Ranidae; genus Aquarana; species Aquarana catesbeiana. The sequence goes on along the minus strand of NC_133326.1, from coordinate 74,463,260 downwards.
GTATGATGCTGGGCGATGGAAAGGATATTTCAGCAGGAGCAAACACATCCCATAGACATATATCCTCGAGCATCCTAGGCCCAGCGGTGCCACCAAAATCCCAGACATGCAGGCAGCTGCAGAGATGAGTGGGGTGGGGTCTGCACCGGCTGGTACGCTGGTATGTGAATGAACAGGGCGGAGAGACAGTGTGAAGGGACTGTGCCCAGGGAGGATGTGCTGCGCTGTAACAGTTGTAAAGGGAGCAGGGAGGAGTCTGTACACTATACTGACAGATCCCTGATATTGGGGCACAAGCCAAGACGCAGATGCAGCGCGATAAATGAAAAACGGGACTGTCCCTAAAGTCCGACAGTAACCTCTTTATCTACATTCTGCCACTGGATGCAACCTCTTCATTAACCGATTTTCCTCCTTCCTGTATTTACAACCGGTACAATAATGTATTACCAAACTCCATTTATAACCACCTAATACCAGCATTCCTCTTTATTTACAAAAAAAAATTAAAAATCTGGCAAAAAATTATATCACCTTGAGGTGTCTACTTTTCAAAAAATGCCTTTTGGCAGTTTTCATGATGTCCTGGCATTTTTATTTGAACAGAAAATAAGGGAAACCCATACATTTTCAAAATCTTTGTTTTTTTTTAGTACATTTTTTTTTTAAAAACAGCGGTTATTAAATACCACTGCTCTGTTTTGTCTGGCGTTGTGCTTCCCGCTATCAAAGTGAGGTGATTTTCCTTTTTTCCTTTATATGTAGTAACTTATTATGCAATGTTCTAAAGATGAAATGTATTTTTAATAGACGTAATTCTCAGCACTGGATTTATCAAAAAGTCAATGAATTTTAATTATCTGTTACCTGGACTAGACTGTAACTAGTACACATTCTATCAAGAGTGCAACAGATATAGAGAGATCTTGTTTCACTACCCTCCTGAACTCTGCGTAGTCCAGCCTTTGGCCATTTAGCTGTGAGTGAACCACAATCAAAAAAGGACCTCCCCACTAGAGAATAATAGGGCATACTGGGACTAGTCATAGGCGTGCGCAAGGGGTGTGCCAGGTGTGCCTGGGCACACCCTAATCCTGGGGTTGGCAACCTGTCAATGGTGGGCAGGTGACAGGTAAACCACAACTCTTCCTTGCCGACCCTCAGAACCTGGACAGGAGAGGTGGCGTGGGTGGAATTTAGTGGAACCGATCTGTATTTTCCTCCTGCAGCAGCTGAAAGTAGGCTTCTCCTCTCCCTTTTGTCAACATTCAGCTGCCACACAAGGAAAATATAGGGGATTGGTACTAATATATGCCACCTCCGCCACCCCTCATTTCCCTGATCCTCTTACTTCTGTTGCCTGGGTCTCCCATGTGCTCCCTTGCTTCCCCTTCCTCCCATTGTTTCAGGATGGAGAGCGAGGAAGAGGCCGGTAAATATGTCAAATGCAAATGTGTTGGAGCTTTGAGGTGCACACCCTAATGCAATAGGCTGCGCACACCTATGGGACTAGTCATTTCCTCTACAGGGGCTGATCACACCAGGATAACCTGCTGTATACTTTGCAATAATGTCGTGCAAGGAAACACACCAAAGTAGACATCAGACCAAATGGAAGCACAAGTTTAAATGAAATGGGCTCAGTTACAGTGCATTGAAAAAATATTCATACCTCTTAAAATTTTCCACATTTTGTCATGTTACAACCAAAAATGTAAATGTATTTTATTGTAATTGTATGTGATAGACCAACACAAAGTGGCACATAATTGTGAAGTGGAAGGAAAATTATAAATGGTTTTCACATTTTTTTTCAAACAAAAATCTGAAAAGTGCATTTGTATTCAGACCCCTTTACTCTAACATCTCTAACTAAAATCTAGCAGAACCAATTCCCTTTAGAAGTCACCTAATTAGTAAATATAGTCCACCTGTGTGTAATTTAATCTCAGTATAAATACATCTGTTCTGTGAAGCCCTTAGAGGCTTGTTAGAGAACCTTAGCGAACAGAGAGCATCATGAAGGCCAAGGAACACACCAGACAGGTCAGGGATAAGGTTGTGGAGAAGTTTAAAGCAGGGTTAGTTTATAAAAAAAAATATCCCAACTTTTGAACATCTCACGAAGCACTGTTCAATCCATCATCCGAAAATGAAAAGAGCATGGCATAACTGCAAACCTACACAAGACATGGCCGTCCACCCAAACTGACAAGCCGGGCAAGGAGAGAATTAATCAGAGAAGCAGCCAAGAGGCCCATGGTAACTCTGGAGGAGCGGCAGAGATACACAACTCAGGAGGAAGAATCTGTCCACAAGACAACTATTAGTCGTGCACTCTACGAATCTGGTCTTTATGGAAGAGTGACAAAAAGAAAGCCATTGTTGAAAGAAAGCCATAAGAAGTCCCATTTGCAGTTTGCAAGAAGCCATGTGGGGGACCCAGCAAACACGTGGAAGAAGGTGCTCTGGTCAGATGAGGCCAAATGTAACTTTTTGGCCTAAAAGCAAAATGCTATGTGTGGCGGAAAACTAACACTGCACATAACCCTAAACACATCATCCCCACCGTGAAACATGGTGGTGGCAGCATCATGTTGTGAGGATGCTTTTCTTCAGCAGGGACAGGGAAGCTGGTCAGAGTTATTGGGAAGATGGATGGAGCCAAATACAGGGCAATGTAGAAGAAAACCTGTTAGAGTCTGCAAAAGACTTGAGACTGGGGCGGAGGTTCACCTTCCAGCAGGACACCGACCCTAATCATACAGCCAGAGCTATAATGGAATGGTTTAGATCAAAGCATATTCATGTGTTAGAATGACCCAATCAAACGTTCAGACCTAAATCCAAATTGAGAATCTGTGACAAGACTTGAAAATTGCTGTTCACAGACGCTCTCCTTCCAATCTGACAGAGCTTGAGCTATTTTGCTAATAAGAATGGATACAAATGTCACTCTGTAGATGTGCTAAGCTGGTAGACATACCCAAAAAGACTTGCAGCTGCAATTGCAGTGAAAGGTGGTACTACAAAGTAATGCCTCAGGGGGGTGGAATACAAATGCACACCAAACTTTTGAGAGATTTATTCGTAAAAAAATTTTAAAACCATTTATCATTTTTCTTCCACTTCACAAGTATGTGCCACTTTGTGTTGGTCTATTACATAAAATCCCAATAAAATATATTTACGTTTTTGGTTGTAACATGACAAAATGTGGAAAATTTTAAGGGGTATGAATACTCCTTCAAGGCACTGTATGTGCAAATTTATTGACTTTACTTGGTAAACTAAAACATGAAAACTTCTTACCTGCTGAGATTCTTGCAACAAAAATTTTAGCTCCATTCTTACAGAGGCCAAGCCGCCACCTTGTGCACCATGTAAACTGCAGTAGCTTAGAAATACTCTTAAAAGAGCTTGGTTTTTTTGCAGCCACCATTTCCGTTTTTCAGCATGTTCCCTCTTAGCTTGTAATCTGCGACGTTCTATTTGGTGACGTTCATATGATCCAATATCACTATTTTCAGACATTTCTTGGGTATCCAATATATCTACAGGAGGTGGAGTTTCAATGGTGAAATCCTTGCTGTCAGCTTCATGGTTAAATATTTTGTGCATTGCAGCAATTTCCTTCTCCAGCCAGTTATAAAGCTGAAACCTCAATTTTCCACCATCAACTTCATGCCCTGTAGCCAGCGTTCTTAGCTCAGTCATAAGAATTTTTAGGCATGCTCGAAATTTTAGCTGTTCAGCAATTACATCCGGTTCTTTTCCAGTCAGTGCTGAATTGTCAACTGTTGGCGTTTCTGAACTGACATCTTTAAGGCTTTGAATTTTGTGGTCCAAGTTCAAATTCTTTAAAACTAATCCCCCATCATCTTCATCACTCCCTTTATCTTCTCCCCAATCCAGCTGAAGAGGTTCATCCTCAATTTTCACTACTGGCACGCCCCAGTCAAAATCAGTTAAAGAATCTTTTGCTGCCGCTGAAGCTGGAGTGAACCAACCTGGTTCACTTAATTCTTCCAAATAGTTTACTTTGCCTATGGAATGTATACTATCTTGTCCAACAGAACTGAAGCTCAACAGATCTTCATAATTCGCTGATGATTTGCTAAGTTTTGGAATCTTGGAGAGCACTTCTAAAGCAAGCACAGGGCACCCCACTTTGAAATGAGCATTAGCAGTGGTAAAAAATAATTTCCTTTCAATTAGATTTATTTCATCCACATAGTTTTTGTCAGTTTTCAAGCTGGCTGTTACAAAAGTAGCTTCCGGGGTATTAAAATGCCGGCGGATTAGCAGAGGATGAGTCCGAAGGTAGTTGTAAAAACTGAAGACCACAGGGTTGCACGATTTGATGAGGACTAATATAAATATAAAAAAAAGCACAAATTAATTTGATGGCAACTAATTCATTCACACATGGCAGCTGCTACACTGCCGGAATCACAGCATGTCAGAGAAGGCATTTCACTTAATGTTCCTAACAGGGTACATGCACTAGGCTTAGAGAATGGAGACTGAAGGAACCATTTACAATCTTTCACAAAAATGTTTTTTTAAACTCCACTAACATTTTTTCATGTTTCATATATTTTCATTTAGGTGGACCTGAGCTCAAAAGGTGAACATTTGCTATGTTATAGGGAACAACCAGAAGTGTTAATTATGCCTAAGCAATGCCCTAAAAAGTCAATTTCTGTCTGAAGTTCCTGCTAAAAATAGGATTTTTTTGTCATACTTACCTGTGAAATCCTTTTCTTTAAAGTACATCACAGTGTTAGGCTAATATTCATTACCTACTGGGTTATACACCATCTGTAGGTGAATGGACACTTGTAGACTAAGTCTTAGACAGGAAGTGATCCCTTACAGGAAGTACATCAGTACATATAACCTCTCCAATACAGGAAGTACATCAGTTTTGAAGCAAGGACTGAATCCTCAAAAAAGAGGGGAGAGATATGTGTCCCATGATGTACTTAAAGAAAAGGATTTTACAGGTAAGTATGACGAAAAAATCCTATTTTCTTTTTCATACATCATGGGACACAGAGTTAAGCTAATATTCAATACCTACTGGGACATCCCAGAGCAATAGCCTTGAGGGTTGGGAGACACCCTGTCAAACAATAGCCATGAGACCTTATACGGCAGCCCGCAGTACACTGCGGCCGAAAGCAAAATCCTCGGCTGCTCGAACATCCACTTGATAAAATGTTGTGAACCTATGCACTGAAGAGGTAGCAGCCTTACAAATATAAAGCCACAGATAAATGATGGCGAAAAGCCCAGGATGTTCCTACACCCCTGGTAGAATGAGCTCTCACCCTAATGGAGGAGCTTTACGTTTCAGACCATAGGCCTGAATAACCAATTGACGGACCCAATTGGCAATGGAAGCCTTGGAAGCTGCCTGCCCCTTCTTGGGTCCTTTTGGTAAAACAAAAAGGGAGTCTGATCCTCGGATCTCCGCAGATCTAGACAAATGAACCTTGACTGCCTGGACAACGTCCAAGGAATGCAGTCGTCTCTCTTCCGCCGAATGAGGCTGGGAGAAAAAAGAAGGCAAAATAATGTCCTGATTTAAATGAAAGGTTGACACCACCTTTGGCAAAAAAGATGGAACAGGTTGTAACACAACCCTGTCGTGGTGAAGGATCAAGTATGGTTCCCTGCACGAAAAGGGAACACCCTTCTAGCCGAGGTGATGGCCATCAGGAAGTCTAGCTTGCATGACAGCAAGTCTAATGGAATTTCTTTCATAGGCTTAAATGGTTGTTTCTGTAACAGAGTCCCAAGGACATATAGGTGACCTAATGGGGGGGATGCCCCCTGCATAAAGGTTCGGATCAGTGAATGGGAGGCTAAAGGCCTTTGGAAGAATACTGACAGGGCCGAAATCTGACCTTTGATTATACTCTAAGTCAATCTAATTTCCACAGCTGACTGTAGAAAAGAGAGAATTCTCCAATCACGTATTGCCAAGGATGCCATTTTCTGGCTTCACACCAAGCAATATAAGTCTTCCAGACCTTATGATAGATCTTCCTAGTGACAACTTTTCTAGCATTCACTAGGGTAGATACCACTGGTCCCGAGATGCCACGGTTCTTTAACACCCTGGCTTCAATAGCCATGCCGTCAAATTTAGAGACTGTAAATTGGGGCGGAATATAGGACCTTGAGACAGTAGATCGGGGTGACGTAGAAGCCTCCATGCCCTGTCTATTGTCAGTCTCACAATCTACGGGAACCAGGGCCTTCTGGGCCAGGCTGGTGCCACCAGGATGACTGGAACCCCCTCTCAGAATCCTACGCAACAAATGTGGAAGAAGGGGGATTGGGGGGAAAGCATAAACCAGGGAGTACTGGCTCCATGGAACTACCAGAGCATCTGCTCCGATTGCCAGAGGATGCCTTGTTCGGGACACAAACTGCTGTAGCTTGTTGTTGAACCTGGATGCAAATAGGTCGACCTCTTGCCATCCCCAACGCTGGCAAATTTCCTGGGTGTAGGAACCATTTCCCCGGGCAGATCTGCTGGCGGCTGAGATAATCTGCCTTTCAGTTCTCTACTCCCGGGATATGGACTGCCGATAGAATCGGCACATGTCCCTCTGCGCAGGCTAGTATGTGGTTCACCCCCTTCAGAGCTGAACGACTCCTGGTAACGCCTTGGTGGTTTATATAGGCCACTGCAGTGGCATTGTCGGACTGAACCTTGATAGGGCAGTCCTGAAGCTCCACTGTCCAGGACTGCAGGGTCAGACGTACTGCCTGTAACTCCAGGACGTTGATGGGCAGGATCTGTTCTGTCCTTGACCATTTCCCTTCAGCTGTGAGCCCCTCTAGGGCCGCTCCCCAGCCTGAGAGACTGGCATCTGTGGTCAGTACTCTCCAAGTTACTGGGGGGAAGGATCTTCCCTTTTGCAGGGTCTGATCCTCCTACCACCAGTTTAGGCTTAAGCGTGTCCTCTCCTGTTCCAAGCAAAAAAGATGACTTGTTGTATAGGCCTGGAATGGAACTGGGCATAGGGCACTGCCTCGAAGGAGGACACCATCCTCCCTAGAAGACTCATACAGAGCCGAATGAAGGGTTCTCTGGTGCCCCCTATCTGGTGCACCTGATCCTTCAGGGCACAGATCCTTACCCTTGCTTGGACCATATCTAGGATCGGACCTAAATACTTTAGACTTTGAGCTGGTCTCAAGGTTGACTTTTTGGTATTTATGATCCAGCCTAAGCTTTCCAAATACCGCACTGTGCAGGTTATGCTCTGTCCAGATACCCGAGCACCAAGATCCCTTAAAAGATCCACTACTGGTGCTAGGATCACCGGGACCAGATGGCTTGCATCTGAGGGTACTTGGGAAACTCAGTCAAGTAATTGCCAGGCCACTGTTCCTAATATTTACTGACAGTCTACTGACTGGAATGGTACCAGCTGATTGGAGAAAAGCCAAATGTAGCACCAATATTTAAAAAGGGCCTAAAATACATCCCTGGGAATTACAGACCAGTTAACCTAACATCAATAGTATGCAAGCTCTTGGAGGGGATGATAAGGGACTATATACAAGATTTTAGTAATGAGAACAGTATCATTAGCAGTAATCAGCATGGATTCATGAAGAATCGTTCTTGCCAAACCAATCTATTAACCTTCTATGAGGAGGTGAGTTGCCATCTAGATAAAAGAAAGCCAGTAGACGTGGTGTATCTGGATTTTTCAAAAGCATTCGACACAGTTCCCCATAAACGTTTACTGTACAAAATAAGGTCCGTTGTCATGAACCATAGGGTGAGTACATGAATTGAAAACTGGCTACAACGGGGAGTTCAGAGGGTGGTGAAAAACGAGGAGTACTCAGAATGGTCAGGGGTGGGTAGTGGGGTCCCCCAGGGTTCTGTGCTGGGACCAATCCTATTTATTTTGTTCATAAACAACCTGGAGGATGGGGTAAACAGTTCAATCTCTGTATTTGCAGATGATACTAAGCTAAGCAGGGCAATAACTTCTCAGCAGGACATGGAAACCTTGCAAAAAGATCTGAACAAATTAATGGGGTGGGCAACTATGTGGCAAATGAGGTTTAATGTAGAAAAATGTAAAATAATGCATTTGGGTGGCAAAAGTATGAATGCAATCTATACACTGGGGGGAGAGCCTCTGGGGGAATCTAGGATGGAAAAGGACCTGGGAGTCCTAGTAGATGACAGGCTCAGCAATGGCATGCATTGCCAAGCTGCTTCTAACAAAGCAAACAGAATATTGGCATGCATTAAAAAGGGGATCAACTCCAGAGATAAAACGATAATTCTCCCACTCTACAAGACTCTGGTCCGGCCGCACCTAGAGTATGCTGTCCAGTTCTGGGCACCAGTCCTCAGGAAGGATGTACTGGAAATGGAGCGAGTACAAAGTAGGGCAACAAAGCTAATAAAGGGTCTGAATGATATTAGTTATGAGGAAAGGTTGCAAGCACTGAACTTATTCTCTCTGGAGAAGACACGCTTGAGAGGGGATATGATTTCAATTTACAAATACCGTACTGGTGACCCCATAATAGGGATAAAACTTTTTTGCGGAAGGGAGTTTAACAAGACATGTGGCCACTCATTCAAATTAGAAGAAAATAGGTTTAACCTTAAACTACGTAGAGGGTTCTTTACTGTAAGAGCGGCAAGGATGTAGAATTCCCTTCTACAGGCGGTGGTCTCAGCGGGGAGCATCGATAGTTTCAAAAAAAACTATTAGATAAGCACCTGAATGACCACAACATACAGGGATATACAATGTAATACTGACATATAATCACACACATATGTTGGACTTGATGGACTTGTGTCTTGTTTCAACCTCACCTACTATGTAACCTTTGTGAACACCCGGGGAGCTGTGGCAAGCCCGAAGGGTAGAGCCACAAACTCAAAAACGCTGTTCCTGTACTGCAAATCGCAGGAACCTCTGATGAGGCTGAAAGGACTGGATTAGTAGATACTGGTTCAGGGATCTTAGATCCAAAATGGGCCTCGTGTCCCCGTTTGGTTTCTGAACCGTAAACAGATCCAAATAAAACCCTGCACCCCTTTCAGATACAAGAACCTGTACAATCACTCCTTGATGCACTAAATGATGTAGTGTCTGAAACAGTAAGTTTCCTTTTGGAGGATCCGAGGGAACGTTGTATCTTAGAAACCTCTAAGGGGGAACCCCCCTGTAACTCCAGCTTATAACCGCGGGATATAGTCAAGGTGACCCACTCGTCCTGAACCACTGTTCTCCAAATGTCCGCAAAGTGCAGCAGCCTTCCCACCACCCAATAAGAGTGGGGGCGTCCCCTCAAAAGGAGGGCTTGATGCCGGGTTTAGAAGAGAGTTTTGGACCCAGGGCTTTTTCTGGCTCTGGCCTTGCAGCTTGCCCATGGCTCTAGCGCCCTGTTGGCGGCGGAACCTCCTTGGTGCTAAGACACCTGAGGAAGCAGTCCCGGAGGTTTTAAGCGGTGGACGCCTGGTGCTTCTCTTTACAGGAAGTAGAGAGCTCTTCCCTCTGGAAATCTTTTGGATATATTTGTCCAAATCATCACCAAACGTTCCTCATGAAAGGGGAAACCTGCCAATATTGTCTTACAAGGAAGCTTGGCTGACCAGTTCTTAAGCCACAAAAGTCTGCGCATTTGTACAGACAAGAGAGCCAAACGAGAAACCTGCTGTATTGAATCCTTTAAAGGCATCAACAGCAAAACACAGCGCTCGAGGAATATCTGTCTTATTTTCTGCAAGATCTTCCTCCTGGTTAGGCCTGTCAGGCTGTCTGACCTGACCCTTTACGGACTGGCAGATACCAATTGCTGCAAAAGCTGGCTCAATAGCTGAACTGGCCAAAGAAAAGGAAGCCTTTAATAATAACCCCAGTTTCTTGTCAACAGGGTCTTTCAAACCCTGTGCATTATCCACCAGACAAGTTAAGTTCTTGTTCAAGGAAGAGACTGCTGCATCTACGGCTGGCATTCTCCACTTCTTTATGAACTTTTCATCCATGGGATATAAAAGGGAAAACCTCTTAGGAGGAACAAAAATCCTGTCAGGATGTTCCCAATCAGAATACACTGCCTGTTCCAACAGTGGGTGTAAGGGGAAAGCCTGTGCAACCTGAAGAGGCCTCAGGGATCCCAAAGAGGACCAGGGGGGCTCAGTAACCTCTGCAAGAGGCAACTTAAAGGCATAATGAACCATCTCGGTAGGAGTCTGGATCAAAAGCCTCTGCGACGGAGAGGCAGACACCAGCTGGATATCTTCTTGTCCAGATTGCTCAGAAGCAGACTCATCCGCCAGGCCCTCCACAGAATCCCGAGCTTTTAGCTCTTCCACATCCTCAACCCATTCCTGCTCCAAACTAGGAGGCTCAGGGGAGGGGGATCTGTCACTGCCGAGGACAGTTCATCCTTGGTGATAAAGGGTGAAGCAGCAGCGTTGACTGTAGGCACCATACTAGATAGGCGCAGCGGCTCAGATTGCCTGGAAGCCACTGGTCTTTCAGGGGATTAAACACTAGGGATACGACTAGATTCATCAGGAGCTACTGACGACATAGGTGTGCCCTTCCCTGTAGTGTTAGTCCCACTCCTCTTTTTTGAACACATTTAACAAGCCAACAAAAAGGGAGTACCTAGGTGTAGTATTAACACACCTCAGAAAGGAGACCCTTTAATAGGGCTCACCAAGCCCCTATGCAACAATCCTGCTAAGCACCTTAGCCTGCCAAGCAACACCTGGTGACTCACGTGACCCGGGTAAGGAGAAATTAAACACTGCAAATGCCTGGTCCCACAGCTGCCTTCTGAAAACACTGCATGCTTGGCATACACAGCTTAAATAAGCTGGCTGTGCGCTGGAATGTTCTGTGTATGCGTGCGCAGTCCCAGCGAATAGGCAAGGCTGTATTCGCATATGATGCAAATTTTCATGCACCCAGATTAGGCTACGGCGCATGCATGGCTTCGAGTGTGCATAACTCCTATAGCAAAGCTACGTGCGCCATGGTGAACCAAGGCGAAATGACGCACCGTTGTGTGCCATCATACAGGTAAAAAACAGCTAGACACAAGCAAAAAAAGGTACACTTTACAAACACCCACAGCTAGCCCAAAACTCCCCGTATGGTCACCACACACAGGTATCCAGCCTCATATAGCTTGACTGATTGTTACAATCACTGGGACACCCCACAATAAGTAAATAAAGGGGTTCACTTACTTGTCCAGGCACAGGGCAGCTTAGAAACTAAGAGCCCAATCTTCACCCATCACGGCGGGATCCTGTCACTTGGAGGACCTTCAAGGAGTGGGTACCCTTTTCATGTTTGGGTTCCACTCTATACTCCGCAGGAATGCCTTAGCTCTGTAGTGTCCAGGATTCCACTTCACAGGGTCCAGCGCCCGGGGGTCGCATTACAGGCAAAACCTCACAGGATCTTGAGTCTTCTTTGCGAGGCTCGGGTACCATTTATCTAAATATATAGAGCCAGTGTCAAATGGATCCGATCGGTCAATCCCTTGATTTATTTAAGAACCGTTTGTGGGACTAGAGACCTGGAGCTCAGAGAGCTCAAACGTGCCCATCCACCTTCAGACACTGGTAAAAAACTGATGTACTTCCTGTATGGGAGGGGTTATATAGGGGATCACTTCCTGTCTAAGACTTTGTCTACCAGTGTCCATTCACCTAGAGATGGCGTATAACCCAGCAGTATAACCCAGTAGTTAATTAATATTAGCATAACTCTGTGTCCCATGATGTATGAAAAAGAAAATAGCAGTGCACTTCCTTGTATGCGAGTCTGTCTAGGCACTCCTGTACCTGCAGTCTCATTGCTTTACATTTGCAGTGTGATATCTTGAGCACTATTGCTGCTGCCTAGTAAACTTAGAAGATTTGGTGATATATCACTGCTGTACTGTTCACCTAACTGGAGGTAATGACAGGAAACAAAGCCCTGGCTCTGTCAATCAAATTCAGTGACACGGAAGCCGGGGTGGGCCCAATCCTGCTGTCTGTGTCAGTGGACGCAGCAGCAGAACTTGGGAGTGCGCCCGCACAACTGCCCCATGGAATGTGGCTCTCCGTTGGGGCACTCGAGAAGGAGATGGAGCCAGGAGCGCCTCTGGGGGATCCCAGAAGAGGAGGATCGGGGCCACTCTGTGCAAAACCCTTGCAGAGAGGAGGTTATTATAAAATTTTTTTTTACATAACAAACAAATCTTTACAACCCCTTTAAAGGAGTTCTATAGTCACAGCATACACATTTATTTTATACCATCAGAATTGTAATAGCAATTTTGACAATCTAATATTTTTTTACTTCCTTTCATGTTGCGAGTCCTGCCTCTGCTGTCCATCTCTTTCAATAACTTCCTGAATTCCCTGCATGCTCTGAAGCTTCTCCTTTGCGGTTTATATCCCATGGTACCTTGCTGCCAACAAGCAGTGGTTCCTGTACTAACTACACCACCTGGAACCTCCTCCTCTCAGCACTCCAGTAGTTCAGAAGGCAGGCTCTGAATTTGGAGACACAGCAGTGCCTACCCACAGGGCATTTTTTCTTTTTTAAATGTCGGATACAATAAAATTTAAAAGGCACAAACGACTTAAAAGGCAGTTGACTGAGTAACAGACACAGCTTGCTTAAAGCAGGTGTCAAAAAACATATGCAGTTCATCACTGGAAGACATGCACATTTCACATCCTATGCTTTATACCTTCTGCAAGTACAGAAGATTTGCTGATCTGACAGAAGGGCACAGAGTTCCTTATTTCTGTTGTAAACTGACAATACACTGCATTTTTGTGTGTTGTCAGTACTACCAGCTGTCTTTTGCTAAACTACTCAGACCAACACCCTAGAAGGCCAATTGATCTGTAGTTCCATATGAACTAAGAGGGCTAATCAGACTCTTATGCCGCATACACACGGTCGGACTTTTCGACCGGACTTGTCCGACGGACGCCGACGGACCAAATCCGGCGGACAATCCAATCGTGTGTGGGCTTCACCGGACCTTCAGCGGACTTTTCCAGTAAATCTGATGGACTTTAGATTTGGAACATGTTTCAAATCTTTACGTTGTAACTCCGCCGGACCCAGATATCCGCTCGTCTGTATGCTAGTCCAACGGACAAAAACCCACACTAGGGCAGCTATTGGCTACTGGCTATCAACTTCCTTATTTTAGTCCGGTGTACGTCATCACGTACGAATCCGTCTGACTTAGGTGTGATCATGTGTAGGCAAGTCCGGTCGTTAGAAAGTCTGTTGAAAGTCCGCCAAAAGTCAGTCGAAAGTCTGTCGGACGGGCTGTCGGACTTTTGTAGCTGAAAAGTCCGACCGTGTGTATGCGGCATTAGAGCAGACATAGGACAATTTTGAACACTTTCAATGGTGAATTTAACCAAACCAAAAGGGTGGAAATAAGAGAAGATCGCTATTAGGGTTTATATACACTTTAAAGTGTAAGTTCACCTTTAGTAAATCTTTAAATCCTATGACTTGCACATATCAGTGGTCATCATTTGAAAATGCTGCTCCTCCTTTCCTTAAAGTGTTACTAAACCCACAACAGTAAAATCAGTCTGTATATGCAGTAAAGCATGCTCGTTATACTCACTGTGGAAGTTAAGGGGTTAATCCCCTGCATTGTGTAAAAAGGCTGTTCGAACCTGTTTGCACAGATCATCTCCTTCTTCCAAGGATTCCAAAAAATAGACTGATATTTACAGGAGCCGGGGGACGGGCTGCACATGCTCAGTTTGGTGTGTATTTAGAGTGCTTTGTTTTTTTTTTCGGAGGGTGCATGTGATCAGCACAGAGTCAATCAGCACTGACCAGATAGATGGTCAGGGGTCCTCCATTCTCATAGGACAATCATGGGAAAAATGAAAACTCCTCCTACAAGCTTTAACCAGACACTCATACAAGTCACAAGACTGCTATATACTGCTGATGAGAAAATGTATTTAGCATTTTATATTTACTAAAATAATTGAATTTCCTTGTTCTGCGTACTGTGGGAGACCAGATATAGTGAATGCAGGGCCCTAGGTTTAGTAAGTAACACTTTAAGGAAGCCCATTCATTACTAATTTTTTTTTAACCCGCTGGTTGCAAAAAAAAAAAAAAAAATCCTTCCTGCCATGATATTGTATTCTGACAGCAGGGATACTTCCCTGCCAACAGAATACAATCATTGGTGTTGCAAGCTATAGCCAACAGCAGCTAGAGAAAGTGAGAGTGCACTGGGCATGCATGATGCAGTTTGAGCAGGCTGTAGTGGCCACTAGGGTACACACACGTGTGTACCCTAGAGTGCCACTCTATGCATAACACATAAGTCATTGTGTACTGGCACAGGGCTGAAACTGCATTGTGCTCAAAGGGCTTATTAACTTCAAGTATCTTGAATAAAATTATTTCTTTATCAGCCTCACAGAAGATATTTCTGATTTGGCAAACTGCTGCTCAACGAGGATCTGAGCGAGGTGACCCTGTTAAAAATCTACAGGCAATATATGAGGAGGTGATGTCCACCTTCAGTTAAAAGAAAAAAAATATCTTAATACAAAGTAAGCAATAATATTTAGTGACATTGAAAATTCAGCACAAAAGGAAAAACACTAATTCGGTGCAAATATACCCACCAGGGTTTTCATCATCCTCTTTAGGCGTTTGCTCTAACAACGTGTCCAGGGCTTTCGTATAGTCCTTTATTATCCAATAAGCAATGCTTCTCAGGAATGGATCGGGATGAAGTTTTGTACAGCAGAAGCCTGATCCGTCTTTCTGACATCCCAGCACTCTCTCATACAGAAGGGACTCGTGTGTAGAAGAGGTATCGAACTCTGACTCATACAGTCTGGCAATAACCATTGCTAGCTGAATGTCTTCCATTTTCTCTAAGCACACCTAAAAGTAGAAAATCTTTAGGTCTTTTAAATAACAATCACATAACTGCGACTTTTTGTGTAACAAGAAGTAAAATGAGATTTCTTTATACCTCAATAGCATCCTTTAGAGAGCCAGCTAGTAAAAAGAAAGCTGCAGATTGTTCAAATCGCTGCTTGCCAAGTAATGAGAAGGCATTCTTTAGAGCTGCTTTCCTCCAGCGGTCCTCCTTAAAATTATGACTGAAGAACTGAGTCATCTTTTCATCATGCTGTGACCTAAAAATACCAATGTCAGCCTCAAACTATTGTAAACTAAATTGCGTTCACACTGTTCTTAAAATTACATCTTATACCAAATCATCTTCAAACTATACAAGCGAGTAAGAAACCAGATTAAGTGAAGAAGCAGCTACATATAAATTAGTTACACACTAGGGCTTTGAAAGTGAGCCTAATCAGCACCACCCCATGCATCTTGGTAATCTTTACTAAGGCAGGCCATAGACGGAGCAAATGTCTTTCCTGCAACCACAGGTAATAAGGGGAATCAGTCCCCTCTGGAGGAACACAGTGAATATTCTTAGTGGCTATAACAGATGCTAGACAAATTTGCATGTAAAATCCGGCAAGCTGGTTGATTGATCAATCAACTTGGGTACATTCAGCCTGCCCATACATGGTTTGAGATTCGAACAGACTATGGCCAACTTAACTAGCCTGCAGTAACCGATATCTTAGCCAATAACTAGCTTTCCATACTCATGCTCAAGCACAGCAGTGGAGACGGGTCTCTCAATGGTAATGATCCACAATGAGCTGCGCTAAAGCTACCCACCTACTACCAACATAGATTCTCAGTAACAAGGCGATTTTTTGGCTCAACTGACAGCTTTGGCACTATATTCAGCACATTTAAAAGTATGTTTATATAACATTTTCTACTTTTACCTGAATAAGCCCCAGAGAACAGCTTTCTTTTTCATTGCAAGGTAGAAAAGTGCAGCATCTAGTGGCTCATTGTTTCTTTGGAAAGCTGCTTTACCAACCTGTAAAATCAGATCACATCAAAGAAACTTGTCACTTTATTCAAAACAAGTTTATTTTGTAAACTACATTCTCCAACAGCAAAAACTGAAAAAGGACTTCCCCATACAGACCGAGATGTAATCTTGTCTGTTTAAAAGTACATACTTTATGTATTTATTCTTTCATACAAGGGGACATCCAGCTAAAAGTATGTTTAGGGTGCTCCCCACTAACAAGGGTTTGTTCTTTTTACCACCACTGCCATTTAACCTTTACCTTTCCCCTTCGTAACATCCTCAAGTAAAAATCAATGTTGAGTCCTACGAGTCAACTAATACCTTTTTATTCGTCCTTGTTTTGGTTACTGTGTTTGCATAGGCCATTAATTACCAATTTGTTTACCACTGATACTACAAAACTTATTGGAGATAAGATATTTTATATCTATATTGCCCTTTGGAATCTTTGGAACTCAACAAAATGTATGATTTGGTTGATTTTAGGATAAAAGTGCAAAGAATGACCTAGATTGACCATCAAGGATTTCCGGCCCACCTGTGATGAAAAGTTTTAGACAGAGCTTAGAGCTGATATCACGTCCGCTTTGATAAGCAGCACTGCTTTTACTCTAATGTGACTACCTTTATTTATAATAAATGGGGTTCTTTTAACATTACACTGTGGAGTTCCTCTGTTTTCTCTTTTATACTGGATGTGATCTAAACTGATCTGGCTGAGATTATAAGCGGCAGAGGTTTATCTGGACTATCAATGGGAGTACCTTATTACAGTTTAAGCACTGTTAGACCTCATATGTTTAGGGGACTAAGCATCTGATAAGCAATGGAATTGTGTGTTGGTGGAACACTGGCGCAATTGCATCGAGAGAAACACTGCATTTGTGTGTGCCAGCTTTGCATGCATTCACTGATTTCTATGGACAACTTTTTTGTTTTATTATTGAATGTTTTAACTTTTGATTGTTCACAATATTGTAGTTTCACCTGTAGAGTGCTTATCAATATCCTTTAATGATTTTTTACATGGATTGTTGTTTGAGTCGTGCAACATTATTGCACTAGTATGAGGTATTTGATTTAAAGAGAGCAACATTTTTTAATTTTATAATAACCTTTAGGTGCTTAGGGGCAGGGCACAAAGAAGGTAATACAATATCAAGTTGGAAGGCTGATGCCACCTTTGGGAGAAAGAAGAGTTTTGAACGTAAGACTACTTTATCCCTGTGAAGGACTCCTTACAAGACAGGGTCATTAAGAGTAATTTCCAAATGGACTAAAAGGGTGGTTTCTGCAGGGCAGAGAGGACCAGACTGGCATCCCAAGAATGCACAGGGTGCTGTAATAGGGTTGAGATCTGTGAGATGCCTTGAATAAAGGTTTTTACAAATGAGAGATAAGCCAAAGGCTTTTGGAATATGATGGACAAGGCCATGCAAGGTACTGAGTATTCTCTGGGATGGAAATGCCTGTTTTCACACCTGGTGAATAAGGAGCTCCAGGTGCAGAAGTAGATTTTTTTCAAAGTAACTTTTCTGGCCTTGAGCAATATGAGTGTGGCAGGGACAGACGTAGCTCTGTTCTGCAAGACATGGGCTTCAACAGTCATGCCATTAAAGCCAGTGACTGAGAAGCTTTGGGACAGCAGGTCTGTCTTGCTTTGTAGAGGCCATGGGTCTTCTCCCTGAAGTTTGAGTACATGTGTACACCAGGTTCTTCTAGGCCAGCTTGGTGCAATTAAGAATCACCAAACTCTTCTCTACCTTTATCTTGAGCAGCAGTCAAGGAAGAATCTGCACTGGATGGCATATATTAGCCTGAACAGAGTCCATGGGATTAGGAGTATTGGATCCCAGAGCTAGAGGATCCTTGATCCTGCCCACAAAAAAGGGTAACTTGTTAAACATGGAAGCCAGGATGCCCACACCTGGGGACCCTCATTTCTGACATAAGAGGTTTAAGATGTCAGGATGGAGAAACCACTCCGCTTAATCCAGGTGATGACTACTGAGGAAATCCACATTTCAATTGTTAATTCCCAGGATGTGAACAGCGAAGATAGATAGGCAGTGCTTTTCCATCCAGGAGATTAGATATACTTTCTTCAAGGCTGCCTGACTACTGGTTACCCTTCTGATAAATTATATAGGCCACTGGTGTGGCACTGCCTGATTGCACCCTTACTAGGTGTCCCTAGAGAAAGGTGTGTGTGTGTGTGTGTAGTGGCTCAGAACAATTTTTAATAGTCTGAGCTCCAAGATGTTGATTGGGAGCTGTTTCCTTAGGTTACCAGGTTCTGAGCTCAGTGAGAGATTGAAACCATCCTCCCAGCCTGCGAGCTGGCATGTGTTATCACCTTTCATGAAGGTGGAGGAAAGAACTTACCCATTACGGTAATCCACCAAGCTAGAGGATTCCTTGTTTGGCTAGAGGGTAGCATAGGGAAACCAATATATGGAGAGTGTTTGTTGAGAGAGAGACTTGTTTGGTGTAGGGAAAATGTTTGCCTGTGCTCTGTATAGGATGAGGCCTCTTCATTCTAGATGCAAGGTCGGCTGGAGGAAACACTTTTGTAAGAGGATTATTAATTCAAAAGCCTGAAGAATATGAATCCTTCAGAAGATGTCTAGCTGTCCAGTATTCTGGATGCCCTGAATTCATAAAAAAGGACAAGAAGCACCTTTGTGAATACTCAGGGTACAGAGCATAGGCGAAACAGCAGTGCGCCAAATTAGAATGGGTTGCCTCCTATTGCAGAGCTCAGAAACCACTGATGAGGTGGGCATCTTGAATGTCTATTAATATCAGCTCAGTATTCCCCTTGCTTCAGAGGGATAACTGACCTTGCTATTCTATGCAAAACTTGTGAATGCAAAAGGTACTTGTTTAGCGATTTTAGGTCCAGGTTTGGACGAATACCCCCATTAGGTTTTTAGGTTCTGGAACAGGTTTAAATAGAAGCCTTTGAACCTGTCCTCTAGAGCAGTGATCTCCAAACTGCAGCCCAGGGGCCAGATGTGGCTCTTTGCTTGCCTCTATTTGGCCCTTGAGACACTATTCCATCCACAACTGACACCAATGATGGGGAACCATTTGTCATGGTTATGCAGTAATCTTTCTCTGTCTGCTTACCTCTCCTCATGTGTTCAGACTAAGAGACAAGCCACTTTCACCAGGCCCTATCAGGGAACCCTATATTAACCTGTGCACTGCAAGCCAGCGGTGCTGATCAACCATTGTGTATTCATTGTGTGTTTGGCTTCATGTTTCCTGCTTGCCGTGTGCTCTTCGTTTGTCTCGGCTACCGACCTTAGCGTGTTCTCGACTATTCCTGTCTGCTCGTGACCCTGACCTTTTGGCGTGTCCCCGACTATCCCGGTTTGCCTGTGACCCTGAACCTTTGGCGTATACCTGTTGTCCCTGTCTGCTAGTCGCCCTGACCTCTGCCTTATCCCTTTACTATCCTTGTTGTTCCAGCCTGCTGCTTCCTTCTCCTGTAGTCTAACATGAGCTGTAAGACCCTGGGGGCCGCGACCTGGATCCAGACTGCAGCGCAGTCCATCCTCACTAGAGGCTCTGGTGAACACCTACTGGATCTGTGTTAGTGATCCAGTAGACCTACTTCCTGAACCTCCCTGGGTACTATCCGCAGCAGTCAGTCCTAGGGTCCACTATCTTAGCGGTGCACTTCCGATTCCTACGGAGTGCATCTGTCACCTGGTCTCAGGTGACTTGACACCATTCCTCTCCCTGACGCCAGTGGTAAGGCACAATTTCTCCAACAGACACCAATGATGGGGTGCTATCCCTCGCACTAATATCAACAATGGGGTAATATTATTATCACTATACCAATAATGGAGCACTATAACTTCCACTAAAAACAATGAAGGGACATTGTTTACTCTCACCGATGCTGGGACATTTCTACTCTCACTGGCCACAGTCTAGCCCCACTGAAGTCTAAAGGACAGGCAACTGGCCCTTTGTTTAGAAAGTTTAGAGACCCCTCCTCTAGAGGGACTGGAACAACCACTCTCAGTTACAAGACATGGTTCAGGGCAGTTTGTAAATCTGACTCGTCCGTGGGCAGATCTTGGTTGGTTTAAAAGAAGAACAGGATGAGGAGGTTTTTTTTACCCCTTTAAAACCATTATTGAACCCATAGGTCTTGGATGTCTGTGGCCCAGAGGAATGTAAACCAAGACTGGAATCCCCCTGAGACACCCCCCCCCCGCCCTTTGAGGCAGAAGCGGTAGGCTTTGTGTTCTCGACTGAAAGACAGCTGAATTTTGGCTTTGTAGATGAAGACTTAGGAGAGCGGTGTGGCATTCTGTGTTTTGAGGCGGCAGAGGGGGCTTTCCGCTTAAGGAGAAGCACCCGTTTCCAGTGACATCTTTTATGAATTATGTCAATCCCCAAGGTGGTGTTTTCCTTTACATGACATACAAGTGAGGTGTCTTTTATGGGCATCTTCAGCTGATTAGATTTTCAGCTATAAGATTCTGTGCATATGGACAGAAAAGAGCCATTAGGAAAATTGTTCTATGGCATCAACACAAAAAAGCAAGGCAGAAGGCAGTGTTTGTAAATTTTTCCCGCCAGAGTTCAGTCCTGAGAGACAGGATCCTGCTGATTGTTCATTACCCTACTCCAATTAGTTTCAGTAATCTTCCTCTTCTGATGTACCTGAGGAGCTGTCATAAGCACTCAACTATGCTTGCCTTTTCTGTACAACACCTCCATGCAGCTTTTATAAATAAAATACGATCTATTAAGAGATGCCGACGGACCTTTCAATCACCTGCTTGCCCTCCATTAATATGTAATTTTTCATTCACAGAAGCTGTAGTTAAGGCTGCTATGAATGGTGCACCTGCGCGTAAAGGGAGGGCATAGTTGGGCACACTATTTTTTTACTTTTTTTAAAAAGGTACTAAGGTAAACGTAGTATTTAGGACTGAGAGGGCAATCTACTAGTGGAACATTCTGCTTTTTTCTTTTTTTTTTTTTTTACTGTAAAAACCTCAGCAATGACTCTCGGAGTAAAAACCTTTTCAGAAGAAACCAAATGATCAAACTGCCCACACTATTTGTTCATGAATGGGGAATGTCTTTTTAGACTTTGCAGGTCTCTTAGTACCCAAAGGGGCCTGGCAAGACTGGGAAAAATCAAGTGTGACTATACCGAGGCTTTTGCACACAGCAGAAGTAAGCATATTCACATTGGAAAGCATACTGCATAAAGCCATAGCTTCTGGTGTATGAGTGGCTGAGGTGAGAAATCTTTTGCAGCCTCCTCCAACACTAACTCAGGGTCTTCAACGTTTTCCATGTCTATTACTTCTAAGGGAGGTAGTTCCACTTCCGACTAGAGCCTGGTGCTTTTGGGCTCTGGACAGTGATGGCTAAATTATGGCCGTTCGTGCCTAAGAAATTATGACATAGTTGCAGAGAAATCTGCTGCTGTTAGATTTTACTGTGGTTGTGCTGATTCAGATGCACTGTTTCTAGTGTATATTAGACGTTAGTGACGTTGATTGAAGTATCCAAAGTAAAAAATAACTAGTTAAGCATGACAATTCTCCATAAGGGAGAAGCAGCCCATCACCTATGGGACACTAGCAAAAAACAGAAGTCTCACAGAGTGGGGCAGGGCTAGAGGGGTACACCCACAGAAGGCATGTCACAAAAAGCTTTGCCAGTTTCCAATCGCCTGAAGGTAACAGCCTATAGCCCTGGGGCTATAAATATCCAGCCTGTGTCCTGTACTGTACAATAGGAGTTCACACTCTTTATGCAGCCCAGCTAATTTAACAAAGATTCTGAGAGATGCTAAAATGTAACCTGGGGACTCCTCAAAACACAAGCTGCATTTACTATAACAATGTAAGGAATTGCTTCTTTTTTCTGGACAATGGATTTATTACTAAGCCTAGCCATTTTTGTATCTTCTCAACTGTTTTTCTTTGATTTTTTTCCTTAAATTTCTCATTCCCATTTCTGACCCCTATTCATTCCCTGCACTCTCATTGATAGTTCCCAAAACACCCACTATTACCAAAGCCCTCCCTCCCCCATTTGGCTCTACAAACTATTTACCCAATCGAGATGAAGGCACCAAAATTGGCACCTGGAAAATAATTTGCTGTGCGCGCTTTGTCTATTAGAGCCATCCAGGGGCTCAGTTTAAAAGAATGAAAGAAGTGATGGAAGAAGTGATGAAAGAAGTGATGCAGCAAGAAGTCTTATCCTGACCCTTCACCGTTGACCAATAAGACAACTGGAGAAAATCGCAGCAACAATGCTACATCTGACCTTTGTTAACTAAAACCAGTGATAGTATTTTTACAGCTGTTGGCTGCAAACCCTCCAATGCATACCTGTGGCCACATGCATGGTCTTTGGACTACAGTTTGAAAACCACAGCTCTAAACTGTGGCACATTTAAGGTTTCGGATGCCATTTTACAAAATAACATACTTCAAAACAAGGTATAATGTAAGTAATAAGAAAATGCCTACCTTTTCTATGCATCTGCGGAGAGTGTTTATATTCCTCACCCACCAACCAATTCCCATTGCTCTAAGCTCAGACCACTGTGGATCACCTTTTTGAATAGCTGGAATCATGTTGATTAATTCTTCTTCGGCCTCCGAGTGAAAAGCCCATGCAAAGTGACATGTTGATAACCCTAAAACATTAATACAGTTGTTGTAGAAATGTTGAATAACTACTGGAGTCTTAGCTCTTACATTGGCAATACACAATATTTCCAAAGAAGTGTACCCTTATGATGGTCACACGCGTTTCAATTTTATTATCCAATCGATGTGCGATTTGATCAAATCAGAAATTGATTGAACAGCCATAAATTCCCTTCCGATCGATTTAGATTTTGTCTAGATCAGATTCAATCAACCCGAGTAATTGAGTCATATTGACCAGGGTTGAAAATTAATGTCATAAACTTGATTGTATTTAGATCGATCAGAATATGAGGTTGCAGAAACACAATGGATAGCTTGCGATCATAACTATCACTCAAATTATACTTCTCTGTGTGTGGCATATCGATGGATTGTGTTGTCAACTATCAATTATTTCTATTGGAATAGATTAATCATTTATCGAAGCATGTATGATCACCAATACAACAATAACAGTAAGCAGCTAATGTAAAAGATTTACTGATTGCTTAATATACATGGCTGATATATAACCATTACCATTTTTCTTAAACAAATGGGGACAATCTTACTATTGCCCTTGTGCTTAGTGTCATCAGAATCGATATAAAAGTCAAAAAAAGTTCTGGTGTTCTGATGATCAAGACAATGACCAATAGATTTACTTACTGACTGTTTGGGGGGGATGCCTTTTTGTGAGCTTGCTCAGTTAATCAACCTTATTCTAATAAAATATGCTTTGTATATAAAATTTAAATGTAGAGTGAAAATAAGCACCTTGATGAAGCAGCTGAATTCGATACAGTGGAGGCAGGGATGTTAGAAGACATGTGTGCAGTCGCATGGCCAACAAGTATCTTAAGCCACACTCATCAAGATTGTCCCCTCCTGCAAACAAAGATTTAGACCAAGTTATATAACAAATTAACTGCAACTTGAAAAGAATGGCAAAGGGAGGCAGAGATGTAGTGCTAAAACCTATCATTGCTAATTCAGTTTCCGCTTTTAGACATTTCATGCTACTATACTCATAATAGCAGACCTGCTGCTAGTTGATACAGTTTACAGTCCACCAGTGGTCTTTGTGTCAGTGTAAGAAAAAAGAATCCCGGCTATCATAAAATATATTAATATATGTAAGTCAAAACTTTTTTTCCTAGTTTTGATAAACTACTGAAGAATAAAAACCTGTGTCAGTTTTAAATGTTGTCTATGTCCTGGCTGGGAAACCTTTCCACATTTTTCATGGTGGCGCTTGTCACTGAGACAGATGGCAAACCCAAAATATAACTGAGGTCACCAGAACAAGATGATAAGGGAAACCTAATGGGGACACTTCGTCCAATGATAACCAAGAGGGGAGTTCTCTTCATACCATGTTGGGTCTGTGGGACAGGAAATAAAAGAACCCTCCCCAAAAGATCTAGGTTGTACATGGGCTGTGTCTGCTGCCCAAGACAAGATTCAGCCATGCCCTTCCTGTTGAATGATTGGGGAGAGACTTCGCACCAGGGAGGGCAAAGTCTAATCTTTATTCCTTGACTGCCCAAATCAAGATGGAGCACACAGCAGTTATGCTCAGGTTCGTTTTAAAAAGCACTTGATGTGGATCCTTGTCCCCATGAGGTAAAATGGTGATGGTGATCAGAGTATTAAGTAGGGTGCCATTTCTGTTTCTGAAAATGTTACTTCCATGCTTATCTTGCTTATATGAGTTACTGTTTTCTAAACCACTGACACAGAACAATTATAAAGACAAGGAATTCTGACACTGGTTGCTGTATGCTTGTCCTGGGTTTAAGTTAAAAGTACTTGAGCCAGAGAAATCTGGAAAATTGGCTTGTTTAGAATGAAGCCCGCATAATTCTCTGACAGGTCTACTTTCAGCCACCAGTACACAGATGTACGCTAGTCGCCAACTGTTGTGAGCCATGCTAGCACTTACAAGAACAGTGTATAAATATGCACACTCACGTACACTTGCCATGGTCCGCTCTTTACTAACAGTGATGGGTATATTAAGGGGGGCGGGAACTGAAACATTCACTCCCTGCCAGTTATACAGTAAACCTCTGACAAACCTGTGCTGATCAAAGAAAGGTTGCAATAAGAGACACATGAAGGTTTTCACTGCTGATCACTTGTTCTGGAAATGATGATTACTTGGCTACCTGCTGACTCTTTGGCATGAATATTTGCCCTCTCACTTCTCTCTTTCCCGACCTGCATAACAGTTAAGTCCAATTTTTAGAAGTTGGTCAGTAATGGTAGCCCCCATATTGCTCTTATGACAAATTTATTTAGCATCATAAATATCTGCCTCCCTCTGCTCATAACAATCAAGATGAAGTGAGAGAAAAAGGACTGTAAATTGTACCCAAGATCTTTGATGTGTGTGGTTAAAAAAAAAAATTAATAAAAGGCTAATCACATTTAACGAGAAATCTTCTAGTCACAAAGGATCTAAGGTGTCAGTCATTTACTTTTCTTTGTTTTGTTAGTATGAATTAGCGACGATTTTTATTATTTGTGTAATAAAATATTTTTTTTAAATCTTAATTTGTAAATATACTGTATATCTTAGAAATTGCATAGTCATCTACAAGACCATTCATGAATCCCTATTTATTGTGGTTATTCTGTGAAATGCGGTTATTACCTGAATAGTTGTTATCTCTGCTTTCACCAAGCTCTGTGCTGGTTATGGCCACTGTATCAGCAAGAGCCACCAGGAACATCTGCTCCAACCGTGTCAGGCCAGGTAAACTAGAGTGCATGAGATGGCTTGAGAGTACGCTGGCATGCTCGCGGCCAAAGTAAGCAGGGCCATACTGAGAAAGGTTGATCACTTTGGATTTACCTTCTCTTTTCTCAGTTTCAAACCCAATGAAGTCATCCGTTGTTACCTTCTGCACCTGGAACAAGTCAGAATACTGGTCACCGACTTTACTATCAAAACTAAGCTTTGAGGTCTGGGACATTTTTGTGGTTTCTTCAGGAGCAGAGTATCCTGTATCTTTATCTGCAGCAAGCAACGCATAGAGAGGTAATGGTGGTATGGAGTCGATCTCTGTGTAATCTCGTGTTCCATCTTTTCCAGTGATAATCATGTCCTTCGCCGTGCTGCCACTAACGCTAATTGTCCGTGACAGGTGGCGTTTTGGAGCTCCCTCATCTCCCGCGTCTAAATCTTTAACAATTGCCACCTCCCCAGCAATGCATTTGACTAAATGTGAAAGGATGGCTTTTGCTCTTCTAACTTTTCCCAAGTCCATGAGCTCTAGCAGTTGTGTTGGATGATACTGTGGAAGGGTTGGAGAAAGCACATGAGCAGCCTCAAAAAGCCCCCCATCTTGAATCACAGTAGGACTACCGAAGACATCATCTACAATAGCTGCTCCATCAATTACACTGGTCTTCTTAGAGATTTGGGCTGATTCAGACTGTGTTGCATTGTCTTCAGAGACCACAGTTTCACTGTTGCTAGACTTCAGGTTGTGTTTCCACTGGGCATATACATGCATTTCACAATCCATTCCAACAACTAAAATTCCATCTCTAACCCAGGACAAAGATACAGGCAATGAAGGTGTCCCATCTACAGATGACACCAAGTCAATTGATCTGAGTAGCACCCATTTGGATTTTATGCCTTGTTTTATACTACCACCTAGTGGTAAAGTGATGACAGCAATGCCATCCTTGCTGTTGGTCTGATCAGTAACAATACCCGAAAGTCGTCCATACATAAAAATATTAGAACCAACTCCGACTGTTAGTATATGAGAGCCATCCTCCTTTGAAACCCAATCCAAATGCACTAAATGCTTGATGTTGGGAACCAGATGTTTGTCTGTGTTTAAAAATACATCCGATTTAAAATAGACAAACAAATTGCTATCAACGCTCACATGAGGGTCAAGCATGCTGCCAACTCTTAACAAATCATCAAGATGAATGGTTTGTTCCAAGACCCATTCTGATCCTCCTGTGGATTCACATTCAAAGAGACACACATGCATAGAAAACTCTTTGGAGACATAGCCATTATGTTGAATAGGCTGCTTGTAAGCCACAGCAAGTCTTCCTGTATAAGAACAGCTCACTGCAACCGGCTTTCCTGCCACAGGTATGGTACTGCTGCTTTCCTCTCGCCCTTCATTCATCAATGACCATTCCCTCCAGTAAAAGCTTTGCTGTTCCTCGTTACTTACACAATCTTGAAATGTTTGAACATTGCATTTCCAGAATCGCACTTTGTTATCTGAGCACGTAGTAACTACTAAGTATGGTGCAAGGCACACTGGGTAAATTGAAGAAGAGCTGAGATGACCTGTGAGGACAAAAGAAAAAGAGCGTGGAGTGAGTTCTTATTTTATATTGTGAGAAACCATCGTATTATATGAGCTCATTTAAAAGATAACCAGAAGAGCAAAGATAAGGGTATTTTGGACATCGCTTTTAGGGGGCAGAGAACCCAGCACCAAGTTGTTTTCAGCAAGGGCGATCTGATGCTGAAAAGCCCTTGCACATCCCGACCCTTTACCTCACTCAACCCTTCGCTTTAACTCAAACTTAAAGGACGACTAAAAGCAAAATGTTTTCCATTTTGGATTGTGGAAGGGTAATACAAAAGTAATAACCCTTGTTAGGTTTCCTGCCCATCTGTTTCCCATTAGGTAGGTTTCCTTTCACTTCCTGTACCCTGGCAAAAACAGGACGTGAGAGGAGATCCCTCCAGAGTGAGGAAATCACTGGTTGTCACCAGAACTAGTGTTGCCATTAGAAATTTTTCCCTCTATTACTGTTCTGGGGACAACTCAAAATTTGTGATTTTCCTTTAATGTCACTCTCAGTGATAATGGTAAACATGACAAATAAAGAGAGTGAGTCTTCCTGATGAGAGCAGAAACTTCCTTAGTCGGGGAGTGTACCTCACATGGTGACACCATCGACAACCATTCAATAAAGACGCCAACACTCAGCCAATACACTTCACAATTTAAATGAGGTCATATTGCAGAAGCCAGAAGCTAATGTAGCCACTACATCTGCCACTGGTAAGCTACAATATAATAGGATTTTTGTCTAAATTCCCTTTCCTAGATTTACAGGACAAAGGAAGGTATTTGGGAAGGTAGGATCATGCTGCAGTGGATAAGGAAGAAGGGTGTAACGGTAAACTTACTTTGTAAGGATTCCCACACATCTACTTCCTTGAATTCTGTGACACATTCACTATGAGCTGTGGGTAGGCAATGCCGTGTCACACATTTCACAGAGCCTGCCCTAATTGAACTACAGAGGTTTTGAGAGAATGCGTTTCAGGAGGCAATAAATAAATCACTAGACAAGTACCATGGGATATGTAGTCCTTAGAAATCAAAAGTAAACAGCAGACAAACTGCAAAGCATGCAAGGAATCCAGGAAGTTGTGGCAAAATGACCAGCAGAATGGCAGCACTTAAAGCGTTTGTTAACCCAAAAAAAAAAAAAAAAGGATCCTGTCCCTTTAAAGCATGCTATACAGCACAGAGCTTGTGCTGTGTCATTTGGCCTCCTGTAACACCTGTAATACCTGGCTGATCCTGCCCGGCTGCTGAGTCCTGACACCGTGGTCCGTTTACGTGCCTCAGTCATCAGCAGCTCCTCTGTGCTCCTCCCCTCCCCCTCAGCTCCTGCTGCTCTCATAACTGTTAAAACTTTATAGAAGCCCCCTTTTGTCCTAATAACAAGTGCTCCTGTCTGTGTGCTTTATTAAAAAAAATGCCTACTTTTCCGGATTTTACAGCGGTACCCCATGATCACATGACCGGCCGGCTCGCTCTCTCTCCTCTCCTCTCCTCCTGGCTGATGTTATTAGGACACAGAGGGGCTTATATAAAGTTATATAAGTTATATAACGTTATATAAGTGGGTTAACAACCACTAACATTTGCAAGTAAGAGATTTTTCAAGTAAGATTACATTGGAACGTCAAAAAGGGGAATTTTGGCTCACCTGTAAATTTCTCATCTTGGAGTACATGACTTGATACACAGCAGTAGTCATAGACCATGGGTTAATATGCAGTGACCTGATTGGACACTGACACAATATTGTTTGGGCCATACCTAGTGCACACTCCTGTAACCCCAACCCACTCTTTGAGACTAGTATTTTGGCAAGCAATTAGGAGTGTTTACAAGAACATAGGGGATGGCATGTGCCCTGTACAGTTGTCATAAGAGGTTAAAGCAAGACTCAGTCGAGTGCTGCAACTCCGGTGACAGTGATCTGAGCTTATGGCATCAGGTTCCTTTAAGGAAACACTGCATGCAAACCCTACTGATGCTGTGGATGGATCTTAAGTCAGTCAGGCCCACAGTACTGATGACCTCAGAGCTTATGATCCACCATTACAAGCAGAAAGTATTGCCTCTAGGGGTACTCAACATCTGTGGAGCAGGAAGGGTTAGTAGCCAAATACACCATGTCACTGAAGGAAGCAGGGAGACCAAAGACATCTTGTAGATTACTGGGTATGTGCAGCCTGCACAGCTTGTGAGAAGTGCAAGCTGTTTCTGAGTGCCCTGAAAGTTGGTGCCCACATGTGCAGAAAGACCTGGGGAAAGGAGGCTGCACAGATCCAGTAGGGTGCTTGGTCTGTACAGCAGAAAACAGGGAAAAATTTAAACCAGGGGATGTGTGCCACCCACTGCTGCTGGGAATATCTGTTGCAGCCAGCTTTAACCCCAGGGCTCCACAATAAAAGCCAGAGAGCCCCACTCAATGTGGCTTTTGAAACTTCACTCCATAGAGCAGAAATAGGAAGAGATAGCCCGGTCATCATACACCTCCCCTGGACTGAGTGGTTAGAAGGTAAAAGCAGTCCACACCATAGTGGTTGATTTTCTACCAGGCTTCTCCTTTGCAGTGGGCACAAGCCTTCAGGATTCTTCAGAGGCAGGGGACCGCCAAAGTGATGAACCCACTCTGAACCTGTAATGCTCTCTGCAGCTTCCACTCATACTGAACCATTGGTACCAAGGAGTTGACGTCAAACACATGGTCCAGTGCATAGGGCATATTACAGGCTAGCTTGGCTTCTTATTTCCAATGCCAGGCCATGGATCTTTCTAAATAATAAAGGATCTTTACAAAAGTTAAAAAAGATTTGCTTCTCTCAAAGCTGAGAGGAGATGGTTGTCTAAGGACACTAGAAAAAAAAACTGAGGCTTGCTGAAAGTGGGAGGGGTTATGCAGGGCTGTCCTGAAAGCTTTGCCAGTGTTCAAACCCCTAAAGCTTCATGTACACGGGACATTTTTACAACCTCTCCTGAACAATTTAACTTGACAGATAGTAACCCAAAAGGCCTATAAACGCCTCTTAACGTCCGTTTAGCAGCAGCAGTGTACATGAGGCCTAAAAGAGGGAACACAACTCCAGCTAACACTTTATAGGCAGAATGCCGTTGGGTAATGCCGTTTAACCACTTACTGACCGGCTCCTGTACATATACGTCAGCACTTTGAAGATGGATATCTCGGTAACGGCAGCAGCTGCTGCCACAACCGAGGTATCCATCTTTTCAGGAGCCGGTTGTGCTTACGATAATGGTGGTCTCTGCGGCAGATTCGCCGCAAGATCACCGCTATCGGTGGCAGGAGAGGTGCCACCCCCTCCCACCGCTCTCCCGTGCCCTCCGCTGCTTACCAGAGCCGTCAGTAGAGGCGGAGGCGATCGGGACCTGTCATGTCTGTGGTATGGAGACGAGGGAGGGGAAGATGGCCCCCACCCGTCTCCATACCATAGGAGACGGGTGCATTTAAGTCCAAATATGAGATCTGAGGACTTTTTGACCCCAGATCTCATATTTAAGAGGACCTGTCATGCTTTTCTCTATTACAAGGGATGTTTACATCCCTTGTAATAGTAATAAAAGTGATACAATTTAAAAAAAAAAAAAAAAAAAAACAGTGAAAAAAATAAATAAAATAAAGTAAAATAAATAAGAAAAAAACATTTTTTTTAAAGCGCCCCATCCCGACAAGCTCGTGCGCAGAAGCGAACATATATGTGAGTAGCGCCCGCATATGAAAACGGTGGTCAAGCCACACATGTGAGGTATCACCGCGACCGGTAGAGCGAGAGCAATAATTCTAGCCCTAGACCTCCTCTGTAACTCAAAACATGCAACCTGTAGAATTTTTTAAACATCGCCTATGGAGATTTTTAAGGGTAAAAGTTTGACGCCATTCCACGAGCGGGCGCAATTTTGAATCGTGACATCTTGGGTATCAATTTACTTGGCATAACATTATCTTTCACAATATAAAAAAAAAAAAATGGGCTAACTTTACTGTTCTCTAATTTTTTTTATTCAAAAAAGAGAATTTTTTCCAAAAAAAGTGCGCTTGTAAGACTGCTGCGCAAATACAGTGTGAACAAAAAGTATTTCAATGACCGTCATTTTATTCTCTAGGGTGTTAGAAAAAAACAATATATAATGTTTGGGGGTTTTAAGTAATTTTCTAGCAAAAAAAACACTTTTAAACTTGTAAAACACCCAAATCTCAAAACAAGGCTAGTTCTTAAATGGTTAAAATTTTTGTTCTTGCTTTTAGATACACTTTTATTTTTAATGACCTACATACATATGACTTTAAAGTAGTAGTGCATGCACTACTTATAGAAACTTACTGCAATCACATTGCAACGCATACTTCTGTACCATGCAATCCGGTGTTTTCGACCTGCGTTTGGGGTGTCATTAACTTAATATTGACATGAGCTGCAGATCGCAACTTTAGTGCGTTTTGAAAACGGAGTGGGAACTTAGCAAGGAATGTGGGTTTCCCACACCACTTTCTGGTGTGAACCAACTGACCCCGAGTACAGAAAACCAAATACAAATAACTAAAACATTTTAACCCACTTATTGCATATGTTTCTAAAGCCAAGACTCTCTAATGTTTCACACAAAAAATAAAAATAAATGCAGCCTCACCTGCCGAGGGTGTTGCCCTTATTACTTCCACACCACTTGGTATATCCAGTGGCTGGCTATAAACAAGCTTGGAACTCAGAATCAGTTTGCTGGCAGTCTGAAGATTTGCAATTGATGCAGAGCGTGTCATGGGGCTGGTTCCAGGAGATGTCTCTGGAGATGACTCTGCATTTGTTTGCCCAGGAATGGTAAGCAGATTTTCGGATGGAGTTGCTTCGACAGGCTTTGCTGAAAATTTAAATGTTAAAGTGAAAAAAAGCTAGAGGTTGAGGGGATTTTTGCGGTACCAGTAAGTACAAGAAAAAATATGAATTAAAAGTAAGCAGTAAATTTTATTATTACAAAGTTAAAAAATACAGAATAAATGTTCACAATAATAACAAGTATATGGTGGTCATATTGATTGATAGGTTCAAAAGCAGAGATGAATACATTGCACACTAGCCCACACTAGGAAATCTATAAAATTGAAGAATTGTGCATTAAGAAATGCAAAAAGACCTTAAATGGATGTAAACCCGAAATTTTTTTTATTTTTTTTTTTTATATCATACTGTAGAGTATAAGATTTCCTATCATTTGAGCCCAGTCTTGCCACACAGAGTTAATCCATCTCTGAGCAATCCTCTTTTATTGTTCAGTAAGATAAAACTTGACAAACTGAGAAAAACTTTGTCAAATCCTCCCCCTTGCTGTGAGTGACAGGTGATTTACATCTCATGCACTAGCCTAAGACATGCATTATTTTTTAATTCCCTCCCCCACTCCTTTCTTCAGCAGCTCTGCAAGGATTGGCTGTTCCACACCTCACCATGATTTGGCATGCTGAAGTCATGTGGTTACTTTCCTATCTTTTCCCTGGATGTTAGAGATCATAGCAGAAGTTCAGCAGAAGTTCAGTTTTAGAAATACACAGAAGAAATGCGTATTGACAAGGGAGTGTAGAGGTGGGCGGGGAGTCTACTGACATCACAACTCCACCCACCGAGCTCCAGACAACAGACCCACCCACAGAATCTGCCGTTGTTCTGGTCTAATAACAGACAGAGGGGAGACATTTGACAGGTAAAGATACATGCAGGAGGCATGTATATCCTTATAGATAACCCCTATGGCAGTAGTTTAGAAAGGATGACATTGGGTTTACATCCACTTTAACTGAAAATCCAGTAATCTCTCAATGTAGAAGATATCCATATACTATATACGATCAGAACTTGAAACTTACATTTTCAGGTATGCACAAGACTACTGCAATGTTTATTTCCTCCAATGTTTCCTGCATCCTTTTAAAAGTATGTACATGGGCTAGGACTGGCCATAGAAGATAATGGAGCAGAGCTTTACTAGGAAAGACACCGCTGTATCTAAAAGTAGTACTTGAATGAGAAATGCAATATGGAACATCTGCTTTCATTTTACTACTAATGCATCGTTCATGTAAAATAACTTTTCTCCTCTATGGTTGGTCTTCTCCATACCAGTACACTCTCTGGCAGCAGGTCTGAATAAACAGTATCTTTAACCGTGTCTCCTCTTGATATTTAAAGAGTAACTCCACTTTTGTTGATAAAAAAAAAAAAAAAAAAAACACTCCCCTCTGGGTGATCTATGTACATTGCAAGGATTTTAACAAACTTTGTTACAGATTTCTACCTTTTGTTATTCTGAAGAAATCACTGTTTGTTCCTCTGTGCCCCTGTGCTAAGTGATTCTAATGGGAATGGTGTCATAATTATCAATCAGCTGCAGGGCACTAATGAGGAAATTTGCAGGGTCTGCATCCCTTTAGCCGTGATTTCCTATTGGGAGTATCTCACCAAATATGACATTTTTGTTGCAGGGGATGCCTGAAATCTGACCTGCATCTTAGTGCAGACTTCTGGGAAGATCAGTGAACCAATCACATAAGCAGGAAATTATGTTTCTGGGGGGGCGTTCTGTACACATTCTGTGTACAGAACACCTCCAGGTAGCCATATTGTATTGCATTTTCAGAAAATTACAGAGCTGCAAATTGAAAAGGAAAGGGAATTTTTAATAACATTGAATTACAATAAGACTTGTGTCACAATTGTATATGCTATATTATTTTTTTCTTTATTTGCTATTTTTTTTACCCACAAAAGTGGAGTTACCCTTTAAAAGCCAGCATGTCCCCCTTTTTCAAAATCTTCATCCTGTTCTATGATCCCACATGGGATCCTCCCTCAACATCTCCACACGTCCCCAAATTACTGAATCCGTGGAAATTTTCCAGACGTTATGACCCCTTAGAAAGTTTACGCCTATCCATCAAATACTTGATTATTTGGAATGATGTATGCAATTATTAGTGATCCTCTTACAGAGACTGTTTTAATCTTAGGAAAGGATAGATACAAAAATTCAAGTTAGACTTACCAGTAACTTGTTTTCCACAAGTCTTTCAGGACAGCACCTGAGAAATCGTGACTCCACCCACTGGACCACAGGAAACACCTCCTTCCTCCAGATCTTTAAAGGGAGGCAACTCCCTACCACACATCAGTTGTAGAAGAGAACCTCCGGTCCCGTGGGACACAAACACATATGTTAGTCACAGCTTAGTACATAGAAACGAATAGGGCGGGTCGTTGCTGTCCTGAAAGACTTATGGAAAACAAGTTACCGGTAAGTCTTACTTGAATTTTCCCAAAGCGTCTTTCAGGACAGCACCTGAGAGGATAACAGAGACTTACCCACTTAGGGTGGGACAACAGCCTGCAGGACCTTCCTGCCAAATGCCTGATCGCTGGCAGATGTGAGGTCCAACCTGTAATGTCGCACAAAGGTGCGAAAACTTGACCATGTTGCCGCCTTGCAAATTTGTTCAGGGGTGGCACCAGCTCTTTTTGCCCAAGTGGCCGCAAGCGCTCTGGTTGAGTGTGCACAAATTCCAGCTGGCGGAGACAAACCTGCATGAGCGTATGCCTCCAGGATGGATCATTTCAGCCAACTGGCTAATGATCCTTTAGAAACCTGGCAACCTCTCTTGTTGCCCAAAAAAAAAGGACAAAAAACGAATCTAAGTCTAAAGTCCTTTGTTATTTCTAGATAACATAACAAAATCCTTTTGACGTCCAACATACGAAAAAAAGTCTCCTTCTCCTCTGATGGGTTAGCACAGAAGGTTGGGAGCACAATGTCCTGTGAACGATTATGCATTGAGGCTACCTTAGGTAAGAATTTTGGGTCTGTCCTAAGGAGAACTATCAGGAAACACAGAGATAAGGTTTCCTAATTGACAGAGCGTGTAGCTCACTGATCCTGCGTGCCGAAGTAATGGCGATCAGGAACACAGCTTTAGGAGTGAGACATTTGAGTGATGCTGCATCCAGAGGTTCCAAAGGACTTTTTGCTAGGAATTGCAGGACTACCGACATGTCCCATTTTGGGAAACCCTTAACTGCCACTGGCCTTGATCAAGAGCTTTAAAAAAATAATCTGACTACCAGCGGTTCAGGGGCCACAGATTTCTCTAAAAAAAAACTGCTAGTGCAGCAACCTGTACCTTCAAGGTTTTGCCTGCTAGTCCCCTATCTGCCCCATCCTGTAAAAACTCCAAGATGGAAGCAAGGCTCCTTGGGTAGATGAATTGCACCATGAGTTATAGACCTTCCAGACCTTAGTATAGAAGGCTCGTTACAGAAAGTGAACCCTGAGAGGACTCTGATGTGGAGGGCTGACTCACAGCCGGATTAACCAATGAGTCACAGAATGAATAAATCATGGCATAAAGTTCCTTCTTTACAGAGGCAACTAAGTCATCACACACAGAAGCAGATTCCTCTTTTACTAAAGAAGTAATACAAGTACTGCATAGGGCTTTTTTTCCAATTTTCTCCCATCTTGGCCTTGTATGAGGGGCATTTCTTTTTTCCCGGGTCAGAGCTTTTGGCCTGAGAGAGAAAATACAAAACGGAAAAAAAAAACAGGGGACCCTTGGTGAGACCCAGTCTCTGCCTGTGGACCACCCCATAAGGTGCACTAAGAGGGGAAGAAACACAGCCTCCAGTGCCTAGACAGGCCCCCCACCAGGCGGAAAAGAAATAGAAGACCGGAACCCCAGGAAAGGAAACAGGCAGACTTAGTTAACTGCCCCCTACCTGAGCCTTGCTGGTGCCTGTGCCTGTCCCTACCACTGCAGACGCCATGTCCTCCTTATCAGATGTGCAGAGTTCCACTTGTGGCTTCACACGCCGCTTCCGGACTCCCATAGTGCCACTGCACCAGACCGGAAATAGGCGCCGATGTAGAGACCCTGGTAAGGTAGGAGGGCTGGGGTCTTAAAAATAAGGAGTAAAAAAGTGAGGAAACCCCTGTTTTAGGACCGCCCTAGGAGATCATAGCTCCCCCACCAAAGATGTTCCCTCCGGGCCGAAGGAAACACAAAAACTGATATGTGGTAGGGAGTTGCCTCCCTTTAAAGATATGGAGGAAGGAGGTGTTTCCTGTGGTCCAGTGGGTGGAGTCACGATCTCTAAGGTGCTGTCTTGAAAGACGCTTTGGGAAATTGAGGTTTAGAGGACATGTGTGTATCATCTGCTTCTCAATAATGGGATCCAATAGTTTTGTGTTAGAGCTTTTTGTCAGTAATGACTGTAAACACACTTGTCTGACTATATAATGCCTGTGCGCCAGACGTGACGCCATTAGCCCGCGTCTGTGAGACTGATTCAGCCACACGAGGATGCCAGGCATGGAGAGAGGCCTACCACACTCCCCACGTGCCAGCAATGGCGGGAATCAAGAGGGAATGACCCAGGAAAAGCAGGATACCCCCTCCATGAGAGACCAGCCTGCAGTCGGCACGCTACCACCAGGGATGGACTCCTCTGAGCCCACATCCTCCTGCAACCAAGAAGGCACCTTAAACTGAAGGTACAAACAGGGAGATAAGAAGGGGTCCCTTCTTACTCATCCATGAGTCCCTAGCAGAGGGGCCCAGGATGACCCAAGCCAACCAGCTCCCCAGAAGCACTGCCCCCATTAGAGGGACCTTGCCGCTGGCAGGCCCCTGCTACCTAGCATGTAGGCCAGACAAAATAATAAACAACTTGCTTGAAGTTCCTGTCTGGTCGAAGGAAACACATAATACTGAGGGATGCACCCCCCATGCTGGGCATGCACATCTAACAGATGCCAGGAATGCGGATCACACTATGTATTCTCAGACTTGCTTATGCTCAGGGGTAGAAAATAACAGCTTAAAAAAATCATTATTTTACTGGAACAGCATACATGTTTTCTAGCGTTTTTATTCCAAATTGTTACTTATGAGGAGGGGAACATCATTACCTGTACAAAAATATAAACTGTATAAATGGCTCTGTTTAAAACCATTAAGAACAAATATTTCAGTTTAGAGTTTAATGAGTTGCATCAGTCAATTGCTTATTACATCTCTCTGGGATTCTGGTGGCAAATTTCAGCATGCACATTCCTGAGTCTATTGATCCGCAGTAGCCATTACAAGGAAAACTCTTATATATATTTTTTTATATTTTACTACAGTATAGTAAGATGGGCAAAGTTCTATGACGTTGAAAGGGCACAGCAACAAGGAAGATAATTTTAAAATACCCACCTTGGGCTTTAGGCTGGTACTTACCAACACATGCTTGAACAGACTTTAAATGAAGATGCCACATGTTTAGGACTGAACGGTTGTGTGCATCTTTTTCTATTACAACAAGGTAGAACTTTTCTGAAAAGGGTGGCGGACGGTAACCTGTTTAGAAGCAATAATAAATTCAATTTGTTATGCTTATTTATGAACACAGCCTAACATAACTGAAAGGTGATCCTTCACAGGAGGAAGTACATTATTCTACATACATGGTTTAAAAAAAAAAAAAAAAACACAGAAAATTACTGTATTTTTAATCACCGAAGTTTTTATTTTGTGTTAGTCAATTTTCTAAATTTGTAGCGCTTAAATATTGTAGGCTTACTTTAGCTCACTATTTGCACTAAGTATCTCAAGGTAGCCGAGAATTAGGTGTCCTTTTATGAAACTGAGATCAGCGGCGATCCCGAGTCTCACCGCTGATCTCAGCGCTTTACCAGTTTATGAAACTGAGATAATCAGCGGAGAACATGTTCTCCGCTGATTATCTCAGCACAGTGAGAATTTGTAACTGACTTCACAGAAACGGCCAGTTTATGAAGGTTCGATCTCCGCACCTCACTGGCGATCTGTGGCAGAATTCTCACTTTCTGATTCACCATTTCAGAAGTGGAGAATCAGAGTGAGAAGCCTGAAACTAGCTGATATTCTGGAGAAAGAAAGAAGTCTTTTGACTTCTTTCTTTCACCAAACAGTCAGAGCACACCTTCCCCACCATTACACACCCCAAAACCAGCAGGATAGGAATTTATAGTATATATATATATATAGATATATGTATATATATACATATATACATACATATATCTATATATATATATCTATATATATATATATATATATATATATATATATATATATATATACACATATATATATATATAGATATATATACATATATCTATATATATATATATATATATATATACATATATCTATATATATATAGCATATATATATATATATATATATATATATATATATATATATATATATATATAGCTATATATATATATGTATCTATATATAGCTATATATATATATCTATATATGTATCTATATATAGATATATATATATATTTTTTTAGATGTTCACGTCTCTGGCTGGGTTCACACTTGTGCGATGCGTGAACCAGCGTGATTCCTGTGCGGGTTTTCACATCGCACCTACATTGACATCTGCGCACCACTGCGGGTGTCAATGTAAAGTTAATGACACCCCCAGATCATTTCACAGATCGCAGTGCGAACTATGTAATGGTGCAGGAATCGGATCGCATGGGTGTTCACACCCATGCGATCCGATTCCAGTGCGGACTAAATAAAGGGTCCTGTACCATTTTGGTGCAAATGCAATATGATTTAGGGCCAGTTCCCACTGCTGCGGTGTCCGAGATCGGATGTGATTCGCACCGCAGTGCAAAATCACATCCGATCTCTGTGCGATGTGATTTCAGCCATACAGATAGTATTGCTAAATTTGCATTGCCCTCGGACCAAACTCTTACAGGACCCTTTTTTTGGTCCACAGCAGAATCGGATTGCATGGGTGTTCACACCCATGCGATTCGATTACTGTCCGAGTTTGCAGATCGCACTGCGATATGCGAACTGATTTGGGGGTGTTAACTTTTAGGCCCAGTTCACACTTGTGCGATGCCGGACATCGCACAAGCATCGCATGTTATTTGCAGCACACTGCCATTCACATTACATGCGATGTCTGTGCGGTGCGATATCAGCTGTACAGATAGTATGGCTGATATCGCACCGCATTCGGTGCAAAACACGCACAGGACCCTTTTTTCTGTTCGGACCAGAATCGGATCGCATGTGTGTTCACACATATGCGATCCGATTCATGTCTGAACTGTCAGTTCGCAGTGCGATATGCAAGCTGATCTGGGGGTGTCCTTAACAATGTATTGACACTCCCCAGCGATTCGCATATGGCAGTGTGAACTGACATGCGAGTCGGTGAGATGCGGGAACCCGCAGTGGATTCGCAGTGTTCTCGCATCGCACCAGTTTATCAATTTTTATGTTTATCTATAATGAAATATATTTTATTTTAATTTATTAATAAATATTTATACTTGTATACTTTATTAAAATTATTTTTTTAATGATTATAAATGTATTTTGCATTTATATGAATGGTGTATAGCTGCATTACATATGTGCATTACATTCATTTACTATACACCATTCACATTTAAATAGGAACATGTATGATCTTTAAATATTGATAAAAACAATGTTTTTTTTATAATTAGGTTAATGTATATTGTGTAGGGGGAATTTATCTTTATTATTTTATTAATATGTTGGGGAATAATGTGTGCTGATTTGTGTTAAACTTTTGTATTTTATGGTTCCTCATACTGTAATCCCGCTATATCACACGAGATTACAGTGAGAGGAGCCGTTCTGAGGAGTTCCCGGCGTTTGTAGATCGCTCTTCAACTCAACATGAGAAGCGATCTACACACTTTCATAAACAGGCACTCAGAGGAGAGCGATCTCCTCTGAGAATGCCTGAGAACTGAAAAGCGGTATTTTACCGCACTTTCATAAAAGGACACCTTAAACAGGACAGTCAAGTTGGCAGACAAACATACATGTTTGTGTTGTAGGAACATTCCAAGTTTATACTTTGGAGATAAGCAGCGGAGAAGAGACGCTTTGCATTGCGGACTTATCTTGATAAAGGTGGTTTTAAATCCATATCAACTACCTTTACTCCCCAGTGCAGCCTTGAGATGGGTGTCTGTAAACTAGTAAGTGTGATAAAGTGGCCTGTTTTTAGAATGAACAGACAAAACCTAAATATAATAAGGCGTACTTTGTGCTGGGCAGCAAAAACATAGCCAAGTACGAAGGTATATTGCTACAAAAACCTACAAGCTATACACAGGATTTAAATGCTCACACTTCCTAAAGTGATGTTTCTTTTTTACATCATTATATGCATGCTTTATAATATAGTTCTGTCTCTAGAGTCAATACAAAAGCCAGATGTAGGTGTGTTCGTGCCCAAAAGAATTTTCCATAATTGGAAGTCCATATGTTGAGGTGACACCTTTACTTTGGTTATGGGAAGGGGCAGAGACACAGACTGCTAGGAGGGAAACTTGCCATTGCATTCTTGAGGAATTGGGGTGTGGTTTAGGAAGTGGCGACCC
Organism: Aquarana catesbeiana; assembly: GCF_042186555.1. NCBI lineage: Eukaryota > Metazoa > Chordata > Amphibia > Anura > Ranidae > Aquarana > Aquarana catesbeiana. The sequence continues at coordinate 74,422,753 of NC_133326.1, read as the reverse complement.
AATTTAACAGAATAATGTTAGTATTAAAAACCTTTAACTGGCATTACCTTTCAAAGATCGAAGGTGGGAGATAATATTTTATACTGCTTTTCAGTTAACCAAGCCTGAAGAAATGGCTATATACAGTGACTTGCGACTCCTTTTTTAACACTGGAATGTGTCCTAGTTGAGTTTAGTTCATTAGTGAGTCTATGAACTGTGTGACTATTTCTCTCGTTCCCACAAAAATGTTAAAATCATTGCTTTAACTAATTGTGATACATATCCATTTGTATGCTATATAACCATTTACTCTTTTACACTGTATATGCGTTTCTCTGTTACTCATATCGGAATATTACCGTATTTATCGGCGTATAACACGCGCCGGCGTATAACACGCACCCCAAGTTTAGGAGGGAATTTTAAAGAAAAAAACTTTTAGGAGGAAAGTTTAAGGAAAAAAACTTACATTTAAATGCCCATCAATGCAGCCTCATCAGTGTCCATCTGCAGCCTTGTCAGTGTCCATCTGTAGTGTTGTCCCTGATTGCAGCCTTGTCCCCATTGCAGCATTGTCCCCCATTGCTGCCTTGTCCCCCATTGCAGCCTTGTCCCCCATTGCAGCCTTGTCCCCCATTGCAGCTTTGTCCCCCATTGCAGCTTTGTCCCCCATTGCAGCTTTGTCCCCCATTGCTGCCTTGTCCCCCATTGCTGCCTTGTCCCCCATTGCAGCCTTGTCCCCCATTGCAGCCTTGTCCCCCATTGCAGCTTTGTCCCCCATTGCAGCCTTGTCCCCATTGCAGCCTTGTCCCCATTGCAGCCTTGTTAGTGTCCATCTGTAGTCTGTGCATCTTTGAAAATGGCGCTGCCGTTCTCGGCCGCTGTCGGCCATTCTCGGCGGCTCTCGGCCGCTTTCGCCCATTCTCGGCGGCTCTCGGCCGAGAATTGCCGAAAGCGGCCGAGAGCCACCGAGAATGGCCGAAGGCGGGCGAGAGCTGCCGAGAATGGCCGAAAGCGGCTGAGAATGGCGGCGCCATTTTCAAAGCCGCCGAGAAAAGCTACAAGCCGCTGTGAGCGTCCGAAAAGCTTACAATCGGCGGCGGATCAGGGTATAACACGCACCCACGATTTTCCCCTGATTTTCAGGGGGAAAAAGTGCGTGTTATACGCTGATAAATACGGTATATTTACACTGTGCCTTTATTTTTTTTTAATCAACTTTATTGCTATCAAAAGCGATGAACAACGTGGGCTGTGACAGGCCTTTTTATGGAGATATCTAGGATCTATCAGACTCCATATCTCTCCTCTGACCTCCACAGCATCCAATCCAACCAAGATTGGGGGACCCCCTTCTGCCGCATGTAAAACTTATCCAGCAGCTGTAAAACCAATCAGATGACTTTTATTAGAAAGAGAATCGCTAGCAGAAAAAAATGGTACCGGGATTCTGGTTGTAACCTCAACCATGATCCCGATATAACCACCTCAATACAAGGCCGTGTATATACGTATGGTGGTATTGAGGTGGCTAAATGGCTTGTGCAAATGTATATATATTTTTTTTTTACAGAAAAATATTTTAATGTTTTGCTTTTCATTTCAAATGATTAATCTGATAGAAATATAAAATATTGCACTTATCAGAGATTACATCAGCCCTATACTTGACTGATAGCAGTGCTTTATTTTTGTTTTTACACTGAAATTTATGAAAAACCTGATTCTCTGACGATGTTATGCTGCATTCATACCTTGAGATGGTTGGAAGAAAACCTCGGTTTCTTTTGCTTTCAAATTATCTTTATGTGGCTTGTATCCTAAAATGAAGTCTTCTTGAAAAACATGAAGCAGCTGTGTTCTTGATCCACACTAAGAATACAAAGAGAAGCATCAGTCATGCTCACTAAACGTGTACTAATAAATCCATCTACAGGCATCATGTTAAAGCAGAGGTACACACAGGTGTTAGGGTAACAATGTATCAGTGTCGGGATATAGAGAACTTTACACAAAGGGGTCAGGGGCGATAAAAAAGCCCAATTCATGTTTGGGCTGCTGTAGAAGAACTACACCTCATTTCAACCGTAACCTTAGTTGACATACATATCACCTGCTTTGCCAAAGAGCTACAAATCTACAATTACCAATGTGCTGGTGTGACAAACATACACATAAATGTAAATGTACAGCCTGAAAGTATGATAGCAGCAATTTCAATTCCCTCATTTAAAAAAAAAAACAAGTAATGTTTTAAGTTAGCAAATCGTGTAGCACAATCTAGAAGCATAAGCCCTGGTTCACACCAGTGCAACTTGTCATGCGACAAGTTCAAAGTTACATGACATGTCGCACTCCATTTGTGGCAATGGAACTGTTCAAATTGCTGCGACTCAAGTCGCAGCGACTTTGAAAAGGTTCCTGCACTATTTCTGTGCGATGTCAGTGTGACTTGCATTGACATCTGTTAAATGAGGTTGCACAGATATCAGGAAGCTGCACATTAAACCGCACTGCTTTGAAGTCACACTGAAGCAACGCGACTTCAAAATCGCACTGGTGTGAACCAGGGCTAACTTGACTATACCAGCTGGCTGGGCTGAAAGATAATCCCAAAACTATCAAGAGGGAAGCCATTCCCCTAACCTCATCGTCACCTTCCACACAATGTAGCCCCAGTAAACAACTAAATCAATGAATACAGATTTGTTAAAGAAAGAAAAGAAGCCAGTTAATCAGGAACAACTGAGATCAACAGAGTTTTAAATAAAGTTTAAAGCTGAAGTCTAGGTATGATTTCATTGCATAGTTACATTGATCCAGTTTGGACCGTGGAAGCTGCACATCACAGTAGCAGTCATCGCTACTACAGTGATAGCAGCAATCTTGCAGGTGCTGTGCCAAGCGCCTTTGCCACTGCATGGTAACCGCAGGGGTTCACAGAACACCGTGCAGTCTTTTCAATAAATACAAGGTGTTCTCTAATTGGACAAGGTGAAAATCATGGTGTCACCACCCAGCCTCTCCACCTCGCCCAATCAGAGAAAACCCTGTACTCGGTGGAAAAATATACAAGGTATTCTGTGAATGGTTGCAGTGGCAACCCCATGTGGTTAATATGTAGTCGCACTCTTCAGTCAGACAAGGGCTTCTGTCAACACAGAGTGGGACCAGCGTGAGCGACATATACACCCAGGGAAGCCCCGGGGTGTAAGAGATATTCCTAACATCTTTAGATAAAGTTTTTAGGGCATCTATTGTACCTATGGTCCAAAATTGGTTAAGAGATATATAGTACACTGATCGGTTACTGGAGCGTTAAGTGAACCATTCTTATTTCATTAACTGCAACCATCTGCCATTAAGAAAACTCTCAGACAAAACAAGGACATAAAATGTATATTTTTAGGTAACCAACCTAATAATTAAAAGCCACTATGAGGTACTATGAAAAAACATACAGCATTTCCCTACTGCAATGACTAAACCAGTACAGATTGACATACCTTGTTTGTTATAGCATCAAGCTCAATGATACAGCCAGGGCGAGCAGTAGATTGTTGGCTTACAATATTAAAGACTTCACCAATGAGTTTCTAAAGTGTAATAAAAATAACAAGTATTATTTTCATGTACAACAGACAAGTGCAAGACAAATCCCAAAGTAAACATCTATTTCAAATATAAAATGGTACTAGATTAGACCAATCCCCCCCCCCCCCCCCCAAACGAAAAAAAAACAAAAAAAAGATCAATACCGTAATCAGCATATGCACGACGCTGAAGTGAAATTTACTACCCGATCCTTTTCTGCCTGGCTACTGGGCATGAGTGTTGGAAAATGCTATTGTTTTATGGCTGCATCAGTGTGTGCACAATATGGGCTTGTGTACATGGCATCGGTTTGCACCTGAAATGCTTTACCAATGTACTGGTCAAAGGTAATGCAAAAGCAGCTTAAAACGTCTTGATGCAGCTTAGAGGGTCATAAAGAGGTCAGAAGAACTTGCGATGGAACTTTGAATGATCTCTGAAGCATTGAAAACTGATTTCAAATACAAGCTAAATGCATCTGAAAGCATGCTGCATTTGTCCACTAACACAAGATTTAGCCAACCTTATGTATGAACAAACCAATTACAGTTCTGATAACCCACAGATGAGAAAGGCAAACTGGGGTGCATGTGCATTGGCCTAACCCAGCACAATTTCAAAATAAAAGACTAATATTTATGTATATTTAAAAATTAGTTAAGAAAATGCCTAAACAAAGCTTTCCTTGGCATCCAAAGCAATTCCCATAACAAAATCCTGCACACAGCATGGGGCTCTGACAGGTCCATCTCAGCACAGTGAGCGGAGACAGACCTGTCATCCGCCTGCTCAGCGGGGATGAGCAGAGCGATCCCTCACTGAGCATGAGGAGTCCGCCAAATGGAAGCACCTGTGTGAAAGGGGCCATATTTTAGAAAGATACAAAAGCCTCAGCAGCAATGAAACAGATGAACATGCATGAAAGAGTCCCAATAAAACCATTCTGCTATATATAAACGTCCCATCGGAGAACTCCAGGTTTCCTGTCACTTTAAATATTTCATTTGGACCAGCTTGGTTATAACAGAAAAAAACAAAAAAATATACTGTTCTCCAGGGCTCAAAATCAAAGAGTTCCATTGAGATAGATAAGATATTCAAACCATAAAGATATTATATATATATATATATATATATATATATATATATATATATATAAAATTAGGACCAAAAAATAAAAGTATGGACTCAACAACCACATTCCACAAATAACCAATAAATGTACAAAGTAGAGTCGTCTTCCCTTCAGCTGCCAGAAGAGTGTGTCGCTTCCACGGCATTTTGGCTATGCAGAAACAACCGTGTATTATTTTTACGTGAATACAAGTTGTTTCTTCATTACCAGAGGTGCATTTTGTGCATTTTGTGACATCATCTGCCCGCCTCTCCTTCTCAAACAATCAGAAAATGGCATGGTAAGAATTTGTTTTAACCCGGCTGGCCCAAACTAAATATTTAAAGTGATAGGAAACCTGGAATTCTTCAGGAGAAAAACTGCCAGATCCACAGCAGGGGAAGTCTAATTTTTAACAAAGCCCTCCTCAAGTGGGTAAAGGACTGATAGCCGCTTGTGAGCAAAAATGGGCTTGGGTGTGTTTGGACTGAACCCGCCAGGAAGCACTGCACACCGCCCGAGCCCATCCTTACTTGTGAGGAATGCACAGCTTGTCAGGATTCTTTGGATCTCTGCAAAGGATGATGGGAAATGGGTGCGCTGCAAAGGTCCTGGGGACTCTATAAGAGCTTAAAGCGGAGTTCCACCCAAATTTTGAACAATATCTGTATGTATTCTCTTCCTTGCCTATATGCTGACATGCCGTTTAAAAAAATTTAAATCGCCGTAATTACCTTTTATTTTTCTATTCTTCTTTGCACTTCCTGGTTCTCCTCCCGTGGGAGTAGGTGTGTTTCTAGCCTCTCCCAGACTCCTGGGAGCTAGTCTCAGGCTTCCCAAGATGCCACTGAGCATGTGCGGGAACGAGCGGTGAATGCTGGGAGCACAGCATTCACCACATCCAGGAAATAAATGCTTGTGGGTTTCAAATGCCCACAATGAAGATGGAAACCGCCTGCAGTGAATAATATAAGTTATTCTTTCCGACGAAATCTGACACAGGCGGACATATTACACACAATATGTGAGTATGTAATGCTGAGAAGAAAAGTTTGTGAATGAAAAAAAAAAAACCGATAGATAGGTGGACCCCCGCTTTAAGCTTGGAACAGTATGGGTAGAAGCTGCAGGCTCATCTTCCAATTTTAAAGTGGTGTGAATTACATCAATAAGGCCGGCCACAGACAGAGCAAATTTCTTTTCTGCAACCACCGGTTGCAGGAAAGAAATTAGCTCGTTCTCCCCATCAACACAGACAGCGTTAACAGGGTAATCCCTCCTGCTGAGCCATTGTGTTCTCCCAGCGGGGGAAGCTGTCCCCGCCAGGAGGACTCAGTGCTTATGGCTAGCAGCTATAACAGCCGCTAGCAATAATCGCATGTAAAATCCACCAGGCTGGTTGTACCCAAGTTGATCGATCAACTTAGGTATATTCAGCCTGCCCATACATGGCTCAAATCTTGGCCGGGTCCTGCTGAACCGGCCAACATTCGAACTATCTACGGCCAGCTTAAGAGCAGCTACGCTGGTAGCAGGAAGGGGTTCAGGTGGTCAAAGGTGACCAAATCACTGTGGACGGGCAGCAGACACAAACCATATTCACTTGTCACTTTTAGTAAGAAGTGATGGGAAGGTGCTCCCACTACAATGACTGGCAGGAAGGAATGCAGCCATTACTCAGCGCTCAGTCCTTCAACGTTAAAAAGCGGGGATTTATGTTTGCCATTCGCTGGATATGTCAGGCATTGTACCAAGTCATTGTGTATGTCTTTATATTGTACAATTGTTTTCAATAAAGCACTCCTATTTTGTTAAAAAAAAAGTGGGGATTTGTAAACAGTGACCAGCAGCTCTGGTAACAAGGTAGCTCCTGCTGCTCGGCCCACATAACTACATATAAAGTGACACACCTAGGGACTGTGCTAAACCTATGAACCTGGAAAGAGCTTCATACCCAACAGTACACTCCGGTCTAGAAAACACCATAATGCTGAACCCAATGCCTGAAGGTTGCATTCCAGGCTAGTCCCACAATCGTCCAATCCAGCAAGGTCCAGGTAGGGCCTCCAAAGCTAGTGGTGACAAGCTCCCAATCTGGATAACTGTGTATAGAGACCATCTCAGCAGCTAGTAAAGAAATCCTGATTAACCACTTGCTGACCGTATAACCTAGATATAGCCGGCACGGCTGCACCAGATCACATACCCAGTACGTAATCTGACACTTCCGGGTAGGGGGCGTGTGTAAGCTGCCGCCGTGCTATGAATTAAACACAGCAGATGTTGATCAGTGGGTGCCAGCCAATGGATTACCGCCAGCACCTGGTGATCATCATGAGTTCGCACAGGACAAGGGGGCTCTGCCAATGTAAACAAGGCAGAGCTCTGTCCCGTCATCGAGGAAGTGATTGATTTTCTTTCCCTGCAAAGCAGGGAAGAAAATCTATTAGTTCTCCTAGTGAAAGCACCACACAAAGTAGACAAACACTGGCTAGGCAAAAATCTTACCCTTTGATTGCCCCAGCCTAGATGTCTAACCCCTTCCCAGCCATTAGTACAGTGACAGTGCATATTTTTAGCACTGATCACTGTATTAGTGTCAATGTTTCCCACAAAGTATCAAAAGTGTCAGTGTCCGAACATCCGCTGCAATTTTGCAGTCCTGCTATAAGTGGCTGATCGCCACCATTACTAGTAAAAAAAATAAAATAAAAATTCCAGTATATGGCCCATAGATTGTAGACGCTATAACTTTTGCGCAAACCACCCAATATATATACTCCTCTTCGGATTTTTGTTTTTACCAAAAATATGTAGCAGAATACATTCTGGCCTACATTGATGAAGAAATTAGATTTTTTACATTTTTTTTTTTATTGGGCATGTTTTATCGCAGAAAGTAAAAAATGTTGTTTTTTTTTTTAAAATTGTCGGCCATTTTTGTTTATAGTGCAAAAAAAAAATACCCAGTGGTGATCAAATACCACCAAAAGAAAGCTCTATTTGTGGAAAAAAAGGACATCAATTTTATTTGGGTAAAGTGTTGAAGCAAACGCGTGATTGCCAGTTAAATTAACGCAGTGCCGTTTAGCAAAAAATGGCCTGGTCATGAAGGTGGGTAAATCTTATGGAGGTCAAGTGGCTAAAGAAAAGGCACCCTTGAATAAAAAAAAAATTGCTAGCAAAAAGAAAAGTTAAACTCTTCTCAGCAGAACAAGCGTCCATTCTCCTAGGACACTAGAAAAAAATCTGAGGAATGCTGGGAAGAGGAGGGATAATACCAGGCTGGTCATTGTTTTTGTTTTTGTCCTAATCCTCCTGCAGGCAAGCAGTATAACCCAAATGTTTCTGAATATCTGTGTCCCTCAATGAATAAGAAATAAGATTATAAATGATTAATACTTACAGAGGACTCAGGATCTGAAAGCTCATCCAGTAGCTTTCTGGCATCGACAACTGCTTGATATAATCTCAGATTGGTCCCATCAGAGGCAACAAAGCAGGCACTGGCAGAGTTACAGTATGTGCCTAAAAAACAAAAACACAAGAAATAATGCAAACGTCTGAGTGATAGAAATTGACTATGGGAATTAGTCAATTAGGCAAACAACTCTTAACATGCTGCGATTTCAAAGATCTGGCTGTATACAGACTGTTCAAGTGTTGGATATTAATTTGATATTAATAATGCTGAAAGGGTATGATTTCTATGCTAAATTTTAAAACAGTCTAAATATAGCCTATTAAAGTGTATATAAAAGCATAATAACGTAATTATTATATGGATACAGTACTAACAAAACTAATAATGTTAATAGAGTAATCTTTCTGTTAAATGTGTAAGCAATGCCACATTTTAAAAGTTTCTAAGAGAAATATGGGAATTGGGTTTTTGTAGAATCATACTTACCTAGCTGGATGCAGCATTGTTCCGATGCTGCATCTGTCCCCCGATGCCTCTAACACGGAGAACAGAGCAATCAAACACCGCCGATCGCTCAATTCTCAGAGCTTTCTGAGCAGAGAGCTGGTGACAGTCAACAGCTTTCTGCTCTGCTCCCCTCCTTGCCCACTGGAGCACTATGCTGTGGAAGTGGCCGGCTCAGACTTTCAGCGGCTGTCTGCTGAAAATGAGTCACAGGAGTGCAGAACGAACTGCACTCCTGTGATCCACAGCCAAACGAGCTTTGGCTGTATTGTTTAACTAAAGCTCAATTTTTTTTTATTTTGTTAGTGTATGGAATGGGGAAAGGCTAGATCACCCATCAGGTTTTTATTGCTGTATGTATCCTCAGTGGATGGATTTACTTTATTTGTCCCGGTGATTGTTGTCACTGTGACAAAAAGGCAGGCAGCCCATGGATGTGTGAGATTTTTATTTAGTTTTTGTTCAACCAGAGGATTGAACAAAAAAAACAAAAAAACACAAACTTGATTCCCCCATCCACACACTCAATGTGGATGGGGGAATACTCCCTGCTGAGCTATAGTATTCTGACAGCAGCATAGGTCACACTAATCAGTGTTTGGGCAGGTTGGCCGGGTTCTGAATGTGAGCAGTAGTGAGTGCCTTTGGAGCTCCTGCTCTGCGCTTCTGATTAACGATTTGCCAGCAGCACCTGTAAGTCTACCCGCTGCAGGCTCTGCTTTTTGGCTGTGAGCTTGCTTTAGGTCCAAGGTCTATTCTGAGCTGTCCAGCGCTTCTACTCTCTGTGCGGGTGTCTTGTCCTAAAGAAAACCTATGGGATATGACCAGATGCAATTGTAATAAAGAGGATCCGGTTGTTATGCATTGCAAAGCTCAGGCACAGGATGGTGCTGCTGACCCTTCAGCCCCCACTGCTAAATGACAGCAGGGGGATACACAAAAGGAGGTGGCTGCAAAGTTGGAGCACTTTACTGGCACCTTTGCAAAGGACACTGAGTAAATAATTCAATTTTCAACCAACATTGAATTATTTGGCCTCAACACCAAACGATATGCCTGGCAGAAATCCAATACAGCTCACCATCCAAATAACACTATTCCTACAGTAAAGCATGGAGGTGGCAATATCCTGTTATGGGGAGGTTTCTCTTCAGCAGGGACTGGAGCACTTGTCAGGATAGAAGGAAAATGGATGGGGCCCTCTGCCAGAAAGTTGTCAATGGAAAGATTTACCTTCCAACATGACAATGACCCAAAGAACACAGCAAAAATGTCCACACAGTGGTTAAAGGAGAAAAAGGTGAATATTCTTGCATAGCCTAGTCAGAGCCCAGACTTAAACCCCATTGAAAATATGTGGAATGACTTGAAGACTGCAGTCCACAAATGGTCACCATCAACTTTAACTGAACTTGAGCATTTCTGCAAAGAAGAGTGGGCAAATATTGAAAAGTCAAGATTTGTGAAGTTAGTAGAGACATATCCCAACAGACTAAGACCCCTTTCACACTGGGATGTTTTTCAGGCGCTTTTGGGCTAAAAATAGCACCTGTAAAGCGCCTCCCCCGCAGCCCCAGTGTGAAAGCCCGAGTGCTTTCACACTGGGGCAGTGCGCTTGCAGGACGTTAAGAAAAGTCCTGCAAGTAGCATCTTTCGGGCGGTACAGTAGCCCCTGCCATTGGAATCAATGGGCACTGCTGCCGAAGCGACTGCAAAGAGCTTCAACAGCAGCGCTTTCCGGGGGGTGCTTTTAACCCTTTATTCGGCCACTAGTGGGGGCTAAAAGCTCCCCACTAGCGGCCGAAAAAGTGCCGCTATTACAGCGGTAACACCCCCCGCCCTAGTGTGAAAGTGCACTAAAGGCAGTAATTAAAGCAAAAGTGGTTCAACAAAATACGGTCATAAGAGAGATGATCCTTTTTCCAACTCAGTGATTTTTTTTTTTCCTGACATAGTTACATAGTAGGTGAGGTTGAAAAAAGTCCATCAAGTCCAAACTATGTGTGTGATTATATGTCAGTATTACATTGTATATCCCTGTATGTTGCGGTCGTTCAGGTGCTTATCTAATAGTTTCTTGAAATTATCAATGCCCCCTGCTGAGACCACCGCCTATGCAAGGGAATTCCACATCCTTGCCACTCTTACAGTAAAGAACCCTCTACGTAGTTTAAGGTTAAACCTCTTTTCTTCTAATTTTAATGAGTGGCCACGAGTCTTGTTGAACTCCCTTCTGCGAAAAAGTTTTATCCCTATTGTGGGGTTACCAGTATGGTATTTGTAATCATATCTCCTCTCAAGTGTCTCTTCTCCAGAGAGAATAAGTTCAGTGCTCACAACCTTTCCTCATAACTAATATCTTCCAGACCCTTTATTAGCTTTGTTGCCCTTCTTTGTACTCGCTCCATTTCCAGTACATCCTTCCTGAGGACTGGTGCCCAGAACTAGACAGCATACTCTAGGTGTGGCCGGACCAGAGTCTTGTAGAGCGGGAGAATTATCGTTTTCTGGAATTAATCCCCTTTTTAATGCATGCCAATATTCTGTTTGCTTTGTTAGCAGCAGCTTGGCATTGCATGCCATTGCTGAGCCTATCATCTACTAGGACCCCCAGGTCCTTTTCCATCCTAGATTCCCCCAGAGGTTCTCCCCCCAGTGTATAGATTGCATTCATATTTTTGCCACCCAAATGCATTATTTTACATTTATCTACATCGAACCTCATTTGCCATGTAGTTGCCCACCCCATTAATTTGTTCAGATCTTTTTGCAAGGTTTCCACATCCTGCGGAAAAGTTACTGCCCTGCTTATCTTAGATCGTCTGCAAATACAGATATTGAACAGTTTACCCCATCCTCCAGGTCGTTTATGAACAAATTAAATAGGATTGGTCCCAGCACAGAACCCTGGGGGACCCCACTACCCACCCCTGACCACTTTGAGTACTCCTCATTTATCAACACTCTCTGAACTCGCTCTTGTAGCCAGTTTTCAATCCATGTACTCACCCTATGGTCCATGCCAACGGACCTTATTTTGTACAGTAAATGTTTATGGGGAACTGTGTCAAATGCTTTTGCAAAATCCAGATACACCACGTCTACGGGCCTTCCTTTATCTAGATGGCAACTCACCTCCTCATAGAAGGTTAATAGATTGGTTTGGCAAGAACAATTCTTCAGGAATACATGCTGATTACTGCTAATGATACCGTTCTCATTACTAAAATCTTGTATATAGTCCCTTATCATCCCCTCCAAGAGTTTACATACTATTGAAGTTAGGCTAACTGGTCTAATTCCCAGGGATGTATTTTGGGCCCCCTTTTAAATATTGGTGCTACATTGGCTTTTCTCCAATCAGCTGGTACCATTCGAGTCAGTAGACTGTCAATAAAAATTAGGAACAATGGTCTGGCAATTACTTGACTGAGTTCCCCAAGTACCCTCGGGTGCAAGCCATCTGGTCCTGGTGATTTATTAATGTTAAGTTTCTCAAGTCTAATTTTAATTCTGTCCTCTGTTAACCATGGAGGTGCTTCCTGTGATGTGTCATGAGGATTAACTCTGCAGTTTTGGTTACTGAAGCCCCCCGATTCCCTCGTGAAGACTGAGGAGAAGAATAAATTCAATACCTACGCCATCTCCCCATCCTTTGTAACCAGATGTCCTTCCTCATTCTTTATGGGGCCAATATGGTCTGTCCTCCCTTTTTTTACTGTTTACAGTAAATCTTGTGATTTTTTTGCTCTCCTCAGCTATGTGTCTTTCATGTTCTATCTTAGCCGTCCTTATCGCACCCTTACATTTCTTGTTGCATTCTTTATAAAGTCTGAATGCTGATGATGATCCCTCAACCTTGTATTTTTTTAAGGCCTTCTCCTTTGCTTTTATATACATTTTTACATTGGAGCTAAGCCATCCAGTACTTTTGTTCACTCTTTTAAATTTATTACCCAATGGTATGCATTGACTAATGCCCTTATTTAATAATGCTCTTAAAGCAAACCCATCTCTCCTCCGTGTTCTTTATTCCTAAGATTTTATCCCAATTTATGCCTTCTAGCAAGTTTTCGTAGTTTAGGGAAGTTGGCTCTTTTGAAATTCAGTGTCTTTGTATTCCCCTTATGTTTCCTATTTGCGCGATTTATACTGAAGCCAATTGACCTGTGAACGCTGTTACCTAAATCGTCCCATATTTCCACATCTGTGATCAGGTCTGTATTGTTGGTAATCAGTAGATCCAGTACCGCTTTATTTCTAGTTGGTGCGTCTACCATCTGACCCATAAAATTGTCCTGCAAGACATTTAGGAACTGGCGAGCCTTGATGAATGCGCGGTTCCCTCCGCCCAGTCTATGTCTGGATAGTTAAAATCCCCCATTGTAACACTTCCCGTCCTTGCTGCTAATCCAAATTGTGATAGGAGATCTGTCTCCCCTTCCTCCCTTAGGTTCCTCCCTATAGCATACTCCCAGTATTATTTTCCCCTTAGCTTCATCCCTTTGGAGCTCTACCCATAAGGATTCCACCTCCTTCCTAGCTCCCTTAGTGATGTAATTTCTCACATTCACTTTACACACACACACACACACATATTTTATATATATTATATATATATATATATATATATATATATATATATATATATATATATATATATATATATATATTCTTGATATATAGGCATACCCCTCCCCCATTTTTACCCACTCTATCCTTGCGATAAAGGGTATACCCTTGAATGTTTGCCAGCCAATCATGAGAGCTGTTGAACCAGGTCTCTGAAATTCCCACAGAATCCAAACCCTCCTCGTACAACAGTATCTCTAGTTCACCCATCATGTCCGCCGCTCCTGGCATTGGCGAACATGCCACGTAGTTTAGACTGGTCGCATATTATCCTCTTATTGGGTGTTCCGAGATTGCAACTAGGACTCACTACTATACTTACCTTGGGTTTATGTGCTTTGGTCAACCTACCACTAATGCCCTCAATACTACCCTCTGGAATATGTTCCGCGCTGACTATCTCTACCTCTAGACCCCCCCCCCCACCCCCATGGCCTAGTTTAAAAACCCCTCTAACTTTTTGGCCATCTTTGTTCCCATCTGATCTGCACCCTCCTCATTTAGGTGCAGTCCGTCCCTTCTATAGTACCGGATATCGACTGAGAAGTCGGCCCAGTCCTCCAGCAACCCAAACCCCTCCTTACTACAACAGCTCTTCAGCCACTTGTTAACTTCCCCAATCATTTCCCCCTCTACCCTCCTGTCACCCATCTACTCTTTGCTAGTGCTTTCAAGTCTTTGTCTCCACCCGCCTCTGTGCTGGCCCCTGCCGTGTACGTTCCTGGCTCTCCATTAGTATGGAGAGACTTCTCAGTGCTGACAGTTGTTTCCCCAGATTCAGAACCGGGGCTTCCAGGGAAACAATGCGCTTACATTTTGCACAGCAGTATTCACCCTCGATCGGATGATCAAGGAACGCATACATGCCGCAAGATGTAAAACGAGTCGCCTCTCCACACCCGCCGGGCATCATACCTATTAAACTTAATGAGGATTATACCCTGTCCAAATTACCTAACAACTAGCTTCCTGTCACTAATACTCAACAAGACAAAACACAGGTACTCAACAAGACAATACACAGGTACTCACAGAACTACGACATGTTGGTGTTATATATTTCATTTGGTTGCAGTAGTAAATACAGCTGGCTAAAACAAAAACCAGGTCTCTACATTTCAGGCTGCAAAGCAACAAGTGTGATTATTTTAAAAGGAGGGTGATTCTTTTCTATACCCACTGTACAAAAATTTGGGTATACCAGAGAAGGCTGGGGGTGAAATCCAGTCCAATTTATTGAAGACTGGTTACTTAATTCATTTGGAAAGGACATTTTATCACCTTTATTTGTGGTAGACGGAGCTCATTGCGTTCCCTCTCACCCTCCATCTCATAGTAACAACCTACCCTGAGCTCTTCACCAGGCAAGGGATAAGAGAGATTAACCAACTGGTGGTTCGCAAATTTTAGTGTTTCCGGACATCTCTACTGATGTTCAGAAACAGCGGACAAAATTTCAAGATGTTAAAAATGTGTAAGTAATCTTCATTTATCATATGCTTTTTCCTGCAAAATTAAAGTGGAAGTCCAGTCAAAAATGTTTTTTTTTCCTATTAACCTCCCTGGCGGTATGATTATTTCGGATTTTAGGTGCTGAAAGCGGTACAATTATTTGGCATGGAAATTTGGCGTTTTATATTGTAGGTCTGTAAATCTTAACAATAACACACTTAAATCTGTCCAAACCAGAGTCTAGTAGATATCCCGGGTATGATAAAGTTTGAAACACAAAAACATAAATTATAATATAATAAATAAAAATAAATAATTAAAAAAAATTTAAAAAAATAGTAATAAAATAAATTTCCCCACAATTTACTATCGCTCAATTCTGCAAGTGTTCTAATTTACTATCGCTGTTTTCTAGCTGGTCTAAAGCCACTTTTGACGTAAAGGAACACTTTTTGGTTGCTATGGACAATCTCCAGTTTCCAGGCAGAAAGAACAGTGTATATCATGTAAAACTGCATGCAGGGCATGGGCCAGAGCACTGGGGACAAAAGGGATGTGAAATCATTTCATACAGTACTGTAATCTGTAAGATTACAGTACTGTATGTGTTATGATTTTGACAGTTTTTTTAATTTGCCGCCAGGCTCCGCCCCCGTGCGTCGCGCCGCTCGCAGGGAACGGAGCCTGGCACGGAGAGGCTTCGGAGGAGGACGGAGCCCTCGGACACTGCGGGGGACATCGCAGGATCCCAGGGACAAGGTAAGTAACGCCGCCCCAGGATCCTGCAATGCGATCCCGAGTGTGGCTCGGGGTTACCGCTAATGGTACTGAATTTTAACCCCGAGCCACACTCGGGAATACCGCCAGGGAGGCTACTAAAAGGATTTTTTCTTCATACTTACCTGTAAAATCCTTTTCTTGGAGTATATCACGAGACACAGAGCAACGATAATCATGACTATATGGGTTATATGCCACCTACTGATGGATGGGAACTGCCAGATAGTCAAGCAGGAAGTCCTCCCCTATATAACCCCTCCTACACAGGAAGGACCTCAGTTTTGTAGCAAAGCAATGAATATCCCAAAAAAGATGGGAGGGGCCTGTGTCCCATGATGTACTCCAAGAAAAGGATTTTACAGGCAAGAATGACGAAAAAAATCCTGTTTTCTTTATCATACATCACGGGACACAGAGCAACCATAATAATGACTATATGGGATGTCCTAAAGCAATGCACTTGAGGGGAGAGAGACACAATCACAGAAACTGCCACCTGAGGAGGACTTCTGCCGCCCAAAACATACTGTGGCCAAAGCAGTATCCTCCGTGGCTTTGATATCCATCTGGTAAAATTCTGTGAATGTATAAACAAAAGACCATGTAATGGCCTTAAAATCTGAAGCCACTGACTTCTGATGGCGGATGGCCCAAGATGCCCCCACACATCTGGTAGTGAGCGCTTTTACCAACAAAAAGGTGTGAGGGGTTGCTCTTTCTGCCAATAATTAACTGGCGAATCCAATGACAATAGTTAACTTGGATGCCTCCTGCCCACCCTGGGCTCTAATGACAGCACAAACCAGGATTCCTGACCTGCGCTGACAATTCAAGTAATTCTGACTGCCTGAAATACCTCCAGAGTATGCAGTGATCTTACTCCTGCCAACTGAGGATCAGAAAATAAGGCAAGACATTGGGGTTGATTTACTAAAGGGAAATCCACCTTGCACTACAAGTGCACTTCAAGTATACTTGGAAGTGCAGTCGCTTTAGATCTGAGGGAAAGCTCTGCTGATTTTATCATCCAATCATGTACAAGCAAATATGCTGTTTTTTATTTTCCTTGCATGTCCTCTTCAGATCTACAGCGACTGCACTTCCAAGTGCACTTGTAATGCAAAGTGGATTTGCCTTTAGTAAATAAACCCCATTGTCTTGATTTAAGTGAAAACTAGACACCACTCTAGGCAAAAAATGGATGAGGACAGCAACAATACTTTATCATGATGTGAGACCAAGAACGGCTCCTTGCATGAAAGAGCCGCCAACTCTGACACTCCACCTAGTGAAGTGATAGCCACAAAAGAAACCACCTTCCGAGATAAAGGATCAACAGAATCTCCCGACTGGTTCAAAAAGTAGCCTCTGCAAGGACAGACAAGATCAAATTCAAGTCCCAAGGACACAAGAGTGTTCTGACAGGCGGGACTGCCTACATTACCCGCTGTATGAAGTATGAATCGAGGAGCGAGAAATGGCCTCTGGAAAAAAATTGATATCTCCTTTCCCCTATCGATTGGGGAAAGAAAAAGAAAATCTCCCACTCGCATATTTCTGCGGGTGCCACTTCGTGGCTTCAACCCAGGAAAAAAAAAAAAATATTTCCAAGTCCTGTAATTGAAGTTCCCCAAAGCTTGCTTCCAGGGGCTCAACAGTGCTGAGATACAGAACTCAAGACCTTTAGGGTTGCACTAGTGGAAACTTTGCAACTTTGATGTGACTTTGAGTGCAGATTTGATCCAACTTTACACTCTCTGGATCAAAGTCGCATCAAAGTGTGTTTGATGCATGAACACGCACATAAAACTCATTTTAGTCCGGTTCACACTGGATAATGTGGGAAACCCTGCGATTCAGTGCTGGTTCCCGCATCGCAACTGAATCGCACATCTGTGAACCGCTGGGGGTTTAATGCAAAGTTATTGGCACCCCCAGATCGGTTTGAATATCGCAGTGTGAACTGTAAAATGGTGCAGGAATTGGATAGCATAGGTGTGAACATGCAAACTAATTCCAGTGTGGACCAAAAAAAGGATCCTGCACCATTTTGGTGCAAACGCGATGCGATTTCAGCCATAGAGTTTGTATGGATGAATTCGCATTGCACAGACATTGCATGTGAACTGCACAGCAATGCGGTGTGAATCACATGCGATGTCTGTGATCTCACAACTGTGAACCCAGCCTGAGTCGCACACAAATCTTTGATTTTTGTAAAGTGTATGTGTAGCCACTAAACACACTGCAATTCTCACACATTACCTTTACTCATTATACTCAGTCTCTGCTGCGTCTACCTTCTCCCTCTAAAGTTTGCCTTAAATTGTAGAAAAATATATTATATAATCAGGCCTGGGACAAGGAGGAAAAGGGTTGGACAGAAAAGGTATGAGCCCCAGGAGCAGAAGTATAATGTGTGAGGCAGTGTGTCCATCACAAGCGCAGTGACACAGCAGTGCTGCCAGTGTCCACTGGCTGCCAAAGTCTGCATTGATGATGCACAATACATACATATGGCAGACTTTTATCAATACAGCACCTTCCCCAGTGTCATAGGTGTTCCAAGTGCTGGGGCTCTTAGTGCTCCTGGAAGAAGCAGCAGTAATGTCAGGCAGAGTGATTTCTGAGCAACTGGTGAAAGTTAGTCCTGGCTCTACACGCAGGCGTGACATTAAAGGCTTTTTTTGTGTTTGTTTAACTAACAAACGTGTCACACTTGCTTGCTTTGTGCAGTGTTTTTGCACAGAGCAGCCCCGATCCTCCTCTTCCTAGGTCCCTCATCGGCGCTCTTGGTCCCTCACTCCTGCCAAGTGCCCCCAGAGCAAGCAGCTTGCAATGAGGGCACACATGCAGGCTTGTTCCTGAGCTGGTGCTTTGCGTATCTATTGACATACAGAGCCGCAGCTTGGCCCACGTCCCCTCTCTCATCATTGGCTGTGATTGACATTGCCAATGGCTCCCTCTGCTGTCTCAGCCAATGAGGAAGGAGAGTCTCTGGAGAGCCGAGGCTCTCATGCACCTTGTTGGATCAACATGGTGGCAATCTCGCAGCTCTACAAATACAGGGGATTGACAGAGTTAAAAGTCTATTAGTTGCAGTCTATTAGTACCTACTTTTTTCCTTTTTTTTTTTTGCCTAATAGATTTTTTGGGTTGAGGGGGCAGTGGCTGGGGGGGGGACTGCGATACTCTGCTTCATGGCTGTGGTGGGAACTCTACCTCCTGTTGTGCTTGGTGGGCACTACTGCCTACCAGTAGAGCTGCACGATTCTGGCCAAAATGAGAATCCCAATTTTTTTACTTAGCATAAAAAGTATACAATTCTCTCACAATTCTCGCGACGTAATTTTTCCCTCTCAAGTATCCCCCTATCCTCCTTTCAGGTGCCCCTACTTATCTCAGGTGTCCCCCCTTTTCCCGCTCTCTCTACTGTAGCTGGGCTCTGAGAGCTCTGAGAGGGCGGGATCAGAGGGGTGGGACTCTCCCTGTTCCGGACATATATAACTGGGCAGGATTGAATTCTAATTGTGATCCATTCAATCCTGGCCAACAGCAGCACAGCTAGCTATCAGAACAGGCTGCGTATGAAGGGGGTTCATTGTGAAGAATGCTGGGTTCTGTGAGGCGGTGTTCTGTCAGAATAGCTAACCCATCAGATTAGGTAATGGAAGTTCTGTCCTGTAAGCTGCACATGCGTCCACCGATACCAGGTTTGCTAATCTGACAGAACCCCAGCAGAAGAAGGTGGCGGAGGACATCATACTACACCCAGCTACGTATTGTATTTAAGAATAATTTTAGCAATAAAGTGAGCGTATATGAATAAATAAATGTTGACACCTGTGATGCTGTTTTGATGTTACATTTTGAAAGAAGCTGGATGCCAGCAGTATGAAGGTGGCGGAGACCATGTTGGTACACCCCGAACTGCTCAGTGCTAAACCTTTAGGGACTTGGGAGGTTATACAGCGTGTCACATGATATAAAGCCTCAACTAAACCCACAATTCTCTTAGATTGTAAGCTCTAAGGAGCAGGGCCCTCTGATTCCTACTGTATCAAATTGTATTGTATTTGTACTGTTTACCCTCAAGTTGTAAAGCGCTACGTAAACTGTTGGCGCTATATAAATACTGTATAATAATAATAATAATAATAATAATAATATCAGAGGATCTGCAGACAACAGAACAACATGGTACAGAGGTATGATCTATGCTGGGACTGACCATTCTATTTAGGTCTAATGAAAAGAAAGTTAGAGTTCAGCTTTAAGTACTGCAGAGTCTGTAGTCTTCAATCATGGATAGACTTGCAGTGAGATGAGATGAGCAATGTGCTACTTTGTGCAATAATACAATGCAGGAATCAGAGCCTACATATACACAATGAGGTAATAAAAAAAGACAACATTTCCCTTTTCCCAAGTATCACAAATTCAGGGAATATTAAAAGGCGAAGTAGGGTCAAAGCTCTTTTAGCCCTACTAATCCTGTGGGTCTCAGAAGTGCACTTAAATCTGCACTCCTGTTACCCTGTGAGGTCGCCTCTAGACTCTGAGGGATCCTGACTTTAATGTCAGGATCAAGCCAGATGCCTGACCGCACACTGCTGAGAGGCTGAGCCAGCTGCTCCCGCCCCCCTCCACAGACCGGCACTATAGTGAGCTCTGGAGGGGAGAGCAGAGAGCCACTGACTTGACAGTCACCAGCCCTCTGCTCAATGAAGACTGAGTACCGAGCGAACATCGGTCTTTAATCCCTCAGTTCTCGATCTTAGAAGCGGTAGGGGACAGATGCATCGGACCAATGCTGCATTCACCTAGGTGAGTTTGATTGATTTTTTTGGGGGGGTTTGTTTCCCATACTCCTCTATTAAATGGCCATTTAAAATAACAAAATAAAAGTGCTGCTAGTTTTAGACACTTACCGAGACAATAACTTGGAATAAGCGTTGGAAGCCAGGCTACATTGCAGAAGGCAGAAGTGCGAAGAGAATTTATACGTGCTAGTTCAGAGACTCCTCCACTGTATGATAAGGGTCCAATTGGATCAACACGCCATAATATTAGTTCACTATAAATTGCATTTGGGTCATGGAATGTCTGAGTTGCAGCATTTCTAAAAGGCTGCCTAGGGAAACCTTTGACATTCTTAATGGGATCTGTTACTTTACTACTTCTATCCACATCCCAGGGATTGAATTCAGAGTCTGGTGTCACCAACACATTGTGATGTGAAGATGTTAAAAGCAAGGGCAGCACAGAATGACAAGCCAAGTCATTGAGATGAAATCTGTGGCCGCAATATCGAAACTTGTGTGACACAGTGAGTACTGAAGAAAAAGCCGATTTATCAGCAAAGGTAACTGCCCACTGATTCAACGAGCCATCAATATGCTTGGAGACCATCATAACAGTTGAAGCCATCACACTGACATTTGGAAGCGTTTTGGATGTATTTAAACTTAGGTCACTTGCTGTCATTTTCTGCTGCAGTAGAGTGGAAGCAGCTTCCCTAGCAGAGGTAGTACAAGCATACATCATAATATTTTTGCTAAGAGAGCTGGCATCTCCTGATGGAAAAGCAACAGGAATCCGTGAAGAAAAGGAAACCTGGAAAAAAAAAAAACACGTTAAAATACATATATAAAAAGCTTATTGTCTTTAATGGCATATGACTGAAAAATAATATGGTAAAGATTATGATGTTGAGCAATTAACTAAGCAATGTTTTCATACACTGATTTAAGAGAAATATAAACCTAGGTGGGAATATTAAAAATGTGAAAATAATCCTATAACGTATATAATGCCTCTATATTTAATATCCCTGTGAAAAAGGAGTCTCATACTAAAGGTGCCAAATTGTAACAAATGGCTAAGTGACCATAAACAAAATAAATAATAACAGATAAATGCATCAAAAGTGAAAATTTCCCATACGTGAAATTGGTGTGATCTACTCTAGCTTATGCTAGCTAAAACAAACATAAATTAATGCGGTTCTACTGATGATTTTTTGCTTTATACGAGCTACCAATGTGTGAGTACCGCTCTGTCATCTTTCTCAAATAAAACTTTTTAAATGGTTTTACGCTATGGGCATCCCTTCTCTTTTATGTTTAATGCCAAACCGATCCTGAGATTGCCAGTGACTGCTGCACAGTTGCACAGACTGTGACTGCCTGTTACCCCTGCAGGAGTGAATAAAGCTGGTGAGTCTCTGAACAATAAGAGCACGTGATGTAACAACACTGTCACCAAAGAAGTTAAACATTAGAGGATGGCACTGAACACACTTGTTTATTGAAATATCTAATTGTCCACAATATCCATAAGGACTATTCAGATTCACTATTAAGCACAAGTCACTAATTTTTCACAAGTGCGCGTTATAAGGAACTTTCTGCAACACCATTGTCTATTTCAGCTGAAGTATTAACCTGGTTTTGCTTTCCATCCCCCCCACCCCCATCTCCGTATGCATTAATTTATGTTTGTTTTAGCTAGCATAAGCTAGAGTGGATCACACCAATTTCACGTATGTGAAATTTTCACTTTTGATGCATTTATCTGTTATTATTTATTTTGTTTATGGTCACTTAGCCATTTGTTACAACTTGGCACCTTTAGTATGAGACTCCTTTTTCACAGGGATATTAAATATAGAGGCATTATATACGTTATAGGATTATTTTCACATTTTTAATATTCCCACCTAGGTTCTTAATTAGAACAGCGCCACACCCACACTCTATATTTCTCTTACACCCAGCTTTTTCCACCTAGATGGCGATTGCATCTGTGGAAGCAGCAGTTCTTAACCCTTATTTATTTCTGTTGCGCAGGTTTTTCATTGTTTTTCCATACACTGATTTGCCATGATGATGTGCATTGCCTAATAAGAACTAATGCTAATCTGAAGGACTTGTATTAACAAACTCTGCTTTAATGCTTTAAGGGCCCATTCACACCTATGCTTCAGCAATTCAGCTGAATTGTATTTCTGGCTTTCGTTATAAAGTGCCATCATACTATTCCATATACCGCACAATGCTAGAGGACTGAAATAGTATCTGACAGTTTATCAGAGATTAGAACGCCACATATTTATTTCAAAAATTAAAAAAACAATGACAAGCAAGACTTATGACAGAAGAGACCATAATGGGCACTTCTGCCATAAATGCTTCCTCTTGCCTGACAGTGGTATGTGCACTGAGCTGCGCATGCCAGAAATCTATGCACCTATATAAAGCTTGCAGCAGCAGCAGAAGACATCCAGTAGTCCTGCTGCAGCAGGAATAATACAAAAGGCAAAAAGGCCTGGAATCTTCCTATTGGGAATTTACTGTGATAAAAGTTACATTTGTCCACAACAGCTAACAGACATCTCCCCACTTTGGAAAGTCCCTTAATGTTGAAGGGGGCTTTAACTGTGGGTTTGGTGGATTTGGAAGTCCAGGGTTTTCAGGCAGGCTGGGAGCTTGGCTTTGAGAGTTGTGGCTTGGGAGTAATGGAAAACTCTTCTTGGCCTCTGAGGAGAAGTGAGCCTTACCAGAATGGAAGATGAGATAAGGGGACCTCCAACGACTCATCAAAGCTATAATTAAGGGATGAACTGCTATATGCAAATACTTTCTGATGGCATTAGCCCAATCAGCTAGTGTTCAGCAGACTAAGGTCATGGCCAAGAGAGTTTGCAGTGCAGGAACTCTGAGCATATGTTCTAAAAAAGGCTCCTAACTGCTTGTCAATTGCTTGTCCTTAAAAACAGATGCAACTGCCAAAGGGATAGCAAAGTTTTGTTATGGCAGAATACTGCTGAACCCAGTGAGGGGGCAGTCCACTTTTTAAACAAAGACCTCCTCAAGCAGATAAAAGTCCATATAGCCATTTGGGAAAGAAAAACAGCTTGTCGTGGTTCTTCCAGTCCCCATAAAGCATGACAGCACAGAAAAATTCTTGGTGATCTTAGGAACCCTAAAGGAGCCTTAACTGGGGACAGCTCTGGAAGAAGCTAAACGGCTGAAGGGTGGTGTGTACAGCATTAATAAGACCCAAAGCAGTCTGAAGCCTTCAATTCCTCAGGTAAAGGATCGTCGACCAAGGACTTGAGACTCAGCATTAGACAAAACCGCAGCAACTGAAGGCTCAAAGGCCACTGAAATGGACTATGAACAGATCAGAGAAGGATTCTGCAGGAGAAGTTGTGAAAGCACGCTTTGTCCTCAGCAGTCAGAGCCCACCTTAAAATGTGATTTTTGATTGCATGACTGCAGGGAAATCTTCCCAGAGTAGAGCCAATGAGGTGGCCACATTCGATAAAGCCAGTAAAGATTTAAAAGACAGCAAGGACTCTAGCAGAGGTCAGACAGCACTGTAACCATTCGTGTAGCGTGAACTGCAGACAACTGGGCCTGGTCCCCAAATGTCTCCGATCTAACATGTTGTACTGCAAGGTGGGAACAACATAACTCTGCTTCCAAGACAAGGCCTCAAATACTCACAAATCTGGCTGAGGAGTACCAGGGAAAGGTCAGGTGGCTGAGGAAGAGATCCAAGTGCCACTTGCAGGCAGTAATGGCATCAGGAAGGTTCTTCCTCAACACTGATTGGCAGGAAAGAGTGTGGACTGCACTGCGACAGGCCAAGCACATGAGATTAGTGCTCAATTCCTCAGCATTAACTCCTTTTCATGATAAAACTGGTGGAAGTGGGAATTTCAAAAACAGCGCCCAATGGTCCCAATCATGAGGGAGACCCAGGTGTTTGGCCCACACAGCCTACATAAGAAGTGAGTTTTCAAAGACTGTGTCACACCTGAGGTTGTGCCATGGCTCTGGACCTTGAGGGCGCTCCACGGCTAACTTGCACAATACAATCAGGTTTGGAAAGCCCCATGAAGCAGAGCCCAACAGTATAAGACTTCTTGGGTGGGTTCAATGCAAGAGAAAGAAAATCTTGTATTGATCAAAATCTCTTTCCTTCGAAAAGCAATGTACTAGTTATTAACTCTAGTGTTAAATAAAATGCTGCATAGTGCTAAATAACCACATCCCTTACAGCCCGATACAGAATTTTCACCAGTGATACCACACTAGCCAAAATCTGAACTTTATTATAGGCAGTCCCCGAGTTACGAACGACTCCTACTTACGAACGGCCTCCAATGCCGGCTACTTGTGCTCCATTCTGGTCCTGGATACCTCCGGACACATCCCATACTGCAGTACTACACGTACTGCATGGCCAGAAGAGCCCCAGATAACATAACAAGCCCCTGGAACATCCCACATCCATGCACAGGCAGACGTTACACTTAGGAATGCAGTGTGCCGATCGGAAGTTACACTTACAAATGCAGTGTACAAACAACTTCGACTTGCGAACAAACCTACAGTCCTTATTGTGTTCGGAACTCGGGGACTTCCTATACTTGACTCTACTATGTAGGCTTTGTCAATTTTTTTTTCTAAATGGCTGGCACCAAAAGAGTTACAAAATGTATTTTTAAATAGCAAAGTCCATGTTGATTTGTTATTCTTCCAAGCTGTGCACAGCAGCATGTAAATGCCAGGAGGCCCTTAAGCCAAATCTGTTTCCTTCTCTCTGTGTATAAAACACCCCCGACCCCATTACTCTGCAGTAAGAAAACATAAGCATTAGAACAGCCTCAAAAGTACAAGTGAGTGAAGCTGCATTGCTGATGGCTGCACACAGAAAAGAAAGCAGAAAGGGCACAGTCGAGTACTTACATCCGATACCAATATACAGTATGCCTTTGTAAACACCACAGGACAAATGCAGTCCAAACAAAGATTTCAGCAAAATTTTTGCAGCAGGGAGAACACTAACAGTGGTAAGTTCACCACACGCATCACAATCTAACTGAGCTGGTAGATCTCCTTTAAATCTACCAACAGCTATGAAGTGCAAAAGCCTGCCTGACTGGATACAGATCGATTGTTTAATTTAGGTAGGTGCTCATTTTAGTTTTGGTAAATCTAAAGTTGATTGTACAATATAGTCAGACTGCAACATGTACAGTAAACCTTAGACTAAGGGCTCTTTCACACGGGGCGGATCAGTGATGATCCGCCCTGTGAACATCCGCTTGCTCAGCGGGGATCAGCGGAGCAGAAAGATGACAGGTCCATCTCTGCACACTGTGCAGCTACGGACCTGTCAGAGCGCCGCTCTCCCCTATGGGGGATCGGATGATGACGGACCGTAGTGTCCGTCGTCACCCGATCCGATCACGGATGGAAAAGTAGGTTTTTCCTCCGTTACACTTTTCGGATCGGAGCGGACATGTCACCGCTGACATCCGACGCTCCATAGGGATACATGTATGTCCATTTTTCATCCGTAAACGGAAGGATGAAAAACGGACATACGGATCCCTCGTGTGAAAGAGGCCTTACTGTGGACTCCAAGTAGATAAGGTAAAAAGTACACAAGTTATGAAAAGCACAGGAACAGAAGCATCCATGTCTCATTACAGTTTATAAATGTGAATGCATTGGTGCATAAATGAATTGCGGTGGTGAGTGCAGTGGGTTGCAACGTAAACTACCACATTGAAACGGTGCTGCAGTCAAAAGAACTGAATGAAATGTCACTTGACATTTTATTACCTTCTCAAAAAAGACAAAAACAAATAAACCACTGCACGCTAGTAACCACTTGCTCAGTGAGAACTGATATAGAACACTAAGCTCCCCCATGCATGTCATTCATAAAAATATGCTGTATAATAGCTTATTTCAGAGCGCTGTTTGGCACTCAGCTCACTGCCTGCTGGTCTCCTCGCCCGATGTGATAGCTGCTGGGAAACCCCCACTGACGTCAGCTGAAATGAGTAGAGGAGGGGAGGAGACCGGCGAGCAGTCAGCTGAGCGCCGTATGGCGCTCTGAAGTAAGCTATTATACCACCCTAGCGAAGCATCCAGTGTCTTTGCTTCACTTCCGTTTTCAAGCTGTGGAACGCGAACCGTCCCGGCTTCCTGTATCTTTTCAAGGCTTATATATATTTGAACTAAATGTGAGAACGTTTCCACTTTTATGCAACTATAAATGTAATTTTTAAACGTTATCACGATATGGAGATGTCTCTATTCTATATGTGAGAGATGCGGACGGAGATCTAAAGGAGAAATATATACCTTATACAGCAAGCACGGAAACATACAGCTGACACAGCGGAAAAGATCTCATTATTGCTGCACAGTGGCAGATACTGTGAAAGCGAGATACCCCTGCGCTGAGGTGAGTGGTTCGGGTGAGTGCAATACCTATAGGGGATCTACAAGAAGCACGCATTTGAAGAGCACCTGTCACTTTTTTCAGTTTCAATTTTAAACGTTTAATGTTTTCTACTTTGAATTGAATTAGATAGATAGAGATATATATATATATATATATATATATATATATCTCTATCTATCTATTTGCATGCCATGCAGTTGATGCATATGAGCATCACCAAGGCACGATTTAAAGAGCACTAGTCACTTTAAGTAGCGGTTTATTTATGTATTCTCAGTAAATGAGAATACATAAATATTATGTGTAACATATATTCCTTTTTGCATGAAATTGATGTATATGAGCAGCACTGAGGTACAATTTTGAAGAGCACTTGTCATTTTAGTAGGGGTTCATTATTTACATTAACATGAACTAAAATTAAAGTAATACTAAAGTCTCTTTTTTTTTTTTCTTTAAAAATAACAAACATGTTATACTTACCTCCTCTGTGCAGTGGTTTTGCACAAAGCAGCCCAGATCCTCCTCTTCCCGGGTCCCTCGCTGGTGTTCCTGGTCCCACCCTCCTGCCGAATGCCCCCATAGCAAGCAGCTTTCTATGGGGGCACCCAACCTGAGCCGCAGCTCGGAGTATCTATTCAGACACGGAACCACAGTTTGGCCCCACCCCCTCTCTCTCCTCATTGGCTAACTGACTTTATGATTGCCAGCTGTGGGAGCCAATGGCACTGCTGCTGTATCTCAGCTAATCAGGAGGAAGTCCCAGACTGCCGAGGCACTTGTGCAACATCGCTGGATGGAGATGGGCTCAGGTAAGCATTAGGAGGGCTGCTGCACACACAAGATAAAAAAACTTTCTGACTTTACAACCACTTTAAAGTTAAAGCTGTATTTAAAGTTGTAGGCTTCAGAGCTGGGTTGGTTCCTTTGGAATAAATGAACGCCCAAATGCTTGATGTGCCTAAAGACATTTCCAAAACAAGGCTTTAGGTGCATTTATTAAACTGCATTTTCCTGACAGACTCCATGGCAGCCTACGTGTGGGTTAACCCCGCCTCCTCTCCAATGCTATAGGGCCCCATTCCCATAAATGAGCACTCACCACTAGCTGCTGCGTTCCTTTTTTGTCCTCCTCCAATGGACCTACATATGATGTTCGCGTCCGATCGGATGGATCCGAGATGGTGGCATACCTCATGCGGTGCAGCTCAGGGCCCAGCCACGGGCGGGCGAGTAGCGTTAAGAGGCTGAAGTAATACCCCTGTGGTGGAGGGATGGTCGCCTCTGTATGCCGGATGGATGGACGCATCAACGACTGGCAAGGTCTGCAACGGTGTCCGTTTTTCTCCATGGCAGTTGTTATCTGTGTATTCTGTCTTCCCCTCAAAGAGCTTTCCAAATTGTTTAGAGGCTTATTTTGGGCGTTTTCCGGCCGTTTTATCCCTCATGGCGGCTGGAGCGCTTGTGTGTTCCAGCTCGTCTCGGCACTTCCGGGTGCGGCCGTCCTCGCGCATGCGCAGTAGCCTCCTTGGGACCGAGGCTTCGCTCGCGCGTGCGCAGAGCGGTGGATCGCTCAGCGGCCGCACATGCACAGTACGGTCAACGCCCCATGGTGCAGGAGCGAGGTGGGGGCGATGACGTCACGGGCAGGGGTTTAAATTCCGCTCCTAGCTCCTGCATAATGGGAATTCCCCAGCGAGTGGGAGCGGAGCGGTTTTCCCAAACCTAGCCCTGGTCTAGCTCAGGTGAGTGCCTGCCTTACTATGCCAGGCAATATGCATTGATTTTAAAAAAATATATATAATAAAATATATATAATTATATAAAAAATATATAATAAAACATAAATTGATTTATAAATAATATTAATATATGTATATTATTTGGCATATTATATATATATATATATATATATATATATATATATATATATATATATATATATATATATATATATATATTTATTTATTTTGGGGGCAAGATTATTTTATAATTCCCCTCACTGGTGCCTTGGCTTTTTCAGGGCATTTTTGGTCTGCAGACCACCCGTACTGTGTCGCTCTTCGTCCAGAAATCATGGACAAGTCACCGCCTTTAAGTGGCCAGCCCTCACGCACAAGGTATGTGCTTGTGAGGGGAGGGGTTGAGGTTCAGTCGCAAATGCTTGCGTTTTCTGATGTCATGTCTCGCCTTCCCCCTCCCCCTTTTTGTTTTCTTTTTCCAGCCCTTCTAGATCGGAGCCCCAGATCATGGTCCAGAATGACAGAGGCCTTGCCAGGCCACAATACCACTCATCTTCAAGATCCAGATGAGACTCTCCGTCTGGAAGCCACCACCAGAGGTGTCCTCCAGACACCGCTCCCACCGCCATGACAGCCGCTCTGATCGGAGAGCCTGCTGAGAATGTGGAACACAAGTTTCGGAAGGCAAGTCACTGTGTGACCGTTGCTATGCCCGTGCGGTTAGGGAAAAAGAGACGGAAACCAGCGTTTGGAGTCTCTCGTAAAACGTGTGGTGCAACAATCCCTGAAAGAGATGGAGACACCCCACATGTTGAGCCAGTCTACTACTTTATCTGGTCCTCCGGCTGACGAGGCCCGTGATGGTCCGGGCACTTCCCAGCCTTACGTTGCCTCTCTTGACTCTTCGGATGATGAACCTCAGGAAGAAGAGGACATTGGAGGCTTTGACTTCAGTATGGTCTCGCCATTAATAAAGGCAATTAAGGAGGCCCTTAAGTGGGAAGACTCCTCCACCCCCCCCAGCCAAACAGAAAAAGTTCTTTAAACATCTGGGGAAGGAACGCTCAAATTTTCCGCTCCTTTCTGAACTAAAAGACATCATAGATGAAGATTGGAGTAAGACGGACAAGAAGTCCTCCATGTCAAATAAAACCTCCAGATTATATCCCTTCAAGTCAGAAGAGGTGAAGTATCTGGAAAATGCTCCCCTTGTGGACACAGCCTTAATGCGTCTGGCCAAACATGTTACTCTCCCTTTGGAAGATGCGGTGTCCTTCAAGGATGGTCTTGAAAGAAGGATAGACCAGGATTTGAAGAAAATTCACGGGCTGGCCGGCACGGCCTGTAAACCGGCCCTGGCACTAGCAGCCATGTCGAAGGCCATGGAGGCCTGGACGGAGCATGTAGATTCCTTCTTTAAGGGTGTTTCGGAGGAGCTGGCCGGAAGATCAGCAGCTGCAGAACTGAAATTAGCGGAAGTCTCCCTGGGGGAGGCATCCATCGATTTGATCCGCCTATTGGCGTGAATTATGTTGTCGTCGGTCACGGCCAAACAAGCTTTATGGTTGCGTCCTTGGCTCGCTGACCCGGTCTCCAAGCAAGCCTGGTGTAAAATCCCCTTTGAGGGATCTTCACTGTTCGGCAACAAGTTAGATGATGCCATAATGCGGGCCACGGGTGGTAAGTCAGGCTTCCTCCCCCAGGACAGGAGTCTACTTGGACGGAAGAAACCCCAGTATAGAAAACACACTCCGGAGCGCTCCAGGGAAGCACCCTTATATAAGCCTGGCCGAGACTTCAGGAAAAACTGGAGCAGAGGGCAGGCATCCTTTCGTAAGGTCGTGAACAGGGGAAGCCCAGGCGGGCCGGGTGGGGGCTCGTCTGCTCCTCTTCCGGGAAGTCTGGGTGGCCTCAATCTCGGACTTTTGGGTTATAAGGACAGTCTCGTCAGGTCACAGATGGACCTTCTCCAGTACTCCTCCCCCCAGATTCGTCTCCACTCTTCTTCCTCGTTCGGAGGAACAGAGACAAGTGTTGTTGTCCTATGTGGACCTTCTGAAGACTCAGGGAGGGAGCAGTGGTACACATTCCAAAGGACGAATGGTTCCAGGGGATATACTCCCCTCTCTTCCTAGTCCAGAAAAAGAGTGGCTCTTGGCACCCAGTCATAGACCTGACCTACCTCAACAAATTCATAGAGCACGGAAAATTCAAAATGGAAACCCTGTCAACCATCCAGCGAGCCATACAGCCAGGCGATTGGATGATTTCAATCGACTTGAAGGACACTTATTTCCACATTCCAGTCAAAAAGGAGTTTCACAAATATCTCCGATTCCAAGTTGGGCAAGATCATCTACAATTTATCTGTCTCCCCTTCGCGCTGACAACGTCCCCCTGGGTCTTTTCAAAGGTTCTCCTAGCCACAGTGGTGCTCATAAGATTAAAAGGGGTACGTCTTTACCATTGCCTCGAGGACCTCCTAGTATTGTCTCAAAACAGAGAGCAGTTGCTGGCCCACCGGGAACAAGTGATCTCCACCCTGTCCAGCTTCAGGTGGCTCCTGAACTTAGGAAAAAGTAATCTAGACCCAGCTCAACGTCTAATATACATAGGAGCTCAGTTCGACGCAGTGGAAAACACTATTGCCCCATACACACGGTCGGACTTTGTTCGGACATTCCGACAACAAAATCCTAGGATTTTTTCCGACGGATGTTGGCTCAAACTTGTCTTGCATACACACGGTCACACAAAGTTGTCAGAAAATCCGATCGTTTTAAACGCGGTGACGTAAAACATGTACGTCGGGACTATAAACGGGGCAGTGGCCAATAGCTTTCATCTCTTTATTTATTCTGAGCATGCGTGGCACTTTGTCCGTCGGATTTGTGTACACACGATCGGAATTTCCGACAACGGATTTTGTTGTCGGAAAATTTTATCTCCTGCTCTCCAACTTTGTGTGTCGGAAAATCCGATGGAAAATGTCCGATGGAGCCCACACACGGTCGGAATTTCCGACAACACGCTCCGATCGGACATTTTCCATCGGAAAATCCGACCGTGTGTACGGGGCATAACTCCCTTCCACTACAGAAAATCCCGACTGTTCGAGACAGAATTTCCCGGGCCCTACATGCCCCGCGCCTGAAGGCCTCCCAGTGCCTGGAAATTGTCAGCACAATGGTCTCCACGACTCCCATGGTCAAATGGGCCTTGTGGAGATTACGTCCCTTCCAGTCAGGTTTTCTACAACAATGGAAGACAGGGGACAACAATCAAGTTATCCACATTACATCGTCAATGAGGAACAGCCTCTTCTGGTGGCTTCAGCGCAAAAACCTCCTGACTTGCCACTCCATCGCTCCCATCTCTTGGGTCACGGTCACGACCGATGCCAGCGGTACCGGTTGGGGAGCCCTCTGCAGATTGAACCTTGCTCAGGGCAAGTGGGACACCTGCCTCCCCGACCCAGGTTTGAACGTCCTGGAACTTCGAGCGGCCTGGTGTGCCCTACAGTCCTTCTCTCACCTTCTGATAGGGGAGTCAGTGTTGTTAAGAATGGACAATACCACGGCGGTCTCGTATGTGAAGAGGCAAGGGGGTACACGGAGTTCCACTCTCCTTCGGGAAGTCGAGTCCCATTCTATCATGGGCACAGAAGAACCTTTCCAATATCTCAGCAGTCTTCGTCCCAGGAGTCCAAAACACCCAAGCGGACTTCCTATCACGTACCCAGTTGGACGAGTGGTCCCTTCATGTACAGACGTTCAAGTGGATCTTGTCACTGGAAATCGATCCCAAAGTAGATCTGTTCGCTTCCCTCTGCAATTTCAAGCTGAAGAAGTTTTATACCAGGGGCCGCTGCAGCCAGGCCTTCGGAACAGATGCCCTGACGGATCAGTGGAGGTTCAGGAGGGCGTATGCCTTTCCGCCACTTCCAATTATCCTGAGATTCCTGCAGAGGCTCCGAGTGGAAGCAGTCGAAGTGGTGACAATAGCTCTCTATTGGCCGAACAGGCCTTGGTTCCCTCTCCTTGTCCAACTCAGTTTTCGGGACCCAGTGCCTCTCCCTCTCAGGCCGGACCTTCTTTGTCAGGGGTCAGTCCTGCACCCTTGTCAAGCAGTGCTGAGACTGATGGTCTGGTTCTTGAGAGGGAGAGGCTAGAATCCCTGGGCTGTGCCTCAAAAGTGATCTCCACTCTCATGAGTTCAAGAAGATCTAGCACAAATAAGGTCTATGGAAGAATTTGGTCCAAATTCGTGGAATTTTGCTCTTATCAGGGCAGGTCATTTAGACATCCAAAAATCCAAGATGTTCTCAGCTTCCTTCAAACAGGCATAGATCTACCCTTATCTATCAGCTCTCTTAGAGTCCAAGTATCTGTGTTATCGGCCTTCTCCGGTGCTTTGTGGGCAGTTCATCCTTTGATTCGGCAATTTTTTCGTGGGGCATCAAGGCTCAAGCCCCAAAGGAAATCCAGGTTTCCCAAGTGGGACCTTCCACTTGTCCTTGACTCAATCTCTGGACTCAGTACTATAGGGCCCTCCCCGCTCTCCATCAAGGACTTTCAGCAAAAGTTGCCTTCTTAGTAGCCGTCACCTCGGCTAAAAGGGTCTCTGAGATCGGATCACTGGGTCATGAAGAACCCTTCTTGACGTTTTTCCCGGACCATGTAGTTCTCATCCCTATGCTGGGTTCAAACCCGAAAGTGTCTTTGGTGTTCCACGAGAATCAGGAGATCGTCTTACCTACGTTCAGGTCCCCGGGGTCCACTGAAACTCACCCTCTGGATGTAGGAGAAGCTATAAAGGAATATCTGAAAATTACTTCTCCCTTTAGACGTTCTGATCATCTCTTTGTTTTACACTCGGGCAGCAATAAAGGGAAGAAAGCCTCAACCAGGACACTCGCAGCCTGGATCGTACAGACCATCCAGCAAGCATACAGGGCTAAGGGCTTGGCTCCTCCAGAGGCGGTGACAGCTCACTCCACCAGGGGAATGGCAGCCTCGTGGGCGGCGGCTCGACATGTGGCTCCAGACACCATCTGCAAAGCGGCCTCTTGGGCCCCTATTAACACATTCATGTCTCATTACTGCATAGAGCCTGCTTCAATGTCTTCTGTAAACTTTGGTTTGAGAATCCTATCGGTTGATAGGACAAATTAAAATTATGATTTGTTCAGCGTACCCACCCGTGTGGTTGGCTAGTTATTTCCCACACTGAGGCTGCCATGGAGTCTGTCAGGAAAAAGGAAAATTTATTATCAAATACTGACCGTAATTTTCCTTTCCTGATGGACTCCATGGCAGACGGAGTTCCCCACCCATTGGTCAAAGAGTAGGCTAGTTACGGAACGCAGTTAGTGGTGAGTGCTCATTTATGGGAATGGGGTCCTATAGCATTGGAGAGGAGGCGGGGTTAACCCACACGTAGGCTGCCATGGAGTCCATCAGGAAAGGAAAATTACGGTAAGTATTTTATAATAAATTTTCCTTTTTCCTCCCCTAGAGCAAAGGTGTCTAAGTGAGGAAAAAAACGTCCTGTATGCACAAGGCCTAAATTTGCACAAGAGTGCACATTCTCCAGATGAGACTGTACATGTTCGTGTCAAGAGCTTTCTCCAGACAGTATGTTTAGCAGCTACACCTAGCAGCCGAATCATTTGTAGAAGACCAGATCTAAGACCAGACTAGTTATCCACCCATGAAATTCCGGGTGGCTGCCTGTACTATCTCAGTTTACTGGCCCACTATCTTCGTTACTAACTCTGATAAAAGCTAAAAAATGCGGCTATTGGGCGTTTAACAGCGTTTTTGAGCCATAAGCTTCCATAAGCTTTTGTGGAAGTATAGTTTTGCTAAAAAAAAAAAAAAAAGTTAAGAAACGCTACTGCAAAAACGCAGCAAAACTCATTCTACAGCTTTCTACACCTAGTTACTGGCATTTTTATAATGTCCAGTGTGCATGGGGCCTAAAGTAGACCAGTTTTTTTTACTGTCTTGTACCTGTTAAAGATTTCCCTTCGCCTCACTGTCAAATTCTGGAGAAAAGCAGTCATATGCAAGCTATTGTAATCACAGGCTGTAAATCACCCATTTGTTGTGCCGGGACTGTGGCGCTTGCCCTCACAACAAATTGTTGGAAACTTATCTTATCAGTCAAGTAATAAACTTAACTTATCACTTTTGTCGCTAACAGACAAGAAGCAGACAGAACCCATCTGTTATCTTGATAAAGACTATCAGGGCTATATTTAAATAGTTTCCTTACTTTATGCAAGCTAATCATGGTACACACTATTCATTCTTTTCCGTTCAACCCAGCGAGTAGAATGAAGAAAAAAAAAAAACCACGGCCATCTTCAGTCGGAGCTGCTGTACTCACTATGCAAAGTAAGTACAGAGATCTCCCCCACTGAGCTGTTGTGTTCTGACAGGGGGACTGCTCCCCGCCACCAGAACACTCTGATCAGGAGTTGGTCGGCTGCTGGTTTACAAGCATGCTTGTCCGACAGAAGCTGACTTCGGTCGAACAGACCGAAATATACATGGGTCGAATGTCAGCCGTTTTTTTTTTTTTTTGAACCGGCAAATATCTTCTGATTTTCAGCCCGTGTGTACCCAGCTTAAGGCATTTGCAGAAACTGTAACCAGTGTAAATATAACAAAAGGTAAAAATAACAAAGTAAAACCATAACACTTTAAATGTGAATACTGCTGAAATAAATACCTGAACTTGTCTAAAGATTCCTGGATTGTACTCATCCAAGTAGTTCACATGCCACAACAGAAAAGTACCATCTACAGGGTGAATAGTGAAAAGCATATCTGCGCTCTTGTTCCATTCCGTGAGAAGGGATTCAATTTTCCGGTCTAATAACACGGTTGGTAGAGGCAGGGTTGCACCAGGTGATGAAGCTTTAGTACTGAAATCTTTCTCTGCTTCCTCATGTTCAGGAGAACCGGTCAAAGATCCTCCGCCCTCCGGCTCACCTAGAACGAAGCATAAAATCAAATTATGATTTACAGACCAATAGCACACACAGACAAAAATAGAATCTTTTTTATTTAAAATGTATGACCAATGAGTAAGGCCTCATGTACACTGCTGCTGGTAAACGGATGTTTAGGAGCAGTTTGGCATTTTTTTCAACTGCTCCTGAACTCTCCTCTATGTTATCTTATCCATAGATGTACACAGGTTCGTTTATAGTTTTGTCTAGGCAGTTAAGTTTAGAGGCTTTTTTTGGAATCCAAAAAAATGCGTTCAGAAGCTGTGTTTAGAGGCATTTCAAGCGCCAAATGCGGATAAACGCGGCTACCCGTGTTTAGGCGCGTTTTTGTCTAGAAGCGTTTTTAAAAGGGAAACATTTGATTTATTACTTTTGAGCCAAGAAAATGCTAAAAACACACCAAAAACTCAATTATCACTGTCTGCAAGCTTGATATACCATGTGATATTCCCTTCTCAGCCAGTTATCCTGTACAATACACGACTTGCATTACTTGACGCTGAAGTTGAGAGTCACCAACAGACGTTCCTCTGGTGGCACGCTTTTCCTCATGTTGGTGTCCATGCGAACTAGACGGGGTCTAACCCTTTCCAAGAGAACGTCAAAGGTGGCAATTGACATGCGTGTAAAATTTGAAAAAAATTCTCTGGGTAATTACACAGCTGAACATAGATATTAGAAAGTATCCTGTGGATATGCGTTGAGCCATCAATGGATGTGTCCAGTAGCGACGAACTCTGGTCCTCTCACGCAATTTTCTACATCTTTGGAGCCTCGGCAAAAGCAACATCAGGAGCATTTCCTCACACATGCTCATCATGGGATCCATATTAACAAACCAACCAAAAAATAACAGCTAGCTACACGCACACTGCTTTCTCAGCTGCTACTCATACGGTTCTCTCACAGAATGGCAGAAATAGTTAATAAATACTTGTTTTTAGTGAGGAGGGTCTCCTGAGGTTATCTTTAGTAAATGCTTCTGAACACAAACGCCGCTAAACGCAGCTTGTAGACGCTGCTAAACACATGTTTTTAAACGTGGATTACTATCTGTGATGTTCCAGCGTTCAGGAGAGTTTGAGAAATGTCCTGTGTACATGAAGCCTAAATAAGAACCTAAATAAGAGTGTAATTAAAATGCAGGATAATGCTCTGAAATGGTAAAAATCAAAAAACATAAGCAACTGACTCTAATCTTTTACACATGTTCATTGCAATGAGAAAGGAACTGCTATACAAGTAAGCTGCTCACCAGTATCCATTTTCACAAACTACGGCATACATACGTGCTTAACCTTTTTTACTATATAACTGTGCAGAAGCGGAGAAAAAAAGAAGATATCCCTGATCATTAAAGCTGAGCTTTATTTCTGCTTTAGCAGGATTTTGCTAATTTAAACCAAACATCCCCATTTTTGTACATATATCTGACAGCTAGAAGAAACAGATCTTCAAAAAATGTTTTCCGAAGCTTTCAAATATTGTACTGAAGCGTACAAACATTGTAGTTGGATATATAAATTTAAAAGAAGTTTATTAATATAACAGACAAAAAAAAATAAAAAATCAACAACGCATAAACCTTTAGCTAGAGGATTCTGAAATATTGTGCTGCTTTCTTATCCAAAACAGCTCAGCAGTTTTTTTGGTTTCTATGCAGTGAAAAACTAACCATTATCCAGCTTCATTTGCAAACCATCTTCATCTTCCTCATCATCTCCACTATCCGACTGCTGCTCCACAATAGTTTTCAAATGATGTATAAATATTTCAATGGATGACGTAAAATGCAATTCCTTGTTATCGAGCCAGTGAACTACAAAGCTTCCAAAACCTTCGTCCAGGTTAAACGCTACGCCGGCCAAAACAGATGGAATATCTGTAAACATTATTGATAAAAAATAGGTGATTTCAACCTTACATTTGTAAAACAAATCTTCCAGTTTACACATGTCATCTGAATAAAATTTTTATTAATTAGGTTAAATTCTGTACAGGTCTGTCTGCGCCACCCACAAAAATAATAAAATAAATTACAGATTTATGTGGGTAAGAGAGGGCAATCGCATTTTGGAATTCAAAAATCAATTTTTTTCTGGTGTTAGAATCTCTGTGCTGTAACGCTGCAGAGCCTCCCAGTGCCAGATGAGGCGTGTATACAGAATGGTGGTTAATTTGTGTTGGGGGTTCATTTTAAGGGTTAGGTTAGTGTTAGGGGGTTAAAGTCATTCTAAATGCTAGGCATTTTTAAACTTAATGCATTCACAGCATTAAAGACATTATAAACCTTCCTACCTGCACCTTGTTTTTTCACTTGCATAAGCCACGCATTGATGTAGTTTCACGGTGTCATTTGTTGGCCTGTTTTCACAGCCTATGGTAAAGTCTTCACATTCTGGTGTCAGAAATTGTGTGTTCAAACATGAGGCATGCGGCATGGCACTGCACAGGTTAATGCATGACCTCTGTAGTCTAAGAACTGACATTTCCTGTGAAGAAACTACATATTCAACAATTCCCTCTCTGTCTAGCATTGCTGCAGCTATTCGATCTGACACAGACAGAGCAATGAAGTATTTTCATAAAATTAGAACTCCTACATTTACGATGCAACACAGAGAAAATGGTGAGGCATGGATTGGAAGCTGTGAGACCCAGAACAAGCAGCTGCTTATTCCTTTAGCAAATAAAGACAAGGTAGGTGAATGAATACATGGACATAGGGGAACTGATCAGCCATGACACTACAAACTGCAACCACACCATGCGAGCCCATCATTACAAGGCAAGGCAAACCAACTGCACTAATGCCTAGTTAAAAGAACAAAAAAACATTTGAAATTGTACAACGCCTTTAGGCTGGATTCACAACTATGCAGTTTTAGTGCTTTTTGCATTTTGCAGATTTGCACTACAGAATGTGTTCCATAGGAAACCATGTTAAATGGACTGTAGTGCAAATCTGCAAAATGCAAAAAGCACTAAAACTGCATAGATGTGAATCCAGTCTTAAGGTAAAAAACACCCTGTTCATGTGTAAACCCCCTTCCCCAAAAAACAAATGACTTATTCCACCCTTCATTGCTGCTGGCTCCAGGTTTCACTGCGCTGCTACCCCCTTAACGCTGTAAGGCTCCGTTCACATCTAGACGTTGCTATTTTACAGGTGTTTTTCATGCATTTTTTCAGGCGTTTTTGCAGAGTTTTTGTACAGGCGTTTTGAAGTTCAAAAGGTCACCAATGTAGAAGCAGTAAAACGTCTGTAATATGCCAAAAAAGAAGCTCATGTACTATGAGCGACGGGCGTTTTGCTTTAGGCAACAGAATACTCAGATGTGAACAGGGGCCATTGAAATTAATGGGATTTGTCTTGTTGGGCGTTTTTAGAGCTAAAGCTTAGAGCAGAAAAATGCCCAAAAATGCCTAGATGTGAATGGAGCCTAAAGCTTTGATGAGGGTAGGGGGGAGAGAGAAGCTGCTGCAGCTCAATGTGCTGGGAGGAGGAGAAGGGAGCAGAGGCGTGGCCGGCCAGGTGGTGTTTGCTTCTATGGTCTCACACAGTTTAGCTCAGGTCCTGGTCGGGGGCCACGTACACACAGGTTTCTCATTAGCACCCGGCCAGCTAAGGAGACCCCCACAAACAGGGAACAGACTAGGGACCAGCTAGATGTGTAAATGACAAGGAAAAGGTAAATTTTTAGGTTGCTATGGACCTATTTTAACCAGTTGCGGACTGCCCACCATAGATTTACATTAGTGCGTGATTTGGCACTTCCGGGTCTGGGGCATGTGCACGCCGCCCGCGACCTGCTCCCGATGTGATTGGACACAGCAGGAGCCAACCAGCGGGTCTGCCGGAACCCACCAACGGTTAGGAGAAAGGCAGAACGGCAGTCTGCCTATGTAAACAAGGCAGACCGCCTGTTCTGTGAGAGGGGAATGTGCTGATCCTGTGTTCCTGCTAAGCATAATATTGTAAATCTCCTCAGTGGTGGCACAGACAGAAATAAAAGGAAAAAAAAAAAAACCTGACATTCTAACTCGTCCTCACTTAATTTATATCTAGAAAGAAAATGCCATTTCACTTCAGGTGTTCAGGTAGGGTTACAAGGTAGTGTGAACTATATTTTAACGGTTACTTTAAACATTTGGCAGCTATAGTGTTCATGCCACTGAAAACTACCACATCATACTCCTGCTGCCAGGAATTAGTGTGCCATGAAATGAGGGACCTTAACCATTATCTTGGCAATCAAATATCAACAGGGCCCAGGGATAAAAGAACAAAAAAAGGAGTTTAGACACGTAGGTAGGATCTAACCACTCTCAGGGACTTCAGTCTGTCAACGGGTTGCATAAAAATTTATTTTTTTAAGATAATTGTCGAGGACGGTATTTTTGCAGCACTTTTAAATTGAAGCTGTAGATTACAGGAAATAATCTTTAAAAAATAATGGCATGAGTGCACTAAATAAATGTATTGAGGTAATATATGCATTGCTTATTATAAATTAGGTTTATACAATAAATAGGTTGTCCATTCGGTGAACTTGGTGCTGAGTTATTCACTTTCAGGTCATTACAGAGCACAATGGGGCTCTTGGGCTTTACATTTTGAGGAAAAGAGATTTAACCTCACCACACAGAAAGGCTTCTTCACAGTAAGGCCGACCACAGACAGTGCAAATTTCTTTCCTGCCGCCACCAGGTTGCATAAAAGAAATATGCACGAGTCCCCCATCAACTCAGTCAGTGCTGACAGGGGAATCCCTCCTACTGAGACACTGTATTCTCCCGACAGGAAGGGGGATTGGGGTGAGGGGCAATAATCGCAAGTAAAATCCAGAAGGCTGGCTGTACCGAAGTGGATCGATAAATCAGCTTGGTACATTCAGCCTGCCCATACACAGTTCGAATCTCATTCCTGCTGAACCAGCCACGATTCGAACCATGTATGGCTGGCCTTTGAGCTGTGAAAATATGGAATAAACTCCCGAAAAGAACTAGTTTTAGCCAGCTCAGGAAATTAGATAGTAACACCAGAGGTAGTTGATCCTGGGGGATCTGGAAGGATTTGTCTTTCCCCCTCTTGAGCAAATTGGATCAACTGTGGTTATAGGATTGTGTATATGGAGGTTTTGTATGCACTTTTCTTATTGTTTGAGGGGGGGTGGGGGGTAATTCACATGTGCTGGAAAAACCTGCTGAGGGTTATAGGCAGAACAGCTGGCTACTCATATTTTTTTAAAACTTTTTTTATTGGTTTTTATATTGTAGTACAAAACAAACAGTCCAGTCTCGGGCACATAGCCCACACAGGGGCATAAAAGCATCTGTAGTGCACAGTAAAACAAGTTGGCCATAAGGACTGTAACAACATATAACATAACCAGGTTAGACAGACTTGTGTGCCTCTGCCCAGCTTAGCCGCATTAACTGTAAAAGCCCAAGGGATTCTGACAAGCTCACAACTCCCAAGAAACATAGGTGGGGCTACCTGTTAAAGGTATTAATCATCCACAGCCATGGAAGGTTAAGCTAGCCATTTGGCCCAAACTCTATCATATTTCTTGGGACAGTCTCTGTGAAAGTATGTGTCTCTATAATAAGGAAGAGCGTTGTTAACCAGTTGTTTCCATATGGAAAGAGGAAGGGATGCCGTTTCTTCCAATGTAACCCGATAGCCTTCCTGGCATAGAATAATGGCTACTGATATTTAAGAGATGAATGCACATAAGCAAAAAGACATAAGCAAACGTGCTGAAAGGTTAAAACACATACAATTGGGTATAAGTGCTGAGGGGTTATCCTACATGAGCTAGGTATTGGGTGATGAGAGGCATTAGGGGCTATCACATATGTGCAAAGGAATGGGCTCTGAGAGGTTGACACACCTGAGCTGCGGCCTGTGCACTAAGGAGTTGATGCCAATATGCTAGGGACAGGCCACTAAGGAGTTAGGGCACGCACACACTCAGTATTCATCACTAAAGTGTTTATGCACATGCTCTTGATGCAGATCACATACACTACAGACTGGTTAACTGGGGCTTAGGTTTATAAGCTGGTGGACTGAGGGAGGCAGCTGATCAACAAGAGGTTAAGGTACATACACTGCAGAATTGTCACAGGCACACCCACACAATTCTGCACTATTCAATGAGAAATAATGGGAAACGTACATCTGCAAAGGGGGTAGGGGGCAGAGACTGCCCATGAATGAAGTTTCACTCTAAATGCTGAACCTCCAGACTGTGTGATTTACCTCCATGTCTATGGGGAGGGCATGGACAATGTTCAATATGCTATTTGTATTGTGACCGCAGACTGAGAAGTCTCTTGAGGAGAAAAGAGTGTGTGTGCTGGAGGAAAGATACATGGGGTGTCAGACATCCCAACCTGCAAAAACTCATTTCAGGGAGGTGGCAAACTCATTTCAGGAAGGTGACGCGCCGCCCCCCCCCCCCCCCCCCAATTAAATGCAGCCTGATCAGTACCAATTAAGGTTTGCCGTTTTTGACATACATAGGCATTCTGTGTCTCTTATTTTTCTTTTTTACTAGTAAGGCTGCTTTCACACTGAGGCGCTTTACAGGCCTGTAAAGAGCCTCTCCTCTCACTCCAGTGTGAAAGCCCGAGTGCTTTACCTCGACGCCCCCAACGCCTCAGTGTGAAAGCACACTAAATGTTTTTTGAATGAGTACTGTCTGCATCAGAGAGAAGGTAGAGTGTAAAACTAAGTGCTGGAACATGGAAGCTTCAAGTTAAATTTGCAATAAAATGTATAATGTCATATTATGCCATATCCCCAGCAATCAGCTCTTCACAAAGGAATCTGCTAGGATTGCCATTGTAACATCAAATATTATAAAGACTTTTGGCATAATCTACTGAAAACTTCTATTTGCAATATACGTTAGCAAACACTGTCATACCTTAGGTGTAGATAGGACATGACGAACAGTCAGCCTCGGGTAGAGCAAACTGGGAAAGCTCTAAAATCACATTCCAATTCACCTACATATACAAGCATGCCCCAGTGGCAGGAAGGGAGACGTGCACGTCTAGAGGGAAGCCAGGGGGTGCTGTCTATTTGATAACATTGGGAAGGGAAGCGGCAGCGTGTCAGCTCAGTAACATTCCGTGGCTCGGGCTGCTCTGCCTTTCTGAGTGACAGGCTCAGCCGGGAGATCACCGGTGCTCCCGGGTGTCCGTGAGCCAGCATCCAAATGCGGGAGTCTCCCGCGATTTGCGGGAGACTTGAGATGTCTGGGGTGTACATGTGTGTGTGTATTGGAGGTGGGATATCACTGGGGAAAGACCAATCTGTCCAATGGGTAATGAACACATAATAATAGAAAAATATTTGCTTTTAATTTACCTGTGTTGGGATTTATACTCGCTGCTATATGAAAGTGACAAAGGGAATTGGCATGATGTGAGATGTGCCTGTGGGATTCCTGCTGGCTTGGCTGACTTGGTACCAATTCTGTGTGAGCAGCTAGAACAGAAGACCGTCTTCTACCTCTTCTCAAATGTTTCAGGTGATGAATTGTCTGTATAAAAGAACAATAAAAAAAGTTTTATAGGCAATACAATGTCCATTTAAGGTCCCATTCACACTTTTGCAATTTGGGAATATGTGCAATATCACATGCATTCCCATAGCAATGTTCATT
Source organism: Aquarana catesbeiana (assembly GCF_042186555.1). Classification (NCBI taxonomy): domain Eukaryota; kingdom Metazoa; phylum Chordata; class Amphibia; order Anura; family Ranidae; genus Aquarana; species Aquarana catesbeiana. The sequence goes on along the minus strand of NC_133326.1, from coordinate 74,379,552 downwards.
CCTAATGGCAACCTAAATGCACCAACCAACGCATGTGCCCTAAACAGCATCAAAATGCTAGTTCATACCAGATGCAGTTCCGCAAGCTTTTTTTCTGCACTAAAAATGCATGCAGTGCTTTCCAGGTATACCAAAGTAGTTCATACCAGTGCAGAAAAACAAAGTAGAGTGTGCTGCATTTTTTCTGCACAGAGAACTGTATTGGAACCTAGCAAATTGTATCAAAAACGCACTGGAACTGTGTGTGGTGTGAACTGTAAGCAAAAACTGATCTGGAACGTATGAGTGCATTTTTGTGGTGTGAACTGGCCCTAAAAATGCATGCACAGTGTTTTCCATGTATTCCAATGGTTCTAGTTCACACACTAGAGCCATTGGAATACATGGAATGTGCATGCATTTTTAGTGCAGAAAAAAGCGCACAGAACTGCATCTGGTGTGAACTATCCCTAAAAGAAAGAAGCCTTTCTGTGTGATTGTCGTATGTAGGGCAGCCTAGTGGGCCTTAAACACGATGCAACTTGCAAAAATGCAGGCACATAGTCACACCTGCATAGGGGTGACTGGAGCCTAAGAATACACACTGTCAACTCTGTTACACCACTTGTACCTACAGGTAAGCCATAAATGATAATTTGGTTCCTGTGCTTGGAAATTATCTGCACACACTGAACCAATGCTCCAAAGCTAAGTTTTAACACTCTGAAAATTCAGAAGTTATTAGGGTATCTATGGAGTGCAACATACTACATCATATACACCAGGGATATGCAATTAGCAGACCTCCAGCTGTTGCAGAACTACAAGTCCCAAGAGGCATAGCAAGACTGACAGCCACAAGCATGACACCCAGAGGCAGAGGCATGGTGGGACTTGTAGTTTTGCAACAGCTGGAGGTCCGCTAATTGCATATCCCTGATATACACTACCACTACAAAGGGGAAAAGGATACTGGGTGGTTGGAAAGAAAAAAAAGTTCCAGGGAATCTGCAAATCTCAAACCTCAACCCCAAGAGCACAGGTTAAAACTAAGGGCCCATTAACATCCCTGCATTGTGTCAACACACATATTGGGTGTTATTTACTAAAGCTGTAGAGTGCAGAATCTGGTGCAGCTCTGCATAGAAACCAATCAGCTTCCAGGTTTTATTGCCAAAGCTTAATTGAGCAAGCTGAAGTTAGAAGCTGATTGGCTACCATGCACAGCTGCATCAGATTCTGAGTGCTTCAGTTTTAGTAAATTTCCCCCATGGGCATTGGTACACTGCAGTGCTATTGGTGTCCCAACGCATGTTCCCAACTCACCTGTGATGCATTGCACCACAATGCACAGTAATGCACTACCACGTGTTGATAGCTGGGGATTTTTGGTCCATTGTAGTGCATTAGGCAGCTGATTCAAATTAACATTGCACATTATTGCACAAATGCTAAATACACCACCACAGACAGCACTTCTGACCCCTGGTTCAGACCTGTGTGGGATTGTGGTCCAAGTTTGCATGGGTATAGCAGCCCATTCATTTGAATGGGTTGCTGTGCCTGCATTTCACGCAAAAAAAGGTGCTGCACCATATGATTACACTGCGGCTCCAGTGCCCGCAAACGCACTGCGGGTTGAAACGTGTGGGGGTGCCATTAAGTATAAATAACAGCCCTGCGCATCTCTACAGAGCAGTGCAATGTTTTTGCGGGTGCATGACCAGCTGTGATTCCCACACTCTCCCGCTTAACTGAGGTCAAGTTTGAACCTAGCTTGAAAGGGTGCTAGAAATATGATGGTCTTAGAATGGTCTCAAAAGGTTTGAACACTTGACCAGAGGTCATTGAGGCCTAGACCAAACTTAGCAGCACGACTTACCTTGACAGCTTTGCAATTGTATTTGAAATTTACAATAATAATAAACAAACAATGACACGACAGATCCAATTGTAGCCTAAGGCTGCGTTCACACTGAAGCACAGAGCGGCTCACAGCAGGGATCCGGTGCGTTCCTGTTTACTGTTCCAGGTCCGATTTCAGCTTGAATTTTTGGCTGGATTCAAACCTGAAACGGAGCATAAGACGCACAGGACTCCTGTGCAATATGCCTTGGAGATGTGTGAACCGGCTCCATAGAGAGCTTGTCACAATGACATACAAATTGGATGCATGGAAACCCGCATCCAATTAGCACTAGTGTGAACCCAGCCTAAAGGTTGCAGTGTTTATCTAAATGGATTTTGTCAAGCTTCTAGGTTTCAGGTGACCATTATGCCAAGGTTGACATATTGAACACATGACTAGGAACATCTCTGATTGACTCAAAGTGTCAGGGGAGACCCAAGTTGTCAGGATTGTGATCCAGCAGCTGCACAAAATGTCAGCTGTTGGATCTCAAAGACCTTGTGCACACTGGGCATTTATCTCTAATGCATGATGCTCCAGTGTTTAGCTGCAGCTGAGGGGCACAGGCTCATTACCAGCACGGCTGCCAACAGCCTGTGAAACTCTATGAGAGTCTGACAGCTATTGTGGCTGGACAAGGCTGGGAGGTGCACCTAGTGGTATGTACATTTAGGCCAAGGTACAAAAGGTACTACTGAGTGCACTGCCTAGCCCTGTTCAGCCACAGCATCTATTAGACTCTAATGCGTACACACAAGCGGACTTTTCGACCGGACTGGTCCGACGGTCTATCCGACAGACTTTCGGTGGATTTCCGACGGACTTTCCGAACAAACGGACTTGCCTACACACGATCACACCAAAGTCCGACGGATTTGTACATGATGACGTACGACCGGACTAAAATAAGGAAGTTGATAGCCAGTAGCCAATAGCTGCCCTAGCGTCGGTTTTCATCCATCGGACTAGCATACAGACGAGCGGACTTTTCGATGGGGTCCGGCGGAGTTCCGACGTAAAGCTTTGAAACATGTTCCAAATCTAAAGTCTGTCAGATTTTTGACCGAAAAGTCCACTGCAGGTCCGATGAAGCCCACACACGGTCTAATTGTCCACCGGACTCGATCCGTCGGATCAGTCCGGTCGAAAAGTCCGCTCGTGTGTACGTGGCATGGGCTGCTGACAGCGGGGCTGGATGGTCCACCTATCACTGTCAAGAGACTGGAATGACGACTTCTATAATGGAGGGACTATCCATCCTATCCATTTGCAACTATGGCACACATTTATGTTTTAACACACCCTGCATGGCATGTGTGTTATGCACCAAATAACAGAATATTCAAATCTTTTTACAGCTCACTTTTTCCATCCTGTGTTCAGATAAAAAAAAAAAATAAATAAAAAAAAAAAAAAAAAAAGAAGAAGATGGTCACAGTAAACAGCCATCATCCCACTATTTCACTTTCATCAAAATTGTTCAAAAGGAAAGATTCCTGGAGATTTCATCAACAACTATGTCAAATCTATGTAAATGATTAATAGGCGACAAAGGAAAACATGGATTTTTTTTTCACAAGTAGAATTTCAGTTTTAACGTTAGCCAGAAAATGTACAGTTATGTTACCTCAAGAGCATGCTCAATTTTGTCTTTTTGCTTTCCAGTAAAGGACAAGCTACTACTGGAACTGCCATGCTCAATTATTTGTCCACCAAGAAGGCTATCCTCGGGCAAAAGGGTCTCGGCCCAAAGGCGGCAAATGCCATCCTGACAGGATGTAAGTAACACATTGCACACCGAGCCCCTGAAAGAAAAAAAAATGACAAAGTAATGTAAGCTAGTTGTTACAGATCTAAAAGATCTATTGATAGTGCTAAAGAGCAAAGCAAAACGGCAGGTTTAATAAAAGGGAACAGAATTAAATATGTAATATTGCTAAGGAAATTAGCATCTATAAAACAAAAATAGATTGTTTAATATTTTGATCTCTTTATTTGCATTTCAGTTTGTATTTTATAAACAGTATTTTCGACTTACCATAAAATCCTTTTCCTGGAGTTCATTAAGGGGTACAGGCAGAAGTACATCTTGATCTGTGAATGGGGAGAGAATCCCAGACTCTCTTCTATTCACAGATTGTGTTACAGGCAGTATAAATATTGAAATAACTTTTTCCAATGGAGGAGGGGGCAGGAGGGACCATGTCCCCATCTGAATGAAGTTAACTCCCACAGCGCTGAATATTCAGCAGCAGGAGAACAGGACAGCCCTGTAGTGAAGATTTCTACTGAATTCAGCAGCCTGCACATCATAGGTCATACTTCATTACAAGTAGGTAAAAGACCTAAAGCTGTACAGAAAAACATCCTACCTCAGTTCCTGTACTGCTTAGCATTACTCAAATTTCTATGGCCTGGCTCTCCAGCCAGACTGTTATAGTATTCTAGTGAAGCATAAAACTGATGGTGACGCTGGGCTGCCCCACCTTGAAATCTACCAAGCCTCCTCTGTATTATGCCAAATTTTAGATTGGCATCACCACATCCAATTTAAGCAATGGGTCGGCCTGGAGAGAAACATTTTGTTGTTACCGTTAACTTCGCTTCCTTGGGTCCACCCCAATAATCACCCATCCCCATCATCAGAGCCCCCCTTGATCTCATCACTTCTCCAGGTCTCAGATTCTATGATTATAAGATATGAAATTCTCCTCTTTCCCCAGCCCCATGACTGAAATCCTGGAAAACCTGGAATTCCCATCAGAAATGTATGTAACCGCTTTCTGTGTTGGCAAGCCTCGTCTCCCTCCCCCCTCCATCAGACACTTGGACCCGACAGATTGCAACTCTTTTGTGAGCTTATGAACTCTCCACTAGCCATGTCATGGGCGATGGCTTTGTTATTTTCAGCTTTGCCACTTTATTAACAGACAAGAGTAGTCTTCACAGGGAAGTGACCCCATTCGAGGATTTATGCCTTCCCAATTAGAACTGCTCACATGCTATCTCAAAACTCTATGGCAGGGGTTGGCAACCTAAGGTGCTGCTAAATGTCACGTGCAGTGCACCCGGCCCATACAGTTTAACCCCTTTACGCCGACCTGTACCGGGGTGATGTCTGCAGCTGCACGCATCACCCCTGTACCGTTTTTTTTTAGAGCCGATAGTTGGCTTTCTTGGAAAAACAACCAATGCGGATAAGAAGCTGCTCAGGCTGTTATCCCAAGCACTGGGATGGGGCGTCCGCCCTCTTGCCACCTTTCGCGGCCCGCCTGGGCTCTCCTGTCCCACCGGGAGGCCCAGGCAACAAGCGGGCATGTCCGCAAGCCACAATCGGCATCGATCAGGTCTCAGATCTATTAACCCGGAAACTATGTCACAACAGCACTTTCCAGTATACAGAAGAATTAAAGTCGCCAAAGTTTAAAAAAATGACAGTATTCAAAACAGCCAAACTTGGCGTTTTGAATGCTTTTAAGTGCAAAGGAGGGATCTGGGGTTCCCTCCATAAAGAGTACCCGTCACTGTCTATTACTGTCACAAGGTACTCTTCTGACAGCAATAAAAAAGTGATCAGTTCTTTTTTTTTCAAAGGGAAAGTGTAAAAATAAAAATAAATAAATAAGAAAAAAATGTAAATAAATTTAAAGCGCCCCATCCCTCCGTGCTTACACAGCTGGGGGGCTGTGTAATATGCAGGGGGCTGTGTGATGTGCAGGGTGGGCTGTGTAATGTAAAAGGGTCCAAAGGTGCAGGGCTGTGTAATGAAGAGGTCCAGAGGTGCAGGGGATGTGTAATGTAAAGGGGTCCAGAGGTGCAGGGGGCTGTGTAATGTAAAAGGAGCCAGAGGTGCAGGGGGCTGTGTAATCTAAAGGGGGCCAGAGGTGCAGGGGGCTGTGTAATGTAAAGGGGGCCAGAGGAGCAGGGGCTGTGTAATCGTATCTTCATTAGCAGGTGAATACATTTCACATACATGTGGAAAAATAGGATTTTTTCCTCATACTTACCTGTAAAATCCTTTTTTTTTTTTTTTTTTTTGGAGTACATCGTGGGACACAAAGTTAGGCTAATATTCATTACCTACTGGGTTAGACTTCATCTCCAGGTGAATGAACACTGGTAGACCAAAGGCCTTTAGACAGGAAGGGATCCCCTATATAACCCCTCCAATACAGGAAGTACTTCAGTTTTGTAGCAAGCACTGAATCCTCAAAAGAAGGGAGGGACCTCTGTGTCCCATGAGTTACTCAAATAAAAGGATTTTACAGGTAAGTATGACGAAAAAAATCTTATTTTCTTTTTTATACATCATGGGACACAGAGTTAGGCTAATATTTATTACCTACTGGGACGTCCCAGAGCAATAGACTTGAGGGGAGGGAGACACCCTGCCAAACAATAGCTATCAGACCTTATACGGCAACCCGCAGTACACTGCAGCCAAAAGCCGAATCCTCTACTGCTTAAACATCCACTTGATAACATTTTGTGAACGTATGCACTGAAGACTAGGTAGCAGCCCTACAAATCTGAGCCACAGATACCTGATGGCGAAAAGCCCAGGAGGTTCCTACACACCTGGTAGAATAAGCTCTCACCCTAAAGGGAGGAGCTTTACGTTTCAGACCATAAGCCTGAATGGAAGCTCCCTCCCCCTTGTTGGGTCCTTTTGGTAAAACAAAAATGATTATATATATATATATATATATATATATATATATATATATATATATATAGATAGATAGATAGATAGAAAATCATTTTTGTTTTACCAAAAGGATTTTTTTTTTTTTTTTTTTCACTCCTTTTTTGGCTTCAATAGCAATGCTGTCAAATTTAAAGACTGTAACTTGGGTTGGAATATAGGACCTCAAGACAGTAGATCGGGGCGACGTGGAAGCGCCCATGGCCCCTCTATTGACAGTCTCGCAATCTCCAGGAACCAGGGCCTTCTGGGCCAGGCTGGTGCCACCAGAATGACTGGAACCCCCTCTCTCCGAATCCTGCGCAACAAATGTGGAAGGAGAGGTATCGGAGGGAAAGCATAAATCAGAGAGTACTGGCTCCATGGAACTACCAGAGCATCTGCTCCGATTGCCAGAGGATCTCTTGTTTGGGACACAAACTGCTGTAGCTTGTTGTTGAACCTGGATGCCAGTAGGTCGACCGCTGGCCATCCCCGACGCTGGCAAATTTCCTGGAAAACCCCTGGGTGTAGGGACCATTCCCCCGGGCAGATCTGCTGGTGGCAGAGATAATCTGCCTTCCAGTTCTATACTCCCGGGATATGGACTGGCGATAGAATCGGCACATGTTCCTCTGCCCAGGCTAGTATGTGGTTCACCTCCAGAGCTGAACAACTCCTGGTACCGCCTTTGAGATTTATATAGGCCACTGCAGAGGTATTGTCGGATTGAACCCTGATAGGGCAGTCCTGAAGCTCCACCGTCCAGGACCGTAGGGCCAGACGTACTGTAATTCCAGGAAGTTGATGGGCAGGATTTGTTCTGTCATTGACCATTTCCCCGAAGCTGTGAGTCCCTCTAGGGTCAATCCCCAGCCTGAGAGACTGGCATCTGTCAATACTCTCCAAGTTACCGGAAGCATTTTCCCTTTCGCAGGTTCTGATCCTGCAACCACCAGTTTAGGCTTTAGCGTGCCCGAGGAGATAAGAACATTGGATAATCCAGGGCTTGTCCTCTTCTGTTCCAAGCCAACAAGATGTCTTGTTGTAAAGGTCTGGAATGGAACTGGGCATAGGACACCATCCTCCCTAGAAGACTCATACAGAGCCAAATGGAAGGTTGTCTGGTGCCCCTTATCTGACGCACCTGATTCTTACGGGTGGTAAAAATACCTTTGCTTGGACCGTATCTAGGATCAGACCTAAATACTTTAGACTTTGAGCTGGTCTCAAGGTTGACTTTTCGGTATTTATAATCCAGCCTAAGCTTTCCAAATACCGCACTGCGCATGTTATGCTCTGTTCTAGAGCCTGTAGTGAGTGATCACTGAGTAGGAGGTTATCCAGATACCCGAGCACCAAGATCCCTTGGGCCCTTAAAAGACCCAGTACTGGTGCTAGGACCTTTGTGAACACCCGGGGAGCTGTAGCAAGCCCAAAGGGTAGAGCCACAAACTGAAAATTCCGTTCCTTACTGCAAATCGCAGGAACCTCTGATGAGGCTGAAAGATAGGTACATGTAAATACGCATCTTTTATGACAGAGGCTAAAAAGTCTCCCATCTGGAGTGAGGCTACTATTGAGTGGACAGACTCCATCCGAAAGAACTGGATCAGTAGATACTGGTTCCGGGATCTTAGGTCCAAAATGAGCCTTGTGTCCCCGTTTGGTTTTTGAACAGTAAACAGGTTCGAGTAAAACCACATGCCCCTTTTGGATACAGGAACCTCTACAATCACTCCTTGATGCACTAAATGATATAGCGCCTGAAGCAAGAAGTCTTTTTGGAGGATCTGAGGGAACGCTGGATCTTAGAAAACTCCGAGGGGGAACCCCCCACAACTCCAGGTTGTAACCGCAAGATATAGTTGAGGTGACCCACTCGTCCTGAACTAATGTTCTCCAAATGTCCGCAAAGTGCAGCAGCCTTCCCCCACCTGATAGATCCCCTCAAAAGGAGGGCTTGGTGCTAGGTTTAGAAGAGTTTTGGACTCAGTGCTTTTTCTGGCCCTGGCCTTATGGCTAGTCCCTGGCTCTAGCATCCTGTTGGCGCCGGAACTGCCTTGGCACTGAGACACTTGAGGAAGCAGTCTCTGAGGTTTTAAGCGGGGGGACGCCTGGTGCTTCTCTTCACAGGAAGTAGAGAGCTCTTCCCTCCGGAAATCTTTTGGATATATTTGTCCAAATCATCAAACGTTCCCCATGAAAGGGGAAACCTGCCAATAACTTCTTACAAGGAAGCTCGGCTGACCAGTTCTTAAGCCACAAAAGTCTGCACATATGTACAGACAAGAGAGCCAAATGAGAAACCTGCTGTATTGAATCTTTTAAGGCATCAACAGCAAAACACAGCGCTCGAGGAATATCTGTCTTATTTTCAACCAGATCATCCTCCCAGTTAGGCCTGTCAGGCCATCTGATCTGTTCCTTTATGGACTGGCAGATCCCAATTGTTGCAACAGCTGGCTGAATAGCTGAACTGGCCAAAGAAAAGGTAGCTTTTAATAATGACTTCAATTTCCTGTCAACAGGGTCTTTCAAGCCCTGTGTGTTATCCATCGGACAAGTTAAGTTCTTGTTTAAGGAAGAGACCCATGCATGTACGGCTGGCATGCTCCACTTAACAAATTTTCATCTATGGAATATAAAAGGGAACACCTCTTAAGAGGAACAAAAATCTTGTCAGGTTGTTCCCAATCAGCATACACCGCCTATTCCAACAGAGGGTGTAAGGGGAAAGCCTCCTCCCCTCTCCTCCGCCCCTCCCCACCATCACTATCGGTCCTCCCCTAAACTATAAGGCATCCTGTCCATCCCGTTTCTGCCCATGAGTTATAACTTGGATCATTACTATGATATTCTGGGGGGGGTAAAGAGAAAAAGGCCAATCCTGGAGCTGCAAGAGCCAACTTAAAGGCAGAACGAACCATCACAGTAAGAGAAAGGATCAAAAGCCTCTGCGACTGGAGAGGCAGACATCAACTGGGTATCTTCTTGTCCATATTGCTCGGAAGCAGACTCATCCGCTAGGCCCTCCACAGAATCCTGAGCTTTTAGCTCTTCACTATCCTCAACCCATTCCTGCTCAAAACTAGGAGGTTCTGGGGGAGGAGATCAATCTTCTTGCCACCCTGCAGGATGCAGGCAATCATCCCAGCAATCCTGTGCTCTAACCTGGCTAAGGCCGAGGACAGTTCATCCTTGGTGACGGGTGAAGCAGCAGCATTGAGTGTAGGCACAATACCAGATTGCCCGGAAGCTTCTAGTCTTTCGGGAGATACAACACTAGGGATACGACTAGGTTCATCAGGAACTACTGACGACATAGGTGTGCCCTTCCTTGTAGTGTTAGTCCCACTCCTCTTTTTTGAAGACATTTACTAGCCACAAAAAGAGAGTACCTAGGTGTAGTATTAACACACCTCAGAAGGGAAACCCTTTAATAGGGCTCACCAAGCCCCTATGCAACAATCCTGCTAAGCACCTTTAGCCTGCCAAGCAACACCTGGTGACTCACATGACCCGGGTAAGGAGAAATGAACCGCTGCAAATGCCTGGTTCAGAGCCTGCTCTGTGTCCCACAGCTGCCTTCCGGAAGCACCGCATGCTTGGCATATACAGCATAAATAAGCTGGCTGTGCGCCAGAATTTTATGTGCATGCGTGTGCACGCATGCGGATGGGTGTGGCTGTATTCACATATGACGCAAATCTTCGTGCTCCCAGATAAAGGCTATGACACATGTGCGGCGAAGCCGCGTGCACCATGGCCGTCAAACAAACCGCCGAGCACAGCGAAACTCTTGCGAATGCACGTGCTCCCTGGCGAACCAAGGTGAAATGGCACACCGCCGTGCGTCATCATACAGGTAAAAAACAGCCAGACACAAGCAAAAAAAAAGGTATACTTTGCAAACACCCACAGCTAGCCCAAAACTCCCCCGCCGTATGGTCACCGCACACAGGTGTCCAGCCTCTAGATAGCGTGACTGATTGTTACAATCACTGGGACACCCCACAATAAGTAAATAAAGGGGTTTCACTTACCCGTCCAGGCGCAGGGCAGCTTAGTAAACTACGAGCCCACTCTTCACCCATCACGGCAGGTACCTGTCACTTCAGGACCTTCAAGGACTAAGTAACCTTTTCAAGTTTATGGTCCACTCCCTTGGACCTGTACAGCACCCTGCAGGAATACCTTAGTGCTGTGGTGTCCAGGATTCCACTTCGCAGGGTCCATTGCCTGGAGGCCGCATTATTACAGGCAAAACCTCACAGGATCTTGAGTCTTCTTTACGAGGCTCGGGTAGCATTTATCTAAGCATATAGAGCCGGTGTCAAATGGATCCGATCGGTCAATCACTTGATTAATTTAAGAACTGTTTGTGGGACAAGAGACCTGGAGCTCAAACAGCTGTGCCATCCACCTTGCAGACACTGTTAAAAAAACTGAAGTACTTCTTGTATGGGAGGGGTTATATAGGGGATCACTTCCTGTCTAAAGACCTTTGGTCTACCAGTGTCCATTCACCTGGAGATGAAGTATAACCAAGTAGGTAATGAATATTAGCCTAACTCTGTGTCCCATGATGTATGAAAAAGAAAAGGTTGCTGACCCCTGCTCTATGGCTTACTGCTCGTGAGTGCCTTCCCCAGTCGTCCCTTCTACATCCGAGACTGGGAGTTAGCTACTGGGATATGCCTTCCCCTCAGAAGACTGGGACAAAGCCTCTTTGCCTTCAAACTTGGCAGATACATATTTATCCTGTGATCTTTTATGTTTTTGGCTTTGATTATTGCCTTAAGAGCAGCATGAAGACAGCAACATAAAATACAACAGGGTTCTAAAAAATAAAATAAAAATTTAAGATCATTTTCAGCAGTTAGCCATTACATAATTTCAACTGGATTCAAATAATACAAAAATTGGCTCCCAAGTTCAGTAGCAAAGTTACTTATGTTAAGCACAGTTACAAAACAAGAAAGATTTTCCTTCCCCACATATACAGAACACTTACGCTAATCACTCGGTTTTAAGGACATATCCTACTGAACAGAAAGCGCATTATAATCAACAAATTTTAATAAGACACCAGTAAAAGAAATACATTTTGCATACCTTCCTACAACTATACTTTAATGATGGATGAATCAGTTATCTGGATTTTTACCTTGGCATAAATCTGCTTGTATTTCTCCATGAAAATCCAATCACTGCCCGAGGATGAGCAAGGTACACAAATGAAAAGTTGACATTCACTTTTTTATCTTGACTTTCACCCAGCAAAAATGATGATTTCCACCCAGAAAGAGGATACCAGACTTTTAAGAGACAATCATCCTGTGAAGACAATGTCTTTCAGATGAAAAGGAAATCTGTACATACTATATTTTGACTATTCATCTCAACTTTGAAATAACACAATAAGTGATCAGTAGGCAACAACACCATTAACTCCCGGAATAGCAATAGGCTATTCATACCTTGGCAAGAGGAATGCAGCGCACAGGTTTATGACCATGCAGCTGACCTCCCAGAGATAGTTTTCTATAGATATCATCTTTAAACACCTACTGGTTAACATCTGATAACTAGCATATTATTGTTAAACATGAAATTACCTTTTGAATGAATACAAATATGATGTGTATCAGATGTCTCTCACCTAGGAGAGGTAATGGGCCTAATAAGCTTCCGGTACCTCCTAGGATAGCAGTGTTTGGGCTTAAAATGCTGCTAAGTGATATAGATACATATGTCCTTTTTCTGGTTGTGCTATTATCAGCTAAGGATTACTGAAATACACTTAAGTTTGTAATCTTTGGCTAATAACAACCAGTCAGTCAGCCATTCCACCAGATGAGCTATTTACGACAGGTGAAGAGTCAGACCAGGACAGATATTGGTTAAGATTATAGTTACTCAAGCTTGAAAGCTTAATGGTTTTGTGACACCCATTAGAGTGACTGGGTAGTGGATTGTCCTGTTAATTGGGTGTAGATAGGCAAACTCAATAGATCATCTGGTTGCCCTGATTTGACGTTAGTTAATAGTGCTCAGAGGGCCGGAGGATGGGCGGACGTCTTGGAATTCAGCTAAAAGTTTGTTAACTGTAGAAGATGAAGTCCCAATGTAGCCAGGTCCTGAAGAGGGGGGTCACTGCTGCTAAAATAGAAATGTCATGGCCGACTATGATTTTCAAACAACATGGCTGCCGTGTGTCATCTCACACAGTTTTTGCCCAGCACGCATACATATTGCACATTTCTCCACATTTTTAAGGGTAATGTCAGCTAGGTGGGTCTGTCAGTAGACACAAATTACCAGCAGCATGGCAGGATCACTAAAGAGGCTGCCCATCTGTTCCCTATAGATTCACTCCCTCCATAGGTCAGATACAGCGAGTTGTGGCTGTGTCCCTGGCCCAAACAATGCTGTATCTCGAGCGATAGTAATGTGAGCAACATTTCTCTGCCTTAGCTACAGAAGGAGAGATTCACAGCACAGGGCAGCGTAGGTTTCGTTTTCCGGGAGGGTGTCCATGGACATCCTCCTGTTATGCGGCTACCTGCGCACCACCTGCAGGAGGTGCACTATGTGATAGACGAGTCTTTCGGACTCAGCTGATCACAGATCGGGGTAAAGGGCCAATCACAGGGGCCCTTTACCGCGTGATCACTGATCAGCTGTGTCCAATGACAGCTAATCACAGGATGTAAACACAAGCCAGTTATCAGCTTTTCTTTCCTCACGCCGTCAGAAGAAGAAAGCCAATAACTGGCTTGTGTTAAAGAGACCATGGCACTGATTATCAGTGCTCGCCAGTGCCGCCCATCGGTGCCACCTCATCAGTGCCCTTCAGTGCAGCCTCATCAGCGCACATCAGTGAAAGAGAAAAATTACCCATTTGCAAAATTTTATAGCAAACTATGAAAAAAAATTTTTTTTTTAAATGTTCAGTCTTTTTTTGTCTGTTTAGCAAAAAATAAAAAACCCAGTGGTGATTAAATACTACCAAAAGAAAGCTCTATTTGTGTAAAAAAAAATTACAAAAATTTCATATGGGTACAAAAAAAACACACAATTTAAAGTATGACAGTGCTGCAAGCTGAAAATTGGCATGGGCAAGAAGGGGGTAAAAGTTCCCAGTAGGCAAGTGGTTAAGTGATCCTGCTGTTGATGATTTCAACAAATCACCAGCAGCAGAATCACTAGAGGTATAGTAGCCTGCCTGACATTAGCCTTTAGCCTTTGCAAGAATTGGAAAATACCTGCTGTACTCAGTAAAAATTTAGTGAGCTCCTGTCTTCCTGAAGGGGGTGGACAACACTGCCTCTATAACACAAACACATACTCAAAGTACAGTACAGCCAAAGGTTCCTGCTGAAAACATAAAACCCAGATTTCTAATGCATTTATATGAATGGGCCTGAATTTTTACATGCCTTAAAGGGTGTATATTGTATAAAAATCCTTTATGTATCCTTTGTGAAGACAAACTAACAAAGGGTTGTTTCCCTGGGTCACAGTGTAACAGGAGCACTTAAGTATAAATGAGTCACACCCATGATGAAAATGGAAACAAAATGCCATCTGAAGCGGAGGCAGCAATCGCCTTCTAGCTGGAAGTCTCTTAACGATGCCATCTGTCACAGAATCATATGCCTGGATAATCGTGGCTGCTGAAACATGACTTTAGAGGATAGAGGAAAGCAACCAAACATAGCACCTTTAATCTTCTGCAATGTAATACCAGAAAAATACATCAATATCTTTAAAAAAAAAAATAAAGTCTATGGAATATGGACAAAAATTTTCGTAAAAATACAAGTAGGGAAAGATTTAATATAATTTTTTGCCTTCAGTTGCATATTATACTAGTTTAAATGTATAAAAACAAAGTTCTGCAAATGTTAACCACAACCCTGTCATTAAAAGTGAGAACAAATTTGGTGAGAGCAGCAGAAGTAGTAAGTATATTCAATTTTCTTTTCAGGTACAGTTTTTGTTCTCACTTTAATTAAATTCTTCATGACAGAGGGTAAAACTATACCCACAACAGTATATGCAGTAAAGCAAGCTTGTTATACTCACTGTGTAATCTAAGGGGTTAATCCTCTGCATTGTGTAAAAAGGCTGTTTGATCTTGTATGCACATATTCTCCACTCCTATCATTGTCCCCTGATCATTTCCTGATAACACAGAGCCTATGGAGTCAAGCTGCACATGCTCAGTTTGGTGTGTATTGCTAGAGAGGTTTGTTTTTTTTTGGGGAGAGTGGGTGTGATCAGCAAAGGCCAATCAGCACTGTTCAGACAGAGTCAGGGGTGCTTGGCTGGACACTGCTAGAAGTCACAAGACTGCTCTAACTGCTGATGAAAAAAGGTATTTATCAGTTTATATTCACTAAAATAATTGCATTTCCATGTTCTCTGTACTGTGAAAGACCAGATAAGGTGAATGCAGGGTCCTGGGTTTAGAAACACTGATTACATCTTGTTTATTTTTTTCAGGTACGAGTGGGCTTTTATTTGGTGATAATGGATATCTCCCTGATGTTCTTTATTATCAAAGAAAAAATTGTTAAATTGTTAAAAAAAAAAAAGTATTAAAATGTAGCTGTATATTTATTGCTATTATCATAACCTATCACCAAAGAAGAAACACAATAATATTTCCCTGCTTCTGCCAATCACAGTGATATTACATGTGTGTATATTTGTTGTTTGTACCTGTAGTAGGGCCCAGAAACAAGTGCGCATTTTGTTTTTATGGCTTATCCTACCTAACACACATTGACACACATTTTTTTTTTTAATCCTACCTAAAATACATTGACCCTGACATTTGTCCCTAATCCTAACTTAGATCAAATCCTGATCTAGCTATTTTTCTTTATTTTACACTTTTCTCCTCTAGCTAGCAGAAAAAGACACAATCTTGTTCCTTTATTCAAGAGAAGAAAAAAAAAATAACCCACAGTGGCAGGCTTAACAGTGACTGATTACTGTGATAGCCAATCAGAGGCTATCACAGCAATCAGGTGATGGGGAACCGGGCCTCCCAGTTCCCAATCGGCCCCACAGATAAAGATCCATTTCTGTGAGGCTGCATATATGCAAATGCTTATTGAGAAGGAGTTAAGCAACAGCCACTCTAAAGAGATTCACAAAAACTAACACTGCAGCAGTAGTACAAAAAAAAATGAAAGCACCAAAAAGAGCCACCAGTAAAAAGGAGGGTAAAAAAGGCAAAACTGATATTTCCATTAAGTTAAACTCCAGTCCAGCATATAAACAAACAGGAATTTTGACTTGCCATTAAAGAGGTTGTAAACCTCCCTTTACACTTTTTACCTATAGGTAAGCCTAGAATAAGGCTTACCTATAGGTACTGTAAATATCTCCTAAACGTGCACCATCTAGGGATATTTACAGTATACTGCACCGATGATGTCATCGGCGCATGCGCTCTGAAGAAACAGGCACCCGTGCCGTTTCTTCAGTTGAGACTGCCGTGACATCATGTGGCTCCTGCCAGTCACAGAGCCGAGTCTGTGGCCCCGGAAGGAAGAGGGGCAAAGACGAATGCAGCCTGCAGCGGGGACGGCGTGGGCTTCGTTTGCAGGCAAGTGTCACATAATGTGCTAGTATGCGATGCATACTAGCACATTATGTCTTTACTTTGCAGGGGAGGGAGAAGAAAACATTTTTTAGTAAGGGTTTACTTATTCTTTAAATTCCTTATTGTGGAGTACAGTATAGAACAGAACACAGGACTTGTATTCATAGCTGATGGGTTAATTGCAAGCTACCTTCAGGTGACTGGACAATGGCAAAAACTTGCTAGAGCAGTCCTTTTGTGCACTCATAACTCCGCCCTCTCTGTGAGACTCTAGTTTTTGTTTGGCAAGCAATAAGGAGTGATTAGGAATCAGAAGGGAGAAGACTATCCTGTCCTGTACCCCAAAATCAGGAATTTACAAGTTAAAATTCCTATTACCTTAATCATACAGTACAGTACAGTACTTGTATCGGTACACTATGAGACAACCCCAAGCAAAAAACTGAGGGGTGCAAAATAACATAGCTAACAGAACTGTCAACAGCTCACAAGAAAACAAGAGTAAGAACATAAACACAACGACAGCTTGAAACCCCTCGCAGCCAAGGCTTGCATCTACTGAGGCTGAACATCCATCTAGTAAAACTTGGAGAAGCAGTGAAAAGTGGACTTGGTGGCGGCCTTCAAATTTGGGACACAGATACTTGATGCTGAGTAGACACTGATAGAGCTTTCTTTTGGTGGTATTTAATCACCACTGGGGTTTTTGTTTTTTTTTTTTGCTAAACAAATGAAAAGACTAAAAATTTCGAGAAAAAAAAAGTTTTTAGATTGTTATAACATTTTGTAAATAAGCATTTTTTCTCTTTAACTGATGTGCACTGATGAGGCTGCACTGATGGGCACTGATGGGCTGCACTGATGGGAAGGCACTAATATGCATCGCTGATGGGCACTGGTAGGCAGCAATGATAGGCACTGGTAGGCAGCAATGATAGGCACTGGTAGGCAGCAATGATAGGCACTGGCAGGCAGCAATGATAGGCACTGGCGAGGAGGCAATGACAGGCAGCACTGGTGGGCACTGACCGGCAGCACTGATCATCAAGACACTGATGATCAGTGCAGATGTCCCCTCTCCTCATGCGCTGTCAGCCAATAACCGGCATTTCCTGTTTACATTGTGATCAGCTGTGATTGGACACTGCTGATCACATGGTAAAGAGCCTACGTCATAGGCTCTTTACTGTGATTGGTGATGCCCTGTGTCCCAGGGACAAGGCACATCACTGATCGCTGCAGTGGGTGCATGGGTGGCCAGAGTGTCCCAGATCGAGTGCTCCCCTCCGTCATTTTACTATACGGCAGTCAGGAAGCAGTTAAAAATAATAACAATAATTTTAATATTAAGAATAGATAAGCTGTCTGATCCATCTAGCAATGGTGGAATGGAAAGCAGAATGCCCTCTATGAGGACCCACAGGCAAAACAAAGGGGGGACTCAATTTTGTAAACAGAGGCTGAGACTGCCAAGTAGACCCTGACAGGCAGCCCTGAAAACATCCAGGCAGTGTTAGACAATTTCTTTGGCATGTTTTGGGGCAAGATAAAAACAAGCAATGTCCTCACTAAGGTGGAAAGAGAATACCAAGAAGAGACTTTCCAAAGGAATGTCTCTAAGGCCAGGACCAGTGGATCCCTGGTCCTGACAAATCTATTTAGCCTACTGTTGAAACTGGAGTCCAAGATGTTCACATTTGTTTTTTTCCACCTTTGGCAGAGGATTTGAAAGATCTCAGGGTTGAAGACTATTGCCCCTGGTCTCTGATTTGGCACCTTAGGAAGTCTGCCTGCCAACTGTCCACTCCAGGAAAGTGGACAGCCGAGAGAGTTGGAATGATGGTTTTCGCCAAGGAGAATATCAGCCTTGATTCTTTAAGGGCAGCATGACTTCTGGTGCCCCTTTGATGGTTTATGAAGGCCACTGCTGTGTAATTGTCCGGCTGCACTCTGACTGGGTGACTCTGCAGAAGGGGAGTTCATTGTTGTAGAGTCAATCTGCTGGCTCTCAGGTCCAGAATGTTGATGGGAAATTTTGACTCCTCTGGGATCCTGCAGTCTCACAGAGTGGGCAAGGTTATATGGGTGCACACTAGGGTAGTCCTAGTAAGTTTTTTGCCAATCACCTGAAGGTAGCCTGCACAGAACCCATGGGTCTATGAATACAAGTCCTGTACCATACTATTAAAATTATATTTTACACTGATTTAGGTGACATGGACTATTTGCTGACCAGTAGTTTTTGCTTTGGGCATTCATCTTTTGTACCTGGCTACCATGCAAGCCAAATCATTTAGATGGCACAGAAGTCCTCTTCTAAATGGAGCTGTAAAAATGCAGACCAGTGTATCCTCATCCAGAATCCCAACCTTCTCTAACTTCAAAATGTTCACAAATTGGAGAATGGAAAAGAAGATGGAATGCCACATACAGCGATATTCCTGATGACTGCACCACATTTTTGAAAACCTCAGATAACATTTCAAGTTTCTGACTTTACAATGATTAACAACGTTTGAGGAACAGAATTAGCAGCTCTGATAGTTTTTACTTGTTGCCCTGAGTTTAAAATAAATACATACATATAACAGTTCTTAAAATGATGTGATAACTTACCTTCCCTGCAGTTGCAAAGTATTCACCATCTGGGGACCACTTCATCAAAAGCACAGGCACAGCAGTCCTGTTTGCAAAGAAACATTAAATATTCATGATGTGCTGTTTCGCAAAGTATGTAAATTACATTAATAAATAAAAAGAATTGATCTGGTGCTGTAGGTCATGAATTTTCTGGTTACAATTTAGAGGATTGATGTTTATGAAGAATACCTTAATTAATAAAGCATATACTGCAACAAGTGCGCTGAGAAATTACTTTTGGAGACTATTAAAAGTACAAGTATTAGGTCAAACACTTAATAGGAGAAGTCCAGCCTGAGCTTGTTTGGCTGGGTTTCTCCTATGGGTTACAGGAGTGCAACTAATTTTGCACTCCTGTGACCTGTTTTCAGCAGAGAGCAGTCTGAAGTCCGCTCTCTGCTGCCATCACCAATATCAGGCCAGGCACCGCGTCATGCCAACTCTGGGAGTCTCCATCCGGCAGGTGCCTGGACTGATAGCTGTCTCAGCCTCTCAGCGAGACGCTGAGACGGCCGCTCCCTGCCCCTCCACAGCTCATTGCTCCAGTGAGCATTTAGGAGCAGAGCAGGAGAACTGCTCCAGGAGCTGAGAGAACTGAGCCATCGGCAATGTTCGATCGCTTGGTTCTAATTGAAGAGGCACCGGGGGACAGATGCAGCATCGGACCAATGCTGCATCCACCTAGGCAAGCATGAATCTACAGTAACCCCCAATTCCCATACTTCACTTTTAAAGAGGTTATAAAGTTACATAACACAATTACTTGTAT
Organism: Aquarana catesbeiana; assembly: GCF_042186555.1. Lineage (NCBI taxonomy): Eukaryota > Metazoa > Chordata > Amphibia > Anura > Ranidae > Aquarana > Aquarana catesbeiana. Next base: position 74,359,946 of record NC_133326.1, on the reverse strand, counting down.
TGTCTCTGTTTTTGCCAGATTTAAAGTGCAATGTGTGTGTTTCTTCTAAATTATAATCCTAAATAAATTTTTTCACAGCTCCTCTGTGCAGTCACATGATCTTCCTCTGCTCTGCTTCCTCAATCCAAGAACAGCAGTGGGAGGGGCTGAGATTCTCCAGTGATGTCAGCCAGCCGAGGGAGATCATGTGATCACACAGAAGAGTTGTGCAAAAAGGTATTTAGGATCATCATTTTAAAAAAAACTGACATACTGCACTGGATATCTTGCTAAAACAGAGAAGATACAAGTCATTGTGTTATGTAATGCATTGGAATAGAGGTTGGAGGAGAGGGCGGGGGCTTGAAAGAGATCGGCTCTGCAGACACAGACTGGAGCCGACAGGCAAAGAGGTAGGTGGAGAGGGGAGAGGATGAAACACTCAGAACACTGCGAGATGACGGAGACGCGTAAACTGACCATGTGTCAGGGCTAAGCAGCCATGATTGCGGTGGTCCGCACACAGAGGGGGACACAGGAACTGACAGGATCAACCAGGTATTTTAGATTAAAAAAAGGAATAAAATGATAATGCAACAGCTACTGATCATGCTTTAAAGGAACAGGAGCATTTTTTTTTGGGTAACAACCACTTTAAAGCGGAGATCCACCCAAAGGGGAAGTCCCACTTGTTTTCTCCCCCCCCCCCCTCCGCTGTCACATTTGGCACCTTTCGGGGGGTGGGGGGAGGGGAGAGGGCGGAGCAGGTTCCTGTTTTTGACAGGTACCCATCCCCACTTCTGGGAGACCTCGCTGCGGCGAGGTTCCTGGGAAGATCGGCCCCCTCCTCTTTCCCCCGCCACCAGGCCATTCACAAAGTGCAGCGTGCTTCGGGCATGCGCAGTAGGGAACCGGTTATGAATCCGCAAGGCTTCACTGCCGGTTTCCCTTACAACGAATGGTGGTAGCAGCACCTGAGAGCCGATAGGAAAATTGGCTGGGGTGCCGACATTGTGGGATCCCTGGACAGGTGAGTGTCCTAATATTATTTGTAGCTGTTGACTTTTAAATTTTTGGTGTGGGGGGGGCTGGTGCTCCTTTAAGTTTTGTTTTCCTTTTGCATAATATAAAATAGCTTTATTAAATCAAATTAATTCAGCCTTTGCAATGTCCATTTTAAAAACTGATTAAAGGGATATATATCTCTCTCTATATATATATATATATATATATATATATATACACAGGGGGTCCCCGGGTTACAAACAAGTTAGGGACTGTAGGTTTGTTCTTAAGTTGAATCTGTTTGTAAGTCAGAACAGGTACATTTTTTAAGTGTAGCTCCAGCCAAAAAAACTATTTTTAAGCTTTTTGGATAGCATAGGGAAAGGTTAACACCCCTGTAACATTTGTTTTGCTGTCTGTGCCCCTGTTCAGAAGATTTCACCTCACTTTCTGTCCCAATGACAATTGGATTTTGAAAATTTTGGGTTGTTGTGGAAACAAGCCTTGGTGATAAAGCATCAGTGGAGGTACCTTTTCCCCATAGTAGCTCTTACAGGAGTGAATTTCCCTTCCTAGGGGTAGATTTCCTCTCACTTCCTGTTGTCTCCCTCCGTTTGTAAGTAGGAGTCGTTTGGAAGTTGGATGTTTATAACTGGAGGACCCCCTGTATGAGGATATTTCTTTGCCTTTCATTTTGTATTTGCTTCTGGAAATCTCTGATCTATCGCTGCAAATGAATTAAAGTGGTTTTAAAGTCTAAATGTTTTTTTACCTTAACCACTTCAGCCCCGGAAGAATTTACCCCCTTCCAGACCAGTGCGTTTTTTGTGATTCGGCACTGAGTCGCTTTAACTGACAATTGCGCGGTCGTGCGATGTGGCTCCCAAACAAAATTGAGGTCCTTTTTTTCCCACAAATAGAGCTTTCTTTTGGTGGTATTTGATTGCCTCTGCGATTTTTATTTTTTGCGCTATAAACAAAAAAATAGCGACATTTTTGAAAGAAACGCATTATTTTTAACTTTTTGCTATAATAAATATCCCCAAAAAATATTTTAAAAAAACATTATTTTTCCTCAGTTTAGGCCGATACGTATTCTTCTACATATTTTTGGTAAAAAAAAAAAAAAAAAAAAAACGCAATAAGCGTTTGATTGGTTTGCGCAAAAGTTATAGCGTTTATAAAATAGGGGATAGTTTTATGGCATTTTTATTATTAATTTTTTTTTTTACTATTAATGGCAGCGATTTTTATTGTGACTGCGACATTATGGCGGACACATCGGACATTTTTGACACATTTTTGGCGAGTTCATTTAGGTGGATCGGTGTAGGATCTCACTGGGTGGTACAAATATATTGTTTGGAATGCATCACCTCTGAGCAAGATTCATCACATATTTTTGAGTTCTCTATGGGACTTTTTCTTTTCATCATTGAGGACTGTGTTTAATTTTTCACTTTATGAAAATTTTTTAATATTTGTGTAACTCACTTCATTGTGAGTTACAGTGGAACCTCGAATTACGAGCATAATCCGTTCCAGGAGTATGCTCGTAATCCAAAGTACTCACATATCATAGCGAGTTTTCCCATTGAAGTCGATGGAAAGGAAAATAATTTGTTCCGCATTGACTTCAATGGGATGCAATATCGCATGCGGCAAGAGGTGGGGGGGGGGGGCGTAGAGCCTCTGAAACGGCAAACCTCGGAAAGACTTCCTACCTGAGATTTGCCAAGGTCAGCCATCCTGTACTCGGGCCTTTCCATGCATTTCCGAACGTGACGTTCGGCTCTGCTCCGGCGTCCACCCACCCCCACCTCAGGGGTCGCATGTTATTTTGGTTCCTGAGTCTCTGACTTCTTGGGCAGCTGTTTGGGCCGGCCCTGCTCAACCACTGCCAGCCTCTCCGCGGAGGGGGATGCATCCATGTGCCCATTCATTACTCCACTAAGGCAGCTGGGCTGCTCTTTGGGCTGTCGCCCCGTTCACCCTACCTCACCGTGGCCAGCTCCACGGCCGGCCGTGCTATTCAGTTCAGAGGCACTGAAATGAAGGGGTTAGGTGACCATGAAGGGGGAGGAGCTGCCTGGAGGAGTCCTCTCTGCCTGATGTCAGAAAAGTGTCTCTGCAGCTGCAGACACCAGGGCCTGGAGTGCTAACAAAGTAAGTGACACTATGTCAGCCTGCCTATTTGACTAAAATTATGTTTTACACTATTTATGATGAGAGCATGCTTTGGTCTGGTCAGTGGTCACCACGGTCTCTCTTTTATACAATGAGGGATGCTGAACAAAGGTAGAAGGTAAAGTGATGGCATCAGACAATGTGTGAGAGAGGGACAGTTCTTGGGCCCAAAAGGTGTCCGGCATTTAAAGTGTATATATGATTTTTTTTAACACTGCACTTACCCAGCCAGTACTAAATATACCACAATTACAGACACACACAAAAAAAAAAAATCAATCTCTCTCTATCTATATATATTTTTTGTGTGTCTGTAAATGAGGTATATTTAGTACTGGCTGGGTAAGTGCAGTGTTAGAGCCCATTCACACAGGGGCAACTTTGGATCCGACTTCAAGTCGCCCCAAGTCGCCCCTAGTCGCCTCAAGTCGCGCTACACGAAAAAATCAATGTAAGTGAATGGATCTGTCTTAATGCACACTACTGCAGTCGCTCTGACTTCAGAAAAGGTTCCTGTACTACTTCAATCCAACTTGAAGGCAACTTGTACCCATTGATTTCAATGGAAGTTGCCTCCAAGTCTGATCACTGTTCATACTGAGGCAACTTTACAGGAAGCAGAAAAGAAACAGAAAGTAATTTCCTCCACTAAACAGCCAGCCCCCTCCTTCTCACACACAGCTGATAAGCTCTGATTGGCCACTTGTAAAGTTCCCTGTCCTGGAGGCGACTTCAAGTTGTGTTGTAAGTTGCCCCAAGTCGTGCTGCGATTCATACTCAAGTCGTGTCCAAGTTGCCTCCCAAAGTCGTGCTGGAAGTCGTGTTGCCCCTGTGTGAATGGGCTCTTAAAGAAAAAAAAAATCATATATACACTTTAAATGCAGGACACCTTTTGGAGCAAGAGATAGATCTATATATAGATAGAGAGATAGATATATATATATATATATATATATACACACACACACACACACACACACACACACAGTATATACACACAGGCCCAGACAACATTTGGTTCAGAATATTTTTTTTCTTGTTTTCTCCTCTAAAACCTAGATGCGTCTTATGGTCAGGTGCGTCTTATGGTGCGAAAAATACAGTAAGTATATGATCATATTGTTGCATATCATGCTACATCGTTTTGCAGTGCACTAGCACATTATTTTTCATTTTTCTTGCATATTGCACATTATGACATACGTATATATTGCTATATTGTTGCATTTATATTTTTGGGTTTGTAGTATCAATTTTAGTAGTCGCTACTTTGTGGATATGTTTCCCAACAAAGATGGTTTTATCACATTATCACTACTTTTTTTTCTGTTTTTTAGTACTGTTTTTAATAGCGGCTCAAAATCAGAGCAGCGGCGGTTTGTAGTTTTCTTTAACCACTTAGCACAAATCTCCGTCATTGTACGTCGGTACTTTGACAGTAAATACCGTTGGTATGGCAGCAGATAGCTGCCATAACCCTGGTATTTTCAACAAAGGCGAGAGGCTGGCTTTCAGATAAAAGTGGTCTCCGCGGCAGGTTCGCCGCAAGATCTCTTTTATCGGGGGTGGGAGAGGCATAAAACGTCACTTCCGCCCAATGGTCTTAAAGGGGGAAAAAAATTTTTTTTGTGTAAATGTGAGATCTGAGGTCTTTTTGACCCCAGATCTCATATTTAAGAGGTCCTGTCATGCTTTATTTCTATTACAAGGGATGTTTACATTCCTTGTAATAAGAATAAAAGTGACCCAAAAATTATTATTATTATTTTTTTTTTTTTTTTAAAGGACAGTGTAAAAAAAAAAAGAAAAAAAAAGTAAAAGAAAAAAAAAAAAAATTAAAGCGCCCCATCCTGCCCAGCTCACGCGCAGAAACGAACGCATACATAAGTCGAGCCCGCATGTGTGTTCAAACTACACATGTGAGGTATAGCTGCGATCGTTAGAGCGAGAGCAATAATTATAGCACTAGACCTCCTCTAACTCTAAACATGTAATCTGTAGAAATTTTTAAACGTCGCCTATAGAGATTTATAAGGGTCAAAGTTTGTCGCCATTTCAGGAGCGGGCGCAATTTTGAAGCGTGACATGTTGGGTATCAATTTACTCGGCGTAACATTATCTTTCATAGTATTAAAAAAATTGGGCTAACTACTGTTGTCTTATTTTTTAAGTCAAAAAAGTGTACTTTTTCCAAAAAAATTGTGCTTCTAAGACCGCTGCGCAATTATGATGTGACATAAAGTATTGCAACGACCACCATTTTACTCTCTAGGGTGTCTGGAAAAAAATATATATGTTTGGGGGTTCGAAGTAATTTTCTAGCACAAAAAAAAAAAAAAAAGAAGATTTTAACTTTAAACAAGTGTCAAAAAGAGGCTTGGTCTTTAAGTGGTTAACAGCAGATATTTTCAGGTTTCAGTCTTAAATACTACCATTGGCGCTGTGAACTTTACTTTTTTCTTATTAGCTGGAGTTTGGCTTCAATGCCACTGTATCTACATCTGCTAGTACATCTAATGCCCTGTACACACGGTCGGACATTGATCGGACATTCCGACAACAAAATCCATGGATTTTTTTCCCGGCGGATGTTGGCTCAAACTTGTCTTGCATACACACGGTCACACAAAGTTGTCGGAAAATCCGATCGTTCTAAACGCGGTGACGTAAAACGCGTACGTCGGGACTATAAACGAGGCAGTAGCCAATAGCTTTCGTTTCTTAATTTATTCTGAGCATGCGTGGCACTTTGTGCGTCGGATTTGTGCACACGATCGGAATTTCCGACAACTAATTTTGTTGTCGGAAAATTTTATAGCAAGCTCTCAAACTTTGTGTGTCGGAAATTCCGATGGAAAATGTGTGATGGAGCCTACACACGGTCGGAATTTACGACAACAGGGTCCTATCACACATTTTCCATCGGAAAATCCTATCGTGTGTACACGGCATAACACTTTCCTTCCCCAAGATTAACAATGCTGCTGTCCAAAGGTGTCCCTGTGCACCTCCATCCAGAGTGGAGGCACACTAATACAGGAGGTGTGTTACTGGGCAGATCACCAGGTGAAAACAAATGCATCCACCACATCTAATGATTGGTAAGCTGCAAAATATTACATTTTTGGTTTTGGGTTTAAGATCGCTTTGATCCCAAATTTGTTTTGAAAGCTCCTTAGTCTTCAACCTGCTTCACTCTAATACAGGAGGTGTGTTTAGTTAGAAATCATTTGACTCTTTAATTGCACCTTGGTGGACTCGTTTCAACTAATTATGTGACTTCTACAACTGGTTGCTCCAGAGATTTAGAGATTAGGAAATACACAAGACTTTACAGTCTAAAAAAAGTAGATTTAATACTTTAGCAAAACTCTGATAGCACGTCATACAAGAAGGAAGATACTTGCAATGTAATGTCACAGAAGAAATTCTGTAACTTAGAACATCGTAAAAAGCAGCACAGCATGCTCAGCACCGCATATCAACTTACTTGCATTGCCAGGTACAGTTCCAGTCATTCAAGGCAGGTTGAACTTTATCCTCTACAAGGTTTCTGTCAATATCATCCTCTTCCTCTTCTAGAATGTCACTAGAAGGGGGTGCCCATAACTTCAAGTATTCAGTGGCTGTCAATAGTCTGTTACCTGCAGATTATTCATGATTAGTTGAACAAAGTGGAAACAGTTGTAACATTTTTTTTTCTTCGCTTCAAAACAATAAAAAAGTAATTAAAAATATAACATTTTATACTTTTAAACTTATTTTAAGCCCTGATAAACAAAATTTACAATGTTAGAGTTCTATCGACTAAAAGTTGTATCATCTTTTTACTGTTACTACAACAGAAAAGAAAAACATTGAACATTAAACGTAACGCACTGTATTCCCTGTTAGTTTCACATTCTTCAAAAACTTGAAAAACAATCACAGAAGAAACAGTGCTGCATAATAACAGAATAACAGAAACAGAGCCAAGTGCAACGTCATAGCAGAAGGCTGTGCTTATAAGCAGGAAACTAATATATCAATAATAGAAAAGCAGAGCTGTCACATGAGCTGGGCAGTGCAGGCCTATTAACAGGAACGCTTGTTTTCACAACACAAAACCTCATTCCTCAGTCATAAGCATCCAAGGCCATAAATTAGGTAAAGACATTAAGTGGTAACTTGCTTACCTTGAGGATCCCATGCCAAGTTGTAAGTCACCGAGCTAAGGAAAAACTGGCCTGTCCTAAGCCACTGATATTTAAGCTGCTGGAAAAAGAAAAAACATTTTGAAAACACTGAACACATCATTGCATTTAGGCCCCTTTCACACTGGGGCGGTTTGCAGGTGTTATTGCGCTAAAAATACCGCCTGCAAACCGCCCCTAAACAGCCTCCGCTGTTTGTTCAGTGTGAAAGCCCGAGGGTTTTCACACTGAAGCGGTGCGCTGGCAGGAGAAGAAAAAATCTCCTGTCAGCCGCATCTTTGGAGCAATGAAGGAGTGGTGTATTCACCGCTCCTAAACCATTCCTGCCCATTGAAATCAATGGGACAGCGCCTATACCGCGGTAATACTATACGAGGGGTTTTAACCCTTTTTCGGCCGCCAGTGGGGGGTTAAAACCGCACCGCTAGCGGCCGAATACCGCGGTAAAACAGCGCTAAAAATAGCGCTGTTTTACCGCCGACGCCCCCTACCGCCCCAGTGTGAAAGGGGCCTAAGTATTATATACTGTACACTGTAGTACTAACAAAGTAACAAAAATAACGCTGGTATAAAGATCTAGATCCTTCTATAGTTTAGTCTTGTGACCCTTTGCACGGCACAACTGGAAGAAGATGCATCAGCAACCTAAGCCAATCTAGACCAAACCTAGAGCCATCTATCTAGCACCACTAAATTACCACTTTTGTGGTCAAGTTGATAAAAACCGCACTATGTTTTTGTTTTTTTTTTTAAACAAAGAACTTTATTAGAGTTTGTGAGGTACATGAACAAGGTACGTAGCATTCAAGTGGTTCAAAATCGAAGAAAAAGTACATATACAGTATGTGTGTCTATATCTATCTATCTATCTATCTATCTATCTATCTATTATGTTTGTGGCTACTACCGTATATACTCAAGTATAAGCTGAGGCACCTAATTTTACCACAAAAAACTGGGAAAACTTATTGACTCGAGTATAAGCCTAGGGTGAGATATGCCCAGTTACTGTAAGTGGAAAAGAGGGTCAACAATGCCCATTTGCAGCCTCACTGTGCCCATTTTCAGCCATAGGTCCCCCGTACTTAAAACTCGGTAGTTAAAGGTTCCTAGATGCCCCCCTAGCTGCAGCCAAAATTTGGGGTCTCTGGACCCAAAGGGTCCCGAAATGACATTGCTGCAGGTGGACACAGTTGACCGAATTTGGGGCCCCTTGGTGCTAGGGACCCCAAATGTGGTGTGCAAACCCAGTGGAACTAGCACTACAACATATCCAAAGCTGGGGTTCCTAGCACCAATTGGCCCTGAGATACGGGGCCCCAAAGTCGGTTCGGAAAGTGTCAAGCACTTTTCTGCAGCAGAGTGACATTTTCCAAAGCAAATTTGGGGCCCCATATCTCGGGGCCACTTGGTGCTAGGAACCCCAGCTTTAGATATGTTGCAGTGCTAGTTCCCCTGGGTTTGCACACCGAATTTGGGGTTCCTAGCACCAAGTAGTCCCGAGATACGGGGGCCCCAAATTCGGTTAGGAAAATGTAATTCTTTGCACCAGAAAAGTGCTTGACTCGAGTATAAGCTGAGGGGGGCATTTCAGCACAAAAAAAATGTGCTGAAAAACTCGGCTTATACTCGAGTATATACGGTAAGTAATTTTCTAGCAAAAAAAAAAAAAAAATGCTGATTTTTACTTGTGAACAATAAAAGTGTGAGAATAGGCCTGGTTTTAAAGTGGTTAAAAATGATAATAAAATAAAAACCATACATACATTACATACATACAGATGAGAGAGACAGATACACACACACACAACGAAATGAAGGGTCTATAATTTTTATCATAGGAGTATTTTAAATGAGAGACACAGAATATCAACCAAAAATCCAGAAAAAAAACATGATACAAATGTCATAAATCGAGTTGCTGTTCAGTGAGTAAAATAAGTATTTGATCCCCAAGCAAAACACGCCTTAGCATTTGGTGGAGAAACCCTTGTTGGCAAGCACAGAGGTAAGACATTTCTTGTAGTTGTTGACCAGGTTTGCACATCTCAGGAGGGATTTTGGTCCACTCTCTTTTTTTTTTTTATTGATTTAAGACATATATTAAAGAAAAAAACAAACAACTTTCAGGATAGAAAGCAGGCAAATAATCAAACATAAGAAAATTAGAATAGCAGCAAAAGATAAGCACTAAAGAAAATTTGATTACGGTAATTTCTTGGATACCTCAAGGTGACCATACACTATACAATCTGATTGTACCACTTTCTTTAGATCTCTCATCAACTACATACTGCAGGAGCCTTCCTTTTTTTTTTTTTTTTTTTTTTTTTTTTTAAATTTAAGTCGTTTATTGAGAAATAATACAGTACATTGTATTTCCATCTTAGTATGCTGTGGTCCACTCTTCTTTACAGATCTTCTCTAAATCCTTAATGTTTCTTGGCTGTCGCTTGGCAACTCAAAGTTTCAGCTCCCTCCATAAATTTTCTGTAGGATTAAGGTCTGGAGACTGGCTAGGCTACTCCATGACCTTAATGTGCTTCTTGTTGAGCCACACTTTGTTGCTCTGGCAGTATGTTTTGGGTCATTGTCATGCTGGAAGACCCATTCATAACCCATCTTCAGTGTTCTGGCTGAGGGAAGAAGGTTCTCATCCAAGATTTTACAATACATGACCCCATCCACTGGCCCCTCAATGCAGCAAAGTCCACCTCCATGCTTGACTGTAGGGATGGTGTTCTTAGGGTCATAGTCAGCATTTTTCTTCCTCGAAAACATGGCGAGTTGAGTTAATGCCAAAGAGCTAAATTTTGGTCTCACCTGACCACAGCACTTTCTCCTAATCCTTCTCTGAATATTTAGATGTTCATTGGCAATCTTCAGATGGGTCTGTACATGTGCCTTCTTGAGGAGGGGGACTTTGCGGGCGCTGCAGGATTTCAATATGAATCACCAGAGAGAATATTGGTAATCTGGTTTTATTGAATTCGTGGTTGTAGTCACCCATTAACATCAGCATTGTGGTTTCCCCATTGGGAGACAAGGGAGGCAGGGATGAATATACTCCGCCAATCGCTTCTCACCTTGGGGGTATATTATGTCATCTGCTCAGTGACCGGGACGCTTCCTGGTGATGTTGTAAGAGAAAACGTGCGTCGAGGCGCATCGCGGTCACGTCACTTCCGGCCACTTCCAGTTTCACATCACCATGGCGGTGGAACGCACGCCAATCACCAAGGGGAGGCTGGGCGGCTGCAGACCATTCTGTCTGCCATTTCATGCTGCAATCCTCAGTGCCGGAAAAAGGCACCCAAAAATGTAAGAAGCCACTTTTGGCATTTGTTTTATATATTTTTAAATAAACTGTGTTACGATATGGTCCAGTTTTTATCTATTTTTTTAATGGGCTATCGTGGTGGAGAAACAAAAAGGTTTCAAATGCATCTTCAGTGGTATACCAGCAGGATTATTGACCCACTTAAACAGTCTGATTTGACCTTCTTTTAAGCTAAAAAGAGGTTATGTCCAGTGAGTAGGCACTTTACTCACACTCATCAGGTGATTTATATAAAAGTTTGTCACTGGTGTATGGATTGGCGTCGTACTACAAAAGACACATGGACTTTGCTTTGATGGAATATTTGATTTACTGTTAATTTTATCGTCATTATTGGAGGATTATTGATGAATTGTTTATAATTAATTAGCACTCTGCACTTAATATGTAAACTTCCTTTCAGGTGACTAAATACTTGAAAAGGTTATAATGTTGCCATTTAAAGAATATCTGATAGACAAATACACAGTAACATATTTGATTGAGAAATTTCCTATAGCACCTGTGATCTATGCCTTGTCCAAAATTCACAATGATCCCTTGTCCCTATCCAGGGAGACCATTGTGGCAGGCAGGGGTCTCTTGTGTGCTCCATTAGCAACATATTGGACAAATGGTTTCTCTGCTTGTAGCTAAGGGTAGTAATTTGACGCTGCTACATTCAGGTTTTTACTCACCATTGTAAGATGAATATTTAGTGATCCGTTAGTAATGATGTCTATTAGTGATGCAGAAGGTAAAAGTTAGGCTTCATGTACACCGGCAGCTCCTAAACTTGAGTTTAGGAGCTTTTGGCATTTTTTTTGCCAAAGCTCCTAAACTCAACGCCATAAAAGCCTGTGTGTCCATGTACACTTAGGCTTGTAGAAGAGTTTAGGAGCTGCAACGTTTAGGAGAAGTTAAACCAACCTCTCCTGAACACAGAAGAATCGCGTTCAGGATAGGAACGACTTGACATCTGCCGTGAGAAAACGCAAATCCTGGCAAAACACTGTTTTTGGCACGTTTTCCCATGACCACGGTAGGCTAGTGTACATGTAGCTCTAGAGGTTATCCTCTAATGCTATTGCAATCTGGAAGACATAGGGTATCTGTTAGGACTAAGGCTTAATGTACACGGGACGCTGAGGCAGCCTCCTCTGAACAAATTTTTTGACAGCTTCAAGCAGGCATTTAACCACTTCAGCCCCGAACCATTATGCTGCCTAAGGACCAGAGGACTTTTTCCAATTTGGCACTGCGTCGCTTTAACTACTAATTGCGCGGTCATGCAATGCTGTACCCAAACGAAATTTGCATCCTTTTCTTCCCACAAATAGAGCTTTCTTTTGATGGTATTTGATCACCTCTGCGGTTTTTATTTTTTGCGCTATAAACGGAAAAAGACCGAAAATTTGGAAAAAAAAATGATATTTTCTACTTTTTGTTATAAAAAAAATCCAATAAACTCAATTTTAGTCATACATTTAGGCCAAAATGTATTCAGCCACATGTCTTTGGTAAAAAAATATGTCAATAAGTGTATATTTATTGGTTTGCGCAAAAGTTATAGCGTCTACAAGCTAGGGTACATTTTCTGGAATTTACACAGCTTTTAGTTTATGACTGCCTATGTCATTTCTTGAGGTGCTAAAATGGCAGGGCAGTACAAAACCCCCACAAATGACCCCATTTTGGAAAGTAGACACCCCAAGGAAATTGCTGAGAGGCATGTTGAGCCCATTGAATATAAATTTTTTTTGTACCAAGTGACTGAATAATGACAAAAAGAAAAAAAAAATTACAAAAAGTTGTCACTAAATGATATATTGCTCACACAGGCCATGGGCATATGTGGAATTGCACCCCAAAATACATTCAGCTGCTTCTCCTGAGTACAGGGATACCACATGTGTGGGACTTTTTGGGAGCCTAGCCGCGTACAGGGCCCCGAAAACCAATCATCGCCTTCAGGATTTCTAAGGGCGTAAATTTTTGATTTCACTCCTCACTACCTATCACAGTTTTGAAGGCCATAAAATGCCCAGATGGCACAAAACCCCCCAAATGACCCCATTTTGGAAAGTAGACACCCCAAGCTATTTGCTGAGAGGCATGTTGAGTCCATGGAATATTTTATATTTTGACACAAGTTGCGGGAAAGTGAAAATTTTTTTTTTTTTTTTGCACAAAGTTGTCACTAAATGATATATTGCTCACACAGGCCATGGGAATATGTGGAATTGCACCCCAAAATACATTTAGCTGCTTCTTCTGAGTATGGGGATACCACATGTGTGGGACTTTTTGGGAGCCTAGCTGCGTACGGGGCCCCGAAAACCAATCACCGCCTTCAGGATTTCTAAGGGTGTAAATTGTTGATTTCACTCTTCACTGCCTATCACAGTTTCGGAGGCCATGGAATGCCCAGGTGGCACAAACTCCCCCCAAATGACCCCATTTTGGAAAGTAGACACCCCAAGCTATTTGCTGAGAGGCATGGTGAGTATTTTGCAGCTCTCATTTGTTTTTGAAAATGAAGAAAGGCAAGAAAAAACTTTTTTTTTTCCTTTTTTCAATTTTCAAAACTTTGTGACAAAAATTGAGGTCTGTAAAATACTCACTATACCTCTCAGCAAATATCTTGGGGTGTCTACTTTCCAAAATGGGGTCATTTGGGGGGTTTTGTGCCACCTGGGCATTCCATGGCCTCCGAAACTGTGATAGGCAGTGAAGAGTGAAATCAAAAATTTACGCCCTTAGAAAGCCTGAAGGCAGTGTTTGGTTTTCGGGGTCCCGTACGCGGCTAGGCTCCCAAAAAGTCTCACACATGTGGTATCCCCATACCCAGGAGAAGCAACAGAATGTATTTTGGGGTGTAATTTCACATATTCCCATGGCATGTTTGAGCAATATATCATTTAGTGACAACTTTGCAAAAAAAAAAAAAATTTTGTCTCTTTCCCGCAACTTGTGTCACAATATAAAATATTCCATGGACTCGACATGACTCTCAGCAAATAGCTTGGGGTGTCTACTTTCCAAAATGGGGTCATTTGGGGGGGTTTTGAACTGTCCTGGCATTTTATGCACAACATTTAGAAGCTTATGTCACACATCACCCACTCTTCTAACCACTTGAAGACAAAGCCCTTTCTGACACTTTTTGTTTACATGAAAATTTTTTTTTTTTTTTGCAAGAAAATTACTTTGAACCCCCAAACAGTATATATTTTTTTTAAAGCAAATGCCCTACAGATTAAAATGGTGGGTGTTTCATTTTTTTTTTTTTTCACACAGTATTTGCGCAGCGATTTTTCAAACGCATTTTTTGGGGAAAAAACACACTTTTTTAAATTTTAATGCACTAAAAAACACTATATTGCCCAAATGTTTGATGAAATAAAAAAGATGATCTTAGGCCGAGTACATGGATACCAAACATGACATGCTTTAAAATTGCGCACAAACGTGCAGTGGCGACAAACTAAATACATTTTTAAAAGCCTTTAAAAGCCTTTACAGGTTACCACTTTAGATTTACAGAGGAGGTCTACTGCTAAAATTACTGCCCTCGATCTGAAGTTCGCAGTGATACCTCAACATGCATGGTGCAATTGCTGTTTACATTTGACGCCAGACCGACGCTTGCGTTCGCCTTTGCGCGAGAGCAGGGGGGGACAGGGGTGCTTTTTTTTTTTCTTTATTATTTTTTTGCTTTTTTATCTTATTTTTAAACTGTTCCTTTCATTTTTTTTTTTTTAAATCATTTTTATTGTTATCTCAGGGAATGTAAATATCCCCCATGATAGCAATAGGTAGTGACAGGTACTATTTTTTGAAAAAATTGGGGTCTATTAGACCCTAGATCTCTCCTCTGCCCTCAAAGCATCTGACCACACCAAGATCGGTGTGATAAAATGCTTTCCCAATTTTCCAATGGCGCTGTTTACATTTGGCGAAATCTAAGTCATGAAATGCTCCTAGCTTCCGGTTTCTTAGGCCATAGAGATGTTTGGAGCCACTCTGGTCTCTGATCAGCTCTACGGTCAGCTGGCTGAATCACCGGCTGCATTCTCAGGTTCCCTGTTGAGACAGGAGAGCCAGAGAAAAACACGGATGAAGGTGATGCTGGGGGGGGGGGCATTCCTTCCCACTGCTTGGAAAAGCAGTCTAGAGGCTAATTAGCCGCTAGGATTGCTTTTACATGAAAGCCGACCGCTGGCTGAAAAGAATGATACCAAGATGATACCTAAACCTGCAGGCATCATTCTGGTATAACCACTCAAAGTCGTGAATGGCGTACCTCAAGACAAAAAAATGGTTAACAATAAAACACAGTAAACGGTAAAGTATAAAAAATTGCATACCTGAAAAGCAAACGTGATAAAACATAATAACAATAAAACATTGCAGAATAGAATAGAATAGAAAAGAGCAGAACAATAGAGAGAGAGAACAATGAAACGACAACTATTTTTTTTTATTATATATATATATATATATATATATATATATATATATATATATATATATATATATATATATATATATATATATATATATATATATATATATTTTTTTTTTTTTTTTTTTTTTTACACTTTTTTTGTAACTAACTTTTATAACTGTAACCGGTTCCAGGTTCGGGTCTCTCAAAATGCGATGGCATCTTGGGAGACCCTGTGAAAGTGTGCCTAGTCTGTGCAATGCTGTACCCTACGCTAATACTCAACTAGTGCATGGTAGCGCTCAAAACATTCACCAATGCAAAGACCAGGATTGTCAGGACAGGAGGGACAATAATAGCGGGTGTCACGCCTATATCCGCGCTTGCTGCAGACACGACATCTTTTTTGGGGGGGTTCGCTGGGTAGGGGTACTCGGGAGGACATAAAGAAAATGCCTCTCATGCAGCCGACTGCATTTGGTTGGGGATGTGAATGGGGGAAGTACGGGCGCTGCAGAAGTGGTGGGTTCCCAATTAGGATTGGCGAATGCAGCAGGAAGGGCATTATGGGTACGATGGGCCTGTGTTTGTCTTCTTCTTGGTGGCAGCAGGACACTACTTGTGCTTGCCACCTCACCAGCTTGAACTGCACTTATGGGACTCGCCACTGCAGTGCTGGTTTGACTACGACCGGGGTGTACAAGGCCGCTGGTGCTTACCAGTTCACCAAAACGCTACCAAATAAACTGTTAGCGATCGCAGGGATCAGGCCTGACTCTGCGAATGCTGCAGTTATGCGTTTAGTGTTTTGTAAATGACAGTGATCGATCGATACTGCACTTGGGTGGGCTGGGCTGGGCCGGGCGGAGGGGCAAAATGCAGGTGCTAGCAGGTATCTGGGCTTATTCCGCTAACACTGCGTTTTTGGGAACCCTAAACTGCTGGGGACGCTAGTATAGATCTGATCAGATCAGATATTGATCCGTTCAGATACTATACCACTAAGGGAGGTGTACGGTGCGTGTGTGTTAGCGGTACTGGTGCTAGCCTGACGCTGCCTGGGGCTGGTGCTTGCCAGTTCACCAAAATGCTACCAAAAAAACTGTTAGCGATCGCAGGGATCAGGCCTGACTCTGCGAATGCTGCAGTTATGCGTTTAGTGATTTGTAATTGTCAGTGATCGATCGATACTGCACTTGGGTGGGCTGGGCTGGGCCGGGCGGAGGGGCAAAACGCAGGTGCTAGCAGGTATCTGGGCTGATCCCGCTAACACTGCGTTTTTGGGAACCCTAAACTGCTGGGGACGCTAGTACAGATCTGATCGGATCAGATATTGATCCGTACAGATACTATACCACTAAGGGAGGCTTGCGTGGGTGTTAGCGGTACTGGCGCTAATCTGACGCTGCCTGGGGCGACGCATATCACCGCCGGGCGATCAGGGGGCTAAACCTTTATTCGGTAATAAATAGGGGTGCAACGGATCGTCACCAATCCGTGATCCGAACGGGCCAGGCTGTTCGGATCGGTACACCCGCGATCCGCGGAGCGCTCCGCGGCCTCGGGTTTTAGGAAAGGCCGCGGCTTCGGCCTAGCTCCGGAGCCGCGGCCATCTTGGTACACCCGGCGGCGCTCAGCTGCGTGCTGACGTCATCACCCCGCCCTCAACTCGTGGGTCCGGCGGCTGGCTTGGCGGCGCCGGCTTCTCTTAACAGGTCAGACTAACAGCACTGTAATGTATACAGTGCGGGGGGGGCGTGTGGCTGTATTACAGTGGAGGGGGGGCATGTGGCTTTAGTACAGTGGAGGGGGGGCGTGTGGCTTTATTACAGTGGAGGGGGGGCGTGTGGCTTTATTACAGTGGAGGGGGGGCGTGTGGCTTTATTACAGTGGAGGGGGGGCGTGTGGCTTTATTACAGTGGAGGGGGGGCGTGTGGCTGTATTACAGTGGAGGGGGGGGGCGTGTGGCTGTATTACAGTGGAGGGGGGGGCGTGTGGCTGTATTACAGTGGGGGGGGGGGCGTGTGGATGTATTACAGTGGGGGGACATGTGGATGTATTACAGTGGGGGGACATGTGGATGTATTACAGTGGGGGGACATGTGGATGTATTACAGTGGGGGGACATGTGGATGTATTACAGTGGGGGGACATGTGGATGTATTACAGTGGGGGGACATGTGGATGTATTACAGTGGGGGGGACATGTGGATGTATTACAGTGGGGGGGACATGTGGATGTATTACAGTGGGGGGGACATGTGGATGTATTACAGTGGGGGGGACATGTGGATGTATTACAGTGGGGGGGACATGTGGATATATTACAGTGGGGGGAGATGTGGATATATTACAGTGGGGAACATGTGGATATATTACAGTGGGGGAGATGTGGATATATATTTTTTTTGTTGATCCGAAAATGATCCGAAAATGATCCGATCCGTGACTCTGATCCGAGGAACGATCCGAACCGTGATTTTTTTGATCCGTTGCACCCCTAGTAATAAACGGCGGGTGCCCTGACACTATAAAATATAAACGAACTAACCAGCGTCACCCGTAACACTTATACGGTGATCAGTGGTGAAAGGATTAACTAGGGGGCAATCAAGGGTTCAAACATTTATTAGGTAGTATATGGGGGTCCCTGTCGCTATAAAACGCTGACGGCGAACCTAAATATTTACGTCCCTAACTAGCGTCACCAGTGACACTAATACAGCGATCAGAAAAATGATCGCTTAGCGACACTGGCGACAGGGGGTGATCAAGGGGTTAAAACTTTATTAGGGGGGGTTAGGGGGTACCCTAGACCTACAGGGGGCTAATACTAACTGCCCTAACACAGTAACTGTCACAAACTGACACCATGCAGTAATCAGAAAAAAAAAACTGCTTGGTGTCAGTGTGACGGGGGGGGGGGGGTGTGATTGGGGGGTGATCGGGGGGCGATCGGGGGTGTTTTGTGTGCCTGGCATGTTCTACTGTGTGTGTGTGTGTTGTGCCCTCACATTGATGTTTTCTCTCCTCGGCGCCGGAACGGAAAATACCGAGCCGAGATGACATAATTTCCTTTGCTGCTGTTTAGCAAAGGAATGTTCTGATTGGCCGGCGGCGATCGCGAGGGGGGGGGGGCACGAATACATGGCCTCCCCCTCACCTCCTATCGCCAGGGGACAAAAGAGGACCACCTCAGGCACCGGGGGGGGGGGGTGTCCGATCGGACCCCCCACCCGCGGGAGGCAGATCACGTATATGTACGTGATTCTGCCTGCCCGTGCCGCCTTGCCGATGTAAATCGGCGTGAGGCGGTCCTTAAGTGGTTAAAAATGCCCATTTTGCCGCATTTGCGTCTAGGAGCGTTTATTTAAGATAACATCATAGGACCCTCCCAAAGCCCAAAAAACAGTATTATTGAACTATTTTAAGCCATTCTGTGAGACCAGAGTGAGTAGCAGCAGCTGAGAGAGCAGCAGTGTACTTGTTTCTACCTCAATTTCGGTGCTTTTACTATGGATCCCATAATGAGCATATGTGAGGAAAAAATGCAAATTTTTTAATATATTTAATTTTTAAATTGCAATTGATTAGTATATTTTTTGTTTATTTTTTTTTAAAGCTGTATGTATAATTTCACTTTTTTAAATTTATTTTGTCTTTTTTATGCAAATTTTAATTGCAATTTTTAAAATATTTTTAATTAACCCTAACCGGAAACCCTAACCCTAACTTGTTCTTCAAGGGGAAAACAATAACCCTAACCATAACCCCCTAACCCTAATGGGAAGCCCTAACTTGTTCTTCAAGGGAAAAACCCTAACCATAACCCCTAACAAGAAACCCCAACCCTAATCCGAAACCCTAACTCTAACTTGTTCTTCTAGGGGAAAACCCTAACCCCCTAACCATAATGGGAAACCCTAACCAGAAACCCTAACGGGAAATCATAACACACTTACCATAACCCTAAACTTGTTCAAGGGGAAAACCCTAACCATAACCCCCTAACCCTAATGGGAAACCCTAACCAGAAACCCTAACGGGAAATCATAACACACTTACCACAACCCTAAACTTGTTGTTCAAGGGGAAAACCCTAACCCTAACCATAACCCCCTAACCCTAATGGGAAACCCTAACCCTAACCAGAAACCCTAACGGGAAATCATAACACACTTACCATAACCCTAAACTTGTTGTTCAAGGGGAAAACCCTAACCATAACCCCCTAACCCTAATGGGAAACCCTAACGGGAAACCATAATGCTTACCATAACCCTAAACTTGTTCTCCAAGGGGAAAACCCTAACCATAGCTCCCTAACCCTAATGGGAAACCCTAACCAGAAACCCTAACCCTAATGGGAAACCATAACACTTACCATAACCCTAACTTGTTCTTCAAGGCGAAAACCGTAAACATGAAACATTAACCCGAACTGGAAACCCTAACGGGAAACCATAACCCTTACCATAACCCTGAACTTGTTCTTCAAGGGGAAAACCCTAACCATAGCCCCCTAAACCCAATAGGAAACATTAACCCTAAATTTCATGCAACTATGT
Organism: Aquarana catesbeiana; assembly: GCF_042186555.1. NCBI lineage: Eukaryota > Metazoa > Chordata > Amphibia > Anura > Ranidae > Aquarana > Aquarana catesbeiana. The sequence goes on along the minus strand of NC_133326.1, from coordinate 74,340,245 downwards.
TTGATCAAGTGGGGGGTGAAGCTCAATGGTGGGGTCATCTGGTTGAAATCTAACATATAGGTCAAATTCCAATTATACTTTGGCTAACAGCAATGCTAGTGGTGTACTGGATTGGATCATGCTCATTAGGGGTGTATAAATAAATGGTCTATGAAGCTGTAATGGAAATTTGTAAGTTCTGTATATAATTGTATTGTATTTTGTATGTATTGCACACTGCCCTCACTGTGCACACGGCACTAATAATATTTTCAGTAAATGTTTACATTCTTTTGAGTCCTGATTAGAATAAGCCTGCCTATGTAACGCCCCTTGTTACCATGAACGTACAATTGTAATATTAATGTGATACCTACATAATCATGTGCATAAAAACCTTCAATTGCATCATAATAAAGCAGAACAGTTATTTGGAAAGATGCTGAGCGTATCTTTTGTGTCTGTTCCCTACTGCAGTAGTTATTATTAATTTGGAACCACTAATCAATATGAGGATAGGAGTTGCCTATCATCAATTTAACCGAGTCAGCATGGCGAGCTTTGCCTTAGGAGGGGATTCCAGGTGACTTGAGACGATCCGGGAATTTCTGATAATCAGCCGGCTGAGGTAAGCCTTTTGCTTACATTTGAGTTATCAGACTTCCTTGATCGGTAAGGCATTTTTGGGACAAAGGGTACCTATTTTACTCCCCTTAATCGAACTGTATTGATTGGTGGTTATATGTTATGTTGTCCCTGTCTATTGTCCATTGGAGTGTTATAGATAAGAAAGGGAAGAATAGTGCTGTTCACAGGTATATGTAGTACATCTGCTAGATAAAGTAGTTTAGAGGCAAGAGGGTATAGGCACAAGTATAGAAGAGAGAAGACTGGCCAGTCATTATGGGCATTGAATTAAGTAAGAGAATGAAGGGTAAGAGACCCTCAAAAATGCCCAGCGCTAGAGGAGCGCTATATATGAACCAAAGGTGCGGTTCCGCCTATACTGAGCCCCTAGATTAATGGTTAGAGTGGACAGGGATCAACAATGGGTAACTGGGTTACCAAAGGTCCATAGGGACTAAGAATCATGCAGAGTAAACAGCTAGAGAAACAGCTATCTATGTGAGCAGGATGGATCAAGGGTGACAATAACACTAGACAGAAAGGGACATTTTCATGTTAAGTTGTGGGATGAATTTGGGGTCAGGTACTACAACTAGTAAAATCAGAAACAGAGAAATGAGAGTTAAAACAGAATACTTTATATGTTGTCAGAGAGGGAAGATGGGATGAGCACTCTGGCTCCCCCTTTGATCATAGAAGCTAGATATAAACAAAATAAGGAAAGCAGAATTTAGGCAGGGAAATATTAATGAGAGTTAAAAGAAATTGAGAGAATGATATGCATGTGTTGTGTACAAATGGGAAAAATGTAAGCGATTTTAGAGAGATATTGGTGTATGTGTGTGCGAATGCTGGGAGCTTTAGTTCTATTGCTTGTGTGTGTCATGTACGCAGATGTGACCCCCTCCTTTGTGCTCTCATGAACGAATGTGGCTGAGATGAGAGGTCAGTGATAAGCTGGAAGGACACCATGCCAATTCCAGTTTTTTAGACAAAACATGTGCCGGGTTAAGGAATCTAATGGTAAACAATGTGATCACAATTATTTTGAATCTGTTTTCCAAACATGATAAAATGAAGGTTACATTTAACCGTGTATTACACAAATTGAATATCCTTTGATAGTGGAAACAGTGCATTTTAAAAAGGGAAATTAAGAAAAATTAAGTAATAATGAGTATTAATTTCTAATATGAGTTTAACAATTTTATTAATAGTATAGATATATTGAAACTGGTTTAAACAACCTTTGGTTGGAAATGAAGTCCAGGTTAATGGGGAAATTTGTAATGAATGAGATTAGTTTAGATTAAGATAACAATTTTGTAATTTTACATTTATACAATAAGCCCTTATTGAGAGAAAAACAAGATTAAGATGAGGTTGTTATTTGGAATAAAGCTGCCATAATATTTAACAAAGCCAAGATGGATGGAATACATAAGAAGTTCTTCTACAAAAATGATATTGTAAGGTTTTTGATGATAACTTGATGTGCAGTCCATGATGTAAGAGTAATAATAAATAAAATTTAAATATAACAGACCCATCACATCAAGTCCACACACCCTGTTAGGATAGATACCACCTGCAGCCAGTTGTTTTATAGTTTTTGATGCTTTCTGGTCCATCATACAGATTGGTCCTTTTGTTTTATTTATTTTTATTTTTGAAATCCAAAGCAGAATATGTGGATTGTGAAATGATGTGCCCCTTTTTCTTGTAAGTACAGTGGTATAAGAAGAAGAATATTTTGGATTTATGGGCATCTCTCCATGACCGCAGGGTATTATTATCATTTATTATAATATTGCCAGGAAGAAGTTGTCTTTTGAAACATGAAACTGGAGTTCTTACACAAATAGCATGATAGAAAACAAGCCATTGTAATATATTTATGCAAGCTGGACCCAGTAATGAAGGGTTCACCCCGATATATCAGAGCTGTAGCTTTTATGCAAAGGTGCTATTAGACAAAGTTAGATATTATTTTGGTCAATGGTCCGACATTCTGCGCAGCAAATATACAGATAACTAAATGTTTGTCTAATGAAAGGTTTAAAATATGAGTTTATGTACAAATCTAACAATGAAAAATGCGTACATTTGAATCCAGCCACCTTATTGCCTCTATTAGAGGAGGCTGGAGACAAAGGAAGACATGTGTGTTAAATTGATGTGGGAATCAGTTGCTGTGAGCCCAGTGCAGGACACACTCCCTGAAGACCCAGATATTACATTTTTTGTAGATTTGAGTATGCAGTTCATCACCCAGAAGGATACTCCGTATTCAAAGTCATTGGATCCTTTTTCCTCAGCTCAAGAAGCAGAGCTCCATGTTTTAGCATGTGCCTGTGAGCTATAAAAAGAGTGTATATTTATATAGATAGTCGAGATATAGAGAGCTTTTGGTTTCATTTGAAGGGCCAGAAGTTTGTTTTTACTTCGGCAGGTAAACCAATAAAGCATGCCAAGTTAATTTGATTGGCTGTTTTCAGCCTTCCAGCTTCTTGCTGAGGTAGCCATAATAACTTTCACACATGGAAGCAGACCAGGTGACTAAGGATGCTGCATTTACAGCCCCGGACACTTGATGGGTCTGTGCAACTCACAGATTCCACCCTAGTTCTGGCCCAGTATAGCTGGGATTAATAATTCAACTTTAAGGACCCCAGAACGAGAAGAACAAGTGGTCCACAGGGGGCAACTTATTATGAAACAGGACTTTGGAAAAGGTGATCATTTATGTCTGCCAGCCACTCTTTTCACTCCAGCTCGACACATGGACCGTGTCATCAGTCACAAGCAGTTATGGCTGCCTTAGTAAATGAGCGTGGGATAGAGCCAGGGTTCTCCACAGTTGTTTTACTAACATACCACTTCTTGTTTTACCTGTTACCAAAGGTGTTACCAAAAGCTGAACATCCCTCCCAGAGATTACAAAAAAGATATATCCAGATGCCCAAGTCAGGATCTTACGAGTATGCATTTTGTCTGTATGGACATGTTTTTTGGATGTCCAGTGGCAAATTCTACTGCAAAGGCCACAGTAAAAAGTGTTATCAGAAGTAGTTTGTAAGTACAGAGTGCCAGAAAGTACAGAGAGTAACAGAGGAAATCATTTTTTATAGGAGAGTCCTTACTAGAAGTTTTGAGGTTTTGTTTTTACACCCCTTACTGTCTACAATATAGCGGACAAAGTAGAGTAAGAAACTAGAAAACTTTTGCCTGAATGTTTTCTTATATTTTATGAAGCCCCTAAGGGGGGTATTGGACTCTCTATCTATGGGATTTGGTTTGGGAGTGTGTTACTCACTTGCTTATATTTTGTCTCAGCAGCTGCAGTCCTCCATTCGGATCTCACAGAGAACGTTGCTGATCTTTTAAGGTTTTTTGACAAACTCATTTATGTGTTTTCTCCCCAATTCCAGATCCTAAAAGTTTGGAAGGATCTAAAACTAAAGCCAGGTGACTTGTGGATTGTTAAGAGACATTTATATATAAGGAAATGTTTGGAGACTCAATACAGCATCTATTTCATGTACAGTTTTTGCAAAACTTGAAGGAAAAGTCACCTGGATCCACACCAGACACTGAAAAAATGACTAAATTAAAGAAATCTCTGTGTTTGATTTGTTTCCCTCTTGTGATCACAGTCTAGGGTACTTTTTTGATTCAATTACTTTATTTGTAAGGGATATATATATTTGAAAAGTAGTTTAGCCATGTTGAAGTCATATTTTGTCTTTTGTACGTCTTCCATTTTATGTAGAATTGTCTGTGTTTACATATGCTGATAAGTCAGCATGCTCACAATTAAGCTACAAGGCCATTCTGGCCACAGGAGTGTACAGCCAGTACTCTGTAAATATGTCTTATCAATCATTTGTTTTTCACAATGAAAAGTAATTTTGTAATGAAAAAGTTGCTCAGCTATTATTTTCTCCACAATGGAGTTTTTTTGCCTCTTTGGCCAGGACTACCTCCATCTAAACGTGTGGAGGTTCCAGGTTAAAGGTGATAGCAGGTATGGTTAGTGATCAAAATATTGATCAAAAGAGGGGAGACTGTAATGGAAATTTGTAAGTTCTGTATATAATTGTATTGTATTTTGTATGTATTGCACTCTGCCCTCACTGTGCACACGGCACTAATAATATTTTCAGTAAATGTTTACATTCTTTTGAGTCCTGATTAGAATAAGCCTGCCTATGTAACGCCCCTTGTTACCATGAACGTACAATTGTAATATTAATGTGATACCTAATCATGTGCATAAAAACCTTCAATTGCGTCATAATAAAGCAGAACAGTTATTTGGAAAGATGCTGAGCGTATCTTTTGTGTCTGTTCCCTACTGCAGTAGTTATTATTAATTTGGAACCACTAATCAATATGAGGATAGGAGTTGCCTATCATCAATTTAACCGAGTCAAAGCCTAGCAAGCAATTACAAGTTTTTAAAACATTTTTAAAACATTTCACTCATTTCAATTCACACATAACTCATAACTCCTTGCAATCGTTGCAAACACACATTCAAGCACAACTCTTGCAGTCTTCGCAAGCACATGCAGTAATACGAACTTCTCACAGTCACTATAAACACATCTCCAGTGACATAAACTCTCTTGCAATCGTTGCAAGCACACCTTTAAGCCCAACTCTTGCAATCGTTGCAAGGCACGCAACTTAGCATAACTTCTTGCAATCGTTGCAAGCACATTCCCAGTGACACACAAACAGCCACACATCATTTTCAGTGGCACTTAATTGGCCACTTGTCTCCAGTGGCATTTTCATTCGAGCCACTCACCATTTCCTATCCGTCATTTCTCCCTTAGGACAGTTGAGTTCAGCTTCCGTCCGGCACCAGGTATCGTACTGCCACACGCAGCTGGCTTCTTCTCGTAACACTATCAGGCTATACCTAGTCAGTGTCCAGCATTTAATGTCCTTACAGGACCCCGGAGAGCCGTCTGTGTTTACGGCCCATACAGTAAGATCCCTTCTACGTGGCATCCAGAAGTATCAGCCCATAGCCAACGGAAAACTCTTGTCCAGCACAACTGCCATCTTTAGGGACATGTCAAAAATCCTTGCACGTTCCTCAGTCTAGTCATCCAAGCGGCCATCTACCTGGCCCTTTACGGTTTTCTACGGCCTAGCGAATTCACCTTTAGTGGCACTGGCAGCCAGGTACTATATAGACACCACCTGACTTGCTTTTAGACCCATTACGTCCTTCAGCTTGCAGTCTCTAAAACTCAAACAATCCAGGCCCGAGGTCTACATTAACCTCTTTCGATCTAACAACTCCATGCAGGCCAGCCTCCCCCTTGACAAGCTGTCCCCCATCAGGTCAGTTCTCCAAGACTTCACCCGTATACGGGGGCGTATTAAGAAGCAGCTTCAGTCTCTCTTGAGAATGCTCAATTATGCAAATACAGGTCATTTCCCAGGGTCGATCTTTGTGTTACGCCTCCTGGTCTTCCTCTCCCAGACACAGGACCTCTATCAGATCCTTAGTTAGACACTGCGGCAGTAGTGGACCTATCAATGTGGGAATATATATATATATATATATATATATATATATATGGGATGCACCGAAATTTTGGCTGAAAAAGAATTCACACCGATAACGGCGCTTAGTTAGACACTGCAGCAGTAGTGGACCTATCAATGTGGGAATATAAATAAATATATATATATATATATATATATATATATATATATATATATATATATATATATATATATATATATATATATATATATATATATGGGATGCACCGAAATTTTGGCTGAAAGAGAATTCACACCGATAACGGCGCTAAAAATGGGGCGGGGCCTGCTTGGCGGCGCCCCCACGGGGGTGTCGTTCTGGGGCGCCCGTCCTTACTCTCTCCTCCTCCCCTCCCTCCTCGCCCATGCTGCAGGCAGCCCGTGGGGTCTCCATGTAACGTCCCCCTATCCCCGAGCGTTGGCTGCATATGGATCCTCAGCCGATGTGTAAATCGGCTGTGCAGGAGCTCGGTCACCCTGTTTACTCCGAAAGTGAAAGCAAGGAAGAGGTGTCTGGCAGTGTGTGCTGTGCTCTCTGCCTCCCCCTACAGTGCAGTACCCGGCATGGAGATTGAAGGTACAGAGCTGCAGCTGCCAATTTTTAAAAAGGCTGTTTGTATGTGTGTGTGTGGGTGTGTGTGTGTGTTTATTTGTGTGCATGTGTGTTTTATATGTGTGCGCATTTATGTGTGTGCGTGTGTGTATTTTTATGTGTGTGTGTTATATTTGTGTGCATGTGTGTATGTTTATATGTGTGTATGTTTATGTGTGTGTGTCCGCTCGTGTGTGTTTTATGTTTATATGCACTGGTGAGGCACAGGCAGGCTGCATGACTGGCACTGGTGAGGCTGCATTGATCTCCTGTACCATGTCCGCAGTATCTGACCATCTCCTGTACCATGTCCGCAGTCACTTTCGGTATCAGTTTTCAGCCTAGGGTATTTTTAATTTTCGGTATCGGTTTCAGCACCATAAAACCCATTCGGTGCATCCCTAAAATATTATATATATATATATATATATATATATATATATATATATATATATACACATACATACACACACACACACACACTGTATATACATAGTATTTATGCAAATTATTATTACTTACACTGTTTCGTTTATGAGAGTTAACTGTACCAAGAGGTTCAAAAATGCAAACGGTGTTCCCATATGATGCAGCAATCTGAAAGTAAAACAAAAAATATAATTCACCAACATACAGGTCATATAAGTACACTCTATGGAAATTGTTGACTATGTCAACATATTTGAACAGGCAAACATTAGATCTTTATTCAAACAGTGCCTATGGATAAAGGTAATATTCTTGAATAAGAACACAAGAAAAATGAGCTTTTTCAGCCTCTTTACAAAAACATCAATAAATTTAAGAGTGTACTGTGGAAAAGTACACACTTGACATCAAAGGCTGGATTGCCTCCTGTAGCCGGAATTACTTCTTGTAGGCATTTTGTATAAGTGGCTACTAAGGATGAGCTCCTGATTTGGTCTGAACACTGGTTTGGACCGAACTTTGCTGGTTTGAGCATCCATTCACATGTCTGGAGCCAAACATCATACTTGTTTTGATTTTTTTTCTTGCTACTGTATAATCACAGCTTTCTTCATGCACTGTCAAAGAATCAGCGTGCCACACCTGCAACCAGTGACATCATCCAGCACTATTCATTTGCTGGTTGGGAATCCCCATTATGTCATTGAGCAAATACAGTCATGTCTATATCTGGTCAATGATGTCACCTTGAAGGCACCTCTCGCTTTGTTTATGCTTAGCCCCCCCCCCCCCCCCCAAGCTGTCATTTGTTATACTCAACTATTCGATCTGATGCTGCATCTGTCCCCCGCCGACTCTGCATTGAGAACTGAGTGATCAAACACCGATGATTGCTCAGTTCTCCCCCTCCGCACTGATCAGAGAGCCGTGATGGTCAGTAACCGACTCTCTGCTCTCCTCTCCAGCGCTCACTAGAGTGCTGGATTGTGGAGGGGTGGCTCAGGCTCTGGGCAATCAAGCTGTGCCAGGTGCCAGTCCAGGCATCTGGGTGGATCTTAACCATATGGTTGGGATCTTTCCCAAGCCTGGACCGGCTAAGTTACTTCAGCCGAAAGAGGGCTTTAGCCACTTCGGCTGAAAACGGGTCACAGGAATGTAGAACAAACTGCACTCCTGTGATCCATTGGAGAAGTATGGCTAAAAAAGCTTGGACCTTACTTCTCCTTTAAAGATGGCTTTAAGATTGCAGCCATTTTTTTTTTTGTTTGTTAATTAATGAATGAGAACCGATTATATGATCAAGTCTAACTTCATCATGTACAGCATACAAAGTAACAGGTACAGCAAAAATATATAAATATCCAACAAAATTTTTTTCCAAACAAATCTTTAGTGGATTCTAGTTCTGCAAAAAAAAAAGGCTTAGGTCACACAAGTTGGTTTAAAAAAAAAAATCATATTAGAGAAAATATAAAGGTCTTACCCGGCCTTGTTGCTGAGAACATTCCACACAGCTAACCTGGATATTTCCATGTTTAGCACCGGGAATTATCTGAACACACTCAAAATCACTTGCTAGTATGACAATATCACAGCCTGATCCATATGCCTGAAAAGAAATTAGATAGTTTAGATAAGCCAGTAGACTGACACATACTAACTACAGACTAGTTGCGCAAAACATTGGTATGAAATGGGACATTGGGGTACATTTACTAAAACTGGAGCACTCAGAATCTGGTGCAACTGTGCATGGTAGTCAATCAGCTTCTATAGAAGGTAAAAACACAATGTAGGAGCCCCCAAAGCTGCATAACCCTAATGTATACAAAAAATAGGAAGTTTCCCCAGGGGTTTTTTAGCAGCAGAGAATTTGTACAAAAAGTAGCTGATGTAAAAAATCATTTAACAGACGATAATAATTTCAAATGAACAATAACGAATCATCCGTATAGGTAGTGCGACACAAAAACAAACATGGAACATCACTCATAGCAAGGAACACCCTATGTACAAGCATGGTTTGCCAATTGTATTTATGACGTATGTATCCACATGAAAAACCCAGATGCATTTCCACCCTTGCGATTTTTCGGTCTCTTCAGGGGGATTTATATTCTAGGAAAATATCAAAGTATCTAATTAAAGTCATTGGACAATGTAAAAAATGTGTAAGTATAGCATTTTTTATATTATCCAATGACTTTAGATACTTTGATATTTTCCTAGAATATAAATCCCCCTGAAGAGACCGAAAAATCGCAAGGGTCGAAATGCATCGGGGTTTTTCATGTGGATACATACGTCATAAATACAATTGGCAAACCATGCTTGTACATAGGGTGTTCCTTGCTATGAGTGATGTTCCATGTTTGTTTTTGTGTCGCACTACCTATATGGATGATTCGTTATTGTTCATTTGAAATTATTATTGTCTGTTAAATAAATGATTTTTTACATCAGCTACTTTTTGTACAAATTCTCTGCTGCTAAAAAAAACCCCTGGGGAAACTTCCTATTTTTTGTCAATCAGCTTCTAACCTCAGCTTGTTCAATTAAGCTTTGGCAGGTTTCTATGTAGAAGTGAGCCTGATTTTACACTCTTCAGCTTTAGTAAATAAACCCCACAGTCTTTATCTTCTGCTCCCAATGCATTGAAATTTTTACTGAAACCAGACACTGCAATCACAGATTTTATCTGCAATACCATCTGAGAAAGAAATCTGGCAACATGGTACAGCCAGACAAGGTGGGGTTCCAATTACACTGAAGCTGGCCATCACTGTACTGAAAATTTGCCATCTATATTTTTATTCATTTTCAGCATTAAAGTATACTTTTTTTTTTGTACGATACAAGTTAAACTTGACAGGCTGTTTGTTCGATCAACACTTTCTAACATGACCATTTGGGGTTTTTTTCCCATAAAGAATTGTATAATCAATAATCGAACGGAGCACATTAACCATTAAAAAAAAAAAAAAAAAAACAAACAATTGTTTGGTTCTCTGTAATTTTTGTTCAATATATTCCACCCATCTATGGCCAGCTGAAAGTGTCAGTATGGTGGCACTTTAGTCCAATTACTGGAAACAAAAAGGAACTCTAGAATAAAGGGGGCTACGCAATAGGTAAAAGTAGAATTTCCACAAGAAAAAGACATACCATCTCTTTTGTTTATCCTAAAATATGATATTTATGTATTTATTTAAAAACATTCTCCTCAGTGGCTCCCTGTATCCTTTTTTTTTTTTTACAAGATTAAATCAGCTTTTCTCATCTTTTTTATGGGGACTGAAGAACCCTAGGTACAAAATAGCTACCTTGATGTGCCCTTGTGAACAGGGAGGCTTATCTTTTCCGGATGTATATAAATATTTTTTGGCCACCAAGTTGGTTACGGCTGTATGGTGGCTAAGCCCAGACTTCTAAAACTCCTCCACTCGGCTGGAAGCAGCAGTGGTAGGTTTTATAGAAGCTCTTAAAGAGGAAGCATAGCATACTAGCTCATTATGAATTACTTACCTGAGATCGAAGCCCCCGAAGCGACTCTCGTTCACATCCCCTGTCGCCGCCATGATACCCAGAGTGACTTCCGGGTATCGCTGCTCCAGTGCTGTGACTGGCCGGAATAGCGATGACGTCACTCCGGTGCATGCGCGCGGGAGCCGTCAGTGACGGCATGATCGACTTCACTAATGGCACGCTCAGTGTGCCTGCGCCGTTGTCTACGGCACGCATGCACCGTAGACATCGGTGCCCGTTTTTAGGAAAATATCTCCTTAACCATGTAGGTTAAAGAGATACTTCTTGCACCTACAGGTAAGCCTTAATCTAGGCTTACCTGTAGGTTAAAGTGGTCTGTAAGGGTTTAAAACCACTTTAAGGTAATCTTATTTAGGGGTTGCAGGACATCCTATCAGGGGACTGCTTTAATGCTTAATACTATTCAAGCTTGGGAGGCTGGTCTCAGATGCGAGTATTATCCAAAGTGTGCGATTTCCCCAAATGCCTCTCTATGATTTGGTGTAATCCTGGACTCTGAACTAACCTTTTGGCCCCACATCCTATCGCTATCCAAAATTTGCCGCCTCAACCTCCGCAACATCTCCAAGATACGCCTCTTCTTAACCAATGTCACCACAAAGCTTCTAATCCATTCCCTGGTTATCTCTCGCCTTGACTACTGCAACTCCCTCCTCATTGGCTTACCTTTAAATAGACTATCCCCACTTCAGTCTATCATGAACGCTGCTGCCAGGCTCATCCACCTCACAAACCGCTCAGCATCTGCTACACCCCTCTGCCAATCCCTCCAGTGGCTGCCACTCAGCCACCAAATTAAATTCAAGATACTAACTATAACTTACAAAGCCATCCACAACCTGGCCCCCAGCTACATCACTTAGGGCCCTTTCACACTGGGGCAGGCGTTGGCGGTAAATCGTCGCTATTGTAAGCGGCGCTTTACCGTCGGTATGCGGCCGCTAGTGGGGCAGTTTTACCCCCCGCTAGCGGCCGAGAAATGGTTAAAAACCACCGCAAAGCACCTCTGCAGAGGCGCTTTGCCGGTGGTATAGCCGCGCCGTCCCAATGATTTCAATGGGCAGGAGCGGTGAAGGAGTGGTATACACTCCACTCATTCACCACTCCAAAGATGCTGCTAGCAGGACTTTTTACTGTCCTGCCAGTGCATCACTCCAGTGTGAAAGCCCACGGGGCTTTCACACTGGAATGAAAGCAACAGCACTTTTGGGTCGGTTTGCAGGTGCTATTATTAGCGCAATAGCGCCTGCAAACCGCCCCAGTGTGAAAGGACCCTAACCTAGTCTCAAAATACCAACTTAATCGTTCTCTTCGCTCCTCCCAAGACCTCCTGCTCTCAAACTCCCTTGTCACCTCATCATGCTCACCCTCAGGACTTCTCCAGAGCCTCTACCATCCTCTGGAATGCACTACCCCAATCTGTCCGATTTTCTCCTACTTTATCCACTTTCAGACGATCCCTGAAAACTCATCTCTTCAGAGAAGCCTATCTGGCCCCCACCTAACAGCTGTACATTTATCTTCTCAGTCAGCACATCGCCCACAGTTATCTCTTGACCTTCCCTCTTAGATTATAAGCTCTAAGGAGCAGGGCCCTCTGATTCCTACTGTATTAAAGTGTATTGTATTTGTACTGACTACACTCAAGTTGTAAAGCGCTATGTAAACTGTTGGCACTATATAAATCCTGTATATTATTATTATTATTATTATTAATGATGATTTAATCCTACTCTCCCTCAATTTTTTACGCCTTATAGACTTCAAAAGATAAATCCTGCATGCTCTTCCAACTGGCGGTGTGGAGCATCTCGGGGATTTCACACACATTTATTGGACTTGTCCATATATAGCTATTTTCTGGGAGGAGGTAGTAGATTTACTGAACACCATTATATCTGCTCCTTTACCAGTCTCAATGTCTGTTTGCCTGCTGGGTTTGGTAGAGGCTATTGTTCCTGCAGTATCTTAGCGAGTGTTCATTAATACAGCGTTATTTTACGCAAGAAAAGCCATTGCTTTGCATTGGAACCTTGCTCTCTTACACTTCTATACTGGAAACAATTGATAAATAACAACCTCTCATTGTATAGAGACACCTATATTAATAGGGGTTGCCCTAGTAAATACGATAAAGTCTGGGCAAAGTGGCTGGACAAACCGTACACAGCATCTACTGCCGATGGGGGTCATTAATCATAATATGGGAACTTCTGCATAAGGGATACTTGGGGCCATTGGTGATAGAAGGGATTAATATCTGCTTTCTAATTGCCCTCTTTTTTTTTTTTTTTTTTAATGGGGTGAGGTTTGACATTTGAGTAGACAAATGGGTAGGCCTAGATTTCAGCCCAGATAAAAAGATAAAATACGTTTTTTCTTAATTATTATATCCCTTTAAGTTGTTGCTTTGTTGTTTTGTTATTTAGAATCCATATTTCAAATTGATACTGTAGTTGCTATGCAGGGTGATTGGATCATGATACTGTATTATTATATCTTAGGTTCAATGTGTATGATGTTTTGTTGTGTTGTATTTTGTCTGACTGTTAAAAATGGAAAAAAAATAAAATAAAAGAATAAGATATGCTCAGTGCATAAACACAATCAAGAGAGGCCAACTTCTCTATGGACAATTAGAAAATATTTTTTGCTGCCAGCTGTAATTTAAAGGAACATTTGCTACCTGGTGCATGGGATTTGTCTTGCCCTGGTTTAGTCTATAATCATTCCACAGATTTTCCATATCTATCCATGGATAGTAACAGACGAGCATTAAAGCGGGACTAAAAACTCTTAACACAACAAACTGAAAACACTATTTACCGTATTTATAGGCGTATAACACTCACTTTTCCCCCCTGAAAATAGGGGGCATGTGTGCGTGTTATACGCCAATATAGAATCTGAGCTGCCTAGGAAGGGAATGAGGGACTGCGAGCGCCAAGTACACAGGAGAGCCTGGCTCTATGTAATCCAGAACTGGTGAGGCTGCATTGATGGGCAAAGGTGAGACTGCAGATGGGCACTGATCAGGCTACAATGGCAAGGCTAAAGATGGGCACTAGTGAGGCTGCAGATGGGCACTGATCAGGCTGCAATGATGGGCAAAGGCGAGACTGCAGATGGGCACTGATCAGGCTGCATATGGGCACTGATCAAGCTGCAATGGCGAGGCTGCAGGCTACAGAGGGTCACTGATCAGACTGCATTAATGGCCAATAGTGAGGCTGCAGATGGGCACTGGCGAGGCTGCAATGTGCACTGGCGAGGCTGCAGATGGGCAACGGCGAGGCTGCAGATGGGCACTGATCAGTTTGCATTGATGGGCAATGGCGAGGCTGCAGATGGGCACTGATCAGTCTGCACTGATGGGCAATGGCGAGGCTGCAGATGGGAACTGATCAGTCTGCACTGATGGGCAATGGCGAGGCTGCAGATGGGCACTGATCAAGCTGCAATAGTAAGGCTGCAGATGGTCACTGATCAGGCTGTATTAATGGGCAATGGTGAGGCTGCAGCTGGGCACTGATCAGGCTGCAGATGGGCACTAATCGGGCTACATTAATGGATACTGGCGAGGCTGCAGATGGGCACTGATCAGACTGCAACGAAGGGCACTGGCGAGGCTGCAGATGGGCAGTGATCAGGCTGCAATGATGGGCACTGGCGAGGCTTCAGATGGGCACTGGTCAAGCTACAATGGTGAGGGTGCAGATGGGCACTGATCAGGCTGCAATGATGGCCAATGGTGAGGCTGCATATGGACATTGATTAGGCTGCATTGATGGGCAATGGCGAGGCTGCAGATGGGCACTGATCAGGCTGCAGTAATGGGAAACGGCGAGGCTGCAGATGGGCACTGGTGAGGCTGCAGATGGGCACCGACCCTTATTTTGCTTCAAAGTTCTTTATTTAAAATTTTATTTTTTTTCCTGAAACTTCCCTCTTAAAATGAAGGTGCGTGTTATACACCTGTGCATGTTATACGCTGATAAATATGGTATTTAATTTTTAATATTCAAAGCAAACTCATCCATCTATGTCTCCATCACTTTAAAAAAGCACCCCCCTAATATTTCTAGCTGTAGCCATCTTGAGAAAGGGCAGATGATTCATGTAGCACTTACTTCCTGGAATCCACCTGCCCATAGCTCAAGCATGCAGGCAGAGGGGCGTGCTTATAGAAATCCCCTTCTCCAAATTAAAGAAAAAAAAAAAACACAAGTAAATATTATCATACAGGATTTATATAGCATACCTTCCAAACTATTTACTAGGCTAGCAGCATAAGGATTACAAATAGTTAATGTTGATTGAGGGAGTGGGTAAGACCATTTACAATAATCTGACCTGCTTTTCATACATATTATCAAAATTTACAAATTCGAATAAGGTGCACTTAGTGATTAAAAAACTGTATTGAAACAAAGCAAATAATATAATAACTTAAGTTAAAAAGTCATCAAAATATGTAATAATATCAATAATAAAAAAAGTATAAAGGTTGTTCTACTTCAAAAGCTATACATATCTCTTATGATCAAACAGATAAAAGTTATTGTATATAAAAATCCATTTTAATAATTATGGATAAAAGAAAAGCAACAGCTGGTGATATATTACAGTGGGAGCCATGATAACACCATAATCCTCTCAGAACCACTTATCTTTTATAGCAAATGTCTTAAAATAATTTATAGTGTCTGAACTTTATTTGTGATGAATGCAAAATATTGTGTGCATCATAAAAAAATAAATAAATAAAAGATGCAGCGCAAAGTCTCTCTAATGCCCATGTATTCACTTGTGCCGCTTACTGTCAGCCCCAAAATAAATATTCAGGGTAATAGTACAGTTGAAGGATTATGCCACAAAGCAGCAGCATTACTGTAAACTTGTGCTTGAGTCATGCAAGCCAAGAAGTACCATATTCCCACCTTTTCTTTGCACCTCCCCTACTCTGTTTGGCTATGGAGTGAAAGAGGCCACTCTGCACAAGCTATAAATTATCCAAGTCATAGCTTACACAAGGCCTCCATATGGCAGAACTGGTGTTTGATGTAATACTGTAGCATGGAGTAAGCTTTCACTCCTAGCAGCTGCAACTTTTCTCGTTCCTAGCAGGGCATTCATTCTTTGCCTGCCCATCACCAAAAGTACCCCATTGTATCAGCGATGCTTTGTTGGATGATTTTGTGTGCAACTGATTTACAAACACTGTACATGGAAACAATTTTGTGCATTTTTTGCAGGTCGCTTTGTAAAAATGAATGCTGGCTGATGTGAAGCCATGGTAATCTATGTAAACATGTGTACACTCCTCTACCCCTTCATAATGTTCCTTCGAACGAAACGCGTCAGTGGAGCTACAGCGATGATGCATGTGCGCGTTTACTACTGCTTGTTGTAAGTAGTTTTAACCTTTATTAAAAACTTGAACATGTAATACTACACTACAAGTTCCTCTTCCGTTTTCTGTTCTCATTGAGTGGACTGCTGGACTGTTTTGACTGCATGATCTATCCATCTTGGAACCCATGCTCTTGTGATCCATCTATCCCATAGGGATATTGGGATAAGACACAGCCTGACCTCCATCCTGGGGTCTTAATAGCTGGTAAGCGGCTAGTGAGCGGGGTGTGCACTGTCTGGGTGTGAAGAATCCTTCATTCGCTTTTGGAACACGGCTCATAGCAGGGGGTCCTATGCATCCCTGTTTACCGATTCCGATCTGAATTTTTGCCTGAATTCGCACCAGATTCGGGGCCAAAGACGCACAGGACACTTCCAAATGCGGACCGCAGCTCCCCCCGGAGGTGTGTGAACCGGCTCCATTGACAGATGGTTACCCTCTCCTGTCATGCAAATTAGAATCAGGGAAACCTGCATTCAATTTGCATGAGTGAACCCAGCCTCAGATGTTTAAATTACCTTTTTTAGCACTGAAGCACTTTATTTCCTGGACTTTTTTTTTTATTACTTGCACATACAGTTGGTCCATATATATTTGGACACAGGCACACTTTTCATACTTTTGGCTCTGTACATCACCAGAATAAAATTAAAACGAAACAATCCAAATGATTTTGAAGTGCAGACTTTCAGCTTTAATTCAAGGGGCTGAACATAAATATCAAGTAAAAATTTTAGGAACTGCAACCATTTGTATACACAACCCCCCATTTTGAGGGGCTCAACTATAATTGGACAAATTTATATATTCATAAATAAAAATGTTAATTTTTAATATTGTGTTGAGAATCCTTTACTGGCAATGACTGCCTGAAGTCTGGAACCCATGGACATTACCAAAGACTGGGTTTCCTCCTTTCTGATGCTTTGCATGGCTCTAACTGCAGCTGTCTTCCATTGTTCTTTACTTATTTCTGCTTTTAGTTTTACCTTCAGCAAATGAAATGCATGCTCAATTGGGTTGAGATCAGGTGATTGACTGGGCCATTGGAGAATATTCCACTTTTCCTTCAAAAGCTTCTGCAGTGTGTTTTGGATCATTGTCCATCTGTACTGTGAAGCGCCGTCCAATAAACTTTGCTGCATTTGGCTGAATCTGGGCTGACATTATATCTCTAAACACTGCAGAATTCATCCAGCTGCTTCTGTCTTCTCTCACATCATCAATAAATACCAATGACCCAGTACCACTGGAAGCCATGCATGCCCATGCCATCACACTGCCTCCACCATGTTTTACAGATTACGCTGTGTGTTTTGGATCATAAGCTCTTCAGCTTTTCAGCTTATGAATGGTTTGCACCTTGTGGTGAACCCTCTGTATTTGCTCTCCTGAAGTCTTCTCTTGATTGTAGACTTTGACAACGGTATGCCCACCTCCTGGAGAGTGTCCTTCACTTGTCTGGATGTTGTGAATGGGTTTTTCTTTAACATAGGGAGGATCCTGCGATCATCCCCCACTGTTGTCTTCCGTGGACTTTCAGGCCTTTTTATGTTGCTGAGCTCACCAGTGCATTCTTCTTTCCTCAGAATGTACCAAACTGTTGATTTTGCCACTCCTAATGTTGCTGCTATCTCTCTGATGGATTGGTTTTGTTTTTGAAGCTTTACAATGGCCTGTTTCATTTGCATGGACAGCTCCTTTGAACACATGATGTAGGTTCACAGCAATAGATTCCAAATGCAAATATCACACTTAGAATCCACTCCAGACCTTTTACCTGCTTAACCGCTTCCGGACCAGTCGCCGCAGTTATACTGTGGCAGGTTGGCTCCCCTGCACAAGCCGTCGTAGCTGTACATCGGCTCTTTAAGATGCTTTAGCAGGCGCGTGCCCGCAGCGTGTCCCCGGAGCCGATGACCGCCAGGCACCTGCGATTGTTCGCGACAGAGCGAGAACCGGGATCTGTGTGTGTGTAAACACACAAATTCTGGATCTCTCAGGGGTGTAGAGACAGATTGTGTGCTCCTACTAAGTAGGAACACCGATCGGTCTCCTCCCCTAGTCAGTGGCATCCCCCCAACAGTTATATATATTATATATATATATATATATATATATATAATGTATGAATGGTGTGCAATTCTAATCCCAACACATAATTATAATCTGTTAAAGGGTCATGCTACCAGCCTTTATATTGCTCATTTACCAGCTATCTTCGATTACACGTTTCACTTATTTAACCATACACAGAATTCAAAAGCAGATGTGCAACTCCTGCAAAGATCCAGAAAACGCAGCTGTGAGCTGATAGACATTTCACAGCTGCCGGAATGACATTCCTCTCCTGCATGCAGGTAGATATGGTCACTGGGATTTGTCCTGTACTGTGATAAAAGAATTTCAGATCAAATTTGACAAGTCAACATGTGACTGCTGTGTTCAAGTATCAAATAGGCCAGATGGAAACGCAACGTGTAATGACACCCATACAATCTGTGGCAAAATGGCAAGATTTGTGTAAATGTGCCCATGCATGAGCTTAGCTAGTTTGTCATATATTGTATGTATAACTTTAGTTTTTTAAATGAAAGGGGGGAAAAAATGAAAAATAAGTGTTTTGCTTCAAATAGGATGCTGTCCAACACTTGCAATCAAATAGAAAGCAGAAAGATAGAAAAGTGAGAGATAATTATGAATAATGTGGATCACAATTCCTGTTCTGATCATTTACAGTTGTGCTTTTTGCAATATATTCTTAAATTATATGTATTGAACAGGGGCAACTTTATTCTTTAGCCACAGCTTATTAGGTATAAAGTGTCAATCAGTAACATATCTTCAAACTGGATGCATTTGTCAAATATCGTCAACCGCACAAGAAAAGACAGAACAATGTTAAGCTGAACAATGTGTTCTAACTCCCCCTCTACACTGTACATACTTCTAACCAAGACTGCACTTATACATGTGTATTTTCACTGAACATATATTTCTTTTATGTAATAAGGTTCAGATAATCTGACAGACTTTTTAAAATGGAGATGATCTGCAATGCTGCAATCACCTATATAACATATGTGCTTGGTATCTGCAGTACTGCAGTGCATCAAACAGTGGTCCAGGCTGCAGATAACACTTTCAACTAACATCTGAACTGATAACAGAAGCAATGCAGTGTGACAAGACGCAAAACAACCCTGGAAAATGACAGCCATCTCTAAAATATAACACTCAATAAAAAGGAGCCTCTTGTTGCAATTAAAAAATAAATAAATCATATACCAACAAACACACAAATACATTTATTTTAAAGGCATGGGGATATTTACTAATCACCTTAGTTAAGTCACTGACACAGAGCATTTACCTCTGTAAAGGCAACAGGTCCAAATACATTATGGTATAGACCAGGGATATGCAATTAGCGGACCTCCAGCTGTTGCAGAACTACAAGTCCCATGAGGCATAGCAAGACTCTGACAGACACAAGCATGACACCCAGAGGCAGAGGCATGATGGGACTTGTAGTTTTGCAACAGCTGGAGGTCCACTAATTGCATATCACTGGTATAGACCTTAAACTGCGGGGGACATTCTTGTACCAAGGTTCTGCTATGCAAATTCACATTTCTCATGTGTGTGAAACACTTTGTTAACAGTCTTTTCTTCGCTGAATTGTAATGTATCTTTCTCATATGTAATGGAACATGATGACTACATTGCAAACAAGTATTCATAAACCACTCTGAAACCTAAAGCAGTTACAAAAAAGGTTCTTACTGCACT
This sequence comes from Aquarana catesbeiana, assembly GCF_042186555.1. Taxonomy (NCBI): domain Eukaryota; kingdom Metazoa; phylum Chordata; class Amphibia; order Anura; family Ranidae; genus Aquarana; species Aquarana catesbeiana. The sequence goes on along the minus strand of NC_133326.1, from coordinate 74,320,296 downwards.
TGCAACAATGTTTTCAGCAGGCATTCTGATGTGGAGGAGAATAAAAGAAGAGAATTGGGAATGAAGTATCCTCAGTGCCCACAGAAGCCGCAGTCTGCATCAATTTTAAAGCTCCGTTCACATCTAGGCGTCTTTAGGCAATTTTCTGCTCTAAGCCTCAGCTCTAAAAAAAAAAAAGCCTAACAAGTCAAATCCCATTAATTTCAATGGCCCCTGTTCACACAGTCCAGGTTCACACTTGTGCGATGCGGGAACCAGCGCACAGGCAGTTCACACTGCCCTTTGCGAACCGTTGCGGGTGTTAATACAATGTTGATGACAGCCCCAGAATGGTTCACAGATCGCAGTGCAAACTGTGGGTTCCTACAGGAATCAGATCACATAGGTGAGAACCCCCATGTGATCTGATTCCAGTGGGGGGAAAAACAAGTCCCTGCACCCTTTTCTGTGTGAATCCAATGCGAGTTCAGCCATACAACTACAATACATAAAAGAACCGCGCTAAATATAAGCAATCAATGAATCCTCAATTATTTCGAATGCTGTAAAGTGATCAATATAAAATAAATTAAATATCAACACAATATATATGTGAAAAATAATCAGAGAAATGTGCTGTAAAACTGGATGCAGATAAATATAAAAAGTGACAAAAAAAGGTAAAGTCCGTGACAGTAAAAGTGACTTCTGATATCAACAGTCCTTATTGCAATATGTTCCACCAATAGTGATTGGAAACTTTAGTGAATAAAAACATCTTGTGAGAAGAATCCACCACCTATGTAGATATATGTTTACCAGAGGTAAGCTGTAATGAAGCTTATGCTAGAAATCCACTCAGTGGGGACACCACCATCTATCTCAGCATAGAGGGAGGATCACCCGGGACTCACCGACAACAAGGCCCGATAACTCAGCAATGGGAACCCAGGGGAATAAGAAACATATCCTCCATAGTGTGAATCCGCTTGAATAGTTTATTGAAAACAGTAAAAGTAGCGCACTTACCAAAAAGAACGAATAAAACAGCATGTAATATAAATCAGCCGGCCTGCCTGCATGCACCCGTTCGCAATGGGATAGAAACGATGACGTCAGCGCGTCTGCCTTCTGACGTACGTTTCGTCCTATTGGACGTTGTCATAGGAAGTCGTTCCTATGACAACGTCCAATAGGACGAAACGTACGTCGGAAGGCAGACGCGCTGACGTCATCGTTTCTATCCCATTGCGAACGGGTGCATGCAGGCCGGCCGGCTGATTTATATTACATGCTGTTTTATTCGTTCTTTTTGGTAAGTGCACTACTTTTACTGTTTTCAATAAACTATTCAAGCTGATTCACACTATGGAGGATATGTTTCTTATTCCCCTGGGTTCCCATTGCTGAGTTATTGGGCCTTGTTGTCGGTGAGTCCAGGGTGATCCTCCCTCTATGCTGAGACAGATGGTGGTGTCCCCACTGAGTGGATTTCTGGCATAAGCTTCATTACAGCTTACCTCTGGTAAACATATATCTACATAGGTGGTGGATTCTTCTCACAAGATGTTTTTATTCACTAAAGTTTCCAATCACTATTGGTGGAACATATTGCAATAAGGACTATTGATATCAGAAGTCACTTTTACTGTCACGGACTTTACCTTTTTTTGTCACATTTTATATTTATCTGCATCCAGTTTTACAGCACATTTCTCTGATTATTTTTCACATATATATTGTGTTGATATTTAATTTATTTTATATTGATCACTTTACAGCATTCGAAATAATTGAGGATTCATTGATTGCTTATATTTAGCGTAGTTCTTTTATGTATTGTACTTGATTCTTCTACCTGAGATTTAGAACTGCAGCTTGGGGGTGTAGGGAAGCGCAGTAATTTTTTTTTTTTTCTTCAGCCATACAACTGTATGGCTGAACTCGCATTGCTCCGACATCGTATGTGATCAGCACCAAAGTGCGGGTGTGAATCACATGCAATGTCAGAGATCGCACTAGTCTGAACCTAGGCTTAAACAAAACACCCACTGAGGGAAAAAAAGTACATGAGCTTCTTTTTTGGTAGATTACAGGCATTTTACTGCTTTTCATTGGTCACTTTTCAAATCAACATGCCTGCACAAAAATGTTGCAAAAACGGCAGAAAAATGTAAAAAAATGGTAACGCCTAGATGTGAACAGAGCCTAAAGCAAAGCAATGGGTGTACCAAGCCCTCATCTGTACAGCTTCAAGTGATACTAAGGCCCCTTTCACACTTGTGCAATCAGACATTGCATGTAATTCACACCGCATTGTTGTGCACATCACATGCAATGTCTGTGCGATGTGAATGCAGCCATACAAACTGTATGGCTGAAATCGTATCACATCAAAATGGTGAAGGACCCTTTTTTTTGGTCCACACTGGAATTGGATCGCATTGGTGTTTACACCTATGCAATCTGATTCCTGCACAATTTCACAGTTCACACTGAGATCTACAAACCGATTTGGGGGTGTCATTAACTCTACATTGAAGCCCGCAGCGGTTTGCAGATGTAAGGCTCCATTCACACCTGAGTGTAGCGTTTTTAGGCAAAAAGTCGTGCGATTTGCCACGATTTTGTACAGGTCAAAATGTCACCAATGTAAAAAGCAGAACGACGCCCAAATCTGCTTAAAAAAAAAAAGTTCCAGAACTTGTTTGAGCTTCAGGCTTTTTGGAGCTTCTGGTTTCAGGCGTTTTGGAGTGGAGATGTGAACCATCTCCATAGAGAATAATAATTTTTTTTTTCCCCTCCAGCATTTTGTAGCTTCAGGCTTCAAGCTACAAAACACTCAGGTGTGAATACGGCCTAAGTGTGAACCACTGGAGATTTAGGTGCGATGTGGGAACCCGCACATGAATCACGCTGGTTTCAGCCTTGCACAAGTGTGAACCCAGCCTAAAAGGTAGAGTTTAAAAAAATAAAAATAAACAAACATGTTTTACTTACCTGCTCTGTGCAATAGTTTTGCACAGAGCAGCTCCGATCCTCCACTTCTTGGGTTCCCCACCAGCGCTCCTGGCTCCTCCCCCCTGCTGAGTTCTCATCCCCACCCCCTGACTGTGAATGACAGCCAATGGCAAACGCTGCTGAGTCTGAGCCAATGAGGAGAGAGATTGCTGGGAAAGCCACTGATTTTGTGGACATCACTGGATCATGATGAAGCTCAGGTAAGTACTAGTGGGGGTGTGGGGGGAGCTGCACACAGGTTTTTTACCCTCATGCATAGAATGCATAAAGATAAAAACAGCCTTTAGAACCACTTTAATACACAATTAAGGATCATTTACATTGGCGACAATCCTTGCCACTCCTCTACAAAGCTTTTTGCAGTGGAACACTTTTTAGAGGGCAGCAGCTGCCTGGGCATTCGGGAGGCGACACTGTGGCTTGCTGAATGCTTTTTTAATTTTTTTTGACAGCCAAATTCAGGTCCTGCATGTAAATAAAATACCGTAAGGCTCAGTTCACACTGCCGCAACTTGTCAAGAAACAAAGTCACATGACAAGTCACATCCCATTAACTGCAATGGAACCATTGTAATGGGTGTGACGCAAATCGCAGCGACTTAGAATAAGGGTCCTGCACGATTTCTGGGCAACTTAATCATGACTTGCATTGACTTCTGTTAGTAAAGTCACAAGCAAGCCACAATGAAGTCATGCAGGATAGTCGCTTCGAAACCGCATAGATATGAACCGGTGTTCTATCGAATAGTGCCCTCTGTCAACTTTTGTGGTCAATCAGGGGCAGCAGAACCATGGCTCAAACACCTGTTTTTATCCCCCCCACCACCATTTTCCAGGAAGACCACTACAAAGACTAAAGCTAGGTGCATACTATATAAGAAATTTGGAAGAAAAATTCAGTACAAGGAATGATGATTTTCAGATAGTGTGTACACAACTTTCGACATCGGATTCAGATTTTCAAAACAAAAATTTCTGAAGAAACAAAGTCCAAAATTTTTATTGTATGTGAACAAAAAAAAAAAAAAAAAAAATCAGATACGAAAGACTGTGCATGATCAGAAACAATGATCAATAATCTATGCTATAGTTTAATGGCATAGTTCACACCAGTGCGTTCCAGAAAAAAAATTAGAACATGCTGCATTTTTCCTGCACTGGACTGTACAGGAATGCACTGGAACGCACATGTTCTTATTTAGGGTTAAGAAAAAAAGAGGATGGAAAAAAAGCACTGGACTGCATTAAAAAGGCATCAAAAACACGCATGCAGAAAAGCATCTGGAATGCATCCGGACTGCGTTTCTATGGTGTGAGCTGGCCCTAAAGCAGGGTTAGGTTATAAAAAAATTTCCAAGCTTTGAACATCTCACAGAGCACTGTTCAATCCATCATCCGAAAATGGAAAGAGTATGGCCCAACTGCAAACCTACCAAGACATGGCCGTCCACCTAAACTGACAGGCTGGTAAAGGAGAGCATTAATCAGAGAAGCAGCCAAGAGGCCCATGGTAACTCTGGAGGAGCTGCAGAGATCCACAGCTCAGGTGGGAGAATCTGTCCACAGGACAACTATTAGACTGGATTCGCATGACAGGAGAGTGTGCACAGTTCTCAATGGAGCCAGTTCACATATCTCTGTGGTGGCCGAGTTGTAGATTGCACAGGGGTCCTTTGCGTCTTTGGTTCAGTTTTAGGTCCGAATTCGGACCTGATTCGTCCCTGAAACAGGGAACAGACGCACTGGACCCCTGCTGTAAGCCGCATCCGATCTAAGTGAGAACCCAGCCTTAGTTGTGTACTCCACAAATCTGGCCTTTATGGAAGAGTAGCAAAAAGAAAGCCATTGTTGAAAGAAAGCCATAAGAAGTCCCGTTTGCAGTTTGCGAGAAGCCATGTGGGGGACACAGCAAACATGAAGGTGCTCTGGTCAGATGAGACCAAAATTGAACTTTTCCGCCTACAAGCAAAACGCTATGCAGAAAACTAACACTGCACATCACCCTGAACACATCATCCCCACCATGAAACATGGTGGTTGCAGCATCATGTTGTGGGGATGCTTTTCTTCAGCAGGGAAAGGGAAGTTGGTCAGAGTTGATGGGAAGATACAGAGCAATCTTAGAAGAAAACCTGTCATCTTCCAGCAGGACAACGACCCTAAACATACAGCCAGAGCTACAATGGAATGGTTTAGATCAAAGCATATTAATGTGTTAGAATGGCCCAGTCAAAGTCCAGACCTAAATCCAATTGAGACTCTGTGGCAAGACTTGAAAATTGCTGTTTACAGATGCTTTCCATCCAATCTGACAGAGCTTGAGTAATTTTGCAAAGAAGAATGGGTTGAGAGGTCAAATCAATTCAAAATTTAAGCAAATCGATTTTTTTAGATTTTTTTTTTTCACCGCGCCGGTCCTGAGGAGCTGCGTGCAGGAGTTTTTAGGCGAGGCCGCAGCTTCGCGCACTAGGTTGAAGCTGTGGCCTCGGCTAAAAACTCCTCAGGACCGGAGCGGTGTCCAAAAAAAAAAAAAAACTCGATTCGAATTGCGAATCAAGTTTTTTTTTTAAAGAAAATCGCAGATTTTTTTTTTTTAGAAAATCGCCCAGCCCTAGTTGCAACATGACAAAATGTGGAAAATTTCAAGGGGTATTAATACTTTTTCAAGGCGCACTCTCTCTCTCTATGAGAGTCGTTCCAATTGGAACTACTGAAGACGCTGAGACTTCTGAAAAGTTTCCTGCACTACTTTGCTCTGACTTTAACACGGCTTTAATGCCAAAAAGTGTAAAGCCCCTTACACACAGGCCCAATTTTTGGCGACACCAGCCGGTTCAATAAAAACTGGCCAACATTCAGCCCGTGTGTAAGGCATTCGGTCCGACAAAAGCCGGCTGTTTGAGCATGCTGGAGATCCAGCAGCCGACCGGCTTCCCATCAGCCAACATATTTCTGGGGGGAAAAAAAAGTTTCTCCTTTCTTAAGGACCTGAGCAGTCAAAGCAAATAAAAGTACAACAGAACTCACTAACAGACCTGTAGTAGGGCTTGATGTAGACTAGCATCTCCAGATAGCAGTTAAGATGGCTCCAATTCACTTCCCAATCTCACGCTAAGTCTCATGAGGCTAGAAGTCAGGGGCATACAAGACCTTGACGTACACGTGGGCCAAATATCAGGTGGTATCGGCCAGTCCAATAGAAACCGGACGACGTTTGGCCCGTGTGTGTGTGTGGCAGCTAGTCCAGCTTCTGTCGAAGGGGCACGACCAAAACAAATCTGCCAATCGGCATCCAATCAGCGCTCTCAACCAATGGCTGAGAGCCCTGACCGGTGTATTGAACACAATTGTTCAGCGGAGAGATCGCTGTACAAACATCAGATTGTTAGTACAGGATTTCCTCCTGAGCTATTCAGTTTTTTTCTTTTCATTCAGACTGCTGGGTTGAATAAAAAAGAAGCTAATAGTGTGCACTAGGCTTTAGAATCTCACACAACGGATACAAAACTTTGAAAATGAAGGCACAGGAGAGCCTTTTAAGTGCACTGCTATTTTTCAGGAGGAATTTCAGACAAAGTTATTTTTTTAGGGTACTGCTCAGGCACAAATACATTTCTAGAAAGTTCTCTTAGGCTTGGCAACTCCTGCACCCGCAACCAACCTCACTGAAAACACGCTGCTCTGTGAAAACGTGCGGGGCTGAATGGAACCCCCGCACATGTAAAAAAAAAATGCAGTGCATGTGCAGAAACCGCAGGGAAAAATCGCATGGTCATTATCCTGTGGGCTGCGTTTTGAAAAAGGTGCATGTACCTTTTTCTGTGGGAAATGCAGATACGGCAGCCCACTGAAATAAATGGGCTGCCATACCCACGCAAACACGGCCCGCAGAAACAATATAGTGTGAACCTAGGGTTAATCCGAGCAAATGTTCACTTTTTGAATTCAGGTCCACATTAAAGAAATAGAGCTGCTTTAGCACCACTGGGCTTTCTCCATATGTCCATGGGGAATTTGGGACAGATTTTAAAGATAAGAAAAATCCAAGTCTAAGAACTGGCACTTGGAACTGTGATTGGGGTTTGGATGTGCTGTTCAGAAAAACAAAAAAAGTCCATAAGTTCTTGGGTCTGTAGAGGGGGAAAAGCCACATTCTGCTTGTACAGTAACAAAAAGAAAAGCTTCCATTATACACTCAGGGGTCTAGTTATGTACAGTGGATGTTTTTCCCCTCTAAAAACCTCAGGATATCACCTGATAAACTCCACACTGTTACATGGTGTGGTTGAAAAAAAGACACAAATTCATCCAGTTCAAACAATAGTTATGCATTACACTGTGTTGGCATTTTAAGATTTTATTTTGTTAACAAGCAGAATGAAGTCTTCAAAGTCCTGCAGTGGGTTCCCTGCTTGGTGCTGCACAGAACACTTGCACAATTAATTATTCATTTTATGACTGGACAAAATTGCATCAGAAAAGCCCCAGGCAAGCAAAGCGCAAACTGCATTTACAGAGCGCACTGCAGAGCTTCACAAAATTCTTAGAAGATTTGTCACTGTTTGAAAAATAACGCTTACTTAACCTACAAACTGACATAAAAGCAATATCAATCATAGTAGAGCATGAATTGCTGTGCAAACAATGTAATGTATTTATTCAAGTGGCAACTACCTTAAAAAACCTTTCAGGTAAATTGTAATGCAGCACAGTGTTGTAATCCTTCTGGTAAAGAGCACATTGTCTGTATAAAATTACCAAAGATGGCTTGGCCTTCCTAATTTACTAGCCTACTTCCAAGTGGCCCAAATTGCCCAACTTGCCTCGTTGAGGCACTCTCCCTCGGTCCCCTTGCTATAGGCTCCCCATTATGGCTACCTAGGCGTTTGTGCCCTCCTATTCTATGTCCTACTTTATTGTACTTGTTGGCTGTCTGGGACAGAGTATGTCATCGTAAATCCCTTTCACCCCCGCATACACTATTGGCTCCTATTTTCTGCAACCCAGAGTTCCCACCTTGGTTGGTGGCTTCATCATTTCAGTGGTGGATAAAAAAAAGGGTTATTAAAGTGGAGGGCCACCCTGAAAAAAAAAAAAAAAAAATCACCAAAAAATCCTAATAATTAAAAAAAAAACATTTGAAAAAAAAAAAAAAAATGTTAAACTTACCTAAACCCTTGTTGCTAGGCAGTCTTCCTAATCTGCCTCTTCCGCAGTGTGTTCTGCTCCTCAGGGAGCAGCCCCGTTGTCTTCTGGGAACTGTGTGTGTTCCCAGAACACCACGGGGCCATTCACAGAATGGAGCACCGCGCCGCTCGTGCGTGCGCAGTAGGAAACTGGCAGTGAAGCCATAAGGCTCCACTGCCTGTTTCCCTTACTTAGGATGGCGGTGCCGGGACCCGAGAGCCGAGGGACGGGTCGGCCTCGGGCGGCCGACATCGCGGGCACTCAGGACAGGTAAGTACTTATTTAAAGTCAGCAGCTACAGTGTTAGTAGCTGCTGACTTTTAATTTTTTTTTTTTTTTTTTTTAGGACGGAATCCTGCTTTAAGGATTGGTGACTATCTCAATGGGGATTGATTATACCTTACAACACTTTAAGGACACATAACAGTTACCCCCAGTGAAATATTTATATAATAAATCAAATTGCATCCTTTGTTAGATCTTAACTTACTAATTGGGCCTCTTACATTCACAAATTTTTAATTATCTTGTCAAACAAGGGGCCTCTTGAAAGGACGTGTATCTGCAGTTTATATCTCCCTCACCGATCCAAACTAAAAGCTCTCATAAACGACTCAGTGGGAAAATGATCTGAACTTTACCCTTGACTTGTCTGAATGGCAAGATATTACTTACTCTATCCAAAGTTTTCAATAATAAAACACTCCTACGTTGGTAAAAAATGCTTCAGTCCACACCACCCACTTGTTTTCGAAGTTGTGGTCAGGTGGGAAAGATGCATCATGTCTGATGGCAGTGCTCCCTTGTGACTAGATTTTGGATTCAGATATTTTATTAAATACATTTGGTGGGGTAAATACCTATGACAGCTGTCTCAACTGGTCCGACAAAGGTTCCTGCACTACTTTGGTCCTACTTCAGCCCACTGAATATAATTGAAGTCGAATCAAAGTAGGATCCTTGTCCTTACCGTCCGACCTGTGACATCCGACGTGGTGATTACAGCAGCAGTAATAAGAATTTATGTCACATTGGGAATGTTTTGATTGGTCAAAGGACAAGTCGTACTAGCACAAAGTCTGATCAAAGTAGTATCCTGTTCATTCAAGTTGGATGGATGTAGGACCGATGTCACAGAGCAAAGTAGGATGTCAGTCATATGACTGTCATGTAGTATCAGTGTGAACCCAGCCTGAGGGTCTTACATGGTTTTGCTTACATGAATATTCCCAGGTACAATTATAGAGGTTTTTCCATCACTTCCTAACCATTAACACCCCCCCCCCCATATTCCCTCATGCAGTGCAGTTACTCCTGCAATTTCTACACTTTGCTGAGACTTGAGGTATTGTTTAGAACTACTTCACTTATGGTTTCTTGTGTTTGGCCTTATACCTTCGCCATATTGACAACCCATACACGGGTAATTGTTTACATGGCCTGTTTGTTACTGTCTGAACTTTTTCAATAAAAAATATTGAAATAGAAAATTATCAAAGATAAGTAATGCACTCAAAGCAGCACACAGCAGAAGTGAAACTTTCTAGACAAGGGTTTGTAATTCATTTTTTGAGGAAGCAACTAACAGTTTTGTTCCATTTCAAATGACCATCACTACCAGATTTCATCAATTAATAAAGGATCCAATGCTACAAAATGTAAAGTATAGGAGGGTATATGAAGAAAAAAACCCATAAGCAAAAGATTACGGTCAGTAAAAATTGTGCATTGAAACAGTCAGCACATCAAGAAGCATGGACAACTTAGGTGCAAATTTCAACTTTTGCTGCTCGTCTAAACTCACACGCTTGCATTTCTGCCTGGTCTATTTTGCACACAACAATTGTTAGTGGAATGGATAATGTGCAGATAAATAAAAAAAAGGACCAAAACGCAATAGATTTTGAATGGGTCACTTTCATTTATTAATGAAACTGCCCATTAAGTAATCAGTGAAACTGGGAGAATTGGGAGGGGGTGGAGCCATAATAAGCTTTACAGGAAAAGTAGTGTCATGTGTATGACTGTAGCTACATCTCTGGGTCTTCTGACTGGCAGACATGCAGGGCATCTCTGGGTTCCTGTACGATGCTTACAGTCGGGAAGCACACATTCATCACCTCATTAAAAGCCCCCTTGTACCCCCTTCTTCAGACTATATGTCCCACCACGTGCTCTGTATATTACTCCATGGCTGCCTGTGCAGGTAGTATCAGGGCATGGAGTCTCTCTCCTGTGACTGCACACATAAGAGGGGCGCCACAAGACCCTGAAAAGCAACAAAGCCACCTGAAAACTAGGAACCTGGATCAGCAAACTTTACATCGGCTCAACCATGAAGAAAGGCAAGATGTTAAGGAGGAAGAAGCAGTGCACAAGTAAAGTAAAAATATCAGCTGCTGTATATAAAATATTAGGCTGCATGACATTGGCCTTTAGCCCCAGTGTGTCATATTCTGGCAATTTCTTGCACCCACGAGGCACAGGTCTGCTTCCAGACAAAATCTATAACAAGCTGAAATAGACTGCGGCTGGATGATGTACTGAGTGGTACTAATGTTTAGAGTTCTATGCATTCAGGGACGTATGCCCAGTGTGCAGAATACCTGATTCAGTTATAGGTCCCTGAATGCCTTCAACTCTAAACACAACAGACTCAGACACATTACAGACATCAAGCCGGTCATAGACTATTACAGCTGCCTGACAGTGGGACTTGTGAAAAGCTGGAATTTGAGAAAACACTAATGCCCTGTACACACGGTCGGATTTTCCGACGGAAAATGTGTGATAGGACCTTGTTGTCGGAAATTCCGACCGTGTGGGGGCTCCATCACACATTTTCCATCGGATTTTCCGACACACAAAGTTTGAGAGCAGGATATAAAATTTTCCGACAACAAAATCCGTTGTCGGAAATTCCGATCGTGTGTACACAAATCCGACGGACAAAGTGCCACACATGCTCAGAATAAATAAAGAGATGAAAGCTATTGGCTACTGCCCCGTTTATAGTCCCGACGTACGTGTTTTACGTCACCGCGTTTAGAACGATCGGATTTTCCGACAACTTTGTGTGACCGTGTGTATGCAAGACAAGATAGAGCCAACATCCGTCGGAAAAAATCCTAGGATTTTGTTGTCGGAATGTCCGAACAAAGTCCGACCGTGTGTACAGGGCATAAGAGTGCACGAGACCATAGGGTTTAACTGCTTGCCGACCGGTGAGATTTTTTCTTTTACCAAAAATATGTAAAAGAATACATATTGGCCTAAACGGAGGAAGAAATTCGTTTTTATATATTTTTTGGGGATATTTATTATAGCAGAAAGTAAAAAAAAAAAAAAAAAATTTTTTTTTCAAAATTGTCAGTATATTTTTTTGTTTATAGCTCAAAAAATTTAAAACCGCAGGGGTGATAAAATACCACCAAAATAAAGCTCTATTTGAGGAAAAAAAAGGACACAAATTTCACGTGGGTACAGCGTCCCACGACCGCGCAATTGTCAGTTAAAGCGATGCAATGCCAAATTGTAAAAAGTGCTGTGGTCAGGAAGGGGGTAAAATCTTCCGGGGCTGAAGTGGTAAAATAACTTTACACCAAGGTTATTCCCATTTTAGAACAGAACTCCGGGTATACCATTAAATATAGAATTGAAAAATATTGAACCAATTTATCTGCCATACAACATACTCCTTGGACAGAGATAACGATGCAGATTAATTTTCCAATGAGCACAAAGGGGGTGGACAGTTGTGCAAGAAAAGGGATCAGGATTTAATGGCTTCACTTGCCAGGTGTGCAGAGGGGCAGGATGTTAGTATCAGAAAAAAAAAAAATTAAATATTCTTCTGAAGGTAAAACAATTTACATATGTATTGGAAAAATATATATAAAGTATCACTACAATTTTTAAATCCTTATGGAATCCCCCAGGGGACCTAGTGCATTGAGCACTTAGACCTATTAGGAACATTGTGTACTAAGAGGACATCTGTTTCTATATTTCTGCTGCCTTTAAGCTGAAGCCCAATTTATGGGCATTCCTCCTATAGAGGAGCTTTAGAACAGCACTTTAGCCATTGCGCCTATTCTCTGTACAGCGATACTCTTGTACTCAAATCTGCTCCTATTTATACTGGAGTTTGCTGTGTCTAGAGTCTGGATGCCAGGCAGGTAGTACAAGCACACTCTTCAGGGCACAGTGCAAAGCCTGCGGGCACAGCAGTCATATACATAGGCTGATTCTCTGCTCAGTGCAGGCAGAGAGGCGACTGATCTTTTACAGCCAGAGTAGGGGGGGGGGTTCTCTGCTGCATACCAAAGCAATGACCAGAACAGGGCAAGGTGCTCCATGCACTTGACAGAATCCATAAGGATTTAAAATTTGTAGCAATACTTCTTGTACTGTGTAACTGGAGTTCCATTTAAAAAGAATCACTAGGAGAAAAGTTATAATGTGAAATAATCCTGTCTAAAGGAAACTTTTCCTGGGGGGTAGCATGGTGGCTGTCATTGCTACTTTTCATTCTGTAAATGCTAGTTGCTTGGCTGTCATATTAACCCTCTTGCTTTGACCTGGTATTAATGCACATATGAACTTTGATATGCATACTGTACTTGCTCCAAGTCAGTGACTCAGACATTACTGAACCCAGTGGGACAATGTAATTACAAAGAACACGCAACATCAAAAAGGGTACCACGTGTCTCTTCCTCATTTGTATTGCAGCAACTGTTTTCCTGCAGCTTTCCACAAACCATTAGATCTAATCATTCGCCAGACAGTGAAGTAAAGCTAATTTGCATGGAGACCAGTGATTCTAGCTAGTTTTCTTTTGAATCGAGGACAGAAATCTGGAGATACTCTGGAAGAAGATATTCCTTGTCCTTAGTGGAAGCCAACCCAGCACTGAAAACATTCGACTGCTGTTCATACCTATTGAAAACCTATTGAAAAGATTGCCTACATAATTTTAAATTTGCTACATATGTACCCAATGCTTTCCATAAAACCATTGCTTACACCTATTGTGCAGCTCATGGTGCAACTTACCCTGAATACAAAATTATTGAAAGCTGAAGGTTAGTCATTTTTTGAGGATGCTTCCCAAACACATTTATTACTTGTAATGGTGTGTATCTGATGTCATGCAAGCTGCTGCTTCATGTAAAAAACGTCCCTTCACATGGCTGGATACTGTCAAGAGCAGTGATAATCCAATGCTGTAGGTGTTAAGAGCAGGAGCTGCAGGTGTGAAGGTCTTGGCTGCTCCTTTTGCCATTCACAGGACTCTTACTATTATTGTCCCACAATGCAATGTGTTTCTGTGAATGGAGGAGAAGCAGATTGTGTTGCATTGTGGGACAATAATAGTATGAGTTCTTTAAATGGTATAGGGACAGAATAGGGTGGGCGAGTGGTGCAAGTCCTTCACACTGTTAACCCCTGCAGCACTAGAAGATCGACACTCTGAGAAGTATCTGGTGGCATGAAGGTAGGATCTTTACATGAAACAGCAGGAAACGGAAAACACATTCATACAGGTAACTAATGTGTTTGATGCAGTTTCCAAAAAACAAACAAACCAAACTTTAGGACTCATTCAACAAACAATTAAACTCTATGCAGAGAAGCAGGCAGATGAGTGTGCATCCACCTTGGAGGCAGACAGCCCACAGAAGTGGATGCACATGCAGCGGGTGCACAGACACAGGCGCGTATCAAAGTTTAACATGCGGGCAGGAGTGGGCACAGATCCAAGTGCACAGCCTAATGTTGAGTGGGGGAGCCCCCACAATGATTTAATAACTAGCTGGTTCAGTAGGGACCAGACACATTTTGAACAGTGTATGGCCAGCTTTCCCTGTCCTAGTATGACAACACAGCTCAGTACGGTTGTCCTCTCCAAGGCATACCTGCCCCTATAGCATGGGTCTTCAAACTACGGCCCTCCAGTTGTTCAGGTACTACAATTCCCATCATGCCTAGTCATGTCTGCGAATGTCAGAGTTTTACAATGCCTCATGGGACGTGTCATTCCGCATCAGCTGGAGGGCTGTAGTTTGGAGATCCCTGCCGTAAAGGATAGCTAAACCTGAGAACAAAAACATAAAATATATATAAAATATAATATATTTTATAATATATATATATATATATATATATATATATATATATATATATATATATATATATATATATATATATATACCGTATTTATTGGCATATAACACACACTTTTTTCCCCTTAAAATCAGGGGAAAATCGTGGGTGCGTGTTATAGGGCGATCCCCGCCAATTTTGGTTGATCGGAGCAATCGCGGCGATCACCGCCGACATACACAGCTGTGTGTAAATTCAAACATGGCGCCGAGACTGCAGGGACTCGGCGGAGCCGAGATACACATACCCGAGTGTCCTCGGCTTTTCTCGGCGCCGCTCACAGTCACGCCCAGTCCCGCCCTATGATGGACATAACACAGGTCCAATGGCGGGACTGGGCGTGACTGTGAGCGGCGCCGAGAAAAGCCGAGGACACTCGGGTATGTGTATCTCGGCTCCGCCGAATCTCTGCAGTCTCGGCGCCATATTTGAATTTACACACGGCTGTGTATGTCGGCGGCGATCACACAAGGCTGCACTGGGGCAAAGCTGCACTGACAAGGCTGCACTGACACTGACAAGGCTGCAGATGGACAGATAACGCTTCATTGATGGGCATTTTAATGTAAGTTTTTCTTCCTTAAACTTTACTCCTAAACTTGGGGTGCGTGTTATACGCCGATATATACGGTATAATACTTACAGTGCTTAGATGTGGTGGTGTGATGGCTGCAACTTTTCTTCTTTTTTTTCACGCTAATAACTAGGGCTGAAAAAACGAATCGATTATGAAATTAATCGATTACCATTTTCACAATCGATTAATGGGCCAGTAACATAATGGGGTTAAAAAAAAACAAAAACTAAAATGAGCCCTTTATAGTACAAAAAGAGCATATAATCGCTACTGTAAATATTACTTTCACAGTTCTACAGTAAAAAAATAAACCGCTTACAGTAGTAATTATCTGCTTTTTTTTGTACTAATGGCTAATTTTAGTTTTTTTAACCCCATTATGTTACTAAACGTCTTAGGCCTGGTTCACATCTATGTGTTTTTTTGTGCTTGTTGCAGAAACGCACTACAGTTCATTTACATGGTTTCCTATGGGACACGTTCACATCTATGCTTTTTTCAGCCGCTGCGTATTTGGAACTCAGGGACTTCTTTTTAAACACAAAACAGGGTGCTTTTTTGGTTCAATTTACTTCAATGGAGAAGTTGCAGAACAGCATATAATGCGTTTTTGCAGCTATTTGTGTTTTTTAATCTGCCCAACAAATTGGCTAAAAAAAAGAAATGCAAAAACGCAAATCACAGCAAAATCATGTGTGCAAAAATCAAAAACGCACAGCAAAAAGCACTGCAGAAACAGATCAAAAGCAAACTGCATAGGTGTGTACCGAGCCTTATGCTGGCAATACATAAATTTTCAGACGAGAATATTAATACGAAAAATCTTTGTACATTCGCTGAATGAAAGAATGTTGTTGAAAATTTCTGTTTTTAAAATGAATGTAATTTCTGAACCAATACCACATACACTGTCTGAAAATTCCTTTGACCAAAAGTTTTCTATTTCCAAATTTTCCCGTGACTGTGGTTGAAAATGAACGTCGATTTGACCCCAATAATGATTAGAAAATTGAACAAACGTTCTTAAAATTATTTTTTTTTTTTTAAGGAACAGATTGATTGTTTTTTAAATAAAAAAAAAATTTGATCTCGGAGTCTGATGATATTTACCAGATTCACCCTTTAATAGCATATACAGTAGATCTCCTCTAATAGTATATACAGTAGATCTCTTCTGTCTGTTATTCTCCGAGTGGATAAGGCCCCTATCACACTGGGGCGGTAGGGGGCGTCGGCGGTAAAACAGCGCTGTTTTACCGTGGTATTCGGCCACTAGCGGTGCGGTTTTAACCCCCTGCTGGCGGCCGAAAAAGGGTTAAATCCACTCGTATAGCGCGGCTATAGCCGCGGTATTGCCGCGGTACAGCCGCGCTGTCCCATTGATTTCAATGGGCAGGAGCGGTTTAGGAGCGGTGAATACACCGCTCCTTCACCGCTCCAAAGATGCGGCTGACAGGAGATTTTTTCTTCTCCTGCCAGCGCACCGCTTCAGTGTGAAAGCCCTCGGGCTTTCACACTGAACAAACAGCGGAGGCTGTTTTGGGGCGGTTTGCAGGCGGTATTTTTAGCGCAATAACGCCTGCAAACCGCCCCAGTGTGAAAAGGGGCCTTAGATATTTTGCTCCCTAACCATATAGTTGGTTATTTATATTTACCACTGCATAGAGATATTTAAGAATAAATTGCCTTTTTTTAAAACTTTACATCTTAACTAAATTATACACCACACTATTTTTTGTACTGTTATTAACCGATTAATCAATTAATCAATACAATAATCGACCAACTAATCGATTATGAAAATAATCATTAGTTGCAGCCCTACTACCCGTAATAACATTTTCAGTAAAAACAGAAAATTCCTGTTGACCTTGCCAGAAATGCAGTGTCATGGCCACTTCTTGTGAGTTGTACAGAAAAATATCTTCCTAGCTATCCTCTGTAAACCATCTGCGGCCCTTGCCCTGCCCCCCAGTGTAATGGAGTGGAAGAAATGGGGAAGTTTTTTCAGTCCATATCAAAAGTGACAACCATGGGGGGTGGTGCAGCCAGCCAGGGACAGGAAGTGTTTATTTGCAAGATTACCAGGTGAAGATAAAGCAAAAGAATCTTAGAACAAGAATGCAGCCACAACAACACATTCAATTTTCAGTTCTGGGATCAGATGCACATTAAATTGAGGCCCCATTCACACATCGTTTAGTGGCAACATGGGATCCTGCTAGCAATTTTACCACTATAGCCCCGGAAGATTTGGCTGCTCAATGACCAGGCCATTTTTTGCGATACGGCACTGCGTCGCTTTAACTGACAATTGCGCGGTCTGCGGTGCTGTACCCAAACAAAATTGATGTCCTTTTTTTCCCCACAAATAGAGCTCTCTTCAGGTTTTTATTTTTTGCGCTATAAACAAAAGAAGAGCGACAATTTTGAAAAAGACACAGAGGGGGTTATTTACTAAACCTGGAGAGTGCATAATCTGGTGCAACTCTGCAAAGAAACCAATCAGCTTTCAGGTTTTATTGCCAAAGCCTAACTGAACAAGCTGAAATTAGAAGCTGATTGGCAGCCATGCACAGCTGCACCAGATTCTGAGTGCTCCAGTTTTAGTAAATCTACCCCAATATCTTTTACTTTTTACTATAATAAATATCCCAAATTAAAAAAAATAATGTTTTCCTCAGTTAAGGCCGATATGTATTCTTCTACATATTTTTGGTAAAAAAAAAAAAAAAAAATCGCATTAAGTGTATATTGATTGGTTTGCGCAAGAGTCATAGTATCTACAAAATAGGGGATAATTTATGGCATTTTTATTATTATTTTTTTTTTTTTTACTACTAATGGTGGTGACCTGCGATTTTTATCGGGACTGGGATATTGCGGCAAACAAACTGGACACTTTTGACATATTTTTGGACTATTGACAATTATACAGCGATCAGTGCTATAAAAATGCACTGATTACTGTATAAATGTCACTGGCAGGGAAGGGGTTAATGCTAGGGGGTGATCAAGAGGTTAACTGTGTTCCCTCAGTGTGTGTTCTAACTGTGGGGGGGTGGGACTGACTAGGGGAGGAGAGAGATCGGTGTTCATACTTGGTATAAACACACAATCTGTCTCCTCTCCCGAGAGAACCGGAATGATCAAAATGCATCAAAAGGCGAACCGATGTACAGTCACATTGGTTCGCCCAGGGGAGCCAACCTGCTGCAGTACAACTGCAGCGGCTGGTTGGGAAGGGGTTAGAAAGTGCGATTCACACGCAGATGTGGTGTCTAGAACGGGGCTGAATAGGCTGCCCTGTGTGTGTTTGTTGTGCCAAAGAAGCACAGGAACCAAATTTTGGCCCTAAGCCAGGCGCAATTCGCCATGCCTGTTTTGCCTTGATTTTTGCACACAAATCGTGCCGTGTTTGGGGCGTCGTACATTTTGACCCATGATCCCAAATCACCTATATGTGAACGGGCCTTATCCAGTGCTATATATGATCCAAAAAAGAATCTCAGATTAGAGTTACACCTGCACTAGATAGAAGGGCCTTGACCTGGCACAGAGACGTCTACATACAGGTGCATCTCAAAAAAATTGAATTCTAGGGCTGCCACTAACGCTTATTTTCATAATCGATTAGTCGGCCGATTATTATTTCAATTAATCGGTTAATAACCTTTAAAAAAAGTGTGGTGTATAATTTAGTTAATATGTAAAGTTTAAAAAAAAGGCAATTTATTCTTAAATATCTCTACGCAGTAGTAAATGTAAATAACCAACTATATGGTTAGGGTTTTTATTTTCATAAAACAAACAATATCTTCCTTAAAAAAAAAAAAATGTAATTTTAAGAACGTTCGTTCAATTTTCTAATCGTTAGTGGGGTCAAATCGACATTCATTTTCAACCACAGTGATGGGAAAATTTGGAAATAATAGAAAACTTCTTGGTCAAAGGAATTTTCAGACAGTGTATGTGGTTTTCGTTCAGAAGTTACATTCATTTTAAAAACAGACTGTTAAAAACAAGTGAAAATTTCATGAAAAATTCTTTCATTCAGCGAATGTACAAAGATTTTTCATATGAATATTCTTTTTTTTTTTTTTTTGCTGTTTTTTTGCTGAGAAGTTGTTTTTCTGCAGCTTCTCCATTGAAGTATATTGAACCAAAAAAGCACCGTTTTGTGTTAAAAAAAAGTCCCTGACCCTTTCCAAATATGCAGCGGCTGAAAAAAGCATAGTTACAGTAGCGATTATTTGCTCTTTTTGTATTATAAAGGGCTCATTTTAGTTTTTTTAACCCCGTTATGTTACTGACCAATTAATCGATTATGAAAATAGTAATCGATTAAATTTAATAATCGATTAGTTGTGTCAGCCCTAATAAATTCAAATCAAAAAGTGAAACTCATATTTTAAATAGATGTGTTACACACAGAGTGATCTATTTCAAGCATTTCTTTTTTATAATTTTTAAGATTATGGCTTACATCTAGTGAAAACCCAAAATTCAGTATCTCAGAAAATTAGGTTACATAAGGCCAATAAAATAAAAAGGTTTAATACAGAAGTGTTGGCTTAGTGAAAAGTATGTTCATGTACAGTATAGAATGCCCTTTTGGATGAATTACTGTATTAATGTGGCGTGGCATAGAGGCGAACAGCCTTTGGCACTGCTGAGGTGTTGTGGAAGCCCAGGTTGCTTTGATAGCGGCCTTCAGCTTGTCTGCATTGTTGGGTCTGGTGTCTCATCTGCCTCTTGACAATACCCCACAGATTCTCTATGAGGTTTAGGTCAGGCACATTAGCTGGCCAATCAGGCACAGTGATACCATGATCATTAAACCAGGTATTGGTGCTTTTGGCAATGTGGGCAGATGCCAAGTCCTGCTGGAAAAGGAAATCAGCATCTCCATAAAGCTGGTCAGCAGAGAGAATGAAGTGCTCTAGAATTTCCTAATAGAGGGTGCTGGCTTTGGACTTGATAAAACACAGTGGATCAACACCAGCAGATGACATGGTTCCCCAAATCATCACTGACTGTGGAGACTTCACACTGGACCTCATGCAACTTGGATTCTGTGCCTCTCCACTCTTCCTCCAGACTCTGGGACCTTGATTTCCAAATGTAATGCAAACATTTCCACAGTCTGTGATGTTTTTGGGGAGCCACGTCATCTGCTGGTGTTGGTCCACTGTGTTTTATTAAGTCCAAAGTCAGCAGAAAATTCTAGAGCACTTCATGCTTCCCTCTGCTGACCAGCTTTATGGAGATGCTGATTTCATTTTCCAGCAGGACTTGACACCTGCCCACACTGCCAAAAGTACCAATACCTGGTTTAATGATCCTGGCATTGCTATGCATGATTGGCCAGTAAACTCACCTGACCTAAACCCCATAATCTGTGGGGTAATGTCAAGAGAAAGATGAGAAACACCAGACCCAACAATGCAGATGAGCTGAAGGCCTCTATCAAAGTAACTTGGGCTTACATAACACCTCAGCAGTGCCACAGGCTGATCACCTCCATGCCACGCCGCACTGATGTAGTAATTCATGCAAAAGGAGCCCCGACCAAGTATTGAGTGCATACTATACTGTACATACTTTTTTAGTAAGCCAACATTTCTGTATTAAAAATTCTTTTTTTTTATTGGTTTTCTGTAATATTCTAATTTTCTGAGATATTGGATTTTCACTACCTGTAAGCCATAATCATCAAAATGAAAAAAAAAAAAAAGAAAAGAAATATATCCCTCTGTGTGTAACACATCTATATAAAATATAGGAGTTTCACTTTTTAACCACCTCTCGCCCGAGCTATAGCCGAATGACGGCTACAGCGCAGGCCTTAATTGCCGGGAGGCCATCATATGATGTTCTTCCATGCATGAGCTGCCTGCGCACCCCCTGTGGGGCGCGCTCTGTGATCATCGCGTCTATGAGACTCGGCTGATCGCAGATCGGAGTAAGGGGCCGTTCCCGGCCCCTTACCACATGATTAGCTGTCAGCCAATGACAGCTGATCACATGATGTAAAAAGAAGATCGGTAATCGTTTTTTTTTTTTTTTTCCCTCACGCTGTCAGCATGAGAGAAAAAAAAAGCTGATCACCGGCTTCTGTCAGAGGGACATCGGTCCCTCACACAGAGGGCCGCGGCTGCCTCATCTGTGCCCATCAGTGCTACCTGCCAGTGCCACCTATCAGAACCCACCAGTGCCACCTACCAGTACTCAGCAGTGCCACCTATCAGCGCGACCTCTCAGTGCCCATCAATGAAGGAGAAAAATTACCTGTTTTCAAAATTTTATAACAGACTACGGGGTAGATTCACTAAAGCCGGAGCACTCAGAATCTGGTGCAGCTGTGCATGGTAGCCAATCAGCTTCTAACCTCAGCTGGTTCCGTTAGAGTTTGGCAATAAAACCTGGAAGCTGATTGGTTTCTATGCAGAAATGAGCCGATTTTGCACTCTCCAGCTTTAGTAAATAAACTCCTATGAAACATTGTCATTCAAAGTGTGAGAGCGCTGAAAGCTGAAAATTGGTCTGGGCGGGAAGGAGGTTTAAGTGTCCAGTAATTAGCTTTTTCATGATATTCTAATTTTTTTAGATGCACCTGTACATTTGCAATGCAAACTAAAACCTGTTTTTTAATCAAATTGTTGGACAGCATACTTTGTTTTTTGGGGTTTTTTTTCGGCTAGCTGGTAAGTTTGCTGGAGCCTAGGTTCACAGTGCTGCGGAGTTGAAATCGTGTGAGTTCATACCCGCATGTCAGTCCAACTTCGGGGGGGTGATTTCAGAGACATCTGTGCGGGTTCCTGCACAGATGTATATTGAAATCGAACCCGAAGTCGCCAAAAGTGGGACATGTCAAATCGCATAAATATGAACCTGGCCGAAAAATACATTTGGGGGAATTCATAAAGGGGGTCATAGACATCATCTAAAATTCTATTGGGCCGCAACACCGAAAGTGACAGGTACATGAATCTGTCCGTGTCTGCGCTTTAGAAGGACTGACCACACTGGACTCTGTGCCCATCACACTGACAGGTGCCAGGCTGAAGAGTTTTGTACTGGTGGTATGCAGATCCACAGCTGCTATTCAGTCCAGTAGCAGCTTTCAATTCCACCACTATTTGCTGTAAATCAAAAGTAAAGTGGACCTGATGGGGAACTAGTTACTCTGGCTCCATCCACCCAGTGACAAGCGGTTTCCCAAACCTGGGCATTGTACATATTTGGTAATGACATTACCTGCATCCCTCTTTACATTTAGCATTCATATGGCGAATCTCCCAGCTAAATACAGCCCTGTGTGGAAAGCTGTCACATACATGAAAGCTTCCCAGGGACAGGCACTGGGGTACTTCTGTACACCAGATCAGATTTGAACTTAATTACAAACTGCTTCGTAATCTGAGGACTGGCGGTAATTCTTTAACCACTTCAGCTCTGGAAGATTTGACTGCTCAATAAGCAGGCCATTTTTTGAGATACGGCACTGCGTCGCTTTAACTGACAATTGTGCGGTCGTGCGGCGCTGTACCCAAACAAAATTGACGTCCTTTTTTTCCCACAAAGAGCTTTCTTTTGGTGGTATTTGATCACCTCTGCGGTTTTTATTTTTTGTGCTATAAACAAAAGAAGAGCAACAATTTTGAAAAAAAAAAAAAAAAAACACAATATCTTTTACATTTTACTATAGTAAATATCACGATTAAAAAAAAAAAATTCCTCAGTTTAGGCCGATATGTATTTTTCTACATTTTTTTTTTTACCAAAAAAAAAAAGTATATATTGATTGGTTTGCACAAAAGTTATAGTGCCTACAAACTATGGGAAAGATTTTTGGCATTTAAATGGCTTTTTTATTATTTTTTTACTAGTAATGGCGGTGATCTGTGCTTTTTAGCGGTATTGCGGCGGACAGGTCGTACACTTTTGACACATTTTTGGGACCATTGACATTTACAGAGCGATCAGTGCTATAAATATGCAATGATTACTATGTAAATGTCACTGGCAGGGAAGGGGTTAACACTAGGGGGCAATCAAGGGGTTAACTGTGTTCCCTCAGTGTGTGTTCTAACTGTGGGGGGATGGGACTAACTAGGAGAGATGACAGATCGCTGTCTTCTCTCCTCTGACAGCACAAGGATTTGGGGGTTTACACACACCAACCCCCGTCCTGCCACTCGTGCACGCGATATCTGGTCCCCCACTGTGCAGCGGGTGCACGTGGCTCCGGTGGCGCTCGCACGCTGTTTGGTGACTCTCCTGGGCAAAGCTGTACATGTACCGGATTTTGCCCAGGAGAGCCATTCTGCCGCAGTATATCTGCATGAGCCGGTCAGGAACTGGTTAAGAATCTGTTGCTGCCATAGGGACACATTTTTAAAGTGGCGGTAGTAAGAACTGACCACTACTCCAACATCACTGTGGAAAGAAATGCGTAAGGATGGGGGTCAAGCAGTGATGTTATCCCACCGGCTCGGCTACGCTTTGTGGGTATACAATTTGGATTTTACATAAAAACTTATAAAATGACTACACTATGTAGTTCTTTCTCCTTCTTGTTATATGTGAGCCCGGGTTTTAGTGCGAATGGTATCCTGCACAGAGAAAGTTATCCATCCTCCTGTAAGAGATTTAAAGCAATCTTAGACCTCCTGTGCTGTGAGGTCTTCAGCCCTGGTAAGAATGTTTATGTGGTGGTGGATGGAGCACTGGAGTTGGTGAAGGAGATTCAATAAGCGGAGCTTCACAAGTGGATGCACTTTTGGAACTCTCTTTATGTGGTCTTGCTTTACGCCTCATGTACACTGCAGCTGGTAAACGGATGTTTAGGAGCATTTGGGCATTTTTTCAGCAGCCCCTGAACTCACTTCAGTGTTATCTTATAGGTACATGTACACTCAGGCGTTTATATTTGTTTAGAAGCAGTTGAGGTTAGAAGCATTTTTCTGAAAGCAAAAATTTGCATTCAGGATGGTAGTTCAGGGGCATTTGAAAAGTCAAATGCTTGTAACAGCATGTAAATGAGGCAACTGGCATTTATAAGCGTTTTTGTTTATAGGCGGTTTCAATGGGGAAGCATTTCTGACCATTAGCAATGCTAAATGAGAGAGAGAGAGACTGTTTCTTTGGGCATTTTGGAGGGTCTACTGATCTATAAAAAATGTTATCTGTCAAAACTGCTTCTAAACGCAGATAAACGCGTCAAAACGTCCTGTGTACATGAGGCCTTATTAGTTATATTTGTCACATTTGAATTATTTATGACATTATTGATGGGGTATAATGCAGCACAACACACATTGTTTATAAAACACATAACCATTTCCAGCACATAGAGTTCTGCCTTAAGCCCCATATACACGGGCCGAATGACGGGAAATATCGGCCGGTTTATTATAAAAAACGGGTGACATTCGGCCTGTGTGTATGTCCATTTGGCCGGCTTCTCTTGGGCGAACATGCTGGTAAACCAGCAGCCGACCGACTCCCGATCAGTGATCTCAGCCAATGGCGGAGAGTGCCGATCTGAGTGTTCTGGTGAGGGAGTCGCCCCCTCCCAACAGCTCAATGGGGGAGAATGCTGTACTAACATCAGATCATTAGTACAGCGGCTCTAAGCTTTGGGTTGAACGAAAAAAAAAGAAAACTTGTAGTGTGTACCAGGCATTAAAGTCTACTTGTGCCTTGGACCGTCAAAACCAATGGAATAGCATCCTTTTGGTATGCTCCGTCGGTGGAGCCCTCCTCAGAACAGGGAATCTAGTAGACAACTGTAAAAGAGCCCACATGAGGGCGGACATGCCTAGTGCATTATTATTATATTATTATAAACATACAGCCAAATGGAGCTGTGAAGAAGGAAGAGAATCCCCTGAAATGCATCTTGCCAGCACGGTGCCACGGTGTGTTTGGCCACACTATCCCTGCACTGGATTGAGATTCAGCATCATAAAACCCCTCTATACATTTCTTTTTGTGAGTATCCACTTGGCTGAATTGTTTATATTTTTTTTATTTATTTTACAATAAACCTTCGGTATGGCACTAGGCATGTGCTCCCTCCTATGTGCTCTTACACACAATGGGGGTTATTTACTAAAGGAAAATTCACTTTGCACTGCAAGTGCGCTTGAAAGTGCACTGAAAATGCACTTGGATGTAAAGTCGCTGTAGATCCGAGGGGGACATGCAAGGAAAATAAAAAACAGCATTTTAGCTTGCACATGATTGGATGATAAAATCAGCAGAGCTTCCACTCATTTCAGATCTACCCCTCAGATTTAGAGGGACTGCACTTTCAAGTGCACTTGCAGTGCAAAGTGGATTTGCCTTTCGTAAATAACCCCCCATTGTTTCTAGGTAGTAAGAATTACTGAAACTTGCTGCATGTGTAATGTTACAGACACAAACGCAAATGCTTGCCTAAACCAGGAGCAGGTATTACTAAAAGTGGTTGTAAATCTTTCTCCAATATTTTCTGATTTTGGGGCAGAACCACCAGATATGTGCCATTCTCCCTCACTCCCCACAACCTCGCCAACATTCTCCTGATCTATACTTTTGATATTTGCTAATTCTATCGGGGGTAGCATACCATCTTGCTAAGCATTTATAGTTCATCTCTGCGGTTTTAGAGTCAACCGCTGAGCCATGTGTCAAGGTCAACATTTTCCGGATGATAGTGATATCCCTCTGTGACCCCAGCTCCTGTTCCCATTTTTTTATATATGGCGGTATTTCCACCTCGTTCACCCTCAGCACCAGATGGTAGAGCTTAGAGATCGTCTTTTTACCATTGTTCGTACAACACATCCTTTCCAGAGGGGTCAGCTCATCTCCTGATCTAATAGGGTGAGGAAGACTCCGGGTGAAGTGATAAAGCTGGAGATACCGCCATTCATCTATCCGAAAAAAATTATTACTGTGTATTAACTCTGAAAGTGAAAGTATTTTTCCTTTTTTTAATATCTCTCTTAACTGTGTCGTATCTTTTTTTAATCCAATTACCGCCTATTACCTTTACCCCTGGTGCAAAAAACTTGTTGTCTTTTAATCCTATTAGTGGTGAGTTATAACTCCCTTTTAATTGTTTATACATTTTATCCCATATTTTTAAAACATTCCTTGTAAGTGAAGGTGTGTTTACATCAATCGTTCTATACTGTGGTGGGTTCCAAATAATTTTTCCTAAATGTGCCCTACTAAGTGTTTTTTCTATCCGTGGGTGGAGGATCCGTGGGTGGAGGATCCGTGGGTGGAGGATCCGTGGGTGGTGTTGTTTCATGAAGTAGAGGGAGATGTAAGGCAATATAGAGACACTTTGATCCCACACTTGCTCAACGCGGCCAAGAAACTTATCCCTAAGAACTGACAAGAGGAGGAAAGCCCTCCATTTTGGGACTGGATCAACGCGGTGGAGGAAACTTTCAAGTTGGAGAGCTTAAGAACAAATGTCAAAGACAATAATAAAGGGCTCAGAGCGAAATGGGCAGACTGGAGGGAGTTTAAAAAAATCGGGGGGGGGGGGGGGGGGGGGGGGGGGGGAGATTTTGGATGGGGAAAATTGAGCTATATTGGAGTTATTGGTTTTTGTAAACCCTTATTACAGCAGTAGTAAAGCTACGATGATGAGACGAGAACGGGGAGAGCAACGAGTTGAAAGATGATTTGAAGCTTCCCTATATAAGTCTGCTGAAGTAGCAAAAAAAAAAAGTGGTTGTAAAGATTCAAGGTTTTTTACCTTCTGTGTGCTGCTCCGCCCACAGCAATGACATCTGTGTGTGTTGATCTGTGTGTGTGTTGATCTGTGTGTGTGTTGATCTGTGTGTGTGTGTTGATCTGTGTGTGTGTTGATCTGTGTGTGTTGATCTGTGTGTGTGTGTTGATCTGTGTGTGTGTGTTGATCTGTGTGTGTGTGTTAATCTGTGTTGATCTGTGTGTGTGTTGATCTGTGTGTGTGTTGATCTGTGTGTGTGTTGATCTGTGTGTGTGTTGATCTGTGTGTGTTGATCTGTGTGTGTGTGTTGATCTGTGTGTGTGTGTTGATCTGTGTGTGTGTGTGTTAATCTGTGTTGATCTGTGTGTGTGTTGATCTGTGTGTGTGTTGATGTGTGTGTGTTGATCTGTGTGTGTGTGTTGATCTGTGTGTGTGTGTTGATCTGTGTGTGTGTGTTGATCTGTGTGTGTGTGTTGATCTGTGTTGATCTGTGTGTGTTGATCTGTGTGTGTGTGTTGATCTGTGTTGATCTGTGTGTGTGTTGATCTGTGTGTGTGTTGATCTGTGTGTGTGTTGATCTGTGTGTGTGTGTTGATCTGTGTTGATCTGTGTGTGTGTTGATCTGTGTGTGTGTTGATCTGTGTGTGTGTGTTAATCTGTGTTGATCTGTGTGTGTGTTGATCTGTGTGTGTGTTGATCTGTGTGTGTGTGTGTTGATCTGTGTGTGTGTGTGTTGATCTGTGTTGATCTGTGTGTGTGTTGATCTGTGTGTGTGTTGATCTGTGTGTGTGTGTGTTGATCTGTGTGTGTGTGTTAATCTGTGTGTGTGTGTTAATCTGTGTGTGTGTGTTAATCTGTGTTGATCTGTGTGTGTGTTGATCTGTGTGTGTGTGTTGATCTGTGTGTGTGTGTTGATCTGTGTTGATCTGTGTGTGTGTTGATCTGTGTGTGTGTTGATCTGTGGGTGTGTTGATCTGTGGGTGTGTTGATCTGTGTGTGTGTGTTAATCTGTGTTGATCTGTGTGTGTGTTGATCTGTGTGTGTTGATCTGTGTGTGTGTGTTGATCTGTGTGTGTGTGTTGATCTGTGTGTGTGTGTTGATCTGTGTGTGTGTGTGTTGATCTGTGTGTGTGTGTTGATCTGTGTGTGTGTGTTGATCTGTGTGTGTGTGTTGATCTGTGTGTGTGTGTTGATCTGTGTTGATCTGTGTTGATCTGTGTGTGTGTGTTGATCTGTGTTGATCTGTGTTGATCTGTGTGTGTGTTGATCTGTGTGTGTGTTGATCTGTGTGTGTGTTGATCTGTGTGTGTGTTGATCTGTGTGTGTGTTGATCTGTGTGTGTGTTGATCTGTGTGTGTGTTGATCTGTGTGTGTGTTGATCTGTGTGTGTGTTGATCTGTGTGTTTGGGGGGCTGTGCACCCACATGGATGTCTGATTGGGGGCAGCAGCTGTGTCTGTGCAGTAAGGATGGGCTCAGACATGTTCACAACTCCATGTACCCGCCAGGAAGCTGACACTGCGCACCGCTAATCACAGGTAGTGATCCACGGCTACTCCGATCAGGAAATGTCTCACTACCTGTGATTAGCGCTGCGCAGTGTCAGCTTCCTGGCGGGTACATGGAGTTGTGAACATGTCTGAGCCCATCCTTACTGTGCGACCCATACATCCCAACATACATGAATGGGACACCAGTACACCCCCTGTGCAGGTAAACATGGGCTATTCACTGATATGCTCCCTGTGTGACCCAGGCCTAATAATTTGTTATAAATTGGGGTGATTGTTGTATTGCTGGAGTACGGGGGAGGTGATTGTTGTATTGCTGGAGTACGGGGGAGGTAATTGTTGTATTGGGGGAGGTGATTGTTGTATTGCTGGAGTACGGGGGAGGTGATTGTTGTATTGGGGGAGGTGATTGTTGTATTGGTGGAGTACGGGGGAGGTGATTGTTGTATTGGGGGAGGTGATTGTTGTATTGCTGGAGTACGGGGGAGGTGATTGTTGTATTGGGGGAGGTGATTGTTGTATTGCTGGAGTACGGGGGAGGTGATTGTTGTATTGGTGGAGTACGGGGGAGGTGATTGTTGTATTGGGGGAGGTGATTGTTGTATTGGGGGAGGTGATTGTTGTATTGGTGGAGTGCGGGGGAGGTGATTGTTGTATTGGGGGAGGTGATTGTTGTATTGCTGGAGTACGGGGGAGGTGATTGTTGTATTGGGGGAGGTGATTGTTGTATTGGTGGAGGTGATTGTTGTATTGGTGGAGTGCAGGGGAGGTGATTGTTGTATTGGGGGAGGTGATTGTTGTATTGGTGGAGTACGGGGGAGGTGATTGTTGTATTGGGGGAGGTGATTGTTGTATTGGTGGAGGTGATTGTTGTATTGGTGGAGTGCAGGGGAGGTGATTGTTGTATTGGGGGAGGTGATTGTTGTATTGGTGGAGTGCGGGGGAGGTGATTGTTGTATTGGTGGAGTGCGGGGGAGGTGATTGTTGTATTGGGGGAGGAGATTGTTGTATTGGTGGAGTGCGGGGGAGGTGATTGTTGTATTGGTGGAGTACGGGGGAGGTGATTGTTGTATTGGGGGAGGTGATTGTTGTATTGGGGGAGGTGATTGTTGTATTGGTGGAGTGCGGGGGAGGTGAGTGTTGTATTGGGGGAGGTGATTGTTGTATTGGGGGAGTACGGGGGAGGTGATTGTTGTATTGGGGGAGGTGATTGTTGTATTGGGGGAGGTGATTGTTGTATTGGTGGAGTGCGGGGGAGGTGATTGTTGTATTGGTGGAGGTGATTGTTGTATTGGTGGAGTACGGGGGAGGTGATTGTTGTATTGGGGGAGGTGATTGTTGTATTGGTGGAGTGCGGGGGAGGTGATTGTTGTATTGGTGGAGGTGATTGTTGTATTGGTGGAGTACGAGGGAGGTGATTGTTGTATTGGGGGAGGTGATTGTTGTATTGGGGGAGGTGATTGCTGTATTGGTGGAGTACGGGGGAGGTGATTGTTGTATTGGTGGAGTACGGGGGAGGTGATTGTTGTATTGGTGGAGGTGATTGTTGTATTGGTGAAGTACGGGGGAGGTGATTGTTGTATTGGGGGAGGTGATTGTTGTATTGGTGAAGTACGGGGGAGGTGATTGTTGTATTGGTGGAGTACGGGGGAGGTGATTGTTGTATTGGGGGAGGTGATTGTTGTATTGGTGAAGTACGGGGGAGGTGATTGTTGTATTGGTGAAGTACGGGGGAGGTGATTGTTGTATTGGTGGAGTACGGGGGAGGTGATTGTTGTATTGGGGGAGGTGATTGCTGTATTGGTGGAGTACGGGGGAGGTGATTGTTGTATTGGTGGAGTACGGGGGAGGTGATTGTTGTATTGGGGGAGGTGATTGTTGTATTGGTGGAGTACGGGGGAGGTGATTGTTGTATTGGTGGAGTACGGGGGAGGTGATTGTTGTATTGGTGAAGTACGGGGGAGGTGATTGTTGTATTGGGGGAGGTGATTGTTGTATTGGTGGAGTACGGGGGAGGTGATTGTTGTATTGGTGGAGTACGGGGGAGGTGATTGTTGTATTGGTGGAGGTGATTGTTGTATTGGTGGAGGTGATTGTTGTATTGGGGGAGGTAATTGTTGTATTGGGGGAGGTGATTGTTGTATTGGTGGAGTACGGGGGAGGTGATTGTTGTATTGGTGGAGTACGGGGGAGGTGATTGTTGTATTGGTGGAGTACGGGGGAGGTGATTGTTGTATTGGGGGAGGTAATTGTTGTATTGGGGGAGGTGATTGTAGCCATATTATAGTATGGTACATTTATTTGCACCGATTTATACAATTTTTCAGGACAAGTGTTCAGGGAATGTCCTCTTCATCAATCAGCACTGCTGGCACCTTGAAGAAGGAGACATTCCCTGAAAACTTGTCCTGAAAAACTGTATATTAGTGCAAATAACAAAAGTACCAGGGACAGTACTCAGGTGTTTGGAGGTTGTCACTCTGGGACAGGAAGTGATGTCATAGCAGATGAGCAGAGGAATAAAGTGAGACACATGACTGGAGATGGGGGAGGGGAGGGCTCCATGTATAGGGATGATGGGTGGATGATCCCTCCTCTGCAGAGGACGGTGGCGGGTCTGGTGCAGTGCTGGGTGATCACCATCCGGAATCCTCCTCTCCCTCCTCCAATGACGAGGACCTCACCATGGACCACCATCTACCTGAGCCCATCCCCCATCACTCAGCTCTGCAGATCCCCCTCCCCCCCCATAACTGGGCACTTTACACAGACTATCCATCCCCCCATGGAGGGCAATGGGTGAGGAGGACAGCCCCCCCCCCCCCGGGATCCTCTTACCGTGAAGGGGATGTCCTGGACGCTGCCCACCGAGTAGCAGTTATCTCCGGGGTTGACGGCTCCGGTCAGCACCTGGTGGAGATTCATGGTGAGCACCGAGCGGGGCCTCTCCCTCCTCTCAGGTGTTCGCCCAGCGGCCTGCCCTCTCCATGGCCCGGTGTGCCGGTCTGTGTGTGTCCCCCCCCCGGAGCTGTACGGGAGAGGTGAGACCCGGGGATTCCGGAGGATGGGCTGCGGGAGCGCGCGGGCGGCGGTGCGCGATCACAGCGGGTTGCCGCGGGAGCGCGCGCCTGTGCTTAGAGGAAAGCCCCGCCCCCACAGCTCTGTCACCTTCTGTCTCCTCTCCTCCCCTCCCCCTCCGAGGGCTCCCCAAAAATCACCGCCCACACGGCTACGTCATCATCACTTCGCATCCTTCTGCTACCTGAGACCATCATATGGTATCACCACACACTGCCACCAGTGTCACCGAGTGTCCCCTCCACACACTGCCACCAGTGTCACCGACTGTCCCCTCCACACACTGCCACCAGTGTCACCGAGTGTCCCCTCCACACACTACAACCAGTGTCACCGAGTGTCCCCTCCACACACTACAACCAGTGTCACCGAGTGTCCCCTCCACACACTACAACCAGTGTCACCGAGTGTCCCCTCCACACACTACAACCAGTGTCACCGAGTGTCCCCTCCACACACTACAACCAGTGTCACCGAGTGTCCCCTCCACACACTACAACCAGTGTCACCGAGTGTCCCCTCCACACACTACAACCAGTGTCACCGAGTGTCCCCTCCACACACTACAACCAGTGTCACCGAGTGTCACACACTACAACCAGTGTCACCGAGTGTCCCCTCCACACACTACAACCAGTGTCACCGACTGTCCCCTCCACACACTACAACCAGTGTCACCGACTGTCCCCTCCACACACTACAACCAGTGTCACCGACTGTCCCCTCCACACACTACAACCAGTGTCACCGACTGTCCCCTCCACACACTACAACCAGTGTCACCGACTGTCCCCTCCACACACTACAACCAGTGTCACCGAGTGTCCCCTCCACACACTACAACCAGTGTCACCGAGTGTCCCCTCCACACACTACAACCAGTGTCACCGAGTGTCCCCTCCACACACTACAACCAGTGTCACCGAGTGTCCCCTCCACACTACAACCAGTGTCACCGACTGTCCCCTCCACACACTACAACCAGTGTCACCGGTTGTCCCCTCCACACACTACAACCAGTGTCACCGAGTGTCCCCTCCACACACTACAACCAGTGTCACCGAGTGTCACACACTACAACCAGTGTCACCGACTGTCCCCTCCACACACTACAACCAGTGTCACCGAGTGTCTCCTCCACACACTACAACCAGTGTCACCGAGTGTCACACACTACAACCAGTGTCACCGACTGTCCCCTCCACACACTACAACCAGTGTCACCGAGTGTCCCCTCCACACACTACAACCAGTGTCACCGAGTGTCCCCTCCACACACTACAACCAGTGTCACCGAGTGTCCCCTCCACACTACAACCAGTGTCACCGACTGTCCCCTCCACACACTACAACCAGTGTCACCGGTTGTCCCCTCCACACACTACAACCAGTGTCACCGAGTGTCCCCTCCACACACTACAACCAGTGTCACCGAGTGTCCCCTCCACACACTACAACCAGTGTCACCGAGTGTCACACACTACAACCAGTGTCACCGAGTGTCCCCTCCACACTACAACCAGTGTCACCGACTGTCCCCTCCACACACTACAACCAGTGTCACCGAGTGTCCCCTCCACACACTACAACCAGTGTCACCGAGTGTCACACACTACAACCAGTGTCACCGAGTGTCCCCTCCACACTACAACCAGTGTCACCGACTGTCCCCTCCACACACTACAACCAGTGTCACCGACTGTCCCCTCCACACACTACAACCAGTGTCACCGGTTGTCCCCTCCACACACTACAACCAGTGTCACCGAGTGTCCCCTCCACACACTACAACCAGTGTCACCGAGTGTCACACACTACAACCAGTGTCACCGAGTGTCCCTTCCACACACTACAACCAGTGTCACCGACTGTCCCCTCCACACACTACAACCAGTGTCACCGAGTGTCCCCTCCACACACTACAACCAGTGTCACCGAGTGTCCCCTCCACACTACAACCAGTGTCACCGACTGTCCCCTCCACACACTACAACCAGTGTCACCGGTTGTCCCCTCCACACACTACAACCAGTGTCACCGAGTGTCCCCTCCACACACTACAACCAGTGTCACCGAGTGTCCCCTCCACACACTACAACCAGTGTCACCGAGTGTCACACACTACAACCAGTGTCACCGAGTGTCCCCTCCACACTACAACCAGTGTCACCGACTGTCCCCTCCACACACTACAACCAGTGTCACCGAGTGTCCCCTCCACACACTACAACCAGTGTCACCGAGTGTCACACACTACAACCAGTGTCACCGAGTGTCCCCTCCACACTACAACCAGTGTCACCGACTGTCCCCTCCACACACTACAACCAGTGTCACCGACTGTCCCCTCCACACACTACAACCAGTGTCACCGGTTGTCCCCTCCACACACTACAACCAGTGTCACCGAGTGTCCCCTCCACACACTACAACCAGTGTCACCGAGTGTCCCCTCCACACACTACAACCAGTGTCACCGAGTGTCCCCTCCACACACTACAACCAGTGTCACCGAGTGTCCCCTCCACACACTACAACCAAGTCACCGAGTGTCCCCTCCACACACTACAACCAGTGTCACCGACTGTCCCCTCCACACACTACAACCAGTGTCACCGACTGTCCCCTCCACACACTACAACCAGTGTCACCGACTGTCCCCTTCACACACTACAACCAGTGTCACCGACTGTCCCCTTCACACAGTACCACCAGTGTCACCGACTGTCCCCTCCACACACTACCACCAGTGTCACCAAGTGTCCCCTTCACACACTACAACCAGTGTCACCGACAGTCCCCTCTACACACTACAACCAGTATCACCTAGTGTCCCCTCTACACACTACAACCAGTGTCACAGAGTGTCCCCTCCACACACTACAACCAGTGTCTCCTACACACACTACCACCAGTGTCACCGAGTGTCCCCTCATCCTACAATCCTACCAGTGTCAACAAATGTCCCCTCATCCTACCAGTGTCACCGAGTGTCCCCTCAACCTACAATTCTACCAGTGTCACCAAGTGTCACCTCATCCTACTATCCTACCAGTGTCACCGAATGTCCCCTCATCCTACAGTCCTACCAGTGTCACAGAATGTCCCCTCACCCTACAATCCTACCAGTGTCACCAAGTGTCCCCTCATCCTACTATCCTACCAGTGTCACCAAGTGTCCCCTCATCCTACAATCCTACCAGTGTCACCAAGTGTCACCTCATCCTACTATCATACCAGTGTCACCGAATGTCCCCTCATCCTACAATCCTACCAGTGTCACAGAATGTCCCCTCATCCTACAATCCTACCAGTGTCACCGAGTGTCCCCTCATCACATAATCCTACCAGTGTCACTAAGTGTCCCCTCATCCTACAATCCTACCAGTTTCACCGAGTGTCCCTTCATCCTACAATCCTACCAGTGTCACCGAGTGTCCCCTCATCTTACTATCCTACCAGTGTCACCAAGTGTCCCCTCATCCTACTATCCTACCAGTGTCACTGAGTGTCCCCTCATCCTAGTATCCTACCAGTGTCACCAAATGTCCCCTCATCCTACTATCCTACCAGTGTCACTGAGTGTCCCCTCAACCTACAATTCTACCAGTGTCACCAAGTGTCCCCTCATCCTACTATCCTACCAGTGTCACCAAGTGTCCCCTCATCCTACTATCCTACCAGTGTCACCGAATGTCCCCTCATCCTACAATCCTACCAGTGTCACCAAGTGTCCCCTCATCCTACAATCCTACCAGTGTCACCAAGTGTCACCTCATCCTACTATCCTACCAGTGTCACCAAGTGTCCCCTCAACCTACAACCAGTGTCACCGAGTGTCCCCTCCACACACTACCACCAGTGTCTCCTACACACACTACCACCAGTGTCACCGAGTATCCCCTCATCCTACTATCCCACCAGTGTCACAGAATGTCCCCTCATCCTACAATCCTACCAGTGTCACCGAGTGTCCCCTCATCACATCCTACCAGTGTCACCGAGTGTCCCCTCATCCTACAATCCTACCAGTGTCACCGAGTGTCCCCTCATCCTACAATCCTACCAGTGTCACCGAGTGTCCCCTCATCCTACTATCCTACCAGTGTCACCGAGTGTCTCCTCATCCTACTATCCTACCAGTGTCACCAAGTGTCCCCTCATCCTACAATCCTACCAGTGTCAACAATTGTCCCCTCATCCTACCAGTGTCACAGAGTGTCCCCTCAACCTACAATTCTACCAGTGTCACCAAGTGTCGCCTCATCCTACTATCCTACCAGTGTCACCAAGTGTCACCTCATCCTACTATCCTACCAGTGTCACCGAATGTCCCCTCATCCTACAGTCCTACCAGTGTCACAGAATGTCCCCTCATCCTACAATCCTACCAGTGTCACCACTACAATCCTACCAGTGTCACCAAGTGTCCCCTCATCCTACTATCCTACCAGTGTCACCAAGTGTCCCCTCATCCTACAATCCTACCAGTGTCACCAAGTGTCACCTCATCCTACCAGTGTCACCGAATGTCCCCTCAACCTACAATTCTACCAATGTCACCAAGTGTCCCCTCAACCTACAATTCTACCAGTGTCACCAAGTGTTCCCTCATCCTACTATCCTACCAGTGTCACCAGTGTCACCAAGTGTCCCCTCATCCTACAATCCTACCAGTGTCACCGAGTGTCCCCTCATCCTACAATCCTACCAGTGTCACCGAGTGTCCCCTCATCCTACTATCCTACCAGTGTCACCGAGTGTCCCCTCATCCTACTATCCTACCAGTGTCACCAAGTGTCCCCTCATCCTTCTATCCTACCAGTGTCACCAAGTGTCCCCTCACCCTACCAGTGTCACCAAGTGTCCCCTCAACCTACAATTCTACCAGTGTCACCAAGTGTCCCCTCATCCTAATATCCTACCAGTGTCACCAAGTTCCCCCTCATCCTACTATCCTACCAGTGTCACCGAATGTCCCCTCATCCTACAATCCTACCAGTGTCACCAAGTGTCCCCTCATCCTACAATCCTACCAGTGTCACCAAGTGTCACCTCATCCTACTATCCTACCAGTGTCACCGAATGTCCCCTCATCCTACAATCCTACCAGTGTCACTGAGTGTCCCCTCATCACATAATCCTACCAGTGTCACCAAGTGTCCCCTCATCCTACAATCCTACCAGTGTCACAGAGTGTCCCCTCATCCTACTATCCTACCAGTGTCACCGAGTGTCCCCTCATCCTACTATCCTACCAGTGTCACCGAGTGTCCCCTCATCTTACTATCCTACCAGTGTCACCAAGTGTCCCCTCATCCTACAATCCTACCAGTGTCACCAAATGTCCCCTCATCCTACTATCCTACCAGTGTCACCCAGTGTCCCCTCAACCTACAATTCTACCAGTGTCACCAAGTGTCCCCTCATCCTACAATCCTACCAGTGTCACCAAATGTCCCCTCATCCTACTATCCTACCAGTGTCACTGAGTGTCCCCTCACCCTATAAGTGTCATCAAGTGTCCCCTCAACCTACAATTCTACCAGTGTCAACAAGTGTCCCCTCATCCTATTATCCTACCAGTGTCACCAAGTGTGCCCTCATCCTACTATCCTACAAGTGTCACCGAATGTCCCCTCATCCTACAATCCTACCAGTGTCACCAAGTGTCCCCTCATCCTACAATCCTACCAGTGTCACCAGGTGTCCCCTCATCCTACCAGTGTCACTGAGTGTCCCCTCATCCTACAATCCTACCAGTGTCACCACGTTTCCCCTCATCACATAATCCTACCAGTGTTACCGAGTGTCCCCTCACCACATAATCCTACCAGTGTCACCACGTTTCCCCTCATCACATAATCCTACCAGTGTCACTGAGTGTCCCCTCACCACATAATCCTAGCAGTGTCACCACGTTTCCCCTCATCACATAATCCTACCAGTGTCACCGAGTGTCCCCTCATCCTACAATCCTACCAGTGTCACCGAGTGTCCCCTCACCACATAATCCTACCATGTCAACAAGTGTCCCCTCATCCTACAATCCTACCAGTGTCCCCGAGTGCCCCCCCATCCTACTATCCTACCATTGTCACAGTGTGTCCCCTCCACACACTACCACCAGTGTCACTGAGTGTCCCCTCATCCTACTATCCTACCAGTGTCACCAAGTGTCCCCTCATCCTACCAGTGTCACTGAGTGTCCCCTCATCCTACAATACTACCAGTGTCACTGAGGGTCCCCTCATCACATAATCCTACCAGTGTCACCGAGTGTCCCCTCATTCTACAAACTTACCAGTGTCACCGAGTGTCCACTCATCCTACTATCCTACCAGTGTCCCCATAATCCTACCAGTGTCATCAAGTGTCCCCTCATCACATAATCCTAACAGTGTCACAAAGTGTCCCCTCACCACATAATCCTACCAGTGTCACCACGTTTCCCCTCATCACATAATCCTACCAGTGTCACCGAGTGTCCCCTCATCCTACAATCCTACCAGTGTCACTGAGTGTCCCCTCACCACATAATCCTACCAGTGTCATCAAGTGTCCCCTCATCACATAATCCTACCAGTGGCACAGAGAGTCCCCTCATCCTACAATCCTACCAGTGTCACCAAGTGTCCCCTCATCCTACAATCCTACCAGTGTCACAGAGTGTCCCCTCACCACATAATCCTACCAGTGTCACTGAGTGTTCCCTCACTACACAATCCAAGGGGTAATTCATAACTGCACTTTAGCTGGTGTGTAGGGGTGCCATTAATTCTTAATGGCATTTCCACACATCCTCCATCACGACACAGTTTTGCGTATGAAATTCATGAAAACCCGATAGAACACCTTTTGGATGAATTAGAGCAGAGACTGCATGCCAGGCCTTCTAGTCCAACATCAGTGCCTGACCTCGCAAATGCGCTTCTGGAAGAATGGTCAAACATTCCCATAGACACACTCCTAAACCTTGTGGACAGCCTTCCCAGAAGAGTTGAAGCTGTTACAGCTGGAAAGAGTGGGCCAACTCAATATTGAACCCTACGGACTAAGACTGAGATGCCATTAAGAGCCCTTTCACACCGAGCCGCCCATAGCGTCGGCGGTAAAACGCCGCTATTTTTAGCGGCATTTTACCATCGGATTAGCGGCGCATTTCGGCCGCTAGCGGGGTGCTTTTACCCCCCGCTAGTGGCCGAGAAATGCAATGGCGGCGTTTTGCTGGCAGTATCCCAGCGCTGCCCCATTGATTTCAATGGGGAGCAGCGGTGGAGGAGCAGTAAACACACCGCTCCTTCACCGCTCCAAAGAAGCTGCTGGCAGGACTTTTCCTGACGTCCTGCCAGCTCAGCGCCACTGGAGACAATGCTGCAGCTGTTTGAGGGCGGATTGCTATAGCGCCTGCAAAACGCCCTCGGTGTGAAAGGGGTCTAAATTTCATGTGCGTGTAAAGGCAGGTGTCCCAATACTTTTGGTAATATAGTGTATATTGTCTTCTTTTAACTTATTGCCAGTACAGAGTTCACCTCATTGTTACTGTGTTTCTAAAGTATCAGCTGTCTGTACCATGAGACAGATAACTAATGTGTTTTTCTTTTTCTGTAGTGAATTCACTTTAATGATTTACCTCAAATTTTTGTGGTATTTAATTTCCCTTTTTACTGAATTTTCAGTATTTACCTCACATGCTGTATTTACTGAAATTGCAGTAATTACGTTACCTCAAATATTTACTATATGTTCTGTATATACCTCACATATTTATAGAATCTGTTGTATTTACTCTGCATATTTTCTGAATTTGCAGTATTTACCTTACATATTCACTGATTTTGCAGTGCATATCTCACATATTTTCAGAATTTTTGGTATTTACCTAACATATGTACTGAATTTGTGTCATTTACCTCACATATTTACTGAATTTGTGGTATTTCCCTCCCATATTTACCAAATTTGCCGTATTTACCTCACATATTTACTGAACTTGCATAAATTTACATCACATATTTACTCAATTTGTGCTATTTACCTCACGTATTTACTGAATCTGTGGCATTAAACTCACATATTTATTGAATTTGTGGTATTTACCTCACATATTTATTGAATTTGTAGTATTTATCTCATATATTTACTGAAGCTGTGGTATTGACCTCACATATTTACTGAATTTGTGGCATCTACCTTGTATATTTATTGAATTTGTGGTATTTACCTCAAATATTTACTGAATTTGTGGTATTTACCTCATATAGTTACTGAATCTGTGGTATGTACCTCACATATTTACTCAATTTGTGGCATTTATAGCACAAATTTATTGAATTTGTGGTAGTTACCTCACAGGTTTACTGAATTTGTGGTATTTATCTCACATGTTTATTGAATTTGTGGTATTTACCGCACATATTTAATGAATTTGATTTTTACCTCACATATTTAATGAATCTGAGGTATTTACCTCACATATTTAATGAATCTGAGGTATTTACCTCACATATTTAATGAATCTGAGGTATTTACCTCACATATTTACTGATTTTGTGGTATTCACCTCACATATTTAATGAATCTGTGGTATTTACCTCACATATTTTCTGGATTTGTAGTATTTACCTCACATATTTACTGAATTTGTGGTATTTACCGCCTACATTTACTGAGCCCTGCGCACCCCCAGCACAGTTACCGGTGGCTGACGGAAAGCTCGCTTTTTGAGGCTGGGAGCTTTCTGATCATGTGATCGCCGTGACAGCCAATCACGACAGTCATATCATCATAAACCCCACCCTGCCTCCCGGCATCTGAAACCTCCTAAAGGGCCGGGTGGCACCGGCGCAAAGGGGTTAAAATATACAGTCCCATCATGCTGGGCCTCATGGTTCTACTGCTTCCTGTCATCTCCTAGGCAGCACAAGTAGCTGCTGGGAGCATGGGATCTACGTGACCTATGAGGGGTCCTTGCACACAGTACTCCTGGTAGAAAGTTTATGTGCAATAAATGAAAGATGCGCCGGACGGAGCTAGGAACACATACAGAATAGTGGCCCGGAGCTTTTTCACTGGTATCCTGATGTTTTGTACTTATGAACAGAGCTGTTACTACTTGGATCTGTGGAAGTCCATATTAGGACAGCTCATATGACCATTCGGTTTATGGGGGTCATTGCTATTTCAGTTTCACAATGTTGGGGTGTCCACACAGACTGTTTTTGAGGCAAACCTTATTGGCACAAACACCTCTGGATTCATAATTCATGGACTTTAGGAATTTTATTGGTGATGCTGAGTATCACCCTACTCTTCACTTTGTGTTTGCTGTCACAACGTTTTTGTTTTATGTTTTGTTGTTTATGCACTATTGTATAAATGTTTTTCATTTATGAGATTTAGCCCCGGTTCACACCGGTGCGACTTGTCATGCAATTTGACGGTTCCAAATCACATAACAAGTTGCACCCCATTGCCGGTGTCTTGCCGAGAAAGTTCCCCCGGCGGATAAGGACCTCCCTGTACTGCGCATGCGATGCGCTTGCGCAGTACGAACGACTACAGAACCGCCGAAAGTCTCCGAAGTTGAACAGCTGATCGTCAGCACTACACGGCGCCTGAGTCCAGGTTCAAGCCCCACCATCCAAGTGGGCATAGAGTTTGAATAAAACTATGTCGAGCGAAGAGAGCCCGCGAGGGGCCCTGTTGCAGGCGCCGTGTACATCTGACTCACAGGTGTTAAGCTTCGGATATTTTCGGCGGCTCATACTGCGCAAGCGCTGCGCATGCGCAGTACAGGGGAGTCCTTGTCCGCTAGGGGGAACTTTCTCAGCAGAACTCCGGCAATGCAACCGTTCATATTGCCATGACTAATGTCGCTGTAATTATGAAAAAGGTTCCTGCACTACTTTTTACCAATTTAATTGTGACTTGCATAGACTTCTGTTAAATGAAGTCACAAGCAGCAATGGGTCTGAGCCACACTCTCTGTATTTTATGGACACAGAGAGCTGGCTCAGGAGCGACCATGCACAAGTGCCCCCACAGCAAGGCTGCTCTGCGAAATACCACTGCACAGAGCAGGTAAGTATAACATGTTTGTTTTTAGTTATTTCTAAGCACTTGAGCTACGGAAGATTTACCCCCACCCCCCCCCCTTCCTGACCAGGCCATTTTTTACGATATTGCACAGTGTTACTTTAACTGACTATTGCGTGGTCGTGCGATGCTCCAGACAAATAATACTTTTTTTCCACACAAATAGAGCTTTCTTTTGGTGGTATTTGATCACCTCTGCGTTTCTGTATTTTTTGCGCTATAAACAAAAAAGACAAACGATTGTGAAAAAACAAAACAAAAAAACCCAATATTTTTTACTTTCTGCTATAAAACATATTCAATAAAAAAAGAAGTTTTTTTCACCAATTTTGTCCAATATGTATTCTGCTACATATTTTTGGTAAAAAAAAATCGCAATAAGCATTTATTGATTGGTTTGCGCAAAAGTTATAAAGTCTACAAACTTTGGGATATATATATATATATATATATATATATATATTTTTTTTTTTACTAGTAATGGCGCTGATCAGCGACTTATAGCGGAACTGCGATATTGTGGTGGACAGTTTGGATACTGACACTTTTTGGGAACCAGTGACGTTGCTAAAAAATATGCACTGTCATTGTACTAATGACACTGGCTGGGAAGGGGCTAACATCAGGGGCGATCAAAGGGTTAAATGTGAGCCTAGCCAGTGTTTCTCTAAACTGTGGGAGGTGCTTTGTGGGAACACAGGATCCTTGCCTTCAATACTGACAGAACGGCGATCTGCCTTGTTTACAAAACACGCAGTCCAGTGCGTTTTTTTCTGCAACAAAAACGCATGGAAAGTAGGTTATATGGTTTTCAATGGCATAGTTCACACCAGTGCTTGCAGTTCCAGTGCGTTCCAGTTCCAGAAAAAACAGTAAAACATGGTGCATTTCTGCACTGGACTGTACTGGAACATTGTAAAACACATCTCAAAATGCACCGGAACGCACCTAAATCACCAAAAACGCACTGCAACACACTTGTCCTTCACACCAGACGCAGTTCCGTG
Source organism: Aquarana catesbeiana (assembly GCF_042186555.1). Lineage (NCBI taxonomy): Eukaryota > Metazoa > Chordata > Amphibia > Anura > Ranidae > Aquarana > Aquarana catesbeiana. Next base: position 74,277,931 of record NC_133326.1, on the reverse strand, counting down.
CGCTTTTTTTATGCACAAAATGCATGAACAGTGTTTTCCATGTATTCCAATGGCTCCAGTTCACACCATGCAGCCAGTTTCTGCACAGGAAACTGACCGGAAACTGACTGCATGGTGTGAACTAGAGCCATTGGAATACATGGAAAACACTGTGCATGCATTTTTAGTGCAGAAAAAAAGCTCATAGAACGGCACGGAACTGCATCTGGTGTGAACTGGCCCAGTTGACACCATAGAAACGCAGTCCGGATGCGTTCCAGGTGCTTTTCTGCAAGCGCGTTTTTGATGCGTTACAGTGCGTTTTTGATGCATTTTTGATGCAGTCCAGTGCTTTCTTTCCCCCCTCTTTTTTCTTAACCTTAAATAAGGACAAGTGTGTTGCAGTGTGTTTTTGGTGCAATTAGGTGCGTTCCAGTGCGTTTTTGATGCGTTTTACAGCGTTCCAGTACAGTCCAGTGCAGAAAAAATGCAGCATGTTCTACTTTTTTTCCTGGAACTGGAAGGCACTGGAACTGCAAGCACTGGTGTGAACTATGCCATTGAAAACCATATAACCTACTTTCCATGCATTTTTGTTGCAGAAAAAAACACACTGGACTGCGTGTGGTGTGAACTGACCCTTAGGGCCAGTTCACACCGTAGAAATGCAGTCTGGATGTGTTCCAGGTGCTTTTCTGCATGCACATTTTTGATGCATTCCAGTACGTTTTTGATGCGTTTTTGGTGCGTTTTTGATGCAGTCCAGTGCTCCCCCCCTCTCTTCTCTTAACCCTAAATAAACACAAGTGTGTTGCAGTGCGTTTTTGGTGCATTCCGGTGCATTTTTGATGCGTTTTACAGCGTTCCAGTTCAGTCCAGTGCAGGAACAAATGCAGCATGTTCTACTTTTTTTTTCTGGAACTGGAACGCACTGGAATTGCAAGCACTGGTGTGTACTATGCCATTGAAAACCATATAACCTACTTTCCATGTGTTTTTGATGCAGAAAAAAATGCACTGGATTGCATGTGGTGTGAAATGGCCCTTAAGGTTAAGAAAAAACTGGGGGGAAAAAAAGCACTGGACTGCATCAAAAATGCACCAAAAACCATCAAAAATGCACTGGAATGCATCAAAAACGTGCATGCAGAAAAGCACCTGGAGCGCATCTGGACTGCGTTTCTATGGTGTGAACTGTCCTTTAGGGTCACACTGACCACCAGATCTGAGCATATAGCCAATTACTACTCTGTAAACACTCATCTATTGTTCTTTCGTCCTCTTCATTTCACATGTATATAAATCTTATGTTTTTGTTAATTAACTAGAACAGTTGTATGTCACTCCAAGTACCTGAGTGTCTGTCTGCCTGATCTCCTGCTGCAGCAACTAATATTGTGACAATTGGGAACAACAGATCAGCTCTCATTGCTGAACTTCAACATTTCCATGGCAGTGTTCAATGTATTAAGCTAAAAACACTGAGGGATTAATACTACTTTAAAGCAGATCTCCAGCTAACAATAAAATAATATGAATAGGAACGTAAAAAAATAAAATAACGAAACCTGCAGTTGCTTCAATATTCACCTTTAATCTAGAGATTTCCATTGCAGTATGTTTTTCTGCCACTAGATGTGCTTGGTCTGATGGGCAGCATCATTCAACCCACTTCCCCTGGGCCCAGGTCATCCTGGACAGTAAAAGGAGAAGCAACACAGTGAGAAGCTCATCTCTCCTCTGTCTTTCTGCTCTTTCATTCTGTCAGCATGTTTCTTGTGGCTCCTTGTGCTTCTTTCCCTCTTACACTCCAGTCCTGCTGTATAGTTCCAATTCATGTACTTACACTTCTTGTATTTAAAAATACAATGATGTATTAATAATTAAAGACCTGCATTCATTTGTGTTTTTTTTTTAAATATCTGCATGGAGTTCAGCTTTTAAGCAGTAGCAGAAATAGTTCCTTTTAAGCCTTTTCTGACACTTTTTTAAATCAGTATTTTTTGCTATAAAATTACTTATAACCTGTCACAGATCTGCTTCCCACACTCTGCTTGAGTGCTTCCATCAGTACACTGCTTCTTCCAGTCTGATCGTCGATATCAGATATTACAGCCACATATTGCAACCAAGAACAAGGCAAGACTAGCTCAGTTACAAAACTGGAACACACTATTTGAAACTCAGACAAATACTTTTATATTCCACATGAGGACATCCCCTCCTGATCATATTATCCTAACAATACAAACTGTAACCAGAAGGTCTCATTGCAAGTCAGACTTGCCGGCTTCAAGCGCAGAAGGTACAAAACACATTAACATAAGATTAAACACAGAATACCTTCAGACAATAGCAGGAGACCCCAATAGCAAACTGTCCATCTCCTACATTGAAGACCATGGAATCCACATCTAAGCAATGCTTTGATTAATCAGGAATTGCAGACAGCATGGCAACAGTCTACAACAGGCTATGAGCACAGCTTATATGATGTCCCATTTGAAGAAATCCAAACCACATTCTCAGTGTCCATTAGTAGCTGTCCATCATTTTCTCAGACACCCTCTGTGTCTTGGGGAGACATGGTCTTGAATCCAAAGTAATATTACTCTAAGGGTCCCCCCAGCATACACCTCACAAAGAGTAGTGCTCCCTTAAAGCGGTTGTATACCCGCACAAATTTTTTTATTTATTTAAAACCTGTAAGGCAAAAGGCATAATGAGCTAGTATGCACTGCATACTAGCTCATTATGAAATACTTACTTTAGAACGAGGCGTCGGCAGCTGATCCTGGTCACCGCCGAGGGAGCTGACATTTCCCCTCAGCGTGTCTTCCGGGTTCGCAGCTCCAGCGCTGTGAGTGTCTGGAGCCGCGATGTCGTCACTCCCGCGCATGGAGACTTCTTTCCGGCAAGGTCTGGCAGCCGGACCTTCACAGCGCATGTGCCACTGACGTCAGCGGCTGCATGCAAAGTGAATATCTTCTAAACCATACAGGTTTAGGGGATATTCATTTTACCTACAGGAAAGCCTTATTATAGGCTTACCTGTAGGTAAAAATATAAAAAAAGGGTATAAAACAGTTAGTAGGCAAGAGGCTAGCCTGCAGTCCCCTCCAAAAGCCTCTGTCCCAGGTGAGTCTATCACATTTTCCCCCCATCAAAAGTCGGCTAACAAGGTCCCAGACCCCCACCTGGCCTGGACATGCGTTAGTCGGGCAGAGTGAACTCACAGTTCACGTGATCTCCATTCTTGGCTGCTGGGAATAGTTAGTTAGTCATCAGTAGGTGGGGGGCAGAGGTCATTGACTCTCTGTCCGGCTGCCAGTGCTTCAGCTGGGTGGTCCTCACCATTCCATGGCTTGATCTGTTGCTTGGCATAGGGGCCAATTGCCCAGCTTCCTGAAGCTGTGGAGACACTGTAGGTGCTAGGCAGAGACCAGCAGCGCTCTGCCCTGTTTCCAGTGATTCAGCTGGGAGTAGAAGCTTTACTATGTCAGCTTGTCGTTGGGGAGAGGGGCCGACTGCCCCGGCTCCCTGGAACTCCGCAGTTGTTGCCGGTGAGGGAGAACAATTTCCTCTCCCATGTGCACGGATCCTTGCTGGGGAGGGGGAATGGCTGCCTCCCCTCTCTGCATCTCTGATTTCCACTGGAGAAGAAGAACCACCACCTTCTCACCTTTTCACCACGGTCTTCCGGGTGTGGAACAGGGGTCTGCAGTACTCTTTCCTGCTGCCAGCACTTCTGCTGGAAGTTCGCTAGGTGGTTCCTCCTCTACAGAAAAGTCTATTAACTCCCCAGCCTCTGGAATTTCTGAAAGTCCAGTGCTCGGGCTGGTTGTCCTTGGGCCTAGTGCCAACACTTTGGCAGGTGACTCATCATCCATAACATCCTCTGATGAAAAGTCAATTAAATCCCTGTTTTCTGTGATTTGTGGCTGAGGAATGAGGATGGCTTCCTCTTCTCCCGAGCCCTTGAACTGTTGCTGGACAGACGCATTTCTCCATCCAAGAACGTCTCGTGCAGAAACATGATCATCAAGGTGAGTCAACACTTGCTGCTTTCGCCATAAGAACTCCGCTTCCATAGCTGTGGGCGGAGATGGGCAAAGCACACTCTTACTCTGCCCCATTGCTGACACTTCAGACAGACTTTCAGAACTGTCGGTTGCTACTTTTGGATAGTCCCAGGTAAAGGGAGCCCAGCCCTGCTGCTGAGCAGCATCTAGCAGCTGTCTGTAGGCAATCTCCAGTTCCCATTCCTGAATGGCCAGAAACTCCATATCTTCCAGTGCCCAGAGAGCTCCCGAGATGTTCAGCATCTCTTCTCTGTAGTCAGTGATTTCTTCCAACCGCCACTCCAGCTCGCTCCCAAAGTTAGGGTCCCTTGACAGCTTCCCATACAACAGTCCCAGGCTGCCGTAGCCAAAGCATTCCATTGGGCTGTCATCCACTATCCAAGGGCATGCTTGGGATACATGCCACCGGAGGGCTCTATAGCTCTCGTCCAACCGCATCTCTGTCCAGACAAGCCTGCTTAACTCTGCTCCTTGTGAGTTTTTTCTCCCAAAAACAGCACTTGCAATCCATACTGCGACCAGTACCTTTCAGGAATGGAGGGGAGACTTTTTCCCTTGTGGCGCTGCTCACGGGCTAGCGTTTCCTTCCAGAGTTCCCAGTGGACAGAGTCATAACATGCCAGCAGGACCTGCATTGACACTGGTCCTCTGTGCTGTATCCGCATTTCTCACAACCTCCTTCCGAATTCCTCTTCCATGGTGGCTGGTATCTGTACATCTCCCCCTTTACTATCCAGACCTTGGATGTCCCAGACTGCAGGAAGCATCCCACCGCTTGCCACCAATGTAACAAAACCCACACTCCGCTTGAGTGCTTCCATCAGTACACTGCTTCCTCCAGTCTGATCATTGATATTAGATATTACAGCCACATATTGCAACCAAGAACCAAACGAGACTAGCTCAGTTACAAAACTGGAACACACTCTATTTGAAACTTAGACACATACTTTTATATCCCACAGGAGGAAATCCCCTCCTGATCATATTACCCTAACAATACAAACTGTAACCAGAAGCAAACAACTTGCCAACTTCAAGCTCAGAAGGTACAATATACATTAACATAAGTATAAACACAGAACACCTTCAGACAATAGCAGGAGACCTCAGTAGCAGACTGTCCATCTCCTACATTGAAGACCATGAAATCCACATCTAAGCAATGCTTTGATTATTTAGGAATTGCAGACGGCATGGCAACAATCTACAACAGGCTATGAGGCACAGCTCATACAATGCCCCATTTAAAGTAATCCAAACCACATTATCAGTGTCCATTAGTAGCTGTCTATCATTTTCTCGGTCACCCTGTGGGTCTTGGGGAGACATGGACTTGACTCCAAAGTAACTTTACTCTAAGGGTCCCCCCAGAATACAGATCCCAAAGAGTAGTGTTCCCTTAACCACTTCCATACTGCGCAAATTCTGACACTTCTCTTCTACATGTAAAAATCATAATTTTATGCTAGAAAATTATTCAGAACAAAACTTATATATATTTTTTAGCAGACACCCTAGAGAATAAAATGGCGGCCATTGCAACTTTTTATGTCACACAGTATTTGAGCGGTAATTTTTCAAACGCAATTTTTTGGGAAAAAAAATAATTTTCATGAATTAAAAAAACAAAAACAGTAAAGTTAGCACATTTTTTTGGTATAATGTGACAGATGATGTTACGCCGAGTAAATAGATACCTCACATCTCACGCTTTAAATTTTGCACATTCGTGGTATGGCACCAAACTTCGGTACTTAAAATTCTCCATAGGCGACGGTTTACAATTTTTTACAGGTTACCTGTTTAGCATTACAGGGGGGTCTAGTGCTAGAATTATTGATCTCGCTCTAACGTTTGCGGTGATACCTCACGTGTGGTTTGTACGTTGTTTACATATGCGGGCGCGACTTGCGTATGCATTCGCTTCTGTGTGCAAGCTCGCGGGACGGGGGCACTTTAATTTTTTTTTTTTTTTATTATTATTTTATTTTTATTACACTTTCCCTTTTAACAATTTTTTTTTTATCACTTTTATTCCTATTACAAGGAATGTAAACATCCCTTGTAATAGGAATGGTGCGTGACAGGTCCTCTTTATGGAGAGATGTGGGGTCTATAAGATCAAAAAGATAAAAAAAGCATCAGATCAAAAAAAAAAAAATAAAAAAATAAAATTGACGATCTGATGCTTTTCTAGCTGAAATCGTGGCTTTGTTCACTTGTGCGGCCCGGACGCGACGTCATAACATCGCGCCCGGGCCTCCGAGGATCATAGAGATTGCCGGGGACCATCTGCCCCTGGAAATCTCTATGCCTCTCTTCCGGTGCCGGGTGATTCATTCTGCGGGTCCCCAATTGCACAAGAGAGCCAGGGTTGGAATACTGCCCTGCGGCCCAGTCTCCAAAGGGAGGGGATCATGCTCTGCCTTAGTATGTCACAGTACATGTTGGCATTCATGGTTCCCTCAATGAACTGTAGCTCCCCAGCACTCATGCAGCTCCAAACCATGACACTCCCACCACCATGCTTGACTGTAGGCAAGACACACTTGTCTTTGTACTCCTCACCTGGTTGCTGCCACACACACTTCACACCATCTGATCCAAATAAGTTTATCTTGGTCTCATCAGACCACAGACCATGTCGTTAGTCTGCTTGTCTTCAGCAGACTGTTTGCAGGCTTTCTTCTGCATCATCTTTAGAAGAGGCTTCCTTCTGGAACGACAGCCACGCAGGCCAATTTAAAGCAGTGTGAAGTGTATGGTCTGAGCACTGGCAGGCTGACCCCCCACACCTTCAACCTCTGCAGCAATGCTGGCAGCACTCATACGTCTATTTCCCAAAGACAACCTCTGCAAATGACGCTGAGCACATGCAGTCAACCTCTTTGATCGACCATGGCGAGGCCTGTTCTGAGTGGAACCTGCCCTGTTAAACCGCTGTATGGTCTTGGCCACTGTGCTGCAGCTCAGTTTCAGAGTCTTGGCAATCTTCTTATAGCCTAGGCCATCTTTATGTAGAGCATTTTTTTTCAGATCCTCAGAGAGTTCTTTGCCATGAGATTTCATGTTGAACTTCCAGTGACCAGTATGAGAGAGTGATAGCGATAACACCAAATTTAACACACCTGCTCCCCATTCACACCTGAGACCTTGTAACACTAATGAGTCACATGACACCGGGGGGTGGGGGGAGTGGCTAATTGTGTCCAATTTGGCCTTTTTTACTTAGGGGTGTACTCACTTTTGTTGCCAGCAGTTTAGACATTAATGGCTGTGTGATGAGTTATTTTGAGGGGACAGCAAATTTACACTGTTGTACAAGCTGCACTCTCACTACTTTACATTGTATCAAAGTGTCATTTCTTCAGTGTTGTCACATAAGAAAGATATAATAAAATATTTACAAAGATGTGAGGGGTGTACTCACTTTTGTGAGATACTGTATACATATTGCGGTCGGCAAGTGGTTAAAGAGGTTGTAAACCTCTGGAAAAAAAAAACAAAAAAAACAAAACCTGCAAGACAAAGGCAGTATGCAAGTAAAGGCGCAGAGAACTGGAGATGACAATAATAACAACAAAAACAAAAGCAGGGGAATGGGGAAAAAACTAAAATCTTCCCAGTCTCACAATAAATTGGATAAATAGTGTCCACATGTATACGTCCATAGAGAAAAAAATGTGTATCGCATTAACACATGTGGGGCATGATCTCACAGTCATATACATATAAGGGGTTCAAGGATCCAAAAAATGATAGGTCCACAAGCAGGGCTGCCTTCATCAAGAAGCGAAACCACATTCCAATCCTAAGGAGAAACAAAAGAGAGAGGCGCCTCTGGGTGTAGACTAAAAACAAGTTTTATTCATAAAAGGATAATGATGATCAAACTCACATGTTGAAGGTCATCAGTAAGGCATAAAATAGTAAGCAGATACTGAAGAGGACATCATCCATCAGAAATTCAAGTCAGTCAAACAGCTCCTGGCGGGGGGCTCTGCCTGTGTGTGAGGAGAGGTACCGCTGAGATGTGTGGCCGGCCGCAGCGGTGACAAGTCACAGTACTAGGCGGAGAGCGTGGAGGAACGTAAACATCCGGCGAGGAGTGATGACGTCATGGATCGAGCGACACGTTGCAGGGCGTACGGGCTGTGATGACGTGACAGAAGGTATCCATACCTATTACCACATTTCCTGCTCTGGCTCTCCCTCCCACCTCCCACTTTTTAAGCCGCCCTATCCCATCCATCTCCAGCCTGATGAAGGGGCGCGGCTGTCACGTCATCACAGCCCGTACGCCCTGCAACGCGTCGCTCGATCCATGACGTCATCACTCCTCGCCGGATGTTTACGTTCCTCCACGCTCTCCGCCTAGTACTGTGACTTGTCACCGCTGCGGCCGGCCACACATCTCAGCGGTACCTCTCCTCACACACAGGCAGAGCCCCCCGCCAGGAGCTGTTTGACTGACTTGAATTTCTGATGGATGATGTCCTCTTCAGTATCTGCTTACTATTTTATGCCTTACTGATGACCTTCAACATGTGAGTTTGATCATCATTATCCTTTTATGAATAAAACTTGTTTTTAGTCTACACCCAGAGGCGCCTCTCTCTTTTGTTTCCCCTGCAAGACAAAGACATAATGAGCTAGTATGCGCGCGGGAGCCACCGGTCACAGCACGAGTCCTGAAGAAACGGCACCAGCGGCTTGTTTCTTCAGTGCACATGCGCCGGTGACATCGTCAGCAGTGCATATACTGCATATCTCCTAAACTGTGCTACAGGTAAGTCTTAGTATAGGCGTACGTGTATGTAAAAGTGACGTAACAGAGTTTACAATCACTTTAACCACTTCCCGCTCGCCCTATAGCAGATTGACGTCTGGGAAGTGGTTCTGTTATCCTGACTGGGCCTCATATGACGTCCAGCAGGATAACATGCCGCGGCGATCGGTGGAGCGGTGTGTCAGCCTGACACACCGCTCCACCGACCTTGGTAAAGAGCCTCCGGCGGAGGCTCTTTACCACATGATCAGCCGCGTCCAATCACGGCTGATCACGCTGTCAATGGGAAGAACCGTTGATCGGCTCTTGCTCACTCGCGTCTGACAGACGCGAGTAGAGGAGAGCCGATCGGCGGCTCTCCTGGCAGCCCCCCCTCAGATCACCACACTGGACCACCAGGGATCGCCACTAGGACCACCAGGGAAGGGGCAACATGTGGATGGCCAGGTATGTACCCCATGGCCATCCACATGTGCCCAATGTGCCCAATCTGTGCCAATCAGTGCCCACAAATGGGCATTGATTGGCACCATTATGTCCAAGATCTGCCCAGCAATGCCCCCAATGTTTTATCAGTGCCACCTGTCTTTGCCCATCGGTGCCACCTGTCATTGCCCATGGTTGCCACCTGTCAGTGCCCATCTGTGCCCATCAGTGCCCACCTATCAGTGCCCATCAGTGCCACACATCAGTGCCACCCATAAGTACCCATCAGTGCCACCCATATGTACCAATCAATGCCACCTACGAGTGCCCATTAGTGCCGCCTACGAGTGCCCATCAGTGCCGCCTATGAGTGCCCATCGGTGCCACCTATGAGTGCCCATCAGTGCCGCATACCAGTGCATCTATCAGTGCCCATCAGTGCCACCTATCAGTGCCCATCAGTGCCGCCTATCAGTGCCCATCATCAGTGCCCGTCAGTGCCACCTCATCAGTGCCACCTCATTGGTGCCACCTCATCGGTGCCCATCAGTGCCGCCGTATCAGTGCCCGTCAGTGCAGACATATCAGTGCCCATCATTGAAGGAGAAAACGTACTTATTTACAAAAAATTTTAACAGAAACAAAGAAAAACTTGTTTTTTTTTTGAAAATTTTCGGTCTTTTTTTATTTGTTGCGCAAAAAATAAAAACCGCAGAGGTGATCAAATACCACCAAAAGAAAGCTCTATTTGTGGGAACAAAATGATAAAAAATTTGTTTGGGTACAGTGATGAATGACCGCGCAATTGTCATTCAAATTGCGACAGCGCTGAAAGCTGAAAATTGGCCTGGGCGGGAAGGTGTCTAAGTGCCTGGTATTGAAGTGGTTAAACAATGCGAGTAATATACAGTAGTGTTTTCCTTCATCCTAGCCCATGTCACTGTTTCTTTTGCTGACTACATTGGTCAGCAGGAAATCAGGCGTAAAATACAGAGGGCCCAAAAAATGAATACAACAGCTGTTATCTATGCCCTTTTTTAAAAATCCAAATTGAATTATGGCAGCAATGTGTAGTTATATGTTTCCCCTAAAGATATCCGTACCATTGTTGATGTCATCATGTTACCGGCCATTCATGTGGTTTATGTGGATGAGCAATTTTACTTCCAGCAAGCTGACATACTACCTCCCTACCACTGAGATGTGAGAGCCTTGATTACATTTTGCAAGGACGTTGGATAGAATATAGTATATAGTAGGTGAGGTTGAAAAAAGACACAAGTCCGGGGGGGGCAGGAGGCGGAGCCTAGCAGAGCAGACATGCATTGTTAGAGCTCCACACCGCTGAGGAGAGAAGAGAAGGACAAAGCGGAGCCTGCAAGCTCAAAAGGTATCCATTTGAACCTTTTTGCCCCAGGGAACAAACTGTGAAAGTTTGGGCAGGAAATATGGTACTGGGAGGAAGCCGTGGCAGAAATAAAAATCAGCTCACAAAGAGCTCACAGGCACTCACTGCAGCTGAAGCAGCTCCAGTCACCTCACAAGATACAGCATCAGGGCGCTCTCACAGACAGAAAATGTCACAGCAAGACTCTCCATTTGAGTCAGATACAGAACAAATCCTCTCACAAACTTCTCCACAAGCCTCCTCAGTATCCCCAGTAATATTATTACAATTTGAAAAGATGCTTCATAAGGCTTTAAAACAAACCTCAGACCAAATAACAAAAAGCCTAACCAAAGAAATAAGAGAGCTGGGTAACCGCACCGCAGCCTTAGAAATAAAAATGGATGAAATTGAAATTACAACCCAAGAAAATATAACAGAATTGGAACAATTAAAAAAAGAGAATTTAATACTTCAAACTAAGCTCGAAGATTACGAAAATAGAGCCAGACGTTCAAACTTGCGCATAAGGGGAATACCTGAAACTGTGACAGACCTGCAATCTACTATTACTGCTCTATTACAAGAACTAAAGCCAGATATCCCTATTGAACGTTTAGAACTGGACAGAGTACACAGAGCCCTCACAGCCAAAAAGAAAGATGGACCCCCACGTGATATAATCACAAAATTTCATTATTACAGAACGAAAGAACAAATACTAATTGCTGCAAGAGAAAAAAAGGAACTTAATTTTCAAGGACACAATTATCAAATTTTTGCTGACCTATCCCAACTTACTATTACTAAAAGACGATCCATGAAACCCCAACTAATGGAACTGCAACGCCACAACATTATGTATCAACGGGGCTTCCCCTTTTCAGTCAGATTTAACTACCAAGGTACAATTTACAGAAGCAGATCAGCAGATGAACTACAACAAACCCTTTTAAAATTAAATCTGACAGAACCCACAAGCAGCAACACTCCCACACACAGAAGAATGGCGTCATCTTCACCTTCAGGCAGCACCCAGAAAATTTCAGAACAAGATGGGAATCATCATTCTCACAAAAGAGGCCGTTATGCCACATCATCCATGGACCAAGAAGATTCAATGGACTGACATCCTAATTCCTGATATCTCTTCATTTATTATACTAAGAGATGGTTCTCTATAAAAAACCTATATTTATAACTGAATGTAACTGCATTCTGATAGCCACACACTGTGTGGGATCATGTTACATTCCAGTTATATTTCTTATTACTTCTGATTCACATAGCCTTAGAATATATAAGTGAAATAAGGAAATTCTTGTTCAGTTATATATTATCAGGTAATAACAATAGATTTATTACTTTTTAGGACAAATATGTTCAATAATCCAGAAGTAATGGAAGCGTTTTCTTTCTTTTCTTAAAACAAATATATTATTACCTAACTAGTTCCTAGAATTATGTTTTTGTTTATTCTAATCTGAAGCAATACAACCTCCATTTTATGAGTTAACATATCTAAACAGTTACATATGAATAAAATATGTAATTGTTTATTCTAAAAGGGTTAAAATCCCAAAATAATTCAAACTATCTTCATCAATACCAAAGTTATTAACAGTACCTTTCTAACTGAATTATTTAGCCTAGGGCAAGACTAACCATATACAACCACCCTGGAATAAATAATTTCAACAAAAACTATATTCTGCACTCCAATTAATGAAACATCATTTTGATGTCTTTTGACATAGCACTTCTCTCCTGTAAGCGGAAGACCCCTGTACCCCCATTAGCCCTCCTCATTCTCCCAACCATATTATGTGGGAGTGTGACAAAGGCACTTATTCCCCTGAGAGAGATATTTATTCTCTTTCACGGGTAAATTGTGATTACGTGCAAAAAATAATTTATACAATGTATCATCTAATCTCATATGTTTTTTGTTTACTCTTTACTCCAGAATTCACTGGTTTCTTTTCTATCTATTCATCTCTTCAGTCCACACAGGTTGATCTGCGCAGCCAGCTATGCATAACAAAAAGTAAGTCAAAACTATTTGATCTATTGCCATGGCACCACTGAATATACTTTCCCTGAATGTTCAGGTAATAAATGTCCCTCAAAAAAGGACCAAAGCCTTCCGTACTTTCCATAACAAGAAGGCTCACATAGTATGCCTCCAAGAAACACACTTCACCAAAGATTCTACTCCAAAATATATTTCTCCTTTTTATCAACAAATTTACACGGCTTCTGCCTGTACCAAGCAAAGGGGAACTCTAATTGCATTTCACCGATCCACACCATTCACCTTATCATCAGAAATTAAAGACCCAGAAGGTAGATACCTGATACTCATGGGTTATATAATGGATACAGCAATCACGGTGATTTCCTACTACGCTCCTAACAAACAACCTACACCATTCCTCTCACATATATTACAAGTGATTAATACACACAAAATAGGAACAGTGATAATGTGTGGGGATTCGAACCAGGTCCTCCTCCCATTTCTAGATAAATCACCTTTTACACCATCCAAAATAACCTCTAGATTACCTTTTTCTCAACTTCTTTCCAAATACAATCTGGTAGATTCATGGAGAGAAAGTAACCCAATGAAAAAGAAATTCACTTATTTCTCGCACCCTCATCAAACCTTCACCAGAATAGATCATATTTTTCTAACAATAGGAATGATACCAGAAATTATTGCATCAGATATAATTCCAATTCCGTGGTCTGACCATAATGCAGTATACACTACTATAGCCTCAGCCATACCAAAAGCGCATGACCCAACGTGGTACTTACCGGACATAATGCTCAAACACCCACTACATCAGATGGCCATTGAACAAGCTTTAAAGGAATACATATCATTTAATAATACAACAGACATCTCCCCAATAACACTGTGGGAAGCTCATAAGCCTGTCTTGCGTGGTACAATACAAAGACAAATGGCACTATTTAAACAGGAATGCAAAAATCTAGCAAAAAAACTAGAACTCAATTTTAATGCAGCCTACATATCATTTCAAGATAATCCATCTCACAGTACAAAATCTCATCTAGAAAAATCTAGATTGGAATACGATCTATTTCTCACTGAGTCAGTTGATAAATCCCTCAAACGCTCCAAACACAATTTCTACATGAATACAAACAAACCAGGTACATATTTGGCTCGGGCATTAAATTCAACTAACAAATCTTTCAAACCAATACGTTTGAAATTATCAAAAAATGTTTACACTTGTAATCCAGTTAAATAGTCCATAAATTTCACTCACATCTCGCAACTTTATACAAGACAAACAATGAATTTAATCCTACAGAAGCTGAATCCTTCTTCTCAAAAATAACCTTACCTGAGTTATCTCAGAATCAAAAAAGCAGTTTGGATGAGCCTATAACTATAGATGAAGTTGCTAACGCCATAAAAGACCTAAAACTTAACAAAAGACCAGGCCCAGACAGCTACTCGGCTTTATACTATAAAACATTCTCAGAAATACTCTCTCCCATTCTCACTGAAACTTTTAACAAACTTCTAGATGGACATTCTTTTCGGCAAGAAACACTAATGGCAATTGTTTGTATGATCCCAAAACCCCTTTCTGATGATACTTCCTGTGTGAATTATCGGCCTATCTCTCTGTTAAACCTCAATATTAAATTATTAGCAAAAATAATAGCAAAACGCCTCAATAGCATTATAGGAAAATTAATACATAGAGATCAAGTAGGCTTCATGCCAAATAGACAGGCAGGCGATAATATACGCAGGGCAGTGTTATTGGCACATATTGCTAAAAAATGAAAAATCCCTTTATGTTTTCTATCTCTCGATATTAAGAGGGCATTTGACACAGTATCCTGGCAATATATGCAATATTCATTACAAAAATGGGGTTTTGGACCCCACTTTTTAACATGGATCAAAGCATTATATAATAAACCCAAAGCCTATATAAAATATGCTGGATACAAATCTGAAGCCTTTAATATCGAAAGAGGTACCCGACAGGGTTGCCCATTATCTCCCTTATTATTTGCCCTTATACTCGAACCCATGGCCCAATACATCAGAACAAACCAAACTATAACTGGCATTGAAGTAGGAGGTATTACACACAAATTATGTATATTTGCAGACGATATATTACTTTTTCTATCATCACCACAGGTCTCTGGTCCTAACTTAATACCAGCTCTTGATGGATTTGCAGCCCTATCCGGCCTTATGATTAATCCTAAGAAATGCCTAGTGCTTAATATTTCACTCACAAACATGGAATTGATCCCGGCTAGGGCTGCACTCCCATTCACATGGGCAGAAAAATCAATCCCATATCTTGGAATTCATTTAACAGCATCTCATTCTGACTTATTCTCAACCAATTATCCTCCTGTATTAAGATAGATCACAAATCTAATAAAACAATGGTCGCAACTTCCTTTATCCTGGATAGGGAAGATTAATGCAATCAAAATGACTATTCTACCCAAATTGCTTTATCTATTCAGAGTCCTCCCTATTCCAATTCCTTCCTATTTTTTGAGAATAGTACAAAAAAGAGCAACTTCGTTTATATGGGGCTCTTTTAAACCACGTATACCTATACACACACTACATTTTCCCAAGAATAAAGGAGGCCTGGGATACCCTAATTTTACTAACTACTACAGAGCAGCACATTTGGCCAGTCTGTCCAAATACCATGCAAAACAGGAAATCCCATTATGGGTATTTATAGAGGCTTCAGAAAATGACCCTCTATTAATATCAAATTTATTATGGCTTGATCCTAAAGACCGCTTTAAAATTCATAATCCCATAACTAAACACTTCTTATCTCTCTGGGATAAACTAAAAACCAAATATCAGTTACAATCTCCACACAATCCTCTCCTTTCTTTTATCAGAAATCCGGCCTTTTATCCGACATTTATCTACCCAAATTCTTTTAAAGCTTGGACAACATCAGGCATTCAGACACTAAATGACTTCATAGCATCTAAATCATTCCTTTCATTCCCATCGCTTAGAGAAAAATATGATCTACCAAACTCTGAGATATTTAGATATCTCCAAATCAAAAATTTCTATACACCATTCCTAAAGGGGGATACACCATTATCCCAATTATCCATTTTTGAATCAATCTGTACAAAAGATCCATTTGCTAAAGGTACAATTTCATCACTTTATAATCAATTATATGGAGTAGCAAATCTTAATAGACCCTCTTACGTTCAGAGGTGGGAGGAGGACCTGGGACGAACTTTAGAAGACACGGACTGGTCTAATATATGGCTCACATCTAAGTCATCTTCACCCAACATCTTAGCACTGGAGACAAATTATAAAGTCCTAACTCGCTGGTACCTTGTACCCGCTAGAGTGGCAAAATATTCACCTAATACCTCAACTCTTTGTTTTCGAGGATACCCAGAAATAGGCACATATTTACACATATGGTGGACGTGCCCAGTAATCCAAACCTTCTGGAAGGAAGTCTTCGTGATTGCATCTAAAATATTTAAAAAAATAATACAACCAGATCCATATTAAACTTTACTTAATCTAAAACCGGAATGGTTAACACTCTCTCAATTCAAACTTATGTTCCAACTAATAACGGCTGCAAAACAAGCAGTGGCCAAGGCATGGAAATCTCCTACATTGGTACTAGCAGAAACAATTCACAGAATAAATAATACAATGTCCCATGCTAAGATGGTAGCCATCGATCAAAATCAAATTCCAAAATTTGAAAAACTTTGGCATCCTTGGATAAAACAACAGTTCCTGTCAAATTTCAATGACTCTGTCCTGTTGCCATGGTAACAGATTAAATGACTTACAGAGACACCCATTCTAAGGCTTCAAAGAGAACTAAAAAGAATAATAAACTGACGAGCGGGACGACCTTGTGGACCATACCTCTACCTTTCAACCCTTTTTCTTCTTTCTCTTTCCTTTTCTCCACCTTACGATTAAAGCTCATTATCAGAATTTATTTTACCTATATACACTCTACTTGTAAACAATATGTATAGTAGGTATAAATAATTTAAATACCTACAAAAGTAACTAAGGAAATGATATATATCTTTAATTTAGGTTTACGTGAACCCAATGTTTAATATTTGAAATTTCATGATATTTACCTATATAAACCCTACTGTAAAACAATGAGCTTACTTTATAGATCCTTGTAAACTTACTTTATGTATCTTTATGTATCTTTATAACATTGTATACTCAATAAACTTCTTTTGACAAGGAAAAAAGACACAAGTCCATCAAGTCCAACCTATGTGTGTGATTACGTGTCAGTATTACATTACATATCCCTGTATATTGCGGTCATTCAGGTGATTATCTAATAGTTTCTTGAAGCTATCAATGCTCCCCGCTGAGACCACCGCCTGTGGAAGGGAATTCCACATCCTTGCCGCTCTTACAGTAAAGAACCCTCTACGTAGTTTAAGGTTAAACCTCTTTTCTTCTAATTGTAATGAGTGGCCACAAGTCTTATTAAACTCTCTTTTGCGAAAAAGTTTTATCCCTATTGTGGGGTCCCCAGTACAGTATTTATAAATTGAAATCATATCCCCTCTCAAGCGTCTCTTCTCCAGAGAGAATAAGTTCAGTGCTCGCAACCTCTCCTCATAACTAAGATCCTCCAGACCCTTTATTAGCTTTGTTGCCCTTCTTTGTACTCGCTCCATTTCCAGTACGTCCCTCCTGAGGACTGGTGCCCAGAACTGGGCAGCATACTCCAGGTGCGGGCGGAAAAGAGTCTTGTAGAGCGGGAGAATTATCGTTTTATCTCTGCAGTTGATCCCCCTTTTAATGCATGCCAATATTCTGTTTGCTTTATTAGCAGCAGCTTGGCATTGCATGCCATTGCTGAGCCTATCATCCACTAGGACCCCCAGGTCCTTTTCCATCCTAGATTCCCCCAGAGGTTCTCCCCCCAGTGTATAGATTGCATTCATATTTTTGCCACCCAAATGCATTATTTTACATTTTTCTACATTGAACCTCATTTGCCATGTAGTCGCCCACCCCATTAATTTGTTCAGGTCTTTTTGCAAGATTTCCACATCCTGCGGAGAAGTTATTGCCTTGCTTAGCTTAGTATCGTCTGCAAATACAGAGATTGAACTGTTTATCCCATCCTCCAGGTCGTTTATGAACAAAATAAATAGGATTGGTCCCAGCACAGAACCCTGGGGAACCCCACTACCCACCCCTGACCATTCTGAGTACTCCCCATTTATCACCACCCTCTGAACACGCCCTTGTAGCCAGTTTTCAATCCATGTACTCACCCTATGGTCCATGCCAACGCACCTTATTTTGTACAGTAAACGTTTATGGGGAACTGTGTCAAATGCTTTTGCAAAATCCAGATACACCACGTCTACGGGCCTTCCTTTATCTAGATGGCAACTCACCTCCTCATAGAAGGTTAATAGATTGGTTTGGCAAGAACGATTCTTCATGAATCCATGCTGATTACTGCTAATGATATCATTCTTATTACTAAAATCTTGTATATAGTCCCTTATCATCCCCTCCAAGAGTTTACATACTATTGATGTTAGGCTAACTGGTCTGTAATTCCCAGGGATGTTTTTTGGGCCCTTTTTAAATATTGGTGCTACATTGGCTTTTCTCCAATCAGCTGGTACCATTCCAGTCAATAGACTGTAAAAATTAGGAACAACGGTCTGGCAATCACCTGACTGAGTTCCCTAAGTACCCTCGGATGCAAGCCATCTGGTCCCGGTGATTTATTAATGTTAAGTTTCTCAAGTCTAATTTTAATTCCGTCCTCTGTTAACCATGTAGGTGCTTCCTGTGTTGTGTCATGAGGATAAACACTGCAGTTTTGGTTACTGAAGCCCCCCGATTCACTTGTGAAGACTGAGGAGAAGAATAAATTCAATACCTTTGCCATCTCCCCATCCTTTGTAACCAGATGTCCTTCCTCATTCTTTATGGGGCCAATATGGTCTGTCCTCCCTTTTTTACTGTTTACATACTTAAAGAATTTCTTGGGATTTTTTTTGCTCTCCTCCGCTATGTGTCTTTCATGTTCTATCTTAGTCATCCTAATTGCACCCTTACATTTCTTATTGCATTCTTTATAAATTCTGAATGCTGTGGATGATCCCTCAACCTTGTATTTTTTGAAGGCCTTCTCCTTTGCTTTTATATGCATTTTTACATTGGAGTTAAGCCATCCAGGATGTTTGTTCGCTCTTTTAAATTTATTACCCAATGGGATACATTGGCTAATGCCCTTATTTAATATGCTCTTAAAGCAAACCCATCTCTCCTCCGTATTCTTTGTTCCTAATATTTTATCCCAATTTATGCCTTTTAGCAAGGTTTGTAGTTTAGGGAAGTTGGCTCTTTTGAAATTCAGTGTCTTTGTGTTCCCTTCATGTCTCCTATTTGTGTGATTTATACTGAAACTAATTGACCTGTGATAGCTGTTACCTAAATTGCCCCGTATTTCCACATCTGTTATCAGGTCTGTATTGTTGGTAATCAGTAGATCTAGTAATGTTTTATTTCTAGTTGGTGCGTCTACCATCTGACCCATAAAATTGTCCTGCAAGACACTAAGGAACTGGCGAGCCTTAAATGAATGCGCGGTTCCCTCCGCCCAGTCTATGTATGGATAATTAAAATCCCCCATTATGATAACACTTCCCATCCTTGCTGCTAATCCAATTTGTGATAGGAGATCCGTCTCCACTTCCTCCCTCAGGTTAGGGGGCCTATAGCATACTCCCAGTATTATTTTCCCCTTAGCTTCATCCCTTTGGAGCTCTACCCATAAAGATTCCACCTCCTCCCTAGCCCCCTCAGTGATGTCATCTCTCACATTCACTTGTACATTATTCTTGATATATAGGCATACCCCTCCCCCTTTTTTACCCTCTCTATCCTTGCGGTATAGGGTATACCCTTGAATGTTTGCCAGCCAATCATGAGAGCTGTTAAACCAGGTCTCTGAAATTCCCACAAAATCCAAATCCTCCTTGTACAACAGTATCTCTAGTTCACCCATCTTGTCCGCCAGGCTCCTGGCATTGGTGAACATGCCACATAGTTTAGACCGGTCGCATATTGTCCTCGTATTGGGTGTTTCAAGATTGCAACTTGGACTTGCTACTATACTCACCTTGTGTTTTTGTGCTTTGGTTAACCTACCACTAATGCCCCCAATACTACCCTCTGGAATATCTTCCGCGCTGGCTATCACTGTCTCTGGACCCTCCCCCCCATCGCCTAGTTTAAAAACCCCTCTAACTTTTTGGCCATCTTCATTCCCAGCAGATCTGCACCCTCCTCATTTAGGTGCAGTCCGTCCCTTCTATAGTACCGGTTACCGACTGAGAAGTCGGCCCAGTCCTCCAGGAACCCAAACCCCTCCTTACTACACCAGCTCTTCAGCCACTTGTTTACTTCCCTAATCTCCCTCTGCCTCTCTGGTGTGGCTCGATGTACCGGTAGTATTCCTGAGAACAGGTCCTTTTCCTCAATTTAGCTCCTAAGTCCCTAAAATCGTTCTTTAGGACACTCCATCTGCCTCTGACTTTGTCATTGGTGCCAACGTGCACCATGACAGCCGGGTCTTCCCCAGCCCCTCCCAGTAATCTGTCCACAAGATCCGTGATGTGCCGAACCCGAGCGCCCGGTAGACAACATACTGTTCGGCGCTTCAGGTCTTGGTTACAGATTTCCCTCTCTGTCCTTCTAAGAATTGAGTCCCCTACCACCAGAATCTGTCTTTCCTTTCCCTTTGCTGCCCCCCCCCACTGTCACTGGAGGAGTTCTTCCCCTGGCAGCTAGGAGAGTCCCTCATCTCCAGCAGTGCTGGTCCCTGACTGGTTACACCAATGTCACTCAATGGAGCGTACTTATTGGGATGCTCCAGTCCTGGATCGGCCTCCCTGGCACTTCCCCCTCTACCCCTCCTGACTGTCACCCATCTACTCTTTGCTAGTGCCTGCACCTCTTTGTCTCCACCCGCCTCTGTGCTGGCCCCTGCCGGCACCTGTCGTGTACGTTCCTGGCTCACCTTTAGTATGGAGGGACTTCTCAGTGCTGACAGTTGCTTCCCCAGATTCAGAACCTGGGCTTCCAGGGAAACAATGTGCTTACATTTTGCACAGCAGTATTCGCCCTCGATCGGGTGATCAAGGAACGCATACATGCGGCAAGATGTACAAAGAGTCGCCTCTCCCACCGGGCATCGTACCTATTAAATTTAGTGAGGATTTGGGGATTTTACCCTGTCCAAATTACCTAACAACTAGCTTCCTGGCACTAATACTCAAGACAATACACAGGTACACGACAAGACAATACACAGGTACACAATACACAAGTACTAACGATCCACACACACTACTCAGACAACACTCAGATACTCACACTACACAGGTACTATGACCCCTGTTATAACCTTCTGTTTTAAACTCTTGTTTTTAACTCCCACTTAATCCAGCTCCACTTACACCAAGCTCCACAGCTTCAAACTGAGCACGCTCAGACTGAGTCCTACAACAAGTTAAATAGGCACCTGTGAGCAATTAACCACACCCCTTAATTGATAGACTGATGAAACAAGAAAAAAAAAAAAAAGCTATTTAAAAAGTGACAGCAAAAGACAAATTAAAAACTAAAAGGAAAAGTCCCCAAAATGCAACTCAGCAAACACCAACAGACAGCAAACACACACCAACAGACAGCAAACAAACACCAACAGACAGCAAACACACACCAACAGACAGCAAACAAACACCAACAGACAGCAAGACTTGTATAATCTAACACTTGTTTTTAACTCCCACTTAATCCAGCTCCACTTACACCAAGCTCCACAGCTTCAAATTGAGCACGCTCAGACTGAGTCCTACAACAAGTTAAACTGTCACGGACAAATACTCACCGAGGCCGAGATGCCAAGAGCGGCTCGCCCTTACGACCACGCGCACCCAGACCCCCGAAATGGGTACAGAAGGCTGAGGGCACGCGGAGGCACAGGCTTCCGGTAGGATAGTAGGTACCAAAGCTGGAAGCGGGTGTCTTGGGATCCGCAGAAAGCAGAGCTGAAAACACAAGCAGAGGTTAGGGAACAAGCAGGTAGTAATCAGGGTATCACAAGATCCAGCGGAGCGGTGGTTAAGCAGGCCAGGGTTCGGTGCACAGATCAGGCAGGTATAATCAAGACAGTCCAGCAGAGTGGTAGTTAAACAGGCCAGGGGTTTGGTACACAGATCAGGCAGGTTATTGACAGGATAGTCCAGCAGAGTAGTAGTTAAACAGGCCAGGGTTCGGTACACAGAGACAGGCAGTAAGTACAGGGGCAATCCGGGAGAATAGTGGTTAACAGTCCAGCAGAGGTTCGGTACACAGATCAGGCAATAAGTACAGGGGCAATCCGGGAGAGTAGTGGTTAACAGTCCAGCAGAGGTTCGGTACACAGATCAGGCAATAAGTACAGGGGCAATCCGGGAGAGTAGTGGTTAACAGTCCAGCAAAGGTTCGGTACACAGAGACAGGCAGATCACAGGGTAACACAGGCTCAGGGAACAGGGAGAGCTGACGACAAACCAGCAACCCGACTGGGCGCTGGAGCCGTCAGATATAGCCTCCCTGCCCGGCGAGCGCGTCAGTGTGACGCGCTACCGGGCACCCGCACGGGCTACGGCGCGCACACGAGGATCGCCGTGCACCCGCGCGCGCCGCACCATCAGGCCGCGGTCGGGTGTGCGGCGAAGCGCTCGTCCCGTGCGCATGCGCACCGGAGCCCGGCGAGCGGAGACGCTCCCTGGCTCCTGACAGTGCCCCCCTCCTAAGGGCGGACACTGGACGCCAAGGCTGGCCATCAATTCCGGATGATCTTGATGAAACGTTTGAATTAACTGTGGGGCGTGCAGATTCCTGGCGGGCTCCCAGGAATTATCTTCGGGGGGATACCCCTTCCATTGAATCAGGTACTGTAGCTGCCTGCCCCTCTTTCTACAACCAAGAATGGATTCCACTTCGAATTCATTCTCGCCATCGATTCTGACTGGCGGAGGAGGGGGTTCTCTTCTTCCCGGAAAAGGGCTGGGCACCACAGGCTTCAATAGTGACACATGGAAAGCGGGGTGAATCCGATATGTCTTGGGAAGTGCCAACTCCACAGCCACAGGGTTGATGATCCTCCTGACTTGAAAAGGCACAATGAATTTAGGCCCGAGCTTTCGAGATGGCAGTGGTAATCTCAGATTAACGGTGGACA
Organism: Aquarana catesbeiana; assembly: GCF_042186555.1. Classification (NCBI taxonomy): domain Eukaryota; kingdom Metazoa; phylum Chordata; class Amphibia; order Anura; family Ranidae; genus Aquarana; species Aquarana catesbeiana. The sequence continues at coordinate 74,254,927 of NC_133326.1, read as the reverse complement.
GCCAGACCTCGTCTCCTACGTCGAATCTTGGGTTTGCCTTTCTGCCCCGGTCGTACTGTTTCTTGTAGTCCTCCTGGGTTTTGCGTAGTGTGTCTTGAATTCTCTGAAAGTTAGATTGTAACGAAATTATCCTATCCTGGACTGCAGGGACTGCCGTTTCGGGGATATTGTTAGCAAAGGACGTGGGATGGAACCCGCAATTGGTCCAGAAAGGAGTCTGGTTGGTAGAGGCATGGATTGAGTTATTGTACGCAAATTCAGCGTAGGAGAGGAGGCTCGCCCAATCATTCTGAGAACCCGAGCAGAAGCAGCGGAGGTATTGCTCTAGCGTCTGGTTGGTCCTCTCCGTCTGGCCATTGCTTTGGGGATGATAAGCTGAAGAAAGACAAATGTTGATACCCAGTGCCTTGCATAGTTCCCTCCAGAATTTGGACGTGAACTGGACGCCTCTGTCCGACACGATGCTCCTTGGTATCCCATGGAGCCTAACAACCTCCTTTAGAAAGATGTTGGCCGTGTCTACGGCAGAGGGAGTACCCCTCATGGGCAGGAAGTGGGCCATTTTGGAAAGGCGGTCGACAACAACAAGGATGGTGGAAAAATTCTCTGAGCTGGGTAGGTCAACGATGAAGTCCATGGACACATCAACCCATGGTCGTTCCGGAATGGGCAAAGGTCTGAGCAGACCCCAGGATTTGGTGTTTTGGCCCTTGTTTCTCTGGCACAGGGAACAGGACGCCACATATTCTTTACAATCCCTTCTCCATCCTGGCCACCAAAAAGAACGAGAAAGGAGTTCAGCCGTCTTCTTATTCCCAAAATGTCCTGCCATCTTGTGATCATGACACATCTGAAGGGCTAAGGGCCGCGTCACTTGTGGTACAAATATTTTTCCTTTAATCCAGAAAAGATCTTCGTATCTTTTCAGGGAATGCACAGCTGGTTCTGTACATGCGCCTGATGAAGATTTGATGGATGATATTAAGTCTGCCTGAGTTAGTCCGAGGAAATTTTGAGAAGAGAGGATCGTGCTGGGTGTTGGTATTTGAGAGTCTGCGGAAAACATCCGTGAAAGGGCATCGGCCTTCCCGTTCTTTGCCCCAGGTCTGTATGCTATATGGAAATTGAAGCGAGAAAAGAAGAGGGCCCAACGGGCTTGGCGGGGTTTTAACCGTCTTGCTGTTCTGAGGTACTCGAGATTCTTGTGATCCGTAAAGATCATCACCGGATGAACTGCCCCCTCCAGCAGATACCTCCATTCCTCTAAAGCGAACTTTATAGCCAGCAGCTCTCTGTCACCCACATCGTAATTGAGTTCCGGTGGACTGAGTTTCCGAGAAGCGAAAGCTACTGGGTGTAGGATGGCCTTTGGTCCCTGTCTCTGGGAGAGAATTGCTCCAGTTGCGATTTCCGATGCGTCCACCTCCAGTACGAAGGGTTGAGTCGGGTCAGGATGGCAGAGGATTGGAGCGGAACTGAACAATTTTTTTAACTTAAGGAAAGCCTCTTGAGCAGCTGCGGACCACTGAAAAGAACTGTGTTGCCGGGTTAATTGGGTAATAGGTGCCACAATGGCCGAGAATCCAACAATAAATTTCCGATAGAAATTGGCGAATCCTATAAACCTCTGTACCCCTTTTTTATTAGATGGGGCCGGCCACTCCTGAATTGCCTGAATCTTCTGTGGGTCCATTGCGACCCCATTGGTAGAAAGTATGAATCCCAGGAACTGTATGGTTGATTTCTCAAACTCGCACTTTTCGGCTTTCAGGTATAGCTTGTGTTGTTGAAGAATGGCAAGAACCGTTTTAACGTGCCTCTTGTGCATCTCTAGCGTAGGGGAGAAGATAAGGATATCGTCCAGATATACCACAAGGAAGTCATCTAAATATTGTCGAAATATGTCATTCACTAGATGTTGGAAGGTGGCTGGAGCGTTGCAGAGTCCGAATGGCATCACTAAATACTCGAAGTGCCCGAATCTGGATCGAAAAGCCGTCTTCCATTCGTCTCCAGCCCTGATCCTGACGAGATTGTAGGCCCCTCGGAGATCAAGTTTAGAGAACACCTTAGCTGATCGGAACCTCTGGAATAACTCGGGAATGAGCGGTAACGGGTACCGGTTCTTAATTGTGATGTTGTTAAGCTGTCGATAATCTACGCAGGGTCTTAAGGTACCGTCTTTCTTCCCAACGAAAAAGATACCCGCTCCGGCGGGTGAGGATGAAGGGCGGATGAAACCTTTCTCAAGGTTTTCGTCTATGTACTGCTTTAGAGCCTCCAGCTCGGTTTCAGAAAGAGGAAATATCCGGCCAAATGGAATCTCGGATCCAGGAAGAAGGTCAATTGGACAGTCGTAGGCCCGGTGAGGTGGTAGGCGGTCAGCCATTTGTTTACTGAAAACCTCTTGAAACTCGAGGTACTCGGAGGGGACGTGTTGGAGATTGCCTGGTGGTGCCACCATTGTGGCGCAAACTTTGGAATCCGGGAGCCGGCAGTGCTGAGAGCAATACGGAGAAGAGAAGGATACTGTCTTGGTACTCCATTTGATTAGTGGATCGTGAGCTTGTAACCATGGTAGGCCAAGTATGACGGGAAAGATTGGTGAATGAATTAAGTCAAGCCGTAAAAACTCCCGGTGGCCGGAGTCTGTGATTACTGGAATAGGTTGGGTCTCCTGGGTGATGGGACCAGAGCAAGGAAGGGATCCGTCGGCCAAATGTATTTGTAGATCCTGCTCTTTGGTTTGTAAAGGGATCTTCAACCTGTGTGCTAAGGCGGAATCTATAAAACAACTGCAGGCTCCGGAATCAACGATGGCCTGCAGGCGAGTCTCCCTTTCCGGAAGCTGTAGGGAAATAAACAACATCACATAAGCCTTGGGAATGTTATTGTTTGGAAAGTTCAATACGTTTGACTGAGGGAACTTACTGGGCCTGATCGGACAGCTGCGTAGGAAGTGTCCGGTTCCTCCGCAATAGAGGCATAGGTTAGACTGCCGCCTGCGCTGCTTCTCTTCGGAGGTTAACGGACCTCGGACCAAGCCGAGCTGCATTGGTTCGACCTCAGGGACCGATGCAGTAGTAACTGAAGATGAGGTTGAGGATACTGTGGAGTGAGGCCTTGGCGACGCCCAGGCGGGGCGAGGCAACTGAAACCGTTCTGAGCGCCGCTCCCGAAGACGCCGATCGAGCTTCGTAGCTGCTTGAATGAGTTCCTCTAGTGAAGCAGGGGTCTCCATCCTAGCTAACTCGTCTTTGAGTAATTCAGACAAGCCTTGACGGTATTGATAACGTAGGGCCGGCTCGTTCCAGTTTGTATCGGCCGCCCACTTACGGAATTCCACAGTATAGTCCTCAATAGGTCTTCTTCCTTGGGACAAATGGTGCAAGATAGCTTCGGCTGTAGCCATACGTTGCGAAACATCGTAGAGCTGGGTCATGCTCTCAAAGAAGGCCTCGATAGTGTTCAGGGCAGGACTGTTCTGTTCCATTAGGCTGTGGGCCCAAGCCTGGGGTTCTTCGGATAGCAAGGAAATCACAAACCCCACCTTGACGATTTCCGAGGAGAAGGTTCTCGGCTGTAGAGGGAACATGCGTTTTTAAAAGCCCTAAACTTCTTGCGGTCTCCCGAGAACCATTCAGGTGTAGGGACCCTGGGCTCGGGAAGGGCCATGACCACAGTGGGGTTGGCCGGAGCTTGGGGAAGTGAACCCCCACTGCTGGGTGCAGGAGCTGCGGCTGCAGAGGGTAGTAACCCGGTGATCTGCTGCAGACGGTTATCAATTTGTGTATAACCTTCTTGTAACTTCTGTACGGAGTCAGCGAGGGTAGATACTTGTTGGCACAGGATCTCCAGAGGAGAGTGCGCTCTGTCGGCCTCGGACATCTGGCTGGTTTGTACTGTCACGGACAAATACTCACCGAGGCCGAGATGCCGAGAGCGGCTCGCCCTTACGACCACGCGCACCCAGACCCCCGAAATGGGTACAGAAGGCTGAGGGCACGCGGAGGCACGGGCTTCCGGTAGGATAGTAGGTACCAAAGCTGGAAGCGGGTGTCTTGGGATCCGCAGAAAGCAGAGCTGAAAACACAAGCAGAGGTTAGGGAACAAGCAGGTAGTAATCAGGGTATCACAAGATCCAGCAGAGCGGTGGTTAAGCAGGCCAGGGTTCGGTGCACAGATCAGGCAGGTATAATCAAGACAGTCCAGCAGAGTGGTAGTTAAACAGGCCAGGGGTTTGGTACACAGATCAGGCAGGTTATTGACAGGAAAGTCCAGCAGAGTAGTAGTTAAACAGGCCAGGGTTCGGTACACAGAGACAGGCAGTAAGTACAGGGGCAATCCGGGAGAGTAGTGGTTAACAGTCCAGCAGAGGTTCGGTACACAGATCAGGCAATAAGTACAGGGGCAATCCGGGAGAGTAGTGGTTAACAGTCCAGCAGAGGTTCGGTACACAGATCAGGCAATAAGTACAGGGGCAATCCGGGAGAGTAGTGGTTAACAGTCCAGCAAAGGTTCGGTACACAGAGACAGGCAGATCACAGGGTAACACAGGCTCAGGGAACAGGGAGAGCTGACGACAAACCAGCAACCCGACTGGGCGCTGGAGCCGTCAGATATAGCCTCCCTGCCCGGCGAGCGCGTCAGTGTGACGCGCTACCGGGCACCCGCACGGGCTACGGCGCGCACACGAGGACCGCTGTGCACCCGCGCGCGCCGCACCATCAGGCCGCGGACGGGTGTGCGGCGAAGCGCTCGTCCCGTGCGCATGCGCACCAGAGCCCGGCAAGCGGAGACGCTCCCTGGCTCCTGACATAAATAGGCACTTGTGAGCAATTAACCACACCCCTTAATTGATAGACTGATGAAACAAGAAAAAAAAAAAGCTATTTAAAAAGTGACAGCAAAAGGCAAATTAAAAACTAAAAGGAAAAGTCCCCAAAATGCAACCCAGCAAACACCAAAAGACAGCAAACACACACCAACAGACAGCAAACACACACCAACAGACAGCAAACAAACACCAACAGACAGCAAGACTTGTATAATCTAACACTTGTTTTTAACTCCCACTTAATCCAGCTCCACTTACACCAAGCTCCACAGCTTCAAACTGAGCACGCTCAGACTGAGTCCTACAACAAGTTAAATAGGCACCTGTGAGCAATTAACCACACCCCTTAATTGATAGACTGATGAAACAAGAAAAAAAAAAAAAAAAGCTATTTAAAAAGTGACAGCAAAAGGCAAATTAAAAACTAAAAGCAAAAGTCCCCAAAATGCAACCCAGCAAACACCAACAGACAGCAAACACACACCAACAGACAGCAAACACACACCAACAGACAGCAAACAAACACCAACAGACAGCAAGACTTGTATAATCTAACACTTGTTTTTAACTCCCACTTAATCCAGCTCCACTTACACCAAGCTCCACAGCTTCAAACTGAGCACGCTCAGACTGAGTCCTACAACAAGTTAAATAGGCACCTGTGAGCAATTAACCACACCCCTTAATTGATAGACTGATGAAACAAGAAAAAAAAAAAAGCAAGCTATTTAAAAAGTGACAGCAAAAGGCAAATTAAAAACTAAAAGCAAAAGTCCCCAAAATGCAACCCAGCAAACACCAACAGACAGCAAACACACACCAACAGACAGCAAACACACACCAACAGACAGCAAACACACACCAACAGACAGCAAACAAACACCAACAGACAGCAAGACTTGTATAATCTAACACTTGTTTTTAACTCCCACTTAATCCAGCTCCACTTACACCAAGCTCCACAGCTTCAAACTGAGCACGCTCAGACTGAGTCCTACAACAAGTTAAATAGGCACCTGTGAGCAATTAACCACACCCCTTAATTGATAGACTGATGAAACAAGAAAAAAAAAAAAAAAAGCTATTTAAAAAGTGACAGCAAAAGGCATATTAAAAACTAAAAGGAAAAGTCCCCAAAATGCAACCCAGCAAACACCAACAGACAGCAAACACACACCAACAGACAGCAAACACACACCAACAGACAGCAAACAAACACCAACAGACAGCAAACAAACACCAACAGACAGCAAACAAACACCAACAGAGAGCAAGACTTGTATAATCTAACACTTGTTTTTAACTCCCACTTAATCCAGCTCCACTTACACCAAGCTCCACAGCTTCAAACTGAGCACGTAGGACGTAGAGGTGCTGTTGAATTCCCTCCACGTTCCCCGGACTTAACACTTCTATCTGTGAGGAACACTAAAGGATGTGGTGTACCGTAGAAAACCGCCCACACCGACTGCACTACAGGAATAAACTGATACATCATGCAGAGCTACGTACAGCTACACTTTGATGTTTATATAAATTTAGTAATAAAAATTTTATGCATGTATTTTTCATGTTGAAGTGTATATACATTTTTTTGGGCCCCTCTGTATAAATAAAGTAAAGGAAACCCGCATGGGTCCCTATTGGGTTGGTTGACTGCTACATATACAGTTGTGTAGAGGACATTTTTATGCTATGGGAAACAGATATGATAAATTGTGAAGATTAGTGTGTTAATTGGGAGTCACAATGCAATGCTCTAACGGTTTTCATTACTTACTTTCCTTTATTATTTTATGTTAGGTTACACGTGTTTAAACTTTAAAACTGCCTGTAAATGACAGCAAGAAAGCCTCCACATTGTGTGGATTGATGTAAATCTTACACTTTTGCTGCGTGTTGTACTGTGCATTCAAGTGGTTGTAAAGGCACAATGTTTTTTTACCTTCATGCATGAAGGTAAAAACCATTTGTGTGTAGCAGCCCTCTTAGCCCTCCTAATACTTACCTGAGCTCCCTCCCAATCCTGCGATGTCCATGAGAGCCTTGCCTTTCTGGGGAGTTACACTCCTGATTGGCTTTTGGCAGCAGCAGGAGCCATTGGCTCCCACTGCTGTCAGTCACATCCAGTGAGCCAATTGGGAGCCAGAGGGGGCAGGGCCATGTGTGTATGGACACACAGAGCCATGGATCAGGAGCGCGCCTGCTTGGGTGCCCCTAGAGCAAGCTGCTTGCTATGGGGGCACCAGAGGGAGGAGTCAGGAGCCCTGGTATGGGACCCAAAAAGAGGAGGATCCGGGCTGTTCTGTGCAAAATCACTGCAAAGAGCAGGTAAGTATAACATGTCTATTATCTAAAAAAAAAAAACAAGGCTTTAATATCATTTTAACAATAACATTGCTGTACTTTGTTATACAACGGTCTTTCTTTGTATTTGTTCTGTACTTGGCAATGCTGGATTTTGTCCTTTCTTTCTGGCAATCACATTTTCTTAAAAAAAAAAAAAAAAAAAAAAAGACGACAGGTAAAGTAAAAAATAGAATTCATATGCTAAATACTATCATTATATCTACTAACTACTAACGATCCCCTTTTTAATGCATGCCAATATTCTGTTTGCTTTGTTGGCAGCAGCTTGGCATTGCATGCCATTGCTGAGCCTATCATCTACTAGGACCCCCAGGTCCTTTTCTACCTAGATTCCCCCAGAGGTTCTCCCCCCAGTGTATAGATTGCATTCATATTTTTGCCACCCAAATGCATTATTTTACATTTTTCTACATTGAACCTCATTTGCCATGTAGTCGCCCACCCCATTAATTTGTTCAGGTCTTTTTGCAAGGTTTCCACATCCTACGGAGAAGTTATTGCCCTGCTTAGCTTAGTATTGTCTGCAAATACAGAGATTGTGCTGTTTACCCCATCCTCCAGGTCGTTTATGAACAAAATAAATAGGATTGGTCCCAGCATAGAACCCTGGGGGATCCCACTACCCACCTCTGACCATTCCGAGTACTCCCCATTTATCACCACCCTCTGAACTCACCCTTGTAGCCAGTTTTCAATCCATGTACTCACCCTATGGTCCATGCCAACGGACCTAAATTTGGAAAATAAACGTTTATGGGGAACTGTGTCAAATGCTTTTGCAAAATCCAGATACACCACGTCTAATATAGTAATGGAGATTGCCTGGCTGACAGCTGAGAGGGGTCTAGGGATGAGTCACTGGTTGCTAGGACGCTGTTGGCTTTATGAATTTCAGTTTTTTATAGGCTACATTCACAAAGCTAATATATCAGAATAAGGATATTTACTTTTATAAAACATATTTTTAGCCGAGTGCATTGAGATAAAAAAATGCATAAAAAAAAACAACTGAATTTTATAGCAGAATTTATCAGTTTGAAAATCCTCAGATGAATTTTCAAACCTGTCACCTGCCTATGAAATCATTGACAGTTGGCAATTATGGCAGTGCCAGCTGATTCACCACTATCTCTACACATTGACCCTTACATTTCGATTCAAACATTTGGACAGATAGAGAGACATGTAGCTTTGTCACTGCTTCCTCCCTAGCAGTTGAGTTTCAGAAATGTATTGAACAGCAATGAAGTAACTTCCCCTAGTGATAATATTATAGTGATAATTCAAGTTTCAGTTATCATACCTCTGACAAAGGGGTTGATTTACTAAAGGCAAATAGACTGTGCACTTTGTAAAGTGCAATTGAACTCTGCAAGAGCGGTTGTTCCAGAGCTTAGTAAATGAGCAAAAGCTCTGCTGACTTTCATCATCCAATCATGTGCAAGCAAAAATGTTTTGTTTTTTTCCCTTGTAATGTGATTGGGTATTTTTTGAAAAGTGAAGCTTTACCTCATTCAATAAGCTCTGTAGCAATTGCATAAAGGGGTTGATTTACTAAAGGCAAATAGACTGTGCACTTTGCAAGTTGCCTTCTGCAAGTGCAGTTGCTCCAGAGTATAGAAAAGCTTCATTTGGAAAGAATACCCAATCACATTCAAGGAAAATAAAAAAAAAACAGAATTTTTGCTTGCACATGATTGGATGAAGGAAGTCAGAAGAACCTCTGTTCATTTACTAAGCTCTGGAGCATCTGCACCTCAAGAGTGCAACTGCACCTTGCAAAGTGCACAATCTATTTGCCTTTAGTAAATCAACCCCTCTATTTGCCTTTAGTAAATCAATCCCAAAGTCTTGATAATGACAGAATCCCCCATCTGACACATCTTGGCTTCACCTTTTACCTTCCAGCCTGCACTCAGAAAACAAATGAAGAATTGGATTTTTGCTGCAGATGAGATCTTTTTTTGCTCCAGATTTTGTAAGTCAACGTCAACTTACCGAATTCAGCCAATAAAGAGCTCTCAAAGTGGTATTAAACCGAAAACCAAAAATGTATTACATTGGAGCTTACCAATCATTAGATGTGGTGACTGCGCTCATTTGCTTCCTCTAAGCTTTTTTCCCTGTTTTCAGCTGGTGAGCCTTTCACTAACACACCTCCTGTATTACAGTTCCCCCACTCTGAATGAGGGAATACAGGGGGCACCTTTGGACAAGCAGCATTGTCAGTCTGGGGGGAGGTGAGTGTTATGGTGTCGATACACTAGACAAAAAAATCGTTCAAAAATCTATCATTTGGACAGTTCGATAATTTTTTGTACAGTTAATGGGCACAAAGCGAAAATTGGATGTGATATTTTTGAGCCAAATTCGAAGGAAAAGTTTGGAAAACTTCTACCGAATGGATGATAACTTTAAAGTTTAATGTGTTTCTTTTTTATTTTTATTTATTTATTTTCTTTCCCATTTTTTTTTTTTTTTTTTATATTTTTGCTTCATTCACTTATCTTTTATTACCCGTCCTATTCCCTTGTAGGAATTTTGCTAGTGGGGGTCTCATCTCCATGCCCCAACCTTCCGGCCACCTACTCACCCTCAGTTCCCTGGGGGAACCCCTTGCTGTCATATGTTTTTACACAGCATTAAGATTTACCTGTCATCTTGGTTGACCTCTACCATGTGGTCTTGTTGTGTTACATCACTAACTTCCATGTTAGTATATCCAGTATATAACATTGGATTCCATCCATTTAAATTAAGACATTTTCTAATATGATTTGGTTGCATTTCTCCCCTTATTTTAACAAAATGTGTCTGTATATTAACATGGTCTTTCCACAGATGTACACATAAACCAACTGCAGCTGTCTCCTGATGAAGTGGGCGCTGTCCCGTGAATTGCATAAAGATTACAGCTCCCATTATTGAATAATGCATTATTTACTACGCTGACATGTTGTATATACGTTGGTGAAAATATTTGCTATTGTGAAAAAAATCCATGTGGAAGTGTATACATCGTTTTTTTTTATGTCAACTCTTATAAAATATTTGTATTTTTATATCTTGTACCATTTTACTTGAGCAACACTCACTAAAAGTCCCATGGGCATAGTGTATATTTTTGTGTTTTGAATATTGAGGACTGAGTGCTACTCGGGTCTGAGCATGGTGGCCCTTTGTTATTCCCTCTTAATGTGTTTCTTGTCTTTTTAAAATTGAACTCTTGGTACAGCGCATATGTGACCCAGAAGTAAAAAAACAAATAAGAAACTGTTTCATTTATGTCCATTGAATGATTTATAGTTTAAAATTCGGTCATTACATGATTGCAATATCGTTTGCTCTCAGGACCGTGTGTTTGTTTTTCGAAAACAGGTTATACCGATTTTTCAACTGGTGCATGGCTAGCATAAGATGTACTAGTAGATCTAAATACAGTAACAAATTAAGGGCCGGTTCACACTGGTGCGATGTCAGAGATCGGATGTGATTTGCACCGCACTGCAGTGAAAATCACATGCGATCTCTGTGCGATGCAATTTCAGCCATAAAGATCGTATGGCTGAATTTGCATCAAACTCGCAAAGGACCCTTTTTTTTAATGTCCGCAGAAGAATCGGATCGCATGGGTGTTCACACCCATGCGATCCGATTCCTCTCTGAGTTTGCAGATCGCACTGCGATATATCTTTTCATGTGACAACACTGAAGAAATAACACTTTGCTACAATGTAAAGTAGTGAGTGTACAGCTTGTATAACAGTGTAAATTTGCTGCCCCTTCAAAATAACTCAACACACAGCCATTAATGTCTAAACCACTGGCAACGAAAGTGAGTACACCCCTAAGTGAAAATGTCCAAATTGGGCCCAAAGTGTCAATATTTTGTGTGGCCACAATTATTTTCCAGCACTGACTTAACCCTCTTGGGCATGGAGTTTACCAGAGCTTCACAGGTTGCCACTGGAGTCCTCTTCCACTCCTCCGTGACAACATCACGGAGCTGGTGGATGTTAGAGACCTTTAGGTCTGGAGACATGCTTGGCCAGTCCATCACCTTTACCCTCAGCTTCTTTAGCAAGGCAGTGGTCATCTTGGAGGTGTGTTTGGGGTCATTATGTTGGAATACTGCCCTGCGGCCCAGTCTCCAAAGGGAGGGGATAATGCTCTGCCTCAGTATGTCACAGTACATGTTGGCATTCACGGTTCCCTCAATGAACTGTAGCTCCCCAGCACTCATGCAGCCCCAAACCACGACACTCGAACCACCATGCTTGACTGTAGGCAAGACACACTTATCTTTGTACTCCTCACCTGGTTGCCGCCACACACGCTTGACACCATCTGAACCAAATAAGTTTATCTTGGTCTCATCAGACCACAGGACATGGTTCCAGTAATCCATGTCCTTAGTCTGCTTGTCTTCAGCAGACTGTATGCGGGCTTTCTTCTGCATCATCTTTAGAAGAGGCTTCCTTCTGGGACGACAGCCATGCAGACCAATTTAATGCAGTGTGCAGTGTATGGTCTGAGCACTGACAGGCTGACTCCACCACTCCTTCAACCTCTGCAGCAATGCTTGCAGCACTCATACATCTATTTCCCAAAGACAACCTCTGGATATGACACTGAGCACATGCACTCCACCTCTTTGGTCGACCATGGCGAGGCCTGTTTTGAGTGGAACCTGTCCTGTTAAACCACTGTATGGTCTTGGCCACTGTGCTGCAGCTCAGTTTCAGAGTCTTGGCAATCTTCTTATAGCCTAAGCCATCTTTATGTAGAGCAACGATTCTTATTTTCAGATTCTCAGAGAGTTCTTTGCCATGAGGTTCCATGTTGAACTTCCAGTGACCAGTATGAGAGAATGAGAGAGATTTTTGTGAGATACTGTATACATATTGCGGTCGGCAAGTGGTAAAGAGGTTGTAAACCTCTGGAAAAAAACCCCCAAAAAAACAAACCCTGCAAGACAAAGGCATAATGAGCTAATATGCATCGCATGCTAGCTCATAATGAAATACTTACCTCAGAACGATGCGCGTGGGAGCCACCGGTCAGGGTACGAGTCCTGAAGAAACTGCACCAGAGGCTCATTTCTTCAGTGCACATGCACTAATGATGTCGGCAACAGTGCATAAACTGCATATCTCTGGAACTGTGCAAGTTTAGGAGGTATTCAAGGTACCTACGGGTAAGTCTTAGTATAGGCATACCTGTAGGTAAAAGTGGTGTAACAGAGTTTACAATCACTTTAAACAATGTGAGTAATATATAATAGTGTTTTCCTTCGTACTAGCTAATGTCACTGTTTCTTTTGCTGACTAGATTGGTCAGCAGGAAATCAGGCGTAAAATACAGAGGGCCCAAAAAATGAATACAACAGCTGTTATCTATGCCCTTTTTTTAAAACCCAAATTGAATTATGGCAGCAATGTGTAGTTATATGCTTCCCCTAAAGATGTCCGTACCATTGTTGATGTCATCATATTACCGGACATTTGTGTGGTTTATGTGGATAAGCAATTTTACTTCCAGCAAGCTGACGTACTACCTCCCTACCACTGAGATGTGAGAGCCTCGATTACATTCTGCAAGGACATTGGATAGGACGTAGAGGTGCTGTTGAATTCCCTCCATGTTCCCCGGACTTAATACTTCTATCTGTGGGGAACACTAAAGGATGTGGTGTACCATAGAAAACCACCTACACCGACTGCACTACAGGAAGAAACTGATACATCATGCAGAGCAATTCCTATGGACGTTCTAGTCAATGTTGTTCATGCAGTAATTTGCTGAAAACAAATGTTTCTGTGTGCTAATGGTGTTCACTTTGAGCAACTAATATGATTGCATAATTCAAACACGACGTACAGCTACCCTTTGATGTTTATATAAATTTGGTAATAGAAATTTTAGAGACATCATTACCCAAATATAGTTACATAGTACATAGTAGGTGAGGTTAAAAAAAGACACCAGTCCATCAAGTCCAACCTATGTGTATAATTATATGTCAGTATTTCATTGTATATCCCTGTATGTTGTGGTCGTTCAGGTGCTTATCTAATAGTTTTTTGAAACTATCGATGCCCCCCGCTAAAACCGCCGCCTGTGGAAGGGAGTTCCACATCCTTGCCGCTCTTACAGTAAAGAACCCTCTATGTAGTTTAAGGTTAAACGTCTTTTCTTCTAATTTTAATGAGTGGCCACGTGTCTTGTAAAACTCCCTTCCACGAAAAAGTTTTATCCCTATTGTGGGGTCACCAGTATGGTATTTATAAATTGAAATCATATCCCCTCTCAAGCATCTCTTCTCCAGAGAGAATAAGTTCAGTGACCTTTCCTCATAACTAATATCCTCCAGACCCTTTATTAGCTTTGTTGCCCTTCTTTGTACTCGCTCCATTTCGAGTACATCCTTCCTGAGGACTGGTGCCCAGAACTGGAAAGCATACTCCAGGTGCGGCCGGACCAGAGTCTTGTAAAGTGGGAGAATTATCTCTTTATCTCTGGAGTTGATCCCCTTTTTAATGCATGCCAATATTCTGTTTGCTTTGTTAGCAGCAGCTTGGCATTGCATGCCATTGCTGAGCCTATCATCTACTAGGACCCCCAGGTCCTTTTCCATCCTAGATTCCCCCAGAGGTTCTCCCCCCAGTCTATAGATTGCATTCATATTTTTGCCACCCAAATGCATTATTTTAAATTTTTCTACATTAAACCTCATTTGCCATGTAGTTGCCCACCCCATTAATTTGTTGAGATCTTTTTGCAAGGTTTCCACATCCTGCAGAGAAGTTATTGCCCTGCTTAGCTTAGTATTGTCCACAAATACAGAGATTGAACTGTTTACCCCATCCTCCAGGTCATTTATGAACAAAATAAATAGGATTGGTCCCAGGACAGAACCCTGGGGGACCCCACTACCCACCCCTGACCATTCCCAGTACTCCCCATTTATCACCACCCTCTGAATTCGCCCTTGTAGCCAGTTTTCAATCCATGTACTCACTCTATGGTCCATGCCAACGGACCTTATTTTGTACAGTAAACGTTTATGGGGAACTGTGTCAAATGCTTTTGCAAGATCCAGATACACCACATTTACAGGCCTTACTTTATCTAGATGGCAACTCACCTCCTCATAGAAGATTAATAGATTGGTTTGGCAAGAACGATTCTTCATGAATCCATGCTGATTACTGCTAATGATACCGTTTTCATTACTAAAATCTTGTATATAGCCCCTTATCATCCCCTCCAAGAGCTTGCAAACTATTGATGTTAGGCTAACTGGTCTGTAATTCCCAGGGATGTATTTTGGGCCCTTTTTAAATATTGGTGCTACATTGGCTTTTCTCCAATCAGCTAGTACCATTCCAGTCAGTAGACTGTCAGTAAAAATTAAGAACAATGGTCTGGCAATTACTTGAATGAGTTCCCTAAGTACCCTCGGGTGCAAGCCATCTGGTCCCGGTGATTTATTAATGTTAAGTTTCCCAAGTCTAATTTTAATTCTGTCCTCTGTTACCCATGGAGGTGCTTCCTGTGATGTGTCATGAGGATAAACACTGCAGTTTTGGTTACTGAAGCCCCTGGGATATTGATCTGATCAGTTAAGTAGCAGAGGGGGTTGTTAATTAGTTTCAGCTGCTTTGGTGTTAAGGAAATTAACAACAGGTGCACTAGATGGACAACGAATAGATGACCCCCAAAACAGGAATGGTTTTACAGGTGGATGCCACTGACATTTTTTCCCCTATTCATCTTTTCTGACCGTTTTTTACTAGTTTTGCATTTGGCTAGGGTCAGTGTCATTACTGGAAGCATGAGGCAATACCTGGACTCTATAGAGGTTGCACAGGCAGTCCAACTCCTCCAGGATGGCACATCAATACGTGCCATTGCCAGAAAGTTTGCTGTGTCTCCCAGCACAGTCTCAAGAGCATGGAGGAGATTCCAGGAGACAGGCAGTTACTCTAGGAGAGCTGGACAGGGCCGTAGAAGGTCCTTAACCATTAGCATGACCGGTATCAGCTTCTTCTATCAGCACGGAGGAACAGGATGAGCACTGCCAGAGACCTACAAAATAGGAGGAAAATATGGGAAAATGTCCATGTATTACAGAGATTTACTATATGTGTGTTTAGGTTTTCCCAGGCTTACAATTTAACTTCCAGTTCAAGACAAACATTTTTGAAAAAAAGCTTAAATGACAGAGGAGGAGGAAACTCAAGCAAAGTGCTAATTAGGTGACAAATTAGCCATGCTTGTTTACTGTAAAAGGTATTAAAAATTGGAGGGAAAAAATGTTTGGTGGGAGATCGACTGTAAGAAGAAACCAAACTAGACAGATTATTTCCTATTACAAGACCTGCACCGCCCCTCTCTCTCTCTGAAAAGTGCTGCTGGGGAACTTTGCTCTTTCCAGTATTTTTCAGTCTGTGCCCTCCACCTTTTATCATCACTATTGTCATGTGTAACTGGAGAGCTATGTTCCTTCCATGCAAAGAGAGGAAGATGGACTTGCAGATTGAGAGACAGATGCAGGCAAGTTATAAGGTAATATGAAATGCCCAGGGAGAGGAACAGACCAAGTCTAAAAGCACAGGGATACAGAGAGTGTTGAGAAAAATGATCCCGTATGATGCCAGATTTGTACCATTTTCATTTAATAAGTACAGTTTTCGTCAAAAAATACATTACATAACTTCCGAAGTTGTATTCTGTCAAAAGAGGAGTTACGTAACGTTAGTAACCTCTTCATTTTCGATATGGAGACTACAAGCATGCAAAAAACCCCCAAAAAAAACAAACCACCCAGACGATCATTCCTCCAATAATCTCTTCGTGTGTACGAGGCTTTAGCCAAGCTCCACATTAGACAATGGAGTGGTTTGATTATTCCTCCATGTCAAGATTCAAGTCCTTTTTTGGGCCCATATACACCAGTGTACTGTTGCAAGGCATGTTGTGCACATTGGTGTGCCGCATTACCATAGTTAATGGCTTCCAATACACCTAGTATATTGCAGCACATTACAATGCATTGAGGTGCACTGAACTCACCATACTTGGTGCAGGAGAGGTTTTTGGTTCATTGTGGTGCTTCAGCAGACCTTTGAGATGAATTGGCTGCCTTAACGTAATGCATGCCAATGAGCGTGCATTTTACTTCCCCTGTGTGAACATCCACTGAATGGGCCCACGGTGAGTTTTCTGTCAAACTGGAAAATCATTGTGTGATACCAAAACACTACCTATGGCCATAGGTTCCTGTCACAGCTTAGGGAAGTAAAACGTCCCAGTTATCAAAAAGAACCTCTTTCTAGATATAACTGGGCCTTTTATGGTCACCTCTACCCAACCACATGAAGGGATAGGTCAATACGTTCAACAAGCATAAGCATCTTTTTCAAGTACTGCACTGCTGTAAGCAATATGGTAATTTCTCAAAAAAACAAAAACAAAAAAGAAAAACCTTGTACAACAGCCCAAACATTTGCTAAGACTCAGCTCTGTAAAGGTGGTACACAAGCAGGAATGCAGAATGTTGACCACTATCCCACCTGCTGCAGACATTTTAACCCAATCTATCCAATGGAGAAAAAGAAATGAGCCTCAAAACACATTTCAATGCAGTCAGAAAATCAATTTCAGTGATAAAGACTGCTTCATGTGTGCTTGTTATCTCTTGCATGTTAATTCTTGCATTGCTGGGCTGTATTATGTGCAGTGTATGGGTGGCACCTGAGCCTTAACAAGCTTCCTAAGAGTCTAATGTAAGAGCTTTGCACCAACGATGGGACACTATTCCTCTCACAGACACCAACGATGGGGCACTTATTAGGAACCATGAATCAGACCGAGACAGAAGTAAAGTTAAATCACACTTGTTTAATAATAATAATAATAAGGTAAACAGAGTAAGCGTAGTCAAAACAAGCCAGAGTTCAGTAACCGGATTGGGTAGTCAGCCAAGCAAATGTCAGAGAGCCAGAGATAAACGTAGTAGTACAGCAAGCAGTATCAGGAGCCAGAAGGAACGTCAGCTGAGCAAGTCTTCAACAGGAACGCAGGAGAAAGTCTCTGTGATGTTGACAAAGGTGAAGGCAGAGATCAAGTGAGCTGGACGACTTTAAGTAGGCAGGACTGACAGGCAGAATCAACAACAGCTGGGTAACTGTGGAGAGAGATGGGAGCTGGCAATTAGCCGACAGCTGAGCGGTCAGTTCAGAGAAGGAAGGGCTGAGCCCAGCCCTGATGGTAGTACCCTCTCCTCAACAACCCCTCCCCCTCAGAGGACCACCAGGCTTGAGGGGAAAACGTCTATGGAAATCACGGAGGAGGACAGGGGCATGTATGTCCAAGGATGAGCCACATGAGCATTCCTCCGGACCATACCCCTTCCAATGCACCAGATACTGTATGCGCCCACGGAACCTACGGGAGTCAACAATGGATTGTACTTCATACTCCTCAAGGATCTCAACCTGTATAGGGTGAGGACGTGGCACCGAGGTGGTAAAGCGATTGCAGACCAAAGGTTTCAATAAGGAGACTTGAAACACATTTGAGATGCGCATACTAGGAGGAAGGTCCAAGGTGTAAGCCACTGGGTTAATCCTGCGAAGGATACGGAAAGGCCCACTAAAACAAGGTGTGAACTTCAAAGAAGGAACACGAAGTTGGAGGTTGTGAGACGACAGCCAGACTCTGTCCCCAACCTGGTAGGAAGGTGCAGGCAGGCGTCTGTGGTCAGCATGGAGTTTGTACCTATCGTTAGCATGTTGCAAAGCCTCCTGAACTTGTGCCCAAGTAGAATGAAGACCACGGAGATGCTCCTCTAACGCAGGAATACTTTGCGGAACAAACGAGTCAGGCAACATGAAAGGTTGGAAGCAATAATTCGGCATAAACGGGGACAATCAGGAAGCAGAATTCAAGGCACTGTTGTGAGCAAACTCTGCCCACAGTAATAGGTTTGACCAGTTGTTATGATGGTCAGAAATATAGCAACGTAAGAATAGCTCCAAGGACTGATTGGCTCATTCTGCGGCCCCATTAGACTGCGGATGATACACAGAGGAGAAAGTTGAATTCCCAACTGTGCACAAAAGGCTCGCCAGAACCGGGAGACAAACTGAATACCCCTGTCCGAAACAATCACCTTGGGTAGTCCATGTAAGCGAAAGATCTCCAAAGCAAAAATGGAAGCCAGTTCCTTAGAAGTGGGCAGCTTCTTAAGTGGAATACAATGACACATCTTTGAGAACCGGTCAACCACCATAAGGATAACAGTGTTGCCCTGGCAGTTGGGTAACTCAACAATTAAATCCATAGACAGGTGGGTCCTGGGCCTCTCTCCATTGGGTATGGGTTGTAGGAGTCCCAGTGAAAGGTGGTATGGAGTCCTATGCCCCGTACACACGGTCGGATTTTCCGATGGAAAAAGTCCGATCGGAGCGTGTTGTCGGAAATTCCGACCGTGTGTGGGCTCCATCGGACATTTTCCATCGGAAAATCCGACACACAAAGTTGGAGAGCAGGAGATAAAATTTTCCGACAACAAAATCCGATCGCGTCAGTTCCGACGCACAAAGTGCCACGCATGCTCAGAAGAAATTTCGACACGGAACAGCTCGGTCAGGTAAAATTAGCGTTCGCAATGGATACAGCACTTTCGTCACGCTGTAATGTTAAAAATGGTTTAATACAGCGCACTCTCTTCTTCTTTATAATGTGACAAGAATTAAGTAGTTTTGCTGCTCATATTCACACACACTTCTCACAAACTTATTTTTGTGTTTTTTTTCTTCGGATTCCCGGAATATATTATTTGTCACATCTGACAGAATTTTTTTTTTTTGTGTGATTTCAAGCCATTTTTGGTTTAGATTTTATGTTTGTATTTTTTCCAAGGCTGATCTTTGTTTAATGTTATTTTTAGTTTTACTCCAGACTATTTTTGTGTGTGTTTTGTGTGTCAAGTTCCCACAACACCATTGATATCTTTTATTATTTAATCTCAAGGAGATTGTTTGTTGTTGGTGTCCCTTGTTAATTTCACACTGTATTTTTGAAATGTACCTGAATCCTCACAAACAAACTGTCCTTTTTGAAGTCAAACACACATAGGCAAGTATAATTCAAACCAAAATTCCTTTATTAGGGCTCAGAACCAAACAAAGAGGGAGGCAACACTGGATAAACATGAGAAATTAGCGAAGCCTGGGACCCCCAGGGCAGACATCAATTCTTGAACATCAAAATTGGTGGCCTGAGGAGTCCATATGTAAGGGAGGGCAGTCTGGTCTAGAAGTCGCAGAGATCCGGAAAGCAGCAGATGACATCTGTGTCCCCAGGCTGTGGTACCACAAGAGGCTGCATCTTTTGGCCGACCAGACTGGATCCAGGGTCCTCACTTTCTGGTCTTCCTTCCACGCTTCATTCCGGGCTGTGGCTGTGCTGTTGGAGATGTGGCAGGAGGAGGAGTAGGACCTGGAGGAGGAGGAGGACTGGGAGGACCTGGAGGAGAAGGAGGAGGAGGAGGACCTGCAGGAGGAGGAGGAGGACCATGTGTGAGTTCGCAAAGGTGTGTCTGAGATGTAATTTGGCCGCTCATACCTTTGTTAAGAGCCTCCAATATGAGCGACTCACACATGAGTTGTTGTCCCTCCTCCATCCTCTGCATTTTAGAGGCAATGAGGGCAGCAATGTCCTCCTCCACGGTGTGTGGTGCTCCCAGGACCTCTGTAGCCCTCCAAAAGAGGCCTATGGCAGTCTCCTCTAGGGCACTCCTCCTCCTGCCACTTTCTCTTTCCAGGGGGAGTGGAGGGGCCGGCATATCAGGCAGCCGGCTCGGCCCGGCCACCTCCTGACTGCGACTTCCCTGTGTATGAAAAAGGGACATGGTTTTAGTTTTTTCATCATCAATCACAATCATAAATTAGTGCTCCAAACTAACATCTAGTTAACATCATTGATTGGACAACCTGAACTATTTAGAGGAATGCTATACCTGGCTCAATCTGGGCTCCTCCACATGTTGTTGCCTGGAAGGCCCAGGTTGGGCGTCAGAAGCCTCAGCTGGAGGGGAAGGAAGCGTGGAAAGAAGACTGGAGAGTGATGACCTGGGTTCAGTCTGGCCTGCCAGAAAATGCAGCCTGTCATAGTACCACATACTGGGGACATAGATATCATCTGTTGCTCCGGATCTCTGTGAATCCTGGACTTTCTGGCGCTCCCTTACATATGTGCTCCTCAGGCCACCAATTAGGATCTTCAAATATGTGATGTCTGCCGTGGGGATCACCTGCTTCACAATTTCCAACAAATGATCCAGTGCTGCCTTCTTCTTTGTTTGGTTCTTGTAATGTGGGTGGTTTATCTCCCACAGACATGGCAGCTCCCTTAACATATCAATGAATATTGACATGAAGTCATTATCTTTTAATAAGATATCCATGTTCACTGCAAGACACAACACAAGACAAAGCCTAATGTCAGACAAAACTCTCCTAATCTGGTTACAATATAGGCCTCAATATAGAAGCAGTATAGGCACAAGTTTGTCTCTTACCTTCAATCTTACGATCGGCGCGTCCAATGCTCCTTCGTCCGCTCACAGATTGTACGTACTACGCACGCGTGTTACGTTTTATACACACTGCGCATGCGTGTAACTCCGCCCGCCCCTGACGTTCTTTCTAGTCTATTCCCTGCCCCTTTTCGTTCGGCGCAGTGGGTGAAGAGCACATGGCGGAGTTAGAGCAGGTGCGTGCTAATTCTAGCAACGAGGAGGAGGAGGAGGAAAGCCCGGATCTGGAAACATCCCGATCCAGAAGGAGACGATTTAAGGCGAAAAATATGTCCTTTGGGGAGATGTTGGAGATGGTGGACATCATGAAGAAGGCCGACTATGACGGCAAGTATGGGCCTTACCCCCACCCCAGGCCAAAATCATTGCTAAAGTGATCAAAAGTCTGCACAGAAACTTCGGGGTACGACGATCGAAAGATCAGCTCAGGAAGCGGTGGTCGGACCTAAAATTAAGAGAGCCCGAGCAGTACAGAAAGATCCGGAGAGTGCTGCAAAAAAGTAAGTAGTTGTGCTGTGTTCCTATTATTTTTGTCTTTATTACGTTCGTGCTGCTCTATATGC
This sequence comes from Aquarana catesbeiana, assembly GCF_042186555.1. Classification (NCBI taxonomy): domain Eukaryota; kingdom Metazoa; phylum Chordata; class Amphibia; order Anura; family Ranidae; genus Aquarana; species Aquarana catesbeiana. The sequence continues at coordinate 74,233,548 of NC_133326.1, read as the reverse complement.
TTATCTTAATTGTACAGTTTAAACTGTCAATTTTAATGTTCATGGGCCCATTATTCGTTCGTCTACAAAAATTTTTTTTCACCCTCTAAAACAACATTGTTTCTGCCATAATATGCATTTGCCCACATTTTTTAGGGCCTACTTGGATGAAAAATATTTGGTTGTGTAGATGGGTTTGTTACTAGAATGAAATGCTAACCAGATTCTGTGTAATAAGGAGAGGACACTCAGCAGCTGTTTTCACATCTGGACACTGGAGCACTAGTGTGGGACACAAGAACACCATTTTTATTAGGGGGGCCACACAGGTGCTCCAGTGTATCCTATAGGGGGGTCTCCATCTGTGAAGCTTGTACTAAACAGGTAAAGTATTGCAGGTTGGCAAAGGACAATAAAAAAGTGACATCTTGGAACTCTGCTAAAATTGACAATTGTACCCCACTTCCAAGCAATGTTTCCTATTTATAGTTCTGCCATCAAATCACTGTGTGCTAATTATACCATTTTTGTTTTACATAGGGGAGAGAAGACTCGGAGGACACCCCTCATCCGAGGAGAACAGAGACCCCCCACCTCGGAAAGAAGGGGAAATACCCCCAACCCAAGTGGAGCAGGAGGAGGAAGAAGATGTGGTTGAAATTGCCACCACAACAGGTGAGTGTCTGCGACCACAGGCTCCGGTAAGAGATGGATGCTGGCAGATTTTTGATACCTGTTTTTGTTTGGTTTCTCTCTTTTTAGGTGATCGAGATCCTTTCACATCCGAAAGTGCCCAGATGCTGATCGGGGAGATCATGGGGTGTAATTTGGAATTGGAGAACCTAAAGACAAAAATCAATGATGTGATTAAAAGAAATAATAACATCATTGATGTTTTGGGGAGAATTTAATACCCCACAAAATGACTTTTGGTTTTGTGTGGTACAATGTTCTAAATTTTTTTGTAATGTTTAGAAAAGCCAAATTTGGAGGATGCACACAGTGTGCCAACATGTGCTATCTGCCATCACGGGAGAACAATGGACGCGTTTTGGGGGTGCAACCCCTTCCTCAATAATAAAGTAGCGGTGAGGAAGGGCTTGCTCCCCCAAAACACGTCTCTTGATCCCCCGTGATGGCAGGTCGCACATGTTGACATTCGTAAATTGGTGTGCATCTTCCAAATTTGGCTTTTCAAGGGGTGATTTGACCCCATCTGAACGCAATATCAAACACAGTTCCTAAATACTCACGTCTGATATTGCCTTCAGGTTTTACCATATGTGAACTTTTTAAGTTCAAGTTTTTGGTCTTTCTTGTTGGCTTTACACAGGCCTGTTTTATCGTAAATGGACATTTCTATTTTTGATAATGCCACCCCAAAAATTGTTATACAACAAACATGTTGGTTTGTTCTAAAAACCGTTTCTAAATGCACATGTGATTGTGCAGGTATTAAAAAGTTTGGTAATCAAGAATGTGTGGATTATTGTCTCAACGCGACAACATTTTGTGGTGATGTAATTGCTGTTTTCGTAAAAAATGGTGGTTATTTCCTAAGGACTACAAGAGCATTTTCATTGCAGTTTCAAGAGCACTTGTAGTATAAAAAGTGTCTTTGCCTTTAGTAAATAAAGGCCAACAGTGCTTTGTATAAGGTTACACAATCACGCCATTTTCCGGACTCCACACATTGCTGTCAGGGTCAGCTAAAACAAACACAAGCAGTAAATGTCCACAAAGAATTTATTTATTTTTTTTTTATTGGAAAAAGGCTTCACAAATTTGAAGGCATATTGATGGCCCCCCCAAAGAACTCCAGGTATCGTAACCGGACATCACGGGCACTCAGGGAGGGCAAGCCAGGACACCGTCAGTGTTTCAGGTATCACTCCGGCCTCAGGCCCAACTGAGCCAGCATAGTTGGCCGAATGTTTCCTTAAAAAGTTATGGAGAATACAGCACGCCAGTATAATATGGTTCAGTTTATACTCCGCCATATGGATAGGTGTCAGAAATAGGCGGAACCGGCTGGCCAGGATTCCAAATGTGTTCTCCACCACTCTTTGGGCTCTGGCCAGCCGGTAATAAAAAACCCTCTGTTCCGGGGTGAGGGTCCTCATCGGGAATGGCCGCATCAGGTGGTCCCCCAGCGCAAACGCTTCATCAGCAACGAACACGAATGGGAGGCCTTCCACATTGTCCTCTGGAGCTGGCAAGTCCAAGCTGCCATTCTGGAGACGCCTGTAGAACTCCGTCTGGGCGATGACTCCACCATCGGACATCCGGCCATTCTTCCCCACGTCCACATACAAGAAGTCGTAATTAGCCGACACCACCGCCAACATCACTATACTATTGAGCCCCTTATAGTTGAAATAGTACGACCCCGAGTTGGGTGGTGGGATGATGTGGACATGTTTCCCATCAATTGCCCCTCCGCAGTTAGGAAAGTCCCACCGCTAGGCAAAGTGGGAGGTCACAGTCTGCCATTCCTGTGGCGTGGAAGGAAACTGTTGAGGAAAACAAAAATAAATTAATATTTTTGCACAGAAACATGGCAAGCAGATTAGGCACAAACATTCTGGGGCAACCTCCAGATAGCATTTATTAAGGGGAATTTAACAACACCAAAGTCTAAGGTACACCTATCATATTCCCCCCCCCCTCTCATGGGCCATTTCGAACATTATGGGGGGTGTGGAAATCTCGGACAGGTAACCCTCTTCACTTCATTGAGAGATGAATGCCTAAATACAGGGTATTACTTGGAACAGCCCCTCAGTTACACTATTGGCAGCCCACTGGACAGGTAAGAAGTGTCATAATACAAAGATATAAATACACACTGTACACATTTGAGCACATTTGAACATTCTGCTATTACCTGACTCAAGATAACAATAGTATCTTAAAAATTCAAACAGTACCATTGGAAAGTATACAGGCAGGCCCTTGCACTACATGCTTTGGGGAATTCATCCATAAATCAGAGCACAAAAGAGATGGGTATAGTGTGTATGGGTTTGGCAAAGTCAGCAGATAGATGATTGAGGATAGATAGAGAATTGGGATCAGCTGACTTAGCAGTTGGGGGGGGAGGGTTAGTAAAAATGATTTGGGGACACCACAAAAAATAAGCCTCTGCCACTCTGCCAGAATTTAAAGCTAAAATAACATTTATAAACATTTTAGGGGGTGTTTGGGGTAAAGCACTACTATGGAGCTGAAAAAATACATTGTTAAGTGACTACATGAGGTGAATATAGGGCCAGGAGAGCATTCTGGGGAGGTTATTGAAGGCCAATCTGTATGAAGGACCTAAAAAAATAATGACATAAAAATCCAGCATGCATGAGAACAAAGGGGACATTCACAGCATATTCCAATCATGGTAATTAGGGAACGAGGAAAGAAATACAATATATTATCAAACATTCAATACAATAAAATGTGATATTAAAGGATAAAAATCTTACCTTCATATACTCCTTCTGCAGGACCTGGATGATGGCAGAACAGGTCTCTGGGATGATGATACCCAGAGCCTGGGGGGAGATGCCTGTCGAGAACTTCAAGTCCTGCAGGCTTCTCCCTGTCGCCAAATACCGCAGGGTAGCGACGAGCCTCTGCTCCGGAGTGATGGCTTGCCTCATGCAGGTATCCTGCCTGCTAATATAAGGGGTCAGCGAAGCCAACAGACGGTGAAACACGGGGTCCGTCATCCTGAGAAAGTTCCTGAAATCATCAGGATTATTCTCACGGATCTCACAGAGCAAAGGCATATGAGAGAACTGGTCACGCTGAAGCAACCAATTCTTGGTCCATGAACTCTTCCCCACCCTGTTCATGGACTGGACTTGTGTCAAGGTCAGGACCCCAACACCAAGCCCCCGCACAGCACGAACTCTACGAGGAGTACGCATACGCAACATGGCTAGAAAACGGTTGGCTGCTCAGAACGAAGTAACAGAACGCACTGAAGAACAGCAAGGCCTGTGAAGAGCGACCTGAAAAACAGTAACGAACGAACAAGAATACAATGACTAATTAAAGTCATGCGGAACTTGCTTGCATGCACTGAAGAGCAGATACAAACCCACAAGCACAAACTGAACGGCAGAAAACGATCTGAAAGCCATGAGTCTGAAAAAGCGCGAATCGTCTCTCACCAAACTTTTACTAACACGAGATTAGCAAAAGGAGCCCAAAGGGTGCCGCGCTTGGTTCTGAACTGGCCTTTTCTAGTCTCATCGTACGTGCTTGACGTCACCATGTTCTTAGCGATCGGAAATTCCGACAACTTTGTGCGACCGTGTGTACGCAAAACAAGTTTGAGCCAACATCCGTCGGAAAAAATCCTAGGATTTTGTTGTCGGAATGTCCGAACAAAGTCCGACCATGTGTACGGGGCATTACTCTGAGCACACACGGAACAGGCAGCTACGAAGGCAGTTACATCAGCCCGTAGACTAGGCCACCAGAATTGTTGCGAAATTGCCCAAATGAGTTGATTCTTCCCAGGGTGGCCAGCTGCCTTGGGAGAAGTCTGGAGCACGGCAGTACGGAGACACTCTGGGACAAAGCAGCGGTCACAAGGTTTCTCAGGAGGAGCATGGACCTGAGCAGCAAGAATTTTGTCACCCAAAGGAGAAGTAAGACTGGTGCGAATCATAGCCAGGATACGATCAGGAGGAATCACAGGAACCGAAACCGACTCCAACATTCTTAGTACCGGGTAAGAATGAGACAATGTAATTAAAACTCGACAAGAAAAGAGCCCATCGCACCCTTCTGGGAGAGAGACACTTAGCCTCAGACAAGAATGTGAGATTCTTATGGTCAGTAAGAATGAGAATCGGCACAGTGGTACCTCCAAGGAGATGACTCCATTCTTTTAGGGCTAAAATGAGCACCAACAGCTCTCTGTCACCAATCTCGTAATTGCACTCTGCAGGTGACAATTTCTTGGAAAAGTAGCCACATGGATGCGTAGCGCTCTCAGAGTTAGGACGTTGAGACAGAAGGGCACCAACTCCAGTCTCAGAAGCATCAACTTCTAGGATAAAAGGCAACGTAGGATCAGTATGTGCCAACACAGGAGCAGAAACAAAGGCAGCCTTGAGACTCTCAAAGGCCTTAATGGACTCCGGAGACCAACTCTGTGGGTTACCATCCTCTGTGGTCATATCAATCAGGGGCTTGACCAGAGACGAGAAGTTACGAATAAACTTCCAATAATAGTTGGCAAAGCCCAGGAAACACTGCAGAGAACATAAACCCACGGGTCAGGGCCACTGTAGGACTGCCGAAAGTTTCTCTGGGTCCATCGAAAAACCAGCAGTGGAAATGACATAGCCCAGGAATTTAGTCTGTTCACGATGGAACTCGCACTTCTCCAGTTTACAATAGAGATTGTTTTCTCTTAGTTTCTGAAGCACACGACAGACATCTGTGTGGTGGCTCTCCAGGGACTTGGAAAATATGAGGATATCATCGAGATAAACCACCACAGATAACTGCAACAAATCTCGGAGGACATCGTTAATAAATTCCTTGAAGACTGCCGAGGTGTTAAAAAGGCCAAAAGGCATTACGAGGTACTCATAATGGCCTGTTCTGCTATTAAACGCAGTTTTCCACTCATCGCCCTCCTTAATCCGCACAAGATTGTGTGCCCCTCTCAAATCAAGCTTCGTGAAAACCGTTGCTCCCTTGAGGCGGTCAAATAACTCTGTAATCAACGGAATCAGGTAGGCATTCTTAATCGTGAAACGATTGAGACCCCTATAATCAATACAAGGTCTCAGTTCACCGCTCTTCTTCTTCACAAAGAAGAAACCAGCACCAGCAGGAGACAAGGATTTGCGAATGAAGCTTCGAGAAAGTGCATCTGCAACATACTCCTCCATGGCCTTATCCTCCAAGACCGACAAAGGGTAAACCCGGCCACAAGGGGGTTTGGCACCAGGTTGAAGGTCAATTGCACAATCATAAAGTCGGAGTGGAGGCAAACTACCGGCTTGACCTTTGTCAAAGAAATCGCTAAAATCGCGGTACTCCTCCAGCAGGGAGCAGAGTGAAGAGGTGCACAGCACCTTGGCTACCTTCTGGAAGCATGTCTCACTGCATTGTGGTGACCAGGAGAGAACCTCAGCACGGAGCCAATCAAAAGAGGGGTTGTGCCTCTGTAACCAAGGATAACCAATAACCAGCGGAAACCTAGGTGAGAAAATAACTTGGAATTGGATTATCTCATGGTGAAGAGCCCCTACAGCCATGGACAACGGAACCATCTCATGAGTCACATGGGCAGGTTGTAGAGGTCTCCCGTCAAGAGCCTCAATGGCAAGAGGAGTGTCACGCAGCTGCAACGGAATCGAGTACTGCGATACAAAGGCAGCATCAATGAACAGGCTTGCAGCCCCAGAGTCGATTAGAGCCTGTATCTCGATGGACGACTCAGCCCAAGAAAGGGTGACCGAAACCAGGGGCTTATCTTTCTGGATAACTGGGGATGAAACAACGCCACCTAAGGTCTGTCCATGACGGGACCTCAAGGTTCGGGTGTTCCCTGGACGGGTAGGACAAGACTTCAAAAAGTGACCTGCCTGGCCACAATAAAGCCACAATCTCTCCCTCCTCCTAAAGGCTCTCTCATTCGCAGAGAGACGCGTGAAGCCCAAGTGCATGGGTTCATCTTCACTGACCGACTTGGTACCAGGAGGCATGGGAGGTGAGGGAGGCATAGGTGGGACTGCAACGCTCGGAGGCAAATGTACAGGAGGCTTCCGCAAGCACTCCTTAAAAGAGAGTCTTTCTCTGAGTCTGGAATCAATGAGGATGGCAAACGTGATCAACCTGTCCAGCTCAGTGGGTATATATCGGGCTGCTATCTCATCCTTGATGGAATCAGAGAGACCATGAGAAAAAGCAGCCACGAGGGCCTCATTGTTCCAAGCAACCTCTGCTGTCAGAGTACGGAATTCAATGGCGTAGTCGGCAACAATTCTCTTACTCTGTTTGATGGACATGAGGCACTTGGCAGCAGAAGCGGAACGTGCGGGAACGTCAAATACCCTTTTAAAGGAGGCCACAAAGTCAGTGTAACTCAAGACAACAGGTTTTTTCGTCTCCCATAGAGGGTTTGCCCAGGCCAAGGCTCTCTCAGAAAGCAAAGATATCATGAAACCTACTTTGCTTCTGTCCGTGGGAAATGTCTGGGGCAGCATCTCAAAGTAAATCTCAACTTGGTTAAGAAACCCTCTGCATTCAACTGGATCACCCCCAAATCGCTGGGGAAGCGGAGCGGAACCAGACATACCTCTTATAGAGGTAATACTCGAGGCGGGTGCCTGCACAGAGACTGGCGCAGCAGCAGGGATGGCCTGCAACTCAGGTTGTACCAGAGCAGCCACAATGGGAGTTTCCAGGTGACCCGTGCGATTCAGGAATGTTTGTAACGCTATGGCAAACTGATCCATGCGGTGATCTTGCTCATCCAATCTGGAAAAAATATTACCAACAAGTGGATTGACTGTAACTTCAGAATTCATGGCCTTCGCCTACTATCAGGAACCATGAATCAGACCGAGACAGAAGTAAAGTTAAATCACACTTGTTTAATAATAATAATAATAATAATAATAATAATAATAATAATAATAAGGTAAACAGAGTAAGCGTAGTCAAAACAAGCCAGAGTTCAGTAACCGGATTGGGTAGTCAGCCAAGCAAATGTCAGAGCCAGAGATAAACGTAGTAGTACAGCAAGCAGGATCAGGAGCCAGAAGGAACATCAGCCGAGCAAGTCTTCAACAGTAACACAGGAGCAAGTCTCTGTGATGTTGACAAAGGCGAAGGCAGAGATCAAGTGAGCTGGACGACTTTAAGTAAGAAGTACTGACGAGCAGAATCAACAACAGCTGGGTAACTTTGGAGAGAGATGGGAGCTGGCAATTAGCCGACAGCTAAGCGGCCAGCTCAGAGAAGGAAGGGCTGACCCCAGCCCTGACAGCACTATTCCTTTCATGGAGATAAATGATGGGGCACTATTCCTCTCACTGATACCAATGATGGGGCACTATTCCTTTCATGGACACCAGTGATGGGACACTATTCTTTTCATGGACACCAGCGATGGGGCACTATTCCCCTCACTGATACCAATGATGGGGCACTATTCCTTTCACGGACACCAAATGATGGGGCACTATTTTTTTCACGGACACCAACGATAGGACACCATTCCTCTCACTGATGCCAACAATGGGAAATGATTCTTCTTACCACCAATGGGGCATTGTTACCGACACCAGAAAATGTTCCACTACCACATGCCACAGTCTGGCTCCTCTAAAATCTGATGGGCAGTAAACTGGTCCTTTGTTTATAAAGTTTGGAGACCTCTGCCCTAGAGGAACAGCAGGGTATTTTATAAAGCAGATATAGAGTTTGATGGTACTTTTAATGAGAGAAGACTCACAATTGACAATGAAAATCTCCATAAAGAGTCCAAACCACAACATAGACCAAAAGAATTGTCAAAGGATCTGCGGGAAAAGGTAGTTGAACTGTATAAAAGAGGAAAGGGATATAAAAAGATATCCAAGGAATTGAGAATACCAATCAGCAGTGTTCAAACTCTAATCAAGAAGTGGAAAATGAGGGGTTCTGTTGAAACCAAACCACGGTCAGGTAGACCAAGTAAAGTTTCAGCCACAACTGCCACAACTCACAAATAACTTCAGGTGAAATACAGGACTCTCTGAAAACATGTGGTGTGGCTGTTTCAAGATGCACAATAAGGAGGCACTTGAAGAAAGATGGGCTGCATGGTTGACTTGCCAGAAGAAAGCCATTACTAAGCAAATGCCACAAAGTATCCTGCTTACAATACGCCGAACAACACAGAGACAAGCCTCAAACCTTCTGGCACAAAGTCATTTGGAGTGATGAGACCAAAATTGAGCTTTTTGGCCACAACCATAAACGCTACATTTGGAGAGGAGTCAACAAGGCCTAGGATGAAAGGCACACCATTCCCACTGTGAAACACGGAGGTGGATCGCTGATGTTTTGGGGATGTGTGAGCTACAAAGGCACAGGAAATTTGGTCAAAATTGATGGCAAGATGAATGCAGTATGCTATCAAAAAATAATGGAGGAACATTTGCATTCATCAGCCAGGAAGCTGCGCATGGGACATACCAATATGATAATGATCTAAAACACAAGGCCAAGTAGACCTGTCATTGGCTACAGCAGAATAAAGTGAAAGTTTTGGAGTGGCCATCTCAGTCTCCTGACCTCAATATCATTAAGCCACTCTGGGGAGATCTCAAACGTGCAGTTAATGCAAGACAGCCCAAGAATTTACAGGAACTGAAGGCTTATTGCCAAGAGGAATGGGCAGCTTTACCATCTGAGAAGATAAAGAGCCTCATCCACAAATACCACAAAAGACTTCAAGCTGTCATTGATGTTAAAGGGGGCAATAAATGATATTAATAGCTGGGGTATGTAAACTTTTGATCAGGGTCATTTGGGTAGTTTCTGTTGTAATTATGATTTAAAAAGAGTAAACACAGTTGATTGATAATAAATGGCTTCAGCCAAACACTAACCACGAGTGAAAGAAACTTTTTTGTGTTATCATTCATATTCTCTGAAAAATAGCCAAGAAATCATAGATTCTGCCAGGGTATGTAAACTTATGAGCACAATTATATGTGTGTGTATATACAATACATCTTTTTATTAACAAATTAGGAAATTATGTGTTTTTTTGGTTGTTGCCACTGTCAAATATCTATGCAGTCCTGAAATGTCAAGCATGTGGTTTCTTTCAGCAATAAAATGTAATCTTCATGCCAGATGTATGTATTGAACACAATGAGGGGGATACACTAAAGGAGTTAAGAATTTTCACTCAATAAATAAACTGAATATTCACTTCAATTATCCAAGCTTGTGAAAAGCAGATTCCTGTGTATTTATATTAGCCATGCATGAATGGGTGTTCAGAGTAAACAAAGTTACAATTTTATTGAGAGAAGATTATGAATGCCTTTAGTAAACCAACCCCAATGTTTTTATGGTTTCTATCTAACAAAAATATTGTTTTAATAGTAGAGCAAAGTTTTCCAAATAAGGTTTCGATCTTTGGTGACAGTTTACAGTTAACTCATTTATTTTTGGAAATGTTTGATTTGTGTTTGCGTTTTTCAATACAAATTATTGACATATTGACATATTGCATGAACTTAAAAAAAATATTTGTTTCACCTATGGGATCATTATTAACTGAATGTGCTCTCCTTTTTATGCATGGCACTGCTACAGGTGGTTTACTTTGTATTTTAATTTTTTTTTTACAAATTCTTAATAAAGAATTATTGAGAATGAAAAAAAAAAAAAAATTGCATCAGGAACGATGGTTTTTATTACTAAAAGACAGTTAAATGAGGAACCTTAAAAGCTACTGAGGTTTGGTGATAGTCTACGATTCTGGCAGCTATTAAAAATACAGAATTTGTGAAAATGTTTTAAATTGTATTTTATTATGTTTGCATTTTGCAATACAAATTATTGATGTATTACATTAACAAAGATATTTTCCTTTAAAATATATACAGTGGGTAAAATAGGTATTGAACATGTCACCATTTTTCTAGGTAAATATATTTCTAAAGGTGCCATTGACATATATCACAAATAAATTCAGAAATGAAGTTATGTGTAATAAATTGGAATGAAATAGGAAACAAGTATTGACCACGCTAAGTGAAATTTATTTAATACTTGGTACAAAATCCTTTGTTGGTAATGACAGCTTCAAGATGCCTCCTGTATGGAGAAACTTAGTGGCATGTATTTCTCAGGTGTGATTTTGGCCCATTCTTTCACACAAACAGTCTTCAAATCCTGAAGGTTCCGTGGGCCTCTTCTATGAACTCTGATCTTTAGTTCTTTGCATAGATTTTCTGTTGGATTCAAGTCAGGTGATTGGCTCAGCCATTCCTGCAGCTTTACTTTCTTTCTTTGAAACCAATTGAGAGTTTCCTTGGCTTTGTGTTTGGGATCATTGTCTTGCTGAAATGTCCATCCTCGTTTCATCTTCATCATCCTGTTAGATGGCAGCAGATTTTTTATCAAGAATGCCTTAGTACATTTTTCCATTTATCCTTCCTTCAATGATATGAAGTTTGTCAGTACCGTATGCTGAAAAACAGCCCCACACCATGATGTTCCCACCTCCAAACTTCACTGTTGGTATGGGGGTGTTTTTGGGGTGATGTGTAGTGTCCTTTGACCTCCAAACATGGTGTGTGTTATTGCATCCAAAGAGTTCAATTTTGGTCTCATCTGACCAGACTATATTCTCCCAGTATTTCACAGGCTTGTCTAAATGTTGTGCAGCAAACTTTGAAACAAGCTTCAATATGCTTTTTCTTGGAGTCTTGCGTGGTGAGCGTGTACACAGTCCATGGCGGTTGAGTGTATTACTTATGGTTTTCCTTGAAACCACTGCATCTGATAATTCCAGGTTTTTCTGAAGCTTTCCACAAGTGGTGCTTGGCTTTTGGACAACTCTTCTGATAATTCTTTCCACTCCTCTGTCAGAAATCTTGTGAGGAGCACCTGGTCGTGCCCGGTTTATGGTGAAATTATGTTCTTTCCACTTCCTGATTATGGCCCCAACAGTGCTCACTGGAACATTCAGAAGTTTAGAAATCCTTCTGTAATCAATGCCATCAGTATGTTTTGCAACAATAAGGTTGCAAAGGTCTTGAGAGAGCTGTTTGCTTTTACCCATCATGAGATGTTTGTTATGTGACACCTTGGTATTGAGACACCTTTTTATAGGCCATCAGTTGAGAATGAACCAGCTGATAGTAATTTGCACCGACCAGGGGCAGGATTGCTTTCTAATTGCTGATAGATTTCAGCTGGTGTATTGGCTTTCCATGCCTTTTTGCACCTCCCTTTCTTCATGTGTTCAATACTTTCTCCCTGTGTCATTCCATTTTATTACACATAACTTCATTTCTGAACGTATTTGTTTTGGATTCTTTGTATGTATGGATTTCATGGATTGTTACCAAAATGTCATGTCAATAGCACCATTAGAAATATTTTTACCTAGAAAAATGGTGACTTGTTCAATACTTATGTGCAGGGATGAGCCGAACACCCCCCCCCGGTTCGGTTTGCACCAGAACCTGCGAACGGACCGAAAGTTCGCCCGAACTTTAGAACCCCGTTAAAGTCTATGGGACTTGAACGTTCAAAATCAAAAATGCTAATTTTAAAGGCTAATATGCCAGTTATTGTCCCAAAAAGGGTTTGGGGACCTGGGTCCTGCCCCAGGGGACATGTATCAATGCAAAAAAAAAAAGTTTTAAAAACGGCAGTTTTTTCAGGAGTAGTGATTTTAATGATGCTTAAAGTGAAAAAAAGTGAAATATTCCTTTAAATATCATACCTGGGGGGGTGTCTATAGTATGCCTGTAAAGTGGCGCGTGTTTCCCATGCTTAAAACAGTCCCTGCCAAAATGATATTTGTAAAGGAATAAAAGTCATTTAAAACTTGCGGCTTTAATGTAATGTGGGGTCCCGGCAATATGGATGAAAATCAGTGAGACAAACGGCATGGGTACCCCCCCCCCCAGTCCATTACCAGGCCCTTTGGGTCTTGTATGGATATTAAGGGGAACCTCACACCCAAATTAAAAAAAGGAAAGGCGTGGGGCCCCCAGGCCCTATATACTCTGAACAGCAGTATACAGGTGGTGCAAACAAGACAGGGACTGTAGGTTTGTTTTTAAGTAGAATCTGTTTGTAATTTTGAACTGGTACATTTTTAAAGTGTAGCTCTAGCCAAAAAATCTATTTTTAAGCTTTTTGGAAAACATAGGGAAGGGTTATCACCCCTGTAACAATTGTATTGCTGTCTATGCACCTCTTCAGAAGATTTCACCTCACTTTCTGTCCCAATGACAAATGTTTTTTGAAAATTTGGGATTTTTAGTGAAACAAGGATTGGTGATAAAGCATCAGTGGAGAGGAGACACATTTTTCCCATATTAACTCTTACAGGAGAGAATTTCCCTTCCTAGGGGTAGATTTCATCTCACTTCCTGTTGTCTCTTTCCATTTGCAAGTAGGAGTCATTTGTAAGTTGGATGTTTGAATGTAGGGGCCTGCCCTGTATACTCTGCAAAAATTGGAGCCTTAGGTGTTGGTGTTGTCAAAACACTGTAAGCCCTCACAGTTACTCTTGCTGGGTGCAGGAATGGGCCCTGCTGTGAAATATTAGATCAAGAATTGTAATTACATGCCATTGTTGAACAGTGGTAGAAAAACTGGGCCTTTGACGGTGGTGGTGCTGGTGATGCTGGTGCCACAACACTGTAAGTCCTCACAGTTACTCTTGGTGGGCGCTGGAACGAGCCCTGCTGTGAAATATTATATCAAGAATTGTAATTACATGCACCTGTTGAACAGGGGCATAAAAATTGGGCCTTTAGTGGTGGTGGTGGTGTTGCCACAACATTTTAAGCCCTCACAGTTACCCTTGGTGGGTGCAGGAATGGGCCCTGCTGTGAAACATTAGATCAAGAATTGTAATTGCATGTCCCTGTTGAACAGGGGCTGAAAAATTGAGCCTTAGGCACTGGTGCCACAACACTGCAACCCCTCACAGATGCTATAGTTGGAGCGCAGGAATGAGCCCTGCTGAAAAGTATTGCATCAAAAATTGTAATTATACGCCCCTGTTAAATAGGGGCTGAAAAATTGGGCCTTGGGCACTGGTGCTGGTGCCACAACACTGCAACCCCTCACAGATACTGTAGTTGAGCGCAGCAACGAACCCTCCTGCAAAATATTGCATCAAAAATTGTAATTACACGCCCCTGTTAAACAGGGGCTGAAAAATTGGGCCTTAAGCACTGGTGCTGGTCCCACAACACTGCAACCTCTCACAGATACTGTAGCTGGAGCGCAGGAATGAGCCCTGCTGCAAAGTATTGCATGAAAAATTGTAATTATACGCCCCTGATAAACAGGGGCTGAAAAATTGGGCCTTAGCCACTGGTGGCGGCGCCCATAACCAAAAATGTTCTTACAAGCTATCAGCATGATCATTGAGGAGGAAGAGGATAGTCACTCAGCATAACAGGATAGTCACTCAGCATCAGCATAGGCAGTCTTGAAGGGATCTGACATTTCAAAAAAATTATTCGGTTACATCAGCATCAGGTGCTTGGTAGCTGGTGGTGATCCAAGACTGATTCATTTTTATGAAGGTCAGTCGATCGACCGAGTCGCTGGACAGGCAATTTGTGATCGGTTACAAAGCCTCCAGCAACACTGAATGTGAGTTCCGAAAGAACGCTGGATGCAGGACAGGCCAGTAGCTCAATTGCATACTGTGCAAGCTCTGGCCAGTGATTCCTCCTCAAGACCCAGTAACCCAGAGGATTCTCGGTGGGAAAGGTGTCCAAGTCTGATCTTGCCCCTAGGTATTCCTGCACCATGTAAAACAGACGCTGGCGATGGTTGCTGGAACCGATCATACCTTGGGGCTGCAGACTAAAAAATTGTCTGAACGCATTGGTCAGACGGCCACCTTCTCCACCGCTCCTTCTGTGACTGACCGAAGCCTCAGCAACACGTTGTCCAGGAGGACCAGGAAATTGTAACCTCCCAGGCTCTGGAAACGCGTTGCACAAACCTTTCTGCAAGGCCTCCCGAAGATGTTTCATCCTCTGCTCCCTCTGCGACGGCAAGATAAGGAGGGTTGCCAGCCAGTAATCATCCCTCCCCTTGATACCACGAATAGGAGGATCCATCTGCAGGCTTTGCAGAATCAGGAGGCCAAGCAGCGTAGGTTTGCTGAGGCATTCGGGCCAGAGTCCTCTGGGTCACTAAGGACGACATTATCCGCAGCCACCTCCTCCCAGCCACGTACAAGTCCATAGGTTTCTTCGGACTGTAAATGGTCCCTTGAAGACTGCTGCTGATGCTGAGTGCCAGGCTCCACCTCCATGCTGACATAATCCTCCTCCTCCTCGTCCTCCTCCTGTGTGATCGGCAGGCACGCAGGAACACTGTCTGGATAAAGGGGGCCTTGAGAGGTAAGGAAGTCTTCCTCTTCCTCCCTCTGTTCTGCCTCAAGTGCCCTGTCCATTATTCCAAGCAGCGTGTGCTCCAACAGGTGGACAAGAGGGACAGTGTCACTGATGCATGCACTATCACTGCTCACCATCCTTGTGGCCTCCTCAAATGGTGACAGGACAGTGCATGCATCCCTGATCATAGCCCACTTGCATGGGGAAAAAAAAAACAAGCTCCCCTGACCCTGTCCTGGTGCCATAGTCACATAGGTACTCATTGATGGCCCTCTGCTGCTTGTGCAGCCGCTGCAGCATGGCCAACATTGAGTTCCACCTGGTGGGCATGTCACAGATTAGGCGGTTCTTGAGCAGGTTAAATTCCTTTTGGAGGTCAGGCAGCTGAGCACTGGCATTATATGACCTGCGGAAATGCACACAGACTTCCCTGGCCTGCCTCAGGACATCCTGTAAGCCCGGGTACCTGCCCAAGAACCGCTGCACCACCAAGTTAAGGACGTGAGTCAAACAGGGCACATGGGTCAGTTGTCCCCGTCGGAGGGCGGAGAGGAGGTTGGTGCCATTGTCGCAAACCACCATTCCTGGCTTAAGCTGGCGTGGCATCAACCACCTCTGAACCTGCCCCTGCAGAGCTGACAGAATCTCTGCCCCAGTGTGGCTCCTGTACCCTACGAGTGCACGTAGGCCTGCTAGTGCACGTAGGTCTGCGAGTGGCCTGCGAGTGCACGTAGGTCTGCGAGTGCACATAGGTCTGCGAGTGGCTTGCAAGTGCACGTAGGTCTGCGAGTGCACGTAGGTCTGCGAGTGGCCTGCGAGTGCACGTAGGTCTGCGAGTGCACGTAGGTCTGCAAGTGGCCTGTGAGTGCACGTACATCTGCGAGTGCACGTAGGTCTGCGAGTGGTCTGCGAGTGCACGTAGGTCTGCGAGTGGCCTGCGAGTGCACGTAGGTCTGCGAGTGCACGTAGGTCTGCGAGTGGCCTGTGAGTGCACGTACATCTGCGAGTGCACGTAGGTCTGCGAGTGGTCTGCGAGTGCACGTAGGTCTGCGAGTGCACGTAAAACTGCGAGTGGCCTGTGAGTGCACGTAGGTCTGCAAGGGACTTAGGACTTTAGGGACTTAGGAGCTAAATTGAGGAAAAGGACCTCCAAGGTAGTATTTTCAGGAATACTACCGGTACATCGAGCCACACCAGAAAGGCACAGGGAGATTAGGGAAGTAAACAAGTGCCTAAAGAGCTGGTGTAGTAAGGAGGGGTTTGGGTTCCTGGAGGACTGGGCCGACTTCTCCGTCGATAACCGGTACTATAGAAGGGACGGACTGCACCTAAATGAGGAGGGTGCAGATCTGCTGGGAATGAAGATGGCCAAAAAGTTAGAGGGGTTTTTAAACTAGGCGATGGGGGGAGAGTCCAGAGGTAGAGATAGTCAGCGCGGAAGATATTCCAGAGCGTAGTATTGGGGGCATTAGTGGTAGGTTGACCAAAGCACAAAAACACAAGGTAAGTATAGTAGCAAGTCCTAGTTGCAATCTCGAAACACCCAATACGAGGACTATATGCGACCGGTCTAAACTAATTGGCATGTTCACCAATGCCAGGAGCATGGCGGACAAGATGGGTGAACTAGAGATACTGTTGTACGAGGAGGATTTGGATTTTGTGGGAATTTCAGAGACCTGGTTCAACAGCTTTCCTGATTGGCTGGCAAACATTCAATGACATACCCTTTTCCGCAAGGATAGAGAGGGTAAAAAAGGGGGAGGGGTATGCCTATATATCAAAAATAATGTACAAGTGAATGTGAGAGATGACATCACTGAGGGAGCTAGGGAGGGGGTGGAATCCTTATGGGTAGAGCTCCAAAGGGATGAAGCTAAGGGGAAAATAATATTGGGAGTATGCTATAGGCCCCCTAACCTGAGGGAGACAGATCTCCTATCACAATTTGGATTAGCAGCAATGATGGGAAGTGTTATCATAATGGGGGATTTAAATTATCCAGACATAGACTGGGCGGAGGGAACCGCGCATTCATTTAAGGCTCGCCAGTTCCTTAATGTCTTGCAGGACAATTTTATGGGTCAGAAGGTAGACACACCAACTAGAAATAAAACATTACTGGATCTACTGATTGCCAACAATACAGACCTGATCACGGATGTGGAAATACGGGGCAATTTAGGTAACAGCGATCACAGGTCAATTAGTTTCAGTATAAATCACACAAATAGGAAACATAAAGGGAATACAAAGACACTGAATTTCAAAAGAGCCAACTTCCCTAAACTACAAACCTTGCTAAAAGGCATAAATTGGGATAAAATATTAGGAACAAAGAATACGTAGGAGAGATGGGTTTGCTTTAAGAGCATATTAAATAAGGGCATTAGCCAATGTATCCCATTGGGTAATAAATTTAAAAGAGCAAACAAAAGTCCTGGATGGCTTAACCCCAATATAAAAATGCATATAAAAGCAAAGGAGAAGGCCTTCAAAAAATACAAGGTTGAGGGATCATCCTCAGCATTCAGACTTTATAAAGAATGCAACAAGAAATGTAAGGGTGCAATTAGGATGGCTAAGATAGAACATGAAAGACACATAGCGGAGGAGAGAAAAACAAATCCCAAGAAATTCTTCATGTATAAAAACAGTAAAAAAGGGAGGACAGACCATATTGGCCCCATAAAGAATGAGGAAGGACATCTGGTTACAAAGGATGGGGAGATTGCGAAGGTATTGAATTTATTCTTCTCCTCAGTCTTCACGAGTGAATCAGGGGGCTTCAGTAACCAAAACTGCAGTGTTTATTCTCATGACACAACACAGGAAGCACCTCCATGGTTAACAGAGGACAGAATTAAAATTAGACTTGAGAAACTTCACATTAATAAATCACTGGGACCAGATGGCTTGCACCCGAGGGTACTTAGGGAACTCAGTCAAGTGATTGCCAGACCGTTGTTCCTAATTTTTACAGACAGTCTACTGACTGGAATGGTACCAGCTGATTGGAAAAACGCCAATGTAGCATCAATATTTAAAAAGGGCCCAAAATACATCCCTGGGAATTACAGACCAGTTAGCCTAACATCAATAGTATGTAAACTCTTGGAGGGGATGATAAGGTACTATATAGAAGATTTTTAGTAATGAGAACGGTATCATTAGCAGTAATCAGCATGGATTCATGAAGAATCGTTCTTGCCAAACCAGTCTACTAACCTTCTATGAGGAGGTGAGTTGCCATCTAGATAAAGGAAGGCCCGTAGACGTGGTGTATCTGGATTTTGCAAAAGCATTTGACACAGTTCCCCATAAACGTTTACTTCACAAAATAAGGTCCGTTGGCATGGACCATAGGGTGAGTACATGGATTGGGCGAGTTCAGAGGGTGGTGATAAATGGGGAGTACTTGGAATGGTCAGGGGTGGGTAGTGGGGTTCCCCAGGGTTCTGTGCTGGGACCAATCCTATTTAATTTGTTCATAAACGACCTGGAGGATAAGATAAACAGTTCGATCAAACAGTTGGAGACGATACTAAGCTAAGCAGGGCAATAACTTCTCTGCAGGATGTGGAAACCTTGCAAAAAGATCTGAACAAATTAATGGGGTGGGCAACTACAAATGAGGTTCAATGTAGAAAAATGTAAAATAATGCATTTGGGTGGCAAAAATATGAATGCAATCTATACACTGGGGGGAGAGCCTCTGGGGGAATCTAGGATGGAAAAGGACCTGGGGGTCCTAGTAGATGATAGGCTCAGCAATGGCATGCAATGCCAAGCTGCTGCTAACAAAGCAAACAGAATATTGGCATGCATTAACCACTTGCTGACCGGGCCATAGCCGAAAGAAGGCTGCAGCGCGGTCGGCTAGTTCTGGGTGGACGTCCGTGGGACGTCATCCCAGAATACTGCTCTCGTGCTCCCCCTGGGGCGCGCACCCGAGAACTTCCGCGACCGCTGGGTCCAGAGGACCAGGCGCATCACAGATCACGGTATACAGCCGCTGATTGCGGCCGTTTACCATGTGATCGCTCCGTCAAATGTCATGACGCCGGTTCCTCACTCCCCTCTGTGTACCGATCGGTACAGTGTGAGGGGAGAGGGGGAGGGATCGGATGGCAGCACCGCTGTGGGCTGCATGCGTAGTGCCCACAGCGTGGCTCAGTGACAAATACAGTCATATCCATCCATCCCTCCATGCTCAGCCATCCCTGCAATATACTCTGCAATATACCCCGCAATTCTCTGCAATATACCCCGCAATACTCTGCAATATACCCCGCAATACTCTGCAATATACCTCGCAATACTCTGCAATATACCCTGCAATACTCTGCAATATACCTCGCAATACTCTGCAATATACCTCGCAATACTGTGCAATATACCCTGCAATACTGTGCAATATACCTCGCAATACTCTGCAATATACCTCACAATACTGTGCAATATACCCTGCAATACTGTGCAATATACCCCGCAATACTCTGCAATATACCCCGCAATACTCTGCAATATACCTCGCAATACTCTGTAATATACCCTGCAATACTCTGCAATATACTCTGCAATATACTCTGCAATATACTTCGCAATACTCTGCAATATACCCTGCAATACTCTGCAATATACTCTGCAATATACCCCGCAATACTCTGCAATATACCCTGCAATACTCTGCAATATACTCTGCAATATACTTCGCAATACTCTGCAATATACCCTGCAATACTCTGCAATATACTCTGCAATATACCCCACAATACTCTGCAATATACCTCGCAAACCTCTGTAATATACCCTGCACTACTCTGCAATACTCTGCAATACCCTGCAATACCCTGCAATACCCCGCAATATCCTGCAATACCCTGCACTACTCTGCAATACCCCGCAATACCCCGCAATACCCTGCAATACTCTGCAATACTCTGCAATACCCCGCAATACTCCGCAATACCCCGCAATACTCTGCAATACTCTGCAATACCCCGCAATACTCTGCAATACTCTGCAATACTCCGCAATACCCCGCAATACCCCGCAATACTTCACAATACCCCGCAACACTCTGCAATGTTTAACCAGTTCCCACCCGCCGTCATATGATGTCCTTGAATTTGTGCAGGGATATCTGAATGATGGGTGCAGCTACAGGCATAATTCAGATATCAGCTTTTTCGGCAGGTGATTCCTTACACCATAGGAATGATCATAGCAGCCGTTCCACTGCTCGATCGTTCTTATGGGAGGTGCTTCTACCGACTCACCGCTACGATCGAAGCCAGGATCTTTTTTTTTTTTTTTTTTTTTTAATTTCAGGCTTCCCAGCCTAGAGGTGAGATGTGGGGTCTTATTGACCCCATATCTCACTGTAAAGAGGACCTGTCATGCCATATTCCTATTACAAGGGATGTTTACATTCCTTGTAATAGGAATAAAAGTGATCAAAATTTTTTTTTGGGGGGAAAAAAGTGTCAAACTAAAATAAATAAAGTAAAACGAACAATAAAAAAAAAAAAAAAAATTTTAAAGTGCCCCTGTCCGTGTGCTCGCATGCAGAAGCGAACGCATACGTAAGTCCCGCCCACATATGAAAACGGCGTTCAAACCACACATGTGAGGTATCGCTGCAATTGGTAGAGTGAGAGCAATAATTTTGGCCCTAGATCTCCTCTGTAACTCAAAACTTGTAACCAATAAAAAATTTTAAAGCGTCACCTATGGAGATTTTTAACCACTTGAGCCCCGGACCATTATGCTGCCTAAGGACCAGAGGTCTTTTTCCAATTTGGCACTGCGTCGCTTTAACTGCTAATTGCGCGGTCATGCAATGCTGTACCCAAACGAAATTTGCGTCCTTTTCTTCCCACAAATAGAGCTTTCTTTTGATGGTATTTGATCACCTCTGCGGTTTTTATTTTTTGCGCTATAAACGGAAAAAAGACCGAAAATTTTGAAAAAAAATGATATTTTCTACTTTTTGTTATAAAAAAAATCCAATAAACTAAATTTTAGTCATACATTTAGGCCAAAATGTATTCGGCCACATGTCTTTGGTAAAAAAAATGTCAATAAGCGTATATTTATTGGTTTGCGCAAAAGTTATAGCGTCTACAAACTAGGGTACATTTTCTGGAATTTACACAGCTTTTAGTTTATGACTGCCTATGTCATTTCTTGAGGTGCTAAAATGGCAGGGCAGTACAAAACCCCCACAAATGACCCCATTTTGGAAAGTAGACACCCCAAGGAAATTGCTGAGAGGCATGTTGAACCCATTGAATATTTATTTTTTTTGTCCCAAGTGATTGAAAAATGACAAAAAAAAAAAAATATTTACAAAAAGTTGTCACTAAATGATATATTGCTCACACAGGCCATGGGCCTATGTGGAATTGCACCCCAAAATACATTCAGCTGCTTCTCCTGAGTATGGGGATACCACATGTGTGGGACTTTTTGGGAGCCTAGCCGTGTACGGGGCCCCGAAAACCAATCACCGCCTTCAGGATTTCTAAGGGTGTAAATTTTTGCTTTCACTCTTCACTGCCTATCACAGTTTCGGAGGCCATGGAATGCCCAGGTGGCACAAAACCCCCCAAAATGACCCCATTTTGGAAAGTAGACACCCCAAGCTATTTGCTGAGAGGCATATTGAGTCCATGGAATATTTTATATTTTGACACAAGTTGCGGGAAAGTGACACTTTTTTTTTTTTTTTTTTCATAAAGTTGTCACTAAATGATATATTGCTCACACAGGCCATGGGCATATGTGGAATTGCACCCCAAAATACATTTAGCTGCTTCTCCTGAGTATGGGGATACCACATGTGTGGGACTTTTTGGGAGCCTAGCCGCGTACGGGACCCCGAAAACCAATCACTGCCTTCAGGATTTCTAAGGGTGAAAATTTTTGAGTTTAATCTTCACTGCCTATCACAGTTTCGGAGGCCATGGAATGCCCAGGTGGCACAAAACCCCCCCAAATGACCCCATTTTGGAAAGTAGACACCCCAAGCTATTTGCTGAGAGGCATGGTGAGTATTTTGCAGCTCTCATTTGTTTTTGAAAATGAAGAAAGACAAGAAAAAACATTTTTTTTTTTCTTTTTTCAATTTTCAAAACTTTGTGACAAAAAGTGAGGTCTGCAAAATACTCACTATACCTTAGAGGAAATAGCTTGGGGTGTCTACTTTCCAAAATGGGGTCATTTGGGGGGGTTTTGTGCCACCTGGGCATTCCATGGCCTCCGAAACTGTGATAGGCAGTGAAGAGTGAAATCAAAAATTCACGCCCTTAGAAAGCCTGAAGGCGGTGCTTGGTTTTCGGGGTCCCGTACGCGGCTAGGCTCCCAAAAAGTCTCACACATGTGGTATCCCCGTACTCAGGAGAAGCAGCAGAATGTATTTTGGGGTGTAATTTCACATATTCCCATGGCATGTTTGAGCAATATATCATTTAGTGACAACTTTGTGCAAAAAAAAAAAAAAAAAAAAAAAAATTTGTCTCTTTCCCGCAACTTGTGTCGCAATATAAAATATTCCATGGACTCGACATGCCTCTCAGCAAATAGCTTGGGGTGTCTACTTTCCAAAATGGGGTCATTTGGGGGGGTTTTGAACTGTCCTGGCATTTTATGCACAACATTTAGAAGCTTATGTCACACATCACCCACTCTTCTAACCACTTGAAGACAAAGCCCTTTCTGACACTTATTGTTTACATGAAAAAGTTTTTTTTTTTTGCAAAAAAATTACTTTGAACCCCCAAACATTATATATTTTTTTAAAGCAAATGCCCTACAGATTAAAATGGTGGGTGTTTCATTTTTTTTTTTCACACAGTAATTGCGCAGCGATTTTTCAAACGCATTTTTTGGGGAAAAAACACACTTTTTTAAATTTTAATGCACTAAAACACACTATATTGCCCAAATGTTTGATGAAATAAAAAAGATGATCTTAGGCCGAGTACATGGATACCAAACATGACATGCTTTAAAATTGCGCACAAACGTGCAGTGGCAACAAAATAAATACATGTTTAAAAGCCTTCAAAAGCCTTTACAGGTTACCACTTTAGATTTACAGAGGAGGTCTACTGGAAAAATTACTGCACTCGATCTGGCCTTCGCTGTGATACCTCACATGCATGGTGCAATTGCTGTTTACATATGACGCCAGACCGCCGCTTGCGTTCGCCTTAGCGCGAGAGCAGGGGGCGACAGGGGTGCTTTTTTTTTTTTTTTCTTTATTATTTTTTTGCTTTTTTAATCTTACTTTTAAACTGTTCCTTTCATATTTTTTTTTTTAATCATTTTTATTGTTATCTCGGGGAATGTAAATATCCCCTATGATAGCAATAGGTAGTGACAGGTACTCTTTTTTGAAAAAATTGTGGTCTATTAGACCCTAGATCTCTCCTCTGCCCTCAAAGCATCTGACCACACCAAGATCGGTGTGATAAAATGCTTCCCCAATTTCCCAATGGCGCTATTTACATCCGGCGAAATCTAAGTCATGAAATACTCGTAGCTTCCGGTTTCTTAGGCCATAGAGATGTTTGGAGCCACTCTGGTCTCTGATCAGCTCTATGGTCAGCTGGCTGAATCACCGGCTGCATTCTCAGGTTCCCTGTTGAGACAGGAGAGCCAGAGAAAAACACGGAAGACGGTGGGGGTGGGGGGGGCATTCCCTCCCACGGCTTGTAAAGGCAGTCTAGAGGCTAATTAGCCGCTAGGATTGCTTTTACATGAAAGCCGACCGCTGGCTGAAAAGAATGATACCAAGATGATACCTAAACCTGCAAGCATCATTCTGGTATAACCACTCAAAGTCGTGAATGGCGTACCTGAAGACAAAAAAATGGTTAACAATGGTTAACAATAAAGCACAGTAAACAGTAAAGTATAAATAATTACACACCTGAAAAACAAACATGATAAAACATAATAACAATAACAATAACAATAAAACATTGCAGAATAGAATACAGTAAAAAAGAGCAGAACAATAGAGAGAGAGAATAGAGAGAGAGAGAACAATAAAACGACAACTATTTTTTTTTTATTTCATATTTTTTTTTTTTTTTACACTTTTTTTGTAACTAACTTTTATAACGGTAACCGGTTCCAGGTTCGGGTCTCTCAAAATGCGATGGCATCTTGGGAGACCCTGTGAAAGTGTGCCTAGTCTGTGCAATGCTGTACTCTACGCTAATACTCAACTAGTGAATGGTAGCGTTCAAAACATTCACCAATGCAAAGACCAGGATTGTCAGGACAGGAGGGACAATAATAGGTGTCACGCCTATATCCGCGCTTGCTGCAGACACAACATCTTTTTTGGGGGGTTCGCTGGGTAGGGGTACTCGGGAGGACATAAAGAAAATGCCTCTCATGCAGCCGACTGCATTTGGTTGGGGATGTGAATGGGGGAAGTACGGGCGCTGCAGAAGCGGTGGGTTCCCAATTAGGATTGGCGAATGCAGCAGGAAGGGCATTATGGGCACGACGGGCCTGTGTTTGTCTTTTTGGTGGCAGCGGGACACTACTTGTGCTTGCCACCTCACCAGCTTGAACTGCACTTATGGGACTCGCCACGTCACCACGTGTTACTGCAGTGCTGGTTTGACTACGACCGGGGTGTACTAGGCTGCTGGTGCTTGCCAGTTCCCCAAAACGCTACCAAAAAACTGTTAGCGATCGCAGGGATCAGGCCTGACTCTGCGAACGCTGCAGTTATGCGTTTAGTGTTTTGTAAGTGACAGTGATCAATCGATACTGCACTTGGGTGGGCTGGGCCGGGCGGAGGGGCAAAACGCAGGTGCTAGCAGGTATCTGGGCTGATCCCGCTAACACTGCGTTTTTGGGAACCCTAAACTGCTGGTGACGCTAGTATAGATCTGATCGGATCAGATATTGATGCGATCAGATACTATACCACTAAGGGAGGTGTACGGTGCGTGCGTGGGTGTTAGCGGTACTGGCGCTAACCTGACGCTGCCTGGGGCTGGTGCTTGCCAGTTCACCAAAACGCTACAAAAAAAACTGTTAGCGATCGCAGGGATCAGGCCTGACTCTGCGAACGCTGCAGTTATGCGTTTAGTGTTCTGTAAGTGACAGTGATCGATCGATGGAGAAAAGCCAATGTAGCACCAATATTTAAAAAGGGCCCAAAAAACATCCCTGGGAATTACAGACCAGTTAGCCTAACATCAATAGTATGTAAACTCTTGGAGGGGATGATAAGGGACTATATACAAGATTTTAGTAATAAGAATGATATCATTAGCAGTAATCAGCATGGATTCATGAAGAATCGTTCTTGCCAAACCAATCTATTAACCTTCTATGAGGAGGTGAGTTGCCATCTAGATAAAGGAAGGCCCGTAGACGTGGTGTATCTGGATTTTGCAAAAGCATTTGACACAGTTCCCCATAAACGTTTACTGTACAAAATAAGGTGCGTTGGCATGGACCATAGGGTGAGTACATGGATTGAAAACTGGCTACAAGGGCGTGTTCAGAGGGTGGTGATAAATGGGGAGTACTCAGAATGGTCAGGGGTGGGTAGTGGGGTCCCCCAGGGTTCTGTGCTGAGACCAATCCTATTTAATTTGTTCATAAATGACCTGGAGGATGGGATAAACAGTTCCATCTCTGTATTTGCAGATGATACTAAGCTAAGCAGGGCAATAACTTCTCAGCAGGATGTGGAAATCTTGCAAAAAGACCTGAACAAATTAATGGGGTGGGCGACTACATGGCAAATGAGGTTCAATGTAGAAAAATGTAAAATAATGCATTTGGGTGTCAAAAATATGAATGCAATCTATACACTGGGGGGAGAACCTCTGGGGGAATCTAGGATGGAAAAGGACTTGGGGGTCCTAGTGGATGATAGGCTCAGCAACGGCATGCAATGCCAAGCTGCTGCTAATAAAGCAAACAGAATATTGGCATGCATTAAAAGGGGGATCAACTGCAGAGATAAAACGATAATTCTCCCGCTCTACAAGACTCTGGTCCGCCCGCACCTGGAGTATGCTGTCCAGTTCTGGGCACCAGTCCTCAGGAGGGACGTACTGGAAATGGAGCGAGTACAAAGAAGGGCAACAAAGCTAATAAAGGGTCTGGAGGATCTTAGTTATGAGGAAAGGTTGCGAGCACTGAACTTATTCTCTCTGGAGAAGAGACGCTTGAGAGGGGATATGATTTCAATTTACAAATACTGTACTGGTGACCCCACAATAGGGATAAAACTTTTTCGCAGAAGAGAGTTTAATAAGACTCGTGGCCACTCATTGCAATTAGAGGAAAAGAGGTTTAACCTTAAACTACGTAGAGGGTTCTTTACTGTAAGAGCGGCAAGGATGTGGAATTCCCTTCCACAGGCGGTGGTCTCAGCGGGGAGCATTGATAGCTTCAAGAAACTATTAGATAATCACCTGAATGACCGCAATATACAGGGATATGTAATGTAATACTGACACATAATCACACACATAGGTTGGACTTGATGGACTTGTGTCTTTTTTCAACCTCACCTACTATGTAACTATGATACTGCACTTGGGTGCGCTGGGCTGGGCCGGGCGGAGGGGCAAAACGCAGGTGCTAGCAGGTATCTGGGCTGATCCCGCTAACACTGCGTTTTTGGGAACCCTAAACTGCTGGTGACGCTAGTATAGATCTGATCGGATCAGATATTGATCCGTTCAGATACTATACCACTAAGGGAGGTGTACGGTGCGTGCGTGGGTGTTAGCGGTACTGGCGCTAACCTGACGCTGCCTGGGGCTGGTGCTTGCCAGTTCACCAAAATGCTACCAAAAAAACTGTTAGCAATCGCAGGGATCAGGCCTGACTCTGCGAACGCTGCAGTTATACGTTTAGTGCCTTGTAAGTGACAGTGATCGATCGATACTGCACTTGGGTGGGCTGGGCGGAGGGGCAAAACGCAGGTGCTAGCAGGTATCTGGGCTGATCCCGCTAACACTGCGTTTTTGGGAACCCTAAACTGCTGGGGACGCTAGTATAGATCTGATCGGATCAGATATTGATCCGATCAGATACTATACCACTAAGGGAGGCGCATGCTGTGTGCGTGGGTGTTAGCGGTACTGGCGCTAATCTGACGCTGCCTGGGGCGACGCATATCACCGCCGGGCGATCGGGGGGCTAAATCTTTATTCGGTAATAAACGGCGGGTGCCCTGACACTATAAAAAAAAAAAAAACTAACCAGCGTCAACCGTAACGGTTATACGGTGATCAGTGGTGAAAGGGTTAACTAGGGGGCAATCAAGGGGTTAAAACATTTATTAGGTGGTATATGGGGGTCCCTGACGCTATAAAACGCTGACGGCGAACCTAAATATTTACCTCACTAACTAGCGTCACCAGCGACACTAATACAGCGATCAGAAAAATGATCGCTTAGCGACACTGGTGACAGCGGGTGATCAAGGGGTTAAAACTTTATTAGGGGGGGTTAGGGGGGTACCCTAGACCTACAGGGGGGTAACAGTAACTGTGCTAACACAGTAACTGTCACAAACTGACACAGCAGTAATCAGAAAAAAAAACAAAAAAAAAAACTGCTGGTGTCAGTTTGTGACAGGGGGGGGGTGATTGGGGGGGTATCGGGGGGGCGATCGGGGGGGGGGATCGGGGTGTAATGTGTGCCTGGCATGTTCTACTGTGTGTGTGTGTGTTGGTGCACTCACTCACATGTCGTCTCTCCTCGGGCCGGAACGGAAACTACCGACCCGAGGGGAGATGACATCACTTCCTTTGCTGCTGTTTAGCATACAGCAGCAAAGGAGTGTTCCCATTGGCCGGCGGCGATCGCGAGGGGGGGGCCACGAACGGATGGCCTCCCCCTCATCTCTGATCGCCGGGGGACAGAACGGGACCGCCTCGGGCGGCGGGGGGGGGTCCAATCGGACCCCCCACCCGCGGAAGGCAAATCACGTACCCTGTACGTGATTTTGCCTGTCCGTGCCGCCTTGCCGACGTACATCGGCGTGAGGCGGTCGTCAAGTGGTTAAGTAGCGAACTTTGGCACCATTCCACGAGCGTGTGCAATTTTGAAGGGTGACATGTTAGGTATCTATTTACTCGGCGTAACTTCATCTTTCACATTATGCAAAAACATTGGGTTAACTTTACTCTTTTGCACAAAACTGTTTTTTTTTTTTCCAAAAAAAACGCGTTCGAAAAATTGCTGCGCAAATACCGTGCGAGATAAAAAGTTCCACCAACCGCCATTGTATTCTCTAGGGTCTTTGCTAAAAAATATATGTAATTTTCTAGCAAATAAATTATTATTTTTACATGTAGGAGAGAAATATAAGAATTGGCCTGGGTGCTCCAGAACGCCTGGAGGTGCTCCCTGCATGTTGGGCCTCTGTATGTGGCCAGGCTGTGTAAAAGTCTCACACATGTGGTATCGCCGTACTCGGGAGTAATAGCAGAATGTGTTTTGGGGTGTAATTTGTGGTATGCATATGCTGTGTGTGAGAAATAACCTTCTAATATGAAAATTTTGTGAAAAAAAAAAAAAAGAAAAAAAAATCTTGATTTTGCAAAGAATTGTGGGAAAAAATGCAATTTCAAAAAAACTCATCATGCATCTTTTCAAATACCTTGGAATATCTTCTTTCCAAAAAGGGGTCATTTTGGGGGTATTTGTACTTTTCTGGCATGTTAGGGTCTCAAGAATTTAGATAGGCCGTCAGTACTTCATGTGTGATGAATTTTCAGAAATTGGCACCATAGCTTTTGGACTCTATAACTTTCACAAAGACCAAATAATATCCACCGATTTGGGTTATTTTTACCAAACATATGTAACAGTATAAATTTTGGCCAAATTACTAATTTGCTAAATTTTATAACAGAAACAAAGAAAAATTCATTTTTTTACCAAATTTTCAGTCTTTTTTCTTTTATAGCGCAAAAAAATTAAAAACCCAACGGTGATTAAATACCACCAAAAGAAAGCTCTATTTGTGTGAAAAAAAGGACAAAAATTTCATATGGGTACAGTGTTGTATGACTGAGTAATTGTCATTTAAAATGTGAGAGCACCGAAAGCTGAAAATTGGTCTGGTTAGGAAGGGGGTTTAAGTGCCCAGTGGTCAAGTGGTTAAAAAGGGGATTAACTCCAGAGATAAAACAATAATTCTCCCACTCTACAAGACTCTGGTCCGGCCGCACCTAGAGTATGCTGTCCAGTTGTGGGCACCAGTCCTCAGGAGGGATGTACTGGAGATGGAGCGAGTACAAAGAAGGGCAACAAAGCTAATAAAGGGTCTGGAGGATCTTAGTTATGAGGAAAGGTTGCGAGCACTGAACTTATTCTCTCTGGAGAAGAGACGCTTGAGAGGGGATATGATTTCAATATACAAGTACTGTACTGGTGACCCTACAATAGAAATGAAACGTTTTCGCAGAAGAAAGTTTAACAAGACTCGTGGCCACTCATTAAAATTAGAAGAGAAGAGGTTTAACCTTAAACTACGTAGAGGGTTCTTTACTGTAAGAGCGGCAAGGATGTGGAATTCCCTTTCTACATGCGGTGGTCTCAGCGGGGAGCATTGATAGCTTCAAGAAACTATTAGATAAGCATCTGAATGACCACAACATACAGGGATATACAATGTAATACTGACACATAATCACACATAGGTTGGACTTGATGGACTTGTGTCTTTTTTCTACCTCACCTACTATGTAAGCACACCAGCTCAAGCACCGCATGGCATCTTTTTGCCTGCATGCTTGCATAGACCCTTGAACGCCTATGGAGCACTGCTGGTCCAAGGACAAATCAGCACAGGAAGAGGCCATGGAGGAAGAAGAAGATGATGGGGTGGAGGAGAGAAGTGTGGCAGAATCACCACTAGTAGAATTTTGGAGGCGTGGTGGTGGAACAACCTCCAACACTACTGCATCCTGTCCTGCATCCTTCCCAGCTGCCAGAAGAGTCACCCAGTGTGCGGTGAAAGATTCCAACTGAAAAGGCAGCAGTTGAAGTGCTAGCAATTTAGCCAAGCTAGCATTCAACCGCTGGGCATGTGGATGGCTGGGAGCGAACTTCTTTTGGCGGTGCAGCAGCTGGGGCAGGGAAATTTGCCTGGTACAATCTGACGTCGGTGTAGCGATAGCAGATTGCCCGCAAGTACTTGGCTGTGACACACCTAATTCTATACCTTCATTCCGCTCAGTGCAGGTTTCAGAGAGGACTGAAGGTATAGTGGGGTTGGAGATCCCAGCTGATGAGGAGCAAGGAGAGGTCTGCTTTATTCTTTGGTGTGGGTCTTTTAGGTACGCTTGCCAACGAACTGCATGGCAGGTCGACATATGTCTGGTCAAGCATGTGGTGCCCAAGCGGGTGATGTTTTGGCCACGCGAGATACACTTGAGACATATGTTGCAAATAGCAGTGGTGCAAACTGATGCACTCGTCTCAAAAAAGGCCCACACCAAAGAACTTTTGGAATAATGCGCAGAGACAGGAGCGCCCTGCACATGCGGAGCTCTGCAGTGTGATGCAGTTGGTGTGCTGCCCTTAAGCTGGCCCCTGGGGGGCATCCTGCCTCGTTGGAGATGTGCCACCTCCTCCTCCTCCTCTCTCCTATCAGGCACCCACGTGGTGTCAGTGACTTCCTCATCATCCCCTCCCTCCTCATCACTGGAGCAAAGCTGGCAGTATGCTGCAGCTGGGGGAACATGACTGCCAGATTGCTGCCCTTCTTGGGCACCCTCTCTCTCTGGGCTCACCTTACTGCCTTCCTCTAGCTGGGTACCATCATCGGAGTCTTCAAAACGCTGGTCATCCTCCTGGAGCATGTACCCAACACTGTGGTCAAACAGTTTGGGGGACTCCTCAGGAGGACATGGTGGGGTTAGGGAAGGAGTGACTGATGCAATTGAGCCGAGGGAAGAGGCCGCGTTGGCAGCTGCTTTGCCAGACAATGTACCCTGAGCTTGGGTGAGAGAGGATGAGGAGGATGAGGACGGCTTGGTCATCCACTCTACCAAGTCTTCGGCATGTTGCGGCTCAACATGGCCAGCTGCCGAAAAAAAGGACAAGCGTGTCCCATGGCCACGTGCTGATGAGGATGCACCATCTCTTCGACCAGCACTGTTGCCTCTAGGCACAGAGCCTGCTTGCCCTCTTTTATTGGCTTGTGACTGTCTGCCTCTCCTTGTTGGCCTTCCAGACATACTAATGGCCTGCAGTGAGATGTAGCTGCACAAACCTGGGATGTATATATATACTGATTATACTGCAGCTAGCAAAATCAACTGCCTGCCTGTAGTATTATTAGTATGAGAACACCAGCAATTGTCGTCAGGTAGCTTTAGGTGCACATTGTGCAGAGGACACAGTACACTAACTGTAAATACTGCAGATGCCTGCCTGTGGTATTAATAGGATCAGAACACCAGCAATTGTCTTCAGGTAGCTTTATGTGCACACTGTGCAGAGGACACAGTACACTAACTGTAAATACTGCAGCTGCCTGCCTGTGGTATTAATAGGATTAGAACAACAGCAATTGTCTTCAGGTAGCTTAAGGTGCACACGGTGCAGAGGACACAGTACACTAACTGTAAATACTGCAGCTGCCTGCCTGTGGTATTAATAGGATTAGAACAACAGCAATTGTCTTCAGGTAGCTTAAGGTGCACACGGTGCAGAGGACACAGTACACTAACTGTAAATACTGCAGCTGCCTGCCTGTGGTATTAATAGGATCAGAACACAAGCAATTTTCTTCAGGTAGCTTTAGGTGGACACTGTGCAGAGGACACATTACACTAACTGTAAATACTGCAGCTGCCTGCCTGTGGTACTAATAGGATCAGAAGAACACCAGCAATTTTCTTCAGGTAGCTTTAGGTGCACACTGTGCAAAGGACACAGTACACTAACTGTAAATACTGTAAATACTGTAAAAACACATGCCTACCTTTCAGTATATTAGGAAGAGAATAACAGGAACGATTCTAGCTAAACTGAATACAGTGTATATATATATATATATATATATATATATATATATATATATATATATATATATATATACATACAACACCTAGGATGCATATATATATATACACAATACACTGTAAGTGCAGCTAACTGACTCGCCTGCTTACTCTAGCTACCTTAAATCAAATGACACTGTCTCTCTGTCTATCTCTCTCCGCCGCCGCAACACACTACACAAGGCCGCCACGCAGGCGGCCTTATATAGTGTGGGGTGTGTACTAAACCCCCTGAGCCATAATTGGCCAAAGCCACCCTGGCTTTGGCCAATTACGGCTCTCTGTATAGACAGCACTGTGATTGGCCAAGCATGCGGGTCATAGTGCATGCTTGGCCAATCATCAGCCAGCAATGCACTGCGATGCCGAAGTGAATTATGGGCCGTGATGCGCCACTCGAATTTGGCGCGAACAGCCCATAACATTTACAATTCGACGAACAATTGAACAGGCGATATTCGAGTCAAACATGGGTTCGACTCGACCTCGAAGCTCATGCCTACTTATATATATACACACACACACACACACATACATACAGTATCTCACAAAAGTGAGTACACCCCTCACATCATGTTTCTAAATATTTTATTTTATCTTTTCATGTGACAACATTGAAGAAATGACACTTTGCGACAATGTAAAGTAGTGAGTGTACAGCTTGTATAACAGTGTAAATTTGCTGTCCCCTCAAAATAACTCAACACACAGCCATTAATATCTAAACCGCTGGCAACAAAAGTGAGTACACCCCAAGCTATTCTCAATACTTTACATTGTAGCAAAGTGTCATTTCTTCAGTGTTGTCACATGACAAGATATAATAAAATATTTACAAAAATGTAAGGGGTGTACTCAGTTTTGTGAGATTTTATTTCACAGCTTACATTTTACAATGTTATTGTAATGCTTGAAGACCTATTTAAAGCATATTAAACCCTAAGGGCAAAAGTATAAAATATTGCAGCCTCAGATGTGGAGGCTTCATCAGTTTTTTTTACATTTTTTTTACTTGGTGATCCTGCCAGTAACACCCTTCCTGCCCTAGGTAAGTGGTCTTCAAACTGTGGCCTGGGGGCTGTGCATGGCTCTTTGCTTGCCTTTATCTGGCCCTTGAGGCACTATTTCAGCAAACTGACACCAATGACGGGGCACCATTCCCCCTACTGACACCATCAATGGGGCACTATTTCTCCCATTAAAAGCAATGATGGGGCACAGATGCTGAGGGACTTTCTACAACCACCAGCCATAGTCCGACTCCCCTAAAGCCTTAAGGACAGTAAACTGCCCCTTTGCTTAAAAGTTTGGAGACCCTGGTATAAGGCAACGACACTCACTCTATGGAGAAGCAGTATTGCCACACAGCGACAGAATGCCTTCCCCTTGCCATAATATAGAGGTTCTGTAGTTCAAAGAGAACTCTAGCAGGGTTCAAAACCAACATGCCACGAGAGAAATAGGATTGGGGGGGTGGGGGGTTGCACCACTGATCTTATTCTGAAAGTGGCAGTTACCTGGCTGTCCTGCTGGCCCTCTCACGCCAGCACAGTGGCTAAGTGGTTACCACTTCCACCTAGCAGCACTAGGTTCATCGTTCTAAATCCCAACCACAGCACTACCTGCCTGGAGTTTGCATGTTCTCCCTGTGCATGCGTGGGTTTCCTGCAGGTACTCCAAGGACATGTTGGTAGGTTAATTGGCTCCTGTCTAAATTAGCCCTAGTATGTATGATTGTGAGTTAGGGACCTTAGATTGTAAGCTCCTTGAGGGCAGGGATAGATCTGAATGTACAATGTATATGTAAAGCGTTGTGTAAATTGACGACTCTATACAAGTACCTGTAATAAATAATAAGTAAATCACAGACCTGGACAACAATGCAGATGAAAAATGTTGGCTTTACTTTCTGCATACTTGTTTCAAATCAACAACTCAAAGCAAAAGGTCAGGCATGTTGACCAGGCAATTAGCATTCTCAAAAGGAGATAAGCTAGGCAACCACAGTATTTTTTCATGGCTGAATTAATTTAATTATTTCATCCTTACAACTGGCTCATTGTTTGTATCCTTCTAACACTCCCTATCTTATGTGCTTACCCATTTCAATTTTTTATGCTGAGTTTTAATTAAATGTACAGCAATGGCGTCCACCTCCCTCAATGAAGGCTGAGATATGATGACCTCCTTGCATGGGGTTCACCTAAATTCTTGAGTCCAAATTTATACATGGGTGGATTAACTGGCTTCTTCCATCTAGAGGGCTATACGAGTATGATTGGGGCTTTAAAGGGAAATTCTCCCTACTACTTTGGAGCATTTACCAATGTAAATCACCTCTGCTCTTTACATAGTGCAGCAGATTTTGGAACTTTATAAATAAGACCTTTTCTCAGGTCATCAAAGAACGGGTCACACATTCTTGCTCTGAAACAGAACAGTGTTAAAGCGGAGTTCAGGCTTAATATATATATATATTTTTTTTTGATCCAAGCATTATTAATTTTTGAATTAAAAAACGATTATGAAGGTAAATTATGAAGCTTTCTAAAATATACATTTTATTTATTTTTGATTGAAAATGTATGCTTTATTTTTCAAGAAAATATACAAAAAACAAATACTTAAACAGGGTACATTCCAATCTGTACTGCGATGCAGCGCATAAATACACTACATAACAATACAATGCCAAGCATACAAATAAATGACATTCATCCTGCGGTATGATGCCTAATGTGTTGTGCAGAGTAATAATACCCCGAAACATCACATCATGCATGACGCCGCATTACCCTGAAAGCATTACTTCAAAAACATGTCACAAAAGTCAGGTCATACAGTCTAATAACATTCAAATGGGCAACGGGTGTGTTGGGGGGGGGGTGGAGAAGGTTGGGTAGGGGAGGGAGAAAAGAGTTCACAGGCCCGAAGCTTTATTTGAACTGCCAAAGGATACACGGGGGAGAGGGGGGGAATCTTCAGATCTCCTCTTCCTCCTTGAAGTCCATCAAGTGGTAGTCTCTAAGCAGACTGTGGACCAGTCTGCGACAGTCCTCGATGGACATCATCTCCCGCTGGTGGATGAGACGCTTTCTGGCGCATCACAAAGCGTCCTTAAAGCAACACAGAACCCGCCAGGCACCGTCAATGTCCTCCTGTGAATTAGTTCCACAGAAGAGTCTGTTCAACACACCAAAGTGTGTGATAGCAGTCTGTGGTACAAAGTCTTTGAGTTCAGGTTCCAAGGCCCTCAACAGGTCCTGTGCAAAGGGGCACTCCCAGAAAACATGCAGAGCAGTTTCCTCCTGGATGATGCAAAAGGGGCAGTGCCTGTATCTGCACAGGTTTTAGGCATGCACGAATGTCCTGAATGGCAACCCCCCTTGGATTGCCATCCATGCCAGATCTTTGTGCCCGTTGGTGAGTCTATTTGAAGAAACATTTCTCCAGACTACTTTACAAGTGGCTGAAGGGAGGTCTGGAACAGTCTCAACAATGTCCGATGCTCTAATCAACTTGTGGATAGTTTTTGGCTTCCACAAGTCGGGCTTCACTCCATGTAGCCCCAGCTCCTTAATAAACCTGAAGGTGTCCAAGTAGTACCAAGGGGTGTCCCAGTTGTAGGGGATGGAGCTGTCCCATTTGTCCCATCCAAGGGTCCTCCAAGAGGCAGGAGGAAAAAACGGGACATGGAGTTACCACCAGAGTCCACAGTTCTGTCAACCAATGTCCTGCAGATGCAGTTACAAGCAAAGCACACCCTCAGTAGGGTAGCCCTTGAGGGGTTCCTTGAACATAACCGCCCGCTTCACTCTGTCCATTTTGGAGCTCCAGATGAAGTGAAACTCCGCCCTGGTGATGGCCTTGCAGGTGTTAACCCGGGGGGGCCAGGCCTGGGCGAGGTACTGCAACACAGGGAGGATCTCGCTGCGGAATACCAGTGTTTTACCTTCGATGGTGAGTTCTCTGAGGCTCCAAAGTCCAAACTTCTGTCGCATCTTTGACAGTCTTTCCTCCCAGGGCTTCAGGGCTGCACCCTCAGCTCCAAACCAGACCCCAAGGATTTTGATGAAGTCCGTCTTGATGCTGAAAGGAATGGGTGCAGAAGAAGGCAGGAACCACTTTCCGAAGAACATGACTTCTGACTTCCCGCAGTTGACCTTTGCCCCCGAAGCTTGGCCGAAGTCCTCACAAGTCTGGGCGAGTGTGTCGATGGAGCGCCGATCAGCACAGAACACCATCACGTCGTCCATGTAGAGTGAGCACTTGACCTCTGTCTGTCCGGTCCTGGTGCGGTGATCCCTCTGATCTCTGGGTTCTGTCTGATGCTTCGGGCGAAGAGCTCTATACAACAAACAAAAAGCAGAGGTGAGAGAGGGCAGCCTTGTCTGACCCCAGAAAAGATTGGAAAGGGGTCAGTTTTCCAGCCATTTACCAGCACCAAACTAGAAATGTCAGTGTACATTATATCCACATACGAACAAAACATTTCCCCAAGACCAAACCTGCGCAGAGCTCTGCACATAAACTCGTGGGAGACACGGTCAAAGGCCTTCTCCTGGTCAAGACTCACCAGGGCCGCGTGCACACGGCGGCCATGAATGTACTGGACTGTGTCCCGGACAAGAACAAGGCTGTCCGCAATCCAGCAACCAAGAATGCCGCAAGTCTGATCCGGGTGGATGATCTGTCCGACAGACTTCAGCCTGTTGGCCAGGACCTTAGCGAGGATTTTGTAGTCCACATTCAGAAGAGAGATTGGACGCCAATTTTTAAGATCCGATCTCTCCCCCTTCCACTTATACAAAATCGTGATCATCCCCTCCCTCAGTGACGGAGGCATTCTGCCCTCCACCCCCATCTCCTCGTACAGCTTGAGCAGGTCCGGGCCCACGAGATCCCACAGTGCTACATAGAGCTCAACTGGGAGACCATCGCAGCCCGGGGTTCTGCCTAGCCTAAAGGATTTAGCGGCAGAGTGCAGCTCCTCCAACACCAAGGGGGCATTGATGGCTGATGAACCTGCAGGATCAATTTGGTTAGAGATACCTAACAGGAACCTGTCGGCTGCCTGTGTGTCCGTTTCTTTCGGGGAGTAGAGATTGGTGTAGTAGTTGCTGACCACTTGCATCACAGCCTTCTTCCCCTTCTGGAGTGTTCCGGTCTCGTCACGCAGCTCTGACAAGGGTGTGTGTCCTGAGTGAAGTTTTCTGAAAAAGAAAGAATTACACTTCTCACCTTTCTCAAGATTCTTCACCTTGGCACGGAAGACAATGTGCCTGGATTCTTCCTCGAAGTTGGTGTCCTCCAGGTCCTGCCTAACGCCCAGGCCAGGTGATGAAGATCCTGCAGGGACTGCAACTGACGCTGCAGTCTCCTGAGTTCCCTCCTCCTGGCACACACACGCTGGCGTCCCCTTGCCTGAAAGAAGCTACGCAGCTTAACCTTCACAAACTCCCACCAATCACTTACCCTTCCGAAGAATCTCTTTTCCTCCGTCCGGGTGGCATAGGCCTCCCGGAGTTCCCCCATAAATTCCTCGTTTTCCAGCAGGGTGCTATTCAGCTTCCAGGAACCTGGTCCGTGGGCGAAGCCCTCGCCCAGATCACCCCGAAAGTGAATAGCCCTGTGGTCAGAGAAAAAGCAGGGGACCATGGAGAACTCACGATGCTTTACTGTTCATGAAGTGAGCACGAAGTCAATCCTGGAACGCACAGATCCATCGGGTCGGCACCACGAATAGTTCACGGTCCCTTTCCCAATGGATCCCACGGCGTCCTGCAAGGAGGCCTCCGAGATCATCTCCTTGAAGCGGAGTTCCACCCTAAAGTAGAACTTCTGCTCATCGGATTCCTCCCCCCCTCCGGTGTCACAATTGGCACCTTTCAGGGGGGTGCAGATACCTGTATAATACAGGTATCTGCACCCACTTCCGGGAATAGCTAGCCGCAAAACCTCCACCCACCCCCGTTGTGTTGTGGGAAATACACAGTTCCCACAACACAACGGGGACCAGTGTAGACGCGCAGCGCGACTCGCGCATGCGCAGTAGGGAACCGGGCAGTGAAGCCGCAATGCTTCACTTCCTGATTCCCTCAGTGAGAATGGCGGTGGCAGCACCCAAGGACCGAGGGACGGTTCGGTCTCGGGTGCCGACATCGCTGGACCCCGTGACAGGCAAGTGTTCTTATTTTAAAAGTCAGCAGCTGCAGTATTTGCAGCTGCTGACATCTAAAAATTTTTTTTTGGTGAAACTCCGCTTTGAGCAGCCTAGAAGTAGCATCAAGTTTTGCGTATATGCTGGAGTTGCTCCCATCCTCCTCGATCAGACAGTTAAAATCACAGCCGATCACTACTGTTCTGGTGGTGACGAGTTGGGTCCGCAGGGTCTGGAAAAGTTCCAGCCGCACATTCTTGTCTGGGCGGCGTACACGTTGATGAGCCTAACTGGCTCTTCCACCCACGAGCCGTCTATGACCAAAAGACGGCCACAGACTAGCTCATGGATAGAGTCAACCGTGAAGCACCCACCCCTGACCAGAATGGCTACTCCTGCAGACTTGCAATCACCACCCCCGGACCAGTAGGAGGGACCAAGGGTCCACTGGGAGGACAGATGAGTGTACCTTCTCAAGGGAGGAAGGGCGCACTCCTGAAGCATGTAGACATCACTCTGCTGACTTGAAAGAAAGGTCAGGACCGCTTGCCTTCTAGATGTATCCTTGATACTCCTCACATTAATGAAAAAGATTGAGATCTCAGCCATAATGAAAAAGGGTATGAGGGTCTAGTTAACAAGGGTCCGAATTTACCTCCCCGGAGGGGGGGTGGCTCTTCCGTTGCGTCTTCTGCCTGTCCTGTGTTCTGGGCCAGGCCCAGCTCCTCAAGGACAGACTCCATCATCTGCTGGCTGATGTGGACGTTGGGGGGGAGGTCATACTCGGGGTCTACCATGATCTCCTCCCCTTCCTCCTCCCCTGCAGACTCTAGGTCCTCCACTACTTGCTCTGGTCCATCGTTGTCGCGCTGGACCCCGTTGGGCCGTTTGGTGGAGGTGGCGGGTTCCTCCGCTGTTGGGCTCTCTGGTTTCCATTTCCAGCTACAGCTTCCTGTTGGGCCACTGGTGGGGGTTGAGGGAGGTGGGAGGGTGGGGAAGTCCTCCAGGGAGGACAGGTTCGGGGGGGAGTTGTGGGGAGGGGCTCCTCCGGCACAAAGGGGGTGGGTTGGGGTATGCTGGAGGTAGGGGGTGGGACTGGGGCAGAGGGTGGGGCAGGGGTAGGGGGGCAGGAGTGGACTTACCTGTGGCCTTTCGAGGTTCCTTTGGATTCTTTGGTTTCTTTGTTTTTTCCGGCAGCTTCCTCCCGGTGCTGGAGGGTGGTTTACCCTGGCTCAGGACTCCAGCGTAGGTCCGGGTCCTCTGGGGGCAGTGTCTGAAGACATGCTCTGCCAATCCGCAAAGGTTGCAGAACCTGCAAGCAAGCTCTGTACAATCTTTACCTATGTGTCCCGGATGCCCCCACTTGTTACAGTTGTAGGGTATGCCGGGGTAGAAAAGGATTCCTGCGGATGATCCCAGGGAGAAGAAAGGCTGCAGGTGCTGGATGTCCCCCGAAGGGTCTTTCCTCAGTTTGCAGAGCACAGACCACTTACCTATCCAGAAGCCATTGGCATCAAAGATTTGGATCGGGTCCTTCACCACGGTGCAGAACCTCTGGAGGTAGGTGGCTATGTCCTTTCCACTGTTATGGGGGTTCCTCATGGCCACTGTCACCCGCTTTTCGTCCCGTGTTATGGGGCAGTTCGCAGTGAACTTCCGGAAAGGGGATTCAGGGCCACTGGTCTTCACCATCTCCCAGTATCTTCTGCAGACCTGAAATGACACAAAAGTTATAAAGAATATACCTCTTGTGAAGGCCTGCACAGAAAGCATCTCCGCTTTGCTGAACCCCTGTTCCAGAATCATCTTCTTTCCGAAGATCTCTGGGGTCATGTCAGGGACTCTTCCGTCCACCTCCTTCAGCTGCAGCACGACCATCTGCTTCATCCAAGACTCCAGTGCTGGAAACCCGTCTGCAGGCTGGTCTGGCTTGGTTGGTCCTGGTCGGCTGGTTCCGGCCGGGGTAGGGGCGGGGGTTGAGGCAGCGGCATTACCGGGCTCGGAGGAAGTGGCTGGAACGGGGTTCTTCTTCTCCTTGCTGGTCTTCTTGTCGCTCTTCCCCATCATCAAGGAGTTGGATGTCGCTTCAGGTGTTCTTAGGCGGCTTCCTTCTGGTTCCTTGACGTCTTCGCTCTTTTCGTAGCCTTTACACAAGCTCTACTAGCATCTACTGCCCGGAGGTAGTAATGCGTAGTGGGGGAGGAGGGAAGACCGCAATCTCGCTCCCTGTGGGGGCTAAGCCTCTAACCCAATAGCAGCAAGTAGGTGAAGCTGAATTTAATCAACGATCCTACCAGGCCGAGCAGAGGGTACCCCACAAGGACCAATTGGCTTGGATAGATGCAAGTGGTTCTCAACGTCCTAGCTGTGAAGCAGAGACACCCCTACGGGCTAAAGTCGATACTACACTTGAGCTTAGCCAAAAGGCCGAGAAGCGAACTAAAATATACATTTATTACTGACAATTTTCTCCCTCCTGTTGTGGCTGTTGCCATCATGATTGTGGGCATATGAAGCCCAATTGATATTTCTTCCTGGATAAGCTATGGAGAGGTGCATGCTGGTTACCCAGCATGCACCTCTCGATCACGCGCATGCACGATTCACCGGCGGCTGTAACGCGATTGTTTCTAAAGTTGCTATAACAACAGGTGGCGATGGAGGAAGGTCCCGCCCCGTTGTTATGGCAACATAGATAAACACATCTCGGCGCTGTGATCCGCCCTAAATCGCATCATTTCCTGTCAGATAATAACGCGATTTTTGATCACAGTACTGCCCACAGACTCCTGGGAAATGATAACACATCATTTCCCAGGAGAACAGGCGAGAGGAAGTGACGAAGAGCTCCGCGGACCAGGAAGTGGCAGATTAAGAGGATACATAGCAACAGGGCGATTCTGGTAAGAATAAAAAATGTTTTTTCTACAAATTTTTTTTATAGGTTTAGAGGAGTCTGATTATAAAAGAAAAAAAAAATTCAGGGTGGAACTCCGCTTTAAGGACAGGAACATTATGATGATAGCAGTTGTAACCCAAGCTAATAAAAAACCTTGAATGGGCATGTTGAAAAATGTCAGTATTATCCGTGCTGGTCTAAGACCAAAGATCCGCTGCTGCTTTAAAGTACAGTTGGGGTGATTCATTAGGGCATTTACGACACATTATTGGTGGCATGGATGCTGTCAGAAAGGTGAGGTTGATTTACTAACACTGGACGGTGCAAAACCTGGTGCAGCTCTGCGTTTATACTGTATATAAGATAGTAATTTTTCTTCCATAGTTTTTTTTTTTTTAACTGATAGACTCAATTCAATTTTTTTCTGAGACGCTCTTCAAATCTGTCCTTCAGTTCCTCTTGAATAAAAATTTGGTAACATTTAAAGCCTTTCTAAGGTATCCCAATTTCTATCCCATTTGTAAAAGTCTCCCACGTTGCACGAGCAAATTGTGACTGATTCAAATACATCATTCCGAAACGTACATGACTCACCTGTCACCTGCTCTAACCTTTGTTGCGCTACCAAGTGTCATGGTTATGCAGTAATCTTTCTCTGTCTGCTTACCTCTCCTCATGTGTTCAGACTAAGAGGCCAGCCTCTCTCACCTGGCTGTTTTATAACCTCTCCTCTAAGCATGGCTCCACCCCAGGCCTTATCAGGGAACCCTATATTAACCTGTGCACTGCAAGCCAGCGGTGCTGATCAACTATTGTGTATTCATTGTGTGTTTGGCTTCCTGCTTGCCGCATGCTCTTCGTTTGTCTCTGTTACTGACCTTGGCGTGTCCTCGACTATCCCTGTTTGCCTGTGACCCTGAAACTTTGGCGTGTACTCTGTTGTTCCTGTCTGCTAGTCGCCCTGACCTCTGCCTTATCCCTTTACTATCCTTGTTGTTCCAGCCTAATGCTTCCTTCTCCTGTAGTCTACCGTGAGCTGTGAGACCCTAGGGGCCGCGACCTGGAGCCAGACTGCAGCGCAGACCATCCTCACCACTAGAGGCTCTGGTGAACACCTGCTGGCTCTTAGACTCCGCGCCCTGGGGAATCTATGCTCTAGCTCCTACTGGGATCTGTGTTAGTGATCCAATCTTTAAATTTGAAAATAATTTCAAAATGTATTTTATTTACACTGACCTTAATAGTCAGTTTCCGATGCTTTAAGGGTATTACCTAATGAACATCTTTGAGTTGATTAAATACTGGGCCAAGGCGCTAATTCTAAAAATACACTTTACAATAAATTTTTTCTTTCTTTGTCCAAAAACAGCAGTACATGCTGGTAGCTAATAAAATTATGGCATCCAAAGTTTAGAATACATAAAAAACCAAAACAAAAAAAACTCCTATGTACCATTTATTAACCAAAACCATGATTTGCTTTCCTTTAGAATGCCTTTTTTTGCATGAGCCAACCCAAGTGGATAAATTCTAAATATGCTGGTAGTTAATAAAATGATGGCATTCAAAGGTCGGCATACATAAAAAAACCTCCTATGTACCATTTATTTAATCAAAACCATGATTTGCTTTCTTTCAGAATGCATTTTTGGGCTTGAACCAACTCATGTGGATAAATCCTAATTTTAAAATATTTTCTTAAAACTAAATTATTTTGCTGTTAAAGCTTTGCATAGTTTTTACCTGCCGTGGAAAGTTAAGAGGTAAAAGAAGGAAGAAGGAAAAAAAGTGAGTAAATGTCTACAAAAGATAATTCTGCTAACACATTTTATATGAAATATAAAATGCTGACGGAAAATAAATATTAGCGCAAGTAAATTTATGGGTCTGTCTGTAAGGTTTGCTTAAATGATTTCTTAAGTGTACTAATGAGGAACCGACAGCCTTTGCTCTTCCTCACAGCGAAGTCATAAAAAGTAAATGTATGGGTAAACTATGGAGTCATTTCACTAACAAGATTATAATTTTTGTAAACTGGATTCTACGGAACTTCCTAACCACAACTCTGGCATCGGTGGAAATAAAAGTCACAATAAGGCTTGTGTGAAAAATTTTAACCCCCATTTCGCCTTCGACTTTTTCCCCTCAAACATCTTTGTTTTGTTTTTTTCTCGTAGACCTTGAACCTAGTCAGCTCTTAGTGACTTGACCTTGCTAAATTACATTCCTCGGTCTAATAGCTCAGGTAAAAGTAGCAATTTTTTGCGTTTGAAACAATTACTGGTACTTTCATTTTCTGGAGAACAAGCAACAGCAAAGTGACCTCATTTGCTGAAGGCCACAAAGAGGTCTAGCATGATTAGCTTTGAGTAGTAATCACTGTGTATTACTTGGGATTGATATTAGCATTGTACAAACTTGTACAAATTCTTTACATTTATCACAATGCTGCTAAGAGCCCAAATTATAGGTACTTAAAAAGATATATGTGTTGGGTTTCAATGAACGCTCTAGTTAGACATAATAGGAGATTCAACGTAATGAAAATAAAAAAGAAAACATGCAATGTACAATATTTACCAAATATTACAATAGCTTTTAGCTTTTAATTTTGACAGATGTGAGCGGTCAAGACAGCAATTATCCAGAGAAGAATTACGAGATGAAACACGGTTAAAAAATTATAATTCCTCTCCAGAAGAAGACATTCGGCCGAAAGTAAATAAGACTTTAAAGGTTCCAGTCTATGGCAATATTATTGGAAATAAATAGGTTGAAAAACAGCTGTCAGTTAGTCCTCCGGCGTTGCGCTGACCTAATTTTTTTTATCTATGCAAACTAGGGTCACATGACAGTCATGTACTCCCACGTACGGAGGGTACGGAATGTACCCAGTAGTAACAAAGGATCCTTTTTCATAATTTTACATATTTAAAAAACACTCAAAATAATATAGTCTACTTTGCTCTTACGGCTTTGTACAACTATCAGGCAAACAGTTGGGATGATGTCGTGGGGAGGAAGAAGGACAGCAGGTATTTCATTCCATTTTATTGTGCAATAAACAAGTAGAAACATGAGGTTTTTCACCAGCAGGTGAGCAAGGTGGGAAAAAAGAGAAAAAGAAGACCCTGAACAGATGGCAACCCTTTGGCAATGTGGTTCTGGCCTTTGGCGCTTGATA
Organism: Aquarana catesbeiana; assembly: GCF_042186555.1. NCBI lineage: Eukaryota > Metazoa > Chordata > Amphibia > Anura > Ranidae > Aquarana > Aquarana catesbeiana. The sequence goes on along the minus strand of NC_133326.1, from coordinate 74,189,108 downwards.
AATACAGCTGATACAGATTCAATAAACAAACGACTTTCCAAACTACGAATCGTTGTCACGAATAAATATACATACAAAAATATCAAATTTCAACTAATACAAAAGAAATTATAGCGGATACGAATGAATTCGACATGATTCAGTAATTCGTTAATGATCTAATGAAACAAAAGGTCAACTCAAGGTAAATCTTACAGTCCAATCAGCTCATTTTTGTGCTGGAGGTTGGATTACTGGCAAAGTGCATTCCTGAGAACTGAGTGAGAAGGGTGTTGTATTGTATTTGAGCAGAGGAGAAGAGATATTGTCATTGTGTGTGTTAAAAGATTCAATAAACAAACGACTTTCCAAACTACCAATCATTATCACGAATATATATACATACATAAACATCAAATTTCAACGAATACGAGCGAAATTATAGCACATATAACGAATGACAATGAACTGAAACTAAACAAAATTTTCCGTTGTGCACAAGTCTAGTTCCAACTCTTTGGCCCCCCGGGGGGGCTGGCCTGTGATAATGTCACTCCCTAGCATGTGCATGGGAGTCACATCATCATGGCACAGGACAGTGCTGATGCCAGGTTGCTATCAGTCCTGGGTGCTGTCATCTTGTTCCAGTCTTCCCTCTGGGTGCCAACTCTTTGGCCCGGTGGTTAGCTAGCACGTGATTATGTCACATCATCATGGCCCAGGGCAGTGCTGTAAATGAACGCTGAGCTGTGTATGTGCAGCTCAGCATATACAAATGCTGACAGGCAGAAGGAAAGATATAAGACAAGAGAGCAATAGGGTCTATTCTGCCATAAAAAGCATGTATTTGTCTTTTTTGTGGGTGCCTCTAATGCAGGGGTCTCCAAACTTTCCAAACAAAGGGCCAGTTTACTGTCGGTCAGGCTTTGGGGGGTCAGACTGTGGTCATTATGAGTAAAAAATGTCCTAGCGTCAGTCACAGTAAACAATGTTCCATCATTGGTTTTAGTGGGAAAAATTAGACCCCATTGTTGGTGTCAGTAGAAGGCATAATGCCCCATGATTAGTGTCCGTGGAAGGAAAGGTGCCCCATCAATGGTGTTAGTGGGTGGAATAGTGCCCCATTATTGGTATCAGTGGAAGGAAAGGTGCCCCACTGATGGTGTCTGTGGGTGGATTAGTGACACATGACTGGTGTCAGTTGGAGGAAGAGTGCCCCATCATTAGTGTCAGTGGAAGGAAACGTGTCCCATCGATGGTGTCAGTGAGTGGAATAGTGCCCCATTATTGGTGTCAGTTGGAGGAATAGTGCCCCAAGGGCTGGATAAAAGGCAAGTAAAGGGCTGCATCCAGCCCCTCGGCCACAGTTTGGAGCCCACTAATCTAATGTAAAAAATCTTCAGTGCAAACAACTCCTCCCCTCTATGTAATGGAGAGAAGGAGAGTGGGAGATGGTCCATAGTCATTTTCTAGGGTGACAACGCGGTTACTCCATACATGCTGATAGTGGTCTGGGAAGCTCTTTAGGTAGAAGATGGGGGCACCACATCAAATTTTAATACAAAACCCCATGTCTATACCAGCATGGACTTTTGAAGTGCCCCAAAGGAGCCACAACATACAACAGGGTTAGCATATGGGGGAATACACACCCCAGCATGAACTTTTGAGATGCCACAAAGAAGCTGTATGTGTATTCGCCCATTTTTTTAAAACTAAATTCTTTATTTATACAAGAATTTGTGTACAAACCAGTAGAAGAACATAACATGTCCCAGTATCCCCCCATATTTTAACCCTATTGTATGTTGTGGCTTCTTTGGGGCACCTCAAAAGTCTAAGCTGGTATAGACATTTGGGATTTTCATCCATATATACAGTATGGTGAGCGTTGTTACCCTAGGACAGGAAACATTATTGGCATGATCACTAGATGAAAAAAAAAAGTGCTAAAGCAAATGTGGCCACCATATCTAAGGGCTGGTTAGCCACAATTTATAGATACTATAAGTTTGTTTGTTGTTTTAGTTACACAAAAAAACAATATACATAAAGGAACATACCATGAATATACTGTATATATATCAAATTCATTTTAAAATTTCTTGGCCAAAGCTTTTGTTGTGTGTTCCTTCTAAACATTCCCCAATCTCACATTCTGTTTCATCGGGTTTTTATGACTTATGTATATAGTATAATGTGAAAAATGCAGCGCTAAAACTGTATATGTATATAAAACACATATATGTGAACAAACAAGATTCAGTGATAAATGGGTATCAGTGCAGTATATATGTGAAAAAACATATGGAGATAATCAAGTCCAAAAATAAAATAGGTAACCAATCCAATGGAAGTAAGGAAATCTTTCGACATGCAATTCGTCTGATAATAACTCTTGAAGTGAGGAAGGTGTAAACACTCTTACCGGAGCAGATGGATTTGAATGCCAATGACACCAAATCAAACAAGCTTAGAAATCCAGATGAATGGTTCTCCCAGGTGGTAATATGGGCTCCAGATCTCCAAAGATATCTCCTCTAGACTGGAACGGCGGTACTGATATCCACCGGACTGAGAAAACGACACATCCAATGGGAACATCCAGATCTCTCGTGAAACCAAAAGGTATGGGAGAAAAAATATATAGAATGCTCCGATGGTGCAGATCAAAAGGGTAGATTTATTGGAACCAACCAATGTACAGTAATATAAAAAGTGATCACATAAAAAATATATAAAATATAAAAGCAATGTAGGGAATGAAGTGCCTTGTCCGACGCGTTTCATCCAAATTAGACTTCTACAGGGGCAAATGTAGCCACCATATCTAAGGGCTGGTTGGCCACAATTTATAGATACTATATGTTTGTTCGTTGTTTTAGTTACACAAAAAAAAATATACATAAAGGAACATACTCTGAATATATTGTATATATATCAAATTCATTTTAAAATTTCTTGGCCAAAGCTTTTGTTGTGTGTTCCTTCTAAATATTCCCCGATCTCACATTCTGTTCCATCGGGTTGTTATGACTTATGTATATAGTAAAAAAAAAGAAGATAAATAGGAATTCCATTTAAATGTAAAATATATTTTTGGGAATATATGAGATCCCGTTCTTCTGGAGAGAATCAGACGAGAAGAACTGCAGCCTCTACCAATAAATCCACCTACAGTAAGTGGAAATAGAAGAAAATAGAAAAAAGGAGGGTAGAAGTGGTGTTGTTCTGGTGTGGAGTGTTTTAAACCCCTAGCTTGTGAAGGATCCCTAAATCTATTGAGTGAATTCCTGATATGATAACTGTACAAATGATACAAAACCAAGCCAAATAATGTGCAAACTATGCAAGTGATCTTGGTAATTATTGCAACAACCTAGTGCTATGCTAATGGAATACAGATTGGTGAACAGTCCAACCCGTAATTAATATGTTCCTCGTGTGCAAAAACCACAATACTAAAAACAACTGTCTGATGCGATATTAAAGATCATAAGCGGGGGTGTGTTCGGAATGGCGCTGGGAGCAGACGTGTAGTGTCTGAACTCCCGCAGACCGGTGCCAAATCCTGCTGATATAGGGTGCAGAAACGCTGGATAACTCTCTCCTGTGCTCCCCCAGCCTAAGCAGTATCTCCGGGGCATGCACTGGAGAAAATCCCAGGCAAAAACTCGAAAAAAAAGCCGTGACGCCAGACATCGCGGGCAAGGCCGTAGCCGCGGCCTCGCCTAAAACTCCTGCCCGAATGGAAAACCAGGCCGACGATCCGGAATGGCTGCCGGACACGGCAGCCGATTTTAAAGCAGTAATGCAAGCCATCACCACCCTGACAGACAAAGTGGACCTCATACAAGCAAATGTGGAATTTATAAAAAAGGATTTTGATACCTTCCGTGGCCGCATTAGCTGGAACAGAGGGTCTCTGAGACCGAAGACATGGTACGTGACCAGGGGGCTGATATACATGTCTTGAATACAAAAGTTAAAGTATTGGAGGCCCACGCCAAAGACGCAGAAAATCTCAACAGAAGAAACAATTTGCGTGTTTTGGGCCTTACAGAAGGGGCAGAGGGTACAGATCCCACAGCATTTGCTGAGCGCTTATTACAACAACTACTTCCCTCAGCATGTTTCTCTCCATTTTTCATGGTGGAAAGAGCCCATCGCATACCATCCACCAGGGGGCCACAGGGAGCGCCACCCCGCACTTTCATCTTTAAGCTGCTCCACTTCCATGACCGTGACATGGTAATGAAGGAAGCAAGATCCCAAGATGAACTGCGATTTGAAAATGCCAAACTCCTGATTTTCCCAGATTACTCGCTGGAAACTCAGGGGCAACAGAAATCCTATGACAGACTCCGCCAGACTCCGCTCCAAGCATATCAAATACAGCATTCTGTTTCCGGCCAGGCTGCGGGTGGAAGACAGTGAATCTGTCTGATTCTTCACATCTCCCGAGGAGGCCTCCATGTGGATCGACACATTACCCCACAGATAAGTAACACTACACCCAAACCTGCTTACATGAACCATAGCCATTTGCTGCCTTACAGATGTGCCTTTTTTATCACATGAGCCACTGCCATCTGATGCCTTATAGACGTGCCTCTCTTATTACATGAGCCATGGCCATCTGATGCCTTCGGACAAGCCTAACTGGCCTAGGCTTACATCCTTACCCCGGAGGCCCCCTACGTGCCAGCAAGCACCCCGCCTCACAGACTCCAGGGGTCCTGGGAACATTGCTCCCTAATCCTTCCCATGGGGTAGGGGGAAACCCCGTTTGGAGGATAAAATGACTCCCGATTCAATATCGCACCCCCCCCCATCCTCCTCCCCTCTCCCTTCCCCTCTCCTTTGGCCTAGGCCGACAAGTTTGGCAGCTCATGCTATGTTTTTGCTCATGTTAATGCCTCCGGCAGTTGCTGGGAGACTGCACCCACATATTTGATCCGGTCTCCAGCAAGAGACTAAATGTGTGTGATCTGATTGCTCAACTGTGGATGCCAGTCTGCGCGCGTTTCCCCACTACAGGCGTGTTCGCCTCGGTTCTAAGTTGGGATCCTAAGCCTCCCCAAAGTTGGGCCTGGGGCTGGTAGGGTGGGGGGTGGGGTTGGCATGTTCTGACCGGTGCAGTGGTCCAGATTCTGCATCTAGCTCTGCAGGGTAGACTTTGGTTTAGAAATGTGATACTAGAAGCATATGGCTGAATGTAATATCATATCTTGGAACACCAGGGGTTTGAATTCCTGTGTTAAGAGGTCACTGGTGTTCCAATTTCTTAATGGATATCGTCCCCAGATTTGTATACTGCAGGAGATGCACCTGACGGGTAGTAAACTTCTGAGCCTTAAGAGACCCTGGGTGGGACATCAGTACCACTCCACATATACTAATTATTCCAGGGGGGTAAGCGTCCTCATACACAAATCCCTACCGTTTAAACTATTGGCACTGGAACTGGATCCGGAAGGCCGCTATGTTATATTTCATGCTATGGTGGACAGACTGGAGTTGGTGGTGGTGGGCCTGTACCTGCCCCCCCGGCCTCCATAAGAATACTTAATCAGCTGATCTCTAAGATTGCCGCCTTTGCTACGGATAACGTGGTGATACTGGGTGATTTCAATCTGGTCCCGGACTCTGGGGGGGAAAGACTTTTGCCTGGAGCGGGCTTGTCTTCTGAGCCGCTCTCTTGGGCGGTGGCCTCCAACCTGACTGACATGTGGAGGTGGCGTTATTCTTCTCTGCGGGCCTACACGTGTCACTCTGCCTCACACAAAACCTTCTCGTGCATAGATCTTGCCTATGCTGGGGGGTCTGTCTTCTCCAGAGTTCGAGATATCTCTATTCTCCCCCGAGGCATATCAGATCACGCTCCACTTGTCTTGAAGTTGTGCATGTCCACTGCTCCAGGGAATAGATTGTGGAGACTGTACAGGTTTTGGTTGTCAGATTCGAGGATCTCTGAACCCTTATAGATCCAAGGCAATACATTACTGGCGGGACCTAGACCATTCAGTGACCCTGACCACATCCTGGCATGCATTTAAGGCCTTCACTAGGGGGCAATTTACAGACACACATTCATAGGATCCGGAGGGATCTGAGGGAGGATACCTTGAGAGCTGAGGGAAAGGTAGCCGCACTTAAAGCGGAATACTCCATCACTAGGACCCCCAGGGTATACGCAGACTTCCAGGCAGCACTGAGGGATGTCCTCTTGCTCCAAACATCTGCCACTAAGACCAAACTACACCAATCTACACCAATCTCAAAGAATATCTGAACATGGGGAAAAGACGGGCAATATGTTGGCATGGCTGGTAAGGGAAAGTTTCTCTCCGGTGACTATCTCTGCTATATGTGACTCTGATGGTACGCCCTTGACTGACCCCACATCAATTATTGATGCGTCATTATATCAAGAGCTCTACAGCTCCTGGATGGTGTGTACGGATGAGGAGCTAACAGCATACCTTGATGAGGGTGAACTCCCTTGCCTGACATCCACATACAGGGAAGCACTAGATGGCCCTATCACCCTAGAGGAACTTCAGTGGGCGGTAGCCTCCCTGCAAAATGGCAAAATCCCGGGTCCAGACGGCATCCCTGCCGAGTTCTATGGGACATATGCGGAAGAACGCCTTCCATCATTTCAATTATTGCTCAAAAAGGCCATGGAGGAGGAATTTCTCCCCCCAACAATGGCTGAAGTGGTTACTGTTGTTATCCAGAGCAGTGTTCCTCATATCGACCGATATCTCTCCTCAATGTGGATTCCAAGCTGTTGGCTAAGGTACTGACCGGGCGACTGAACACTGTGATGCATGCAGACCAATCTGGATTTATGACAGGTCGAGGAACAGATATCAACATCCGATGCCTCCTCACCCATCTCTCCCGGGCAAACGGGGATGGTCCGGAGGTGGTATCCTCCCTGGACGCAGAGAAGGCATTTGACTCGGTGGAGTGGCGCTACCTCTGGTCCGTCCTACGCAAATTTGGGTTTGGCTCTCAATTTATCAAATGGGTTCAGATGCTCTACCACAGGCCCACAGCCCGCATACCCACAAATAATTTGCTGTCATCGCCTTTCCCCCTGTCCAGGGGAACCAGACAGGGCTGTCCACTTTCCCCTGGCCTGTTTGCATTGGCCATGGAACCAATGGCGGCCTGCATCAGATCCGCCCCCCCGGTGGAGGGCATTCAATTAGGAGTAATTACAGATAAAATATCCTTATATGCTGAGGACACCCTCCTCTTCCTCAAGGACGTTTCCTCCCTCCCACCAGCACTTCATATAGTGGATGTGTTTGGCTTGTTCTCAGGCATCAGAGTCAATTAGGGAAAATCCCTCCTCTTCTCACTACACGCGTCCGCCCAACACCCACCAACAGGCACCCCCCTGAACTGGACATCTGAATTCAAGTACCTGGGAGTAAGAGTTGAAACTCCGCTGTCCTCATATTATGAGCTGAACCTCCAACCACTACTTAAGACTTTTCACAGAAGTGTATGACCTGGAGGTCCCTTCACTCTTTCACCGGAGGGTAGGGTAAATTTGGTTAAGATGGTATACCTCCCTAAATTTCTTTATTTTTTCCGTAAATCCCCACTGATTCCTCCGGCCTCATTTTTTGCAAAACTGAAAAGTATAATATCATCCTTTGTCTGGAATGGGAGCCACCATGACTAGCCATCTACACCCTACAGCTTCCCATCACCCAGGGGGGCTTGTCCCTACTGGACTTCCAGATTTACTTCTGGGCGGCTGTCCTGGTGACGGTCAGATGGTGGTTCTCTCAACCACATGATAACCAGGCGGTGACTCTGGAAGAAGCCATAATGGGATCGTATTCCTCCCTTAGCAACGTGGTGTTCAGAGGGCCGAGATCCCACCCTGGCATCACGGAACTAATGCGTACCACAATTTTGATATGGCACAGGGCCAGGACCCGCTTCAGCTCCCCTGGGACTTTTTCCCCTCATATTCCCCTCTGGGGTGACCCTAATCTACCACACATGAATAAAATTCCAGATCCACAACTCTGGGTGAACTAAGCTAACTCTGGGTAAGCTAAGATCATTCTCTGATCTTAAAGATGCCTACTCACTACCAGGTTGGATGTTGTTCCGCTACTACCAACTCCACTACCAACTCCGCCGTACATATAGAAAACAGTTCCTCTTACACTGGAAACAGTCTCTGTGGAGGGACTACTTATTGCAAAGTTCATAGATAAACCCTTATCCTCCCAATATTTCTGATTATCTATAGCTCCCACAAAGAAACTTGAAAAAAACCTTGGACAAATGGAGGGTAGACATTTCTGAGCTGACAGAGGATGAATGGGAAACATGCGTATCCTCATTTGTCACCAATATGATCTCAGATAGAGACCGCTTTATGCAGGTCAAGTTCCTCCACAGAGCTTACTATACTCAGAGACGACTGACAGTTATGAATCCTAATACCCCGGTGGCCTGTCCCAGATGTGACCTGAGAGCTGCCTCCTTCTTCCACATGGTCTGGTCCTGCCCCCACCTCTGGGAATATTGGTCGGGGAAGTCGAGAGCCTTGCCCAGGTTACCTCCCTGGATCTTGGCTCTGACCCTAAATCGATGCTGTCAAATGTCTTTAACTCTGGTGTACGGAGCAAGCACACTAGACTGTTCCTAAGTTTTGCCACATTCTGTGCCCGTAGAGAGATATTCCTTCATTGGAAAGATGGTACTCCTCCCACAGTGTCCTCATGGCGCTCAGTATTGAACTCGGTGCTACCACTCTACAAGATTACCTATACTAATCGAAACTGCCCTAATAAATTTGACAAAATATGGTCGGGGTGGATAGACGCATGGGGAATGATACTGGACCACTAGTAGGATCTCCCAAATGCTACTCACCACATATACTATGTAATTTAACTAATTAAATTGGAGGTGTCAGCAATTTTCAGGTCATAGATTTTGTCTTGGCTACAAAGGACAGCCTGATCAGCCTTGTCTCCTCGAATAACCAAGCTGAGCCTTTGTAGCCAAGACAAAACCTATGACCTGAAAATTGCTGACAACTCTGGAGGAGCTGCAGAGATCCACAGCTCAGGTGGGAGAATCTGTCCACAGGACAACTATTAGTTGTGCACTCCACAAATCTGGCCTTTATGGAAGAGTGTGAAGAAGAAAGCTGTCATGGTTATGCAGTAATCTTTGTCTGTCAGCTTACCTTTCCTCCATGTATTCACCTTTAGAGGCCAGTCACCCTCACCTGACTGTTTATATAATCTTCCCTCAGCATAACTCCACCTCAGCCTCTAATTAGGAACAACGTATCAACCTGTGCATTGCAAGCCAATCTTGCTGATCAGCCATTGTGTGTTTAGCTTTAGTGTGCAACTTGCTGTGTCTTCTACGTCTGATTCCAATTACCGATCTTGGCCTGTTCTTGACTATCCCTGTCTGCTTGTGCCCCTGACCTTTGGCGTGTTCTATGTTTATCCCTGTCTGCTAGTCGCCCCGACCTTTGGCTTATCCCTTTACTATCCTTGTTGTTCCTGCCTGCTGCTTCTTTCCTTGTTCTCCTGTAGTCTACCGTGAGCATGAGCTGTGAGATTCTGGGGGCCGCGACCTGGAGCCAGACTGGAGCGCAGTCCATCCTCAACACTAAAGGCTCTGGTGAACACTTGCTGGCTCTTAGACTCCGCGCCCTGGGGAATCTATGCTCTAGCTCCCAGTGGGATCTGTGTTGGTGCTCCAGTAGACCTGCTTCTTGAACCTCCCAGAGTTCAATCCGCAGTAGTCAGTCCTAGGATTCATTACCTTAGCGGTGCACTCCTGACTCCTACGGAGTGCATCTGACACCTGGACTCAGGTGACCTGACAAAAGCCATTGTTGAAAGAAAGCCATAAGAAGTCCCAGTATCATGGTTATGCAGTAATCTTTCTCTGTCAGCTTACCTTCTCCTCATGTGTTCAGACTAAGAGGCCAGCCACTCACACCTGGCTGGTTTTATAATCTCTCCTCTAAGCATGGCCCCACCCCAGGCCCTATCAGGGAACCCTATATTAACCTGTGCACTGCAAGCCAGCAGTGCTGATCAACCATTGTGTGTTAGCTTTCGTGTGTACTTGCTGTGTTTCCTATGTCTGATTCCAGTTACCGACTTTGGCCTGTTCTCGACTATTCCTGTCTGCTCGTGACCCTGACCTTTGGCGTGTCCCTCACTATCCCTGACTATCCCTGTTTGCCTGTGACCCTGAACCTTGGCGTGAACTCTGTTGTGCTTGTCTGCTTGGCTTATTCCCTTACTATCCCTATCCTCCTGTTGCCTACTGGGGTGTGAACTGGGGGACCCTGGGGGTCGCGACCTGGAGCCAGTTGCAGCCCAGTCCATCCTCACCACTAGAGGCTCTGGTGAACACCTGCTGGCTCTTAGACTCCGCGCCCCAGGGAATCTTATGCTCTAACCCCGGTGGTGGTGCGGGTGCTGGTGTTCCAGCGGCCCTGCCTTCCTTACTACCCTGACTCCCATCCGCAGCAGTCAGCCGTAGTGTCCACTACCTTGCAGTGCACTCCTGATCCCAACAGTGTGCATCTGTCACCTAGCCTCAAGGTGACCTGACACCCAATTTGCAAGAAGTCATGTGGGAGACACAGCAAATATGTGGAAGCAGGTGGTCTGGTCCGATGAGACCAAAATTGAATGTTTTGGCCTAAAAGCCAAACGCTATGTGTGACAGAAAACTAACACTGCACATCACCCTGAACACACCATCTCCACTGTGAAACATGGTGGTGTCAGCATCATGTTGTGGGGATGCTTTTCTTCAGCAGGGACAGGGAAGCTGGTCAGAGTTGATGGGAAGATGGATGGAGCCAAATACAGGACATTCTTAGAAGAAAACCTGTTTGAGTATGCAAAAAACTTGAGACTGGGGCAGAGGTTCACCTTCCATCAGGACAACAACCCTAAACATACAGCCAGAGCTACAACGGAATGGTTTAGATAAAAGCATATTCATGTGTTAGAATGGCACAGTCAAAGTCCAGACCTAAATCCAATTGAGAATCTGTGGCAAGACTTGAAAATTGCTGTTCACAGATGCTCTCCATCCAATCTGACAGAGCTTGAGCTATTTTACAAAGAAGAATGGACAAAAATGTCACTTTCTAGATGTGCAAAGCTGGTAGAGACATCACCAAAAATACTTGCAGCTGTAATTGCAGTGAAAGGTGGTTCTACAAAGTATTGACTCAGGGGGGCTGAATACAAATGTACACCACACTTTTTACATATTTATTTGTAAAAAAGTTTGAAATACCATTTATCATTTTCCTTCCACTTCACAATTATGTTCCACTTTGTGTTGGTCTACCACATAAAATGCCAATAAAATACATTTACGTTTTTTGTAACATGACAAAATATGGAAAATTTCAAGGGGTGTGCATATAAACTGAGCCCCAAATTTTGTGACCTCTTTAACCCTGCAGATGGTTCCACGTCAAAGAAGCCACTCCGTCACCAAACTCCTTTCTGTGACTACATACACACCGCTCTCTACTGACCATAGGAGGAAGGAGTGCAGAAAGTTAGGTACCATTGCTACCTGTGTTCTGGGACTTGCATGACCCCGCAGGTTACATAGCAAGTGTGCCAAAATCTCTTCTGTTTGTATACTGTCTTCGTGAACTTGGACATATGGGGATTTCTGACTTGAATTTTATTTTATCATTTATTTCCAGTCTTATAGGTTTTAAAGTACTGTGAACTATTTTATTCAGGCTATATTACACCTCAACAGAATTCTATTATGAAGAGCAGGTAACTAATGTGTGATTTTTTAAAATTGTTTTATTTCTTTTACATGGCAGGCCAGACTGGAAAACCAAAATTATAGATAGAGTATCTGACTCCAGCTACCTGTTTTTTGGGACTCACATACCCCCCCCCCCCCCCCCAGGTTATATGTCCTGGTCATGGACATTTTTTAAGAAGTAGGAGATATATATATATATATATATATATATATATATATATATATATATATATATATATATACATACACACACACACACACACACACACACTATATTACCAAAAGTATTGGGATGCCTGCCTTTACACCCACATGCACTTTAATGGCACCCCAGTCTTAGTCCGTAGGGTTCAATATTGAGTTGGCCCACCCTTTGCAGCTATAACAGCTTCAACTCCTCTGGGAAGGCTGTCCACAAGGTTTAGGAGTGTGTCTATGGGAATGTTTGACCATTCTTCCAGAAGAACATTTGTGAGGTCAGGCACTGATGTTGGACAAGAAGGCCTGGCTCACAGTCTCTAATTCATCCCAAAGGTGTTCTATTGGGTTGAGGTCAGGACTCTGTGCAGGCCAATCAAGTTCCTCCACCCCAAACTCGCTCATCAATGTCTTAATGAACCTTGCTTTGTGCACTGGTCCAAATCATTTGGTGGAGGGCGGTGGATTATAGTGTGGGGTTCTTTTTCAGGGGTCGGGCTTGGCCCCTTAGTTCCAGTGAAGGTAACAATTTCATGCTCCCAACTTTGTGGCAACAGTTTGGAGATGGCCCCTTCCTGTTCCAACATGGCTGCGCACCAGTGCACAAAGCAAGGTCCATAAAGACATGAATGAGCGAGTTTGGCGTGGAGGAACTTGACTGGCCTGCACCTCTTCCCGACAGAACACCTTTGGGATGAATTAGAGCGGAGACTGCGAGCCCGGCCTTCTCGTCCACATTAGTGCCTGACCTCACAAATGCCCTTCTGGAAGAATGGTCCAACATTCCCATAGATACACTCCTAAACTTTGTGTTTAACCACTTAATCGCTAAACCTTTTTCTGACATTTGTTGGTTTCAAGTTAAAATCATTTTTTTTTTTGCTAGAAAATTACTTAGAACCCCAAAACATTATACCCTGTTTCCCCAAAAATAAGACGTAGCGTGATTGTCGGTGATGGCTGCAATATAAGCCCTACCCCCCAAATAAGCCCTACCCTGTTTCCCCAAAAATAAGCCCTACCCTGAAAATAAGACCTACAAGGACTTTAACTAGGGCTTATTTGGGGGGTAGGGCTTATATTGCAGCCATCACCGACAATCACGCTAGGTCTTATTTTCGGGGAAACAGGGTATATATATATTTTTCAGTAGAGACCCTAGAGAATAAAATGGTGGTTGTTGTAATATTTTATGTCACACTGTATTTGCGCAGCAGTCTTTCAAATGCAATTTATTTTAATGAATTTAAAAAAAAAAAAAACTAACCATTAAAGTTAGCCCAATTTTTTTTGGATAATGTGAAAGATTTTACGTCACGAGATTCATGAGAGAATCGTGATCTTTTTATTCTAAGCAAAAAAATCGTGATACTCATTTTGGCCAGAATCATGCAGCTCTAATATATATATATATATATATATATATATATATATATATATATATATATATAGTCAGGTCCATAAACATAATTCTAATCTTTTTGGCTCTATACACCACCACAATAGATTTCAAATGAAATGAACAAGATGTGCTTTCACTGCAGACTTTCAGCTTTAATTTGAGGGTATTTATATCCAAATCAGGTGATCGGTGTAGGAATTACAACAGTTTGTATATGTGCCTCCCACTTTTTAAGGGACCAAAAGTAATGGGACAATTGGCTGCTCAGCTGTTTCATGGCCAGGTGTGTGTTATTCCCTCATTATCCCATTTACAAGGAGCAGATAAAAGGTCCGGAGTTCATTTCAAATGTGCTATTTGCATTTGGAATCTGTTGCTGTCAACTCTCAATATGAGATCCAAAGAGCTGTCACTATCAGTGAAGCAAGCCATCATTAGGCTGAAAAAACAAAACAAACCCATCAGAGAGATAGCAAAAACATTAGGTGTGGCCAAATCAACTGTTTGGAACATCCTTAAAAAGAAAGAATGCACCGGTGAGCTTAGCAAAAGACACGGAAGACCATGGAAAACAACTGTGGTGGATGACCGAAGAATTCTTTCCCTGGTGAAGAAAACACCCTTCACAACAGTTGGCCAGATCAAGAACACTCTCCAGGAGGTAGGTGTATGTGTGTCAAAGTTAACAATCAAGAGAAGACTTCACCAGAGTGAATACAGAGGGTTAACCACAAGATGTAAACCATTGGTGAGCCTCAAAAACAGGAAGGCCAGATTAGAGTTTGCCAAACAACATTTAAAAAAGCCTTTACATTTCTGGAACAACATCCTATGGTAAGATGAGACCAAGATCAACTTGTACCAGAGTGATGGGAAGAGAAGAGTATGGAGAAGGAAAGGTACTGCTCATGATCCAAAGCATACCACCTCATCAGTGAAGCATGGTGGTGGTAGTGTCATGGCATGGGCATGTATGGTTGCCAATGGAACTGGTTCTCTTGTATTTATTGATGATGTGACTGCTGACAGCAGGATGAATTCTGAAGTGTTTCGGGCAATATTATCTGCTCATATTCAGCAAAACGCTTCAGAACTCATTGGACGGCGCTTCCCAGTGCAGATGGACAATGACCCGAAGCATATTGCGAAAGCAACCAAAGAGTTTTTTTAAGGGAAAGAAGTGGAATGTTATGCAATGGCCAAGTCACTCACCTGACCTGAATCTGATTGAGCATGCATTTCACTTGCTGAAGACAAAACTGAAGGGAAAATGCCCCAAGAACAAGCAGGAACTGAAGAGAGTTGCAGTAGAGGCCTGGCAGAGCATCACCAGGGATGAAACCCAGCGTCTGGTGATGTCTATGCGTTCCAAACTACAGTCTGTAATTGACCGCAAAAGATTTGCAACCAAGTATTAAAAAGTGAAAATTTGATGGATGATTGTTAATCTGTCCCATTACTTTTGGTCCCTTAAAAAGTGGGAGGCACATATACAAACTGTTATAATTTCTACACCGTTCACCTGATTTGGATGTAAATACCCTCAAATTAAAGCTGAAAGTCTGCAGTTAAAGCACATCTTGTTTGTTTCATTTGAAATCCATTATGGTGGTGATATATATATATATATATATCACACCTAAGTTGACTACCACTGTTCCAGAGTTCCGCAATTAAAATATGACTTTATAAAACTGTCTTCTAGTAAACACACCATCTTCCCCGGGAGACCTGACCTAAATAGGGAGACCCACCCACTTCCCACTCCATCTTGACTGACCTATCGAATGGACATGGCTAACGTGAACATGTCACCTATGCCCCAACCATTCCCCACAAGCACACAACAAACCAGCCTCTCAGTTCTATAGAGATGGAATCTCTCCAACTTTGTTGGTCTGAGGAATAGACCTATCACAAGAACACAGACCGTTTCCTGCAGGAACACAACCAATCAGCTTCCCAGTTTCATAGGGATGAAAGCTCTCAATTTTGTTTAGTCTGAAGAATGGACTTGGATGAAATGAACCTGTCACATGAACACTGACCATTTCCCAAGTCACATGACCAATCAATCCCTCGGTTCCATAGAGATGTAAGCTCTCCATCTACATAGGTCTATGGAATAGGCTTTGCTGAAGTGAACCCATCACATGTACACCAGCCATTACCCACATGCACATAGCCAATCAAGCTATCGATTCCACAAAGATTAAAGCTCTTCATCCATCTTGATTGGTCTGTGGAATGGACATGACTAAAGCCCTGTACACACGATCGGAATTTCGACCGATGAAAGCTTGTGGTCCAAAAATGTATGTTCCATCGGACTTTTTTTATATTAAATTGTCCTAACAGTGCACTATATGAATAACTATATTTCTATGTCAGACACTATGGATTGTGCCCTTCAAAAGACGCTCATGTGCCCAAACAAAAAACATGAAAAATGCGTGTCCTAAACCGTAAGGTTCAGACTCGCATACGATATCAAAGTGAACATGTGTAAAAACACAATCACCCAGCGAATTAAATTCAAAATACTAACCACAATATACAAAGCCATTCACAACTCTGCCCTGAGCTACATCACCAATCTTGTCTCCAAATATCACCCAAATCGTCCTCTCCACTCTTCTCAAGACCTCCTACTCTCAAGCTCTCTCGTCTCCTCCTCTCATGCTCATCTCCGGGATTCAGAGCCTCTCCCATCCTCTGGAACTCGATACCTCAACCTGTCCGGCTATCCCCTACTCTTGCTACCTTCAGGCGATCCCTGAAAACTCATCTCTTCAGGAAAGCCTATCACGTCTCTAATCTTTTACCACTTCCATCAGCTCATTCCCCACAGTTACAACCTTTTGTACCACCTGCCCCACCCTATTAGATTGTAAGCTCTTTTGAGCAGGGCCCTCTTAATCCTCCTGTATTTTATTGTATTATAACTGTATTGTCTCCCTTTTATATTGTAAAGCGCTGCGTAAACTGTTGGCGCTATATAAATCCTGAATAATAATAATAATAATAAATATATATATAAATAACTATTGTGACATAGATAACCATTCAATATATAATTTTAGTAAAAAGTTCAATACACTCAGTGCAGCAAACTAGTTGGCGCAGTCCACAAGCACGTCTTTTTCTTTTATACCTCACCCGATAGTGGGGAGGGCCTTTGTTGACTGCAGCAGACACAAATGATTGGCATAATAGATATATTTGTGATTCTTTGCGCCAGTACCCTGTATGTGCACATACTCTTTCACATTCCGTCGGACTTTCCGCCAGCAAAAGTTTGAGAGCATGTTCTCAATTTTTCCGGAGGAAAAAGTTTTCTATCGGAAATTCTGTTCATGTATATAAAAAAAACATGCATGCTCATAATCAAGTACGAGACATAGCCGCTCGGTCTGGTAAAACTACCGTTCGTAATGGATATGGCACATTCGTCACACAGAGAATTTTTAAATCTTTCAATGCAGCGCATTCGCTTCTTCTTTAGAATGCTAGAACAATGAAGTTGTTTTGCTGCTCATATTCACGCAGAGTTCTCACAAACTTCTTTCTTTATTATTTCTTATGATCTCATGAATAATCTTTTTGATTTTTAATGCCAGATCTCCATTATTATGTTTAGAATCATTTTTTTTGTATTTGTTATTTTTTTTTCATCAAGATCTCCTGTTTTTTTTTTTTAATTATTTTAACTCCATTTTTAATTTTTTTTGTATGTCACCTTTCCACGACACCATTATTATCTTGTATTTGTAAATCTCAAGGAGGCTGGTTGGTGTCCCTTGTTAATTTGACATTGTATTTTAGAAATGGACCTGCCTACCCACAAACAAACTGTCCATTTTGAAGAAAAACACATAGCCAAGTATTTATGAAAACAAAATATCCATTTATTCTGGGTCATAACAAAATAAAGAGGAAGGTAACGCTGGAGAAACTGGTGAGATTTGCAAAGCCTTTGTACCCCAGGGCAGACATCAATAATTTTACAGTCCAAATTGGGGGCCTTATATTAGTGAGCACAATCCGGTCCAGGACTACAAGAGATCAGGAACAGCAGCAGATGACATATCTGCCCCCAGGCTGTGGTCATACCACAGCCTGCATCTTTTGTCAGACCAGACTGAACCCAGGCCATCACTCTCCGGTCTTCCTTAGATGCTTCCTTCCAGGCTGTGGCTCTGGTGTTGGAGGTATGGCAGGAGGTGGAGGAAGATGAGGACCTGGAGGAGGAGGAGGACCATGGTTCAACTCACAAATGTGGGTTTGTCTTGTGAGTTGGCCCCTCAACCCCCTATTTAGCGCTTTCAAGATGATTTCCTCACATAAGAGGCATTGGCCCTCCTCCATTTCCAGCATTTTTCATGCTGTAATGTATGCAAAGTTCTCTTGAACACTATGAGGGGTTCTAAGGATCGCAGTAGCCTTCATAAATAGGCCAATTGCTGCCTCCTTCATGTTACTCCTCTTCCTGCCACTTTTTGGTTGAAGGCGGAGGGGAGGGACCTGCGATTCTGGCAGGCTACTGGGACTGGCCACCTCCTGGCTGCCACTTTCCATGGCCTGGCTAAGGCTTTCCTGAGTATGAAAAAGGGACATTGTTTTAGTTTTTGGTTCATCAATCAAACACAATTTTCAGCTCATGACTGTTGAAAATTAAATGCTAATAAATAGAAAAGACTATCATTTTGACCCCAGCATTTTTCATTCTTGTCCCAATCATCTGTGGCAACTACTGTCTATTGATATGTAAAACACTTTGTGAAATCAGAAATTAGTGATCAAAACTAACATATATTTAACATCATTAATTTGACAACCAGAAATATTTAGAAGAATGCTATACCTGGCTCAAGCTGGGCTCCTCCACGTGTTGCTGCCTGGAAGGCCCAGGTTAGGCGTCTGAAGCCTCAGCTGAGGTGGAAGGAAGCGTTGAAGGAAGACTGGAGAGTGCTGGCCTGGGTTCATTCTGGCCTGCAAGAAAATGCAGTTTGTCATAGTACCACAGCCTGGGTACATAAATATCATCTGCTGCAGCTCCTGATCTCAGGGAATCCTGGACATTCTTGAGCTACCTAATATAAGTGCTCCTCATGCCACCAATTAGGGCCTTCAAATAGGGGATGTCTGCCGTGGGGATCACCGGCTTCACTAATTCCACCAATTGATCCAGCGCTGCCTTCCTCTTTGTTTGATTATTAAAAAACGGGTGGTTCAACTGCCACAGACAGGGCAGCTCCCTGGACATATCAATGAATCTATCAGGAACCATGAATCAGACCGAGACAGAAGTAAAGTTAAACCATACTTGTTTAATAAAAATAATAAGGTAAACAGAAGGTAAACATAAGGTAAACAGAGTAAGCATAGTCAAAACAAGCCAGAGTTCAGTAACCGGATCGGGTAGTCAGCCAAGCAAATATCAGAGAGCCAGAGATAAACGTGGTAGTACAGCAAGCAGGATCAGGAGCCAGAAGGAACGTCAGCCGAGCAAGTCTTCAACAGGAACGCAGGAGAAAGTCTCTGTGATGCTGACAAAGGCGAAGGCAGAGATCAAGTAAGCTGGATGACTTTAAGTAGGCAGGACTGACGAGCAGAATCAACAACAGCTGGGTAACTGTGGAGAGAGATGGGAGCTGGCAATTAGCCGACAGCTGAGCGGCCAGCTCAGAGAAGGAAGGGCTGAGCCCAGCCCTGACAGAATCTTCCTAGAAATTCCCTATCATTGAAGGGATCCATTTCTGCAAGGCACAACAAAAGATAAACCCTAATGTCAGGCTAAACTCTCCTTGACCCAATATAGACCTCAATCTATAAGTAGTATAGGCCACTGAGGCACCAACTTCAAATTGTACCTTCGTTATAACGGTCGTCGCTTCCGCTACACCTTCCTCCGCTCACAGATCATACGTACGATGCACACGCGTTCCTCTTTATATACACTACGCATGCGTGAAACTCCCCCCGCGTCGCCCGGCCCTGACGTTTTTTCTAGAATATTCCCCGCCCCTTCTCTTTCTTCGCAGTGGGAGACGACATGGCGGAGACGCAGCAGGTGTTTAATAGCAGTAACGAGGAGGAAAGCCCGGAGCCAGAAACGTCACGATCCAGGAGGAGAAGATTGAAGGCCTCAAATATGTCCTTTGAAGAGATGGTGGAGATGGTTGACATATTGAAAAGGGACAACTATATTGGGAAGTATGGACCGTACCTAAACCCAAATATGAGAAAGGCCAAGATCATGACTAAAGTTGTGAAGAGTCTGCGCCAGAATTTTGGGGTACGACGATCCAAGGAGCAATTGTGGAAACGCTGGTCAGACCTGAAACTGAGGGAGCAGGATCAGTATAGAAGGATCAAGAGAGTTCTTCTAAAAAGTAAGTACTTGTCGTGTGTTCCTATTATTATTACTTGCATGCTGCGCCATGTGCTTTTCTTTACTGATGTACAGTTTAAAATGGCTACTTTCATGTTTGTGGGCGGCACGGTAATCGGTCGTAGTAAACATTGTTCATTTGCCAACTAAATACAATGTTTTTGCCAGATACAGGGTTAACTACGTTTGATCATGATAATTTGTATAAAAATACATTTTGTACATTGCTGTCTAGATGTGTTTGTAACTAGAATGAAATGCAAACTTGATTCAGTGTAATGTAAGGAGAGGACACTCAGCAGCTGTTTACACATCTGGACTCAGGAGCACTAGTGTGGGACACAAAAAAACAAACTTTTTAGGGGGTCCCACACAGGTGCTCTAGTGGATACTTGGGGTGTCTACATGTGTGAAAGTTGGCCAAAAAAGGTAAGTATTCCAGCTTAGTTAAGGGGATTAATCATGTCTTCAGCTTTGAACTCTGCCCAAACAGACAATTGTACCACACTTCCCAGCAATGTTTCATATTACTATTTCTGCCCTCAAATATCTGTGTGCTAAGTATACCTTTTTGTTCCATTCTCATAGGGGACATCATTGGACACCAGGGAACCCCCCCCCCCACTCCTGAAGAAGGGGACCAGAGGTCACAACCTGAGGACGTGGAGGAAGGAGAGGTGGTGGAGATTGTCACCACAACAAGTGAGTGTCTGACACCACAGGTTCAGGTAATAGATGTATGCCTGCATATTTATAATACATGGTGTGTATTTTATTTTTTAGGTGATGTACAGGTTGTGGAAGAACAATCTCATCATTTCACCAGTGACAGTGCCCAAAGGCTAATCCAAGAGATAATGTGTTATATTCAGGATTTAGACTGTATAAAGCAAAAAACAATTAAGATTGAACAAAAACTGAAGAACATGATTGATGTGCTAGGAAGAAACACGTCTATTGATCCCCCATTATGGGAGATAGCACATGTTGACATTAGGTATGGGATCAGGAGGGAAATCCCCAGTTTGACTCCCAATTTGTGTGCATCTTCCAAATTTGGCTTTTACAGGGGTGACATCACCCCATCTGATGAAGGCAAGATCAACACATTTTGGACACTATAATATCTGATATTGCCTTCAGTGTTTCAATGTTGAACTTTGTAAGTTCCAGAGTTGTGTATGTTATGTTTTGAAACATGCCTGTTTATGTACCCTCAAAAATAAAAAAAATAAAAAAATGAAAACAAGAATTGGTGTTTTTACCAAAAATAAGTTTTAGAACACACATGTACATGTGCACAGAATAAAAGATTTTATACTCAACCATGTGTGGCTTCTTCTTTCAATGACCAATAACAGTTTTTGTGTTAAGTTGGTTTTTACAGTGACAATGGGTGTTATTTAATAATGGAAAAACCACTTGGTACTACAAGTGCACTAGGAGAACCTAGGAGACAGCAAAAATAAACCAGTAAATGAAAATCAAGATTTTATCTGATAAAAAAGAAAATGTATTCCAAATTTGGTAGCAAAGCAATGGCCCCCTACCCGTAAAATATTGGACATAATTTTCCCTCACTTCACGGGCACTTTGGTGGGGCAAGCCAGGACGGCCTGCTTCCAGGGCCGTCATTGGAACTTCTAAAAGTCTGGCCTCAGGTCCAACAGAGGCAACATAACTAGCATTATGTTTTTTAAGAAAATTGTGCAGGATGCAGCAACTCAAAATGATATGGTTCAGTTTGTATTCCGCCATATTTATGGCTGTTTGAAATAGGCAGAACAGGCTGGCCAGGATCCCAAACGCATTCTCCACCACTCTTCTGGCTCTGGCCAGCCGATAATTAAAAACCCTCTTCTATGGGGTGAGGGTCCTCTGGGGGAATGGCCTCACCATGTGGTCACCCAGACCTAATGCCTCATCTGCAATAAACACAAATGACAGTCCTTCCACGTTCTCCTCCAGAGGTGGCAATCTAAAGCCACCATTCTCAAGACGTCGGTAGAACTCGGTCCGGGCAAATTCTCCACCATCCAACATCCGTCCATTCCTCCCCAAGTCCACATAAAAAAACTCATATGTCGCCATCAACACGCTACTATTGAACCCTTTGTAATTGTAATAGTATGACCCCGAATGGGGTGGTGGGATGATGTGGATGTGTATCCCATCAATTGCCCCTCCACAGTTGGGAAAGTCCCACCGCTCGGCAAACTGGGAGGCCACAGTCTACCATTCCTGTGGCGTTGCAGGAAACTGTGGAGTCAAACAAGAAAAAAAATTAAATTAGTCATTTTGCACATAAACATTACAAGCAGATTAGACACAAACATTCTTGGCCAACATCAGTATAACATTTATTTGAAGGAGTATTTAAAGGCCAAAATATAAGGTCCTCTTATCATATTCCTCACCCCCTCTGATGGCCCATGTAAAAATTTTAGGGGGGGATGTTTTGGACAGGTAACCCTCTCCACTTCATTGAGAGCTGAATGCATAAATAATGTGTTTTACTTTGGCCAGCCCCTCCTTACTTACACTATTGGCAGCCCACTAAACAGGTAAGAAGGGTCATAATAGAAAAATCTAAATACACACTGTCCAAATTGAAGTACATTTTTATATTCTGCAATTACCTATCAAGATAATAATAGGAGAACAAAACTTTAAACAGTACCATTTGAAAGTATTCAGGTAGGCCCTTTCACTACATGCTTTGGAGAATCATCCATAAATATGACCACAAAAGAGGTTGGTATAGTGTGTATGGGTTTGGCAAAGTCAGCAGATAGAGGATTGGTATGGGTTGACTTAGCGGTTGGGGGAAGGGAGGGTTCCAGATGAGTTTGGGACCCCAAAAAAAAGCCTCTGGCACGCTGCCTGAATTTTAGGACACAAATAACATTTTTACACATTTTAGGGGGTGTTTAGGGTAAAGCACTACAATGGAGCTGACAAAATACATTGTTAAGTGACTAGGCTAGGTGTATATGGGCCCAGGATAGCATGCTGGGGAGGTTAGTGAAGGCAAATATGCATGAAGGACAAAAAAGGAGCTTTAAAAGCTTCCAGCAAAGGGGACATTCACAGCATATTACAATCATGGTAATTAGGGAATGATGAAAGAAATACAATACATTAGCAAACATTAAATACATATAATGTGATGTTAAAGGAGAAAGCTTACCCTAATGTAGTCCTTCTGCAGGACCTGGTTGATGGCAGAACAGGTCTCTGGGATAATGATCCCCAGAGCCTGGGGGAGATGCCTGTCGAGAACTTGAGGTCCTGCAGACTTCTCCCCGTCGCCAAGTACCGCAAGGTGGCGACGAGCCTCTGCTCCGGAGTGATGGCTTGCCGCATGCAGGTGTCTTGCCTGCTAATATAAGGGGACAGAAAAGCCAACAGACAGTGAAAAATGAGTCCATCATCCTGAGAAAATTCCTAAAATCATCAGGGTTATTCTCACGGATCTTCCGCAGCAAAGTCACGTGAGAGAATTGGTCACGCTGGAGCAACCAATTCTTGGTCCATGAACTCCTCCCCACCCTGTTCATGGACTGGGCTTGGGTCAAAGCTAGAAGCCCAACACCAAACCCCCACATAGCATGAACTCAACGATGAGCACGTACCCGTAACATGGCTTCAAAACGATCGGCTGGTCAAAACGAACTAACAGAACACACTGAAGAACAGTAAGGCCTGTGAAGAGCGAGCTGAAAATCAGTAACGAGCGGACAAGAATGCACTGAAAAACAGATACAAACTGTCTACACGCACTGAAAAGCAGATACAAACCCACAAGCACAAACTGAACAGCAGTAAAACGATCTGAAAAAGCACGAGTCTGAAAAGCGCGAATCGTCTCTCACCAAACTTCTACTAACACGAGATAAACACGAGATTAGCAGAAGGAGCCCAAAGGGTGGCACACTTCCTATTGAATTGCCCTTTTCTAGTCCCATTGTACGCGTTGTATGTTACTGTGTTTTTGGCGGTCGGAATTTGGTGTGATCGTGTGTATGCAAGACAAGTTTGAGTGGAATTCCGTCGGAAAAAGCTATGAGAGAAGTCCGATCGTGTGTACGGGGCATGAGGTGAACCTGTCACATATGCACCAACCATTCCCCACAGGCACATTACCAATCAGCCGCTCAGTTCTATAGAGATGAAATCTCTGAATTTGTTGGTCTGAGGAACAGACTTGGCTGATGTGAACCCATCACAAGAACACTGATCATTCCCTGCAGTAACACAGCCAATCAGCTTCCCAGTTCAACAGGGATGAAAGCTCTCAATTTTGTAAATAGTCTGAAGAACAGACTTGGATAAAATGAACCTGTTATATGAACACAGACCATTCAGTCACTTAGTTCCATAGAGATGAAACCTCTCCAACTTTATAGGTCCGAGAAATAGACTTGACTGAACCCATTACAAGAACACTGGCTATTCCCTGCAGGAACACGACCAATCAGCTTCCCAGTTCCATAGAGATGAAAGCTCTTGATTTTGATTGGTTTGAATAATGGTGAACCTGTCACCTGAACACTAGCCGTTCCCCACAGGCACATGACCAATCAATCTCTCAGTCCCATAGAGATAAAAGCTCTCCGTCTGCATAGGTCTGGAGAACTGACTTGGCTGAAGTGAATCTCAAAAGAAATAATAAGTGAGCCTGCAATACAAATTGTTCAGTAATAATGAATCATCATAAAAAATATTAAAATCACAAAATATTGGTGAAAGTTCTGAAAACGTGAAAAAAAGTTCATTCGTAAATGGACCACAGTGATAGAAAGTCAGATATAAAAATTATGTGCATCCACATAGATGGGGATCCAACATCCAAAATCCAACCGCCTCAACCCACATAAGAGGGAATGTGGAAGAGCAAGATGTGAGGAAAGAACATCCGAACTTCAGGTGCATCCAGGTAGCAGTGGGATTAAACGCTTACCGGAGTTGATGGACCTCCTCTTCAAAGGGACCCCTTTGAAGACGTCATTTATGATGAAACATGTAGGGCGTGGCTACGCACGATATGCCATCACGCCGATAGCCCTATCTTTTACACGGGTGTTCGTTACTGTTTTATTTGCCGGCTTTTTAACATGTTTTATTGCGGTGGAGTGTTCCCCGCATCTACATGCAATAAAAGACTTGTTTTTATTTATACTACACCATCGGAGCTTTTTTTTTTTTATACTCGCGGCCCCCTGGACCATTGAGTGTTTTGCGGAGTGACCTGTCTGCCCTGGGAATATCGTAAACACCTGAGGATTCTGATGTGGGAGCTCGTTTATCCCTGCAGAGGGTGGTATCTGCTTGCTTGTCTGACCTTGCCACAGAGGAGGTCCATCAACACCGGTAAGCGTTCAATCCCACTGCTACCTGGATGCACCTGAAGTTTGGATGTTCTTTCCTCACATCTTGCTCTTCCACCTTCCCTCTTATGTGGGTTGAGGCGGTTGGATTTTGAATGCTGGATCCCCATCCATTGGATTCACATAATTTTTATCACTGACTTTCTATCACTGTGTTCAATTTACGAATGAACTTTTTTTCACGTTTTCAGAACTTTCACCAATATTTTGTGATTTTAATATTTTTTATGATGATTCACTATTACTGAACAATTTGTATTGCAAGTGCACTTATTGTTTCTTTTGTTTTGGTGTGTCACACTGATATTTGTGATTTTTTTGTTGCAGCTGCACCCTTATTCAATTTAGTGCTCTGAGCGCGGTATTTTTCTTTTATTTCTTGCTGAAGTGAATCTCAACACAACACAATGGAAGAACTTACCTTTAGCAAACTTCATGTAATGCACTCGCTTTTTAGAGGTCTTGGACTTTTTTTCCAGGCTCAAGGATTTTTTGCTGTCATTGGCGGGAGAATCTGAAAGATAAGCAATGTTTTTGTTAATTTTTCACTCCTATGAACATCCCCGGAGAGGAACTTATTGAGAACTTCTATGGTGCCACTGATCTATATACTCAGATACTTCCTTCTCTTGAGGTCAGATCTCCAGTCATCACAAAACTTAAAACACCAATATCTTTCCCCTCCCCCTCATCTAATATACACAAGTCACACATTATTAAAATCTCCAGAAATGCATGAAAAAGATGTAATCATGACCTATATAGTCTTTGCTCCCTCTAACATAACAGGTGATGGGCAGTGAACAGCTTCCTCAATGACAAGAGAAGCATGCTGAGCAGGGGACTACATGTCCCATAGTACTTTGCGCTGCCAGAGGTGTGTGACAAATGTGTGTCTGGGCGTAACCACAGTGAGGTGAGCCATTCAGGCTGCAAAGACATGACTGTTCAAGTCTTTTCTTCCTTTAACATAGCCGGCAATGGATAAGGAGCAGTGGAGAACAGTTTCTACAACAAAGAGAGAAGAGCACTGAACAAGGGACTAAATGTCCCATAGTATCTTGCACCAACAGCAGCAAAGGACATGTGACAAGCATGTGTCTAGGTGTAGCCACAGTAAGGTGAGCCAATCAGGCCACAAGGATTTGACAGTTCCAGTCTATCCCCCCTCTAGATAGCCCCCAATGGGAGGGGAGCAGCAGAGAACAGCTTCTTCAATGAAGAGATGGGCACACTTAACAAGGGTCTACAAGTCCCATAGTATCTTGCACCAACAGCAGCAAAGGACATGTGACAAGCTTGTGTCTAGGTGTAGCCACAGTGAAGTGAGCCAGTCAGGCCATAAGTATGTGACCGTTCCAGTCTATGCTCTATCTAGATAGCCCCCAATGGGAGGGGAGCAGCGGAGAACAGCTTTTTCAAAGAAGAGAGAGGGGCACACTGAACAAGGGACTATGTGTCCCATAGTGCCTTGGGCCATCAGCAGTGATAAGCGTGACAAGTGTAGCCAAAGCGAGGAAAGCCATTCAGGTCACAAGGATGTGGTCGTTCCAGTCTTTCCTCCTTCTAACATAGCCGGCAATGGATGGGGAGCAGCTTCCGCAATGATGAGAGGAGCGTGCTGAACCAGAGACTACATGTCTCATAGTGCTGTGTGCCAGGAATGCACAAGTCGAAGCTCCAGGTAGTACCACGCAGCGGTGATGGTATGGTATAGATAGACTAGATAGATAGACTAAATAGATAGATTAGATAGATAGATAGATAGAAATAACCACATATTTTTTTTTATTAGCAACAAAAAAAGTATATTATTACTATTGATAATAATATTTTATTATATTTAATATGAATTGAATGTATTAGTATTATTACTATTTTTATTATTACTACTACAGTAAAAATAATTATCACAATGCAATATTATATTATTAATATATTATAATAATACTGTAATGAAAAGACAAATATTACTATAAAAAAAAAAATAATAGCAGCAATAAATAACAAGCTTGTGACAGCTTGAGAAATGCAAACTGATCTTACACGCAGATAGTGGGGTGAATGTCAATCAAGTAGTATGTAAAGAACAGTCAGTCAATGTTTTTCGATAGGCAGCTGTGTATGTGAACTATTCATTACACATTAAGAAATTATCAAAAAAAAAAAAAAAAAAAAAGGGTTGTGCATTCTGCGAAGCAAATTATGTGTGCAGCAATACTACCACCCAGAGGACAATAGACAGAACTGCTGTTTGGAATAATTAGCTGATTTAGGCTCCTAAAGTGGGACTTTTCCAGTCGACTTCAGTGCGACTTTGAAGCAACTTTGAAGCGACTTCAGGGAATGCCTGGGTAGTCTTCCTTTAATGCCGGATCCAAATCAGGCTCTATTCACACTTGTGCGACTTGTCATGCAACTTTGGACATCAAAGTCGCATGACAAGTCGTTCCCCATGTTTTCCAATAATAACCATTCGTACTTTATATCACCAAAAGTATTGGGATGCCTGCCTTTACATGCACGTGAGCTTTAATTACATCCCAATCTTAGTCTATAGGGTTCAATATTGAGTTGGCCCACCCTTTGCATCTTTAACAGCTTCAACTCTCCTGGGAGGGCTGTCCACAAGGTTTAGGAGTGTGTCTATGGGAATGTTTGACCATTCTTCCAGAAGCGCATTTGTGAGGTCAGGCACTGATGTTGGATGAGAAGGCCTGGCTCACAGTCTCTACTCTAATTCATCCCAAAGGTGTTCTATCGGGTTGAGGTTAGTGTGCAGGCCAGTCAAGTTCCTCCACCCCAAACTCGCTCATCCATGTATTTATAGACCTTGCTTTGTGCACTGGTCATTTAGTGGAGGGGGGGTTATGGTGTGGGGTTGTTTTTCAGGGGTTGGGCTTGGCCCCTTAGTCCCAGTGAAAGTAACGCTTAAGGCCTCAGCATACTAAGACATTTTGGACAATTTCATGCTCCCAACTTTGTGGGAACAGTTTGGGGATGGCCCCTTCCTGTTCCAACATGACTGCTCACCAGTGCACAAAGCAAGGTCCATAAAGACCTGGATGAGCAAGTTTGGAGTGGATTGTGATATGCAGGGTACTGAAGATGTAAGAACAGATTGTGACTGGGGGGGGCGCTGTGATGTGAAGGACCTGAGTCGTTGCACAAACATGCGGTTTGGACTTCTGCTGGAAGAGAATTTTAGTGAGACCTCCGTGAATTTTAATTCAACACCCCTGCCACAGTGTGTCTAATATGAGAATTTCTTATAATTGTCAGCTCCATCTAGTGGCTGTAATGCAGTATTTACTTGACAAGCAGCAATCAGGAAAATACCGCATTATGGCCACTGGATGGAGCTGACAATAAAAAGGAAATGTACAAACAGTGCCTTGAAAAAGTATTCATACCCCTTGAAATGTTCCACATTTTGTCATGTTACAACCAAAAACATAAATGTATTTTATTGGGATTTTATGTGATAGACCAACAAAAAGTGGCACATAATTGTGAAGTGGAAAAAAATGATAAATGGTTTTCTAAATTATTAAAAAAAAAATCTGAAAAGTGTGGCGTGCATTTGAATTCAGCCCCCTTTACTCTGATCGACCTAATTCAAATCTAGTGGAACCAATTGCCTTCAGAAGTCTCCTAATTAGTAAACAGAGTCCACCTGTGTGTAATTTAATCTCAGTATAAATACAGCTGTTCTGTGAAGCCCTCAGAGGTTTGTTAGAGAACCTTAGTGAACAAACAGCATCACGAAGGCCAAGGAACACATCAGACAGGTCAGAGATAAAGTTGGAGAAGTTTAAAGCAGGGTTAGGTTATAAAAAAAATATCCCAAGCATTGAACATCTCACAGAGCACTGTTCAATCCATCATCCGAAAATGGAAAGAGTATGGCACAACTGCAAACCTACCAAGACATGGCCGTCCACCTAAACCAGGGGTCTTCAAACTGCGGCCCTTCAGGTGTTCAGGAACTACAATTCCCATCATGCCTAGTCATGTCTGTGAATGTCAGAGTTTTACAATGCCTCATGGGATGTGTAGTTCAGCAACAGTTGGAGGGCTGTAGTTTGAGGATCCCTGACCTAAACTGACAGGCCGGGCAAGGAGAGCATTAATCAGAGAAGCAGCCAAGAGGGCCATGGTAACTATGGAGGAGCTCCACAGCTCAGGTGGGATAATCTGTCCACAGGACAACTATTAGTCGTGCACTCCACAAATCTGGCCTTTATGGAAGAGTGACAAGAAGAAAGCCATTGTTGAAAGAAGGCCATAAGAAGTCTGCAGTTTGCGAGAAGCCATGTGGGGGACACAGTAAACATGTAGAAGAAGGTACTGTGGCCAGATGACACCAAAATGTAAATTTCTGCCCTAAAAGCAAAACATTATTTGTAGCGGAAAACTAACACTGCTCATCTCCCTGAACACACCATCCCCACTGTGAAACATTGTGGTGGCATCTTCATGTTGTGGGGATACTTTTCTTCAGCAGGGACAGGGAAGCTGGTCAGAGTTGATGGGAAGATGGATGGAGACAAATGCAGGGCAATCTTAGAAGAAAACCTTTTAAAGTCTGCAAAATACTTGAGACTGGGACAGGGGATCACATTCCAGCATGACAACGACCCTAAACATACAGCCAGAGCTACAATGGAATGGTTTAGCTCAAAGCATATTCATGTGTAATGCCCCATACATATGATCGGACATTCCGACAACAAAATCCATGGATTTTTTCCGACGGATGTTGTCTCAAACTTGTTTTGCATACACACGGATACACAAATCTTGTCTGAAATTCCGAACGTCAAGAACGCGGTGACGTACAACACGTATGACGAGCAGAGAAAAATGAAGTTCAGTAGACAATGCGGCTCTTCTGCTTGATTCCATGCATGTGTGGAACTTTGTGCGTCGAAATTGTGTACACACGATCGTAATTTACGACAACGGATTTTGTTGTTGGAAAATTTGAGATCCAGATCTCAAACTTTGTATGACAGGAATTCCAATGGAAAATGTCCGATGGAGCCTACACACGGTCGGAATTTCCGACAACAAGCTCCCATCAAACATTTTCCTTCGGAAAATCTGACCGTGTATACGGGGCATTAGAATGGCCCAGTCAAAGTCCAGACCTAAATCCAATTGAGAATCTGTGTCAAGATTGAAATTTGCTGTTCACAGACGCTCTCCATCCAATCTGACAGAGCTTGAGCTATTCTGCAAAGAAGAATGGGCAAAAATCTAGATGTGCAAATCTGGTAGAGACATCTTCAAAAACACTTGCAGCTGTAATTGCAGTGAAAGGTGGTTCTACAAAGTATTGACTCAAGGGGACTGCATACAAATGCATGCCACACTATTCACATGTTTATTTGTAAAAAATTTGGAGAACCATTTATCATTTTCCTTCCATTTCACAATTATGTGCCACTTTGTGTTGGTCTATCACATAAAATCTCAATAAAATACATTTACGTTTTTGATTGTAACATCTCTTAGACCTATTCCCAGCCTACTCATTGGCTAATTATTTAAACCTCATCAATCCCACTTTGTCTACACTTCATACTGGGGACCCCAGAGTAAGAGCATACAGTGTTTGGAGTATTTCCTTCTGATTGACTGTGGAGGTAGCGGCACTTTTAGCATTTTGGAATGGGACCCCTGGGGAGACCCTGAAGCACATCCTGTTTTGAGTCCAGTGTCAGAGATGAAGAGCTGACACAGAAAGCTGAACCAATGGACCTGGAAATCGGAGTGTCTCCTGCATGGGTGTGACAGAGGGGGTGTAAATCAGAAGATTTATTGTACCTTCTACAAATAACACATAATATTAGAACCGTGTGCCGAGCTGTTCTGCTTTAATCCCCGATTTTCTTCCTTCACTTCAAAGAGGACTAATCAAGAGATCTAAGAAATTAAAATCTCTCCAACACCTGAGCATATCTCCAGGAGTGAAACTTCTCATCAGAAAAGTTATATCTTTAATAACTGCGGATTGCCCAGAGGAATCCGAATAGCTGACAGGAATTTGCATGTTCTCCGTCACAACAACATGTCTGTTTACTGATGTACTGGGAGCTTTATCGGATCAAGAGAACCTGTTTACTGGAAATATAAATATGCAGATTCCAACAGATAACACGGGCTCCAGGGCCATACTGTCCCTGGATGCCACTAAGGCCTTCGATAGCCTGTAATGAGACTACTTATGGAGGGTGCTAGAGAGATTTGGGTTTGGCCCCACCTTTATTAGCTGGGTGAAAATACTTTACAGGGAACCAAGAGCAAAAATAAAAATCAATAATGAATACTCAGAACTGTTCCAATTGGAGAGAGGGACGAGACAGGGTTGCCCCCTGTCCCCCTTGTGGTTCGCCCTCACGATGGAACCACTAGCAATTATGACTAGATTATGACTAGATCAATGCCAAACATACAGGGGTCCTGGAGGCAGACAGAAGAGGATAGGATAGCACTGTTTGCATACAGCGTCCTGTTTTTCCTGGGAGACGTTGAGAATTCGGTAAATACAGTGATACAAATGTTTGGAGAGTTCAGGCGGTTTTCTGGACTGGTTATCAACTGGGAGAAATCGGCTTTGTTACTGGTTGACCCACTTTGTAGCCAGATACCGTCAGGAACTCCCCACCTAAAAGTAGTCACAAAATTGAAATATTTAGGGGTCTGGATCACGAGCGACGTAAACCAGTATGTCAATGACAACCTAGCCCCACTACTACTTAAACTAAAGCAAAAGGGTGATATCTTTGAGCCGACTCCCTTTGTCTGTAGCAGGGCGTTGCAATCTGATAAAAATGATATGGCTACCACAGATACTATACCTGTTCCACAACTCCCTGATTTGGATAGGCCAAAAGTGGTTTAAAAGAATAGAATCCCTCTTTAGGGAATTAATTTGGAAGTAGGGTCAATCCAGGATTAGTTTGCAAACTATGCAGTTACCGGTTAAACAGGGGGGTATGGCGGTCCCGCATCCAAGGCCATACTTTCTGGCAGCCCAGGTGCAACACCTAGCGGGTTGTGGAATCCCAGGAGGGGGGAACCCCAGTGGCAGAATGATGATAATGGGGGCCCCACATAGTATATTAGTGGCGGTATTAGAGGCAGACTCATTTACTTGTAGATGCCCGAAGATAAAACTAGTCAGTATAGTATGGCAGACACCTAAGGCACTATTGGGGTATGAGGGGGTAACAGAATACGCCCCTCTATGGAACAACAAAAACCTGGCAGAATTAAGAATCATAGAGAGGCCCAGGGAATGGGAGAGACAGGGCATCAACCGACTATGCCAATTATATGAGGGTAACTTTATGAAAACATTTCTAGCTTTAAAATGGGAGTTTAACATATCAGATAATTTATTCTATAAATATCTCCAAATCAGACACGCTATACAAGTGCAGTTTAGGTTGCAGAAAATGGAATGGACCCAGATGCCTATTCTTTTAAAAATAATCAATTCAGATACATCTAAAGGACTAATTTCAGAGTTATATACTAGTTTGGAAGATAGAATAGTAAATAGAGTAGGACCTTCTAAGAGCAGAGCGGGATGGGAAAGAGATGTGGGGGCAATGACTGCGGAGGAATGGGACAGGATTTTGAAATGGGGAGCTCTAGCCTCAATTTCTCCTTCACAGAAAGTATTTGTTCTTAACACATAGAGTCTACTATACCCCCAAAAAATGTTTAAGCTTGTGTGGAGACAAAATGATGAGTGCCCCAGATGTAGGGCGACAGGGGATTTTATCCACATGGTATGGAAGTGCCTGAAGCTATTTAGATATTGGGTGGAGATAATAGATAGGATAAATAGATAAATCTTCAAGACCACACTAGAACCAAGTGTGGCCAAGATATGCCTACTAGGGGATATGGAGGTGGGTAGTGCCCCGATCGCCACCATTGAAGTAGTGCTGAGATGCCTGTACCAGGCGAAAAAACTAACCGCACAGAAATGGCAGGCGCAGATCCCCCTGACCGTGAAGAACTGGGTAGAAACTATCAACTTAATAGTTTGGAGTGAGAGAGTGGTATACATTAGGCAAGGTAACTATAAGAAGTTTGAGAAAATGTGAAGGCCCTGGTTGGAAGAGATGAGGTGTCCCCTATAGGGGGAGGGCAATGTGCAGATGAGAGGGTTTTTTTTTTTTATCTCTCTTTTTTTTTTTTTTTTAAGCCATCAGCCGCTCTTGCCACTCCTCCTTGGGAGACCCAGGATACTTTTTTCTCCTGCACGGTTTCCTGTTCTTTGGAGGGTCCTTGTTCACCCCCGGAAGTCAAAATAGTAGGTCTGGTAATTAATAGAAGTATACACTCAAGTAATGATTAAGTGGTGTGGGTGTGGGGGGTGGGGCTGGGTAGGGAGGGAGGGAGAAGAAAGGTAAACTAATAATATTTTCATGTATTGTAAGATAATACACAATATTCTGTGAGGTTGTATTTCTTTTTGATACTTGTGAAATAATAAAAAAAATATATTAATGGAGATATAATATATTGTCAAAAGTATTGTGACGCCTGCTATTACACGCTCATGAACTTTAAAGGCGTCTTAGACCGTAGGGTTCAATATTGATTTGGCTCACCCTTTGCAGCTATAACAGCTTCACACCTCCCTCATTACATAGTTACATAGTAGGTGAGGTTGAAAAAAGACAGAAGTCCATCAAGTCCAACCTATGTGTGTGCGCTTTTATGTCAATAGTACTTTGTATATCCCTGTATGTTGCGGTCGTTCAGGTGCTTATCTAATAGTTTTTTGAAATAATTGATGCCCCCCACTGAGACCACCGCCTGTGGAAGGGAATTCCACATCCTTGCCGCTCTTACAGTAAAGAACCCTCTACGAAGTTTAAGGTTAAACCTTTTTTCTTCTAATTTTAGTGAATGGCCGCGTGTCTTTTTATGTTCCTATGTTCCTATTTATATATCCTATTTATACCTATTGTGGGGTCACCAGTACAGTATTTGTAAATTGAAATCATATCCCCTCTCAAGAGTCCCTTCTCCAGAGAGAATAAGTTCAGTGCTCTCAACCTTTCCTCATAACTGTCCTCCAGACCCTTTATTAGTTTTGTTGCCCTCTCTCTACTCGCTCCATTTCCGAGAGGGGTAGAGAAGGAAGCGCCACCTGAGTGTAGTATTAACAAATGATGTTTAATGACACCAGGTAAAAACACATTTACAGGATAAAAACATATAAAAGGCTCATCTGTATAGGTATGTGGTCCTTGGTGTTCCCTCTGATCCCGTGGTGGTGACGCTGCAGGGATGCTGGGCTGCAGAAGGTGGATTACCAGCCGGGAGCTCCTTCTGTGGCCATCAGGAAGAGACTAGGGGCCAGCGTGGAGTGCACGTGGAGCGTGCATGACGTCACAGGTCGTCCGTCTGCTTCTGGGTTTGGTATCCAGGGGAGGGATCGTACAGGGAGGAGGGCTAGCAGGGAGGTTGAGAGAAGGCTACGCGCTCGGAGCCACTGCTCCTTCAATAGGCCTCTTGAAGGAGCAGTGGCTCCGGGCGCGTAACCTCCTCTCAACCTCCCTGCTAGCCCTCCTCCCTGGACGATCCCTCCCCTGGATACCAAACCCAGAAGCGGACGGACGACCTGTGACGTCATGCACGTTCCACGTGCGCTCCACGCCGGCCCCTAGTCTCTTCCTGATGGCCACAGAATGAGCTCCCGGCTGGTAATCCACCTTCTGCAGCCCAGCATCCCTGCAGCGTCACCACCACGGGATCAGAGGGAACACCGAGGATCACATACCTATACAGATGAGCCTTTTATATGTTTTTATCCTGTAAGTGTGTTTTTACCTGGTGTCATTAAACATCATTTGTTAATACTACACTCAGGTGGCGCTTCCTTCTCTACCCCTCTCTCATCCATCACAGAGCCAGCTCTCTGAGGACAGCAGCCACCTAGCCTACCAGCCTACTTTAACCATTACATTACCGGTTACCACTTAACCCTTGAACTTCCAGCCTGTCCCCTATGGACTAAGTTGCTCAGCCCTTTATATCTCCTGTTATATATGGACTTGTGTGTTTGCGCTTACAGTTACCAATACTCTGTTTCGCTCCATTTCCAGTACATCCTTCCTGAGGACTGATGCCCAGATCTGGACAGCATAATGTAGGTGCGGCCGGACCAGAGTCTTGTAGAGCGGGAGAATTATCGTTTTATCTCTGGAGTTAATCCTTTTTTAATGCATGCCAATATTCTGTTTGCTTTGCTAGCAGCAGCTTGGCATTGCATGCCATTGCTGAGCCTGTCATCTACTAGGACCCCCAGGTCCTTTTCCATCCTAGATTCCCCCAGAGGTTCTCCCCCCAGTGAGTAGATTTCATTCATATTTTTGCCACCCAAATGCATTATTTTACATTTTTCTACATTAAACCTCATTTGCCATGTAGTTGCCCACCCCATTAATTTGTTCAGATCTTTTTGCAAGGTTTCCACATCCTGCGGAGAAGTTATTGCCCTGCTTAGCTTAGTATTGTCCGCAATTACAGAGATTGTGCTGTTTATCCCATCCTCCAGGTCGTTTATGAATAAAT
Source organism: Aquarana catesbeiana (assembly GCF_042186555.1). NCBI lineage: Eukaryota > Metazoa > Chordata > Amphibia > Anura > Ranidae > Aquarana > Aquarana catesbeiana. The sequence continues at coordinate 74,153,308 of NC_133326.1, read as the reverse complement.
TAAATTACTGTACCACCTTTTTTTATTTTATTTTTTAATTCCACCCACTTTCCTACTTCTTCCTTTAACCTCTTCTTGCCAACGTGGAGCATATATGCTTCCTAACAGTGGCCGAGTTTTAACGCATATATGCATCCCCACGTAAGCACACTTCTGTGGCGATCTTCAGATTGCGATTGGGAGCTTTCTGATCATGTGACTGCTACAACAGCCAATCACAGCGGTTACTTGACCCGAATGCCCGCCTCCGCTTCCCGGCATTTAGAAGCTCTTAAAGGGCCAGGAGGAGGTGGCAGGAAGGGGTTAAGGTAACCACACACTGTACAATCTGATTTTACAATCTTCTTTACATCTACCATCAGTGATGTAGTGCGAGGGCCTGCCGGATTGGATCGATAGTTGGGTCCTATTATTAAATAGTTCTAATAAATCTAAAGGAGATTACAATCTAATTGTACAGCGTATGGCCACCTTTATAAACCTAAAATTAACTTTTCTTATCAAAAGCTTTGACCCAAAAAATTCAGTCATTATTCGTAAAGTGATATTAACCACTTGCCTACCGTCCACTTTTACCCCCTTCCTGCCCAGACCAATTTTCAGCTTTCAGCGCGGTCACACTTTGAATGACAATAGCGCGGTCATGCAACACTGTACTCATTTGAAATCTTATAGTTTTTTTCCCCACAAAAATAGAGCTTTCTTTTGGTGGTATTTAATCATCATTGGGCTTTTTTGTTTTTTTTTGCTAAACAAATGAAAAAAGGCTGAAAATTTTGAAAAAAAAAAAAGTTTGTTATAAAATTTTGCAGGTAATTTTTTTCTTCACTGATGTACACTGATGAGGTGGCACTTTTAGGTGGCACTGATGATTGGCAGCACTGGTGGGCACTGTTGGGACTGCCCTGATAATCAGTGCCCTGATCCGTGTCGATATCCCTTTAACAGAAGCCAGTTATCAACTCTCTTTACAGTGTCAGCGCAAGGAAAGGAATGCCGATAACTGGCTTGTGTGTACATTGTGATCAGCTGTCATTGGACACAGCTGATCACGTACTAAAGGGCCTTTACCCCAATCTGGAATCAGCTGAGTCCAACGCGTTGCAGGAGGCGCGCGGGCAGCGTGATCACAGGAGGACGTCCCGGTACGCCTTTTCGCCTATAGCGCGAACAGTAAGTGGTTAAAGGCAACATTTTTTTTTTTTTTTTAAATAACACACATGTTATACTTACCTGCTCTGTGCAGTGGATTTGCACAGAGCAGCCCGGATCCTTCTCTTCCCTCGTCAGCTCTCCTGCCCCCACAGCAAGCAACTTGCTATGGGGGTACCCGAGCCAAGCTACTGCTCTGTGTGTCCATTCAGACACCGAACCATGGCTCGGCCCCACCCTCTCTCTCTTCTCGCTCACTGACTTTGATTGACAGCAGCGGGAACAAATACGATTCTTGTGCAACATCGCTGGATCGAGAGGGGATATTGGTAAGTATTAGGGGGCTGCTGCACACTGAAGGTTTTTTATCTTAATGTATCACAAACAATGTTATACTTGCCTGCTCTGTGTAATGGTTTTGCACAGCGCAGCCCAAGTCCTCTTCTTCTTGGGTCCCCTGCCAGAACTCCTGGCCCTTCCCTCCTTTCGAGTGCCCTCAGAGCAAGCAGCTTGCAATGGGGGAATCCAAGCAGACGTGCTCCAAAGCCACTGCTCTGCGTGCCCATTTAGACATGGAGCTGAGGCTCGGCCCTGCCCCCTCCCCCCCCATTATCTATTTGGCTGTGATTGACAGCAGTAGGAGCCATTGGCTCAGCCAATTAGGTAGAATCCCCAGAGAGCTGATGCTTTTGTGCACATTAATGGTTCGAGAGAGGGCTCAGGTAAGTATAAGGGGGGCTGGGTTGGGGACTGCTGCACACAGAAGGTTTTTGACCTTCGTGCATAGAATGTATGCAGTGCCGCCCCCCACCAGATTGCCAAGGGTTAAATGCTAGTGAACTCTGGGGGTAGGAGGGATGAGAGGAAGAAGCTGCACTATCTAGCATGCTCTGGCACTCTCCTCTCTTCTCCCTGATGCTTTGGGCTTCAGAAGGTCCCTTGGTATCCTCATGTACAATGCAGCTCTATTACTCCTGAACTATATGTGAGGATGCAGGAGTGCAACCACAGAAGAAGCTTCAGAGGATCCATCACACAAACAGAGGGAGCCTGCTGGACAACATTATATTACACCTTATTCGTCATCCAGTAGATTTATTTTGAGCCTTGCTGCCCAACATTGGACTTTAAAGGAGTTGTAAAGTCCCATGGTTTTCACCTTAAAGCATTCTTTGCCAAAAAGGGTTACAACCACCCACAGCGGCGCTTTGCCGGTGGTTTGACGACGTTGCCCATTGATTGCAATAGGCAGGGGCGCTTTAGGAGCTCCTACAGCGCTGCAAAGATGCTGCTCGTAAAGGGCATGAACAGTATGTCCAGGGTCCACAACTGGGTAAAGGATTGTGTTTGGATAAGTAACTTATTTGCTATAGTTAGTCTGATCACAGGGTGTGTGTGTGTGTAATGCACTGAGGGTGTGGCTTTTCCAAGGCTGTCATTTAACACATTCACAGGGTCTTGCAGTGATGTGCGGCGCACAGGACCTTTGTTGTCTGTTCCATCACAGAGATACATGGCGGTTGAAGGCAAGATGTGAGTGAGCATCATTGGAGTTTCGGCTCCTACCTCTCTGGTAGAGACGGAAAAGTGCCAAGCAAGATAGTTTCGGATGGGTGTAGAGGTGTACTTGGTATGGAAGGTCATCACACTTGAGGTTGCTTTTAAAAAAGTTTATTGAAATTCACGGTTCACAAGTGATGACAACAGCCAACGTGTTTCGGGGAAAATGCCTCCCCCTTCGTCAGGGCTATGATGGTTGGAATTGGTCTGGATTTGAAGTTCTCCATCATTTTACAACACCTAAAAGGCTCCATTCTTATTTGACCCCTGGGTCCAAGGCCAATCTCGACCACATCAACCATCACAGTTCTCCATCATGTAACATCACCTAAAAGGGTCCATTCTTATTTGACCCCTGGGTCCAAAGCCAATCTCTACCACATCAACCATCACGACCCTAACAAAGTGGGAGGTATTTCCCCTGAAACACGTTGGCTCTACTCATCACTTGAACCATGAATTTCAATAAACATTTTTAAGAGTAACCTCAACTTACATATCAAGTGCACCTCTAAACCCATCCAAACCAGGGGCCATCATCTGTACAGCACATTTCACCATGTTACATCCTAAATACGGGTGTAACATGGTGCAAAAAGGTGGCATTTAAAGCAATCAGTGGACAATCAGTGCACTATGATGACAATAATACAGTATGTCCAAATTCTGCATCCACGGATCTTACCAGTGCTTGCTGTGCCATGGCAATCGTTCAGTTCGGCCAGAAGTTGGTTGAAATCTTCTTGATGGGCGATCCATTTATCCTTAAATAAAAAACAAATAAAAGGGATTTTTATTTAAAAAGCATTTAAAAAATGGACACAGACATATTGACCATGAGAACAGAGGAACAGCGTATCTGCAAAGGGCCCCTAATGACCAACCTATACTCCCCTTATCTAGACTCCTTTGCATCTCCTACCTCCAACGCAGCCGGTGCTGAAATTAGCGGTCTTGGAGAACCAGGGGAGAGAAGATGTCACTTCCTTGGTCATGTAACAGTGCTGGACCCTATAAAGCGGTTACTAGGTCTGAGCACAGTCAGAGAAGAGGTGGTCACAGACTCCCCCATACCTAGTGTCACCTGCTGTGAAGGAGGAAGGAGTGGTGAGAAAGTCAGGTGAGTAAAAGAGGTTGGAGGCCCTTTGAGACGTCACTTTGGACCCAGCAAAAAAAAACCCAACACAAACAAACACAAAAAACACACACACACACACTTATAAGAGGTTCAGAGATGGAAACTGCACAAAAATCAAGTAGATGAAGTACTAGTCACCAGTGTTGCCTGTGGTCTCCCTACAGCTGAACTTCTCCCCATTACTGAATTACCATGCCATGTTCTATACTGTGTCTCTGTGCGGAGGCAGATATCTTGGTAGAGGAGAACGGCTTTGCTTCCTCATGTGAGAACTGCCCCCTGCTTTAGCTTCCCCTTCCAGCAAGGAGAACAGTGAGCAGCACTGTAGTGACATCACCAAATCTCATTTCAAATTTCCTGAGGCTACCAGGTTTGGAAGCAGGGAGATCCTTGCACTGCAGGTCCTTAGGTACAGCTTCCTCCTCCAGCAAGGAGAACAGCGAGCAGCACTGTAGTGACATCACCAAATCTCACTTCAAATTTCCTGAGACTACCAGATTTGGAAGCAGGGAGATTCTTGCACTGCAGATCCTCTGGTACAGCTTCCCCTCCAGCAAGGAGAACCGGCGGAAACGGTAAGGCCGAGAAATGCCAACGAGAGGTGGGAGGCAATGTCTGGGGTGGATCAATTTTAAAATAATGCTTGACAGGCAGTTAAGAGGCAACATGGAAATGAGACCTCTTCGACTCATTCCTAAGTACTGTAAGAGGGAAGGGGGGGGTAAAACCAGGCGGTTGAGTACCAGTTGAGTACCAGGGTGGCAAAACTAGTACTAAACCGCCTGGTCTTACCCCCCGCGCCTCTGGTAGTATTTGGTAACGAGCCTAAGAGGGCTCATTTACATCTGCAGTGTATTGGATTTTAAACTCATCTTACAAACATTTTAGAAGCATTAAACTCTATGGCCTGGTTCACACGGGGCTTCAGTTTGTATAAGAGCAGCAAGCGTTGACAAAGCATTTGCAGAGCTTTCAGCAAGATTTGTTGAAACTTTTAAAGTGCCATTCAGATCCAGTTTGTAAATGTTGAACACAGATCCTAATGGGAGTACTGCTTGCCACTTTAACCTCTTCACGTCGCCTTCTGTGGTGTTTTGAATGCTTTTAAGTGCAAAGGAGGGATTTGGAGTCTTCTAGACCCCCGATCCCCACATAAAGAGTACCTGTCACTGCCTGTTACTGTCACAAGGGATGTTTACATTCCTTGTGACAGCAATAAAAGTGATCAGGAAAAAAAAAAAAATTAAAAGCACCTCATCCCTCCGTGCTCACGCGCAGAAGCGAACAGATACGTAAGTCTTGCCCGCAAATGTAAACGGTGTTCAAACGACATGTGAGGTATCGCAGCGATCATTAGATTGAGAGTAATAATGCTAGCACAAAACCTCCTATGTAACTCTAAACAGGTAAAAAAAAAAAAAAGAAGTATTTTGCGCTAACCATATAAAAACGGTGCAGCCACTCGTGTAAGCCAAAAATACAAAAAAGACCCAACAACTAATCATATAAAGTGACAAGCGCGCATCCAAACAAAGTATTTAGTGAAGTACCATATCTAACAGATATTGTGTTATCAACACTATTAATGTGACAAAAATTATTTAATATATGTCAAACTTGGTGAAAGATATTAAAGTATCTATTCTTAAATCTGTCACAACATGCTTCAAACACCGTTGTTAAAGGAGAAAAAATATGTATAAAAATGTGTTTTTATAAAAATGTAACCACCTAAAAATTGTGTTATCTGATGAAAAACAAAAAAACAACAATGTTGCTAGAATGTAAAAGGAACAATATTATCGTACCCACACATCAAATTGTGTCAATTTAATTGGTCAATTAGTGAGAGCTTTCAAGCATATAAAAGTGCAAATGAAACTCCTATTCATTATTAGGTGTAAAAATTATCATAAGCAAAAAAATGTCCACATGAAAACATATATTAGGGTGATGATAAACCACAATCTTCTGCTCTTGAATAAATTGATGTTCTTCCCGCACAAGATATGGTAAAATTAACCGCTTACCGCATCAGTTGGATCTCAGGTTATAGAGATCTTATAGGCTTGTTGCATTCACCTGCAGGCATCAGTGATTTCCACCTGAATAGCGATCAAGGGAGATGTCCTCAGCCACTTCTAACGATCAGCAAGCAGGCACCCTCTTTCTGGTAATAATCACTGGTTTCTACAACTACGGAGGGGACGGTTGATTATTTCCCCTAGACCATCTGCAGATCCAGATCCCTCAATAAAAATAAAAAGAGGGGGACTCCATAGTGCAGATGTGTAACATTGGTTTATTTAAAAAGTCATTTATAAAATCACTTGCAAAAACATTTAAAAACTCCACAGCAATTGGTCACAGCAACAAAAACTTGGCACACTGGACACTGCAAACCAAAAAAACTCAAGTCGTAGAGCAAATGGGAACTGGATAAAGAAGTTAGCTAAAAATAGCACACACGCAGCAGAGGATCAAACCGGCTGACTGCATGGGGAAAAAAACGTGATGGCGTCACTGCCACTTGCTCCACCCGACGCGTTTCCCCTCAACAGGCATCCACTGGGAATGGAGACGTAACTAAGCTCTAGCACATCACGTCTATATACTTATATAAGGCAGGAGAGACACCGGAAGTGACATTTAAGCATTTACATCCCGTTGTCATTCAGTACACAGTTATTTTTCATCCTAAATTGTTCAAATTGAACCACCGAAAAATATTTAAAAATTACCATCTTTCCTTATCCAATTAGAAAGGAACAGTAAAAAGAGAATTTTTTTCAAAAAAATATATATACAAATTTTATTAAAAATAATATATCTATCTAAAAATATTTATATTGATACAAACATCCTTGATTATCCATTTTTGATTTGCATTTCCAGTCAATTCTATATATATATATGTGTTAATTGTGCCAGAATCTATACTTTTAGCAAAGGTCTACATAAATTCATTTGGACACTTATTTTTGACAGCAGTTTCATCCTTAGGTTGCGCAGCAGTTCAACCAAGACGACCCTCCAATCACTATATACATAATTGTCATGGAATTGGATTTTTATATCATCTAGTAGGAATTTACAGTTGATAACAATATGGAAAAAGGAGGGGGGATTCACTACTATAATTCCGATAGAGATTCACATAAAAACTATCAGTTAATCAAGGAAATCCATTATATATATAAAACATCATTAAAAACTACATATATACAATTCTTTAAAACTATATATATATAAATCAGCTCCATATACAAAGAGGTCTGCCAGAGAATTCAAATATTATTTAGGGATTGAATCTTACTTGGTAAAAACTTTAAATATTTAATAATTATCTATTGTCAATGTAGCAATTGATATCCCATTCTATATTGTAACATTGGAAACAAAGGTAGAGGTTTTTACCGTTTGAGAGGTCCTACACACCTTACACCTTTTGCATGGATAGAACCCTTTAAGGCCACCAAACATGCTAATCTTTGGAGGTCGATCAATTGCGCTAGGTGCCAATTTATCTTTTAAGGTCTGGTTTCTCCTGTAGACAATACTAGGTCTACTTGGAAGGAGAGGGCCCAAAATCTCATCTCCCTTCAGGACATTCCAATACTTCCTCAGTATCCTATTCACCCACCAATGCTGTGAAGAGAAAGTGGTGATAAAGGCCCATTCGTGGTCCTTCTTCTTACTATCGTCCAAGCTTTTAGTTCTCACGCTGTGTGATCACAATAAAGGGACAATCACAGCGTCCCTTCACCATGTGATCAGCTCTGTCCAATCACAGCTGATCACATGTAAACAAACTTACCGGTCATCGGCAGTCCTTCCCTCACGCGCTGTCACAGCGTGAGAAAATGAGAACAGGTAACTTGCAATTCTGACCAGGGATCAACAAACCCCAGGCGCCAGGTCACCGTTGCGACCCGAAGTTTTGACCTGCTGCCTGGGCTGCTCCCCACACCCTGCGCGCACCCCCTCCACTGTGTATCCCGGGCTCCGCTTGCCCATCTGCGGGTCGGCGACTGGCATAGCGAGAGTCGCCAAGTAGAGGATTGGGGGGGAGGGGGAGGGAGGATAGCAAACACATGTCCTTTCTCCTCCCCTCCCCTTCTAGTTGTTGTTCCCATTGACAGTTACCCCGGCCACCAGGGCCATAAAAGAATGTAATGCAGTGTGATGTGTATGGCATTACACTTAGTGGAGCACAGGGGAGACATGCCGGGTCTGATAGTCTCATTGAAGAAAACCTGTCACCAAAAACTAATCATCACATAGAGGACTTTTTGTCCCCTATATGATGGAAAAACAAAATACATTTTTTTAATTGGAAAAAATTAAAGTTACACATAAAATCCCCCACATATATGCACAAAAAAACGTAAGCGCATGTGGCCATGTGCCTACACCTAGAAAAGTCAATTGCGATACACATATTACCGCACACGTCGGAATGAGAACAATAATTCCAGCACCAGACCTCCTTCGTAACACTAAACTGATGACCTATAGGGGGCTTTTTTTTTTTACATTTATTTATTTTTTTACATTTTTTATTTAATCAAAGAGACAAGACCTACAGGGTCAACATAATGAAGATACAGAAACAAATTATAATCCATGAACATATGTGGTGCTACACCTCATAACAGTTTGTAATATTACAGAAGAGGAGAGATTAATGACGGAGATTACATTGATTTCCAGAGTTTATAGTACGACAGATCGTCTTGATATATAGTTCTACTAGGCATAGTATGCACTCCCTTACCCTATGGGAGCGTGTTTGTATGCGTGGTGAGAAAATACAGTGCTATTCCACGAGTCTCGTCCCTTACAGTTTTCCCTACATCTGAAGTAATAAGAGTAGAAAGAAATAGCTTTGGACAGTAGGTGGGGAGAAAAAAAAATCAGAAGTGGGGAGAAGATGGAAAAAAAGGGGGGGGGGGGGCTTTTAGAGCACCACCTATGGAAAATATAGGGTACTGACATGTTTAAGGTTCAACATGTTGGGGGTATCCATTTACTCGGTGCAACCTCAGCTTTTATATTTTACCAAAAATTGGGTAATTTATTGTGCTTTTCCAGCCCCTAAAATTAACTTTTATTGTGGATAAATCAGCTGCACACTAGCGCCACCTCAGCAGAATAAAAATAGTACTTATTTGCAAAATTTTATAACAGACATGTATTACAACCAAAAGAAAGCTCTATCTGTCTCATGACAATTGTCATTCAAAGTGTGACAGCTCTTAGGCCCCTTTCACACGGGACGGATCCGTGTTGATCCGCCCCGTGTTTATCCGCTGCTCAGCGGGGATCGCTCCGTTTTCCCCAGCTGAGCAGGCAGATGACAGGGCGGGACCCGCACACTGTGCAGGGACCGTCCTGTCAGATCTCCGCTCTCCCCTATGGGGGATCGGAGGAACACGGACCGTCTGTCCGTGTTGCTCCGATCCGCTCTGCAGACGGATAGAAAAATAGGATTTTCTTCCGTCCGCTTAATCGGACGAGAGCGGAGCCGGACAACATCGGGTGTTAACGGATGTACATCCGCTGACACCCGCTATCCCATAGGGATGCATGTATGTCCGTATTTCATCCGAAAACGGATGGATGAAATACGGACATACTGTCCGCATGTGTGAAAGGGGCCTTAAAGTTAAAAAATTGGCCTGGGCAGGAAAGGGGTGAAAGTGTCCGGTATTAAGGTGGGTAAAGCAACAATAAGCTCTCCCATTATGATCTGTGTTCAACATTTACAAACTGGAGTTGAATGGTACTTTAGCTTGCTGAAAGCTCAGCAAATGCAATGTAAAATCTTGCTGTGCACAGTGCTCTTATACAAGCTAAAGCCCATGTGAAAAAAGCCTAAATGACATGCATTTTTATGTAAGCGTATGAAGGATGCAACAAGCACCGCACCTAAAACTGGACAAGTGTGAACGGGGCCTAAGGAATGAATTAGGGAGGAGCAAATGAATAACAGGATCTCCACCGTCTTGCCACTATGCACTGTTCTTTGTGAATGAATAGTAGTATAAGGTCTTTGAATGGCAAAGGGGGCAAGTGAATGGTGCAACTCTTCACTCAAGCAGTACCTGCTGTAAAGCCATAGCAGCAGTCTGCCGGAAATGAGTTTTATTTTCATTACTCTCACAAGTGGGCTGACGATCCCCTGTATGGAGCAAAAGGTACTCTTTATAGATGCATCGGGGTCTAGTAGATTGCAATGCCTCCTCTGCTTCCTACAGCCAGTATGTGTAAAGGTGCACATAGCACATGGCTGCTGTGGTCATGATTTTACAACTTGGAACCCAGAAATACTCTGAGGACTTCCAGGTTCATTCAGCCGAGCGACGTTCTGGATTCCCTGCAGCCAGGGCAGCCATCAGAAATTTTTGGGCCCCTTACACAGCTTTAGGCCTGACATGTTGCTGAGAAGCACAGTACAAATCACACGAGGGGTGCAAATACACATAGTAGCCAGAGGTGGCAGTAAAGAGCTTGATGTCTGAGCTCAGTGACACGAGAACAGCAGAAGCTGTGAAATTGTTTCTGTAATGCACAGCACGGCTCCCCTTCACCCGTCCTGCCTTCTTCTGGCCTGGGCAAGCCACTCGGGCCTCGGGGCACAACTTCCATTACAGTTGTGACGGCTGTACCCCCCTGATGGTGGCCCTGCCTGCAGCCATGCTAGGCTCACAGAAGAGCCACTAGGGAGGATTGGGAGGGGGCTCTGCAGTGTTCTCCCTATAGGATTCTTGCTGGGTGACCATCAAAAGCATCTGATTAGAGTGTTGTGTAAAGGCCCCTAGGCACCTGGTGCCGATCCTCTGGCCCAGGAGCCTCTGCAGTTTCTTACCATCTCCTGTACCATGTCTGCAGTCTCTGATCATCTCCTGTATCATGTCTGCAGTCTCTGATCATCTCCTGTATCATGTCTGCAGTCTCTGGCCATCTCCTGTATCATGTCTGCAGTCTCTGACCATCTCCTGTATCATGTCTGCAGTCTCTGACCATCTCCCGTATCATGTCTGCAGTCTCTGACCATCTCCTGTATCATGTCTGCAGTCTCTGACCATCTCCTTTATCATGTTTGCAGTCTCTGACCATCTTCCGTATCATGTCTGCAGTCTCTGACCATCTCCTGTATCATGTTTGCAGTCTCTGATCATCTCCTGTATCATGTTTGCAGTCTCTGACCATCTACTTTATCATGTCTGCAGTCTCTGACCATCTCCTTTATCATGTCTGCAGTCTCTGACCATCTCCTGTATCATGTCTGCAGTCTCTGACCATCTATTCCAATACATTTAAATTATCTGACAGTCTTCTTTTGTACAATGCATGTTATGTGTAACCCTTTGTAACTATCAGAGGCCCCAGATGAGGCCCTCTATACCTACTATTAGTTGTTGTTGTAGGACAGCAATGCTTTTGTCTGGTACAAAACTTCTTCATTACCTCATAATTGTTGCAAGCTCCAAGGCCCAGAGTGTTGTTCTTCACTTGAACTTTGATGTGCTCCATGGATCCTTGTTCCTGAGCCCCGAGACCCTTGAATAGAACATCGGCATTAGTTAAACAGATCATCACTTGATAAGACAACAGCTGCACCCCAAAAGGAATCCTGTCATTGGAAACAGCCGGAGTGACACCAGCTGACTGTAAAATCATCAGTTCTAGAGTATTCCCAAATAATACAGCCGGCCTGGCCAGAGAAAGTACCACCTGTGTCTACAGTTCCCCTATGGGGGTCACCCCTCCCTTCTCTTCCCAGAACATATCTGCACAGTGTAAAGTGGTGCAATTCAAAGTACATTACTTTCTGGCACAGATGTAACTTCTAATCCTTCTCCTCTAAATTTAAAGGCATAGTTCACCTTTTGTAAAATTTTAGTAAATGCACTAACACTGATAGAATAAAAAAATGTGCAAGTCCTTCATTATTGCACTGAGGCCCGCAGGGCATTGCAACCACTTCCAGTGCGTCCCGGGTGCAGTGCTCTGGCTCTATCAGTGTTTTCCCCCACCTTGGGTATGTACAGAGGTAAGGACTGCTGAACTACAGGGCGCAGAAGGAGGAGGGGACTGAGGGGGTGTAGAGGCAGGAGGGGACTGAGGGGGTGCAGAGGCAGGAGGGGACCGATGGGCGCAGAGGCAGGAGGGGGCGAGGGGGCGCAGAGGCAGGAGGGGACTAATGGGTGCAGAGGCAGGAGGGGACTGTTGGCATCCTTTACAAATCCCATCTGCCGTGGTGACTTTCTTTATAGTTTTGCACACAGCGAAGAAAGGTTCTAAATGCAGCCCGGGTCCCTTTTCAGGAGGTTCCAAATCACATAATCATTCTGACAGACACCCATCAAACAGGAACTGAGAAGAAATCTCCCATATGGGGATCACCAACAGTAAGAAAACCCTTTGCTGCACTATGCAAAACAAATAGGCTGGACTAGAGACAGATCTCAACTCTATAAAAGGGATAATGGGGGGGGGGGTGAAATTGACGCTTGATATCTAGCCTTCTCTGACATATTGCGCTCACCCTGCCCTTGGACCAAACCTTCTTCTCCAGCATCTTCTGCCCGAACTTGGAGTCGTCATTGGTCCAGGCGCTGTTCCTGGGGTCCACCAAACACTTCTGCTTCCTGCGGGCTGGAGAGAGAACTAAGGCTATCAAACACTATGGGGGTTATTTACTAAAGGAAAATCCACTTTGCACTGCAAGTGCACTTGAAAATGCACTGAAAGTGTACTTGGAATTGCAGTCGCTGTAGATCCGAGGGGGACACGCAAGGAAAATAAAAAACAGCATTTTAGCTTGCACATGATTGGATGATAAAATCAGCAGAGCTTCCCCTCATTTCAGATCTACCCCTTAGATTTAGAGCGACTGCACTTCCAAGTGCACTTTCAGTGCACTTGCAGTGCAAAATGGATTTGCCTTTCGTAAATAACCCCCTATGTGTATATATATGTTTTGATATATGTATATGTTTGTTTTGATTTTTATCTTTGGCGCATTTTATTAATTGTATAAGTTTACAGCTAATGGACAAACTTATTTTGTCCATTAGAGCGCTTGGATCAGTGACACTTGGTGCTACTGATAAGCATTTTATATATATAAAATGCCTCAGGAACAGCGATCTGTCATCTCCTATAGTCAGTTCCTTCCCCCTACAGTTAGAACACACACGAGGGAACACCGTTAACCCCTTGATTGGCCCCTAGTGTTAACCCCTTCCCTGCCAGTGGCATTTACACAGTAATCAGTGCATTTTTATAGCACTGATCGCTGTAAAAATGTCAATGGTTCAAAAAATGTGTCAAAAGTGTCCGATCTGTCTGCCATAATTTTGCAGTCCTGATAAAAATCGCAGATCACCGCCATTACTGGTAAAAAAATGATAATAATAAAAATGCCATAAATCTTTCCCATAGTTTGTAGGCGCTATAACTTTCGCGCAAAACAATCAATATACACTTATTGCGATTTTTATTACCAAAAATACATAGAAGAATACATATCAGCCTAAACCGGGGAATAAATTAGCTTTTTTAAAAAATAATTGGGGATATTTATTATAGCAAAAAGTACAAAATATTGGGGGTTATTTACGAAAGGCAACTCCACTTTGCACTGTAAGTGCACTTGGAAGTGCAGTCGCTCTAAATATAAGGGTTAGATCTGAAATGAGTGGAAGCTCTGCTGATTTTATCATCCAATCATGTGCAAGCTAAAATGCTGTTTTTTATTCTACTTGCATGTCCCCCTCAGATCTACTGCGACTTTACTTGCAAGTGCACTTGCAGTGCAAAGTGGATTTTGCTTTAGTAAATAACCCCCATTGTGTTTTTTTCAAAAATTGTCGCTCTTTTTTTGTTTATAGCACAAAAAATAAAAACCGCAGAGATGATCAAATACCACCAAAAGAAAGCTCTATTTGTGGGAAAAAAGGACGTCAATTTTGTTTGGGTACAGCGTCGCACGACCGCACAATTGTCAGTTAATGCGAAGCAGTGCCGTATCACAAAAAATGGCCTGGTCATTAAGAAGCCAAATCTTCCGGGCTGAAGTGGTTAATCTCCCTTCCATCTCATCCAATAAATCTGGGTCAATCACAATCCTGGACACCCAAACCAATTGGCTGGAATGGATTTAAAGACACCAGATGGATGAAAACTCGAAGCATACTGCGAAAGCAACCAAAGAGCTTTTTTAAGGGAAAGAAGTGGAATGTTATGCAATGGCCAAGTCATTCACCTGACCTGAACACGATTGAGCATGCATTTCACTTGCTGAAGACAAAACTGAAGGGAAAATGCCCCAAGAACAAGCAGGAACTGAAGACAGTTGCAGTAGAGGCCTGGCAGAGCATCACCAGGGATGATACCCAGCATCTGGTGATGTCTATGCATTCCAGACTTCAGGCTGTAATTGACTGCAAAGAATTTGCAACCAAGTATTAAAAAGTGAAAGGTTGATGGATGATTGTTAACCTGTCCCATTACGTTTGGTCCCTTAAAAAGTGGGAGGCACATATACAAACTGTTGTAATTCCTACACCGTTCACCTGATTTGGATGTAAATACCCTCGAATTAAAGCTGAAAGTCTGCAGTTAAAGAACATCTTGTTCGTTTCATTTCAAATCCATTGTGGTGGTGTATAGAGCCAAAAAGAGTAGAATTGTGTCGATGTCCCAATATTTATAGATCTGACTGTAGGTACCTTGCCTTGTGTCCCTAAGTTGTAGCAGGCGAGTAAGGGTCAGCATGGCGTCAGAAGCTTGCGCATCTTCCCCAGACATCCCTGCTATTGCAACCGGTTCACCTGCTCAAAATGCGGTACCTATGGACGCCTTGTCGCCGGTCCTGGAGACCTTTGTTGCCAGGGTGGAAGCGGCGTTCGGGCGCAAGGGGGGCAAAAAATGCCCCCTGCCCCCCCCGTCGTATGGGGAGAGCTCTGATTCAGACTCGGGCCTCGTGGTGACTGACGGCCCCTGTTCTGACGTGTCAGAGGATGCGGACCAGGACCTTTCAGACAGTGAGAATGACTGTGTCTGAGTTAGCACAGGAAAAAGTGCCAATAGGAGCACTTATCACTGTGGTGCGGGATACGCTAAAGATACAGGATACAGCAGGAACTTCGACTGAGGTGGCGGTCCCTTTTGGGTCCCGCAAACCAGCTCGCACACCTAAGGTGTTTCCGTATTTGACTTATTTTGTTAAGTTTATCTACAAGGAATGGGGAAGCCCACAATGGGCCTTTTTAGTCCCAAGAAGAATGGCGGTGCGTTACCCCTTTGAGGAGATCCTCCTGAAAAAATGGGCGTCTCCTCTGGTCGTTGACCCCCCTGTATCGAGGTTTAATAAAGTGACCACGATTCCGGTAGAAGGGACTCCTGCCTTTAAGGACCCTGCCGACAGGAGGGCCGAGGCAGTGACCCGGTCCATGTTTACGGTGGTGGGGTCAGCGTTACGACCTGTGCTGGCCACGGCCTTGGTGTCGCAGACGCTTACTGAATGGGCAAAGTTGTTGCACTGTGAATTGGAGAAGCAAGTCTTCCCCGGTCTGCATAGAACTGGCAGATCAGTTGGTGCATGGCCTTAAGTATGTCTGTGATGCAGCCCTGGATATGGTCCCCCTGTTCTCTAGAGCGTCTGTATCAGCAGTGATGCTACAGCGCCTGATTTGGCTAAAATGCTGGTCTGCGGACCAGGCATCTAAAAAAGCACTGGCGGATTTGCCCTTCAAAGGTGAGAGGCTATTTGGAGCTTCACTGGATGACATTATTAAAAATGTTACCGGTGGGAAGAGCATGTTGCTCCCACAGTCCAGGAAGGGTAAGGAGCCACGCCATAGGCAAGGGCCCTCCTTTTCTGCTCAGAAATGGGTTTTTCGCCCGCCCGGGTCAGCAGGTAAGCGTTCCCTTTCCGACAAGACACCTGCTGAAGGACAAAAGCCTCCCTGGTTTCGCAAGCCAAACAAGTCTGCGAACAAAAATGTTACCGAATGAAGGTTTTCCCCCGCCCGACTCTCGGGTTGGGGGGTCGCCTTCGGGAGTTTGCAGCTCGGTGGACCTCCCCACTGTCTGACCAATCGGTCTGCAAACTGGTTTCATGGGGATACAAGATAGAGTTTCTTTCTTGCCCAGCAAACAGATTTTTTCCCTCCAACCTACATCTGCTTCTAGCTCGTCGTGAAGCCCTGTTTGGGGCAGTGCAGGACCTGCTGCTGTGCGGGGTGATAGTACCTGTACCAACGCTGGAAAGGTTTCAGGGATTCTACTCCAATCTGTTTGTAGTCCCCAAAAAGGAAGGGGTACGTCCAATCCTAGCTTTGTGAAAGTGCAAAGGTTCAGGATGGAATCAGTTCACTCCGTGGTCGCTGCACTCCATCAGGGGGACTTCCTGGCATCCTTGGATATCAAGGACGCGTACTTACATGTACCCATATGCCTCAGGCATCAGAGGTTTCTGCGATTTGCAGTCGGGGAAGAGCACTACCAGTTTGTGCGTCAGCACCCCGAGTTTTTACCAAGCAGTTAGCTCCAATTCTGGCGCTGTTAAGGCAGCATGGGATCACAATCGTGGGTTACCTAGACGACCTCCTTCTGAGAGCAGCTTCCGCCTCAAAATTAAGGGAGGATGTAGCAATCACCTTACAGACTCTCCCGGAGTTTGGTTGGGTGCTGAACCTACAGAAGTCGGTGTTAGTGTCGACTCAACGCCTAGAATACCTGGGCTTACTGCTGGACTCCTCAGAAGCAAGAGTTTTTCTCCCTTCAGACAAGCTACAGACTCTTCAAGCGGTGAAGTTGTTGGTGAGAGAAAAATGCCGCTCACAAAGCTTCCACACCTGAACAAGTGCTCCCGCCCTACTACAAACTCTCAGGTGCTGGTTCTGCACAAATGTGTAGAAGAAGGAAAGAAATCCTGGACTGCCACACTCCATGAAAAAGGCATCTTTATTAGCAAAAATAAGTAAAAAATCCAAAAACAGTCACATCAAAGAGTGGATAAAACAGGGATCAAGGCTAACACGTTTCACATCAAATGATGCTTACTCATAGCTAATTTAACAGAAACCAAACATGTGCATATAAAGGGTATTTGAAAAAGAAATACACCAATCAAAATTCAACAATTCGATGGTCACACCTTCTGCACGATTGGTTCTTGAAAATCCCAGAAAATAAGGTGTACCTGTGAAGTAAGAAAATACAACATATACAAAGACCGATACAAAAAAGTACTGAAAAAAGCGTCTATGGTGATATTAGCATTAAACTAACTAATAATAGTTGATAACTTAATTAAAAATCATAACTCTCTTACTTACAGTGCACACATATAAGTGAGAGACAACAATCCAAAAATTGGATATGAATTTCTGTGACATACAGGTATATAAATATAAAGAGAATGAGACACACAATTTAAATAAGTGTGTGTGTGAAAAAATATCAAAAAATGAAGAATAAAAAGACGAGTTCATAGAGAACATATGTGGATATATAAACAAAAAATAATTGTCCATCTAACTCTGAACACATCTGCATAAAAGAGAGAAGAGAATAACTTCTCCCTCTCAATTATGCTGAAAAATGTTATTATAAAATATTTAATGTGACCTTAAAAAAGTATGTATGAGAAAAACATTGTTGTGATAACAAACATGTTCTATTGCCCACAAATACCAAAAAGGACCCTATCTTATCGATAGTATGTTATATTGTATCATTCCGAAAGATTGATTTTTATATTCGTTAAGTCAGTTCAAAACCTAGATGAAAACTTATCAAGTGGTTGGCAATAGAAACATGGATGTGTAAAAGACCGCCAGGACCCAGGCTTCTATATCAGAATATATTCAAAGAACAACTGAAAGAACTGGAAGGACAGGGACAGCATAAAGAGAGTATATACCTGGAAAAAACGAGAGGAGACACGGGCACCATTCTACAAAAGAACGCTAAAATTATAAGCAAGTGTGTTGTAGAGCCCAGAGTCTCACTCCTACCGCCGCAGACAAAATTAAACTCATGTTTGGGAACAAAGGGCATCACAAGATAGTATAAAACCCACTAGCACAATGGAAAGTAAAGAGCGGGTGTATGGCAAGGCTCAGAGTCTCACCCCATCTGCTTTAATATAACCGCTAAATAGTAAAATAAAAATATATATATAAACTGCAGGAAAATTAAAGCATTGTGGGCAGGTGTATGGCAGGATGTAAAGTCCTACCCCACCCACTGCAAGCAAAAGCATGATTCCATTTAGAAAACCTATAGCAAGCTCATGGAAGTATGCCAAAAATAATAAAATATATATAAGCTGCAGAAAAATTCAAATTTTGTGAGCAGATGTATGGCAGGATACAAGGTCTCATCCCACCCGCTGCAAACAAAAGCATAATTCCATTTAGAAAACCATAGCAGGCTATAGATGTATCCCAAAAATGGAATGTGATAGGTTACCAATAGAACAACGAACAGATAACAAGAAAAATAAGAAGAAAAATATTATCGCAATGTTACCGGTATATAAAACAGGTAACAAATTGCTGAGCGTTGTCTATTGGTAAAAATTAGATACATCCCATTCATAGTTGAGTCCCAAGGGACGTCTGGTGTTCAAAAAGAAAATCCACCGGACTTCACGCTTGCAAAGAATACTGCAAAAAAACTTATCGCCGCCTCTTAATAGTTTAACAATTTTATCAATGCCTTGAATAACTAAGCTGGATGTATCTTTCTGATGGATTTGATTCCAATGTCGTGCGACATTTGTAGCATGGTCTTTCTTGATATCATAGAGGTGATCATACAAACGATCCTTTAACCTGCGTGTCGTCCTACCAACATATTGGATACAGCATGTTGTGCATGTGATAGCATATATAACATAGAGTGTATTGCAATTTGTAAAGGAATGTATCTTATGAGTTTTGCCTGTAGACGCAGAACTGATAGTGTCTCCCTTTTGGATGAAGGGACAGTAAGTACAGCCCTGACCACCACATTTAAAGGTTGCCTGAAAGGACAGCAAATTTTTGGAGGCATTAGTACTAGAAAAGAGACTGGGTGATAAAATGCTACCCAAAAAGGGAGCTCTGCTGGACACCGTACGAATGCCTTTAGTTAAGATTTGGGAATACACAGGGTCATGGCATAGTACTGGGAGATACTTAGTAACGATTTTTTAAATTTTGTTAAATTCAATACTATAAAGGGGTGGAAAACGTGGGAGTAAAGCTAGAGTTATCAATCCTACAGTGTCTATTTTTAGCATTAGGTTTATCAATGAGTAGTTTATACCGAGGTACTTGTTTTGCAATTGTTAAACAGATTAATGACAGATTTTGGGTATCTCCTTCCTCAAATCTAGCTGACATGGATGCAGCTTCTAGATCAAAATCCGCGTGCTTACTGCATAATCTTCTAAGTCTGAGGAATTGGCCAACGGGGATACTATTAATAGTATGCCCCGGATGGCTGGAGTTGGCTCGCAGAAGTGTATTACCTGTACTAGGCTTTCTAAACAAATTTGAGACAAATCTTGTCTCCTGTTAATCTGACATCCAGGAAATCTATAGATTTAACATTGAATTTCCCTGTAAAGGTTAGATTGAGCTTGTTGTCATTCAAGTAGGCTAGCCATTGCTCTAAGTTAACATGAAGATCTGAATCAATAAACAAAAGATCGTCTATATATCTGCAATAGAATGCAGTGTCTTTTCGACAGGGACTATCAACCCCAAAGATGCGGAGCCTCTCCCACCATCCCATATACAAATTAGCCAAGGACGGTGAGAATTTGGCACCCATGGAGGCTCCGTACCTCTGGAGATAGTAGTCCCCTTCGAAAATGAAAAAAATTATGGCTCAACAGATATTCTAAAAACATAATAATAAGCTCTTGCAGGGCTAAAGAAAACTGTCCTGACCTACTTAAAAAGAATGATACAGCTTGCAAACCGAGACCATGTGGAATAGAAGAGTAAAGGTTAGAAACATCACATGAAATCCAAAAAAAATTATTATCCAAGGTGATCTTATCAAGATCAGATAACAATTGCTTAGTGTCTCGAAGATATCCTGGCAGCTCAGTGACTAGTGGTTGCAACTGTTGGTCTACCCATTATCCCAATCGCTCGTTAAGCGAGCCAATGCCCGCAACAATGGGTCTTCCTGTTAGGGGTGTGAGACCCTTATGAAGTTTAGGAAGGTGATGAAAAATTGGCATCACAGGAAAAGCTGGGATAAGCATTTCTTTATTGTTGTTGGTGAACTCCAGGTGGTCGTCGCTGCACTTCTGCATGCGAGCTCTGGGCCTTATGGTAGCCACTTTCGAAGCGGTACTGTACGCTCAATTTCACACTCGAGTCCTGCAAAAGGAGATTTTGTCAAAATGGAACAAATCTCCCTTATCCCTGGATTGTCAAATTCGGGTGAGCCAGCTAGTCAGGGATTCCCTTCTCTGGTGGCTGAGGTCTCCGGCCCTTCGATCTGGGAGATCGTTCCTTCCTCTCCATTGGACGGTGATCATAACGGACGCCAGCCTGACCGGTTGGGGGGGAGTTTTGGGTGTACAGTCAGCCCAGGGCCTCTGGTCGCGGGAAGAATCCCAGCTGCTGATCAATGTGCTCGAGCTTCGGGCGATCAGGCGGTGCCTCTCCACATGGTCAAGGAGGCTACAGGGGCTTCCAGTCAGGATCCAGTCGGACAATGCCACAGCGGTGGCGTATGTCAACCATCAAGGAGGAACAAGGAGCTCGGCTGCAGCACGGGAGGTTGCTCACATCCTCCAGTGGGCAGAGCGGCACATGACGACCTTGTCGGCCATATACATTCCGGGCGTAGAAAACTGGCAGGCGGACTACCTAAGTCTTCAGATGCTGGACCCAGGGGAATGGTCGTTGCATCCAGACGTATTCCGGCTCCTTTGCCTAAAGTGGGGCACACCAGATGTGGACCTCTTGGCATCTCGGCTCAATTGGAAGGTGCAGAGGTTTGTGTCCAGGACAAGAGACCCCTGGGCGAACACGTCAGACGCGTTGGTGGCTCCATGGGAGCATTATCAGCTGATTTATGCCTTCCCCCCACTCAAACTTCTACCACGTCTGCTGTGCTGAGTAGAGGCCAAGGGGATTCCGGTGATTGTGATTGCCCCAGATTGGCCTTGATGTCCTTGGTACGCCAACCTAGTACGACTGGTGGCGGATGTTCCTTGGCGGCTGCCGATGCGAGAAGAT
Organism: Aquarana catesbeiana; assembly: GCF_042186555.1. NCBI lineage: Eukaryota > Metazoa > Chordata > Amphibia > Anura > Ranidae > Aquarana > Aquarana catesbeiana. The sequence goes on along the minus strand of NC_133326.1, from coordinate 74,132,188 downwards.
CTTCTATCGCAAGGTCCGATACTTCATCCTGCTTTACCATCGCTGGTTTTAACAGCATGGCTGTTGAAAACCAGATACTAAGGGACAGAGGTCTGTCAGACTCAGTAATTTCCACTATGCTGAGTGCACGGAAGTCGTCTTCTCGAAAGATTTACCATTGCACGTGGAAGGCTTACATCTCCATGTGTGAGGAGATGTTTTTGCAGCAAGGAGTGGATCAGAAACTTTCCTTAAGCACCATTAAGGGGCAGATATCAGCTTTGGCTGTCTTTTTCCAACGTCCCTTGGCTACTCACTCATTGGTGAGTACTTTTGTGCAGGGGGTTCGACAAGTAGTCCCTCCGGTTCGACCACTGCTACCTCCGTGGGATCTGAATTTGGTGCTATTGGCGCTTCAGAAACCGCGGTTTGAAAACATTAGGGAGATTCCCTTAACTCATTCTCAGAAAGTAGTCTTTCTGGTGGCTATTACATCGGCCAGGAGGGTTTCTGAGTTGGCGGCCTTGTCATGCACATCTCCCTACCTGGTTATCCACAAGAATAAGGCGGTGCTACATTTGTGCAGGGGGTTCAACACGTAGTCCCTCCGGTTCGACCACTGCTACCTCTGTGGGATCTGAATTTGGTGCTATCGGCGCTTCAGAAACCGCGGTTTAAAAACATTAGGGAGATTCCCTTAACTCATTCTCAGAAAGTAGTCTTTTTGGTGGCTATTACATGGGCCAGGAGGGTTTCTGAGTTGGCAGCCTTGTCATGCAAATCTCCCAACCTGATCATCCACAAGAATAAGGTGGATGAAGACATCGTGTTACCATCCCTATGTCCTAAGCCAACACACCCAAAAGAAGTTGCCTTACATTCCCTGGATGTGGTCCGGGCTCTACGGGTGTATCTCAGTGGCTGGTCCGAAGAAAGGTCTGGCGGTCTCGTCCACCACCATTTCTCGATGGATCAGACAGATTGTGGTTCAGGCCTATGCCTTAAAGGTGCCCCCTTTTCCTGTCATGTCTCATTCCACCAGGGCAATTGGAACCTCCTGGGCTTTCCGACATCAAGCGTCTGTCTCCCAGGTGTGTAAGGCGGCGACTTGGTCGTCCTTTCACACTTTCACAAAATTCTACAAAGTTGATGTAAGCACATCTTTGGATGCTTGTTTTGGCAGGCGGCTGTGTAAGGTTGCAAATGACACTTTCTTTAAGTTACAAGTTTGTTGTGAACGCATCTTTGATGCATAAGTTGGCTTCAGGTTTTGATGTCGGCTGTTTAAGATGGCAACTCCTCTGTTGAGGTGTTCCTTTTGTTGTGGGTGAAGTTATGTTTTGCTGTTTCCACCCCTCATTTTTTGACACTGCTTGGGGGCGTCCCTAAGGTCAAGAATTAAAGGAGCTGTGTTCATCAATAAACGAAAGAGAAAATGGGATTTTTGTACTCACTGTAAAGTCCTTTTCTCTGAAGTTCATTGACGAACACAGCACCCACCCCTCCTATTTATATTTGTATTGCTTTTTGACGAACGGAGCTGCAGGAAGCAGGGTGAGGGGTTATAGCCAGAGGGACCGCCCCCTGGGCGGTGTTGTGCAGTCTTGCTGTTTTTCTACATGTTTTACATGTTCTGCCTAGTCCTCTCCTGAAGGTGGCGTGATAACCCTAAGGTCAAGAATTAAAGGAGCTGTGTTCGTCAATGAACTTCAGAGAAAAGGATTTTACGGTGATTCCAAAATCACATTTTTGGAATGGATCAATAGTCATTGGCAGGCTTCTATTCCCAAATCATGGGGGATAGCAGTGTATAAATTTGCTACATCCCAGGTAACCAGTATAGACCCTGTAAGTATAACTATATTTTGGATCTTGTGTACAAAAAATTTTGTGAGTCTCGTATATATGATTGAGTGGTTTCTATGAGTGGTGTCAAGCATCTGTCCAAAAATGTAGAGATAGGAGTAGTAATAGAATCTGTACTAGACACTATAGCGCGCCCAGGTGGGTTTAAAGCAGTGGTTCTCAACCTTTCTAGTGCCATGACCCCTTGATAAAAGTTGTGGGGACCCCTAACAGTAAAATTATTTTCGTTGGTCATTTCATGTAATTTTGCGACTGTTATGAATCGAAATATAAATATCTCATATGCAGGATGTATTTTCATTCCTACAAATTTAACATCTTAAAGCATAGTGATTAATCACAAAAACAATCTGTAATATACAGCCCAAAATATTTATTTAACATATAAGTTACAAATGAATAAAATGCCCCACCGAGAGACAGGGTAAGTGCCAGACGGCGGGCGGGCGGCGGGGCACAGTGGGAGCACTGATATGGCACGGGGGCAGCATTTGATGGTACAGTGGGAGTATTTGATATGGCACAGTGACTGCGTTTGATGGGCACAGTGGCTGCGTTTGATGGGCACAGTGGCTGCTTTTGATGGCACAAAGGCAGCAATTGATGGGCACAGTGGCGGCGTTTGATGGCACAGTGGCGGCGTTTGATGGCATAGTGGCGGCTTTTGATGGCACAGTGGCTGCGTTTAATAGCACAGTGGCGGCAATTGATGGGTACAGTGGCTGCGTTTGATGGCACAGTGGTGGCAATTGATGGGCACAGTGGCAGCGTTTGATGGCACAGTGGCGGCAATTGATGGGCACAGTGGCGGTGTTTGATGGCACAGTGGCGGTGTTTAATGGCACAGTGGCAGCGTTTGATGGCACAGTGGCGGCGTTTAAAGGCACAGTGGCGGCGTTTGATGGCGCAGTGGCGGCGTTTGATGGCACAGTGGCTGCGTTTGATGGCACAGTGGCGGCAATTGATGGGCACAGTGGCAGCAATTTATGGGCACAGTGGCGGCGTTTGATGGCACAGTGGCGGCGTTTGATGGCACAGTGGCAGCAATTGATGTACAAAAATGCTATCTCTGACTTACCAAATCACTGGTGTTCTGTCAGAATCAGCAAGCCGTCTTTGTTTCGTTTCGTCGCCGCCATCTTGGTAGACTCGTCCTCAGCAAGCGGACTTCAGTGGGTGTAAAAATATGTCCGCTTGCCGACTTCTAAGTGTAGCCTCACTGCGGACGAGAGTACCAAGATGGCGCTGACGGAACGTCACTTCCGTGCGGTCTCTCCTCTCCCAGAAGTGACATCTCGCTGCCCGAGACGGACAGACTCCGGCATAACACAGTAACTTCGGGTCCGTCTCGGCCAGCATTCGCGACCCCCTGGCAAATTGGCACTCAACCCCCAAGTTGAGAACCGCTGGTTTAAAGGATCTTTGTGTATTTTAGGTAATATGTATATAATAGGGGTCACGGGATCTTCAGGTATAAGATACCGTATTTATCGGCATATAACACGCACTTTTTTCCCCTGAAATTCAGGGGAAAATCCTGGGAGCGTGTTATAGGCCGATCCCCGCCAATTTTGTGTGATCAGAGCGATCGCGGCGATTGCCGTGATCGCCGACGACATACACAGCCGTGTGTAAATTCAAATATGGAGCTGAGACTGCAGGGACTCGGCGGAGCCGAGATACACATACCCGAGAGTCCTCGGCTTTTCTCGGCGCCACTTACAGTCCCGCCCAGTCCCACCATTGGACCTGTGTGATGTCCATAATAGGGCGGGACTGGGCGGGACTGTAAGCGGCGCCGAGAAAAGCCGAGGACTCTCGGGTATGTGTATCTCGGCTCCGCCGAGCCCCTGCAGTCTCAGTGCCATATTTGAATTTACACACAGCTGTGTATGTCGGCAGGGATCGCGGCGATCACACAAGGCTGCACTGGGGCAAAGCTGCACTGGGGCAAGGCTGCACTGACAAGGCTGCACTGGCATGGCTGCACTGGGGCAAAGCTGCACTGACAAGGCTGCAATGGACACTGGGGCAAGGCTGCAATGACAATTCTGCACTGGGGCAAAGCTGCACTGACAAGGCTGCACTGACAATTCTGCACTGGGGCAAAGCTGTACTGACAAGGCTGCAATAGACACTGGAGCAAGGCTGCACTGACACTGATAAGGCTGCAGATGGACACCGATAACGCTGCATTGATGGGCATTTTAATGTAAGTTTTTCTTCCTTAAACTTTACTCCTAAAAGTTTTTTTCCTTAAAATTCCCTCCTAAACTTGGGGTGCGTGTTATACGCCGGCGCGCGTTATACCCCGATAAATACGGTACTTTTTAGTGTCATGATCAATAATTTGTTCTTTTACGTGATTACCTTTTTAATCCTATCTTGAATATGTAAGACAGGGTTGTTATGTTATTGAACATAAGTTTTAGTATCTGACAACTGTCTCAATATTTCACTCTCATACAGTCGTGCTCAAAGTTTACATACCTTGGCAGAATTTATGATTTCTTGGCCATTTTTCAGAGAATATGAATGACAACACAAAAACTTTTCTTTCACTCACGGTTAGTGTTTGGCTGAAGCCATTTATTATCAATCAACTGTGTTTACTCTTTTTAAATCATAATGGCAACAGAAACTACCCAAATTGCCCTGATCAAAAGTTTACATACCCGAGTTCCTAATACCGTGTATTGCTTCCTTTAACATCAATGACAGCTTGAAGTCTTTTGTGGTCTTTGTGGATGAGGCTCTTTATCTTCTCAGATGGTAAAGCTGCCAATTCCTCTTGGCAAAAAGCCTCCAGTTCCTGTAAATTCTTGGGCTATCCAGAACCTTCACTTTATTCTGCTGTAGCCAATGACAGGTCGACTGGGCCTTGTGTTTTGGATCATTGTCATGTTGGAATGTCCAAGTATGTCCCATGAGCAGCTTCCTGGCTGATGAATGCAAATGTTCCTCATACTGCATTCATCTTGCCAACAATTTTGACCAAATTTCCTGTGCCTTTGTAGTGGACACATCCCCAAAACATCAGCGATCCACCTCCGTGTTTTACAATAGGAATGGTGTACCTTTCATCATAGGCCTTGTTGACTCCTCTCCAAATGTAGCGTTTATGATTGTGGCCAAAAAGCTCAATTTTGGTCTCATCACTCCAAATGACTTTGTGCCAGAAGGTTTGAGGCTTGTCTCTGTGCTGTTTGGCGTATTGTAAGTGGAATAGTTTGTGGCATTTGCGTAGTAATGGCTTTCTTCTGGCAACTCGACTATGCAGCCCATCTTTCTTCAAGTGCCTCCTTATTGTGCATCTTGAAACAGCCACACCACATGTTTTCAGAGAGTCCTGTATTTCACCTGAAGTTATTTGTGGGTTTTTATTTGAATCCTGAACAATTTTCCTGGCAGTTGTGGCTGAAATTTTAGTTGGTCTACCTGACCGTGGTTTGGTTTCAAAAGAACCCCTCATTTTCCACTTCTTGATTAGAGTTTAAACACTGGTGATTGGCATTCTCAATTCCTTGGATACCTTTTTTATATCCCTTTCCTGTTTTATACAGTTCAACTACCTTTTCCCGCAGATGCTTTGACAACTTTTGCTTTCCCCATGACTCAGAATCCAGAAACATAAGTGGAACACTGGATAAAAGATGCAAGGGTCTGTCAGGAGTCCAGAAACTCATTGACCTTTTATACACACACACTAATTACAAGCAAACAGATCACAGGTGAGGATGGTTACCTTTAATAGCCATTCAAACCCCTTTGTGTCAACTTGTATGCATGTTATATACACACAGTTATACAGTATCTCACAAAAGTGAGTGCACCCCTCACATTTTTGTAAATATTTTATCTTTTCATGTGACGACACTGAAGAATTGACACTTTGCTAAGTAGTGAGTATACAGCTTGTATAACAGTGTAAATTTGCTGTCCCCTCAAAATAACTCAACACACAGCCATTAATGTCTAAACCGCTGGCAACGAAAGTGAGTACACCCCTAAGTGAAGAGAAAATGTCCAAATTGGGCCCAAAGCGTCAATATTTTGTGTGGTCACCATTATTTTCCAGCACTGCCTTAACCCTCTTGGGCATGGTGTTCACCAGAGCTTCACAGGTTACCACTGGAGTCATTTTCCACTCCTCCATGATGACATCACGGCGCTGGTGGATGTTAGAGACCTTGTGCTCCTCCACCTTCCGTTTGAGGATGCCCCACAGATGCTCAATAGGGTTTAGGTCTGGAGACATGCTTGGCCGGTCCATCACCTTTACCCTCAGCTTCTTTAGAAAGGCAGTGGTCATCCTGGAGGTGTGTTTGGGGTCATTATTATGTTGGAATACTGCCCTGTGGCCCAGTCTCCGAAGGGCGGGGATCATGCTCTGCTTCAGTATGTCACAGTACATGTTGGCATGTTGGCATTCATGGTTCCCTCAATGAACTGTAGCTCCCCAGTGCCGGCAGCACTCATGCATATAAATATAGCGCTTGCAAACACATTAAGTGAAAATGAGAATATATAAAAATATAAATGGTAAAACAAAACAAAGTCCAAAGTAAATGACTTAAGGTGCTCCAATCCAAAGTGAAGGGAAAAGGTGCTTCAGAAAATTCAGGTGCAAAACACCCCCTCATGTATCCCCACTCACCAGATCAAAACGACCCCCAAGTTTTCAGTCTGGAGGGTGACTTAAGGCTTGGTATGGATGTCTTAGAGTGGCGGGTAAGAAGTCAGGTCATCAGATCCAGGATTCCTTGGTGAAGTTACTCAACCAGACAAACAAGAACCCAGAAGTAAAAAAGAATGGACAGCCCTGAGTTCTGGGAAGATGTCACCCTGTGTGGAGCCACACAGCACTGTAAATGAGACATTGTCAAAAGTTACTAGTTCACTTCAGACACCGGCTGGGTCTATGGTGAGCAAGTCATTGGATTCATGTGTGCTTCCTGGTATGGGGAAAAATAGATCCTTACCGAAACTTGCACGTTTGCAGAGAATGTTGAACAAGCGTGTCCCTACGGAGTATGGTTTGGAGTTCCCATATGTCCCTCAGGACATAATGCAAGTGATTAAAGCTAACCGGGAGCTTTGGTACATTGCAGCTGTTTGGGACTATTTGTCTGTGCCTAAGCCTTTCCGGAAAACTGGTTGTTCTGTTGCTATGGATGAACGTTACAGTGGATGTTTTATGCACTGGAATTATGGTCGGCACATTCATGCTGACAAAGTGGTCATTTGTAGACCCGGAAAAGATGATGTTGTGTATTTCATCACTACAGTGGATAAACTGGGAAAGACACTGACATTGCCAGATCCCTGGTTTTATTGGTAATTATGGACAAAAGAACTTTGAGTTAGTTAGTTAGTTAGTGTCAGTGCATAGAGATCTTTGTGGTCAAGATCTGAATATTCATCTCAGTGTTTTAAATCCAAGGACTTCTTTTATGCTAGCCGGATTTTCTTCATTTAAGAAAAATTGTGTATATATATATATATATATATATATATATATATAGGGATGGACTCCTAAAGATTAATCTGATATAGATAATGGGAAGAGAGTTTTATTTTTTTCAAATGAGACTTTGCTCCTGAAACAGTATAGGTCGCATGTATGTTTAATATGTTTTCCTTTTCAGGAACTATTTGATCCCCTATCAAGCTGTTAGGCTTTTCAGCTAAAATAGATAGTGAAGTTGTGTACAGTCATAGGATGGTTTTGTTTGTAGATGTGAAAATAATGTTTTACAAATGTTGATCTTAAAATGTCTTTCTACTGTCTTTCTTTCTTCTTTAACTAAATCCAAGTTTTAAAATCAAATACCTACTCTCAGGCTTGGGAGTTATTGTTTTGTGACAGACGTTGAGGACAACGTCTATTGTACTGGGGGGAGTATGTAGCGCTGGTAGATTTTTATCTACCACTGATAGGTAAATTTAGTGGGTCGCTTATTATAGGAAGTTAGAGTTGCCTCTGTTCCAGCTTGGCTGACGTTGCATGCAGTTCCACATTGTGCCGGTGAGTGTCGTTGTCACCATCGGAAGGTGTTGGAAAAGCAACGTGTTGAAGCGAATGAGTGCTCCTCTCTCCCGGAGATAACTTGGTGGAGGTGGTCCTCCGAGTTACATTCTGGGAGAGGGTATTTATGGGACAGACACCATGTTTTAGGGTTCATTTTCAGCCACCTGCTGGCCCTCCTGGCCGGCAGGTATGCACTAGGAATACCACCTCATGGTCCTCCGTTCCGGAGGCCCGTGTCGCTGCGGCGTGTGGGTGGGCCCAGAAGCCTGTCTGGGGCCTACCACAGCAGCAGAGGAATGGTCCTGAGCTGTCTATCCTGAGTGAAGAAGCTGGACAACCGAGAAGATCCCGGGGAGGACCCGTCATGGAAGGATCATGCAGAGTGCTGGTCTGGAGAGGGGCCTGGTGATTCGGTTGGAGGACGCATTCCGAAGTAATCTTACAGTATAGTACTGCCGGGTTGGCTTAAAGGTTCAAGTACTGTATCTGACATTCATCACAAACCAATACATCCTGTGGCAGAGGATCGTACAGGTTTTATTCCAGATAAGTCTGTGGCAGAGACTTTTGTTCGTGCTACATGCAGGCTGCTAGGCAAGTGAGAGATGTCTATCCAGACGGGCTAAGATTGAATCCTACGAAAGGGGGACTATTCAATTACAAGTGTTCAATTACAAAGAATGTTCTGAAGAAATACAACAGAAAGGTATTTGAGTTTCCCTGCAGCTTTCCTACTAGCTCTTTCCTGCTACTTCCCTTGTTCGTTTTATTAAAGCATTGGAAAACCTACTCAAGTGTTTGGTGCTTATATCGTCCAGAGGTAAACTCAACGGAACCCTAGACCCGGTGCCGGTGAAACAGAGGTGTTGAGAGTAAAGGTAACAAGCCCGCTTAAACCAGCAGCTCCACCGAGAGTTATTGCTATATATATATATATATATATATATATATATATATATATATATATATAAAATGGTGTTCTATGAGGTTTCCCCCCCTGTTATAGATATATAGAAGGGTGTTTTATGAGGTGTGTGTGTGTATATGTATGTATGTACATATATATAATAGTGAGAGACCTCATAGACTATCAGATATAAGAACACAGAATCAGTCTCCATGTTTCCAGGGAGACAGATAAGGGCCTTCCACACAGACACAGCTCATTCTCTCCATCATAATAACTACAATACAGAGGAGTCCCTTAGTTCCTTCATCATACATACACAGAACCCAATGAACACCCCGGACTCATGTTCAGCCAGCATCGCCATGGTGACCAGCTACTACCAAGTGGACAGTAATACGTGACGTCACGATAGTAGGAGGAGTCACAAGGGCCGCAGGGTTATAAATAGAGGCAGCAGAGGACGACGCATACAGGCTTTCCCTGGTTCTCGGCTGGGGAACAGCTCTCTCTTCAAGCTCCTTGCTCCGCTGGAAATCGCATCCACCACCGTCCCTAATCACATGGTGTTCTATGAGGTCTGGGAGTGTGTGTATATATATGTATATATATATATATATATATATATATATATATGTAAATGTAGCACCGGCTTAGTATAGGGTTGCCACTTTATCTTCATGCCAAACCCGAACACTTTAGCGGCGCACAGCAATTTTTTTTTCCAGTTTTAATATACTCTATAGCAGTGGTCTCAAAACTGCGGCCCGGGGGCCAGATGTGGCCCTTTTCTTGCCTTTATCCAGCCCTTGGAGCACTATTCCTCCCATTGATATGAGACACTATTCTGCCAACTGACACCAATAATGGGGCACCATTTCTCCCACTGACACCAACACAATACAATTTCTGCCAATGATACCAACAAAGGGGCACTATTCCTCCCTCTAATACCAATTGTGGTGATGTTTACTCCCACTAATTGCCAGGAAAATATCCACTCCTGCCACAGTCCGGTGTCCATAAAGTCTGAAGGACAATAAACTGGCCCTTTTTTTTTTTTAGAAAGTTTGGAGACCCCTGCTCTATAGGATAACAGACCTGGGACACCTTTGGACGCTCCAAAGCGAATAGTAATGCAGCATGCATAGTTCCCCCTCACCTTCCTGTCAGGCCCTGTTTCGAACTACATTCATGTCTGAAAAAATGTGTCCGGGTTTGTGGGGGACTGAAACCCGGACACATGATTCAAAACCTGGACTGTCTGGGTGAATCCCGGACAGGTGGCAACCCTAGCTTAGTATTGCCTCTGTAATATATGCAGAGTATTGGTCTCTGAAACATTGCATTGCATTTTCTGGCTAAACTGATAGCAGGAGGAGAGACTCTATTGGGTCCTGCTGTAGCTAAGAAGGAAGCCCACCCGTAACAACAAAAACAAGGAAGGACAGGATCGGATAGCAACCCAGGGGTGCTGTGATTGGAAGAGAGAGAGGAGGACACAGGAAGGGAGATAGACTTGCATTATGGCTTGCAGACAGAAAAAGTATCCCATGTGTTTATCTCCTGAGCACTTCCAGAGCCTGTGACTCTCCTAAAGGAAGGTGCACACTTGAGAGGGGAGTTTGCAGTGTGTTATTCTGCCTGATTACTGAAGATGTGCTAACAGTGCAGAGAAATCTAGAGACAAATTTCAGCACTGCAGCAATCATCATCATTATCCTGTTTGGAGGTTTCTGTGGCATGTGTTGCTCCCATAGCCATCCAGTTGACTGAGACAGCGACCAATCTACCAATTGCTGGAAGGAAGATATATCAAGTGCATCTAATGGTGAGAGATCTTCTGCCATCCTTGTGTAAGTGGATCTTGCTTAATCCTGCTAGGTCCTATTTACTGCTAATGCAGCTCTATCTGAAGGTGGATCACCACATCTGTTAATCTTTGTGACACTTTGCAAAGATACCCCTTTCCAGAGGCGTCGCCAGGGGGTGGCTATTGGGGCTATAGCCCCGAATCTGGGTCCCATAGCCCCGAGTCTCTTGCTGCAGAGACTCGGGCTGCGGTGGGCGGACTGCATGAGAGGCGTATGAGGAGAGAAGCGGGGGTGTGTCCTTGCCGCCGAGCAGTATGGCTGTGTAATCCGATTCACAGGGTGAAAAACCCGGCTCTCTGCCACTCAGCCTGTCTGTCCCAGGGAGGAGGAGATCCCTGCAAACCAGCAGATCACAGCGGCGATTGCAGACATCATGTCCCGGCCAGCGTTGCTATGGGGGTGGGGGGCGGGCTGCACCGGGTGACACCGGGGCCGCCGCCCACCGATACACAGTGTGTAGTACACACTGTACTTCTGCTTGCAGAGCCGCAGCGGAGCGGTGTGAGCAGAGTATCAAGCCGTGCGGGGGAGGCTGCCTGTAGCACTCCCCCGTCTTAAGCTGTCCCTCGGCCTCGGGGAGTTGGTGGGAGGAGCTGGGGGTGTGGCTGCCTCCTCCACTCCTCCCACAGACTCCTTCACTCACTGGCTGATCCCACAGCTGAAGGAGAAAGAGACAAGGACACAGCAGTCCAGAGCGTCTTCAGCTCCAGGCATGCTGTAAGTTACTGCACCACTGCACATGTCACTACTTGGAGTCCTAACCTGGCACCATACCACCCCAGCCTTCCCTTTGCCACCGCAACCTGCCCTATGCCACCGCAACCTCCCCTTTGCCACTGCAACTTGCCCTATGCCACCCCAGCCTGCTCAATGCCACTGCAACCTGCCCTATGCCACCTCAACCTACCCTATGCCACCGCAACCTGCCCTATGTCACCCCAGCCTTCCCTATGCCACCGCAACTTGCCCTATGCCACTCCAGCCTACCCTACATCACCCCAACCTGCCCTATACCACTGCAACCTGCCCTATACCACCCCAGCCTGCCCTATGCCACCGCAACCAGCCCTACACCACCGCAACCTGCCCTATACCACCCCAGCCTGCCCTATACCACCACAAATGGCCCTATACCACCCCAGCCTGTCCTATACCACCGCAAACTGCCCTATACCACCGCAACCTGCCCTATACCACCCCAGCCTGCCCTATACCACCGCAAACTGCCCTATACCACCCCAGCCTGCCCTATGCCACCGCAACCAGCCCTATACCACCCCAGTCAGCCCTATACCACCGCAACCTGCCCTATACCACCCCAGCCTGCCCTATCCCACCCCAGCCTGCTATATGCCACTGCAACCTCCCCTATGCCACCCCAGCCTGCTCTATGCCACTGCAACCTGCCCTATGCCACCGCAACCTACCCTATGCCACCGCAACCTGCCCTATGTCACCCCAGCCTTCCCTATGCCACCGCAACTTGCCCTATGCCACTCCAGCCTGCCCTACATCACCCCAACCTGCCCTATACCACCGCAACCTGCCCTATACCACCCCAGCCTGCCCTATACCACCCCAGCCTGCTCTATACCACCCCAGCCTGCCCTATGCCACCGCAACCAGCCCTATACCACCGCAACCTGCCCTATACCACCCCAGCCTGCCCTATACCACCACAAACTGCCCTATACCACCCCAGCCTGTCCTATACCACCGCAAACTGCCCTATACCACCGCAACCTGCCCTATACCACCCCAGCCAGCCCTATACCACCGCAACCTGCCCTATACCACCCCAGCCTGCCCTATACCACTGCAAACTGCCCTATACCACCCCAGCCTGCCCTTTACAAATCCAGCCTGCCCTATACAACCCCAGCCTGCACTATACAACCCCAACCTGCCCTATATCAAACCAGCCTGCCCAATACCACCCTATACTTTAATTTACAGGGGCCATTTGGAGGTGCGCCTGCAGGGCGCTGGACAGGATAGACAGGAGGGGAGTGACACCATGTTTTGCCGCACCAGGTGACACCAACCCTAGTGACCCTATGCCCGCCGCCTCACAGATTTATTCATGAAGCACACAGCAGTCCAAGATGGCTCTGCAGAGAACGGCCGCCCTGCCTCACCACAACCACTGCCCAGAGACTTTGTCACCCAGACTCTTACATGGACGAAGCCTCCCTCTCCTCCTCATCTGAAAGAAGTAAGAGAGCTGCAGTCTCCCCAGCCTCATCACCCACTAAGCTGCCCTAAGCCAAAAAGCAGCACTAGGCTTCACTGCCAGCACAGCCCGCTGATCATGAGGAGAACACTGACTCCCTCTCTGCATTCCTTGCAGCAGATGTCCCACACACAGAGGCTACTGTAAGGGCACTTTCACACTGTGGTGGGGGGACATTGACGGTAAAGCGCCGCTATTTTTAGCGGCGTTTTACCGTAGTTTAAACAGTGCTTTTCGGCCACTAGCGGGGGTGCATTTAGCCCCCCGCTAGTGGCTGATTAAGGGGTTAATAGCGCCCGCGAAGCTCTGCTACCGAAGCGCTTTGCAGGTGCTTTGGTGGTGCTGCCCATTGATTTCAATGGCAGGGGCACCCGAAAGATGCTGCTTGCTGAACTTTTTTTAACGTCCTGCAAGCGCACCGCCCCAGTGTGAAAGCACACTGTCACTGGAGTGACAGGAGAGGTGCATTACAGCCGCTTTGCAGGCGCAATATTTAGCGTAAAGTGCCTCAGTGTGAAAGTAGCCTAAAAGAGAGGAAAGAAGTGAGCGGGCGGACGAGCAGAGATGACATCATCTCTCACTGCCCCCCGCATCACCGCTCACTTGCCCTCACTAAATGGACCAGTGCTGCCAGCCTGCCACCAATGCAGCGAAATGCACATTTGGTGACCCTGACACCATATCAACCATGGTGCCATAATGATTGCACGGCCAACACCGGCCATTGCCCACGAAAATTTGCTTACCACCGGCGTGCACCACAGCCCCCCCCCCCGGTTGGTGACCGGTGACTGCTGCTATGGGCTCTAGCCCCAGATCTTTTGCAGACCTAGCAACGCCCCTGCCCCTTTCCATTCTGTGGATTACAAATATTACTTCACAAAAGTCTGAGTACTCAAACACAGGATTTAAAGGGCCCCAACACTGGCAGACTCTGTGGGGGTCATTTACTAAGATGAATGCACTGCGCTGGTTCAGACCTTAATTGGTGCGCTGGATAGATCCTTAATTCAGCGTGTGAACCGGCGCACACACAGGAGTACCTACACGCGAGAATTTTTCCAGTGCGATGGGATCGCGCTGGTTCTCGGCAAGGTACATCTTGCGCTCGCTGCAATAGGAAAAACACATCTTCCTATTAAAGCAGCGCGAGAAAAAACGGCATGGGTTCCCCAAAATTCATACCAGACCCTTATCCGAGCACGCAGCCAGCCGGTCAGGAAAGGGGGTGGGGACGAGCGAGCGGTCCCCCCCTCCTGAACTGTACCAGGCCGCATTCCCTCAACATGGAGGATGGGTGCTTTGGAGAAGGGGGCACGCTGCAGGGGCCCCCACCCCAAAGCACCTTGTCCCCATGTTGATGAGGACAAGGGCCTCTTCTCGACAACCCGGGCTGTTGGTTGACGGGGTCTGCGGGCGGGGGGGCTTATCAGAATCCGGGAGCCCCCTTTAATAAGGAGGCCCCTAGATCCCGGCCCCCCACCCTATGTGAATGAGTATGGGGCACATGGTCCCCCCATTCATCTGGGGGAGAAAAGTGTCAATAAAAAAAACACACTACACAGGTTTTTAAAGTAATTTATTAGGCAGCTCTGGGGTCTTCTTCCGACTTCGGGGGGGGTGTTATTCCGTGCTCTCCGCATCTTCTCCCGGTGTCCAGTTCTTCTCCGTGCTGTCCAGCCTCTTCTCCCGGTGTCCAGTATCTTCTGCCGGCCTCCCCCGCTATCTTCTTCCAGCTCTTTTGCTAGTGGGGGCCCGGTCTTCTCCCAGTGTCTGGTATCTTCTGCCGGCCTCCCCCGCTATCTTCTTCCAGCTCTTTTGCTAGTGGGGGCCCGGTCTTCTGCCGCTGTCCGGATCTTCTGTCACTGTCCGGTTCTTCTCCGGTATCCTCTTCCGGATTCCCCACTATCTTCTTCCAGCTCTTTTGCTAGCGGGGTTCCCATCTTCTTCTACGTCATCGTCTTCTCCCCTCTTCTCTTCTTCCGATGTTGACACGATGTTCTCTCCCACTGTAATGCCGTCTGCGAGGTGTGCGGAGACTTATATAGGCATGAGGCGTGGTCACCGTGTGATGTCACCGGGTGACCACGCCTCTTATGATAGCATAGTCCCATCATGCCCCGGGACAACCCAAATGCAGCTAGCACAAAATAAGCCACCCCCCCTGTCCAAAATTAAGCACATCATCCAGCATGCACCAAAATTACAGATGGGACAAAACACCCCCCAGTTCAGGGGGGCAACTAAAGAACCTAACATGTGCAATAGTTATACAACAAATACCATTGCAGTCTAAGGGAACTGACTTGGCAATTTTACTAGTCCCCACTTGGCTGCCTTATCTTCTAGTTATTGGCCTTAAAATGGGTATGGGGCCCAGGTCCCACCCTAAGGGCCATATATCAATGTCACCAATTGGACAACCCCAAAAACCAAACAAGGAGAAATGCCTTTAAATATGCCAAATTGCTTAAGGGCCAGTTCACACCAATGCAGTCCAGTGCATATTTTATGCATCAAAAATGCATGGAAATTTGGTTATATGGTTTTCAATGGCATAGTTCACACCAGTGCTTGCAGTTCCAGTGCGTTCCAGTTCCAGAAAAAAAAGTAGAACATGCTGCATTTTTTCTGTACTGGGCTGTACTGGAAAGCTGTAAAATGCATCAAAAATGCACTGGAACGCACTTGTCCTTATTTAAGGTTAAGAAAAAAGAGGGTGGAAAAAAAGCATTGGACTGCATCGAAAATGCACCAAAAACGCACTGGAACATCAAAAACGTGCATGCAGAAAAGCACCTGGAACGCGTCCGGACTGCGTTTCTATGGTGTGAACTAGCCCTAAGGGCCAGATCACACTATAGAAACGCAGTCCAGATGCGTTCCAGGTGCTTTTCTGCATGCATGTTTTTGATGCGTTCCAGTGTGTTTTTGATGCATTTTACAGCGTTCCAGTACAGTCCAGTGCATAAAAAATGCTGCATGTTCTACATTTTTTTCTGGAACTGGAAACGCACTGGAACTGCAAGCACTGGTGTGAACTATGCCATTGAAAACCATATAACCTACTTTCCGTGCATTTTTGATGCAGAAAAAAACGCACTGGACTGCATGTGGTGTGAACTGGCCCTTAAGGAATAAAAGTTATTTAAAAATACTTGCGGCTATAATGAAATATGTCGGTCCGGCAATACACATAAAAGTTCATTGATAAAAACAACATTAAGAAAAACAAAACAAAATTAAGAACAAAAAAATGTGTAGGGGTCCTCCTCAAAATCAATACCAGGCCCTTCAGGTCTGGTATGGATTTTAAGGGGAATCCCGCACCAAAATTAAAAAAAAAAAATGGCGTGGGGGTCCCCCTCAAAATCCATACCAGGCCCTTCAGGTCTGGCATGAATTTTAAGGGGAACCCCGTGCCAAAAAAAAAAAAAATGGCGTGGGGTCCCCCTAAAAATCCATACCAGACCCTTATCCGAGCATGCAACCTGGCAGGCCGCAGGAAAAGAGGGGGGGATGAGAGAGCATCCCCCCTCCTGAACCGTACCAGGCCACATGCCCTCAACATTGGGAGGGTGCTTTGGGGTCCCCCCGCAAAGCACCTTGTCCCCATGTTGATGAGGACAAGGGCCTCATCCCCACAACCCTTGCCCGGTGGTTGTGGGGGTCTGCGGGCGGGGGGCTTATCACAGTTAGTGAGCAGAAAGTGGGGGGGCAGGGCCAAGCCATGCTCTGTGTATCAGTAGGCACACCCACAGGGGACCAGTATCAGAGCAGGTCCTGCTGGGATGGTATGATTCTATCTGCTGTGAACACTGGAAGGAAACGCTAGCCCATGAGCAGCGCCACCAGGGTAAAATTCTTCCCTCCATCCAGGAAAGGTACTGGTCACAGTATGGATTGCGGGTGCTGTTTTTGGGAGAAAAACCGCACAAGGAGCAGACAGCTGAGTTAAGCAGGCTGGTCTGGGCAGAGATGTGGTTGGACGAGAGCGACGGAGCCCTCCGGTGGCATGTATCCCAAGCATGCCCTTGGATAGCATATGACAGACCAATGGAAGGCTTTGGCTATGGCGGCCTGGGACTGCTGAACGTGAAGCTGTCAGGGGACCCTAACGTTGGGAGCGATTTGGAGTGTCGGTTGGACGAAATCATGGATTTCAGAGAAGAGATACTGAATTTCTCGGAAGTGCACTGGGCACTGGAAGATATAGAGTTTCTGCCATGCAGGAATGGGAGCTGGAGATCGCCTACAGACGGCTGCTAGACTCTGTTCAGCACCAGGGCTGGGCTCCTTTTGCCTGGGACTTTCTAGAAGTACCAGCCAACAGTCCTGAAATCTCGGCTGAAATGTTAGCAATGGGGCAGAATAACAGTGTGCTTTGCCCATCTCCGCCCACAGCTATGGAAGCGGAGGTCTTATGGCGGATGCAGCAAGTGTTGCCTGACCTTGACGAACTTGTTTCTGCTCAGGATGAGCTTGGATGGAGAAATGCGTCTGTCCAATGACAGTTCAAGGGCTTGGGAGGAGAAGAAGCTGTCCTCATTCCCCAGACATCACAGAAAGCAGGGATTTAATTGACTTTTCATCAGAGGTTTTAAGGATGATGAGTCGCCTGCCAAAGTGTGGCATTGGGCCCAAGGGCCACCAGCCCATGCCCTGGACTTTCGGCAATTCCAGAGACTGGGGATTTAATAGACTTTTCTGTAGAGGAAGAACTACCTAGTGAACCTAGTGGATTTCATAGATGCTGGGAGGGGAAGCAGTCATTCCCCCTCCCCAACAAGGATTTGTGCACCTGGGAGACAGTACCAGAGAAAGGGTGTCCCAGCAGCAGACGCCGACCCAGAATAACACCAACCCAGCTGAAGTGCTGGCTACCGGACAGAGGGTCCAAGTCCTCTGCCCCACACCTGCGGCAGTTCTGGAGGCCTGGGGTGAGGAGGTGGCGGTCACTCCCGAACAGCAGATCAGGATCCAGGGGTGAAGGGAGAGGGGGTTGTTGTCTTCCCTCCCCAACAGTCAGCCAGAGTGGAGAAAACTGTCTTTCCTCCCCAACAGTTAGCCGGAATGGATGATGTGAGCGCTGAAGCGCTAAAAGGGCAGAACACTACTGGCCTCTGGGAACAACAATCCACTCCGCAGGAGCTCCAGGGAGAGAATGCAATTGGCACCTCACAACGGCAGCTTGAGCTGGTGTCGGTAGATGGGCCTGCAGTCTCCACAGACAGAAACCCAGCAGAAGTGCTGGCAACAGGGCAGAGTGCTACCAACCTCTGCCCAGCACCGGCAACAACTGCGGAGTTTCAGGGAGCCGGGGCAGTCAGCCTCCCTCCCCAGGGACAAGCTGATCTAGTGAAGCTCATATGCCCAGCTGAACCGCTGGCAACAGGACAGAGCGCTGCTGGCCTCTGCCCTCCACTAACAAAGGATGGATTTCCCGTGGAAGTGGAATGGACTACGGTCTCCACTTGAATACTCCAGGAATGCTGGGCAGTCGGCCCAGATCCCCAACAGCATGACGGAGTGTGCCCAGCCACCCTGTCTACTCTCCAGTGGCTGAAAGGACTCCAGGGGGAAGGATCAGCTGTACTTCTCCCCAGCAGCGTGTATGTCCTACGTGAGAGGCAGAGGTTGGGTGGGTGAGTAATGCTCTGTTTGGGACAATGTGTTTGGGGTACTGTGTGGGTACAGGCATTGGGGGACTAGAACTACCGACTAACTTTGGAGTCAACCCGTCTGGGGTCCCCTCCTGTGTTAGTCTGCTGACAAAAGGGGAGAGATGTGACTGGAGTCACTTTGGGCGGGGGGGCTGGTGGAACCCAGAATCCCGGGGAGAGGTTGGGAAATCCTTGCTTCAGCTCCCCATGCATCTCCTATGTCTAAGTGACCCTGTGTCTATTAGGCGCACAGGGTAACTAAAAAAATTATGGACATTAACAATGCGGCCTGGATTACATTAAATGGAACAGTAATATTTATCCACAATATCTCCCAGGAAATATCAAAGCCTATTCCTGGTTTGTTTGATTCTGAACTATACATGTTAATTGAAAGAGCTGGTCACCTTGACCTCTGGAGCTGGACAGTCTGCTAATTCTGGGAGTTCCTGCTATTGTGTAAAGGTGTCCTGCGTTTATATTTATTATAATGTGTGTTGTGTCTTCTGAGCTAAAAGACAGCAAGTCTGCCCTGAAAGTTAAATGATTACTTAATTAGCACATGTTAATTTATGTTTCTGGTTACAGTTGTTGTGAGGGTAATATGATCAGGAGGGGATAATGTTCTTCTCAAATGTATAAAAGCCCGTATTTCTTGTAGTTCCAATTTGCAGTTTGTAACTATCGCCTATTTTTTTGTTACAATATGTGGCTGTAATATATGATATCTGAAGGTCTAGACTGGAGGAAGCAGTGTACTGACGGAAGCACTCAAGCGGAGTGCGACGGGGTCCATGATAGGGACTTCCTACCTTTTGCTACACCATAGGGGCCTGCGGTCTCTGCCTGTAAAGGGCATCTGCTTTGGGCTTGGCTGAGCCAGTGTCAGGTCTATCTATCAGTGCTAGCTGGTCCTGAAGAGTGCGAGCGAGAGTCAAGTAAAGTGCTGGAGCTGGAAGTAAAGAGGTTGTATATACCTAAGGTGTATATAGTTTGGTCCAATATACCTTTTCTGCAATCAATTGGGAATCTCATGAATATCCTAATCCCACCCAAGTTAAATCCCCTCAATTAAAAAATACAAAAACAAAGTTCAAGGACTGGTTTGAATGAGAACTGTGTGCCTGGTTGGGCATGGTGAGAGAACGACCACAATTACCAGCAGCTCCTACGGGGCTACCGCTACATATAATACTCATATTTCCAGCAGCCAGTGTCTTTCACACCCCTTTGCTCTAGTTCTGCAGATTCTGTTATCCTCCATTCACACATTTGCAAGTTTGATGGTACGTGCGTTTATGCGCAATTTTGTGCAACGCAGCCTATTTATTTCAATGGTCTGCCCTTTGGGCGCAAATCACACAAGTGCATGACAATTGTGCTGCACCAAAATGCTTGCTACCTTGTTACAATAGGTTTTGGCGCACACAAGAGCATGCGCGTTAACAAGGTGCATTGAGATGCCACAAAAGGGATACACGTTTTTGTGTGAACGTATGAGTTTTTGTGTGCGTTCCCACAATGCACAAATGTGAACATAACTTCAATCATTTTGACCCTTCCAGGAGTGATAGATATCTTGGCCATGCAATTTGGATTCCATCCACCAACCCCATGTCACATAAGTCTTTTCAATCATTTTGACCTTTCCAGGAGTGACAGATATCTTGGCCAAGCAATATGGGTTCCATCCATAAACTCTATGTCACTTTTCTGGCTTGTAGTCAAAAAAGAGTCAGAGGTCGGAACCATTCCTGGAAGTGTTTAAATGCTGGGGAGCCCTATGGAGGCTGCAGCACTGAAATGGAGGTAAGATAAGAGAATTGGGCAGCTGGAGAGAGACCTTTCATCTAGATTAATTTTTAACCAGACATGTTTGGTTTAACACACCATGATATAATCCACATATGGCATAATTGTATTATGTGGCACTTGATGGCAATATTGAACTGTTTTTAAGGAAAAATCAACATTTTTAGAAAATATCAGGATTGCATGAGCAACATTAATTTCCTTGTCAAAAGAAGTTTATTGAGTATACAATATTATAAAGATACATAAAGTAAGTTTACAAGGATCTATAAAGTAAGCTCATTGTTTTACAGTAGGGTTTATATAGGTAAATATCATGAAATTTCAAATATTAAACATTGGGTTCACGTAAACCTAAATTAAAGATATATATCATTTCCTTAGTTACTTTTGTAGGTATTTAAATGATTTATACCTACTATACATATTGTTTACAAGTAGAGTGTATATAGGTCAAATACATTCTGATAATGAGCTTTAAACGTAAGGTGGAGAAAAGGAAAGAGAAAGAAGAAAAAGGGTAGAAAGGTAGAGGTATGGTCCACAAGGTTGTTCCGCTCCTCAGTTTATTATTCTTTTTAGTTCTCTTTGAAGCCTTAGAATGGGGAGCAACATTAATTTCAAGACAGAGGCAAATCTGCATTCATTGTCATCTTATCACCTTGCATAATGGATGCTGTAGCATTTTTTATCTTAATCAGTTTGCTGACAGTTTGTTTACATTCTCAAACCCATCACAAGTAAAATATTCTGATGCTTTATGCCTTTAGGTAATTGATTCTAATTGCTGCATTTTTCTCCACCTTATATGAAAATTTGAAAGCATTATTCATTTCAAAAATATATTCCTGCCAAAATCATTTACTCTGTGTTACAAAAGCTTACTTATAAATATGTAAATATCAAGAACATATATTACATTGTTTTCAACAGTTTAATAGTACAGAATACAGCGCAAAGTTAACAAGACTTTCAAGTTGCATCTCCTTGATTAAGTGTATTTTATGCTATGTAAATTGCACTACTTAATGTTGTCCAGCAGAAGTGCTGTTTGGTCGGCAGGGGGTTAACTCTGCTAGTCGAGTTTTCCCTGTGCTTTTCTAAAGAGAACCGCCCTCTGCTGCACAAAGCATATAAAAAGGGGTACTCTGTCTAGGTCAGGTTTCTCTCTGCATGGAAAGCGGAGGAAAGTTCTGCTGAGGATGTAATTGACACTTTGCTACTTTTACTACACTTCGTGGAAGCGCAGTCAGGGTTCTAAGGGGTATGGACTTTGCTGCTAAATAGACTTTCTCACCTGTTATCCACTTGCCTACTGGGCACTTTTACCCCCTTCCTGTCCAGGCCAATTTTCAGCTTTCAGCGCTGTCGCACTTTGAATGACAATTGCGCGGGCATGCTACACTGTACCCATATGAAATGTTTATCATTTTTTTCACACAAATAGAGCTTTCTTTTTCATTTTGCTAAACAAACGAACAACAAGTTTTACTTAGTTTCTGTTATATCATTTTGCAAACAGGTAATTTTTCTCCTTCACTGATGTGCACTAATGAGGCTGCACTGATGGGCACTGAGGCGGCACTGAAGTGCACTGATAGGTGGCACTAATGGGCACAGATAGGCGGCACTGATAACTGGCACTGATGAGGAGGCACTTATTGGAGGACTGATGGGCACTGATTGCAGACCTGATGGGCACTGATTGGGAGCACTGATTGGCATCACTGATGAACACTAATTGACACTAATAAGCAGCACTGATGGGCACTGTTGGGGCTGCACTGATCATCAGGACACTGATGATCAGTGCAGATGTCCCTTTTCACACTAGCTGGTTACCGGCTCTCTCCTCTCCTCGCGCTGTTACAGCGTGCGGAAAGGAATGCTGATAACTGGCAAGTGTGTTACATTGTGATCAGCTGTGATTGGATGCTGATCACGTGGTAAAGAGTAACTGTGATTGGAAAGGATTCGAAGGACACAGTGATCACAGAGTGCACTGCAGCGGGTGCGTGGTGGGCAGGATCACAGGAGGACATAATATGACGCACTCCCAGAATCTGCATTTTGCCATAGCGCGGCCAACAAGTGGTTAACCACTTCCGGACTGCCGCATCCTGATATACATCCTATGTTTGAAGCAGAATATCGCTGTTATGGCAGCAGCTATCTGCCATAACCCCGGTATCCTCTTTTTCAGCTGGCGGTCCGGTTTCCGATAAGAGTGGTCTCTGCGGTGGATTCGCCGCAAGATCACTTTTATCGGTGGCGGGAGTGGGCCGCCCCTCCCGCCGCGCTCCGGTGCCCTCGGCAGTGGTGGAGGCAATCGGATGTTCATCAGTGCTGGGTAGGGAAATGAGTGAGGGGAAGATGGCCCCCACTTGTCTCCATACCATTGCTGGGCGGAAGCGTCGTCAAAACGTCACTTCAGCCCATAGCTCTTGCGTTTTTTTAAATGACAACATTTTTTTTATTGCATTTTAGTGTTTAGTGTAAATATGAGATCTGAGGTCTTTTTGACCCCAGATCTCATATTTAAGAGGTCCTGTCATGCTTTTTTTTTTCTATTACAAGGGATGTTTACATTCCTTGTAATAGGAATAAAAGTGACACAATTTTTTTTAAAAAAAAGAACAGTGTAAAAATAAAAAACAAAAGGTAAAAAAAAAAAAGAAAAACTTTTTTTTAAACGCTCCACGTCCGCCGAGTACGCGTGCAGAAGCGAACGCGTACGTGAGTAGCGCTCGTATATGAAAACGGTGTTCAAACCACACATGTGAGGTATTGCCGCGATCGGTAGAGCGAGAGCAATAATTCTAGCCCTAGACCTCCTCTGTAACCCAAAACATGCAACCTGTATAATTTTTTTAAACGTCTCCTATGGAGATTTTTAAGGGTAAAAGTTTGTCGCCATTCCGCGAGCGGGCACAATTTTGAAGCGTATATGTTGGGTATCAATTTACTCGGCGTAACATTATCTTTAACAATATAACAAAAAATTGGGCTAACTTAACTGTTGTCTTATTTTTTCATTCAAAAAAGTGTATTTTCTCCAAAAAAAGTGCACTTGTAAGACAGCTGCGCAAATACGGTGTGACAGAAAGTATTGTAACGACCACCATTTTATTCTGTAGGGTGTTAGAAAAAAATGTATAATGTTTTGGGGTTCTAAGTAATTTTCTAGCAAAAAAACCCTGTTTTTAACTTGTAAACAACACATCTCAAAAAGAGACTCGGTCCTTAACTGATTAAGGTATGATCACTTGAAATGCCACAAGGGGGCACCAGGGACACACAAAAAGGGCACTGAGAGGACTTTGTACAGGAGTGTGTATGGAAGATATTTCTGAGAACTGTTTGTTATATTTAACTACCTGCCTGGTCTGAATTTACTAAAGGGGTGCATACATGGTGTATAAAAAACTAGGGCTTTGAAACGAGGAACAAGAGGAGCTGCATCCATGTCTAATAGTTGTCTAATAGTTGGGAAGCTATCCAGAACCTTTGCTAATGACAATCGGAACAGTGCCAGGTGCATAAGCAGACAGACAGGAAGCAGGTCATATGACCTATGTGCTGGGAGGCAGGAAGGGGAGAAGGATTTGTGCTGGGAGGAGGGATTTTGGGGTGGTGGAGCAGGATTTGTTATAAGAAGTGGAAGGGGGTTTGTGCTGGGGGGCTAAAGATTAGTGCTGAGAGGGGGTAAGTGTGCTGGAGGGGTAAGTGAGGGGTAAGTAAATGCTGGATTTTCTTTTGGGGAGTGAATATTTTTGCTGAAAGTACTGTGGGGGTGATTTTGTACTCCTGACCCCTACTGTGCATTACACACTCTTGTCCCCTGCAGTCTGTGTATTACATACTCCTGGACCCTGCTCTCTGTTTGTCATATACTGATATACCTGACGGCAGCACTCTGTGTAGCCAGATGCTGGGCTACAACAACATAGAGAAGGAGACAGAGGGAGGAGTCTAGCAATGGCCGAGTCCATGGCTAGAGCTTGCGGGAGTGAGCCGGGTCTTGCTTCTTGCGCTTTGCTAATTAAACTAGCATGACTGCCTGATACGATCGGCTCCCCTCTCCCCCGCGCTGGATCCCGCGGACACCAAAAGTAAGCTAACCCATGCTAAAAGTTGCCTTGCTGGGTTGTTCATGGAGCCTGTTAGCTTTAGGTCCGAGCGGGACAGAACCGGGACAGAACTGAATCACTAGCTGGCCAGCAGCTACTACCAAGTGGACGAGACAAGACATCGCCTCTAACCCCAGATGCTCCCAGTACTCCTAGAGTAACCCACCACCATTATCTATCAGCCAGGAGCTTACAGGGAGGTAATCCTCCCCCAAGACATCTCCCCCACTCTCCCGGACACCGCCAGCTAAGCAGCTGAAGGATGAGGAAGAAGTGCAGATCCCTCTCTGGAAGTGATACTGCACTGCCATAGAAAGAGGTGGCTAGACAGTGGAGTCTGTTCCTGGTAGCCAGAGTGTGGAGCCTTTTCACCGGCTCCCCTACCCACCACGTCTTCTCATTTGTATACCCTAATTCAGCAGGCTAAGAGGTGCAGGACGCTGAAAAAACATTTACCCTGAAGAGCATTGAGTGGTGAGTACAAGGAAAAACGCTTTCTTTGGATATATTACACTGTGAATTAAACTGTGAAATAAACTCATAATTGTATAAAATCACACCACTAACAACAATTACACCGTTTTGGGCATTGTAAAAGGGAGATATGCTGTACAAGACCAGATAAATTTGCAATCTTGCACAAACAAACCTGGACAGATACAGGAAACAAATGACATAAATGGACAAAAAGATTAAGGCATAAAAGCATTAACAAAATGCATATCTAATTCACAGTGGAATTACATGGAAACACAGTTCCTGGATCTGCATATATGTATATATGTGTCCTCGACCGAAAGTGAGAGGCACAGGTGTGAAGGCCCCCCAGGTGGGGACAGGAGGGGACAGAGAGGTACATATATGTATTGAGATTATGTATATAACACACAAAAAGGAAAGTTTGTAGACAATAAGGAGAGAAGGAGGAGAGGTGGAATTGGGGCTCGGAGAGGGGTGGACCGACAGAAGGGGTGAAGTGGTAGAGGAGTAGCCACCATCCCTCCACTGTGCTTGCTGGAATAAAAACAGATGAAGATCACATCCTTTAATTTAAAGACACAAGAGACGGACCTTTAATAAAAATAGGGGGGACGGTGAAGCATAATAAGTCCTCAGAAACAATGAGGGGTAAGGTGGCAAGAGGAGAAGCAACCCCTAAATCACCCAGCTTAAGTTTAACTACTAGCCCAGGCCCTATGAACAAATACGTTACACAAGCAGGAAACGCAGGGAAGCCCTTGATGGATAAGCAAAAACCTATTAAATGCAGTCAGATAGAGAATAAGGAGAAGGAGAAGGAAAAGAAAAAGTCACTAAATAAAATTACACAAGAGATGGATACCCTGTCAGAATCTAGAATAGAACAGGCGCTAGACTCTGCAGCTGAACCAAGAGATCAACAACTACAGCAAGATAACCCTTTCCTACTGACTAAAAATGAAATCGAATCCATGTTTGCTGCCCTGGAAAAATCGCTGAAAAATGAGATGGAAAGAATACATAGAAATCTTGGTCACGTCCTCGAAAGAGTGGAAGAAATGGAAAAAATATCTGAAAGTAACACTATTGGTGTGAGGAAACTAGAAGCAGAAATTAAATCTTTGAAAATGGTACAACAAGAACAAGCATACAAATTAGTGGATCAAGAAAATAGAGATAGAAGAAAGAATATAAGGATACGTGGAGTACCTGAGATCCCTCACCAAGAAGATTTAACAGAAATTATAAAAAAGATTTGTAATGCTTTGATGAATAAAGAAACAACGCACCCAATAAAGATTGAGAGAGCTCACAGACTAAGAAGACCTAGAGAACTACCACAGGAGAATCCATTATTGTGCGATTTATGAATTGGGAAGATAAAAATCAAATATGGCGTAATCTGAAAGGGAAATCGCTTATCGACTATGAAGAGAATCAAATTTTCCAGGATCTATCACAAGAAACCTTAAGGAGGAGGAGAGCCTTAAAACCCTTATTGCCAATTTTATGTGAGCATCAAGTGCAATATAATTGGAGCTTTCCTGCGTGTCTGATAGGCATAAAAAATGGATGTACAGCTACATTGAGATTTATAGAAGACACTGTGGACTTTTGCAGAAAATTGGATATCCCTATATCGAAAGACTGTACAGAAAATAGGCTGGAATAAAGACACAATATAAAAGACTGCAATAGTATCCTGCGATTTCAAAAGAACTTTTTTTTTTCCTTTTTTTTTTTTTTGATCCATGGGGCAGGGGGGTGGGCAGGTTCTGAAGGGAAAAATGAAAAGTAATTGGTAGCGAAGATGAGACCTGGTCTCTTGGCATGCTCTGGCACCAACTGACTGGTAGT
Source organism: Aquarana catesbeiana (assembly GCF_042186555.1). Classification (NCBI taxonomy): domain Eukaryota; kingdom Metazoa; phylum Chordata; class Amphibia; order Anura; family Ranidae; genus Aquarana; species Aquarana catesbeiana. Next base: position 74,105,356 of record NC_133326.1, on the reverse strand, counting down.
AGGTGAGATGAGTGTGGGCGACGCCATACAAAACTCCACCTCGGGTCAAAGGAAGCAAGGGGGCAGTGAGGTCCCACAAGGATTGCTTCAGACCATGGGGTCAAGATATCATCTGATAAGGGGGGGAGGGTTGTGGGATTGAGATGGGAGGGGGAGGGCTGGGATGGGAGGTGGGAGGTGCGGGGGGGATGATTAGATCTGTTTGTCCTCAACTACCTGTGAAATCTAGAATTTTGAATAAGTTCAGCAATGAAAGACGTTAAGTTTATAACATACAATGTCAGAGGGCTGAACTCCCCAGGAAAGAGGCATATTATCCTTAAAGAGTTGGAGAGGAACTTCGCAGATATAGTCTTCCTACAGGAGATCCACATATCACTTGATTCAAACACTAAAATACACTCACGGGCGATTCCAACTTGGTATTATGCAGATTCCCCAAATAAGAGGGCAAAAGGTATGGCTATTGGGATAGGAAAACATATTAGTTTCACCCTGGACCATAGGAAGTTCGACCCTGATAGTCGCTTTTTGTTTCTCAAAGGGACCCTCCAAGGAATAAGATACACAATAGTAAATGTATATTACCCTAATAAACGCCCAAAAAAATATTTAAACTGGGTTTTAAATGTTCTAACAGATTTCAAACAAGGACATTTTATACTAGCAGGAGACTTTAATTTTTCAATGGACCATGGCTTAGACACTATGTTCTCGTGTCGAGAAAATAAACAATTAAGATGTATAAAAAAAAATGCATAGTCAACAATTATTGGATGTATGGAGAATATCACATCCACATAAAAAGGATTACACATATCACTCCACGGTGCACGACACGTATGCGAGACTGGATCACATTTTAGTAAACCATGAAATACTGGAGCACGTTACTGAGGCAGCGATTGAAATGACCTCTGTCTCTGATCATGCTCCGGTAACTATAAATATAAGATTTAAAGACATAGACCGGACGGAGAAAAGGGTATTGGAGACTGAATGAAGACCCCATTGAAGACGAGGAAGTAGGAAGAATAATAAAAACTGAGATAGAACAATACTTTATTACAAAACAATACATCAGAAGTCTCAAAGGCAACAATCTGGGAGGCACATAAGGCCTATATTAGAGGGCAATTGATATCCCTTGGAGCTGCGAAAAAAAAGGAAAGGGAAATAAAAATGAAAAACACAATAAGGTAGTTATATAACTTGGAGCAAAAACATAAAATACAACTAGATACAGAAACACAACAGAAGGTCGTAATAAAGAGGGGTCAGTTAAGTGACTTGATGGAACAGGAAGCCAGAAAGACATTTAAAAATGTTGCGAAAGAAAGGTATATGTGGGGGAACAAGCCCGGGAAACACTTAGAAAAAATATCAAAGGGAAAAAAAAACATTAAACTACATAGAAAAGATAAAAAACGAGAAAGGAGAGATGACATATAAAACAACAGAAATAGCCAGTGCTTTTAAAACATATTACAGGGCATTATATGCAATCAGAAACAAAGAGATACGAAGTGAGGTAGAGGCTAGAAAAATCAAAATACAGAAATATCTAAACTAATTTAATCTGCCAAAAATAACAGCGGAATGCGCAGGCCTACTGGACGAACCCATCACTCAGGATGAAATTTATACTGCCTTAAAGGAAACACCAGGGGGGAAAAAGCCCAGGCCCAAATGGGTTTTCAATTAAATACTATAAAAAATGTAAAGAACAATGAGTCCCAGAACTTTGTAATTATTTCAATAAAATTGGGGAGAATGAGGAAATAAGAAAAGAATCCCTTCTGGCAAATATTTCAGTTATACAAAAAGTAGGGAAAGATGGTACATTGTGCTCCAATTACCGTCCCATAGCATTATTAAATGCTGATATGAAGTTATACGCCAAAGTCCTGGCATCGAGATTGAAAAATCTACTGCCAGAACTTATAAATGCTGACCAAGTTGGTTTTGTCCCAGGAAGGGAGGGCAGAGATAACAGTATTAGAACCCTAATGAATAAAGAAAAGGAATATGGCCCTCCTATGATTTTAATATCGATCGATGCCGAGAAGGCATTTGATTGAGTAGATTGGGAATTTATGATGGGATCCCTTTGGAGTATAGGATTGGGCCCAAGGATCATGAGATGGATTGGTAGCTTATACAAATACCCCACAGCTAGGGTGGCGGTCAACGGGAGTTTGTCATCTGCTTTTGAGATGTTCAAGGGACTAGGCAAGGATGCCCGCTCTTGCCACTCCTATATATAATTGCTCTATAACCATTATTAACAAAAATACGAAACAACATAGATATAGGGGGAGTAAAAGTTGGAGAGGAATAGCATAAAGTTGCAGCGTATGCAGACGACATACTCCTATATATGACTAAACCAAGGCTGTCTTTACCCAATCTAATAAAGGAGTTAAAAGAATATGGCGTACTTTCGAACTTCAAGATAAACCCTATAAAAACTGTAATATTGAATCTAGGAATAAGTAAAAATGAGGAAAAACTATTAAAGCAAGTATTTCCCTTCACTTGGGAAAAAGGAGAAATAACATACCTAGGAATTAAAATAACATCTAAGTTGGAAAAGCTATACCAAGCCAATTATAATCCTTTACTTAATGAACTTAAAACTGAGATAAAAAACATGGCAAGAAGATCAATCTCATGGATAGGAAGAATAAACATGTTAAAAATGATGATTTTACCAAAAATAACATATAATTGGCAGATGCTCCCAATAGGAATACCACCAGGCTTTTTTAAAGTAATAAAATCAATATTCTCGAAATATATATGGCAAAATAAAAAGCCTAGGATAAATAATCTGTTAACTCAGGAAAAAAAAGGAGGGATGTCACTCCCGCATGTGGGTAGGTACCATAAAGTAATTATCTTAGCAAGATTGGTTGAATGGGCGAACATAAACACTAATAAGAGATGGGTTAAGATGGAAGACACACTCTCGGGGACACAAATTTTTTATGGATTCCACCGAAATATAGAACACTCAGTAAAAATACACATGAGATAACTAAAATAGTATTTACATTTTGGGATACACTTTATCGTAAGAAAAAATGGAAGTATAATTCACCATTAATTCCACTAACGGGCACAAATTTTTTCACACCAGGAAATGGGACAAGGATGGGAAAACAAATGGGTAATGCACAGTTAAAGGATATTATAATTCACAGTGAAATCATTTCAAAACAGGACATAATATCGACACACGGGTGGCTTTATTTAAATGAATGGGAGTTTTTACAATTATAACAATTTATAAATATGATTCCCAACCAATTAGAGAGGAGAATGAGTTGGCAACCTGTAGAAAAGCTCTGTAATATGAAAAAGCCTTTAAGACACGGGACATCTCAAATCTATGATATACTAGAATTAGATGGGCACGGGACCCTACCCTTTATAGGAAAATGGGAGCAGGACATGGGCATAAAACTAGATGAAAGAAAAATGATAGGCGCAGTATATAGCTATGCTTCGGACATAATCTAGATAGAGGCTAACTACAAGTGCATGGTACGCTGGCATTTGACACCAGATAAAATTAATAAAATTCAGCCAGCTAAGTCTCCACTTTGCTGGCGAAACTGTAATCAACATGGGACTACATATCATATATGGTGGGAATGTCCAGAGATAAAGAAATACTGGCAAGGCATATTGGAGTACACGGAGGAAATAAAAGGAGAAAGGATCCCTCAACATCCCTGGAATTGTTTGTTCCATTGTACATCTAAAACAAGGAAACAATATAAAAAACTTTGTTGCTGTACCTGCTCAACGCAGCAAAATGGCTTATTCCTAAAAACCGGCTATGCATTAAGAAGCCAAGTATTAAAGAGTGGCTACAGAGAGTGGATCACATTGGCCATATGGAGTATCTAAGCAGCGCTGAGCAGGGACAGACCGATACTTACAGAGTAACCTGGGCAGGGTGGAACACATTTAAAACTTCGGAAAAAGATTCACAGGGAATTTCTGTAAGTAGTATTTGATGATGTTATTGTGCTGTGTTATTCCCTCCAACCAGCAGGGGAGAACAAAATCAAACCAGCCCATAAACTCCTATGCAGAGAGTGGTGAATTATGTGAATTGTGGTTCAAGACAGCAGCCTTGCAAGGTGCCAGTAAACTCTTTAGACAACAGTTTACAAAAGGGAGAGAGATGAAGTGGTTTTGATTGGGCTGCCTGGACAAATTCACTCTCTTGACACCAGGGACTTGGGAAGCACACATCTGCATGCAGGGTTGGCTGCTGCCAGGCTTGGTTGGGAGAAATCTGTATGGAGGCCCAGGAGGAAAGAGGAGGATATGCCCTTGTTGCTCAATACTGTGTTCAAGCCGTGCCATTGCCGCAGAGTGACTGGAGAGACCTCTTACCTGCAGCTTTCCACCATGCGTCTTCCGAGGCTTCAGAGAGAGAAATCAGGGTGCCCCATCTCTAATACAAGCATCCAGCCTAATTGCAGGGACCAGTGAGAGGGCTCATTGCCCACTATATGCCCTGTTAGAAGGATCTGAGACACTGAAGGCAGTGCATACCACATCCCATCTGTACCCTACCTACTCCACATTTATAACCCCCTTTGAACACTGCATCTTTACCTGTTGCATCTTTACCATACTACACTGCATGCCAGTTTATTTGGGACTGCTAATAAGTGCATCAATGCTTCTTAAATGGCCCCAATCATAGCCGGCAGAGGAACTCCTTAAAGGAATGCCCCTCCCGTTAAATTACCCTACAATTTCCTCTTTTTTCCTTCCATTGCTACTATTTTACCATGTATAGTGAATACCAGTCAGTCTAGGCCTAGCATAATGCACTCTGGCAGTATAGTATTGCCTTTGGTAGTTTACACATCATCACTGCCCACTTTGCACTTACGGTGGCGTTGCTACTGTGTTTTCTGGAACCAAGTGTTCCTATACTACTTATTATTTACTACCCAAAATGTTGTATGCTAATAGTGTTACCATCAGTATTGCTTCATTTCTACGTTTGCTTTGTTATCAACTTTGGCTATCGACAATATATTAAGTAATTTTACTGACTTCCCTAATAGGGATGGGCAAACGGTTCAGCCCGAGCATAAGTTCGGGCTGAACTTTGGTTGTTCGGATATTGACATCCTCCCCTTTGCAGGATCGCCACGCCCCCTGAAGGGAGCGCACGGCGCGCTGTGTGATCACCCGAGTCAATGAGACTCGGGTGATCACAGATCCGAGTAAGGGGCCGATCCCGGACACGTGACAAATAGAAAGCCTCCTTATATGCTACCTTATACCCACAGCTGATCCAGAGGAAGGCAAAAGAACCCCAATAAAGCATGATCCAGTTCCCTCCAGTAGGGGAAAAAATTCCTCCAGTAGGGAAAAAAAATTGCCCCATGAGGCAATCAGATATTCCCTGGATCAACTAGACCTATTGTATAAATGCTATTATTGCTAGTATTCAGTTATATTCTGTGCATTTAGGAATGCATTCAGCTCTTTTTTAACCACTTCATCCCCGGAAGATTTGGCTGCTGAATGACTGGGCCATTTTTTGTGATTTGGCACTGCGTCGCTTTAACTGACAATTCCGCTGTCGTGCAACACTGCACCCAAACAAAATTGACCTCCTTTTTTTTCCCTACAAATGGAGCTTTCATTTGGTGGTATTTGATCGCCTCTGCGTTTTTATTTTTTGCGTTATAAACAAAAAAAGAGCGAAATTTTGAAAAAAAAAACACATTATTTTGTACTTTTTGCTGTAATAAATATCCCCATTTTTTTGTTTTTTTAAAAAAGCTCATTTTTTCTCAGTTTAGGCCGATATGTATTCTTCTACATATTTTTGGTAAAAAAAATCAAAATAAGCGTATATTGATTGGTTTGCGCAAAAGTTATAGCGTCTACAAAATCGTAGATAGATTTATAGCATTTTTATTTTTTATTTTTTTTACTAGTAATGGAGGCGATCTGCGATTTTTATTGTGACTGCAAAATTATGGCGGACCCATCAGACAATTTTGACACATTTTTGGGACCACTGGCATTTATACAGCGATCAGTGCTATAAAAACGCATTGATTATTGTAAAAATGTCACTGGCAGTGAAGGGGTTAACACTAGGGGGCGATCAAGGGGTTAACTGTGTTCCCTGGGAGGTGATTCTAACTGAAGAGGGAGTGGACTGACTAGAGGAAGTGACAGATCATGGTTCCTAGCTAATAGGAACACACAATCTGTCATTCCTCTCAGAGCTGAACAGGGATTTGTGTGTTTACACACACACTTCCGTGTTCTGTCCCTTGTGTTCGCGATCACTCGTGGCCGGCAGTCATCGCGACCGTTGGCCATGAGCATCGGCACCCCCGCTGTGCAGCAGGCACGCGCCTGCTATCCCGATCCCGCGCTACGACGGTTCGTGGGATCGTGCCGGCCTGCTGCAGTATAATGACAGCGGCTGGTCGGCAAGCGGTTAAAACAATCTACCGAGCTTGCCAGAACCAGATCTTGGGGGAATCTATTCCATATTATCACAGCTTTTACTGTATAGTTGTATAGCTACTAGCTAGCTTTACTATTTACCTGCAAGTTGCAATAGATTTAATTAAAGGGTAATGTTAATCAATTGGGGGATCATGCTTTATTTAAACCAGAGCTCAACAAACCCCAGGCGCCAGAACCCATTGGTGCCTAGAATTAGCGGCCTGGTGCCTGGGCTAGATTGCGGCGCCCCCCCCTGCGGGTGCACAAACTAAGATGCCGTGCCGGCCGGAAATTGAGGCCGTGGCTTTGCGGCCTGCTGGAGTGAGATGCAGCCCTCACTCTGTTGACTGGCAGGGAAACTGGTTTCCTCTTCTGATGGTTGGGGCTGCGACAAGCAGTCACTGATGGCCCCCAGGTCTTCCCCTGCCTGCTCTCACTGTCCGACAGCTGGGAAGAGGTTGTAGGTGTTGGGCTTGATCTGGCGCCCTTTCCATAACAGTGAGTGGACAGGGAGCGTGAGGCAGCTGGTTGGAACAGCTTCAGTTCCATTTACACACCCCCTCTTCCACATAGATGGAACAAGTTTTCCATAAATTTTTTCATTAAAATAAATTTGTATTCTTTTTAATTCTCTTCAGTTTTTCACTCCTCTCTCTGCCATGCCACAGCCACACAGCCGAAGGCCCCTTTCACACGGGCTGTCCGATCAGCTGTTTGACATGTCATTTTTTTGGTGGGAGGAGTGGGTACTTAGTTTAGAGTGGGACTTCCTGTCCCACTTCCTTCTTCCTTCTCTTGGCTGCCTAGGCGACTCCTCCTCACCCCCTAGGCAGCCCCTCCCTGCCAGCAATCTTCTAGGACACGTGACAGGTCCCAGAAGATTGCCTGGCCACTAGCAGAGCGCGGTGCGACTCGCGCATGCGCAGCGCGTGCCCGGCCATGAAGCCGAAAGTTGTCACGGCCGGGTGCCCACAGTGGCTATGACAGTTCCGGCGGAGAGGAGGGGGAGAGGAGCGAGGCTTCGGGCGGCCGCATCGATGGACCGTGGGACAGGTGAGTGTCTGTTTATTAAAAGTCAGCAGCTACACTTTTTGTAGCTGCTGACTTTTAATAAACTAAACAATGTGTGGAACTCTGCCTTAAATACACAGAACATTAAAGTTCTTTGGTCCCTCAAAGAACAAAATTTACACAAATTTAACTAACAAAGCTTAACATTACAGAGAAGACATTTTTTTGTAAACTGCAAATACCTACTTGTTGAGCCCAAACAGATTTTGTGGAATCTCCTTACACAAGAGAATGGGGAACTCCCCTCTATGGTGTGTTTGGTAGAGGGCAGGGGGTGTCACTCACTGGTAGAGAAACTAGAGGCCCTTCAGTGCTGATAATTTCATCTGATCGTGTCCCTCTTGAATCTCCCGTTAATTACAAAGCAGGCTGGATCCGACTCTTTACCTTTTCGCATCTCTGAGATAAGGCCTCAGTGTGTCAAACCTTCTTTTCCCTGTCTGATTGTTGCTATACAGAGAAATACTGTACATGCTGATCCAGGGTTGCTTTTCCAACTTTTTTTTTATCCCAGAGTCACTACTTTTCCAAAGAACACTACAAGATCTTCACAAGTAGTGATAAAAATACTAAAAATCTGTTCAGCTGAAACTGTTGTGCAGAGGCTGTTAAGTACAATGACAGTTATCTTCTCCTTGAGTAATATATTTGCTATATGTCATCTTCCTGAGCTGTCATTTTCTCTGTCAGTATTTATTGAGCCATTGACTTTTTTATACTCAGGAAAGGATGTAAAGATGGAGGAAGACTGACATTCTGGGTTTGTTTTGAAAATACATATTTTAACTCTTCTGCTGCTAGTATTGACAGATCTGCATCATTTTACTCTGGAAAGGTTTGATCATGTTTTTTTACACCTTTTGCCATGTGATTTTAACATATGAACATATGATACAGAAAGCTTCTGTACTGGATGAGAAAGAAAAATGTAGGTGTTGAAAATAGTAATGACAAATTAATTTACAAAACATGAAAATCTATATAGTTGCAGCATTTTCACTTTCCTGATCCTGAATAAATGTATGAACAATTTGCAAATAGATAATTCTTCTGATTTACCAGTCATGATGACTATAGCTTCTTACCAGTTCAAAGGATAATATATCAAGTCAAATTGAAAAAAATTCTAAGACCATAATAGTAAAATAAATATTTCAGGTATGTGTATGACATTAATAGTTAAAAAGATAGTATTCACGATTTGATTTCCTGTTAATCTCACATCATGGCTTTATGTATATTGTACTCACCTTTTCATGCAGGTCAAGCTTTCCATAAAAAGGGACAGGTACAGAGGTTGGGACAAACTATTATTTTGACAGGGGTGCTTTAAATAGTCAATGTTCTTTATATGGTTAAACCATTTTTCCCACTGAACTATTTTTAATTTTTAATTATCCATTCACCAAGGTGACATTGCTGCAGCTTAGCCACCTTGTCACAGGAAATGAAAATTCAAGGGACCAACTGTCATGATCAACTGGTAAAAAAAAGCTATGTCACAGGAGGATTCAGAAGGAAAAATGTATGTGTTACTACTATTAACAGGCAATAGCATATATGTCATTTTTGCTTTTTCCCAAAGGTTAATTTAATCAAAATTCGGTTGGAAACTGTCCCCATATCAGGAAAAATCTAGATAATTCATTATGTAGCGTCCTCCTAGTTAAGCTGCTAGATAAATTTGTTTTTGGCCTCACTGAAGAGAATGGAGCAGTGATTGATTATTTTTGTCTATTTGGGGTTTTCTAGTCTGGGTGTTTGATATCACCTGCCTGTCTTTGGAAGATGCTGCCAAAATATAGGGCAGAGAGATACAGATGACCAGTATGAATGTTTATCATGCCCCAGCTAATCCCTGGAAGGAGGCATCCAGAATGTGGCTGGGAAGGAAGCAGTATTCGCTGGAGGGCGTTGCTCTGAAGTCCTGGTCTGGAGAAGGATCTTTTTATCTCCCTCACTGAGGATCTACCTGTGGAGGCTGGGTGGCAGACAACTCCAAGGACACTGTAAGTAAAAAACTTGCTGTGGACTTTGGGTGTGCTTGTGCTAGATGGGATCTAAGTGCCAGAGGTACCTGGACTGGGGCTGCTGTGATAGCGTCCCAGTTATTCTGACCAGTAAGAAGATTAGTAAAAAGTTTGTCCTCCCATTATTGCTATTGACCATTTTGGAGTATCCTGTGACCCTAAAACCTCACTCCTGTTAAGTTTCTTCAAGCAATAAATCTTAAAAAAGACATCTCCTAGATCAGCTCAAGCTTTTGAAAAGGGAGGGCCACTTAAGTGATTTGATATCTGGTCGCGGGCCACGATGAACTATGGGGTTTCACTGCTCCCCAAACCACAAATGTAAATGGGCCCTTACTGTCCTGAGTCCCTCATAAGGCTGCTTTCACACTGATGCACTGCGTTTTACCCACACTGTGGGTAGAGCACTGTGTACCTGTGGCTTTCCTGAGGGTTGATCAGAATCCCAAAACTATACTTCTCACATGTGTACAGACAGAGATAGTGGCACTAATATAAATTGTGTAAAATAATGAGTCAGAGCAGCATGATGACTATGACCCTCTACTTATAGATACACCAGATTACACTTCAGGTCCGCTATGACCGTGGTGCACCGTTGGATCACTAATCCTGTTGCTTGCTGTGCTTTCTGTGGTTTTGTTCAAAGGCTTTTTTGTTTCAGTTTAAAAGTGAGTGTAACCATTGAAGTGTGTTTGGAGTGATTTTAATAAATCTGTCAAAATGGTATCACGCTATGTGGAGCAATTTATTCATTTTTTCACCTATGGAGCTGGCTTGATTGAAGTCATGGTTCATCACATGCAACCCAGGTGTGGTTCAATTGCTGTTTTGCCGAACACGAGAGTGGGAGGCTATACAATCTGGTGAGTTCGCTCTTCACAGGGAGTGGTGCACTATCACGGTGGTGTGGTGGAAGAGTAGAAGATTTATCACACAAGAAGATTGAAAAAACAACTGTTGAACTTGATCATTCAATTCTTGTAATTTATTATCTATAGTGACACTTTTCACTGGGTGTTGAAAATTTTTTTCATGATAAAAATATTTTTTTTTTCTTGATACTATTATTACTATTATTTTTGTGTATAATTAGAGGGTCATAGGCATCATGCTGCTCTGACTCATTATTTTACACAATTTATATTAGCGCCACTAACTCTATCTGTACACATGTGAGAGGTATATTTTTGGGATTCTGATCAATTTACGTTTTTATTTAAGTGGCAGCTTTTTTCACTGCTGCACCTGTGGATCAGTTTGAAAGAAGCCTAGTAACCATTACAAAACAGATATGCCCATTGATATATATATATATATATATATATATATATATATATATATATATATATATATATATATATATATATATTCAGAAATGGACCTTTAATTTAATGATCCTTCACGCTCTTATCTCCAGGAATCACCCTTTCTGCAAGAAATGTTGCTGTCCCAGGTGGGGGGCATTTGGTATTAGACATGTGCAATTCGTTTCATACCGAATTTGCTTTTTAACGAATTTCAACAAATTCGTTAATTCAGAAATTATTGAATTAACGAAAACCTGTTTAACAAACTTTTTGAATATTCGTAAATTTGTAAATTTGAAATTCGAAAATCCTAAAACCCGAAAATTTGAAAATCTGAAATAACTAACTATTAAATTCTAGGTATTGGAATTTCCTTTCAAATTTGGCTGTTAGCGAACGTAACAAATACGAATTTAACCGAAGTTACGAATTATCCGAAATAACAAATGCCGTATCTAAACAAATGGAACATAATGAATTAATGATAATTAATAACAATAATAAAAACTTTTTTATTATTTATTATTATATATTTATTATTAATTCGATCTGTTCCATTTGTTTAGATTCAGCATTCATTATTTCGGATAATTCGTAACTTCGGATAAATTCGTATTCATTACATTCACTAACACCTAAGTTTGAAAGGAAATTCCAATAACTATAATTTAATAGTTATTATTAGTTAGTTATTATTCAGAATTTTCGGATTTTCATTCCTTTGAATTTTCGGGTTTTCTTTCTTATTTTCCTATTTTAGAATTTTCAAATTGCCATAATGACGAATGAGTAGTTTATTTAGTCCTAAATATCGGTTAGAAACCAAAAATGGTAAACCGACACATAGGGTAAATAGAAGGTGCTCAGAAACAATAAAGGTATACCTTGCAGTATACAATGATGGTGATAACCTCTATTGGTCAATAAGTTAACTGGGTGTAACCAATAAAGGTATACTTTGCAGTGTACAATAGTGGTGATAACCTCTATTAGTGTATAAATCACCTAAGTGCAGCACACTGAATTAACAGTGGACCACAAAAGTATATAAACCTGTAAACATAAAATAAAACATTCAAATATATAGTGTGACCATATGAATTAATACACACATATAAATGTGACAACAACTTGAAAAAATAAACACGTGCAAATATTTCAATTCATGCTGCAAAAGTTAGAAACTCAATATACAGTCCATGAATGAAAACAGCCTCCAAACAGATTGCAGGTGATATAAAATGGTGACGAAAAAAATCAAATGTCCCACACAGATGATTTCTCAGTGATAAATGTCAAATGATGAGTAACTTCGTGCTTCTTCCACCTCACCACCGTGCCAGTGAATCACACTCTCCAGACATACACTCACCGAAATAAAATGCCAGCATTCTCATGCAAGGCAAAACAGGCTCTCTTTACCACACTCCAGGGTAAATAGTGTATACGAGGTTCACAGTGATGGTATTCAATGGATCCACATAAAAGAAAATGAATGCTCCAATAGTGTAATTCAGCAACAACAATTTATTAAAATCACTGCAATCCTCACACATAGCACTCACATTGTGTAAAAGTAAAAAAGGCAAAGAACGTGTAATCAACAGCAAGCCTCAACTTTGTGGATAAAACAATAACCGATGGTCACGGCGGACCCGAGGTGTACAGCTGCTGGGTATGCTCTCACCCCTCCCTCGGGAAACCTCCGTTCCTCTGTGCGCTCGTAATCCTATCTTCCTGTGTGGCTGACAGCATGTACGTCACAACTCACAGCCACGCCCCCTGACGTACATGCTGTCAGCCACACAGGAAGATAGGTAAGTGTTTAGGGGCAGGGGGATAGAAAAGGTAGCTAAACTTTATTTACCTTAATAGGGGAATGCATTAAGGTAAGAAATATTGAGACTTCAGAACCACTTTAATGATTAAATGCCCAACTCATTTTCCACTGGGGGCATTCTGCCCTTCCTGGCATTACCTCAGTGACATTACGCCTCCAGCATTCAGAATGGTCTTTTTGCAGTGAGATCCCACCACCAGCACACATATTGGTACCTGTAACACTGTATAGTAGACACATTGGTCTTTTTAAAGATTAGTAGTATCAGTAGTTGTAGTAGTAGGCCAGTAGTCACACACCCCCACCACATAAATTGCATATTGAACATGTCTTACCCATAGACCTTGCACACTGAGCCCAGACACACATGTCTAAAGGTTCATTGCAGTGAAGCTCAGGTCACCAGCAGTCTCTGCCTCCTCATACCTCTTTGCAGAAGTAGGATTCTCCTTGCTTCTTAGTAACTAGATTGTGTGTATAGTCCAGGATTACGCACGTGTGTGTGTGTTGGGATGCATTGGTTTTTCTTCTGCATCCTGTCCTCAGCAGATGCACATCATTACCCAGTATCCATACCAGTGTAGCTGGGTGCAGAGACACTGGCGTGGTTTTGCTCAGGACACAGACACTGCGCTGTCTTCTCCTGCTTGATTACATTTCTCTATCCCACTCACCATGTTTCGGGCTGTGAACTACAAAAGCCAAGGACACCTTGTAATAGGAGGAGAGGTGGGCAAGTTTTCTCTTGGGCTTTTGAGAAGAACTTCCTCCTGCTTCTGGGGCCTGGAGTTGTACACATGTGTGTGTGTAGCAATTACCCCTCAATGAGCCGCTGGTTCCCTGATTCTGGATGACAACAATACCTTCTAGCAAAGCTACACCTTCTGACACACCAACACGATGAAGGAAACTGTATTCAGGCTTATCCAAAGCCTCACTCCTAATGACCACCAGAATACCTTGGCTGGGAACTCCCAGGAGGGGGTAAGATGGGAGGGAGTTAACGTTAGGGTATTATGCATCAAGTATCGGTGTACAAGGAGCAATCAAAGTCAGCAATCTGAAGTAATGGCAGCTTTGTTGGCTGTCTTTGGTGTTGATAGCTGCTGCTTTCAGTAAAATAAACACTAGCAAGTGTATTTAGCTTTCATTGGGGAATAGTGTCAATGGAGGGTAATTGCCCTTCCTGGGCCTGAGTTGAAAACAAGAATTTTCTGTAGGTTATAGTTGCTGTGTCCGTCAAATTCCCTCTCACCAGATCATTCTGCGGCAGTCCATAGGTGACAGTCAGTTGTCTATTGGGAGGGGGCCCCCTTAAGCAGCATTGCGATAGATGATGCAGCGATGGTGGATGCTCTACCTCAGGCTGTCACCATGGCTCAGCATTCAGTTCAGCAGTCCTCCCCTCAGCTCTGGTAAAATCCCGTTGGATGCAGTCCAGTCTAGCCTGATCCAACACAGCATAGCAGGGCAAACACACCTTTCCAGTTGGGGCATCTCTACCCAACTGCCCAGCTTCTTCCCAGCCTTTTGTTTTTTTATCGTCCCTCCTCCTCTCCAAGGCTCGTAGACCTTGTAGTTGTGACCCCCGCTTTATTGTGTACAATATCCTCCTTCGAGACTACACTCCCAATAAGGCATCAAAAATGGCAACAGCAGTGTTCTGCTTCTGCATTCAAAGCACTAAAAGCATGATCTCCATAACTGATCCAGTAGTGGTGAGATAGCCTAACTTACAGTCTAGTACTGGGGTCAGCAACCAGTAGATCATGGACAGATGACTGGTAGATTGCAGTCTGGGCTTGCTGACCCACCATTCCAGAGCATCAAACAGAGTGCAATGCAGAGGGACTACTTGTAAAGTTGGAGCTGTAGTAGGTAGCAAGAGCCACATAAGCCAATGTATCCTCTGTAGTGCTGGCTCCTGTCCCATGTGGACTGATACCAACTGCACTACACCTCTTATCTGGGCTAGCGGTCTCCAGAGTGGTGCCAGCAGCAGGGAAGAGATCTTCAGCTCAGTGTGAAGAAATACACTGGGCATAATAGCATAAGGCTGCTTTCACAACGATGTGCTGCTGTTTACCCACACTGCAGGTGCAGTGCAGTGTAAATGCAGCTTTCCTGCGGGTTTGCTGCATTTAGCCATAGACTTCTATTATATCCTGCAAGTTTGGTGCACTTTCTGAAAGCAGGAGTTTTGGTGTGCTTTCAGAAAGTGCACCACAGCTGTAGGATATAATAGAAGTCTAAGGCAAAGTGCAACTAACCCAGGAAAGTTGCAGATGTACTGCACTGCACCGGCGGTGTGGGTAAACCACAGCACATCAGTGTAAAAACAGCCTTATAGGGGCCTCAGAACAGTAAGGGTTCATTCACAAATGAACAGCAGGCACTGCTGCTCCCTTGAAAAGTGATCTGAGTGTGTTTGACAGGTACTGAGGAGGCGAAATGTTGCCTCCTTACCACCTGATTTAAACCCATAATTGCCATGCAATGCACGCGATTGCTACACGGTAGTACGGCAATTAGAGGCTTAAATCAGGTGTGAGGAGGTGACACTGTGCCCCATGATCTTTGACTTCTCCCATATTGTTCAGGTAAATCTCCACATCTTTAAGGTTGCCTACCCCTGGTCTAATAGCTTGGAAGAGCTTGACTCAATCCAAATGACATACTGCAGATCATAGAAAGCTTTACTTGAAAACTTGTGCAGATCTTCACAGATGAACATCAGATAAAAAGATCATAGTGTGTCTAGCTCCAGCAGAATACAGCATATGTGATGAATGGGGGTTAAGGCATGAAGAAAAAGAAGACTGGGACTAACTACATAGAGTAGCCCCTAGCTATGGAGTAATGCCTGGTACACACAATGAGATTATCGGACGAACGATCTTCCTTTTTTTTTTTTTGCATGCTAATCTCAGACCGAACCTGAAGAGTTTACTAAAGTCAACATTATCGTACAACAGAATAAAAATTTGGAAGTGATGTAATGTGTTGTAGAGTATTTGTATTACATTTTTGAATGACAACTGTACTGATTAAATGAAAATCAGTACAGTCAAAATGACAAGTCAAATCGCATGACAAGCCGCACCATATTGTCAGAAATGGCACTGTTCAAATTAGTTCAAACTGTTCAAAGTAGTTCCTGCACTACGTTTGGCGATTTCCAGTGGGACTTGCATAGACATCTGTGCATGAAGCCGCACAGATGTCTTCCAAGTTTCACCTGAAGTCGCACTAACATGCTGCTTTGAAATCGTGTGCTTTCAGATGAAGTCGCATGATTTCAAAGCCGTATTCAATGTGAACGAGGGCTAAACCTGAAAGTCATTACTGGTGTCTTTAAAGTGATATTAAACCCAAAAGTAAACATTTATTATATTTCAGCTTACTAATTCTTAGATATGATGGTTCTATTTGTTTCCTTTTTTAGGCTTTCTTTGTTCTATTTTCATTTGATTATCCAGCCAGCAAGTCTGTTGCTTTTCACACACTCAAGCTCTCCAGCAGAATGTATTAGTTTATATGGATGGGGCAAACCACTTAACACTGGCAAGGGTAACTAAAATTATCAGCTTTTTTTTATTCATGCAAAACATTTATCCCAAAAATAAAAAAACCCTGCTGTAACTGCTTACAAAGCGTGGGCTGGAGTTTATCTTCAATTTGTTAGTGTATGCAAATCTGCTAATACATTTAACACTACCAATATTATGTTAATAGTGTAGCGCAACCAACAATATTATGTGTGCTATAAACCATCCAACACAGAAAAGTATATGGGCAGGTTGCCTACTGTATGTGTAGTTAGCACCTGGTTGCCCAGGTCAGGGGGAAGGAGTTGATGTTTTTGCCGCCTTTTCCCTGGTAGGTTTGTGGGCTTTCGCTGGGGACCAGCGAAAATCTTAGGGGTTTCAGGGAACACTTGGGAAAACGCATGGCAAACGCCCTTTAAAGACTTGATGGAACCTATGGTCCGTTCTGGAATGCCAATTTGCCTGAAGAACCCTGGATCATGGAATTCTCTGTCAGAGCACTGCCATGGACTGGGCCACTTCTGATGACGTATGCATGATGAAATGTGTAAGGCAGAGCTTGGAGCACCATCATGTAACTTTCAGTCTGTGGAACACAAGGCATCCCAGATCTATTGCTGTGGTATTTATACTCACCCTGTAGCACTATTGAAAGTGTGATTTTAAAACTTTGAAATCTTTGATTTGAATAAAATTAATTTTTATGGATTCACGCTATGAGGAGCATTTCTTTCCATCCACCCATATGTGAGTGTACTCAATGACCAGACCCACTGTGGAGGAGGAGATACCACCAGACAAGAGACCAGAGACGACCCTGCTTGAATTCGCTTTACCCCTGCAGGGGTACATCTTTCTGGTGAGTGTGGAACCGAGAGGGGAGCAAGCGTGAAATTCACCTAATTTTTCACAGAGATATTGTTTATCCAGGCACAAGTCACTTTGGAAGTTATTATTTTTTTTTTAACTGTGATTTTTTTTTTGGTTTACACCAGTGGATTCTTACATATATATATATTTATATGGAGTATAATCCAGTTTTTATGGTCAAATATTTTGTATGGACACTTTTTATGTGTATTTTTTGGTTTATGAAACTTTTTATTACCCATCCAGTATTGCAAATGTTATATTGAGCACTCATACGATTTATCACTAACAATGTTTGTGTGGTTTGTAATTTGAAGAGATAGGACACATTATTTTATGCTTTCTTTTTTATTTTTCAAACTTTTTTAACACAACCACTTATTAGATTTAGGCAGTACCATTTTACCTCCCCTTTCCTTATATCTTACTAGGAAGTATGTTCTTTAAATAGTTGACCTCCAAAACTTTCCCACGATAGCTAAACATAGTGAACACGCAAAACGTTCTCTTTAGAGAGAATTACAGTATCTTTTTATTTATATCTTACATGATATGTGTAAAATAGCTCTATCATTCACATGTGTCCAGGGATCTGAACTCTAAGTACAGCCCTAAGGACACGTAATTTAAGAAAATATCAAATCCTACGGAGAGTAGTTCACTGTCATTACCAGCACTGGTACAGATGAAGGGATTTATTACAAAACTATAAAACCAATAAAACATGTTCTTCCATATAATCAAGAACTAAACTGCATTTATCATTAACAGACCATAAAAGAGCCCACTTTGCTAAAAGTTTCCCTGCAAGTAATTTCCCTGTAAGTAACGGAAGGAAGCACTATTTTTTACTTAGTGACCCAGAACTATTATGCACTTGACATTTTATTTCTCTGCTTTTGTATGAAGCTAATCACCACCCTCGTCCAGTAAATAAGGGTCTAAGAAAATTACAATGTAGCCTATTGAATCATTTCTAAAACATGACAATAAAAAGATCCATAAATCCTGCCATGCGGGTTGATATGGCAACATATGGAACTATACATATTCTTCCTGCATAATAATTTACCTTTTAAAGGCTCTAATGCAAGTTTCTTCTACATACATGAGAACTTGTAACTGTTATGGAATTGAATATTCCCCTTTATGCAGCAAAGAGAATTCAGCAATTTCCAAGATATTACATTAGGTGAGGTGCTGAGGGTGGCTCTGCATTGATTTACATAGCAAAGACAATAGAAAGACTATCACTTAATAGTAGTAGGCTGATACAAAGAATACCAATAATTATATAAAGAAAAACGTTTTATTTTTTATTTTTTTCTAATTTTGCACATTTGAACAACACTTTTTTTTAGAGAATTCCCATTATATGCTTGACGAAGCATGGGCATGCCAAGAGACATCAATCAAAACAATTCTTTGTGATTAGTCTAATGCCCCGTACACACGATCGGATTTTCCGACGGAAAATGTGTGATAGGACCTTGTTGTCGGATGGTTGCTCCATCACACATTTTCCATCGGATTTTCCGACACACAAAGTTTGAGAGCAGGCTATAAAATTTTCCGACAACAAAATCCGTACACACGGTCGGACTTTGTTCGGACATTCCGACAACAAAATCCTAGGATTTTTTCCGACGGATGTTGGCTCAAACTTGTCTTGCATACACACGGTCACACAAAGTTGTCGGAAAATCCGATCGTTCTAAACGCGGTGACGTAAAACACGTACGTCGGGACTATAAACGGGGCAGTAGCCAATAGCTTTCATCTCTTTATTTATTCTGAGCATGCGTGGCACTTTGTGCGTCAGGATTTGTGTACACACGATCGGAATTTCCGACAACAGATTTTGTTGTCGGAAAATTTTATATCCTGCTCTCAAACTTTGTGTGTCAGAAAATTAGATGGAAAATGTGTGATGGAGCCTACACACGGTCGGAATTTTCGACAACAAGGTCCTATCACACATTTTCCGTCAAAAAATCAGACCGTGTGTACAGGGCATTAGACTTCTAAAATATTGGTGTCTAACTATCTGATAAGCAACAGTGTGGATCTTGGTGGCTGGTGCACAGAGGTGTCTCATGATTTAAGAAGATTCACTTGCATTGATTGCTAGAACGCTTTTCTTCTTTTTTCATTTGGGACTTTTTGCACCTAGAACTTTTTATAATTACTTTGGACAATCTGATTTAAAATATGTGTAACGGGACTATGTGAGAAGTTAACTGCTTTGATTTAACCTCATGGTAAAAATGTATGGAAGTGGAAGTGCAGCTTTGTCCTTTGTTTTTACTATATGGTACTGTGAATCATTACTTGTCATTGTACAACCCCAATTCTAAAAAAAGTTGAAAAATCTACATAAAAACAGAATGCAATGATTTGTAAATCTCATAAACCCTTATTTTATTCCCAATAGAAAATAGAAAACATATCAGATGTTTAAACTGAGAAAATTTACAATTTTTAAGAAAAAAATAAGGTAATTCTGAAATGGCAGCAACATGTCTCAAAAAAGTTGGGACGTGGCCATGTTTGCCATGGTGTAGCATCCCCTCATATTTTAACAACACTCTGTAAACATCTGGCAATTGGAGACCAGTTGCTTGAGTTTTGAAAGAGAAATGTTGTCCCATTCTTGCCTGGTATAGGATTATGCAGTAACTATTCAACAGTCCTGGTTCTTTGATAATTTTTTTGTTTCAAGATGTGGCAAATATTTTCAAGTGGTGAAAGGATTGCAGGCAGGCCAGTTAAGCACCCGGACTTTTATACTACAAAGCCATGCTGTTGTCATAGATGCAGTATGCAGTTTAGCATTGCCCTCCTGAAATATGCAAGGCCATCCCTGAAAAAGATATAGTCTGGATGGGAGCATTTGCTGCTTTTAAACCTGGATATATCTTTCAGCATTGATGGTGCCTTTCCAGATGTGCAAGCTGCCCATTCCATAAGCACTAATGCATCAGAGATGCAGGCTTTGGAACTGAGCACTGATAACAATCTGGAAGGTCCATCTCCTCTTTAAAGGACGCGGCCCCCATGGTTGCCAAAAAGAATGTCAAAGTTCTATTCATCTGACTTCTGACTGCAGAATGGTTTTCCACTTTGCAACAGACCATTTTAAATAAGCTTTGGTCCAGAGAAGACGGCAGCATTTCTGGATCATGTTCAGATATGGTGTCTTCTTTGCATGACAGAGCTTGCATTTTTGGATGGCATAGGGAGTGATTAATAGAAGTATTCCTGAGCCCATGCAGTGATGTCCATCACAGAATCATTCCTGTTTTTAATGCAATCCTGTCTGAGGGCCCAAAGATCAGGGGCATCCAATATTGCTTTTGGCCTTGTCTCTTGCACATAGAAATTCCTCCAGATTCTCAGAATTATTTGATGATATCATGCACTGTAGATGATATATTTAAAGTCTTCGCAATTGTACGTTGAGGAACATTATTCTGAAATTGTTCGACAATTTTTAGATGCAGCTTTTCACAGATTGGTGAACTTCTGCCTATCTTTACTTCTGAAACACTCTGACACTCTGAGATACTCTTTTTAAACCCAGTTATGTTACTGGCAAATTGTTCTTCCAGCTCTTCTCTGTTAGTACCACTTACTTTGCCAGCTTTTTGTTGCTATGTCCCACTTTTTTTGAGATGTGTTGCTGCCATCAATTTCAAAATTACCTTATTTTTTTATTACAATAGTACATTTTTTTCATTTGATATGTTTTCAATTTTCTACTGTGAATAAAATATGGGTTTATGAAACTTGCAAACCATTGCATTCTGTTTTTTTTATAGATTTCACGCAGCGTCCCAACTTTTTTGGAATCAGGGTTGTAATTATCCATACACACTAACAATGCATATTCATGAACCATGATGCAAGCAAAAGTAAAAACAATTAAACAAAATACCAATAAAATGCATGTTGCTTACTTACTATAAATGATAAGTTCAAGGTAGGCCTTAGCTTTGAAAAGAAGGATAATTACTTTAGCAATTGCTTAAATTTGCTGGTCCATTTTTCTGGAAATTTCTATTGCCTAAACTTCAGTTACCATACTAATGAAGCTGCATTCATCTAACGATGAAACTTCATTTGAAAAAACAAATACATTCTTTGTGAATCATTTACTGAGTAGTCTGGGTGAACTTTCTCTACTTTCCTAGTTTGTGATCCCTTTCCCTTTTAACCAGTTCCTGACCGCCGCACGCCAATGTACGTCGCCAGAATGGCACGGGTAGGCAAATGGGCGTACGTCCCTCCCGCCCAAATGCGCCCCCCCGTGCCGCGGCAGTCGGATTCGTCTGAGGACTGATCAGTCCCCAGGGCCAGACCAATGACTTATGGTCTGGACCTGGTGATTGCTCCTACTGAATGGAAACCTTCCCCCGTCTGTGTAAGTGTAAACACAGACAGGAGGAAGTGATGTCATCTCTCCTCGTGGAGTCTTCTAGATTCCAGTGAGAGGAGATATAACATCTAACTGTGAGTTGCACAACACTACACTAACACCAGTACACACAGGTACACTTGCCACCCCCCAATTGACCCCAGTTAACCCCTTCACTCCCTGTCACTGTGTCACCAATTGCAGTTTTCAGATTTTTCACTGATCACTGCATTGGTGTCATGTGTGACTGAAATAAGTGTTAGGGTAGTTAGTATTAGGAAATAAAAAAGAAAACCCAAAACAGGGTAAAAGCTGCGCTCGGATAAAACATTTTTTATAAAAGTGAATGAAATAAGCTGCCAGCACCCTAAAAAGTCCAGTATCTGACTCCCAAAAGTATAATAAACAGCAAAGTGCAGCGCTAATATAATATATGAAATAAAAAGAAAAAGAAATGGATCTCATCAAGTGACGTAAAAATACTCAGTGAGCAAATATATTACAATTCAATCAATGATAAACAAAAACTTAAATCACAAGTGCATGTAAAAAAAATTATTAAGAAAGAAGTCCAAAAGTTCTTGATAAATCCACAAGTAAATAAATAAAGAACACCCATCCAGGAAGAAATGTGACAAAGGTGCCTATAAATGATCCACCAAAGCGTGTGTGAGTAGAATCTGCTTACCGGAAGGCGATGACTGCTATTACGGCAGTCTCGCCCAGCATAGGGATTATGGTCTCCCAAAACCAGGGGTACAATGCAGGATCAGTGGTTCTAAAAATCCATCAAAACCGGAAATACAAAAGAGAACACTTCCATAGCGCAATATTGTATGATAAAAGAAATTTAATAGTAAAACGAAGGAATCACACTTACAATATAGCAGGAGGTATGCAACATATGAAATATTAAGCAGAGCGGCGGCGTCTCCGTGTACCGCGATTCACTTCCTGTATTCAAGCCCATCCGAGAACGTGATGACGTCACCGTCGTAGGCTCCTCCCTACGACGGTGACGTCATCACGTTCTCGGATGGGCTTGAATACAGGAAGTGAATCGCGGTACACGGAGACGCCGCCGCTCTGCTTAATATTTCATATGTTGCATACCTCCTGCTATATTGTAAGTGTGATTCCTTCGTTTTACTATTAAATTTCTTTTATCATACAATATTGCGCTATGGAAGTGTTCTCTTTTGTATTTCCGGTTTTGATGGATTTTTAGAACCACTGATCCTGCATTGTACCCCTGGTTTTGGGAGACCATAATCCCTATGCTGGGCGAGACTGCCGTAATAGCAGTCATCGCCGTCCGGTAAGCAGATTCTACTCACACACGCTTTGGTGGATCATTTATAGGCACCTTTGTCACATTTCTTCCTGGATGGGTGTTCTTTATTTATTTACTTGTGGATTTATCAAGAACTTTTGGACTTCTTTCTTAATAATTTTTTTTACATGCACTTGTGATTTAAGTTTTTGTTTATCATTGATTGAATTGTAATATATTTGCTCACTGAGTATTTTTACGTCACTTGATGAGATCCATTTCTTTTTCTTTTTATTTCATATATTATATTAGCGCTGCACTTTGCTGTTTATTATAGTTAGTATTAGGCCCCGTTAGGTCTAGGTTACCCCCCCTAAACCCCCCTAATAAAGGTTTAACCCCTTGATTGCCCCAAGTTAACCCTTTCACCCCCTGTCGCCAGTGTCACTAATTGATCGCCGTATTTGTGTCACTGGTGACGCTAGTAAGCCAGTTGATTAGATTCACATCAGGTTTTTATAGCATCAGCAATAACCCTTTCACCCCCTGTCACCAGTGATCACCGTATTAGTGTTACGAGTGACGCTGGTTAGCTTGTTTTTATAGCATCAGGGCACCCGCTGTATATTACCCAATAAAGGTTTAACCCCCTGATCGCTCGGTGGGTGATATCAGTTAGGTTTTAGCGTCAGTCAGGGTCTGCGATGCCCCAAGCAGCATCAGATTAGTGCCAGTAGTGCTAACACCCACGCACGCACAATACACATCCCTTAGTAGTATAGTGTCTGAACGGATCGATATCTGATCAGATATCTGATCAGACCTATACTAGAGTCCCCAGCAGTTTAGGGTTCCCAAAAACGCAGTGTAAGCGGGATCAGCCCAGATACCTGCTAGCACCCACGTTTAGCCCCTCCGCCCAGCCCACCTAAGTGCAGTATCAATCGATCACTGTCACTTACAAAAACACAACACACATAACTGCAGCATTTGCAGAGTCAGGCCTGATCCCTGCGAACGCTAACAGTTTTTTTGGTAGCGTTTGAGTCGCTGACAGTCAGGAGCTATTTTTCCTGTGAGTCTCACTAGTGTACCAGTAAATTTTGAGACCAAAATGTAAAATCGAAAGTACAGTAGTGAAGAGGCCTACACGTTTCTGAGCATGACAGATAGTGAAGAGGAAGTCACTCATCTGTCAGATTCAGGCTCAGAATACGATCCTGTAGACAGCAGCGGCACCCTGACAGATAGCTCCGACGACAGATTAGTAGTCCCTGCCAAGGTCAGGCGTACCCGACTACGTTCTTCTGCTGTCGTTCAGGTGCAAGAACCGCAGGTCTCTCGTATGGAGCAGAGAACCAGTACTAGTGCCGCTCATCCTTCTGGTGAACTGGCAAGCACCAGCGGCCTAGTACACCCTGGTCATAGTCAAACCAGCACTGCAGTAACACATGGTGACGTGGCGAGTGCCATAAGTGCAGTTCAAGCTGGTGAGGTGGCTAGCACTAGTGTCCTGCAGCCACCAAGAAGACAAAGAAAAGCCCGTCGAGCCCATAGTGCCCTTCCTGCTGCATTTGCCAATCCTAATTGGGAACCCACCACTTCTGCAGCACCCGTACTTCCCCCATTCACTGGCCATCCTGGAATTCAGGTGGAAACAGTTGATTTTACGTCACATTATTTTTATTCGCTGTTTTTCACGGAAGATCTCTATATATCTATTGTGGACCAAAGCAATTTGTATGCTGGTCAATTCATCGCTAATAATCCCTATTTGACCCTTGCCAGAGATTGGAAACGTTTTACGGTTTGCTAATTTAAGATCTTTTTGGGCCTATCCCTCCTCATGGGCATAACTAAAAAGAGTGAGTTGCAGTCATATTGGTCCACTGACCCAATTCACCATATGCCCATGTTCTCTGCCTCCATGGCCAGAGCACGATACGAGCAGATCTTGCGGTTCTTGCACTTCAATAACAATGAACTCTGTCATCCTCAGGGTGACCCTGGATATGATTGGCTCTACAAAATTCGGCCCCTCGTAAAACACTTCAACCAACAGTTTGCAGCCTTGTTCATTCCCCATCAAGTTGTCTGCATTGACGAGTCCCTGATTACATTTTCTGGCTGCTTGTCTTTCAAACAGTATCTTCCCAGCAAGTGTGCCAGATATGGGGTCAAGATGTATAAGCTCTGTGACAGGGCCACAGGCTATACATATAGTTTTATGGTTTACGAGGGAAGAGAACTGCCCAGATTACATAGGGAGTGCTGGTAAGATTGTGTGGGACTAGGTGTCACCTTTATTTGGAAAGGGGTACCACTTGTATGTGGACAATTATTACACGAGCGTGCCACTTGTTTGATCATGGAATTGGCGCATGTGGCACCGTGCGATCAAATCGCCGGGGCTTATCCCAGCGGCTTGTAGATTCACGTCTTAGGCTGGGGGAGAGAGCCTACTTGAAGTGTAATAATTTGCTCGCTGTGAAGTGGAGGGATAATCGGAATGTTTTCGTTCTGTCCTTCTTTCACGCAGACACGACGGTCCAAATTTCTACGGCGACTGGTGTTGTGGAGAAACCCCTCTGTGTCCAGTTGTTGGAGCTGTACCTAGTTGCCCGTAAGGACAGACGCTGGTACAAAAAAGTGTCTGTAAACTTATTACAATTGGCTCTGCTGAATGCTTATGTGCTATACAAAGCTTCAGGACGAACTGGATCCTTCCTTAAATTCCAGGAAGAGATCATCACAGCCCTTCTGTTTGCAGACGGTGCTGTAGCTCAACTTTCCAATCTAAATCCCCCCAAAGAAAATGTTGTGTCTGTAGAAAGCGCGGATATATGCGTGACACAGGCTATTATTTTCCCTCCTGTCCTGACCATCCTGGTCTTTGCATTGGTGAATGTTTTGAACGCTACCGCACACTAGTGGAGTATTAGCATAGGGTACAGCACTGCATAGATTAGGACACACTTTCACAGCGTCTCCAAAGATGCCACTGCATTTTGGGAGACCCGAACCTGGAACTGAACCATTACAACCATTACAGTTGCAAATAAAAGTGTAAAAAAAAAGTAAAAAAAAATCCCCCAAAAATATAAAATAAAAAAAAACAAAAATGGATGTAATTTTATTGTGCTCTCTCTCTCTATTCTCTCTATTGTTCTGCTATTTTTTTTACTGTATTCTACAATGCAATGTTTTATTGTTACTGTCAGGGGCCTGCCAGCACAGAAGGGACGAACATGTGCATGTGCATACGCACACGCGCCCCTGGCCAGTTTGAACATCAGTACCTGTATCCTTGTGTGCGTCAGCACTTGCCTCAGGTGCGCGTGCATGGCGGGTGCGTGTACGCACACGTACTGTCCCCACTTCAGTGGCTCTTGAACCAGAGTTGTAAGAGAGGTCTTCTTCTACCAGTCAGGCTCTACTACCAGGTACCTAACAGTACGAAACAGCCATAACTGAGCCTGCAGGAGAAACCGCTGCCATGAAGGAGATCTGCACGCATCTTGCAGCCCTCACACAAGCCGTGAAATCCCTACAGGATGGCTATGTCAAGCTAGAAGGACAGGTTCAGAATCTCTCTGTTTCCGGTAACATGGCCTCTACATCCTCTGCCACACCTGCACAGACTGTCTCTCAACCTTCAGTTGTGATGCTCCCGCCTGAACCTAGAGTTCCCATCCCCAAGAGATTCTCTGGGGATCGAGCAAAGTTCCGAGCCTTCTGCAATGCTTGCCAGCTCTATTTTGACCTCCAACCCCGGACCTTCTCTCTGGAAGCTACGAAGGTGGGATTCGTGATCTCTCTGTTACAAGGGGAACCCCAGACCTAGGCCCACCGACTTATTGAGGGAACTGTGCTCAGACTCATTCTCTGCTATCTTTCTTGGAAACCATGGCCCAGCTTTATGAGGAACATCAGTGGACTGCCACGGCCGAGTCTGCTTTGTTTGTGCTCCAGCAAGGTCACAGAGTGGCCGAGGACTATGTCACAGACTTTAGACGCTGGAGACACTCAATGGAATGAAGCGGCCCTACGACACCAGTTCCGCATGGGCCTCTCTGAAGGACTGAAAGATGAGCTTGCTTGTGTTGGCATACCCGATACTCTCGAGGCCTGATTACCCTGGCTATCCAAATAGACCATCGACTCCGAGAACGCCGATCTGAGTGCTCTTCCCAACAAAGCCGCCCAGTTTTGATGACTGCTAAGGCTCCAGTTCCTGCTTCTAGTTACCTGACTTCGCCTTGTTTGAATCCTGCCAGTTCGGCTCCTGACACTTCCGAGCCTATGCAACTAGGACTAATGCGACCAACCTTGCCTTCGGAAGAATGAGCACGATGCCGTCAGTTAACCTATGACTTTACTGTGGTGGATCAGGTCACTAGGTGAACAATTGCCCCGTCAAGATGCGTAAGTGTCTATCCTCTGTTCCTGCCAGTCCTTCAACCTTATCTGCCAACACAACCCATCTTGCTCTCCCTCTCTCATTACAGTTCCGGGGAAAGACAATTCCAGTCAATGCTATCATTGTTTCCGGAGCATGCAGTTGCTTTATTGATGCCACCTTTGCCAGCCAACAAGCCATTCCCCTGCAGGAGAAGAAACATGGACTTTCCGTTTACCTGGCAGATGGTTCTCGCATAAAATCAGGGCGAGTGACCCAGGAGACCCTTCCTCTGTGTGCCACCACTCTCTCCCAACATAAGGAACTTTTGACCCTTGATGCCATCAAATCTCCACTGTTTCCAGTGATCCTGGGCATACCCTGGCTCCAGGCCCACAACGCCCACATCAATTGGATCACAGGAGAGGTGAGGTTCCAGTCTCCCTACTGCCAAAAGCATTGCCTACTTAAACCCTCAGATCCATCAACTGCCTTACTGTGTTTGGACATTGATCAGAACCTATGCCAGTCTGTGCCTGAGCCATACCACAAATTCCTCGATGTCTCCAGTAAGTGGGACTCCAGACTCCCCTCCGCCTCACCGCCCCATGATTGTCCAATCAAACTTCTTCCGGAGGCCGAGATCCCTTTCGAGCGTATCTTTCCTTTATCAGAAAGAGAGCAGGAGGCATTGAAGATCTACATTGATGAGAACTTGGGAAAGGGGTTTATCCGCCATTCTACCTCTCCAGCAGGCGCTGGAATATTCTTTGTCACAAAGAAAGATCAGACTCTTCGCACATGTGTGGACTATCGTGTACTAAATAAAATCACGGTCAAGAACCGCTATCCTTTGCCCCTGATGCCAGAACTCTTCCAGAAACTAAGATCTGCTGTTATTTTTACCAAGTTGGACTTGAGGGGGGCATACAACCTGGTCAGTATTCGGGCCGGGGATGAGTGGAAGACGGCCTTCAGGACTCAATTCGGCCACTACTAGTATTTGGTCATGCCCTTCAGCCTCTGCAACACCCCTGCTACCTTCCAGCACCCCTTCAATGATGTGTTTAGGGACTTTCTGGACATTTTTGTAATTGTCTACCTGGATGATATTTTAATCTTCTCTGGATCACTTAAACAGCACCGGGAACATGTTTGCAGGGTTTTATGCCGCCTTCGTCAGCACGGATTGTATGCGACGGTGGAAAAGTGTGAATTTGAACAGCAGAACATCCAGTTTCTGGGGCTGGTGATCTTTACATATAGTTACATAGTTACATAATAGGTGAGGTTGAAAAGACACAAGTCCATCAAGTCCAACCTATGTGTGTGATTATGTGTCAGTATTACATTGTATATCCCTGTATGTTGCGGTCATTCAGGTGATTATCTAATAGTTTCTTGAAGCTATCAATGCTCCCCGCTGAGACCACCGTCTGTGGAAGGGAATTCCACATCCTTGCCGCTCTTACAGTAAAGAACCCTCTACGTAGTTTAAGGTTAAACCTCTTTTCTTCTAATTGTAAAGAGTGGCCACGAGTCTTATTAAACTCTCTTCTGCGAAAAAGTTTTCTTCCTATTGTGGGGTCACCAGTACAGTATTTGTAAATTGAAATCATATCCCCTCTCAAGCGTCTCTTCTCCAGAGAGAATAAGTTCAGTGCTCGCAACCTTTCCTCATAACTAAGATCCTCCAGACCCTTTATTAACTTTGTTGCCCTTCTTTGTACTCGCTCCATTTCCAGTACATCCTTCCTGAGGATTGGTGCCCAGAACTGGACAGCATACTCCAGGTGTGGCCGGACCAGAGCCTTGTAGAGTGGGAGAATTATCGTTTTATCTCTGGAGTTGATCCCCCTTTTAATGCATGCCAATATTCTGTTTGCTTTGTTAGCAGCAGCTTGGCATTGCATGCCATTGCTGAGCCTATCATCTGCTAGGACCCCCAGGTCCTTTTCCATCCTAGATTTCCCCAGAGGTTCTCCCCCCAGTGTATAGATTGCATTCATATTTTTGCCACCCAAATGCATTATTTTACATTTTTCTACATTGAACCTTATTTGCCATGTAGTCGCTCACCCCATTAATTTGTTCAGGTCTTTTTGCAAGGTTTCCACATCCTGCGGAGAAGTTATTGCCCTGCTTAGCTTAGTATCGTCTGCAAATACAGAGATTGAACTGTTTATCCCATCCTCCAGGTCGTTTATGAACAAATTATATAGGATTGGTCCCAGCACAGAACCCTGGGGAACCCCACTACCCACCCCTGACCATTCTGAGTACTCCCCATTTATCACCACCCTCTGAACTCGCCCTTGTAGCCAGTAATCCCTGTACTCACCCTATGGTCCATGCCAACGGACTTTATTTTGTACAGTAAACCTTTATGGGGAACTGTGTCAAAAAATATGGAACGCTTCACGAATTTGCGTGTCATCCTTGATCTCCAACAGGCATCAAGACGGACCCCCAAAAAGTGTCCGCTATACTTGACTGCCCGGTACCCTTGGATAAGAAAGTGGTACAACGTTTTGTAGGCTTCGCAAACTTTTACAGAAAATTTATTAAAGGATTTTCCACCATAATCACTCTCATCACACAACTGACCAAACAAAACTCACACTTTCATTGGGGTCGGAGGCTCAAAACGCCTTCAAGAGACTCAAGGGACTCTTCACCTCAGCGCCAATCCTCAGCCATCCTGATCCATCACTACATCCTGGAGGTTGATGCTTCTGAAATAGCTGTAGGAGCAGTCGTTTCACAACGGCAAGGCAGTAAGGATTTGATGCACCCTGTGGGGTTCTCTTGGAAACTCTCTCCTGCGGAGAGAAACTATGATGTTGATGATCGGGAATTACATGCTATTAAGACTGCATTGGAAGAATGGAGATACCTGTTAGAGGGAGCGGCTCATCCAGTATTGATATACACCGACCACAAAAACGTAGAATATTTAAGATCTGCCAAGCGGCTGAAACCTCTGCAAGCTCGTTGGGCTTTATTTTTCTCACGTTTCTGTTTCCACATCACTTACCGGCCAGGATCAAAGAATGTGAAACCAAACGCGCTTTCACGCATGTATGACAATCCCAATCCGTTCCGGACACTATTCTACCTGCAGGCAACTTTCTACTCGCAGACAGATCTTCTCTCCCAGATCAAGGAGGCATCCACAAACTTTTCGAAACCCCCTGAAATCACATTAACATCCAGAGATGGTCTTTTTTGGAGGGGAAGTCAAATCTTTGTTCCAGAAGCCATCCGAGTCAAAGTACTAACACTTCTCCATGATCACCCACTGGCAGGACACTTTGGGGTTTCGCAAGACCCTGGAACTTGTGCAACACACGTTTTGGTGGCCTGGTCTAGGAGAATTCTGCAAGAAATATGTCAGTTCATGTCCTGTGTGCAACCAGAACAAGACTACAAGAAACCAGGCTTGGGGGCTACTAAAAAACCTACCTGCACCTGATAGACCATGGAAGATGATCACCATGGACTTTATAGTCGAGCTTCCATGTTCTGAGGGATGTACAGCTATTTTTGTGGTCGTAGACGGACTATCTAAGATGGCCCATTTCCTACCCTTAAAGGGGACCCTATCTGCTATGGAGACTGCCTGTGTATTTATCAAGGAAATTGTTAGACTGCATGGGGTTCCTGAAAATATAGTATCAGACAGGGGGGTGCGGTTCACTTCACGTTTCTGGAGGGCCCTGTGTGAAATTCTAAAGATTGAACTAACCCTGTCATCAGCTTATCACCCCCAAACCAATGGGCAAACAGAAAGGACTAACCAGACTCTAGAACAGTACATTAGATGTTTTACGTCCTTTGTACAGGACAATTGGGTGTCCCTGCTGCCCCTAGCAGAATTCGACTAATGCCAGTCATTCAGCCACAGGACAGTCCCCCTTTTTTGCCAATTATGGCTTCCATTTATCATTTCTACCTGATCTTCTTCCAGAGTCTCCAGTTCCAGCAGTACAGGATACAGTGGATTTCCTCAGCCGCAACAACCGGGTATTGCAGGAGGCAGTGTCCAAGGCCCAGGCTGACAGCAAAAGAGCCTTTGACCAAAAGAGAAGAGGAGAATTGGACTTACAGATTGGCGATCAGGTATGGCTTTCTACTAATAATCTTAAGTTAGCTTGTCCTTCAAAGAAACTTGCACCCAAATTTATGGGACCTTTTCCAGTAAAAAGAAAAATTAATGAAGTTTCTTATGAACTATCCTTACCTGACTCTCTAAAGATTAGTGCAGTTAGTTAAAGGAAATTTTTTTTTACATTTTATTTTCTTAAAGGGCCTTTTTAAAAAAAATTTTGTGACTACAAGAGGGGGGGTGGCACCCGGGTGCCCCCTATGGACGGGCCACCACTGGTTCTGACAAATCCCCTCCCCCTGTTTCCCCTGGTATTCAGGTGAACAACCTCAGACATATTCGGGAAACTTGTCATAAGAAATATCAAATTTGTTAAAAGATGTAGCCATATTTTTTTTTTCTTTAAATTGAAGAATGTTTCTCTCTTTTCATCCATATTGATAAAGGAATGTTATTGTCTGTCTTGGATTTCCCCTAATGGATTAAAGTCTTTATGAAAACGAAATTAACTGTTTCAGTGTTGTTGGCAACCACCATCCCAAGCATAGTAAAAACAATTCTGGCAATGCAGAAATTGAAGAATCTTTTCAGTTGCTCCATTCTTGCATCTCTACATGCTGAAAATGGGATATATTATCCCTCCTTTCAATGGATATCCTTGGATCCAAGCACACAAAGGAATTCTGAAACAAATCTTTCTTTCCGGCAATAAGAATCCTGAAGTGTCTTGCATCATAATTCCTGATGAAGGACCCGGTCTGATGATATTTTCCATCCGGAACTGGGTACCAAGGATTAACACCATCCATGTGATCGCTGTGTCTTTGGTAATCATCATCGTCTTTACCAATCAACGATTTGGTCTGGAGTGTCAATATTTTTCTATTTAAGAAAACAAATAGTATGAATACAATTCTTATCAATTGATATATACATTTTCTCAGTTATAACTGGCAGGATCAACACTAATGCGTAGAAGCTTAAAATATGAAAATCTGTTAGTTGAGAGAAAATTAGCACAATGTGAAATAATTACATTCACATTCTCTTGATACACTCATTGAGTCTCTTCTTCTACATTACCTTCCAGCATTCTCTCTTGGGACCTAGTATGACAAGCATGCAATTGATTGACATTAACCCATTTTTCCACAAAACCATCATTTTTGACAATTCTTATTTTGTAAAACACAGGTGAGATCTTGTCAATCATATTGTACGGACCTTTCCATGATAGAAGAAACTTCTTTTCTTTTACTTGGTTCTGAGCAAAATTGTACAGATACACTTTTTCACTTGTTTCATACTCCTTTGTGGTTTTGAGGTCATAATAAGTTTTATCACTTACTGCTGCTTTCTCAAGATTTTTCTGTGCAAAAGCATGTTAAAGATGCTGTCGAAGGTTTTCCACGTACTGATGTGTTGTGACTGCATTGATCAGGTTATGTTCTGATGTGCGATACAACAGATGTTGTGGAAGTACCATTTTCCTACCTGTCATCAACTCAAAGGGTGACATCTTAGTAGCAGTGCTTGGTGTAGCTCTGATAGCCATGAGCACTAACGGCAACTTCACATCCCAGTCTTTACCTGATTCTTTGACAAACTTCTTCAGGATATTGACAATGGACAGGTTATAGTGCTCTACTGACCCACTAGATGCTGGACGATAGGCTATATGTAATTTCCATTTAACCCCTAAAATTTTCCACATTTTAGACATTACCTCACTTGTAAAATGTCGCCCCTGATCCGAATCAATCCTTAATGGCAGATCAAATCTGGAAAATACATAGTTAATAAGCAAATGGGCGCAAGATTCAGCAGTGTTATTATGAGCCGGTAAACACTCTACCCACTTGGTAAATACACAGTGACTGTTAACATGTATTTGTTTCCTCTGGGTGACCTTGTAACAGGACCTATAAAGTCATTCTATATGTCAGACAATGGCAATGAGAAACGTTTTCTCTGAAGTGGGGCACGATGTGTGGGACCTTGAGGTTGGAATTGAGCACAAACTAGACAACCTTGACAGTATGTTTGGATATCTTTCAACATGTGTGGCCAATATGCATAATCACGTAGCAATTTATAGGTAATCTTCTCACCTCGGTGACTTGCTGTAGGTGCATCATGAGCATGTTGTAACATTAGGCCTCTAAACACAGTAGGAACTACCCATTGTTGAATACCATTTTTGGATGTCCTCGTCTAATTCTGCCATCAGGCTACTCTTAGCACCAATACTGTATCCTACTGATACATTTGGGAATTCACCTGACCACGCGATTCCAATACCTGCCACTAGTTTTCTCTCATCCCCTACGATGGTGTGATAAGCACAACCATCAACATATACAGATAGGAGTCGAGGACAGTAATCCTCATCATATGCTTTGTAAAGGGAAGAAATGTGTTCCTTTAAGAAATCATCTAACTGTTCTTCTTTATGAGAAGGAGCCGCACAATCATGAAGTTCGGCAAGTCCTTGAGCTATTGGACTTCCAGTGGCCATCTTGCCCATAATGTCCAAGCAGTTATTCTGCTGTTTGACAAATCACCATCTCTTATTTTGTCACTTTGTAAATATAGAAGAGGTTGATGTGTTGTTTCAGTGATGATTTTCTCACCCTGAATTTAACTTTTAACGTGTTGAAGGGCCCAGACCATGGCTAATAACGCATTTTCACAGTCATTAAATTTTACCTCTACTGGTGACAAGGACTTACTTGCATAAGCAATGACTTTGTTCATATAGTCTTATTTTTGACACAGTACCACACTGATACTGAGGTTTGTAAAACCAGTTTCCAGATAAAAGGGGTTTACCCCCCTCTGGATAGATCAAACATGGGGCTTGGGTAAGTTTTCTTTTAAGCTCAATCATGGCTTGTTCCTGATCCTCTCCCCATGTCCAGGGTACATCCTTTTTTGAGTAATACCAACAGTGGTTTACTGATTTCTGCATAATTATCAATAAACTTGCATGAATAGTTCATCATACCCAAGAATGATCTCAGTTCACTAATATTGGTAGGTGTTTTTGACTTCATCACAGCCTCCACTTTCTTCTTTTGGGGATTTAGGCCTTCAGAAGTAACCTCATGTCCTAAGAAATTAACTTTGGACCTACACCATTGGTGTTTCTGTAAAGAGAATTTAACTCCTGCCTCTCTTGTTTTTCAAATGAGATACTTTTGATCAGAATATCATCCACATATGTCAAATTTCCTCTTTCAGTTGAATCAGGCATAGGTTTATGTAAAAACACAGCAAATTCATGATAACCAAATGGCATTCTGTTACAGGTGTATTGTTCCTTACCAAACGTAAATGCCAGTTTATATTGGTCTTCAGAACTTACCTTAACAGTCCAATATCCTTGAGCACAATCCAGTGTAGTAAAATACCTAGCACCTTGCATTTGAACCAAGCATTGGTCAATATATGGCACGGGCCAGCCGGACATATATACTCATTTATTTAGCTGTCTGAGATCAGCACATAAACGCCATTGACCATTCAGTTTAAAGATCCCATGTATAGGATTATTATAAGAAGTGTGCACTGATCTTATAACGTTCCTTGCCTTGAGATTCTTAATGATTTCCGCTAGCTAATCGTAACAAGCTAGGGGAAGAGGGTATTGCTTGATATAAACAGGAGGTGCATCTGGATCAGTCTGAATCCTGGCAATATAGATAAATGAATCCGCGCTTAGGACAGTATGAGGGCTGCTGCCTATCTCTAATTAGTACCCCTAAGGGTCTAATTGCATAAGTGGATAAGTAATATGAGAGTGAGAACGGCGCTGCCCTCTCCGTTGTTGGATAATGGGTACAGGTGTTATAAGTTACAAAGTAGTTTTATATAGCTAAATTATATATAAACTATATATAAACTTCACCATCAACTGTCATAATAGGGTCCCCAAGCAAAAAAAACCAATATATTCGGACAAACCCAAAAAACTCAAAACACCAGTGGTTTAGAGAATGGTAAATGAAGCTGTTAAATAAAATATGTCCCTCCAGTGAATAAGAATTGCTGCCACAATGAAATACATGATAAATCGGTGGGAAAATAATCTAGTGCACAATGCAGTAATTTGCGAGTGAAAAAAATATGAATTGACCCCAAAGTTCAAAAGTATTGGGACAAGATGGCGCCCAAAAATTTTTTTTAAAAGATAAGAATTATATGTGCATCATGGTGTCATTGGAATAACCGTGTTAACCTTTCCATAAGTGTGTGAAAAAATAATAATGAGTGAGATAGTGATTAGTCCCAATATTCAAAAGTATTAGGACAGTAAGGCGCTTGTAGTCCTAAGTATGTGTAAAACAAAATCAAGGTCAGATCACCCACTCCCTGTGCATTAAACACAATAAATAAAGAACAAGTAACTATATAAATATAGAGATGACATATATAAAAGTAGATTCCAGTTATTCTTGCTTAAACCAGGTGATGGTTAAACTGCTAGAAGATATTTTATATATAGTCCACAAAATGGGTGTTGTAAGCAAATATGAGAACAAAGTTCAAAAGTAAAAGTTGATTAAATCACCCTATCGGGCTCACCACAGTGACTTCTGTGCGTTTAGTTCAGATGGTGACTTGAAGTGCTCACCCCCCAGTGCTACCCTACTCACCAGAGATAAGCACCCCTGCAGGGGTACCGAGCGACAGAGTGGGTGCCCAGGGTCAGGTGATGATGACTCCAGTGATGCTGCCGTTCCTCTGCTCAATGCGGTCCTTACGGCTGTTCCACGGGAGATATGTACTTTGTATGTAACCTTGCTACTCCATCGGTATACCACCTTAAGCTGTTAGACTCTCCAGAGATGCAGATAAAAGAGAAACACAGAAAGGGGGCTTCCCTGGTGAAGTAAGTCAAGCTCATTTATTGCACATATCAAAAGAGTCCAAAAATACAAAAAACAATCCACAAAGTAAGTATGTCGGCAAGACTATGTGCAGGAGTGGGAGCAGCACTAGGCTGCGAGCGTGCGTCCCACCGTGCGTTCCAACCAACACTTCCGGGTATGACGTTTGAGCGTGACTCCGCCTTACGCGTTTCGTCATAGGACGTTTTCAAAGACGGCTTTGAAAACGTCCTATGACTAAACGCGTAAGGTGGAGTCACGCTCACACGTCATACCCGGAAGTGTTGGTTGGAACGCACGGTGGGACGCACGCTCGCAGCCTAGTGCTGCTCCCACTCCTGCACATAGTCTTGCCGACATACTTACTTTGTGGATTGTTTTTTGTATTTTTGGACTCTTTTGATATGTGCAATAAATGAGCTTGACTTACTTCACCAGGGAAGCCCCCTTTCTGTGTTTCTCTTTTATCTGCATCTCTGGAGAGTCTAACAGCTTAAGGTGTTATACCGATGGAGTAGCAAGGTTACATACAAAGTACATATCTCCCGTGGAACAGCCGTAAGGACCGCATTGAGCAGAGGAACGGCAGCATCACTGGAGTCATCATCACCTGACCCTGGGCACCCACTCTGTCGCTCGGTACCCCTGCAGGGGTGCTTATCTCTGGTGAGTAGGGTAGCACTGGGGGGTGAGCACTTCAAGTCACCATCTGAACTAAACGCACAGAAGTCACTGTGGTGAGCCCGATAGGGTGAATTAATCAACTTTTACTTTTGAACTTTGTTCTCATATTTGCTTACAACACCCATTTTGTGGACTATATATAAAATATCTTCTAGCAGTTTAACCATCACCTGGTTTAAGCAAGAATAACTGGAATCTACTTTTATATATGTCATCTCTATATTTATATAGTTACTTGTTCTTTATTTATTGTATTTAATGCACAGGGTGTGGGTGATCTGACCTTGATTTTGTTTTACACATACTTAGGACTACAAGCGCCTTACTGTCCCAATACTTTTGAATATTGGGACTAATCACTATCTCACTCATTATTATTTTTTCACACACTTATGGAAAGGTTAACACGGTTATTCCAATGACACCATGATGCACATATAATTCTTATCTTTTAAAAAAATGTTTTGGGAGCCATCTTGTCCCAATACTTTTGAACTTTGGGGTCAATTCATATTTTTTTCACTCGCAAATTACTGCATTGTGCACTAGATTATTTTCCCACCGATTTATCACGTATTTCATTGTGGCAGCAATTCTTATTCACTGGAGGGACATATTTTATTTAACAGCTTCATTTACCATTCTCTAAACCACTGGTGTTTTGAGTTTTTTGGGTTTGTCCGAATATATGGATTTTTTTTGCTTGGGGACCCTATTATGACAGTTGATGGTGAAGTTTATATATAATTTAGCTATATAAAACTACTTTGTAACTTATAACACCTGTACCCATTATCTAACAATGGAGAGGGCAGCGCCGTTCTCACTCTCATATTACTTATCCACTTATGAATCCTGGCAATGTTTATGTCTGTTAGACCACAATCATAGGAATCTTTAGCAAACATATCCTTGAAATCCATGAAAACTTCCTTTAACTGTTGGCGCTCTGTCATTAGAGCATAGATCAGCTAACAATATTTGCTCTTGGACTATTTCCAAAAATCCTGGAAAAATCTCAGGTTGACCTATTTCATAGGTTTCTTCAAGCCTGTCAGTGAGGTCATGATTTGACTTACTAGCCTTCTCTGTATACTCGATACTCGATGTACGATATTCCTCTGCTCCCTGCTCATGAAGTGTATGATCAAAGGTGAGGGTTGATTCCTCCATCTTGCAAGTACCTTCTTCAGGATTGAAAGGATATACTGAATTAATGGTGAACAATCCTTCAAGAGAGTAGAGTCCGTATTTTCTGGATGAAGGTGAATGGTGATGACATCATCTTCCAAGCAAACATCTCTAACCCTTTCAGGGGACACACATATGGTGTTATCCTCCTGTCTACCTACGGTGGCGGTTGGTGTTACCTGTAAGGAGACATCAGGAATTTGGCTATTCCTGAGATGATTCTCAATAGAGTCTGGCCTTTCCTCAATCACAGGGCAGTTACGCTGACTGTGATAGGATTGGAATTGCTCCTAATTAATGGGCATCTTAACTTGTGACCAGATAATCTTATTGATAAAATTAACAATGGGATTGAATTTTTTAAGAAGATCCATGACAATAATTAGGTGATCATAGGGCAAATCAACTATAATTGTGGAATGGCAAATTGCTTTGTTCGCTAAGTTGAAGTTCAACTAGGCCTTTCCTATGACTTTCAGGACGGTGCCTGAAACACTTACAAGGTCAGATGTAAAAGTTTTCAGCTTGTACTTTTCAGAAGATAAATACTGGATTTGTTGAAAATATTTCTGAGACAAAATAGTTGCTTGGGTACTTGCGTCCAAAATTGCCATAATGTGTGCTAAATCTTTATGGAATTCCACTTCTTTTAAAATACCTGTAATCAATTTCCTGTAAGGAGCAAAGATATTTTGGATGGCATGTAAATTTAGCTTTTGACTGGTTGTGTGACTCACCCACCAAAATGGATGGCCCCCTTCCTTTTTTACATAGGCAAAATTCCTAAGACTGCTTGTCAGATTCTGCACAGTTGAAGGTTTTGGCTGCAAGATCACAAACAGGTCTCCTCCCCCCCCTTCTTGCCATTTGGCGTAGTAGGGGTTAAATTCATTTCAGACATACAAACATTTGGGTTGCTTTGCTCACTTTGCTTTTGTTTACTGATAAATTACATGCATTTGCATAATCTGACACTTTAGTCTGCTCATCACTATTGATTATAGAGCTGGGCTCTGTACAGGAGTGGCCTCTCTTAAAAAATGATTTTTAGGTTTAACCGTGAAGAGATCTGTTCAGCCAACACCCCAAATTGATTTTGCATTTTATCCAACTGATCATTTAAATTACTTATACTTTTCCAAGGAACCCTTTTGGGTGGCTTTTGGAAATTAGAAGCTTGAGGCTTTTCAGACCCTTCAGATTCAGAACTATTTTGACCCTTTTTCTTTTAAAATTGGTCATTCCTGTAATATTTTTTCTGATTTCTCCCATACTGAGCAAACTGCCTTTTTACAAACGGTTTCTTTTGATTTAAGTTATTGGAAACCCCTGGTACCCTTTTTATCATCTGGATTGGGTCTAGCTTTCCTCTGATTGGGAGGACTGGGGCTTTTAATAACTTCAGCATAGCATTTTTATGAAGCCTCAAATTGTCCCTGATTTCTTTCCAAATGAGTCTCAGCTGTTTCCTTAGCAAACTTTTTAAATTTATACTGAGGCTCATCGCTATTCTGTAAAACAGCAAGGGTAGTGCTCTCTGATAGTAGAAAATCCAGACCATTTTTAAGATAATAATCCCAGGCTAGAAACATTTTTAGGTTATTTGGCAAGGCATTATAAAATAGTTGGATGAATTCATGGCTCTCAAAATAGGGCTCTTTCTCAGCCAAGCTATGGGCATTCTGAGAAATGACAAAAATTCCTTGGGACTTTGATTTGGCCTACATTTCAAAGTACAAATGGCCCTTCTTGCTGCATTAGCTGACCGATATGGACCAAATTCTGTTTTTATTTCTGAAACGACTTCAGACCAGGTAACTTTACCTATGTCTCGTAAGGAGTTAAAGAAATACTTGTAACTTGGTTCAAATACCCATGAAATAAAATCAATTTTATGGTTGTCATGTTTTAATTGAAGGTTGATCGCCTCCTCATAAGCTTCTATATAATTATAGAAGGCAAACCTTTCTTAGTAAATATACCCACAGCATCTTTTAAAAATGTTATTGCTTTTGGGGTATCTATCACAGATTGAGGGGTTTTCCTCTAATTTCTATGGGAGCACACTTTTGGAATACCTTTGAGGTGAGGTTAGCTTATATTTAGGGAGAGAGTATATCTTACTGAAC
Organism: Aquarana catesbeiana; assembly: GCF_042186555.1. Lineage (NCBI taxonomy): Eukaryota > Metazoa > Chordata > Amphibia > Anura > Ranidae > Aquarana > Aquarana catesbeiana. The sequence continues at coordinate 74,065,084 of NC_133326.1, read as the reverse complement.
ATATGGTCCTCTCCATCTGAGGTCTGAGGGAAAGCTGTAATCACTGACAACCTCTGAAACCTTTTCCCGGTTGTTTTGTTTTACAGTATTGGGTTCACCAGACCAAGAGTCTGGTTGGTAGCTTTTAACAGCTTTAATAACATATGTTCTATCCCAAATAGAAAGTTTAACCTTTTTGCTACTGGTACGCTTGTCCTGCATAGACTGCAGAGGTGTCGAAATTTGCTCATTCAACTCCTGCTGAAATCTCATATTATCCTGGTACAGCCTTCCATTAGCTCCCGCTATAATCTCTTTTGACTTTTAACAAACAATTCTCTAGACAGTTGATCTAGATCCTTCTTAAGAGAATTGATCAGTTCTATATGAGAGTTATATTTCTCATGATACGCTAAAACCTGGGCAGATAATGTTTTCATTTCAACAGACATTTCTACAGAGTAACTGTCAAACTCACAACATTTCTTCTGTAAATTTTCAACATTTTCATCCTCTTGCCTGATTTCAACTTTTGCTTAGTTTAATTGTTCTGTCAATTCACAAATTACATAAAGGAACTCTGGCCAAGATTTCCATATGAGTAAATCTTTATCCCTCTTCATAGTGGCTCGGCCCATAACAAGGAAATAATTTGTTACCCATGATTCCTCAGACCAGATATCATTTATATAATTTGCATCCCTGTATTTCAATTTCCCATCCATTGATCTTCTTTTTATTTTCCAATTTTTCTTTGACATAAGACATCACCTGATATTTTACCAATTCTCTGGTATTTCTGTTATGCAGATGAATTTCATTTTCTGCATTAACATCAGGACCAGCTACATTAGAAATAACTACAGCCATTTTCAATATTGCAACCAACAATAGCAATAACCAAAAAAGATTTTTTATATAAAAAAAGACATCAAAATAAATATAATTTGCATAATTATATTCCTTGTTTCAAACTCTGTCAGATCTCGGTGGGACCTCCAAATATGTCAGGGTATTTATACTGAAATATTAAACAGTATTATGTTTATGGAAATTTGCAAAATCTATAATTTGGAGATTTCCACATATTTCCACAAATCAACCCAATGACTCAAATTCGTTTATCTGTGCTAAGTTGAACACGAAGGAATACAATATTGTGCAAAAATATATATATATTATTAAAATCAGTGCAAAATAATATCAAAATATAACCAGTGATAAACACAAAATATAATTTCAAATATCAACAATATGGGTATTACAGGAATCAAATAGAACGACCATCTGTAACTAAGAATACCAGACTCATTATGCGTTTTTCTAAACAACATCAAAAAATTCGAGAAATCATTCAACGGCATTGGCCAATTTTTACTTATGATCCAAGAATCCAACAATTTGCTTCAGATGCCCCCTCTGTTACTTTTAGAAGGGCATTGTCTATTAAGGACAAATTAGTGACTAGCGAATTTAAGGGTGAAATAATTAGAAAGCATTGTCCTGCAAGGGGCTCTTTCCCATGCGGTCACTGTTCTCAATGTCCTTTCATTAAAAAGGAGCGCACATTTCTTCTCCCTAGTGGGGAGAAATTTGTGCCTTCTCATTTTGCAAACTGTCGCATGCTTGGCCTAGTATATGTCATGTTTTGCGAATGTCGAGCCTTCTACATAGGGAAAACTAGGCAAGAATTCAAGTGTCGCATCGCTCAACATATGTACAATATGCAAATTGGTAACCTCAATGTACCCTTGGGCAGACATATGGTGGTAACACACAAGTATGTCATGCCCAAAATATCCTTCGCCGCCCTCGACTGAATTCACAAGTCTCTCATCCAAAGAGAGCAGCAATGGATTTTTAGGCTGCAGGCAACAGTATACCCCGGCCTCAATGAATCCATCACTTTTGCGCTCTTTCTAAAAGGGTTTGTGTCATGCGAAAAACAATAGGCTTTTGTATGTTGGTGCCATACAAACCTTATGGTCTCATTCCAATACTATATGTAAATCCCTATTTCTTTTATGATTATTTTTTGTTTCATTGCAGTTGTTATCTCTATTCATTAGTTCCCCTGTATATGTAAACATGGATTCAAATAAGATACTCATGTACATATTTTTTTATTGCTTAATATTTAATATTCATATTTTTCTATCATCGTGAAATCTAAGCATATGTGCACAGTTTATATTCATATAATTATGCCCTGTATTTGTTCCCTCTAGTTATTCTGGCCATACTGTGGGGGTTTTGACATCCGCCCCTATCGGGGGAATGCCTTCTTGTAACCTGTATGACCTCCCGGCAGGCAGGAGGGTAAGGGCGAAACAATGTGGCTGCTGTATCCCCCTTCATTGCGGTTCTCCTGTGGCCATTCATTTTTTGGCCATCTGGGGCCGCTTAAACCTGCTGGCAACGTCCTGTGATGTTCCTGGAAATTTGACGGCGCACCGCACATGCGAGAGGTGTCTCGGCGGCGTGTGAGGTGCGCAGTCGCGTCACTCGCGATTGCAGCGGATATGACGGCTGTTGCCGGGGGGGCTCCTCCCCTTCCGGGACCCTGGGGAGGCCACCTGGAGAGCGCCATTGTTGTCTCTCCATGTGGACTCTGGGAGATGTCCGATGTGCGGGCGATGTTTGGGTGGGCGGGAAACGGATGGGGGCGCCCGGGTCATGACCCTATCAGGTTTCTTCGACTTTCTGTATAATCTGGTAATTCAATTGGCAGTTTCATTCCACATAGCCTCCCAGTTTAATCGATCATTGGCTTTGTTCATCCATCCCAGTAAGTAGGAGCTGCATACTCATTTCTGCCTGCTGTTCTTTTCCTGCTTAATATATGGTGCTAGTTACTTAACATTATATAATATCTCATTTATAGGTGTATCTCATTTATCCTTTGATACATTTATAATCAAGGGGTGTTCATAGGGACTTGTCCCCTTCCTCTTGAGGAGAATAATTACTTTATGGATATTAGGTATATATTTTTGATTTATTAATCTATTTCACTGGTTATAAGTTTTTATGATCATGCCTCACTTTCTTCATCACTTCATTTTCTGAGGTCCCCATCTTCTTGGGGATCTCATTTAGGTAGTCTCCACCTTTATTCAATTCCTTATTTTTTGGTTCATTATGTGTAATGTCACTATTCATCTTCACACTATGCTGTTTTCTGTCTGTTCTTTCTACTGTTCCATTTCACTTCACCCTCCCACATTCTCTGTGTTCATCACTCATCTAACCATATAGGCTAGTCCCCATCCACCTTTTTTCCTTTTATTTTAGCTAGGTCCCCTTCAGGGGCCCTTCATTAGTCTCTGTTTTTCCTTCCCCCTTTTTTCTTTTGTCCCTTGCTGTCCTTCTTTTCTATCTTTTATCTTTGTCTTCCTTTCACACATTTGGTTGTTTATTTCACGTTTTTCTTCACTCTCACAGTTCTTCACGTCTCTCACCATGGTTTTTATCTCTCATGCTTCTTTTTCCGTCTCTATCGCCGTCTTTTCCCCTTTTCTTTTTTCTCAACTTTCTCTTTTTTTTTTTTCCTTTTCCCCCTCTTTCCCTTTTTGGTTGATGGCACCCCTCTGCCTATTGTATTTTGTCTCTTTACACAGCTTTTTCCTCACTGATTGCTAACACTTGCTGATGTTGTCCCTATCCACATCATGTTCTTGGTTCCACGCCCACTTTTTCTTCCCTGCACCTTCACTCAGCTTCACCATTTTGCTAATTTTCCTGAGTACTCGCTCTTTTGCCCCTCCCATACACTGGTCTGACACCATTAGTTTGCCAGGTGTTTAGGTTTCCTATGATTGACAAAGTTACTAATAGAATTCAATTTCTAACTTCTGACAGCATCTTGGGATTGCATCTTGGGAATCCAGGGACCTGTTGGTGACGCCCATTTGGTACCCCCTTCCCTGTTGGTCTTGCTCCTCCCTTCCCTCCCTCTCTCTCTTTTCCCCCTCTCCATCTGCCCCCTGGTCTCTGCAATAAACGTGGCCTCTTGTAGGGCTGCAGTTTAGCCGGGTGGGCGTTCTCTCCCGTGGTGTGGGTGCCTTTGGCCTTGCAGCCTGGTTCGGATCAGTGGGCACTAAGCGTGGGCATAAAATCTGGAAGCTACGATGCACAGACATCAGTGGAAAATATAAAAGGCTTTGAAATATAACTTCCTTCTGGAATCAATATACTCTATTGGCTTATTGTGATCCTTCTTAAGAGAATTGATCAATTCTATATGAGAGTTATATTTCTCACGCTACGCCAAAGCCTGGGCAGATAATGTTTTCATTTCAACAGACATTTCTACAGAGTAACTGTCAAACTCACAACATTTCTTCTGTAAATTTTCAACATTTTCATCCTCTTGCCTGATTTCAACTTTTGCTTTGTTTAATTGTTCTGTCATTTCACAAATTACATAAAGGAACTCCAGCCAAGATTTCCATACGAATAAATCGTTATCCTTCTTCGTAGTGGTTCAGACCATAAGAAGCAGATAATTTGTTACCCATGATTCCTCAGACCAGATATCATTTACATAATTTGCAACCCTACTCTGTATTTCAATTTCCCATTCATTAATCTTCTTTTTGATTTCCAATTTTTCTTTGACATAAGACATTACCTGATATTTTACCAATTCACTGGTATTTCTGTTATGCAGACGAATTTCATTTTCTGCATTAACATCAGGACGAGCTAAATTAGAAATACCTTCAGCCATTTTCAATATTGCCACCCACAATAGCAATAACCAAAAAACGTTTTTGTTATATAATAAAAAAAAGACAACAAAATAAATATAATTTGCATAATTATATTCTTTGTTTCAAACTCTGTCAGATCTCGGTGGGACCTCCAAATATGTCAGGCTATAATTTGGAGATTTCCGCGTATTTACACAAATTGACCCAATGACTCAAATTTGTTTATCTGCGCTAACTTGAACACGAAGGAACACAATATTGTGCAAAAATATATATATTTATTTACTAAAATCAGTACACAATAATATCAAAATATAACTGGTGATAAACACAAAATATAATTTCAAATATCAAAAATATGGGTATTACAGATGATGAGACAACAACCATAAACTCTCTAGTTTTAAAACGCTATTATCTTAAAACTTGGCAACTACTTTGTAAATGGTTAACAGTTTTTTTAATGACACCGCAATCTAAGAAAACAAACAAGTGTTGAAATTGACACGTGATTCCTCTCAATCAGATCTGCAAGCTCAAACTTTAAAAACACACGGACAAACTGTTGTACCGTATATCAACTTGGTGTCAGGGCTAGGCTCGCTCCTATCTCTCCACAGTGACTCACCGGTTGATGATCCTGCTCTTCGGTCCTGCCTACTTAAGCCATCCAGTCCAGATGATCTCTGCCTTCGCCTTGGTCACATCTCTAGAGCAGGGGCGGATCCAGGGAGGGGCAACAGGGCAATTGCACCCCCTGAGAAAATATTGCTGACTGACCCCCGAGACTGTGCCCGCCTGGAAGAGGGAGGTGTGAGCAGCTGAGCAGAGGGAGCCGAGTGGCTGTGAACTTCCTAGAGGTAAGCTCAGCTAGCAGTATATCCTGGATTAGTTTACAGGCACCTCTATGCTAAGTCTGCTGAGTTATTGCAGCTTAGCATAGAGGAGCTGTTAGCTGACAAATGGGACTGCATCTTTTCATGTGGCACAGTGAGAAATTGGGCTCAATAAAGCATTGTGACTGCCCCCTGCTGTGTGCCCTCCTGATCCCCCCAGTGTGTGCCCTCCTGATCCCCCCCAGTGTGTGCCCTCCTGATCCCCCCAGTGTGTGCCCTCCTGATCCCCCCAATGTGTGCCCTCCTGATCCCCCCAGTGTGTGCCCTCCTGACTCTCCCAATGTGTGCCCTTCTGATCTCCCCAGTGTGTGCCCTCCTGACTCCCCCAATGTGTGCCCTTCTGATCCCCCAGTGTGTGCCCTTCTGATCCCCCCAATGTGTGCCCTCCTGACTCCCCCCAGTGTGTGCCCTCCTGATCCCCCAGTGTGTGCCCTCCTGATCCCCCAGTGTGTGCCCTCCTGACTCCCCCCAGTGTGTGCCCTCCTGATCCCCCCAGTGTGTGCCCTCCTGACTCCCCCAATGTGTGCCCTTCTGATCCCCCCAGTGTGTGCCCTCCTGACTCCCCCAATGTGTGCCCTTCTGATCCCCCCAGTGAGTGCCCTCCTGATCCCCCCCAGTGTGTGCCCTCCTGACTCCCCCAATAAGTGCCCTTCTGATCCCCCCAGTGTGTGCCCTTCTGACCCCCCCAGTGTGTGCCCTCCTGACTCCCCCAATGTGTGCCCTTCTGATCCCCCCAGTGTGTGCCCTTCTGATCCCCCCAGTGTGTGCCCTTCTGATCCCCCAGTGTGTGCCCTCCTGATCCCCCCAGTGTGTGCCCTCCTGACTCCCCCCAGTGTGTGCCCTCCTGATCCCCCCAGTGCATACCCTCCTAACTCCCCCCAGTGTGTGCCCTCCTGATCCCACCAGTGTGTGCCCTCCTGATCCCACCAGTGTGTGCCCTCCTGATCCCAACAGTGTGTGCCCTCCTGATCCCCCCAGTGTGTGCCCTCCTGATCCCCCCAGTGTGTGCCCTCCTGATCCCCCAAGTGTGTGCCCTCCTGACTCCCTCAATGTGTGCCCTTCTGGCCCTTCCCCCCAGTGTGTGCCCTTCCAACCCCTCCCCCAGTGTATGCCCTCCTGATCTCCCTGGTGTGTGCTCTCCTGACCTCCCTAGTGTGTGCCCTCCTGACCCCGTACTGTGCTCTCCTGACCTCCCTGGTGTGTGCCCTCCTGACCTCCCCGGTGTGTGCCCTACTGACCCAATACTGTGCTGTCGTGACCTCCCGCCGGTGTGTGCCCTCCTGACCCTGTACTGTGCCCTCCTGACCTCCCTTGTGTGTGCCATCCTGACCTCACTGTTGTGTGCTCTCCTGACCCCCCCAGTTCTGTAAGCAACACCTTATTTTTTTGGCAGTGCCCCTCCTGAGACTAGACTCTGGATCCGCCCCTGCTCTAGAGATGCTCTCCTGTGTTTCTGTTAAAGACTTGCTTGGCTGACATTCCTTCTGGCTCCAGATTCTGCTTGCTGTTCTACTACGCTGTTCTCTGGCTCCCTGACATTTTGGCTTGTCTGACTACCCATTCCGGTTCCTGAACTCTGGTTATGTTTTGACTATATTTACCCTGTTTACCTTTTTTATTATTATTAAACAAGTGTGATTTAACTGTACTTCTGTCTCAGTCTGATTCATGGTTTCTGACAGTAGGCAAAGGCCATGAATTCTGAAGATGCAGTCAATCCACTTGTTGGTAATATTTTTTCCAGATTGGATGATCAGGATTGCCGCATGGATCAGTTTGCCATGGCGTTGTTACAAATGCTCCTGAGTTGCACGGCTCATCTGAAATCTCCCACTGTGGCTGCTCCAGTACAACCTGTGTTGCAAGCCATCCCTGCTGCTGCTCCAGTCTCTGTGCAGGCACCTGCCTCGAGTATTACCTCTATAAGAGGTATGTCTGGTTCCGCTCCACTTCCCCAGCGATTTGGGGGTGATCCAGTCCAATGCAGAGGGTTTCTCAACCAGGTTGAGATATACTTTGGGATGCTGCCCCAGGCGTTTCCCACGGACAGAAGCAAAGTAGGTTTTGTGATATTTTTGCTTTCTGAGAGAGCCTTGGCCTGGGCAAACCCTCTATGGGAGACGCAAAAACCTGTTGTCTTGAGTTACCCTGAGTTTGCGGCTTCTTTTAAAAGGGTATTTGACATTCCTGCACGCACCACTTCTGCTGCCAAGTGCCTCATGTCCATCAGAGTATGAGAACTGTTGCTGATTACGCCATTGAATTCCATACTCTAGCAGCAGAGGTTGCTTGGAACAACGAAGCCCTCGTGGCAGCTTTTTCTCATGGTCTCTCGGATATCATTGGGGATGAGATAGCAGCCCGAGATATACTCACTGAGCTGCAGAAGTTGATCACGTTTGCCATCCTCATTGACTCCAGACTCTGAGAAAGACTCTCTTTTAAGAAGCGCTTGTGGAAGCCTCATGTACATTTGTCTCCGAGCTTTGCAGTCCCACCCTTGCCTCCCTCACCTCCCATGCCTCCTGGTACCGAGTCGGTCAGTGAAGGTGAACCCATGCACTTGGGTTTTACGTTGTGGATGAGAGAACCTTTAGGAGGAGGGAGAGATTGTGCCTTTATTGTGGCCAGGCAGGTCACTTTTTGAAGTCTTGTCCTACCCATCCAGGGAATGCCCAAACCTTGAGGTCCTGTCATGGACAGACCTTAGGTGGCGTTGTTTCATCTCCAGTTATCCAGAAGGACAAGCCTGGTTTTGGTTACCCTTTCTTGGGCTGAATAGTCTGTCGAGATACAGGCTCTAATCGACTCTGGTGCTGCAGGCCTGTTCATTGATGCTGCCTTTGTATCAAAGTACTTGATTCCACTGCAGCTGCGTGACACTCCACTTGTCATTGAGGCTCTTGACAGGAGACCTCTACAGCCTGCCCATGTGACTCATGAGACTGTTCCATTGTCCATGGCCGTAGTGTCTCTTCACAATGAGATAATCCAATTCCAAGTTATTTCCTCACTTAAGTTTCCGCTGGTTATTGGTTTTCCTAGGTTACAGAGGCACAACTCCTCTTCTGATTGGCTCCGTGATGAGATTCTCTCCTGGTTGCCACAATACAGTAAGACATGCTTCCAGAAGGTAGCCAAGGTCCTGTGCAACCTCTTCACCCTTCTCCCTGCCGGAGGAGTACCACAATTTTAGCGATGTCTTTGACAAAGGTCAAGCCGGTAGTTTGCCTCCACACCGGTCATATGATTGTGCAATTGACATTCAACCTGGTGTCATACCCCCTCATGGCTGAGTTTACCCTTTCTCGGTCTTGGAGGATAAGGCCATGGAGGAGTATGTTGCAGATGCACTTTCTCAAGGTTTAATTCACAAATCCTCGTCTCCTGCTGGTGTTGGTTACTTCTTTGTGAAGAAGAAGAGTGGTGAACTGAGACCTTGTATTGATTATAGGTGTTTCAATCATTTCACGATTAAGAATGCTTATCCGATTCCGTTGATTACGGAGTTATTTGACCGCCTCAAGGGAGCAACGGTTTTCACGAAGCTTGATTTGAGAGGGGCATACAATCTCGTGAGCATTTAGGAGGGCGACGAGTGGAAAACTGCAATTAATACCAGAACAGGCTATTATGAGTACCTCGTAATGCCTTTTGGCCTTTGCAACGCCCCCGGCAGTTTTCCAGGAATTTATTAACAATGTCCTCCGAGATTTGTTGCAGTTATGTTTGTTGGTTTATCTCAACAATATCCTCATATTTTCCAAGTCCCTGGGGAGCCACCCCACAGATGTCTGTCGTGTGCTTCAGAAACTGAGAGAACAATCTCTACTGTAAATTGGAGAAGTGCGAATTCCATCGTGAACAGGTTAAATTCCTGGGTTATGTCATTTCCACTACTGGTTTTTCGATCGACCCAGAGAAACTTTCAGCAGTCCTACAGTTGCCCCGTCCTGTGGGTTTACGTCCTCTGCAGCATTTTCTTGGCTTTGGCAACTATTATCGGATGTTTTTCTGTAATTTCTCGTTAGGGATGAGCTTCGTGTTTGAGTCGAACCCATGTTAGACTCGAACATCGTCTGTTGACCTTTAGTCGAATTGCGAACGATATGGGCCGTTTGCGCCAAATTCATATGGTGCATCATGGCCCATAATTCACTGCGGCATCGCAGTGCATTGCTGGCTGATGATTGGCCAAGCATGCACTATGACCCGCATGCTTGGCCATTCACACCGCCGTCAGTAGAGAGAGCTGTAATTGGCCAAAGCCAGGGTGGCTTTGGCTAATTATGGCTCAGGGGGTTTAGAACACGCCCCACACTATATAAGGCTGCCTGCACGGTGGCCCTGTGTAGTGTGTTTCGGCGTGCTGAGAGATAGAGAGAGAGAGAGACAGTGTCATTTCATTTGAGTTAGATAGATTAGGCAGGACAGTCAGTCAGTTAGCTGCACTTACAGTGTATTGTGTATATATATGCATCCCAGGTGTTGTGTATATATATATATATATATATATATATATATATATATATATATATATATATATATATATAAAATTGCTGGTGTTCTTTTGATCCTATTAGTACCATAGTCAGGCAGCTAGACTATTTACAGTTAGTGTAGTGCGTCCTCCTCACAGTGTTCAGCTAAAGCTACAAGTTAGTTTAGTGTGACCTCTGCACAGTGTTCAGCTAAAGCTAAAAGTTAGTGTAGTGCGTCCTCCTCACAGTGTTCAGATAAAGCTACAGGTTAGTTTAGTGTGACCTCTGCACAGTGTTCAGCTAAAGCTACAAGTTAGTGTAGTGTGTCCTCCTCACAGTGTTCAGCTAAAATTACAAGTTAGTGTAGTGGGACCTCTGCACAGTGTTCAGCTAAAGCTACAAGTTATTTTAGTGCAACCTCTGCACAGTGTTCAGCTAAAGCTACAAGTTAGTGTAGTGCATGCTTTAAACAGTGTTCAGCTAAAACTACAAGTTAGTGTAGTGCGACCTCTGCACAGTGTTCAGCTAAAGCTACAAGTTAGTGTAGTGCATCCTCTGAATAGTGTTCATCTAAAGCTACAAGTTAGTGTAGTGCGTCCCCCTCACAGTGTTCAGCTAAAGCTACAAGTTAGTGTATTGCGTCCTCCTCACAGTGTTCAGCTAAAGCTACAGGTTAGTTTAGTGTGACCTCTGCACAGTGTTCAGCTAAAGCTACAAGTTAGTGTAGTGAGTCCTCTGAACAGTGTTCATCTAAAGCTACAAGTTAGTGTAGTGCGTCCTCCTCACAGTGTTCAGCTAAAGCTACAAGTTAGTGTAGTGCGTCCTGCTCACAGTGTTCAGCTAAAGCTACAGGCTAGTTTAGTGTGACCTCTGCACAGTGTTCAGCTAAAGCTACAAGTTAGTGTAGTGCATCCTACTCACAGTGTTCAGCTAAAGCTACAAGTTAGTGTAGTGCGTCCTCCTCACAGTGTTCAGCTAAAACTACAAGTTAGTGTAGTGCAACCTCTGCACAGTGTTCAGCTAAAGCTACAAGTTATTTTAGTGCGACCTCTGCACAGTGTTCAGCTAAAGCTACAAGTTAGTGTAGTGCGTGCTCTGAACAGTGTTCCGCTAAAACTACAAGTTAGTGTAGTGTGACCTCTACACAGTGTTCAGCTAAAGCTACAAGTTAGTGTAGTGCATCCTCTGAACAGTGTTCATCTAAAGCTACAAGTTAGTGTAGTGTGTTCTCTGAACAGTGTTCATCTAAAGCTACAAGTTAGTGTAGTGCGTCCTCCTCGCAGTGTTCAGCTAAAGCTACAAGTTAGTGTAGTGTGTCCTCCTCACAGCGCTCAGCTAAAACTACAAGTTAGTGTAGTGTGACCTCTGCACGGTGTTCAGCTAAAGCTACAAGTTATTTTACTGCGACCTCTGCACAGTGTCCAGCTAAAGCTACAAGTTAGTGTAGTGCGTACTCTGAACAGTGTTCAGCTAAAACTACAAGTTAGTGTAGTGCGACCTCTGCACAGTGTTCAGCTAAAGCTACAAGTTGGTGTAGTGCGTCCTCTGAACAGTGTTCATCTAAAGCTACAAGTTAGTGTAGTGCGTCCTCTGAACAGTGTTCATCTAAAGCTACAAGTTAGTGTAGTGCGTCCCCCTTACAGTGTTCAGCTAAAGCTACATGTTAGTTTAGTGTGACCTCTGCACAGTGTTCAGCTAAAGCTACAAGTTAGTGTAGTGCGTCCTCCTCACAGTGTTCAGCTAAAACTACAAGTTAGTGTAGTGCAACCTCTGCACAGTGTTCAGCTAAAGCTACAAGTTAGTGTAGTGCGTCTTCTGAACAGTGTTCATCTAAAGCTACAAGTTAGCGTAGTGCGCCCTCCTCACAGTGTTCAGCTAAAGCTACAAGTTAGTGTAGTGCGACCTCTGCACAGTGTTCAGCTAAAGCTACAAGTTAGTGTAGTGCGTCCTCTGAACAGTGTTCAGCTAAAGCTACAAGTTAGTGTAGTGCGACCTTTGCACAGTGTTCAGCTAAAACTACAAGTTAGTGTAGTGTGACCTCTACACAGTGTTCAGCTAAAGCTACAAGTTAGTGTAGTGCATCCTCTGAACAGTGTTCATCTAAAGCTACAAGTTAGTGTAGTGTGTCCTCTGAACAGTGTTCATCTAAAGCTACAAGTTAGTGTAGTGCGTCCTCCTCACAGTGTTCAGCTAAAGCTACAAGTTAGTGTAGTGTGTCCTCCTCACAGCGCTCAGCTAAAACTACAAGTTAGTGTAGTGCGACCTCTGCACAGTGTTCAGCTAAAGCTACAAGTTAGTGTAGTGCGTGCTCTGAGCAGTGTTCAGCTAAAGTTACAAGTTAGTGTAGTGCGACCTCTGCACAGTGTTCAGCTAAAGCTACAAGTTAGTGTAGTGCGTCCTCTGAACAGTGTTCAGCTAAAGCTACAAGTTAGTGTAGTGCGACCTTTGCACAGTGTTCAGCTAAAGTTACCTGTAGAAGGTTGGTGGTGTTTTCCTGATCCTATCACTACCGCAGGCAGCTAAAGTATTTACACGCTAGTGTAGTGCAACCTCTGCACAGTGTTCAGCTAAAGCTACCTGTAGAAGGTTGTTGGTGTTTTCCTGATCCTATCACTACCGCAGGCAGCTAAAGTATTTACACGTTAGTGTAGTGCGACCTCTGCACAGTGTTCAGCTAAAGCTAGCTGTAGAAGGTTGGTGGTGTTTTCCTGATCCTATCACTACCGCAGGCAGCTAAAGTATTTACACGTTAGTGTAGTGCGACCTCTGCACAGTGTTCAGCTAAAGCTACCTGTAGAAGGTTGGTGGTATTTTCCTGATCCTATCACTACCGCAGGCAGCTAAAGTATTTACACGTTAGTGTAGTGCGACCTCTGCACTGTTCAGCTAAAGCTACCTGTAGAAGGTTGGTGGTGTTTTCCTGATCCTATCACTACCGCAGGCAGCTAAAGTATTTACACGTTAGTGTAGTGCGACCTCTGCACAGTGTTCAGCTAAAGCTACCTGTAGAAGGTTGGTGGTGTTTTCCTGATCCTATCACTACCGCAGGCAGCTAAAGTATTTACACGTTAGTGTAGTGCGACCTCTGCACAGTGTTCAGCTAAAGCTACCTGTAGAAGGTTGGTGGTGTTCTCATACTGTAGGCAGGCAGTTGATTTTGCTAGCTGCAGTATTGCAGTATCAGTATATATATTATATATATATATATATCCCAGCTTAGTGCAGCTACAGGCCATTAGTATGTCTGGAAGGCCAACAAGGAGAGGCAGACAGTCACAAGCCAATAAAAGAGGGCAAGCAGGCTCTGTGTCTAGGGGCAACGGTGCTGGTCGTGGAGATGGTGCATCCTCATCAGCACGTGGCTGTGGGACACGCTTGGCCTTTTTTTCAGCAGCTGGCCATGTTGAGCCGCAACATGCGGAAGACTTGGTCGAGTGGATGACCAAGCCATCCTCCTCATCCTCCCTCACCCATGCTCAGGGTACTTTGTCTGGCAAAGCAGCTGCCAACGCGGCCTCTTCCCTCGGCTCAATGGCATCAGTGACTCCTTCCTTAGCCCCACCATGTCCTCCTGAGGAGTCCCTCGAACTGTTTGATCACAGTGTTGGGTACATGCTCCAGGAGGATGCCCAGCGTTTGGAAGGTTCTGATGATGAACCTGAGCTAGATGAAGGCAGTAACGTGAGCACGGACAGAGGGGGTGCCCAAGAAAGACAGCAATCTGGCAGTCATGCTCCCCCTGCTGCAGCATACTGCCATGTTTGCTCCAGTGATGAGGAGGGAGGGGATGATGAGGTCACTGACTCAATGTGGGTGCCTGATAGGAGAGAGGAGGAGGAGGCACATCACCAACGAGGCAGGATGCCCTCCAGAGGCCAGCCTAAGGGCAGCACACTGACTGCATCACACGGCAAAGCTCCGCATGTGCAGGGCGCTGCTGTCTCTGCCCGTTATTCCAAAAGTTCTTTGGTGTGGGCCTTTTTTCAGACGAGTGCATCAGATCGCACCACTGCTATTTGCAACATATGTCTCAAGCGTATCTCGCGTGGCCAAAACATCTCCCGCTTGGGCACCACATGCTTGACCAGACATATGTTGACCTGCCATGCAGTTCGTTGGCAAGCATATCTAAAAGACCCACACTAAAGAACAAAGAGGACCACTCCTTACTCTTCATCAGCTGAGATCTCCAACCCCACTATACCTTCAGTCCTCTCTGAGACCTGCACTGAGAGGAATAAAGGTGTAGAATTAGGTGTGTCAAAGCCAAGTACTTGCGGTACACCGATGTCAGATTGTACCAAGCAAATTTCCCTGCCCCAGCTGCTGCACCGCCGAAAGAAGTTCGCTCCCAGCCAACCACATGCCCAGTGGTTGAATGCTAGCTTTCGCAAAATTGCTAGCACTTCAACTGCTACCTTTTCAGTTGGCAGACTCTGCCCCCTTCCGTGAGTTTGTGGAATGTGCGGTTCCTCAGTGGCAGGTACCCAAACGCCACTTTTTCTCACGGAAGGTGATTCCGGCTCTCTACCGGCATATGGAAGGCAATGTCTTGGCCTCGCTAGACAGGGCGGTCAGCGGTAAGGTGCATATTACCACTGACTCATGGTCCAGCAGGCATGGACAGGGACGTTACCTAAGCTTCACGGCGCATTGGGTCACTCTGCTGGCAGCTGGGAAGGATGCAGGACAAGGTGCAGTAGTGTTGGAGGTTTTTCCGCCACCACCCCTCCAAAATGCCACTACTAATGATTGTGACACACCTCTCTCCTCCACCCCCTCCTCTTCTTCTTCCTCCATGGCCTCTTCCTGTGCTCTGTCCTCGGAACCAGCGGTGCTCCGTAGGCATTCAAGGGGCTACACAAGTACGCAGGCCAAAATGCCATGCGGTGCTTGAGCTGGTGTGCTTGGGGGACAGGAGCCACACTGGGGAAGAGGTTCTGTCAGCTCTGCAGGGGCAGGTTCAGAGGCGGTTGACGCCACGCCAACTTAAGGCAGGAATAGTGGTTTGCGACAATGGCACCAACCTCCTCTCCGCCCTCCGACAGGGACAACTGACCCATGTGCCCTGTTTGGCTCACGTCCTTAACTTGGTGGTGCAGCGGTTCTTGGGCAGGTACCCAGGCTTACAGGATGTCCTGAGGCAGGCCAGGAAAGTCTGTGTGCATTTCCGCCGGTCATATAATGCCAGTGCTCGGCTGGCAGACCTCCAAAAGGAGTTTAACCTGCCCAAGAACCGCCTAATCTGTGACATGCCCACCAGGTGGAACTCAACGTTGGCCATGCTGCAGCGGCTGCACCATCATCAGCAGAGGGCCATCAATGAGTACCTGTGCGACTATGGCACCAGGACAGGGTCAGGGGAGCTTGTTTTTTTTTCCCCACGCCAGTGGGCCATGATCAGGGATGCATGCACTGTCCTGTCACCATTTGAGGAGGCCCACGAGGATGGTGAGCAGTGACAGTGCATGCATCAGTGACACTGTCCCCCTTGTCCACCTGTTGGAGCACACACTACGTGCAATAATGGACAGGGCACTTGAGGCAGAACAGAAGCAGGAAGAGAAGGACTTCCTTAGCTCTCAAGGCCCCCTTTATCCAGACAGTGTTCCTGCGTGCCCGCCGATCACACAGGAAGAGGACGAGGAGGAGGAGGAGGAAGAGGAGGAGGATTGTGTCAGTATGGAGGTGGAGCCTGGCACTCAACATCAGCAGCAGTCTTTAAGGGATCAGTCCCAAGAAACACATGGACTTGTACGTGGCTGGGAGGAGGTGGCTGCGGGCCATGTCGTCCTTAGTGACCCAGAGGACTCCGGACCGAATGCCTCAGCAAACCTACACTGCATGGCCTGCCTGATCCTGCAAAGCCTGCGTAAGGATCCTTGTATTCGTGGTATTGAGGAGAAGGACCAATACTGGCTGGCAACCCTCCTTGATCCACGTTAAAAGGGTAAGGTTGCGGACCTTATCTTGCCGTCGCAGAGGGAGCAGAGGATGAAACATCTTCGGGAGGCCTTGCAGAAAGGTCTGTGCAATGCGTTCCCAGAGACTGGGAGGTTACACACTCCTCTTTCTGGACAACATGTTGCTGAGGCTTCGGTCAGTCAAAGAAGGAGCGGTGGAGAAGGTGGCCGTCTGACTGATGCGTTCAGACAATTTTTTAGTCCGCAGCCCCAAGGTATGATCGGTTCCAGCAACCATCGCCAGCATCTGTTTTACAGGTGCAGAAATACCTAGGGGCAAGATCTGACTTGGACACCTTTCCCACTGAAAATCCTCTGGGTTACTGGGTCTTGAGGATGGATCACTGGCCAGAGCTTGCACAGTATGCAATTGAGCTACTGGCCTGTCCTGCATCCAGCGTTCGTTCGGAATGCACATTCAGTGCTGCTGGAGGCTTTGTAACCGATCACAGGGGGTGCGTCTGTCCACCGACTCGGTCGATCGACTGACCTTCATAAAATGAATCAGTCTTGGATCACCACCAGCTACCAAGCACCTGATGCTAATGTAACTGAATAATTTTTTTTGAAATGTCAGATCCCTTCAAAGACTGCCTATGCTGATGCTGAGTGACTATCCTGTTATGCTGAGTAATTATCCTCTTCCTCCTCAATGATCATGCTGATAGCTTGTAAGAACATTTTTGGTTCTGGGCGCCGCCACCAGTGCCTAAGGCCCAATTTTTAAGCCCCTGTTTAACAAGGGCGTGTAATTACAATTTTTGATGCAATTCTTTGCAGCAGGGCTAGTTCCTGCGCTCCAACTAGAGTATCTGTGAGTGGTTGCAGTGTTGTGGCACCAGCACCAGTGCCTAAGGCCCAATTTTTCAGCCCCTGTTTAACAGAGGCGTGTAATTACAATTTTTGAATCAATACTTTGCAGCAGGGCTCGGTCCTGCGTTCCAACTAGAGTATCTGTGAGGGGTTGCAGTGTTGTGGCACCAGCACCAGTGCCTAAGGCCCAATTTCTCAGCCCGTTTAACAGGGGCGTGTAATTACAATTTTTGATGCAATACTTTGCAGCAGGGCTCGTTCCTGCATTCCAACTAGAGTATCTGTGAGGGGTTGCAGTATTGTGGCACCAGCACCAGTGCCTAAGGCCCAATTTTTTAGCCCCTGTTTAACAGGGGCGTGTAATTACAATTTTTGATGCAATACTTTGCAGCAGGACTCGTTCCTGCGTTCCAACTAGAGTATCTGTGAGGGGTTGCAGTGTTGTGGCACCAGCACCAGTGCCTAAGGCCCAATTTTTCACCCCCTGTTTAACAGGGGCGTGTAATTACAATTTTTGATGCAATACTTTGCAGCAGGACTCGTTCCTGCGTTCCAACTAGAGTATCTGTGAGGGGTTGCAGTGTTGTGGCACCAGCACCAGTGCCTAAGGCCCAATTTTTCAGCCTGTTTAACAGGGGCGTGTAATTACAATTTTTGATGCAATTCTTTTGCAGCAGGGCTCGTTCCTGCGTTCCAACTAGAGTATCTGTGAGGGGTTGCAGTGTTGTGGCACCAGCACCAGTGCCTAAGGCCCAATTTTTCAGCCCCTGTCAACAGGGACATGTAATTAGAATTCTTGATCTAATATTTCACAGCAGGGCCCGTTTCTGCGCCCACCAAGATTAACTGTGAGGACTTACAGTGTTGTGGCACCAACACCACCACCACCACCAAAGGCCCAATTTTTCAGCCCCCGTTCAACAGGGGCATGTAATTACAATTCTTGATTGAATATTTCACAGCAGGGCACGTTTCTGTGCCCACCAAGATTAACTGTGAGGACTTACAGTGTTGTGGCACCAACACCAACACCACCACCAAAGGCCCAATTTTTCAGCCCCTGTTCAACAGGGGCATGTAATTACAATTCTTGATCTAATATTTCACAGCAGGGCCCGTTCCAGCGCCCACTAAGAGTAACTGTGAGGACTTACAGTGTTGTGGCACCAGCACCACCATCACCAAAGACCCAATTTTTCTGGCCCTGTTCAACAGGGGCATGTAATTAGAATTCTTGATCTAATATTTCACAGCAGGGCCCGTTTCTGCGCCCACCAAGATTAACTGTGAGGACTTACAGTGTTGTGGCACCAACACCACCACCACCACCAAAGGCCCAATTTTTCAGCCCCCGTTCAACAGGGGCATGTAATTACAATTCTTGATTGAATATTTCACAGCAGGGCACGTTTCTGTGCCCACCAAGATTAACTGTGAGGACTTACAGTGTTGTGGCACCAACACCACCACCAAAGGCCCAATTTTTCAGCCCCTGTTCAACAGGGGCATGTAATTACAATTCTTGATCTAATATTTCACAGCAGGGCCCGTTCCAGCGCCCACTAAGAGTAACTGTGAGGACTTACAGTGTTGTGGCACCAGCACCACCATCACCAAAGACCCAATTTTTCTGGCCCTGTTCAACAGGGGCATGTAATTACAATTCTTGATCTAATATTTCACAGCAGGGCCCTGTGAGGGCTTACAGTGTTGAGGCCACAACAACACCTAAGGCCCAAATTTCTGCTGAGTATATAGGGCAGGCCCCTACTTTCAAACATCCAACTTACAAACGGCAACAACTTGCAAACGGAAGGAGACAACAGGAAGTGAGATGAAATCTACCCCATAGGAAGGGAAATTCTCTCCTGTAAGAGTTAATATGGGAAAACTTTTCTCCTTTCCACTGATGCTTTATCACCAATCCTTGTTTCACTAAAACCCCCAAATTTTCAAAAAACATTTGTCATTGGGACAAAAAGTGAGGTGAAATCTTCTGAAGAGGAGCACAGACAGCAAAACAAATGTCACAGGGGTGATAACCCTTCCCTATGTTTTCCAAAAAGCTTAAAAACAGATTTTTTGGCTGGAGCTACACTTTAAAAATGTACCAGTTCAAAATTACAAACAGATTCTACTTAACAACAAACCTACAGTCCCTGTCTTGTTTGCACCGCCTGTATACTGCTGTTCAGAGTATAAAGGGCCTGGGGGCCCCACGCCTTTCCTTTTTTTAATTTGGGTGCGGGGTTCCCCTTAATATCCATACAGGACCCAAAGGGCCTGGTAATGGACTGAAGGGTACCCATGCCGTTTGTCTCACTGATTTTCATCCATATTGCCAGGACCCGACATTACATTAAAGCCGCAAGCAGTTTTAAATGACTTTTTTTCCTTTAAAAATGTCATTTTGTGCAGGGACTGTTCTAAGCACGGGAAACACGCTCCACTTTACAGGCATACTATAGACACCCCCAGGTACGATATTTAAAGGAATATTTCACTTTTTTTTTTTTTTTACTTTAAGCATCATTAAAATCACTACATCAGGTAGTGCAGCGCTAAAGCCAAATGAAACAATAAAATCCACCACAGTGTCAAATCAATAAGTCCATAAAAGTAGTCCATAAAACCTCCTTAAGTGCGAACGGACAACACGTATGCAGAGTAGTGATTCAGGCAGCCCACCACCAAGGTTTAAGATGGCCTCTCACCTGAAGAAATGGACCCTTTAGTTATAGAGGGTCACAAAACGCCTTTTCATATAACCAAGCAGGGTGCAGCAACTATAGGCATCTGTCAGGGCTCCGGTATCAGACACTCCAATATGACCATACGGCTCCGGTATCAGACACTCCAATATGACCGTGATGTAAAATAAAATAACAGAAAGATATTGCTCTCTGTATACACAGTATTTATTATAAGATACTTAAAATGTGACACTCACATATAAAGCACTCGATTAGTGCAAATAAAAACAGACAGGAGCGGTGTAAACCTCCGTACAGCAGTGTGGATGTGCAGTGGCCGCGGGTGATGTCACGGCGTATCCTCGTTCTGGACGTGTTGCGTCCCAGTGGGCGGGGACTTCATCAGCCTTCTGCTGATGAAGTCCCTGCCCACTGGGACGCAACGCGTCCAGAAAGAGGATCCGCCGTGACGTCACCCGCGGCCACTTCCTACCCGGTACTAAAAATGTAAGGGCTGACGCCTTGTCGTGACAATTTTCCTCCACTTCCAAGATGAAGTCAGTTCCGGGTTCCTGTGATTCCTCCTAATCGTATTCTGGCTACAGTTTGCACCAGTCTCACTTCTCCTTTGGGTGACAAAATTCTTGCTGCTCGGGTTCATGCTCCTACTGAGAAACCTTGTGACTGCTGCTTTGTCTCAGAGAGTCTCTGCCGTGCTCCAGACTTACCATTCTCCCAAGGCTGCTGGCCACCCTGGGAAGAATCAACTCTTTTTGGCCATTTTTCAACAATTCTGGTGGCCTAGTCTACGTGCTGATGTGACCGCCTTCATAGTTGCCTGTTCCGTGTGTGCTCAGAGTAAGACTCCACGACACCTTCCTGTGGGTCTCCTACAACCCATACCCAATGGAGAGAGGCCCTGGACCCACCTGTCTATGGATTTAATTGTGGAGTTTCCCAACTCCCAGGGCAACACAGTTATCCTTATGGTGGTTGGCTAGTTCCCCAAAATGTCTCATTGTATTCCACTTAAGAAGTTGCCCACTTCTTTGGAACTGGCTTCCATTTTTGCTCGGGAGATCTTTCGCTCATGTGGGCTACCCAAGGTGATTGTCTTGGACAGGGGTAGTCAGTTTGTGTCCCGTTTTTGGGGAGCCTTTTGTGCACAGTTGGTAATTCAGCTTGCTTTCTTCTCTGCGTATCACCCGCTGTCTACTGGGGCCGCAGAACGAGCCAATCAGTCCTTGGAGATATTCCTATGTTGCTATATTTCTGACCATCATAACCATTGGTCAGACCTCTTACCGTGGGCAGAGATTGCTCACAATAGTGCCTTGAATTCTGCTCCCCGATTGTCCCCATTTATGGTGAACTATGGTTTCGAACCCTCCATGTTGCCCGACTCTTTTGTTCCACAGAGTATTCCTGCGTTAGAAGAGCATCTCCGTGGTCTTCGTTCCACTTGGGCACAAGTCCAGGAGGCTTTGCGACATGCTAACGATAGGTACAGACTCCATGCTGACCACAGACACCTGCCTGTGCCTTCCTACCAGGTTGGGGACAGGGCCTGGCTGTCATCTTGCAACCTCCGACATCGTGTTCCCTCTCTGAAGTTCCCACCTCGGTTTATTGGGCCTTGCGTGGCTTACGCATTTGACTTTCCTTCTAATTTACGTATCTCAAATGTATTTCATGTCTCCTTATTAAAACCTTTGGTCGGCAACCGCTTTACCAGCTCGGTGCCACGTCCTCACCCTGTTCAGGTGGAGAATCATGAGGAGTATGAAGTACAGTCCATTGTTGACTCCTGTAGGTTCCGTGGGCGCATACAGTACCTAGTGCATTGCAAAGGGTATGGTCTGGGGGAACGCTCTTAGGTCCCATCCTCGGACGTAAATCCCCTGTCCTCCCCTGTGTTTTCCATAGATGTTTTCCCCTCAAGCCTGGTGGTCCTCCGAGGGGGAGGGGTCGTTGAGGAGGGGGTACTGTCAGAGCTGGGTCCAGCCCCTCCTTTTCTGAGCTGGCCGCTCAGCTGTCGGCTAATTGCCAGCTCTTATCTCTCCACAGTGACTCACCTGTTGATGATCCCGCTCATCGGTCCTGCCTACTTAAGCCGTCCAGTCCAGATGATCTCTACCTTCTCCTTGGTCACATCTCTAGAAACGCTCTCCTGCATTCCTGTTAAAGACTTGCTTGGCTGACATTCCTTCTGGCTCTAGATCCTGCTTGCTGTTCTAATATGCTGTTCCCTGGCTCCCTGATGTTTTGGCTTGTCTGAATATCATTCTGGTTCCTGAACTCTGGCTATGTTTTGACTATGTTTACTCTGTTTACCTTTTTTTTATTATTATTAAACAATTGTGATTTAACTGTACTTCTGTCTCAGTCTGATTCATGGTTTCTGACACTTGGTAATTTAACCAAGACTTATATTTTGAGGTAAAAATAAATTTAGAATGAATTTGTGTTTTAAGCACATATCATAACAAAGCCATTGTACAGACTTTGGTATTAACTTTTGTACAGATATACAAAGATGTGTATTTCTCTTATAATTGTGTAGCACTAACTCACGGTGGAGCTGCTGGTTAAAGCAGGTCTGTTACCTTCACTCTGCTTCCCTCTGTTTCACCGCCACCGGGTCTAGGGTTCCGTTGAGTTTACTCCTGGACAACACACGCAGCAACACTGGAGTACGTTTTCAATGCTTTATTAAACAAACGACTTAGGAAGTAGCAGGAAAGAAGTAGAAAGGAAACTTGCAGAAGAAACTCAAATATTCTCTGGTAGGGTTCTCTTGACAAAATGTCCTGGTAGAATTCAAATACTATTTGAAATGCGCTCCCCTCGTGGGACACACTTCTTGCTCGTCTGGATAGGCCTCTCTCACCGGTTTAGCAGCCAGCATGCAGCACAAATCAAAGTCTCTGCCACAGACTTATTTGGGAACAAAATCCATACGATCCTCTGCCACAGGATGTATAGGTTTTTCTATAGTGAAAGTCAGTCACAGCGCTTGAACCTTTAAGCCGAGCCGGCAACACTATGCTGTATAGTTACTTCTGGATACGTCCTCCAACCGAGTCACCAGGCCCCTCTATAGACCAGCACGCCGTGTGATCTCTCCAAGACGGGTCCTCCCCTGGGCTCTCCTCGGTTGTCCAGCTTCGTCCCACAGGACCGACAGCTCAGGACCATTCCTCGGCCGCGGTGGTAGGCTCCAGACAAGCCTCTGGACCCACCCCTGCACCGCTGTATCGTGGGCCTCCCGAACGGAGGACCACGAGGTAGCTCCTTAACGCATACCTGTCGGCCAGGAGGGCCAGCAGGTGGCTGTAAAACGAACCCCAAAATATGGCGTCTGTCCCATAAATACCCTCGCCCAGAATGCAACTCGGAGGACCACCTCCACCGAGCGTGCCTCCGGGACAGAGGAGCATCCATACGCTTCAACACGTTGTCTTTCCAACCCTGACCAGTGGCAACAGTGACACCCACCGGTCAGCACGGAAACACACACAACGTCAGCCAAGCTGGAACAGAGGCAAACTTTAACCTTCCTAATGCACAATTTACTAAATTTACCTAACATGCGGTAGATTGCAAATCTACCAGCGCTACAATTGGAATATAATTATGTCATGCTGCAGATATAAATAAACAAATTCCAATGCTATGCTACAAAGATGAAATGGATTAGTCATGTACATACCCACACAATTCAATTTACCAACAGGCAAAAGAAAATGATACTTTACCAGAAATATAAGGCTATTTTGTTTGAGAGATAACAGCAGTGCATTCCAAGGACACCCTTTTCATTCATAGACCATTACGTCCTCTTTTTCCTTCTTTCTCTTTTAGCTTCCCATCTCTGTTCTCTCCTCTCTTCATCCTTTATTCCCCCCAGAATGTGGGTGTGTGTGTCCCTTACACATGACTAATGACGTCAGTTGACGTGTTCTTTATCATGTAACATAATATCATCAACAGGGGGCAGTGTTGTATTAAAAATGAATTTGGAACGTTATTTAAAATGTCAAAAATATCCTTTAAATAACCTTTGACTTAGGTTTAGAAGAACATCAATTTGATATAGATGTCTCTATAATGGCATTTATGTCAGACTTTCTGACTCTACCTGAAATACTGTATATGGCCTCTAAGCAAATCTAACCCACACAATTAACTTGTGTTCTAAATACCTTGAGAGTGAGGTCCTGGTTCTGACTAGAAGTATAACAGCTATTCATGAACATTCTCATTAACAGAACTTCTAAACATACCAACTCATATACAATATAAAAAACTATATTTTAACCATATACCTCTCAGATACTCTCTCTCGCTTACTAATATTTCCATGATTAATATTCAACAATAGATAATGAATATAGATGTGAATATTATAACAAAATATTACATGAAAAAATGCACAAACCAAAATATGTGAGATTATTCAATTAAATATGCATATACTTTCCCTATTACAATGTAATAACAATACAATATAACTATAACTTATTGCTAATATGATTACTTGTACTTAACAAGATTTGTCTATATGACCATTTTGAATGAGCCCCATTCCCTTTTTTCAGTTAAGAAAAGAATATGTATGTCTGTCAGCTCATGGTTCCCTTATCTTGTTTATTTGACTAATGCCCTGTACACACAGTTGGATTTTCCGACGGAAAATGTGCGATCGGAGCTTGTTGTCGGAAATGCTCAGAATAATGCATGCTCAGAATAAATTCTGAGACGAAACTGCTCGGTCTGGTAAAATTAGCGTTCGGAATGGATATAGCACTTTCGTCAGGCTGCAATGTTTTAAATTGTTTAATGCAGCGCACTCTGTTCTTCTTTATAATGCTAGAAGAATGAAGTAGTTTTGTTGCTCATATTCACACAGAGTTCTCACAAACTTCTTTCTTTATTATTTATCGTGATTTCATCAATATAATATTTTTATTTGTCACATCTACCGAAAAAATATTATTTTTTTAATGTTTTTAGATTAAATAATTTTATTTTTTTTTATTTTTTTAAAGCCTGATCTTGTGTTTTATTTTTATTTATTTTTTTTTTAACTCCAGAATATTTTTGGGTGTGTTTTGTGTGTCAAGTTACCACAAGACCATTATTATCTTGCATTATTTAATTTCATTCTCTCAAGGAGATTGTTTGGTGTTGGTGTCTCTTGTTAATTTTACATTGTATTTTTGAAATGTACCTGCCTCCTCACAAACAAACTGTCCTTTTTGAAGGAAAACACACATAGGCGAGTATAATAAATCAAACCAAAAATGTATTAAGGGCTCATAACCAAACAAAGAGGGAGGCAATGCTGGAGAAACAGAAGTCCAAGAGATCATGAACAGCAGCATGTATGTCCCCAGGCTGTGGTCATACAAGAGCCTGCATCTTTTGTCAGACCAGACTGAACCCAGGTCATCACTCTCTGGTCTTCCTTAGATGCTTCCTTCCCGGCTGTGGCTCTGGTGTTGGAGGTGTGGCAGGAGGAGGAGGACCTGTAGGAGGAGGAGGAGGACCATGGTTGAGCTCACAAATGTGGCTTTGGCTTGTGAGTTGGCCCCTCAACCCCTTATTTAGTGCTTGTAAAATGATAAACTCACATAAGAGGCGTTGGCCCTCCTCCATTTCCATCATTTTGCAGGCTCTTATGTCTGCAAAGTCCTCTTCAACACTGTGGGGGGTTCTGAGGGCCGCAGTAGCCTTCCAAAATAGGCCAATTGCTACCTCCTCCAGGTTACTCCTCTTCCTGACACTTTTTTTGGAAGGCGGAGGGGAGGGACCTGGGTATCGGGCAGGCCACTGGGCCCGGCCTCCTCCTGGCTGAGACTTTATGAAAAAGGGACATCGTTTTAGTTTTTGGTTCATCAATCACAATCATAAATTAGTAATCCAAACTAACATAGATTTAACATCATTAATTTGACCAACAGAAATATTTAGAAGAATGCTATACCTGGCTCAAGCTGGGCTCCTCCACATGTTGCTGCCTGGAAGGCCCAGGTTGGGTGTCTGAAGCCTCAGCTGGGGTGAAAGGAAGTGTGGAAG
The DNA here is from genome assembly GCF_042186555.1 of Aquarana catesbeiana. Taxonomy (NCBI): domain Eukaryota; kingdom Metazoa; phylum Chordata; class Amphibia; order Anura; family Ranidae; genus Aquarana; species Aquarana catesbeiana. The sequence goes on along the minus strand of NC_133326.1, from coordinate 74,039,463 downwards.
GAAGACTGGAGAGTGCTGGCCTGGGTTCAGTCTGGCCTGCCAGAAAATGCAGTCTGTCATAGTACCACAGCCTGGGGAGATAAATGGCATCTGCAGCTCCTGGTCTAAGGGAATCCTGGACCTTCTTGTGCTCCCTTAGATAAGTGTTCCTCATACCACCAATTAGGATCTTCAAATAGGTGATGTCTGCCGTGGGGATCACCGGCTTCACAAATTCCAGCAATTTATCCAGCGCTGCCTTCCTCTTTGTTTGATTCTTATAAAGTGGGTGGTTTACCTGCCACAGACAGGGCAGCTCCCTGAATATATCAATGAATATGGGGATAAAGTCCTGATCATTCAATATATCCATTTTCTCTGCAAGACACAACACAAGACAAACCCTAATGTCAGGCTAAAGTCTCCTAATCTTGTCCCAATATAGGCCTCAATCTCTAAGCAGTATAGGCCAAAGTTTAAATGTTAACTTAGTTATCACGATCGGCGCTTCCGATACTCCTTCCTCCGCTCACAGATCGTGTTATGCTTTATATACACTGCGCATGCATGAAACTCCGCCCGCCCCTGCCATTCTTTCTAGTCTATTCCCCGCCCCTTCTCGTTCGACAGAAAACGAAGTCTCTCATAGTACCACAGCCTGGGGACATAAACGTCATCTGCTGCAGCTCCAGATCTCTGGGAATCCTGGACCTTCTTGCGCTCCCTAAGATAAGTGCTCCGCAGGCCACCAATTTTGGCTTTTAAATAGGGGATGGTTGCCGTGAGAACCACCTGCTTCATCAACTCCAGCAGTTTCTCCAGCTCTGCCTGCCTCTTTTGTTTATGATTATAATGTGGATGTTTCACCTGCCACAGACAGGGCAGCTCCCTGTACTTGTCTATGAACAGGGGGAGGAAGTTGTAGTCATTGAAGCCATCCACTTTATCTGCAATGCACAAGACAAACCATAATGTCAGGCTAAAGTCTCCTAATCTTGTCCCAATATAGGCCTTAATCTCTAAGCAGTATAGGCCCAAGTTTAAATGTTATCTTCGTTATCACGATCGGTGCTTCCGTTACTCCTTCCTCCGCTCACAGATCATACGTACTACGCTTTATATACACTGCACATGCGTGAAACTCCGCCTGCCCCTGACATTCTTTCTAGTCTATTCCCCGCCCCTTCTAGTTCGGCGCAGTGGGGAAGAGCACATGGCGGAGACACAACAGGTGCGTGCTAATTACAGCAACGAGGAGGAGGAGGAGGAAAGCCCGGAGCCAAAAACGTCACAATCCCGGAGGAGACGATTTAAGGCATCAAATATGTCCTTTGTGGAGATGGTGGAGATGATCGACATACTGAAGAGGGCCGACTATAATGGGAAGTATGGACCTTACCCCAACCCCAATGTCAGAAAGGCCAAGATCATGACTAAAGTTGTGAAGAGTCTGCACCATAATTTTGGGGTGTGTTGATCCAAGGATCAACTCAGGAAGCGGTGGTCGGACCTCAAAATCAGGGAGCATGATCATTATAGAAGGATCAAGAGAGTGCTGCAAAAAAGTAAATAGTTGTCCTGTGTTCCTATTCTTTCTTTTTATTACGTTCGTGCTGCTCCATCTGCTTTTCTTTACTGTTGTACAGTTTAAAATGGCAACTTTCATGTTCATGGACACATTATTCGTTTGAAGGAAACATTGTTCGTTCGGCCAATAAAACACCATGTTTTGTCCAGATGCATTTCAATACATTTTTTCTGGCCTACTTCTCTTAAAATAATTTTGGTGTCTAGATGGGTTTGTAACTAGAATGAAATGCAAACCAGATTCTGTGTAAGGAGAGGACACTCAGCAGCTGGAGCACTAGTGTGGGACACCAGAACACCCTTTTTATTAGGGGGCCCACACAGGTGCTCCAGTGTATACTATAGGGGTGACTCCATCTGTGAAGCTTGTACAAAACAGGTAAGTATTCAAGCTTGACAAAATGAAAAAATATTTCTTCATCTTGGAACTTGCCAAAACAGACAATTGTACCCCACTTCCAAGCAATGTTTCATATTCCTATTTCTGTCATAAAATATCTGTGTGCTAAGTATACCTATTTCTGTTCACATAGGGGAGAAAAGACTTGGAGGACACCACTCATCAGAGGAGACAACAGACCCCCCACCTCATGAAGAAGTGGAAATCCCACAAACACAACAGGAGGAGGAGGGAGACGTGGTGGAAATTGTCACCACAACAAGTGAGTGTCTGCGACCACAGGCTCAGGTAAGAGATGGATGACGGCATATTTATGATACATGGTGTGTTTTTTTTTCTATATTTTTAGGTGATCGTGATGTTGTGGATGAAGGTCATTTCACCAGTGAAAGTGCCCAGATCCTGATCGGGGAGATCATGGGGTGTAATAGGGACTTGGAAAACATCAAGCAAAATATCAATGATGTTCAAAACAAAATGAAGAACATCATTGATATTTTAGGGAGAGTTTAAAACCCCTCGAAATCCCTAATTATTTTTTTTTGCCTGAAAATTTTTTTGCACACTTTTTGACATATTCTCGAAAAGCCAAATTTTGAAGATGCACACACTGTATCACTGTGCTATCTGCCATCACGGGAGATCAATGTATGTGTTTTGGGGGTGCAACCCCTTCCTCAATAATAAAGTAGCTGAGAGGAAGGGGTTGCACCCACAAAAATTGTTCCTTGATCCCCCATGATGGCAGCTAGCACATGTTGACATTCGGCAATTTGTGTGCATCTTCAAAATTTGACTTTTCCAGGGGTGACATCACCCCATCTGCTGAACGCAATATCAAACACAGTTTAGAAATACTCATGTCTGATATTGCCTTCAATTTCTACAAAAGTTGAACTTTGTCAGTTCCAGATTTGTGTATTTCTTGTTGGTTATAAACATGCCCATTTTACCTTAGAAGGAACTTTCTACGTTTAATGTAACCTAAAAATTTGTTATACAACAAACATGTTGGTTTGTTTTAAAAGCCTTTTATAAATGCACATGTGATTGTGCTTGGATTAAAAAGATTGATAATCAACAATGTGTGGCTTCTTCTTTCAATGTTCAAAAGTATTTTTTGTTGTAAAATTGGTGTTTTCCGTGACAATGAGGGTTATTTATTAAAGGCAAATCCACTTTGCCCTACAAGGGCAGTATCTGTGCAGTCTCAAGTGCACTTGTAGCGCAAAGTGTATTTGCCTTTAGTAAATAACACCCAACAGTGCTTTATATTTTTACAGAATCACGCCATTTTCACGACTCCCCAAATTTCAGTCATGGTCAGCTAAAAGAAAGACAAGCAGTAAATCTAAGCAAATATTTGTTCAGTTAAAAAAATGTTTTTATTTAAAAAAGTCTCAGACATTGTCTGGCATATTGATGGCCCCCCTACCCGCAAAGTATTCCATGTATCTTAGACGGACCTTGCGAGCACTGTGGGGGGGCAAGCCAGGACGGACAGCTTCAAGCGCCATCAGGGTTTGTTCATTGAGATTAATTCCAGCTTCAGGCCCAACTGAGCCAGCATAGTTCACAGAATTTATCCTTGAAAAGTTGTGAGAACACAGCAAGCCAGGCTGATGTGATTGAGTTTATATTCCGACATGTGTATCGGTGTAAGAAATAGGTGGAACCGGCTGGCCATTATTCCAAACGTGTTTTACACCACTCTTCTGGCTCTGGCCAGCCTCATAGGGAATCGCTGCATAAGATGGTCCCCCAGCGCAAGCGCTTCATCCACAACAAAGACGGATGGAAGTCCTTCCGCATTGTCTTATGGAGGTGGCAAGTCCAAGCTGCCATTCTGGAGATGCCTGTAGAACTCCGTGTGGGTGTTGACTCCACCATCTGACATCCAGCCATTCTTCCCCACGTCCACATACAGGAACTCGTAAGTAGCCGACCCCACCGCCAACATCACAATACTATTGAACCCCTTGTAGTTGTAATAGTATGACCCCGAGTTGGGTGGTGGGACGATGTGGACGTGTTTCCCATCAATTGCCCCTCCGCAGTTAGGAAAGTCCCACTGCTGGGCAAAGTGGGATGCCACAGTTTGCCATTCCTGTGGGTTGGAAGGAAACTGTGGAGTCAAACAAGAAAAATAAATTAATAATTTCGCACATAAACACAGAAAGCAAATTAGACACAAAAATTCTTGGCCAACATCAGTATAACATTTATTTTAGGGAGTATTTAAAGACAAAGGTATAAGATCCATCTATCAGATTCCTCCCCCCTCTCATGGGCCATTTTATAAAATGTATGGGGGGGGGGATATTTACACTATTGGCAGCCCACTGGACAGGTAAGAAGTGTCATAATACAAAGATATAAATACACACTGTACACATTTTAGCACATTTTTACATTCTGCAATTACTTATCAAGATAATAATAGGATACAAAAACTTTAAACAGTACCATTTGAAAGTATTCAGGCAGGCCCTTGCACTACATGCTTTGGGAAATTCATCCATAAATATGACCACAAAAGAGGTACGTATAGTGTGTATGGGTTTGGCAAAGTCAGCAGATAGAGGATTGAGGATAGATAGAGGATTGATATCAGCTGAGTTAGCAGTTGGGGGGGGAGGGTTCCAAATGATTTTGGGACCCAAAAAAAAAGCCTCTGGCACTCTGCCTGAATTTCAAGCACAAATCACATTTTTACACATTTTAGGGGGTGTTTAGGGTAAAGCACTACTATTGAGCTGACAAAATACATTAAGTGACTAGACGAGGTGGATATGGGCCCAGGAGAGCATGCTGGGGAGGTAAGTGAATGCAAATATGTATGAAGGACAAAAAAAATTTGAAAAAATCCAGCATGCATGAGGACAAAGGGGACATTCACAGCATATTACAATCATGGTAATTAGGGAATGAGGAAAGAAATACAATATATTATCAATCATTAAATACAATAAAATGTGATGTTAAAGGATAAAAATCTTACCTTAATATAGTCCTTCTGCAGGACCTGGATGATGGCAGAACAGGTCTCTGGGATAATGATCCCCAGAGCCTGGGGGGAGATGCCTGTCGAGAACTTGAGGTCCTGCAGGCTTCTCCCCGTCGCCAAGTACCGCAGGGTGGCGACTAGCCTCTGCTCCACAGTGATGGCTTGCCTCATGCAGGTATCCTGCCTGCTGATATAAGGGGTCAGCAAAGCCAACAAATGGGGAAATACGGGGTCCGTCATCCAGAGAAAGTTCCTAAAAATCATCAGGATTATTCTCATGGATCTCACGGAGCAAAGGCATGTAACAGAACTGGTCACGCTGGAGCAACCAATTCTTGGTCCATGAACTCCTCCTCGCCCTGTTCATGGACTGGGCTTGTGTCAAAGTAAGGACCCCAACACCAAGCCCCCGCACAGCACGAACTCTACGATGAGTACATACATGCAACATGGCTAGAAAACGGTCGGCTGCTCAGAACGAAGTAACAGAATGCACTGAAGAACAGCAAGGCCTGTGAAGAGCGACCTGAAAATCAGTAACGAACGAACAAGAACAAAATGACAAAGTCAATGGTAACTCGCTGCATGCACCGAAGACCAGATACAAACCCACAAGCACAAGCTGAACAGCAGAAATACGATCTGAAAACCTTGAGTCTGAAAAAGCGCGAATCGTCTCTCACCAAACTTTTACTAACACGAGAAAAAATCCATGGATTTTGTTGTCTGAATGTCCGATCAATGTCTGACCGTGTGTACGGGGCATAAGACTCTTCATGATTTATAACCTGGAAGAATGTGCACTAGATCCTTTAAGAGGAGAAAAAAACTCTAGTAACTGTGTCTATTCATCAGCCATGAACTTAGTTTAACCTCCTAAGAAATAGCACAAAATGGCTTCAACTCGGCTCATGGAAACATATGCAAAGTAATATGATTAGGCCTCATTTTCTTTTAGTTCTTTTAACTTCAATAGTTCTAACAGCATAAATATTCTCTCCCAGCATTCTCTGCGGCCAAAGAAACTCCTGCTGATTGGCTCAGAGAAGTATATACACTCATAACCTGAATCCACTGTAATTCATCACACTGATGTCAAAGGTAACAGTGCCACCTATTGACAAAAGGGAGAAATCACAGTTAATACCAGACTTAGGAGAAACCCATTTGATCAAAGACTACAAATTAGCCAGGCTAGATACCACCTAGCACAGCTAAATTTTTCTAGCAGCCCTGTTTAGGACAAGGATGCTATACACTGATTCTGTACGAGCTCAAGACTCTCAACACAGAGGGTTCAAAAGCTTGCACTCCTAGTGTTCAGATCCTTTGGATACACCATAGTTACACCTGTTATAGCCATTTATTCACATTAAGGAATACAAATTCTTCTTTACTCATCAAAAGTCATTTTTAGTTGCAGACTTAAAGTTACATTTACATTTTGCATTATTCCTCCTCAAACATGTGCAATTGACAGTCAATTGGCTGTACAGTTTAGCTGAGGTAGAATGGCTGTGCTGCTGAATTGAACACTGTCCCTAATGGTATACATGGAATAGGTAAAAAGAGAACAGGTGCAGCCCATAATTGAGATGGATAATACTCCATTGACATTAAAGTCCATGACCATGTAGATCCCTGCGACAGGCTCATTGAAGGGAATGCAAAGAAAAAGAAGTATTACATTACAGCACAGGTCCTCACTGATCTACTTCTAATATGAAACTCTCACTGCAAACTAGCCTCCCTTGCATTTATGCCCTTCTAAGGGGAAGTGATGTACATGCAGGGGGAAATACAGAACATTCAACTACTTCAGGTCTGGACACTTTCACCCCATTCCAGTCCAGGCCAAGTATTCTGCTAAATTTTTCAGTAAAATAACCCAAAACAGTGTATACTATTTAGTCTATGTGAAAGTTTTATAGAATCTACAAACTATGGTATGGCATATGGCTGTGATCAGGATGCTGGTATGGCATATGGTGGTTATTCAGAATGCTGGTATGGCATTTGGCGATAATCAGGATGCTGGTATGATGTATGGCAGTGATCAGGATGCTGGTATGGTGGTGATCAGAATGCTTGCATCATGTATGGAGGTGATCAGGGCGCTGGTGTGGCGAATGGTGGTGATCAGGCCACTGATATGGTTTATGGCAGTGATCAGGACATTGGTGTGTGTGTGGCAGTGTTACTATGATCAATGATCACACTGGGACAGGGGACAGGAGCTGGCAGCATTCTTTATTTGTAATATACTGGGTGCAGTGATCAGGGACACTGGGCCAGGCTGGCACTGCACTCATAGGCTGCATCAACAATTCTTCCTGCTCTCACCGCTGATCCATGTGAAAGCAGAGAGAACCAATGTTTACTTTCGGTTTCGATTGAGTACTATGTGATTGCTGTCATTGGACACAGCAATCACATGTTACAAGATCATGTGATCACCCGGATTCAGCAGTAATGTGATCTGCTGTGTCTGGGACACCCTGGGTGTGATCCACGTAGGAGCTCCCGATGCAAGTATGTTAACCCACATTGGCGCTGCTTCCTGTCTGCCGTTTATTGGCTGTGGGTGGAGGGGAAGCGGTTAAAGGCATATTACACCAAAGTGGTAATAACATAGGCAAAGCACAGCAGACATATGGTAGGCATCTGTCTACAGGTACACAACACTGTTAGTTTTGCAGCATAATCATGTAGAAGCATTATCACCTTGTGGATAGGGTAGTCTTTAAGGTACACTCACACAGACTGTTTTAGGTGAACCATGCTCGGGTCCACTTGCCTTCCTCCCTACTCCCCTGCTTGTTTGTACTCACACCGGTTTGCAAGGCACTGTCTCAGGCACCCCCCCACCCCCCTGCTAACCAGACCACACACACACACACTTTTTCCCTCTTTTTCACCCATTCTATCCTTCTTATTTACCTATCCATTACAATAGTATAATAGACCTACCATACCACTGCATTGTTGGATCACACGATCATTAAATCTTATCGATTACATTTATGGAATGGAATTAACATTTCAATATATTTACATAGTAAAAATCCTATCCAACGCCAGTCTCCACATAGACAAATTGGAAACACTCAGTACATTACCAAGTTAATTATCAAACTTCCTCTAACTAATACATGGCTATTCTTGGGTTTCTGTTGCAGGTGTGGGCTCCTCCCCCTCATCTCCCTCCCCCCCCCCCTCCCGGGGGGCGCGCTAAGTGTGGCTCCTTGTAAGCCCCTTGAGGCTGGCTCTCCTGGGAGAGTGAGGGTGGCCCCCCGAGCCCTCCGGTGTTTCCATTGGCCCTCAGCACATATCCTGGACTAGAGAACACCCATTCCACCATTTAGCGGTAAAGACTCATTATCTTGGTTTAATCCAAGTGATGCACAATAATATATATATTTATCTATTTGAATTTAATTTATGTAATTCTTTTTTAGATCCAACTGTCCCCCTGAAGAGACCATATACAGGTCAAAACGCGTCGGGGCTTGCTATTTATGTAACATTATGTAACCTAATCATGTGTATTAATATGTGTTTGTTACTGCACTGGGGAATAAGATGTGTGTTACTGTACCAGATGATTCTCTATACTGTACTTCAAACCATGATATTGGATAAAACTTTTTATACATCTATTAAGAACTTCCTTTCATTATGTGCATTGCTGTTTTAAAGCCCCATGGGGAAAATTATTTTTCTTTAATCCAATTTCCGGGGTGCGCAGCCTTTCTTATCTCTTTTATGTGTGTCTTCCTTTTTCCAGACCAGCAATCCTTTTTTTTTTTAGAAATATTTCATTCGAAAAACATACATACTTTTTAAAGAACTCCATGAAGAAGTTTGATGCTACCTGGTCACAATGGCTTGAGTCTATGTCCCCGGCATTGGTATAGACCAATCTGTTTCATAAGTATTGCTATATTAAATATTGGGCTGCATATGACCATGTGACTATATGTATTTCTATGTAAGTATATATACTTTTCAGTGAGAGCTTTATTCTGTGGCCACGTCTAGCCCATTTTAATTTTAGTAAGCACTAAAGTCTTTCTTTATTTCTCCTTTTCAATGCTACAAGGTATTGGGTGGGAGGGTGGGTGGGCATGGGTGGTGTATTGGGGTTACAAGTGCATATACTAATGCGCAAACCAAATAACTAATAAATATAAATAAAGCTTAGTAGCTGCCAACATAAAAATGGTGTTCCCACATAGTGATAATTGAATAAAGGTATATGTGGCACTCACTTAATGGGCAATGACAGCTAAATAATTTTCAATTAATCATAAAGGGCAAAATACAAAATGCAAGTGACAGTGCAACAAATGTCCAATAACGTAATCTTCATGCACCATAAGGTGCTACAGTGTTTAAAGTGACAATGCCATATATTAAAGGTGCTTTAATCAGAAAAAAGTTCATAAATAAAAGTGATTGTGTGAAGAAAAATAGAATCCAATATTTTCAGATCATATACAACTTCCACCATCTGTAGGGTGCCAGTGGTTTGCCCCAGCCTCTTACCTCAGGTAAAGACCTGCAGGTCTAGTTGGGCTTGTATGTAATATGTGTCTCCAGGATCCAAACACTGAATTCCTACTCCTGGGACCTCCAATCAGACATGAAAAGATTTCCACGGACACCAATGATATCTTTAGACAGGTCCTCATTTCCCTCCATATACCATTCACATGTGACATTAAGGAATCTCCATGGTGTAGTAGTCCAATAAACTGTTTATTAAAAGGTTTATACAGTCCTGGTACACAGCACAGCCCTGCCTATCAGGGCAGAAGACCTGCATTTTCCACTCATAGGTCTTGTCTGTCTCCAAACATGTGACTGGACAGTAAGAAGAAAAGCTGGATACTAATAAGTTCATCCCTATGTCACTCTGTTCTCCTATCCTATGATTTATTCTCTTTATTCCCATGTGAGTATACAACTGATCCTTGTGCTGATTCTCCTTCCCCCAGACTGAGCTGTGCTGTACAATTTACCACAAGAGGCTGATACTAAGTCAAATTCTAAGTGCTTCCAGTTAAAAAAAGAAATTTAATGATGGATTAATTAATAATTTATACAAAGTTTCTGTAATTTTTGACTTTTTTTGGCTGGAGATCAGCTTTAAACATTATTAATAAAATCTTAAAGCTGTATACAACAGTCAACCAGTGGAGATTAACCACACTCTTATAACCTCCACAAGTGTCATTAAAACATAAATAAACATACAACTAAAGAGTCCATAAGTAAAGTCCAATTAAAGTTCTCAGTGTAAAGAAACTCCAAAAATAAAAAGGTGACACCAAAATAGAAAGAAATTGTGATCTTCCTCTCCAACCGATAGGTACACAGTGCACTCACCAGAGATCCATGACCCCTTTTTTCAAAGAAAGTCACAAAACTCTTAAGAGATTCCCAATTGGCGGTCTCTCATACCAAGCCTTGGAGTTCATCTCTCTGTTCCATCTAGTAGAGAACCCAGTACATATGGATACATGGGTACCAGCATACATTTATTGATACCCTTGCCCCTTTAAGAGACTCTATAAGTAGCTTAGTAACATGAAGAGGAAGGTAAAGGAGCCTCTCTTAGTGTAGAACTTTCAATTCATTAAATAAAAGGTTAAAATTGCATTCAGGAGCCAGGCATTGAAAATGAAACTGAAAACGCCAGTTTGCGTTCCACCTGCCTTCCAAACACTGAAAAAGACGTGTCTTGGAAAGTACCACCCAACACATTTTGGCAGCTATATCTGACACCATCTGGGGGTCACATGCCCAGACAGGTTTCGTCCTTTTATACACTGCCGTCATATTGCACCATCCAATCCAATCAAGATCTTAACCATTCTTCATCTAACATTAACCTATTCTAAATAAAACCTAAATATAATCAATATACTTAATATATCATACTTCATTTCAATGTTTGAATATCAAACAAAATAATGGCAAGTTTTAAAATAGGCATTTTCCCATAGGGAATCAGGAAGGGGGACATCTAGTGGCCAAATAGAAAAAGGCATAAACTAAACAACAATCAAAGGAAAAAAAACAAACACTATTGATCAGACGGATCAAATACATCCCACATCCAGTAAATTTAAAGAGTGACAGCTTGTGGTAGAAAAATATGCTTGTTGTATGCACCTCTGCTGGTTTGTTCCAACCTCTGAAACTCACTTCTGTTGGACAGCTTGGTCTGCATGTAAATGTAGATAAAATAAATAAAGGCATGTAAAATAAAAATTGAATTCATATACCAAATACTATCATTACAGGCAGTGACACCACAATGTAAACAGTATTTGTTACTATAGTAGACCTTTAAAGCTGAACTCTGGGGAAAAGCCCAAGGAGACACTCCAAGGTAGGTGTAAGTGGAAGTATCTAACAATGTTTCAGTGTGAGGACCCCTTTCTCAAGTCAGATCCCACCTGTAAAAGTGTGCGACCACAGGTCTTTAAATGCATCATATTAGAACCTTACACAGTCTAATGCCCTGTACACACGGTCGGATTTTCCGACGGAAATTGTGCGATCGGAGCTTGTTGTCGGAAATTTCGACCGTGTGTGGGCTCCATCTGACTTTTTCCATTGGATTTTCCGACACACAAAGTTTGAGAGCAGGCTATAAAATTTTCCGACAACAAAATCCGATCGCGTCAATTTCGACCGTGTGTGGACAATTCCGACGCACAAAGTGCCACGCATGCTCAGAATAAATTCCGAGACGGAACTGCTCGGTCTGGTAAAATTAGCGTTCGGAATGGATATAGCACACTTTCGTCACGCTGCAATGTTTTAAATTGTTTAATGCAGCGCACTCTCTTCTTCTTTATAATGCTAGAAGAATGAAGTAGTTTTGCTCATATTCACACAGAGTTCTCACAAACTTCTTTGTTTATTATTTCTCGTGATTTCATCAATATAATATTTTTATTTGTCACATCTGCCGAAAAAATAATATTTTTGGGATGTTTTTAGATTAAATATTTTTTTATGGATTTTTTAAAATCCTGATCTTGTGTTTTATTCTTAATTTTTATTTTATTTTTTGCTCCAGAATAGTTTGGTGTGTGTTTTGTGTGTCAAGTTACCACAACACCATTATTATCTTGTATTATTTAATCTCAAGGAGGTTGCTTGGTGTTGGTGTCTCTTGTTAAATTCATATTGTATTTTTGAAATGTACCTGCCTCCTCACAAACAAACTGTCCTTTTTGACGGAAAACACACATAGGTGAGTATAATAAATCAAGCCAAAAATTTATTAAGGGCTCATAACCAAAGAAAGAGGGAGGCAACGCTGGAGAAACAGCAGAAATTGGCGAAGCCTTTGGCCCCCAGGGCACACATCAATTATTTTACTGCAAAATTGGTGGCCCGAGGAGTCCATATATAAGGGAGTACAATCTGGTCCAGAAGTCCAAGAGATCATGAACAGCAGCAGATGACATACATGTCCCCAGGCTGTGGTCATACAAGAGCCTGCTTCTTTTGTCAGACCAGACTGAACCCAGGCCATCACTCTCTGGTCTTCCTTCTACGCTTCCTTCCACACTGTGTCTGTGGTGGTGGAGTTGTGGCAGGAGGAGGAGGAGGATGGTCCAACTCACTCAGGTGGATATTGGGTGTGATTTCGCCCCTCAACCCCTCATTTAATGTTTGATAAATGAGTTCCTCACACATGAGGCATCTGCCCTCCTGCATGTCCTGCAGTTTGGTGGCAACCATGGAGGCAAAGGCCTCTTCCCAAGTGGGGAAGGCTCTGAGGGACGCAGAAGCCTCCTGAATCAGCCTGAGTGCTGAATCCTGCATGTTACTCCCCTTCCTGAGTCTTTTGTTTGGAAGGCGGAGGGGAGGGACCTGCAATTCTGTCAGGCTCCTACTGGGCCCAGCCATCTCCTGGCTGCCACTTAGCCCCGCCTCCTCCTGGCTGCCACTAATCCCTGCCTCCTCCTGGATGCCACATTCCACAGCCTCCTCCTGTGTGCCACATTCCACAGCCTCCTCCTGGCTGAGGTCTTCCTGTGTATGAAAAAGGGACATAGTTTTATTTTTTCCTCATAAATCACACACAATTTTCATCTCATGACTGTTGCAAATTGAATGATAACAAATATAACAGACTATCATTCTGAGCCCAGCATTTTTCATTCTTGTCCCAATTATTTTTGCCCACTACTGTCTATTGATATGTAAAACACTCTATTAAATCAGCAATTAGTGATCAATAATAACATCTAGTAAACATCATTTATTTATTGACCATAAATCTGTAGAAGAATGCTATACTTGACTCCAGCTGGGCTCCTCCACTTCTTCCCGGCTGGAAGTCCCAGGTTGGACATCGGAAGCCTCAGCTGGGGTGGAAGATAGGGTGGAAGGAAGAGTGGAAGGAAGGGTTGAGAGGGATTCCCTGACTTCAGTCTGGTCTGACAGAAAACAAAGTCTCTCATAATACCACAGCCTGGGGACATAAATGTCATCTGCTGCAGCTCCAGATCTCTGGGAATCCTGGACCTTCTTGCGCTCCCTAAGATAAGTGCTCCGCAGGCCACCAATTTTGGCTTTTAAATAGGGGATGGTTGCCGTGGGAACCACCTGCTTCATCAACTCCTGCAGTTTCTCCAGCGCTGCCTGCCTCTTTTGTTTATGATTATAATGTGGATGTTTCACCTGCCACAGACAGGGCAGCTCCCTGTACTTGTCTATGAACAGGGGGAGGAAGTTGTGGTCATTGAAGCCATCCACTTTATCTGCAATGCACAAGACAAACCCTAATGTCAGGCTAAAGTCTCCTAATCTTGTCCCAATATAGGCCTCAATCTCTAAGCAGTATAGGCCCAAGTTTAAATGTTATCTTCGTTATCACGATCGGTGCTTCCGTTACTCCTTCCTCCGCTCACGGATCATACGTACTACGCACGCGTGTTTTGCTTTATATACACTGCGCATGCGTGAAACTCCGCCCGCCCCTGACATTCTTTCTAGTCTATTCCCCGCCCCTTCTAGTTCGGCGCAGTGGGGAAGAGCACATGGCGGAGACACAACAGGTGCGTGCTAATTACAGCAACGAGGAGGAGGAGGAGGAAAGCCCGGAGCCAGAAACTTCCCGGTCCCGGAGGAGACGATTTAAGGCATCAAATATGGCCTTTGTAGAGATGGTGGAGATGGTCGACATACTGAAAAGGGACGATTATGATGGGAAGTAGGGACCTTACCCCAACCCAAATGTCAGAAAGGCCAAGATCATGGCAAAAGTTGTGAAGAGTCTGCACAGGAATTTTGGGGTACGGCGATCCAAGGATCAACTCAGGAAGCAGTGGTTGGACCTCAAATTAAGGGAGCATGATCAGTATAGAAGGATCAGGAGAGTGCTGCAAAAAAGTAAGTAGTTGTCCTGTGTTCCTATTCTTAAATTTTATTACGTTCGTGCTGCTCCATCTGCTTTTCTTTACTGTTGTACAGTTTAAAATGGCAACTTTCATGTTCATGGACACATTATTCGTTCGAAGGAAACATTGTTCGTTTGGCCACTAAAACACCATGTTTTGTCCAGATGCGGTTCAATACATTTTTTCTGGCCTACAGCTCTTAAAATAATTTTGGTGTCTAGATGGGTTTGTAACTACAATGAAATGCAAACTAGATTCTGTGTAAGGAGAGGACACTCAGCAGCTGTTTACACATCTGGACGCTGGAGCACTAGTGTGGGACACCAGAACACCCTTTTTATTAGGGGCCCCACACAGGTGCTCCAGCGTATACTATAGGGGTGACTGCATCTGTGAAGCTTGTACAAAACAGGTAAGTATTCAAGCTTGACAAAGGAAAACAATCTTTCTTCATCTTGGAACTCTGCCAAAATAGACAATTGTACCCCACTTCCAAGCAATGTTTCATATTCCTATTTCTGCCATCAAATATCTGTGCTAAGTATACCTTTTTTTTGTTTACATAGGGGAGAAAAGACTTGGAGGACACCACTCATCAGAGGAGACCACAGACCCCCCACCTCATGAGGAAGTGGAAATGCCACAAAGCCAAGCAGAGGAGGAGCAGAGAGACGTGGTGGAAATAGTCACCACAACAGGTGAGTGTCTGCGACCACAGGCTCAGGTAAGAGATGGATGCCGGCATATTTATAATACATGGTGTGGTTTTTTTTTCTATATTTTTAGGTGATCGTGATGTTGTAGATGAAGGTCATTTCACTAGTGAAAGTGCCCAGATCCTGATCGGGGAGATCATGGGGTGTAATAGGGACTTGGAAAACATAAAGCAAAACATCAATGAGGTTCAAATCAAACTGAAGAACATCATTGATGTTTTAGGGAGAGTTTAAAACCCCTAGAAATCCCAAACTTATTTGTGCTTTTTTGTCATGAAAATTTTTTGAACTTTTTTTTAACATATTCTCGAAAAGCCAAATTTTGAAGATGCACACAGTGTGTCAACATGTGCTATCTGCCATCATGGGAGATCAATGTATGTGTTTTGGGGCTGCAACCCCTTCCTCAATAATAAAGTAGCTGAGAGGAAGGGTTTGCACCCACAAAACACGTCCATTGATCCCCCATGATGGCAGCTAGCACATGTTGACATTCGGCAATTTGTGTGCATCTTCAAAATTTGACTTTTCCAGGGGTGACTTCACCCCATCTGAACACAATATCAAACACAGTTTATAAATATTCATGTCTGATATTGCCTTCAATTTCGATAAAAGTTGAACTTTGTAAGTTCCAGATTTGTGTATTTCTTGTTGGTTTGAAACATGCCTGTTTTACCTTAAAAGGACATTTCTACTTTTATTAATGTGTCCTAAAAATTTTTAAGACAACAAACATGTTGGTTTGTTTTAAAAACCTTTTATAAATGCACATGTGATTGTGCTTATATTAAAAAGATTGAGAATCAACAATGTGTGGCTTCTTCTTTCAATGCTCAAAAGCATTTTTTGTGTTAAAATTGGTGTTTTCAGTGACAATGGGGGTTATTTCCTAAGGGCAAATCCACTTTGCACTACAAGTGCAGTTTCAGTGCAGTCTCAAGTGCACTTGTAGTGCAAAGTGTCTTTGCCTTTAGGAAATAACACCCAACAGTGCTTTATAATTTTACAGAATCATGCCATTTTCATGACTCCCCAAATTTCTGTCATGGTCAGCTAAAAGAAACACAAGCAGTAAATGTAAGCAAATATTTGTTCAGTTTAAAAAAAAATTTTATTTAAAAAATGTCTCAGACATTGTCTGGCATATTGATGGCCCCCCTACCCGCAAAGTATTCCATGTATCTTATACGGACCTCGCGGGCACTTAGGGGGGGCAAGCCAGGACGGCCAGCTTCAAGCACCCTCAGAGTTGGTTCATTGAGATTAATTCTGGATTCAGGCCCAACTGAGCCAGCATAGTTCACAGAATTTCTCCTTAAAAAGTTGTGGAGAACACAGCAAGCCAGGATGATGTGATTGAGTTTATACTCCGCCATGTGTATCGGTGTAAGAAATAGGCAGAACTGGCTGGCCATTATTCCAAACGTTGTTCTCCACCACTCTTCTTGCTCTGGCCAGCCGGTAATTAAAAGCCCTCTGGCCCGGGGTGAGGGTCCTCATAGGGACTGGCCGCATAAGATGGTCCCCCAGCGCAAACGCTTCATCCGCAACGAAGACGAATAGGAGTCCTTTCGCATTGTCTTCTGTTGTCTTCTGGAGGTGGCAAGTCCAAGCTGCCATTCTGGAGATGCCTGTAGAACTCCGTGTGGGCGATGACTCCACCATCTGACATCCGGCCATTCTTCCCCACATCCACATACAGGAACTTGTAAGCAGCCAACACCACCGCCAACATCACAAGACTATTGAACCCCTTGTAGTTGTAATAGTATGAACCTGAGTTGGGTGGTGGGATGATGTGGACATGTTTCCCATCAATTGCCCCTCCGCAGTTAGGAAAGTCCCACTGCTGGGCAAAGTGGGATGCCACAGTCTGCCATTCCTGTGGGTTGGAAGGAAACTGTGGAGTCAAACAAGAAAAAAAAAATAATAATTTTGCACATAAACATGGAAAGCAGATTAGACACAAACATTCTTGGCCAACATCAGTATTACATTTTTTTGAGAGAGTATTTAAAGACAAAGGTATAAGGTCCACCTATAAGATTCCCCCCCCCCCCTCATGGGCCATTTAAATACATTTATGGGGGGAGATGTTTTGGACAGGTAACCCTCTCCACTTCATTGAGATCTGAATGCCTAAATAATGTATGATACTTTGGCCAGCCCCTCCTTACTTACACTATTGGCAGCCCACTGGACAGGTAAGAAGTGTGATAATACAAAGATATAAATACACACTGTACACATTTTAGCACATTTTTACATTCTGCTATTACCTATCAAGATAATAATAGCATACAAAAACTTTGAACATTACCATTTGAAAGTATTCAGGCAGGCCCTTGCACTACATGCTTTGGGGAATTCAGCCATAAATATGTCCACAAAAGAGGTGGGTATATAGCGTGTATGGGTTTGGCAAAGTCAGCAGATGGATTGAGGATAGATAGAGGATTGGTATAAGCTGAGTTAGCAGTTGGGGGAGGGAGGGTTCAAAAAAAAGCCTCTGGCACTCTGCCAGAATTTCAAGCACAAATCACAATTTACAAGATTGTAGGGGGTATTTAGGGTAAAGCACTACTATGGAGCTGACAAAATACATTGTTAAGTGACTAGACGAGGTGAATATAGGGCCAGGAGAGCATGCTGGGGAGGTAAGTGAAGGCAAATATGTATGAAGGGCCAAAAAAAATTACATAAAAATCCAGCATGCATGAGGACAAAGGGGACATTCACAGCATATTACAATCATGGTAATTAGGGAATGAGGAAAGAAATAAAATACATTAGCAAACATTAAATACAATAAAATGTGATGGTAAAGGATAAAAATCTTACTTTCATATACTCCTCCTGCAGGACCTGGACGATGGCAGAACAGGTCTCTGGGATAATGATCCCTAGAGCCTGGGGGGAGATACCTGTCGAGAACTTGAGGTCCTGCAGGCTTCTCCCCATCGCCAAGTACCGCAGGGTGGCGACTAGCCTCTGCTCAGGAGTGATGGCTTGCCTCATGCAGGTATCCTGCCTGCTGATATAGGGGGTCAGCAAAGCCAACAAACGGTGAAATACGGGGTCCGTCATCCGGAGAAAGTTCCTGAAATCGCTCTCTTTGCTCTCACGGAGCAAAGGCATGTGACAGAATTGGTCAGCCTGGAGCAACCAATTCTTGGTCCATGAACTCCTCCTCGCCCTGTTCATGGACTGGGCTTGTGTAAAAGTAAGGACCCCAACACCAAGCCCCCGCACAGTATGAACTCTACGATGAGTACGTATACGCAACATGGCTAGAAAACGGTCGGCTGCTCAGAACGAAGTAACAGAATGCACTGAAGAACAGCAAGGCCTGTGAAGAGCGACCTGAAAATCAGTAACAAACGAACAAGAACACAATGACAAGTCAATGGTAACTCGCTGCACGCACTGAAGAACAGATACAAACCCACAAGCACAAACTGAACAGCAGAAATACGATCTGAAAATCACGAGTCTGAAAAAGCGCGAATCGTCTCTCACCAAACTTTTACTAACACGAGATTAGCAAAAGGAGCCCAAAGGGTGCCGCGCTTAGTACTGAACTGCCCTTTTATAGTCTCGTCATACGTGATGAACGTGACCGCGTTCTTGGCGTTCGGAAATTCCGACAACTTTGTGCGACCGTGTGTATGCAAAACAAGTTTGAGCCAACATCCGTCGGAAAAAATCCATGAATTTTGTTGTCGGAATGTCCGATCAATGTCCGATCGTGTGTACGGGGCATTAGTCATGCCATAATACGCCACGCTACACCATGCCATGTTATGCTATGCCAGGCCACCTTGTGTTCACCAACTGATAAGTTCTCCTTTACCAGCAATTACCTCCATCAAACAATTTTTCATAGGTTATGATCAGCAATGTACAATGGTTGGGAAGAATTTCATATCAGTACTGCTTATGAAACAGTTTTTGTCCATTGATATTTCTGGGCTTTTGCACGAACAGCTCTCTTCACAGCATGGATTGTTCTTTGGACTCTGATTTGGCTATTCAGGAATACAAATCTCTTGATAAAGCTTTGAATTCATTGTTCTTTGTATGAGAGCATGCAGCTTTCCAAGCACTGAGCCAGCAAGGCAGCCCCAAATGATTATGTTCCCTCTACAACACTTCACAATTGGGATGTAGTTCTGTATTGGTGTGCAGTACATTTTCCTTTCCACAGAGTTTTTCATTTTTGTCATACATTTCAAGTTTTGTTTTTTTGTTCCCTATGTCTACAGAACATTATCCTAGATAGGCATTTAGGCATACCATTATGCCCTTTCCAGCCTTATACAACTCTACAATTCTTCTACTTTCTGATGGAATTTCTTTTTATTTGGACATGAATAGGTCTATTTTTAGAAGAACCGACCCTATAACAAAGCACTTATGACTTTCTTAAAAGGCAGATCACCTTCAAACAACACCACTTATGCATAGACCAATTAATCTTTTGAAGAAGCCTAGTGACATATTTCTGATTTGTTAAAAAATATTTTTTTTTTATTATGCACTATATTAGTGCTGTCCACCTGGGAGCCAGTGAGTCTCAAGCGCCCTGCAAGACTTTGTTTTGCAGCTTGCGAGGCAGCTGTGTCCTTGCACTGTGTAGGACATGCAGTAGCTATCCTACTGACAGCTCAGTCCTTGTGGATTACATAGGGAGAGCATGGCTCTCCCTGTGTAACCATTGGATCTCTGCTGTCACTAACAGCTGCCTGCTCTGCATCATGATAAGCTCCATGCTGTCACTTTTTATACAGGGAAAGCCACTTTCCCTGTGTGATTGTTTTATTTAAACACCATTTCAGCCCCCTAGGGGTCTATTTATATATATATATATATATATATATATATATATATATATATATATATATATATATATATATATATATATACAGTATATCACAAAAGTGAGTAGACCCCCTCACATTTTTGTAAATATTTTATTCTTTTTTTTATTATCTTTTCATGTGACAACAATGAAGAAATGACACTTTGCTACAATATAAAGTAGTGAGTGTACAGCTTGTATAACAGTGTAAATTTGCTGTCCCCTCAAAATAACTCAACACACAGCCATTAATGTCTAAACCGCTGGCAACAAAAGTGAGTACACCCCTAAGTGAAAATGTCCAAATTCGGCTCAAAGTTTCAATATTTTGTGTGACCACCATTTTTTTTTCCAGCACTGCCTTAACCCTCTTGGGCATGGAGCTCACTAGAGCTTCACTGGTTGCCACTGGAGTCATGTCTTCAGTGTTGTCACATGAAAAGATATAATAAAATAAAATATTTACAAAAATGTGAGAGGTCTACTTACTTTTGTGAGATACTGTATATATATATATATATATATATATATATATATATATATATATATATATATATATATATATATATATATAAATGTTTTCACACAAGATTTACACCCAGGAGTTGCACAAATTTCCAAATGAATCCAATTAGAATCTTTGAATCTTGGGTGAAAGTTGTGTAATTAGACCCCTTACACAGGGAGAGCCACTTTGCCTGTGTACTTGTTCTCTTTTAGACACCATTTTAGCCCGCTAGGGGTCTAATTATGTATAAATGTTTTTACACAAGATTTACACCCAGGGTTTACACATTTTTTCAAATGAATCCAATTAGAAAAATATGTGAATCTTTTGGTGAAATTTGTGTAAATATCTATAACTAGACTTCTAAAGCCCCGTACACACGATCGGACTTTCCGACAACAAAACAGTGGAATTTTGTGCGAAGGGTGTTGGCTCAAACTTGTCTTGCATACACACGGTCACACAAATGTTGGCCAACAATTACGAACGTAGTGACGTAGTAGACGTACTACATGGTTTTTCAGCTCTTTAGCGCCACCCTTTGGGCTCCTTCTGCTACTTTCGTGTTAGTAGAAGTTTGGTGAATGTTGATTCGTGCTTTTCTTTTCACGTTTTTCATTTCATGCTTTTCAGTTCATTTCTGAAGGGCTGTTCGTCCACCAGACATGTTGCAGAATCAGAGGAGATAACGTGTTATTTATTATTGGCCTTGGAGTTATTTCTTTGACATTATTTTTTTGGTTGAATAATGATTTGATTTGGTATATTTTCTATATTTTTGGATGCATAGAATACACTTTTTGGTTAAGTTCTATTGGCAGATAGCATGTCTAATTTTATTTGTTTTCTTTTTTTAATGCACAATAAAAAAATTGTGTAGAATAATACTTGGCTATGTGTTTTACTTCAAATGACAGTTTGGGAGTAGGCAGTTACCTTTAAAAAAAATACAATGTAAAACTAACAAAATTAACAATTGGCAGATAGGATGTCTAATTTTTTTTTTTAATGCACAAATAAAAAAAAAAAACCCATAATAATATTATTCTTGATATCACTAGAAAAAAAAAGCCTTTGAAAATTTGTTTGCAATAACTCCATCAGTATCACCAGCAAAGCAGCTTCATTATCATCCCATTAAAGATGAAGAGAATTGTGCGCTGCATTTGCAGATTTCATAATTTGCCACGTCACGAATGTTAATTCTCCATTACAAACGCTAGTTTACAAGACTGACTGCTTCTGCTTCCGAGCATGCGTGTTTGTACTTTGGACTTTTGTCACATGATCAGAAAGTCCGACAACACACATTTGTAGGCGGAAAATTTGAGAACATGCTAGCCAACATTTGTTGCCGGAAAGTCCCACAACAATTGTCCGATGGAGCGTACACATGGTCGGACTTTCCCCAACACATCCAACATTTCCCGGCGGAAAGTCCGATCGTGTGTACGGGGCATAAGACTCCTTTCACACTGGAGTGGTTTTCAGGCGCTTTAGCGCTAGAAATAGCCTCTGCTAAGCGCATGAAAACCGCCTCTCATTCATTCCAGTGTGTCTTTTCACACTGGAGCGGTGTGCTTGCAGGAGGGGAAAAAAAGTCCTGCAAGAAGCATCTTTGGAGCAGGTGGGAGCGCTGTATACAGCGCTCCCAAAACGCCCCTGCCCATTGGAATGAATGGGCAGCGCTTTCAAAGCGCCTTAAAAGATTTTTGAGAGGGCAGCAAAACAGGAGTTTTAACCCCCTTTTTGGGGTTAAAAGCACCCCGCTAGCAGCCGAAAGGCAAAAGCACCAATTAAACAGCGGTAAAGCACTGCTGATACGAGCAGTGCTTTAGCGAGTATTTGGACCGGTTCTTGCAAAAAAAAAGTGTTATTAGAACTTGTTCATATATAAGGGACACTAAGAATTTTTTTAATTGTTTTTTAAAATGTGAGCTTGATAGGAAGAGAGCAGGCAATTTTGGCATAATTATTTTTGGTATGACGGTGCATTCTACTCACAACAAAGAGGCGTTGCGATGGGAGCAAAATTCGCACCCAGCATCGACAATTTGTTCATGGGAGGATAAGACCATTTTCAGAGAACAAAGGCCCGAATTAATATTTTACAAGCGCTTTATTGACGACCTGTTCTTTATTTGGGATGGCACATCCGATTCATTGGAAACATTCATACAGGCCTTGAATAATAATAGTAACAACATCAAGCTTACTTCAAACTGGCATAAAGAGGAAATAAACTTTTTGGATGTCACCATTTATAGAGTGAACGATAAACTAGAAACAAAAGTTTATTTAAAAAAAACTGATAGGAATAGTTATTTGCCCATCTCAAGTTGTCATCATCCGTTATGGCTCCGTAATATTCCGAAGGGTCAGATTATGAGGGTAAGAAGAAATTGCTCTGAAGATGCACAGTTCTTGGCCCAATCTAAAGTCCTCACAGATAGGTTTGAAGCCAGAGGTTATGACCCATTAATATTGAAGAAGGTGGTTGAAGAAGTGGCAACAATACCTAGATCCACATGCTTACAAGAAATACGTCCAGTAGGATCTGAGGTATCACAAATTCAAACAAATCAGAATAAAGAATGGGGTTTTATTTCCCAATTCCATGTTCAATACAAGGAAGTGGAGGAAATCTTTAAAAGACACTGGCACATACTTTTGAAGGATAAGAAACTCACCACAGTACTACCTCCTGTACCCCAATTTAGCTATAGGAAAACCACGAGTTTTGGGGACAGAATAGTAAAAAAAGTGATTGATCCCCCTAAGCGTCCTCCGACATTTTGGGACCGTAATGGCTTCTTTGCATGCAGGAAATGCAAAGCCTACAGAGAGGTCTTAGAGGTATTGACAATTTCCATTCTCCAGTGAATAATCGCAGCTTTGAAATTAAACAGTTTATTACATGCAACAGTACCTTTGTAGTGTACGCATTAAAATGTCCATGCGGTCTAATTTATATAGGCCGCACCAAAATATTATTGCGGGTGAGAATAGCTGAACATATACACAACATAAACATAGGCTATAAGGATCACAACGTCTCACTGCATTTAAATTAAAACATAATAGGGATCCGACAGGATTAGAATTTTGGGGGGTAGAACACCTCCAACCCTATTGGAGAGGCATAAATCGCATCCGGGAGTTATCCAAACGTGAAACTCGGTGGATTTACTCTGTGGATGTGATTTCACCCAAGGGTCTCAATATAGAACTCGACATTAATTGCTTCATCAGCGACACTTAGGTACACCTGGGGTATATAATTTCTGTGTTATTTAATATTTAATATATACATTCTAATGCCCCGTACACACGGTCGGACTTTGTTCGGACATTCCGACAACAAAATTCTAGGATTTTTTCCGACGGATGTTGGCTCAAACTTGTCTTGCATACACACGGTCACACAAAGTTGTCGGAAAATCCGATCGTTTTAAACGCGGTGACGTAAAACATGTACGTCGGGACTATAAACGGGGCAGTGGCCAATAGCTTTCATCTCTTTATTTATTCTGAGCATGCATGGCACTTTGTCCGTCGGATTTGTGTACACACGATCGGAATTTCCGACAACGGATTTTGTTGTCGGAAAATTTTATCTCCTGCTGTCCAACTTTGTGTGTCGGAAAATCCGATGGAAAATGTCCGATGGAGCCCACACACGGTCGGAATTTCCGACAACACGCTCCGATCGGACATTTTCCATCGGAAAATCCGACCGTGTGTACGGGGCATTACACTCTCTAACGCTTTCCAATTTCATTTGATGGACTGATTATTATTGTTTTTTATTAGCATTGATCATTTTATTAAGGATCTTTTTTAATCCTTTTTTTCCATGTTTTCAGTACGGCCATTTTAAATGTATTTACTAAGTGCAATCTATTGTATGTAATTAAGATATACTATTTTTGTATAATCTTCAGTTAGCATTATGTAGTTTACTTTTTATCTGGTTTAGGTGTAATTCACCTTTTTGGCTTGCTAGAATTTTGTATATCCAAAAAATCACTATGCATTTTATTCATTTAGACATTATGTCATTATGCTGAAAGAGGGTTCAGCATGATGAATTAATGCTATGTAATGCTATTGTGGACGATTGCACTATATAGGAGAGAATATGTTTATGGCAATTGTAAAGAATACCTATAGTGCTCCTGTTGGTGTTCCGGTAGTTGTGCTGCGGAGCAATAGTCGCAGCGCACATACTTGGTGACTCTGAGCATTTTAGGCACTTGTTTTATATAAATGGGTCACCTTCCACACAAAAAAACGGTATGGATATGTTCAGTGCAAGCTAGGGGAGGGACGGTCTGGAGTTGGCTGATTCTCCCACTGCTGACAGTATTGAGCATGGGGGCGGGAACCTAAAACCTTCCCCGGACCTAAGTCTCTGCTGATTGGTAGCTGCACCCATCACACACATAAATACCGGCTTCCTGTCTGATGTGTCACGCCCTCAGAAGAAGTCCGGGATAGGACGAAACGTCAGGGACGTGACGCACCGGAAGTGACGCATGCGCTCCATCGACTGAGGAATCAGGAAGCGCACAGCTGTAACCACATACAGTGAGCGCTCCTGTCATCCCTGTCGGATTTCAGGCACAGTGCACTTAATTTTCTTTGCTCTTATCTAATGATTATCTGGTATGCATATTTTTAAAGGGAAATGTTTAGATGTTTTAATAAAAGTGTTTAGCGGTATCACACTATGTGGACATTTATTTCTCCCACATATTGCATTGAAATTACCGAGAATTAGACTGACATCTGGTGGTCGTTTGGAAAGTGGTGCAGACCAACTAGGCTCATATTGGGTAAATTTCTTGTGAGTGAGTTTTTCATTGGGGATCCCAGCATGTGGTGTATCGCTTGTTGAATGGATTAACTACCCTTACAGAACAAGAGAATATTGACTAGGGGGATTTTTATCATCTGTTTCCCGTTTATGCATTTTATGAACTTGATTGGAAAAAAGGACCCTATTTATTGGGGTCACACAGCGCTGCTGCAATACTGAAGGAATGCTATTGACTTAATTGACTCACTATTGCCTACATATATAGTGCTTTAGCGCTAACATGGCCGCGGACCCAGAGTGAAAGGGGTCTTAGCTATATTTCAAATTTCAATTAAGCTTTTAATCTTCTTTCTTCCTTGGCATTTTCTTTTTTTAATAGTTGAAAACATTAAAGCAAAACTCCAGCAATGTTTTTTCCTGTGCAGTGGGGCTGTGCCTGCACTGCACAGGTTAACTGCTTGTTTTGTTCTAGCGGACAGTGAAGATATACTTACCTGACCCACTGGTTATCCCTGCACAAGACCGGTCCAGCACCCCTGTGCTCCAGCGATCATGAAAATGGACTCACCGATGAACCTTTTCTGGAGAATAGGTGGATTAATAGGTGAGTATGAACTTTGGCCTCACCCCTAGAAAAACTGAGCAGCTGACCCATGCATTGAGGGCATAGACCCACTTCATGGAGAAAAAAAGATTTTGTTCAGAGTTGGGCTTTTAATTTGCTTTGTTAATTTTTAAATTCCAAATTAAGAAAATGTTATTTGTATCAGAAATATAATTATAGAGTGTGTTTTTTTTTTTAAATTGTGGAATAAAATATGTACTCTCTCATAATTAATCTTTCTTAACTACTTCATCCCTTCCTCTAGCTACTTTTGTTTATCTTGTTTGTATGTAAACTTTAAACTGTATGTAAAATATTGTGTTCTGTTTTTGTGGCACTGGGTACTGCTTGGATAGAGTATCATTTAATCCACTGGATATGTGAATACAAATGTGGACTATGGGCCCCCTTTTAAGTTAAACACCACTGACTTAATGCGTTTGTTACCCCAACACTTTATATTCCTGATATGATATGTGCCTACTGTACCATGTACTTGTCTGAAAAAGTATCCTGTTCTCTTTGTATTGCTTCCTTTATGTGAAATCTCTGGTGTTCCTGCTATTCCCCTTACTTTTCTATTAAAAACTGACCACCAGTGGCGACTGGTGCTCAAAATTTTTTGGGGGGTGTAAACAAACTGAAAAATACTGAACCCCCCCACCCACCCCCATCAATTGCAGCCTCACAGTGCCCATCAAATGCAGCCATTGTGCCCATCAAATGCAGCCACTGTGCCCATCAATTGCGGCCATTGAGCCATGTCACCCGTGCTCTTTAACATCTATCTCCGCCCACTTCTCAGAATCATCAGCAACCAGGACCTGCTTTATCACTCCTACGCGGATGACATCTAACTCTACCTATGCATTACCAACAAAAAAGACCAATACCAGGCACTGGAAAACTGTCTCTCATTGAATGACGATTGGATGACAGAGAGCTCCCTTAAACTCAACGGATCCAAAACAGAACTCCTCTTCCTCCATGCAAACCGAAACAAAAAGCCCTGGCACGATGTCCACACTACTCACCATCTTTGGATAACCCATCACCCCCAGCACTAAAGCCAAAAACCTCAGAGTCAACTTTGACTCAGGCATGACAATGGATGCACAAATAGGATCAGTAGCCAGCGGATCCCACTACCTTCTTCACCTATTGCATAGACTCATCCCCTTCATCCCGGAAGGAGATACAGCAGCAGTAGTTGGAACAATCATCAATTCCCGACTTGACTACGCAAATTCCCTCTACCTAGGACTTCCCAAATACCAAATTTCACATCTACAAATCGCCCAGAACACAGCAGCCAGACTGGTAACTGGAAAAAGAACCCTGGGAATCAATCACCCCGTCCCTGAGGACCCTCCATTGGCTAGCCGTGAAGGACCGGGTTACATTTAAGACCCTCTGCCTAACTCACAAATGTACACAAGGAAAAGCCCCGCAATACCTCTGCGACAAAATAAAGCATACACCCCAGGTCGCCTACTCCAGTCAACTAGAACTTCCTCCACATCCCCAAGACCCATTATAAATTAAAAGGCGAACGAAGGTTTGCAATCCAAGGACCACGGCTATGGAACGCTCTACCTGCTGACATCTGCTCGGAAGAAAACCATCTGGCCTTCAGGAAGAAGCTCAAGACCCATCTCTTCTGAAGACCCAGATGAACACTAGTGGCAAAAGCGCCTTGAGGCGATTTAGTTCGCATATGTAGCGCTATATAAGTTATTCATTCATTCATTCATTCAAACGCAGCCACTGTGCCCATCATACGCAGTCACTGTGCCCATCATACGCAGCAATTGTGCCCATCATATGCAGCCACTTGTGCCCATGATATGCAGCCACTTGTGCCCATCATATGCAGCCATTGTGCCCTGCAAACACAGCCACTGTGCCCATCAAATACAGCCACTTGTGCCCATCATATTCAGTCACTGTGCCCATCATACGCAGCAATTGTGCCCATCATTTGCAGCCACTTGTGCCCATGATATGCAGCCACTTGTGCCCATCATATGCAGCCATTGTGCCCTGCAAACACAGCCACTGTGCCCATCAAATACAGCCACTTGTGCCCATCATATTCAGCCACTTGTGCCCATCATATGCAGCCACTGTGTCCATCATATGCAGCTACGTGTGCCCATCATATGTAGCTACTTGTGCCCATCATATGCAGCCACTTGTGCCCATCATATAAAGCCACTTGTACCCATTATATGCAGCCACTTGTGCCCGTAAAATGCAGCCACTTGTGTCCATCAAATGCAGCCACTTGTGCCCATCATATGCACCCACTTGTGCCCATAAAATGCAGCCACTTGTGCCCAGCATATGCAGCCACTTGTGCATATCAAATGCAGTCACTTGTGCCCATCAAATGCAGCCACTTGTGCACATAATATGCAGCCACCTGTGCCCAGTATATGCAGCCACTTGTGCCCATCAAATGCATCCACTTGTGCCCATGATATGCAGCCACTTATGCCCATCATATGCATCCACTTGTGCCCAGTATATGCAGCCACTTGTGCCCATCAAATGCAGCCACTTGTGTCCAGTATATGCAGCCACTTGTGCCCACGACCGCCCCACTCACGGGGCTCGCGGCTCTGGCAGCACCCCCCCATGCGTGGCTCTGACAGAACCGAGGGGACTTACCGCAGCACTGCAGCAGCTCCTCTTGGAGTGGCGGCGACCTCCGCCCCATCGCCTGTCTCCCCTGCTCCTCTTCCTAAGCGCCAGGCATCCAATAGGGTGGCCTGGTGCTTTCGCCAATCAGGAAACAGGTCTGACGCCCTGCCTCCTGATTGGTGGGGAGGAAGGTTAGTGTGAAAATAGCGATAATTAATTCGCTATCGTCACACAATTGGGTGGGATCAAGGCGCACTCTCTGCGCTCTGAGCCCACCCTATTTTGAAGCCTATTAGAGCCTCTGGCTCTAATCAGATGCTTCAAAAAGTAGGCCCCCCTCCCACCCCCGCCATAGGAATCCATGCGTCCGGTGTCCTGAAAGGGGCTGTGCGCATTACATAGTTACATAGTAGGTGAGGTTGAAAAAAGAACACAAGTCCATCAAGTCCAACCTATGTGTGTGATTATGTGTCAGTATTTCATTACATATCCCTGTATGTTGCGGTCATTCAGGTGATTATCTAATAGTTTCTTGAAGCTATCAATGCTCCCCGCTGAGACCACCACCTGTCGAAGGGAATTCCACATCCTTGCCGCTCTTACAGTAAAGAACCCTCTACGTAGTTTAAGGTTAAACCTCTTGAGGAACTTCCGGCCGGATGTGATTGAGGCAGGGCGCATCTCTCCACAGCTCCGCTCTCCTGCTTATCATCCGCAGCTACAGAGTGTATATTCTGACCCACAAACTTCAGATCTAGTGGGGGAGAGAACGCTGAACTTGGGGATGCCTTCTTCAACATCGAAAAAGACCTGCAAGGCACCGTTAGATCAGCGGCAGACACGCTCCATTAAGGACACAGCGCCCGGCCCCACCCCTGCCATCTTGTCTTCCTCTCCGAAAGAGCAGCGCGCCAAAACACATCCTGGTAAGATGGCTCACACAGAGAATGCAGGGGGGGACGGAGGGAGCAGGTGAGCTGAACCCTGCAGTGGATGCTGAAGCTATCACAAGGCCGATTCTAGAGGCAATCAATGCTAGCAAAGCAGAGCTCATGGGGCGCATTGATCATCTCTCATCAGAGTGCAATCTAATCAGGCATGATCTGGACAAGATCCGAGGCCGACTAACCACCGTGGAGGCACGTGTCTCTGACATAGAAGACACTTCTCATGATTATGGAGCGCAAATTGCAGAGCTCAGAGATCAGGTCAGATCCCTTCAGCATAAAGCCATAGACGCAGAAGACCGCCAGAGGAGGAATAATATAAGAGTGGTGGGTCTCCCTGAGGGAGCTGAGGGGGACAGGCCTGCACAGTTTGCTGAACATTTCTTTAAACAACTGCTAGCCATGCCAGACATGCCCCCTACATATGTGGTTGAGAGAGCGCACAGGGTCCCGACGGGCAACAGACCCCCAGGGGCTTTCTCCAGACCGTTCCTGGTCCGCTTCTTGAACTTCCGTGATCGTGACATGATCCTGATGCAGGCCAGGCAGACACAGGAGCTGAAGCATGACGCGCGCATAATGCTGTTTCCAGACTTCTCGGCTGCGACACAGCAAAAACGCAGATCCTTCAATGAAGTCAGAAGACGCCTGAGAGAAAAAGAAGTCAAATATAGTATGCTATATCCTAGCAAACTCAGGATCCAGCATAAGGGGTCGGTGAAATTTTTTGAGAACCCAGAGGAGGCCAGTGAATGGATGGACAAGGAACTTTAACACGCTGAATATACAATGATATCGCCCTCCTGAAGTGGATGCTACGGGGTGAGGCCTTGTGGAATTGGCTTTTGTTTCTCTTCTCATTTTTTCTCTCTCATTCATATTATATTTTTTTCTTATTTTACTGCTGCCCTTTTTTTCTCTACATTTTGCCTTTTTTATATATTTTTTATATTTTTAACTTTTCTTGGTTTTTTTGTTTTCGGCTATATTTTATGGAGTCCATGCTTATGAGAAATGATGAGGAAGCGTGGATCTGGTGAGATTCACACCAACATAGCATGGCATGAAGGCTCATATTCTCCTTCAAGAAATCCCTAACAAGAAGTAACTCTCATTGACACCCCCACTTTATTATTATAATTTACGCTACAGGGTGTACAGTACATATGGAGTTGCTATATGGTACTGCTGATCACAGTTAAATTGTTTGACGCACATGTTCTGCATCCCTTGTGAGGTTAAAGGGGTGATTTTGTATCTCTATTCAGGGTCTTCCATTTTTGAGAGAAAAATTTTTCTTTTTTCTGTTATTACAAGTTGTTTTCTCTTATCAGCGTATCCTGAGTAATTCACATGTAATGGGGGTAAGGAATTCAAGTAGTCCTTATGAAAATCCCCAATGGACTCTAACTAATACACTAGGAGTGTGTGGAGGTGCTAAAGGACCAGTTAAAGTGCTACCGAACTTTCGATTGCTGCGGCGGGAAGTCACCGCAAGTTTTTTTTTGGTGCTGCTGTTTTGTTTAGGGAATAAGCTATATACTGGACTGGGGTGTTTTGTTTCTGGTATAAAAGCATGGGAGGGAAGTTTTGTAACCACAGCTCGACATAGGGGTACATGTTTTATGTTAGTTTCTGGTACAGTAGTGATGGATAAGGTATGTTGGGGTGATCCCCCTATATGGATAAACATCCGGTTGATGACAGACGGTGGTAGATACAATGATGGCGGATGTTAAGATTGTGTCTTGGAATGTTAGGGGCCTGAATCACAAACTTAAGAGGGCCTCCATATTCCAATACATTAAACAGACTCGCCCACATATAATACTGCTACAGGAAACACATCTGGATGGCAGTAGAATCCTCTCTTTGCGCAAACCATGGATTCAAAGGGCAATACACTCAACCTATTCCATGTTTGCTAGGGGTGTTTCCATCTTGATATGCAAAAATCTCTCTTGCACGATACATCAGGTATTCACAGATCCAAATGGTCGCTATGTAGCAATAGTCCTAGATATATGTCATAGAACTTTCGTGATAATAAATGTTTATGTACCTCCTCCATTTCAGGCTAAAATACCATATGACCTCTTGCCTAAATTAGCACCTTATGCTCACCTTCCAGTGATGGTTTTGGGAGATTTCAATGCGGTTCTTGATGCAGCATTGGATAGCTCTAACCCAACTAGGGGAAGCTCCAGTGACCTGAATGGATGGCAATCTGTGGCCGATTTCACGGAGTTATGGCATTGGAAGCATCCAACGGATAGATGCTTTTCCCACGTGTCAACGGCACATAGATCTGCAGCAAGGATTGATCTTGCTTTCGGGAATAATCTCTTGTTACCATATGTGAAAGACACAGAGTATTTAGCTGGTGGTCTGACTGATCACAACCCCCTGGCTGTTACTCTGATCCTTGGTTCGGGAACACGGGGAGGGGGATGGAGGCTTTCACCCGGCTGGATACAAAACGAGCAAGTTTCCGCTCAGGTAACTGAGGCCATGGACACATATTGGTCCTCCAATGTTGACTCAGCGGAACCTCATGTTGTATGGGATGCCTTCAAGGCAGTGACAAGGGGGGAATTTATCTCAGCCATTAAAACAACCCGTAAGCAGGACAGGGAAGAGATAGAAATTCTGGAGAACAAAGAAAGAGAAGCTGCAGAGGCCCATGCGGGATCCTCTACAAGAACATCTTATGACGCCTTGCTGGAAGCAAGATGATCCATTTCACTACATTTTACGGGACAGGCCCGGGTAGAAATGGTTAAAGGGGCTCAGAAGGTCTTCGCAGAGGGAGACAAAAATGGGAAACTGTTGGCCATGTTGGTCGCTGACTCTCGACAGATTACAAATATTCCGCTCATCAAAACCCAGGGAGGATCTATACTTAGTGAACCAGAACAGATTATGCAAGAGTTTGTCCGGTTCTATTCCTCTCTCTATTCTCCAATCCCTGCTCATGACCCGATTGACTTAGATTCCTTACTTGAGGGCTTGCCAATACCAAAACTTACCGACAGGAATACTTTAGAAGCTAAAATTACCAAGAAGGAAATTGAACAGGCAATTTTTACATTTCCCCCAAATAAAGCTCCTGGCCCAGACGGGTTTCCAGCAGACTTCTATAAGGCAAACGTGGAGGTCCTGGCCCCGAGACTTAACACACTACTGGCATACTGTCATGAACATGACGCCCTGCCTGATTCCATGTTGGAGGCTTATATGGTCCTTTTGCTAAAGCCAGGGAAGGACCCACAGGAATGTGCCTCATATCGGCCTATAGCATTATTAAATACAGATCTTAAAATTCTGACTAAAGTATTGGCCATGAGGTTGGCTACAGTAATCCCCTCGATCATCAACATAGATCAAACCGGCTTTATGCCAGGGAAGTCGACAGACACTAACTTAAGGAGATTATTTACTTATTTGCAAGTTCACTCAATGACCCCTAGTACTAGAATAGTAGTATCTATTGACTTTGAAAAGGCCTTCGACTCAGTGGATTGGGCCTTCATGTTTAAGGTCCTGGAGATAATGGGATTTGGGCCATACTTTAGGAGGTGGGTGGCCATGCTATATAATCATCCAAAAGTAGCAATCAGATTGGGAACCTCCATCTCAGATTTTTTTGAAGTGGGTAGGGGAACTCGGCAGGGTTGCCCATTATCCCCCTTTCTGTTTGCCATTGCACTGGAACCTCTGGCAGTTGCATTGAGATCAGCCAGCGCAATAAAACCCATTCGGGTAGGCACCATAAAGGAAACCTTGGCACTTTACGCAGACGACATGCTGCTTTTTTTGGATGACCCCAGGGACTCCTTAAGAGCAGCACTAGGAATTATTAATCGCTTCGCAATGTTTTCAGGTCTAAAAGTGAATTGGAATAAGTCATCAGTCCTACCGATAGACCCGGGGGCAAGAGCAGATGCAGACCCTGACTTGCAGTTAGAGTGGGTTTCCTCCATTAAGTACCTTGGCATACAGATCACAGCGAACATTCAAGACTACATATCTCTTAACCTGTCACCCCTAACAACATTGTTAAAGCAGAAAGTGCTAACATGGACAAAACTTCCGCTATCTAGGTCGCATCAGCTTATTGAAAATGAAATTTCTCCCGGTGGTACTATATTTTCTGAGACATGCACCTGTCTGGGTTCCGAAATCATATTTTCGAAAACTGGACAGTATCATCTCATCCTTCCTTTGGGCCCCTAAGCCTCCAAGAATTGGGTATAAGGTGTTGCAGGAACCAGGAGATCAGGGAGCCTGGTATTGCCAGATTGGCAAAAATACTACATAGCGGGACAGATGGTCTTTGCTCATAGGTGGCTGACGACCGAGGATGGAGATGCAGCTACAGTACTGGAAGCGGCACACTTGGGGTCCTATGAAAGTCTCAAGTTTGCTCTGTTTAGGGGCTCCAGGTCTGAGCTACCTTTAACTTTGACAATGAAAGCCACTATTAAGGCCTGGGAAACAGCAGTTAAATTAGCATGTCCAAGTTACGGGGGAGTGTCGCCGTCAACTCCCATATGGATGAACCCAAGGTTAACGCAATTTTATAATTTACCGGATCCCATGATCTGGGCAATTAAAGGTATCAAGACGCTGGGGGATATTACAATGTATGGTGAACTTTTTCACAATTACAGTCAAGGCATGATCTCCCAAACTCTTATCTATTTAGGTTTTTGCAAATTCGTCATGCATACCAGATGCAGTTTCGCGAGACGGGGGTAGAATCCTTGCCCTCATCTCTTGAAACCATGTTATCAGACGTTGATCTAATCAAGCCTCTCTCAAATACCTACAAGGAATTCTTTAAGGTAACGCCATTGGCGATGGCTAGATGCAGAAAAAAATGGGAGTGGGAAGTCCCAGAGGTACAGGGAGAGGACTGGGATGATTTATGGACGCAGCCATTTAAGCATCTGGTATCGGCGAGAGATAGGCTGATTCAGTTTAAATTCCTTCATAGAAGCTATTATACGCCTGCTAGACTGAACAAGATTTTTCCCATGGTGTCGGCGGAATGCTGGAGATGCTTTTATTCGCCAGCTGACGCTGACCACATTTTTTGGAGCTGCCCACACATTCAAAAATTTTGGACTGATGTCACGACATGTATTTCTGAAGTGATATCAGTACCGATCCCAATGAATGTTAAGGTGTGTTTGCTAGGATTGGTAGATGAAGTTGTACCCTCACGGGCCATGCGATCAATACTAAATGTCTTGTTTTTCTATGGTAAGAAAGCCATTCTCTTGGAGTGGAAAAAACCTAAAGCCCCGAGTTTTGCTGCATGGAAAGGCCTGGTAAATTCCATGCTTCCGTATTACAAAGCCACATACGAGGCCAGAGGTTGCATGAAAAAATTTGATAGGGTGTGGCAAGCGTGGTTTAAATCCAATAGCACAGTGGGTTAATGGGGGAATAATTTAATTTAATGTAATTTAATTTAAGCAAAGTGATACCCTATGTTGGAAAATAAATGCCAGAAGGTCCTAATCAATTAATGTCAAATACTACACTTGGTTACTAGAGACACTGAATGTTGCAATTTCTGTCACAAGGGGAACAGGGCGTACATACCATGAAAATTGCTGTATAGGTTTATGATAATATGTTGGGCTGTGGTTCAAGGGGTGGGGAGGGGGGGGGGGGAGTTTGTTAGATAGTTGGTCTTTGTTAGATAGACAATAAGGTCATGTTGACCTTTATGGGCACGTTCCTCTGGACGAGTCCATTGTTGTATGATATAAAAAAAGGAAAAAACAATAAACAGAATTTTATAAAAAAAAAAAAAGGTTAAACCTCTTTTCTTCTAATTGTAATGAGTGGCCACGAGTCTTATTAAACTCTCTTCTGCGAAAAAGTTTTATCCCTATTGTGGGGTCACCAGTACAGTATTTGTAAATTGAAATCATATCCCCTCTCAAGCGTCTCTTCTCCAGAGAGAATAAGTTCAGAGCTCGCAACCTTTCCTCATAACTAAGATCCTCCAGACCCTTTATTAGCTTTGTTGCCCTTCTTTGTACTCGCTCCATTTCCAGTACATCCCTCCTGAGGACTGGTGCCCAGAACTGGACAGCATACTCCAGGTGCGGCCGGACCAGAGTCTTGTAGAGCGGGAGAATTATCGTTTTATCTCTGGAGTTGATCCCCCTTTTAATGTATGCCAATATTCTGTTTGCTTTATTAGCAGCAGCTTGGCATTGCATGCCATTGCTGAGCCGATCATCTACTAGGACCCCCAGGTCCTTTTCCATCCTAGATTCCCCCAGAGGTTCTCCCCCCAGTGTATAGATTGCATTCATATTTTTGCCACCCAAATGCATTATTTTACATTTTTCTACATTGAACCTCATTTGCCATGTAGTCGCCCACCCCATTAATTTGTTCAGGTCTTTTTGCAAGATTGCATTGATGGGGGGGCGGCGCCCGTGCACCCACAGTGCACGGGCTGCCACTGCTGACCACACTAAGCAGGATAGCACATTGTGGTTAGTTCTCTAGCTATGCTAGGAACTCAGTATGCTCTCCTCCAATGATCAAACTTTTCCTGACACACACCCCCTGCACAGCCAGTCACTGGGAAACTCAGTGTGCTTCTGCTTCTCCTCCCCCCAGCCCGTATGCAGCTGAGAAGCCCACCTCACCCCCCTAATACTTACCTGAGCCCCTTCTCAATCCAGCGATGTTGCATGAGAGGAACGGCTGTTTGGGACTCTCTCTCCTGATTGGCTGAGACACAGCAGTGGGCACCATTGGCTCCCTCTGCTGTCAATCAAAGCCTGTGATCCAATGAGAAGAGAGAGGGGGAGGGGCCAAGCCACGGCTCCATGTCTGAATGGACACACAGAGCAGCAGCTCAGCTCAGGTGCCCCCATAGCAAGCTGCTTGGTGTGGGGGCACTCAGCAGGAGGGAGGGGCCAGGAGTGCTGAAGAGGGACCCGAGAAGGGGAGGATCTGGACTGCCCTGTGCAAAACCACTGCACAGGGCAGGTAAGTATAATATGTTTGTTATTTTTAAACAAAAAAAAACAAGACTTTAATGTCACTTTTAAAAAAAAAATCCTAATAGTCTTATTTGAGCACTTCCTAAATACTTTTGTGCGTAAATATCCTTGTGTGTGGGAGCCGAGGACTGTTCTTAACAGGCTGTGCAAATCTTAGGAACACTGTGTATAATGTGCTATGAGTAAATTGCCAGGCAGAGAAGAAAATAGGGCATGTTGTACCCTATGGCATTACCTCCATTCAGTCTTCAGTCTTGTCATCTGCATAAGTGTATCTAGAGCAAAAATAGAAAACTCAATTTTTTTAGCTTTGGTCAGAGTAGGGAAATTTTTTTTCTTTTTTTTTGCTAACATTTCCTTTCTTAGCCCGAGCCTTGGTGTGTAGACTGTAGAGGAATATGAGCGCTCACATATAGAGTAATTTATGCTTGCAAATACAATACTATATATAATTTAGCTGGATTAAATGATGTTTTTTTTATTTACAATCAAATCAGCTATAATTTAAAAATACATTTCCCCCCGAAAAATTAGCTTGGGGTCTTAAATTTTTTAAGGTCTTAAAAAAAAAAAAAAAAACAGACGTAGGAAAATGGAAGCCTAAGAAGTGACACTGTATAAGTTTGTCCTTCCTGTAGATGGCAGCAGAGTGACACGGAATGAAAAGTCTGTATATTCCAAGTGAATGTAGACAAAATGATCTCCCAAGAATAAAAGAATACGTTTATTTTGTACTTTAATAAATCAATTCCAGCATTGTTCTTTCAAGCCCAATCATATAGTACCAGGTCACAGATTCAATATTTTTCACATCTGCTGAATTGTATTGCTTTAATTTAAGATTTTTTTTCCAATATGGAAAAAAAAAGCTTTTAAGTTCTATAATAAATATTTTCAGTGACATTTGGCATAAATATAGAAAAGGGTGACATAAATCCCGTTGGATCCATAATTTAGCTTTTGCTTGGCTGTCTGTTTTTTTTTTTTTTTTTTTACTTCACAATCCTTTTTGTGCCCTTAACTTCTTTGCCTTCAAGCAAATCTGTCTACTATAACATGGATAGTTATTAGTTGGGCTTCCTACAGCTAACTGCTCAAAGTGTATGGCTGAGCAAAAAAAAAAACATGCTTAGGGAATCTCTGCAATAAATTCACCTTTCCCAATGTTTTGTCTTTTTAAAATTCAGTACAGAAAAATTCCTGTGGATCTGCCAGAAATTCAGTGATCTTCTAACTTCCTGTTTCAACTGACAACACTGTCTTTGCTGCACTCAAATCCCAAGCAGTGTTGTCAGCCCTGCCTAAATTCTCTCCTGCCGAACTACAGAAATCCCCCACATCCTCATCTCTAAAACATAAATGGGAGATGTCTTTCAGTCCAGCAGTTAATAATTTAAGCAGGGCTGACTCTGCTTGTGATTTCAGTTCACCAGAAGCAGCGTGGTCAACTCACTACAGGAAGTTAGGAGCTCATTGTCTTTCTGGTTGTTTTTTTTTCTGTATTTGCAAAGCATAAATGATTTATTTTTATTTTGCTGAGACAAACAAAAGGGTCTTTTTGGAAAAGGTTTTGTACAAAATTTGCACAACTTTTACCTAAGATTCACACATTTTTCTAATTGGATTTAATTAAAAAAATATTTGAATCTTGTGTGAAAACATTTATAGATAGACCCTTTAAAAGTAATTTTGTTATCGTTGAGTTCCTATTCTTGAAGACCATTTCCATTTCCAATGATGAAACCATTTATTGGTCCTGTGACATTTTTTTATTTATTTTTTTACTTTTAGAGGTAATACGTGTAGCGCTGGTAGATTTGCGATCTGCCATATGTTAGGTAAATTTAGTAATTTGTTTGT
Organism: Aquarana catesbeiana; assembly: GCF_042186555.1. Taxonomy (NCBI): domain Eukaryota; kingdom Metazoa; phylum Chordata; class Amphibia; order Anura; family Ranidae; genus Aquarana; species Aquarana catesbeiana. The sequence continues at coordinate 74,001,052 of NC_133326.1, read as the reverse complement.
TAAGAAGGTTAGGTTTGCCTCTGTTCCAGCTTGGCTGACGTTGTGTGTGTTTCCATTCTGACTGGTGGGTGTCGCTGTTATCACTGGTCAGTTTTGGAAAGGCAACGTGTCGAAGCGTATGGATGCTCTTCTGTCCCGGAGACAACTCGGTGGAGGTGGTCCTCCGAGTTGCAGTCTGGGCGAGGGTATTTATGGGACAGACGCCATATTGTGGGGTTCGTTTTACAGCCACCTGCTGGCCCTCCTGGCCGACATGTATGTGTTAGAGAGCAATCTCGTGGTCCTCCGTTCCGGAGGCCCGCGTCACTGCGGCGCAGGGGTGGGCCCGAAGCTTGTCTGGGGCCTACCACAGCAGCCGAGGAATGGTCCTGAGCTGTCTATCCAGAGTGAAGAAGCTGGACAACCGAGGAGATCCCAGGGGAGGACCCGTCATGGAAGGATCAGGCAGCATGCTGGTCTGGAGAGGGGCCTGGTGACTCGGTTGGAGGATGTATCCTAAAAGTAACTATACAGCATAGTGTTGCCGGGTTGGCTTAAAGGTTCTAGCACTGTGACTGACGTTCATTGCAGAAAGACCAATACATCCTGTGGCAGGGGATCGTACAGGTTTATCCCAAACAAGTCTGTGGTAGAGACTTTTGTTCGTGTTACGTACTGGCTGCTAGGCAAGTGAGAGAGGCCTATCCAGGCGAGCAAAGAGTGTGTCCCACGAGGGGAGCGCATTCTATTGTAATATCCAAATTCTACCAGGACATTTGTCAAGAATCTTACAAGAAGATATTTGAGTTTCTTCTGCAGATTCCCTTCTGCCTCTTTCCTGCTACTTCCTTAGTAAATCATTTAATAAAGCATTGAAAATGTACTCAAGTGTTGGTGTGTGTATCGTCCAGAGGTAAACTAAACGGAACCCTAGACCCGGTGCCGGTGAAACAGAGGGAAGGAGAGTGAAGGTAACAAGCCCGCTTAAACCAGCAGCTCCACAGAGAGTTATTGCTACATGTGGGGGCATCGTCCGGGATTTGTTGACCGTCAATTCTCGCAACCCAGAGAAGTGTTTTACCGGGAGTTTACGGAGAGAGCTGGACTTTGAAAAAATTCTTCAGGAAGAGAAAAGGTTAAACTGCAGGACTTTATTTCTGAATGCGTAGACGGCGGGCGCCAGTGAAGGCCCGGGAGCTACGTGATCAGAAGAACAAGTGGGAGGAGCCTACTTGGGACGCGTGTATGTGTTTGGCGCCAGAGGAGAGGAGTGGCCTCGTGATCGTGCTGAGAAGATCAGAGTGTGGCCATGTCTTTTCCGGCAATGCAGCCAATCATGGGACCGAGAATGTTCCCTGCAAGCACCGTGATGAATACTGTGTTATCTGGAACACTGCTTACAGATACTGGAGTTCGTTTGAAGCCGCAGGGGAGGTTTGTCCTGTATACCTCAGGAGATATTGAGGGACTGGGTATGATCTGCCACCGCTGAGAAGGATTGGTCGTACACCTCCGTCCGTTTGGTCGATGTCCGCAATGTGGAGAGTACTTGTTTGTGGTGGAGCAACCTACCACATCACCCCGTGCTTATCGAATGGATTGGGCAACAGGTATCGCCACAGTAGAAGCTGCTACCGCTACAGAGAGAGAACGACAGGCCACCACTTTGCCTGTTGATGCTGACAATGTTCCGGAAAGAGACACTGCTGCTGTCGTCTCCTCAGGGGACATTACTTTGATTTCTGCGTCCACTACACCTACTCCTGTTGTACCTGCTCAAAGGAAGGTGGGATATGTGAAGGCTTCCTGCGGCCGTGGTCGAGGCCTACCCCTGAGGTTACCTGAACTGGAGCTATCAGAGTCCACGTCAGGAACGGGTAAGCCACTGATGGGGAATGTATCTGGGACTGTAAATAAATATCTACCAGCAGAAGAGTTGGGAGATTCAGAAATATAATTCATGTCGGATCTTTCCGGGGATGATGACCTATTTGAGACTATGTCACAAGAGCTGTTATGGTCACAAGGTGAAGATGTTGCCTCTGCTATGACTTTCCCTGAATGGACAGCCTTGAGTTCTGGGAAGACGTCACCCTGTGTGGAGCCACACAGTACTGTTACTGGGACTTTGCCAAAAGTTGCTAGTTCACTACAGCCACCTGCTGGCCCTCCTGGCTGACAGGTATGCGTTAGAGAGCAATCTTGTTGTCCTCCGTTCCTGAGGCCCACGTCACTGGAGTGGGCCCAGAAGCTTGTCTGGGGCCTACCACAGCAGCCCAGGAATGGTCCTGAGCTGTCTATCCAGAGTGAAGAAGCTGGACAACCGAGGAGATCCCAGGGGAGGACCCATCATGGAAGGATCACGCAGCGTGCTGGTCTGGAGAGGGGCCTGGTGACTCGGTTGGAGGACGTATCCTAAAAGTAACTATACAGCATAGTGTTGCCGGGTTGGCTTAAAGGTTCAAGCACTGTGACTGACATTCATTGCAGAAAGACCAATACATCCTGTGGCAGAGGATCGTACAGGTTTATCCCAAATAAGTCTGTGGCAGAGACTTTTGTTCGTGCTACGTACTGGCTGCTAGGCAAGTGAGAGAGGCCTATCCAGGCGAGCAAAGAGTGTGTCCCACGAGGGGAGCGCATTCTATTATAATATCCAAATTCTAACAGGACATTTGTCAAGAATCTTACAAGAAGGTATTTGAGTTTCTTCTGCAGTTTCCCTTCTGCCTCTTTCCTGCTACTTCCTTAGTAAATCATTTAATAAAGCACTGAAAACGTACTCAAGTGTTGGTGTGTGTATCGTCCAGGAACCCTAGACCCAGTGCCGGTGAAACAGAGGGAAGGAGAGTGAAGGTAACAAGCCCGCTTAAACCAGCAGCTCCACCGAGAGTTATTGCTACATACGTTTTTCTATTTCGTTATACTATCTTAGCATAGTAAATACAGCAATGAATAATTATCTATGTTCAGCTAAAAAGTATAATGCCGCGTACACACGAGTGGACTTTTCGACCGGACTGGTCCGACGGACATTTGACGGACTTCCAACGGACTTTCCGAATGAACGGACTTGCCTACACACGATCACACCAAAGTCCGACGGATTCGTACATGATGACGTACGACTGGACTCAAATAAGGAAGTTGATAGCCAGTAGCCAATAGCTGCCCTAGTGTCGGTTTTAGTCCATCGGACTAGCATACAGACGAGCGGATTTTTCCACCGGACTCGAGTACGTTGGAAAGATTTGAAACATGTTTTATTTCTAGGTCCGTTGTACTTTTGGGAAAAAAAGTCAGTTGGAGCCCACACACGATCGAATTGTCCGACGGAGTCCGGTCCGCCAGACCAAATCTGCCGTAAAGTCCGCTTGTGTGTACGCGGCATAAGAGTCATTCTGTTGGGGTCAGTAATTGTGCCTCTCCCATTAGCTGTTCAGTGTAAAGCCTTAGCCTTAGTAAAAGATACTGCTGGGGGTTCCATTTATAATGGTAAGAGCTGCCTGAAATTTACTGCCCATTCATAAAAAAGGGGCAGGCCACGGCGTGGAGCCTGCAATGTGTCACACAATTTTCTCTGTTTAATGCAGCAGAGAGAACTCCGTGATTGGAGGGGAGTTCACATGGCCGGGTTCACCATCCTGCTTTCTTGTTTTCTTTTTCTTTTTATTCATTTAATTGCACTCCCTGAAGCAAGCTGAGCAAAATGTATATTTGTAAAACACAAGGCTGTGTTTTTTTTCTTTTTTTTAAATGAAGGAAAAAAAATACTAACTGAAAGGGTTTTTTATTTATTTTTTTAAACAAAGTGAAACCTATTTATGGAGGTCACATAGCCCTGAATCTATTGTACTGTGGGCCCTGGGCTATTTTTAATTCACAGCTCCATGTTCATTGGATCCTGCATGAGGTTCAGTAGGGATGAGCAAATCTGTCCATAATTGGTTCAAGCAGGTTTCCTGCTTAAAATCTGTGAAACCCAAACTTAGCATCAAACCCCACTGAAGTCAATGGGATGGTAATCTTGTTAGTTCTGGCCATTTTCAAAGCTAACAGGCAAGCTATTGGTGATAAAAAGAAATGGGGATCTGGGCACTGCCATAGGAGACAAGTACAAATGAAAACATTTTTTTAATTTATAAACACTGTACAGCATGGAGAGGGTCTTTTAATGCAGTAATTGGTCTTTGTTGTGTAGCTAGGTTCTGGGCTACAGCAATACGGAGAAGAAGACATTGCCTTTTATTCTCCTCCCCCTCTACTGAGATACTGATGTTATGGTGCATCATTCTCTTCCAGCCAGCAGGGCGGGGCAAAAGCCAAGCAATCCCATAAACTTCTATGCAGAGCGCTGAGAATCCTGGGAGTTGTAGTTTGAGACGGTAGCCATGTAATGGGCCAATCAGATTCCTTACACTACAGATCCCAGTGGGATGCAGTAGGAGGAATGGAGAGATGTTTTTTTTTTATAAAACTGAAAGTTCTTCCTCTTGAAAGCAAGAGAGTTAGAGAGAGAGCAACTCTGTCTGGATATTTGCCTGCCAGTGGGAGACCATATCAGCAGAGATGCAACCTGGAAACTGGGAGTGAGGACATTTTGGGGTAGCGCAGCACCTGCACTGCTGCTGAAGGAAGACTGGAGCGTCCACTCACCCTCTGCTTCCCACCGCTGCTCACTAGACACTTCCGGGGGGTGGGATCAAGGGGGCCCCCCATCTACAGCAAGAGGTCACTGTAGCATCCCAGAGATTGGTGAGGGGACTATTTACCCATTGCTGATACTGCCAGCAGGGACTGAGCCACTGGGAACAGGGCACCATGTGTACACAATCCCTTCCGCACTCAAACTGCACCTATACCAAATTATACCGAACCTTTACCACATCTCAATGTTATCTACCTTGCACCTGTGCTGAGACTATACCATACATATACAGTACCTATACTGCACGCAAGTTAACCGGGACTGTCATTAAGTGCAAAGAAGCTCTTAAGGGGCCTAATGCTAGGCGACAAAAGAACATGGACTGCCCCTCCTGTAATAATTATTCTGTAAGTCCCCTTTGTTTACCTGCCTTCTTCGCTTTTTCTCCTCTTTTTCTTTTGGTAAAAGGTTTGGTTTAACTTTACTACTGCTCACTGCTGTACTTGAGGTGGCCTTGCTACTATATGATGGAGGGGGTGGTGCTGCGCTAATCCAGCAACAAAGCAGTATTAAATAAATACTGAAATTTGAACAATCCCAAAGGGATAGGAGGCATACCACTAGCATAAATAATATAGAGAGATATTATGTGACATCATATCTATACAATACAATAGAGATGGGGGGTTGGTGCTGGGCTAATCCAACAAAAGGACAATCTGTTGCTACAGGTAGCAGTGCAAAATGGATAGACGTAAATGGGACTCTAAAGCAACAGATAGAGCAATCCCAGGACTAGTAGCAAATCACTGAATATAGATAAATGGGAAGTAATAGTATAGCATGATATATGCAAAGTATATATGAATGGTAAAGTGCACAGCGCAAACAAAAAACCAAGAGAGGTTACTAAATAATGTGCTAAATATAAATGTGCAACAATACAAAAACCATGTAATTTCATCAGGGGATGAAGTCACATGTTGTGTGACGTCACGTGTAGGGACGGGACAGGCACTCGATATTGACATAGGCTTACCAGCTTGCCGCTCGTTGGAGACAAATGCTTTTTTACCCTGCTGTTTATGTGAGTACCCCTTTACTATTTAAATAAAAGCTATCGGTATTTTAAAACAATATTATACTATCTGGTACCTCCTTCGCTTTTCTTACTGCCCCTGCACCCATTGAGGGACTAGGGTCCCTGGAGAACACACTCTGACCCAGGACTATAAGAAGAGGCAGCCATTACCAGTATCTACTCTATGCTGTTACCTCATTACCGTAAGGTAAGGGGCCACTGCTTACTAGTGTGTGATCTTTTGCACGAAGAGAAGTCACCACCCCTCCTTCACTCAAGCACTCCACTTTGATACCTGCACATTGGAATAATTCACTACTGTTTTGCAGCATTTGCACATCAAGGAATGATTTGAACTTTTTTTTGTTATATATATTTTTCAGCTGGCACGTTTGCATTGTGGTCTAGGTGCTGTGTGCACGGCACACGCCGCGGTGTATCAATCATTTATTTATTGATTTTTGCACATTGGCACATCAATTTCTATTTATTACAGAGTTTTGCACATTTAATTGTATGACATGGTTTTTGTATTGTTGCACATTTATATTTAGCACATTATTTAGTAACCTCTCTTGGTTTTATGTTTGCACTGTCCACTTTACCATTCATATATACTTTGCATATATCATGCTATACTATTACCTCCCATTTATCTATATTCAGTGATTTGCAACTATTCCCGGGATTGCTATATCTGTTGCTTTAGAGTCCCATTTACGTCTATCCATTTTGCACTGCTACCTGTAGCAACAGATTGTCCTTTTGTTGAATTAGCGCAGCACCAACCCCCCATCTCTATTGTATTGTATAGATATGATGTCACATAATATCTCTCTATATTATTTATGCTAGTGGTATGCCTCCTATACCTTTGGTATTGTTCAAATTTGAGTATTTATTTAATACTGCTTTGTTGCTGGATTAGCGCAGCACCACCCCCTCCATTATATTTTTCTGATTATTTGAGTTTGGTTGGACCCTATTCGGTGCAGGCAGCTTTTCCATTTGCTCCGTCTTTCTGTACATGATAGCGCAGGAATAATTACTTTACACTTGCTACTATATGCTGATCTGATGCCAAATGTCATAGTTTTCCTAGTTCTTACTGTTAATCACTTTGTATGGTAAATTGTGTTATTATCATTGTTAATCTATTTTATGCTTGCCTTGTTTATTGGGTGACAATATGTTAATTTTACCTTTACTACCTGGTTTGGTGCCTGCTCTCTTTGAGAAAGCACTACTATTGGTTACTATATATTGTGTTCAGTGATTTCCTGTGATATTGAATGTTTGCACACTCAACCTGGTGTGTCAGAGGGGCTGAGATTCTTAAGGTAGTTAAGGCAAAGAACTGAGAACCCATCCAGCAGCTCCTACAGGGGTAGTACTACAGTTGTCACCGGAGATTGGGAGCTGTCAGTGTACATTACCGGAGATTTGACAAAGTTGGGAGTGTGACATGTAATTAGCGGCAGGTGACAGGTCATAGTTTTTTTGGAATGAAAATACTTTTTTAAAGAGTGTGTTTATTTACTGTTAACTTTTGTACAAATGGGTAAGGAGTACTAATGTACTAATGTACTCATTCCCTGGAAGGGGACAGATATCTGGGCATACTTAACTTTGCAGGGAGCTTCCAGATTGCATAGTAATTCACCCATGTTACCCCCACCTCCTTGTTTGGACACTGGAGATGGGGACACGGGAGATTGGGGCAAGAGTGTTTAGCAGGGGAAGACACAGCTACCCCCTTTGGCAAGGTATCCCCCAAAGTTGAAAGAAATGTGGCTTATGCCCCGTATACACGGTCGGATTTTCCGACGGAAAATGTGTGATAGGACCTTGTTGTCCGAAATTCCGACCGTGTGCAGGCTCCATCACACATTTTCCATTGGATTTTCCGACACACAAAGTTTGAGAGCAGGATATAAAATTTTCCGACACCAAAATCCGTTGTCGGAAATTCCGATCGTGTGTACAGAAATCCGACGGACAAAGTGCCACGCATGCTCAGAATAAATAAAGAGATGAAAGCTATTGGCCACTGCCCCGTTTATAGTCCCGACGTACGTGTTTTACGTCACCGCGTTCAGAACGATCGGATTTTCCGACAACTTTGTGTGACCGTGTGTATGCAAGACAAGTTTGAGCCAACATCCTTTGGAAAAAAATCCTAGGATTTTGTTGTCGGAATGTCCGAACAAAGTCCGACCGTGTGTACAGGGCATTAGTCTGCTAAAAAGGGGGGGGGGGGGCACACACTCTGCTCTCCCTTTCCTGGCTACCAAGGCTGCATGCCTGGATAAGGGTCTGGCTGTTCTATGAAAAGCACTGAAGTGCAGAACTTTTTTAGCATCCTGTAGCATGCAAAAATCCGGGATATTGCTGCACTCCTTGGTATCTTTATTGAAGCATAAAAATCACATCACAGGTATGACAGGCACATAAAAGGTAACATGTTTTGTGCTAAAAAGTCAGCGCTTACTCAAACCTAAACCTTAGCATCCGGATGAACCCCCCCCCCCCCCCCCTTTGAATCTGGGGCCCCAGGCAACTGCCCATTCTGCCTTTATTATAATTTGGAAATGGGAAGTCTAAAACCCATCAATCTTACTGTTTTTTCCTTGATTTGCAGGGAATAAAAAAAACAGCAAGATTGCCTGTCAGCGTTTGAAGCTCTATGTTGTTTACAACACAGAGCTCCCTTCCCGGAATGATGAAGCTGATCAGCGGGTGCCGGTGGTTAATAATTGACTGACACCCGCTGATCGTCATGTGCTTTAACAAATCACAGTGGTGGTGGCAGGCACGTGTGCACCCCTGTTATCTCGAAGCACTGATCATGTATCAGATACATGATCCAGCATAGAGAGGCCACCATGCAGCAGCATATCTGTGTGAGGCAGTTGGCAAATAGTTAAAAAACAATTCTCACTATGTTTAATAATTATTGTGTTTTTAAAAAAATGGCAGCGAAGATATGTATTTCAAAACAGGTTACATTAAACAGGCAAAAACCATGTGGAGAAGACTTAGCTTTGTTCTAATAATTGGTTACGCTTAAGAAATCTGCCAACAACATAAATTATTTAAAAAACAAGTATGAACAAGAGCTTTTTCCACTGAAAAAGTAAATATAATGACACAATAAGACTAAATGACAGCTTACAACACAATGAAGTAACATTTCACATTTTATAATTTAAAGGGGATTTCCAGTTTTAACTTAAATCCCCAACTGTTATTAACTTCTCAGTGTGGTAAAATAATATCTTTGTAGAAAGTCATTATATCAGATTATCATTACATCAGATTATCATTCTTTCAGACTGCAGGGACCACAATACTGGATTTCATCTGCAGGTGGTAGAATTCACAAAAGCAGATCCAGCCCTCAGAAAAACTATGTTGATGAAAGGGATAGGACTTCTTCATGTTACTATACAGAAGGGTTAAGAGAAAAAAGGGATGTAAAAAAAGGAGATCTCATGAGTATAGCTTAACCGCTTCAGCCCCGGAAGATTTTAACCCCTTCCTCACCAAAGCACTTTTTGTGATACGGCACTGCGTTGCTTTAATTGACAATTGCGCGGTCGTGCGACGTTGCACCCAAACAAAGTTAACGTCCTTGTTTTCCCACAAATAGAGCTTTCTTTTGGTGGTATTTGATCACCTTTGTGGTTTTTATTTTTTGCGCTATAAACAAAAAAGAGCAACAATTTTGAAAAAAACGCAACATTTTTTACTTTTTGCTATAATGAATACCCCCAAAAATATATAAAAAACATTTTTTTCCTCAGTTTAGGCCGATATATTTTCTTCTACATATTTTTGGTAAAAAAAATGCAATAAGCGTATATTGCGCAAAAGTTATAGCGTCTACAAAATAGGGGCTAGTTTTATGGCACTTTTATTATTATTTTTTCTTTTATTAGTAATGGCGGCGATCTGTGATTTTTATCAGGACTGCGACATTATGGTGGACACTTTTGACACTATTTTGGGACCATTGTCATTTATACAGCGATCAGTGCTATAAAAATGCACTGATTACTGTGTAAATGACACTGGCAGGGAAGGGTTTAACCACTAGGGGGCGATGAAGGGGTTAAGTGTGTCCTAGGGAGTGATTCTAACTGTGGGGGGGATGGGCTTCAACTCACATGACAGCGATCACTGCTCTCGATGACAGAGAGCACTGCTCTCTGTCATGACACAAGACAGAACGGGGAAATGCCTTGTTTACATGGGCACTTCCCCGTTCTGCGGCTCCGTGACACGATCGCCGGGAGACCGGCAGACCTCGAGTCCGTCGGTCTCGCGGGCACTGTAAAGCTGTGCGCGGCGTGCGTGCGCGTGCCTGCTATCCCCGCCTCCTAAAAAGGATGTACAGGTACGCCCATTTGCCCACCGCTGCCATTCTGCCGACGTATATCAGCGTGCAGCGGTCGGCAAGTGGTTAAAGTGGTACTAAACAATATCCAAATTTTTCCAAAAATAAATCATACACATCTACTACTTAATGGCCTTTTAATCTCTTTTAATGAAATCATTTCTGACTGTTTTTATGCCTTCTCCATGAGCTCCAAAACCCTTCCTTTTCTTTTTCACTTCTCTTTGGAATGAGCAGTGCACATTGATTGCGGTCATCTACACTGCTCCAAGCACACTAGAAATCTCATACTCAATAGTCTCTAGTCTTTCTTGGGAGCAAGCAAGAGAGGGTGGCTACATTTCTACATACAGTGGAACCATGGAAAAAGAAACATACATAGCCACCCTCTAACTGGAAGTCAGATCACAGCACCAAAAAAAAAAAAAAAAAGACATTTGGAGTTTAGGAGGTACTTTTCTGAGCTGAACCAGAGTTTAATGTCACTTTAACATTTGATTTCAGCCTGTTGCCTTTGCTGGTGTCAACCATTTTAAAAATATTCTACTTGGTAAACTACAATCTTAGACTAAACTGTCTGGAAACGGTTGGACTGATTTACTAAAGTAGTATCAAGAAGACCGAGTTCATGCCCATGCTCAAAGAACTGCGTGTGCGTGCAGAACAGACTACAGGACGGTGCACAGAATCAGGGCTGTGTGCACATCTATATTTGAATGGACTTTAATGCCTAGTGGCCTATTTAAAGCACTGCAAGACTCAGGACAATTACTGAGTGGTTGTTAGCTCCTGTGACCCGAACCTGCCTGTTCCTGTGCTATACCCGGTTTTCCTTTCTGACAATACCTGATCTTGATCTCTCTTGTACCTGACCTTTGGCTTGCTTCTTGACTCTACACCTTGCTTATCTCTTTGGCTCATCTCCTGCCCATGTGATACTGACCTCGACCCGGCTCCTGTTTATGTTATCATCTTCCAAATCTGTGCCTCTGCTGCCTGCCCATTGCCAACTTCTGCCTGTCTGACCACATTCCTGCCCTCCTGTTCTGCAGCTCCTGTGATGACACAAGCTCCTTTTCCTGCTACTTCATCACAAAATCTATTTCTTTTGCTAGCCAGGACTTATTACAGGACTTACTCCGTGTCCTGTCCCACCCTGTCATCAATTTCGGGGGACAAACAGAACATGAGGTGTAAGGGAGAGCCCTCTCGTCAATTTGGCCTCTATCAGGTATGTGACAACTAGAAATAGCAAAATATATGTTTACTGAGGTTAGTAAAACCTTTATCCCAAAAGTAAAAAAACAAAACACTGTTTGCTATTATACCTGCTTATAAGGTATTTGCTGCAGTTTGGCATCAATTTGTTAGTGTATCTAAATCTGCAAGTACATCTAAGATTCCCTCCCCTCCATAGACTGACAATGCTGCTGTCCAAATGTACCCCCTGTGCTCTTTTATCCAGAGTGGGGGCACTTCAATACAGGTGTGTTACTGGCCAGATCAACAGGTGTAAACAGAGGAAAAAAACCTAAGAAAACAAAACTAATGACTGTTAAGCACAGGAAAAAACAGTAGAACAGGGTAGTCTAGGATGGATCATTGGTAATAAATCAAAAAATGCAACTTCTTGTGGAAGAATGCATTTCTCCTTTTTATGATAAGTGATGCATTTTGCTCTGTATGCCCATTAGTTGAGAATTTTATCTTATGTATGGAATAAACAATGTGATTTTACAAGTTGCAGTCTTTCATTTATTACCAATGAGCCATCCTACACCACCTTGTTCTACTGTTTTTTCCTGTTCTTGCTTCTTTTGGGTTGATGACTCATGGGTAAAAATCTGGGATCCCTTGCACTAAAAAAACTAAACTAAACTAATCTAAATAAACTAATAATATCTGTATTCTAATGACTGGTAAGCTGCAATATATTACACGTTTGGTTTTGATACCGCTTTAACGCCACTGAACGTTTGACCAATGTTGACGGGAATTTCAGGAACCTCGGACATAGCTCTGAACCCTACTGAAGTCTATAAGAGCTGAATCTTGTTATTTGTTTCAAGGCTAATTTGCAAGATGTTTTTAAAGGGCATGGGTGGCTGGGCACTGCAATGCGCGCCCCCCCAGCCAACACCCGCTGTGATTGTACACAGCAGGAGTCTGTCATCAGATCCCGGCCAACGATTCATGGCTGGGACCTGCTGATTGGCTGTGTCCAATCACAACCCAAAGCTCTATGTTGACAATCAACACAGGGCACTGTACAGATGGGACAATCTCTCTGTTTCTTATCCCTGCTTTGCAGGGATAAGAAACAAAAAGATATTTAGTAAAAGCCAGCACACATTACACATTGTTAGGCACGCAGTTAACCCCTTGATAGCCCTAGATGTTAACCCTCTTCCTGGCAGTGTCATTAGTACAGTGACAGTGTATAATATTATCACTGATCACTGTATTAGTGTATTAGTGTCACTAGTGATGTCAGTGGCTGTTAGTCAGTTCCCCCCCAGTGTCAGATTGCCCACCGCAGTCCCATTATAAGTTGCTGATCATCGCCATAAGTAGTATAAAATATATATATATATATATATTATATATGTTATAGTTTGTAGTTGTTATCATTTTTACGCAAATCAATCAACATCAGTTTCATCAGTCTATCAACTAAGGGGTGTGGTTAATTGCTCACAGGTGCCTATTTAACTTGTTGTAGGACTCAGTCTGAGCGTGCTCAGTTTGAAGCTGTGGAGCTTGGTGTAAGTGGAGCTGGATTAAGTGGGAGTTAAAAACAAGTGTTAGAGTATACAAGTCTTGCTGTCTGTTGGTGTTTGCTGTCTGTTGGTGTTTGCTGCCTGTTGGTGTTTGCTGTCTGTTGGTGTTTGCTGTCTGTTGGTGTTTGCTGTCTGTTGGTGTGTGTTTGCTGTCGGTTGGTGTGTGTTTGCTGTCTGTTGGTGTGTGTTTGCTGTCGGTTGGTGTGTGTTTGCTGTCTGTTGGTGTTTGCTGGGTTGCATTTTGGGGACTTTTCCTTTTAGTTTTTAATTTGCCTTTTGCTGTCACTTTTTAAATAGCTTTTTTTTTTTTTTCTTGGTTTCATCAGTCTATCAACTAAGGAGTGTGGTTAATTGCTCACAGGTGCCTATTTAACTTGTTGTAGGACTCAGTCTGAGCGTGCTCAGTTTGAAGCTGTGGAGCTTGGTGTAAGTGGAGCTGGATTAAGTGGGAGTTAAAAACAAGAGTTTAAAACAGGAGGTTATAACAGGGGTCATAGTACCTGTGTAGTGTGAGTATCTGAGTGTTGTCTGAGTAGTGTGTGTGGATCGTTAGTACTTGTGTATTGTGTACCTGTGTATTGTCTTGTCGTGTACCTGTGTATTGTCTTGAGTATTAGTGCCAGGAAGCTAGCTGTTAGGTAATTTGTAAAGGGTAAAATCCCCAAATCCTCACTAAATTTAATAGGTACGATGCCCGGCGGGTGTGGAGAGGCGACTCTTTGTACATCTTGCCGCATGTATGCGTTCCTTGATCATCTGATCGAAGGCGAATACTGCTGTGCAAATGTAAGCACATTGTTTCCCTGGAAGCCCAGGTTCTGAATCTGGGGAAGCAACTGTCAGCACTGAGAAGTCCCTCCATACTAAAGGTGAGCCAGGAACGTACACGGCAGGTGCCGGCAGGGGCCAGCACAGAGGCGGGTGGAGACAAAGAGGTGCAGGCACTAGCAAAGAGTAGATGGGTGACAGTCAGGAGGGGTAGAGGGGGAAGTGCCAGGGAGGCCGATCCAGGACTTGAGCATCCCAATAAGTACGCTCCATTGAGTGACATTGGTGTAACCAGTCAGGGACCAGCACTGCTGGAGATGAGGGACTCTCCTAGCTGCCAGGGGAAGAACTCCTCCAGTGAGAGTGGGGGGGGCAGCAAAGGGAAAGGAAAGACAGATTCTGGTGGTAGGGGACTCAATTCTTAGAAGGACAGAGAGGGCAATCTGCAACCAAGACCTGAAGCGCCGAACAGTATGTTGTCTACCGGGCGCTCGGGTTCGGCACATCACGGATCTTGTGGACAGATTACTGGGAGGGGCTGGGGAAGACCCAGCTGTCATGGTGCACGTTGGCACCAATGACAAAGTCAGAGGCAGATGGAGTGTCCTAAAGAACGATTTTAGGGACTTAGGAGCTAAATTGAGGAAAAGGACCTCCAAGGTAGTGTTCTCAGGAATACTACCGGTACATCGAGCCACACCAGAGAGGCAGAGGGAGATTAGGGAAGTAAACAAGTGGCTGAAGAGCTGGTGTAGTAAGGAGGGGTTTGGGTTCCTGGAGGACTGGGCCGACTTCTCAGTCGGTAACCGGTACTATAGAAGGAACGGACTGCACCTAAATGAGGAGGGTGCAGATCTGCTGGGAATGAAGATGGCCAAAAAGTTAGAGGGGTTTTTAAACTAGGCGATGGGGGGGAGGGTCCAGAGACAGTGATAGCCAGCGTGGAAGATATTCCAGAGGGTAGTATTGGGGGCATTAGTGGTAGGTTAACCAAAGCTCAAAAACACAAGGTGAGTATAGTAGCAAGTCCAAGTTGCAATCTTGAAACACCCAATACGAGGACAATATGCGACCAGTCTAAACTATGTGGCATGTTCACCAATGCCAGGAGCCTGGCGGACAAGATGGGTGAACTAGAGATACTGTTGTACAAGGAGGATTTGGATTTTGTGGGAATTTCAGAGACCTGGTTCAACAGCTCTCATGATTGGCTGGCAAACATTCAAGGGTATACCCTATACCGCAAGGATAGAGAGGGTAAAAAAGGGGGAGGGGTATGCCTATATATCAAGAATAATGTACAAGTGAATGTGAGAGATGACATCACTGAGGGGGCTAGGGAGGAGGTGGAATCTTTATGGGTAGAGCTCCAAAGGGATGAAGCTAAGGGGAAAATAATACTGGGAGTATGCTATAGGCCCCCTAACCTGAAGGAGGAAGTGGAGACGGATCTCCTATCACAAATTGGATTAGCAGCAAGGATGGGAAGTGTTATCATAATGGGGGATTTTAATTATCCAGACATAGACTGGGCGGAGGGAACCGCGCATTCATTTAAGGCTCGCCAGTTCCTTAGTGTCTTGCAGGACAATTTTATGGGTCTGATGGTAGACGCACCAACTAGAAATAAAACATTACTAGATCTACTGATTACCAACAATACAGACCTGATAACAGATGTGGAAATACGGGGCAATTTAGGTAACAGCGATCACAGGTCAATTAGTTTCAGTATAAATCACATAAATAGGAGACATGAAGGGAACACAAAGACACTGAATTTCAAAAGAGCCAACTTCCCTAAACTACAAACCTTGCTAAAAGGCATAAATTGGGATAAAATATTAGGAACAAAGAATACGGAGGAGAGATGGGTTTGCTTTAAGAGCATATTAAATAAGGGCATTAGCCAATGTATCCCATTGGGTAATAAATTTAAAAGAGCGAACAAACATCCTGGATGGCTTAACTCCAATGTAAAAATGCATATAAAAGCAAAGGAGAAGGCCTTCAAAAAATACAAGGTTGAGGGATCATCCACAGCATTCAGAATTTATAAAGAATGCAATAAGAAATGTAAGGGTGCAATTAGGATGGCTAAGATAGAACATGAAAGACACATAGCGGAGGAGAGCAAAAAAAATCCCAAGAAATTCTTTAAGTATGTAAACAGTAAAAAAGGGAGGACAGACCATATTGGCCCCATAAAGAATGAGGAAGGACATCTGGTTACAAAGGATGGGGAGATGGCAAAGGTATTGAATTTATTCTTCTCCTCAGTCTTCACGAGTGAATCGGGGGGCTTCAGTAACCAAAACTGCAGTGTTTATCCTCATGACACAACACAGGAAGCACCTACATGGTTAACAGAGGACGGAATTAAAATTAGACTTGAGAAACTTAACATTAATAAATCACCGGGACCAGATGGCTTGCATCCGAGGGTACTTAGGGAACTCAGTCAGGTGATTGCCAGACCGTTGTTCCTAATTTTTACAGACAGTCTATTGACTGGAATGGTACCAGCTGATTGGAGAAAAGCCAATGTAGCACCAATATTTAAAAAGGGCCCAAAAAACATCCCTGGGAATTACAGACCAGTTAGCCTAACATCAATAGTATGTAAACTCTTGGAGGGGATGATAAGGGACTATATACAAGATTTTAGTAATAAGAATGATATCATTAGCAGTAATCAGCATGGATTCATGAAGAATCGTTCTTGCCAAACCAATCTATTAACCTTCTATGAGGTGAGTTGCCATCTAGATAAAGGAAGGCCTGTAGACGTGGTGTATCTGGATTTTGCAAAAGCATTTGACACAGTTCCCCATAAACGTTTACTGTACAAAATAAGGTGCGTTGGCATGGACCATAGGGTGAGTACATGGATTGAAAACTGGCTACAAGGGCGTGTTCAGAGGGTGGTGATAAATGGGGAGTACTCAGAATGGTCAGGGGTGGGTAGTGGGGTTCCCCAGGGTTCTGTGCTGGGACCAATCCTATTTAATTTGTTCATAAATGACCTGGAGGATGGGATAAACAGTTCAATCTCTGTATTTGCAGACGATACTAAGCTAAGCAGGGCAATAACTTCTCCGCAGGATGTGGAAATCTTGCAAAAAGACCTGAACAAATTAATGGGGTGGGCGACTACATGGCAAATGAGGTTCAATGTAGAAAAATGTAAAATAATGCATTTGGGTGGCAAAAATATGAATGCAATCTATACACTGGGGGGAGAACCTCTGGGGGAATCTAGGATGGAAAAGGACCTGGGGGTCCTAGTGGATGATAGGCTCAGCAATGGCATGCAATGCCAAGCTGCTGCTAATAAAGCAAACAGAATATTGGCATGCATTAAAAGGGGGATCAACTGCAGAGATAAAACGATAATTCTCCCGCTCTACAAGACTCTGGTCCGCCCGCACCTGGAGTATGCTGTCCAGTTCTGGGCACCAGTCCTCAGGAGGGACGTACTGGAAATGGAGCGAGTACAAAGAAGGGCAACAAAGCTAATAAAGGGTCTGGAGGATCTTAGTTATGAGGAAAGGTTGCGAGCACTGAACTTATTCTCTCTGGAGAAGAGACGCTTGAGAGGGGATATGATTTCAATTTACAAATACTGTACTGGTGACCCCACAATAGGGATAAAACTTTTTCGCAGAAGAGAGTTTAATAAGACTCGTGGCCACTCATTACAATTAGAAGAAAAGAGGTTTAACCTTAAACTACGTAGAGGGTTCTTTACTGTAAGAGCGGCAAGGATGTGGAATTCCCTTCCACAGGCGGAGGTCTCAGCGGGGAGCATTGATAGCTTCAAGAAACTATTAGATAATCACCTGAATGACCGCAATATACAGGGATATGTAATGTAATACTGACACATAATCACACACATAGGTTGGACTTGATGGACTTGTGTCTTTTTTCAACCTCACCTACTATGTAACTATGTAACATACACTTACTGGGATTTTTTTAACAAAAGACAAGGCAGTATACATTATGGCCAAATTTTATGAAGAAATGTGATTTTTTTTTGATTAGATATGTTTTATAGCAGAAAGTAAAAAATATTGTTTTCTTTCAAACATTTCGTTTTTTTTTCTGTTTATATAATAAAAAATAAAAAACCCAGTGATGATCAAATACCACCAAAAGAATTCTCTATTTGTGTGAAAAAAATTGTACAAATGTTGTTTGGGTATTACGTTGCTTGTCCGTGCAATTACCAATTAAAGTAGCACAGCACTAAATAACAAAAAAATGGCCTGATCGTGAAGGGGGTAAAAACTTCCGGAGCTGAAGTAGTTAATGTGGCTTAAAGTATTCAAATAGTTGAGCTAATAAATACGATATTGAAGTGTGACAAAAGATAAATATCATGACAAATTATAAACAATCACATAAACATGATGTAGGTGATATAAAAAAGTGATGAAAAAAATTGTGGAAAAAAATGTATATCCGAATATAGACACTGGAGGGTTCCTTAAATGACACTTTATACACTTTATACAGTGTTCTGCCACCAGACACTTGAGTGAAGAATCCCTCTGTGGCACCCCCCACCTTATTAATAGGGGCACTTACCAGATGATGTGAACCTTCTATCGCTAGAGAGGTCAAACAAGCTTAATAGTACAGGGGGTCCCCTACTTACAAACATCCGACTTACAAACGACTCCTACTTACAAACGGAGGGAGACAACAGGAAGTGAGAGGAAATCTACCCCTAGGAAGGGAAATTCACTCCTGTAAGAGTTAATATGGGAAAAAGGTGTCTCCACTGATGCTTTATCACCTATCCTTATTTCCCTAATAACCCCAAATTTTCAAAATCCAATTGTCATTGGGACAGAAAGTGAGGTGAAATCTTCTGAACAGGGGCACAGACAGCAAAACAAATGTTACAGGGGTGATAACCCTTCCCTATGCTATCTACAAAACTTAAAAATAGATTTTTTGGCTGGAGCTACACTTAAAAAATGTACCTGTTCCGACTTACAAACAGATTCAACTTAAGAACAAACCTAAAGTCCCTATCTTGTTTGTAACCCGGGGACCCCCTGTAGCTTAATAGTAACCCTCTAAGGGGTGGTATGGATCAAGGGGTCCTCCTGCAGTTTCAGGTTCCCACTAATGATAGGGGGGTCTTCTTATTTTCTAAACTCCCGCTAATCACCTCCAGAACAACTGTGAAAACAGCCGTGAAAATTGGTATAAAGAAGAAGAAACTCCAATAGTGTGATACCGTATGAGCTACTTTATTAAAATAGTATGAAAATGCACTTACATTGGGGATCAGGGAGGATGCGATGATGTCAGCACATACTGTAGCTCCGTCCGACATGTTTCGTCACATACAGTATGACGTCTTCCAAAGCCTAAAAATATACAAATGCTTTATTGTTTCAAATTCTTTGTATTCATTTTGAATAGTTTACATATAAATACATTACAAAAACATTTAAGAAAAAGACATATAAGCCTAAACCAAACATACACACATGTTTGTATCATAGGACCCTATTCAATCATCACCATAGCAACCGTGTTTATTCCCTAAAAGGGAGGGAAGGGACAGAACAAGAGGTGCAGTCTTCCCAAATCTAAATCTTGTAACTGTACTGTCTGCCCTAACATTGTAAAGCGCTGTGCTAACTGTTGACACTACATAAACCCTGTATAATAATACAAATAAATAATCCATCAAAGAAAATAAGAAAAAAACGTTTCCTCTTTCCTGTTGCCCTCTTTTTCTCTTTTCTCTCTCCTTCCTTTTTCCTTCACCCCCCTTCTCTTAAACTCTTTAAGACCTTTACACCTAGACCTCGCTTCACCCCCCCTATCTTCTACCCCCTTTCCTTCTCCCCCCTCCATCCCCTCCCAACCACCCCTTACTTCATGTGTATAATGTGGAACAGAGGAAAACAAAATTAATACAATAGTGATATTGGGGAAGATAGAAAGGAGAATAATTTTCACCCTCTCTGTTTTCTCCCATCTTGTTCTACTATCCCAACCCCATCCTTATAGTCACACTCATCTGTCCCCTGTACCCTCCCTCCCTATCACCCAGTCTGGCCCATAATGGGCATTTTACACAAATCCTTTAACCGCTTGCGGACCACCCATCGTAGATATACTACAGCAGGGTGGCTGCTCTATGCCAGATCACATACTTTGTAGGTAATCTGACACTTCCGGGGCGTGTGTGTGCGTGCTTCCGGTGACCTGCTCCCGCTGTGATTGGACACAGCAGGAGTCAATCAGTGGGTCCGGAGGACGCTATGACTGCCGGAACCCGTTGATCGTTTGGGAGACAGTCAGAACGACTATCTGCCTATGTAAACAATGCAGATTGCCATTCAGTGAGAGGGGAATGTACTGATCCTGTGTTTCTGCTAAGCAGGAACACGGATCTTTACCTTCCCCCAGTCAAAGCACCCTCCCACCACACAGTTAGTAAGCACTTCTAGGGTACACATTTAAACCTTTAATCACCACTGACGTTAACCCCTTCCATTTTGTAAAGTGATAGTGCCATGAAGCTGCATGTGAAGTTACAGAGCAGCACAATTTAAACCTTTTAAAGTGACTAGTTTGTTTGCAAACGGAGACCAAGGAAATGTCATTTACCAGTGATAACACTACCACTGCAAAATGACCAATCCCCGGCCAACTTCTGTTTGTGACTAAATCAGCCAGGAATCTGTCATTTAGTCGTGGTAGCAATACTGGCTGTCTAGAAAAATCTCCTGGAGGTAGGTTGTTGTTAGGCTACTTTCACACTGAGGTGTTTTACAGGCACTATAGTGCTAAAATAACGGCAGCATAACGCCTGTAAAGAGCCTCTCCTCTCACTCCAGTGTGAAAGCAGGTGGGCTTTCACACTGGAGCGGTGCGCTTGCAGGATGGTAAAAAAAGTCCTGCAAGCAGCATCTTTGCAGCACTGTAGGAGTGGTGTATACACCGCTCCTAAAGCGCCCCTGGCCATTGAAATCAATGGGCAGCGCCGCTGAACCGCCAGCAAAGTGCCGGCAAAGCACCGCTGCAGCGGCGCTTTTGCAGGTGGTTTTAACCCTTTTTCGCCCACTAGCAGGGGTTAAAAACGCCCCGCTAGTGGCCGAAAAGTGCAGCTAAAACAACGGTAAAGCGCTGCTATAAAAAAGCAGCGCTTTACCGCCGACGCTCCCAACACCTCAGTGTGAAAGCACACTTATTGATGAAGTCCAAGTTTGCTAGGCAATGGGGGAGATATACTAAAACTGGAGCACTCAGAATCTGGTGCAGCTGTGCATAATAGCCAAGCAGCTTCTAACTTAAGCTTGTTCAATTAAGCTTTGACAATAAAACCTGGAAGCTGATTGGTTTCTATGCAGAACTGCACCAGATTTAGCATGCTCCAATTTTAGTAAATCTCCCCCATAGTGATTAAAGTTGGATTTACATAGAAGGGCATTGTTTATTTATTTCTAATAAAATACTTTTTCGCAGGGTACGTGCTTTTATTTACTTTGCACAATCATTTGTCCTCCCTTTTTCTGACCATGCAGGATGCATGCCTGGATAAGGGTCTCGTATAAATCTTAAGGTGGACCCCAGACTTTTTTTTTTTCTAAATTCTCTCTCTTTATTGATTTTTAATAGATTTACAAAAACAGAGCCTTGGGGCATCTCCCCTAATCTTCTGGGACCTGAGATGTGATGAAGGAGGGGGCCCAACTTCCAGCTCAGATTGCTGTGGCATTCTGAGCAGGAAGTGGGAGCAGGTACCTGTCAAAACCAGGTACCTGCGCCCCCCAAAAAAGTATTAAATGTGGCATTGGAGGGTGCAAACAAGTGGAGCTTCCCCTTTTGGGTGGAGCTCCACTTTAATAGCCCTGCACTGTGCATGATGACAGGACAGCACTGAAGCCTACTGGTGCCCAATGTACCCTCAATGCAAGGGTACATTTTGTCTGTCTCTTTGTCAGCTTTTACCAAACATTGTAGTGCAAAATAGAACCTTTTATTTATTTAATTATTTATTTTTTACAGTTTTGATCCGATTAATTGTATTAGGTGTGATATGCAATTACTGCTGTTACTGACTGTCTTGTTTAATTTATTCCACTGACTGTATTAACCTCACTCAAACCTCTTCCTTAAATGAAGCTTGCCATTTGCCTGTTTTACTCTTTCTTCGTTTTGTTCACTTTTAAAAGAGCACCAAAAATGATATGGAATCCCTTGGCTCAGATGCAGAACTTTTTTTTTTTTTTTTTTTTTTTGCCTGTGCAGGTGTTACCGATTAGTATATTGCAGCAAGAGGTGCAAGCTCTTTTAAATACATAATCACTGAAGCTAAGTTTTGTGTAGTTACATTGCTCTCTGAAAGGAAGTAAGCATCATATTCATCACAGATAACTGAAATAGTGAAGGTTTCGTGCAGAGCTGGCTAATTTGCCAAGAAATAAGATTTTTCTTTAATTGTCGAATTTGCATCTAGTTTCCTCTCATCTGCTTTTCTAAGTGTCAGTCACAAACAGCTGTATGTGCTTTACTGCTTAACTCAAGAATACAACACAACTCTAAACACCTATAAACATCTATACATTTCCAGGGAAACTTTCTTACTAGCATTTTTAGCATTACCATTTACCATGTATAGTAATGGCCTTGTGGTTTGATATGGTTTTTCGTTTACAAATAAACATGCTAAAGCAACGTTTGTTGTATTTTTTACAAATAAAATATGCTGTTTACTTTTTATCCTTTGTTGCAATTCAGTGCTGTTGATATCTCACAACTACTTTGCAGCTGCTTCATGTCTACATGTATGCACTCCTGATGACAGCTTCATGGCATTCCTCAGGACTGGCTCCCTGATGGCAGCAAAGGGTGACCATGCTTGCATAATCAGATTGATTTACTAAAGGCAAAACACGTTGTTCAATTTGCTAGGGAAGTTGCACTTTGCAAGAGAATTTGCTTCAGAGCTTAACCACTTAAGGATTGGAAGGATTTGCCCTCTCAATGACCAGGCCATTTTTTGCGATACGGCACTGCGTCGCTTTAACTGACAATTGCGCGGTCCTGTGATGCTGTACCCAAACAAAATTGACGTCCTTTTTTCCCACAAATAGAGCTTTCTTTTGGTGGTATTTGATCATCTCTTCGGTTTTTAATGAAAAAAGTGACAGTTTTATATTAAAAAAAAAAAAAAAAATATATATATATATATATATATATATTTTTTTTTACTTTTTGCTATAATAAATATCCCCAAAAAAACGAATTTCTTCATCAGTTTGGACCAATATGTATTTTTCTACATATTTATGATAATCAAATCGCAATATACATAATGTACATAAGTGTATATTGATTGGTTTGTGCAAAAGTTATAGAGTCTACAAAATAGGGAATAGATTTATAGCATTTTTATTATTATTATGTTTTTTACTAGTATTGGCAGCGATCTGCGATTTTTAGCAGGACTGCAACATTGTGGCGGACAGATCGGACACCTTTGACACTTTTTTGGGACCTGTGACATTAATGCAACGATCACAGCTAAAATAGCCACTGATTACTGTGTTAATGTCACTGGCAGGTAAGGGTTTAACACTAGGGGATGATCAAGGAGTTAAGTGTTCCCTAGAGAGTTATTTCTAACTATGGGGGCAGTGTATTGACTGGAGGAGGAGAGAGATTGCTGTTCTTGATCACTAGGGACAGCAGATCTGTCTCTCCTCTCCTGTCACAACGGGGATCTCTGTGTTTACATACACACAGATCCCCGTTCTGGCTCTCTGTGGAGCGATCACGGGTGGCCGGGCAGAAATAGCGCATCGGCCCCTTATCGCTCCTAAAGCGGGCGACGTACACCTATGGCGATTCACCCAGGAGAGCCAACCTACCACAGTATAATGACAGCGGCTGGTCCTTAAGTGGTTAATGAATGTGGTGAAGTTTCACTTTTTGAAGAATACCCAATTATGTGCAAGGAAAATTAAAAAAAACAGCATTTTTGCGTTCACTTGATTGAATGATGTAAGTCAGCAAGGCTTCCCCGCATTTACTAACCTCTGGGTCAAACTCCCCTGCAAAGTACAACTTCACTTGCACAGTGAACAGTCTATTTGTCTGTTGTAAATCATCCCCAATATGTGTTAAAACAGCCAGTTGCAATTTGTGGAAGCCCATGTGATAGGATGACAATGCAGATGAACAAATGGGAGACATGGGCAGACAAAACATTCATGAAAGGATTACCAGGTATTATTTTATTGAACAAAGAAGAAATACTGTGCTAATAACTAAACAAAATAAAATAACATAAAATAGAATAAAATAAAATAAAAAAGCTGCAGCTCAAATTTGCATGATATACATAAGTACACACCAGTACACCTCCTCTGCTGCCACTTCCAGTAATGTAGAGAGAAGACATTACTGGAAGTGGCAGCAGAGGAGGTCCATTCTGTGAGTCCCAATCCTCTGGCATATCCTTATTACCATCAAGTGATCCACTGCTGGCGCTGGTCTGATGTCAGGATATTGATCCCAATTTACAGGCTTGCTATTGCTTGCCTTTTGGTAAGCGTGCATTTTTTAAGGTGGAGGTTCACTGTCACTGGTGTTTTCATTCATAATTTTTCTTTGCACAAAAAGGATCGCTTATCAAGATTCACTTCACAGAACGTTATTTCTTTATGGACTATTTTTTTTTTATGGTATCCCCTTTTATGTGGGGATTCACCACCATACTTCATGGCACTCAGATTGTCACATTATGTTTGGTTAAAATTTTTTTTTTTTTTTGCAGCGCAGCTTTCCTTTTCCTTTCTTATTATTTTATTGAAAACTCCAAATCTAACTCCAAAGTTTTAAACTTTCTTTTTTTTTAATATAAAAAGGATTTAAAGCTATGTTTACATGTTAAAACGTATAGAATTGGGTTTACGCAGACTTTAGAGATCTTGTTACCTCCACAGATTTTTTGGGTGTGTACTGCATAGAAAATTGTGAGAAAAGTACTCACTATACATGCAGTTTTTTTGCCAAAATATGCTTGTGTAGCGCCAACCATGAAGGAGCCGCTGGATAGTTTTGGTTCTCTGTTCTTTGCCTTGGACTCTGTGGACAACCTCAGCTCCTCTGAAACACCAGGCTAAGCAAATAGAAACTGCCATATTGCTGAGAGCACAAAAATAAATACTTGGCACACAACTATAATTCAATATCTGGAAGCAGACACCATGTTTGTTTAGGAATAAAGAAGTGAGTTATAATGTAACAAATTAAAGTAGATGACAATATGTACATATAGAAACACACAAAATGTAAATATAACCCAATTTTCAGGGCAAAATAGTTACTATATGGTAATAGTTTAAAATATGATACATGATAATCTGCAACTCAGCATTAGACAATGGCACAAACCACATTAATGGCAATGGTAAAGAGTGTTGCAATAACTTTCCTGTCAGCAGTATACTGTACTGCTAGAGTGCACTCTAGGGATGACTATGCTAAGACCCAGATCCACTACAGTGGTACCCCTTTCTATAGACAGTAAATGAAATCTTTGTAGAAAATCTTAACTAAAGAGGCAGTCATCTCCCCTAGATCTTCAGCCAGCTAGTGTTGGGACCCAGTCTTTATGGTGGTGCATATAAATGCAGTCCCAGTAAAGTGTGCATGCAGTGCTATAAATTGCTAGTCAAGTGTTGACTGTTTACTAGCAGGTAATGGCTGCAAGGCCTTCTCTCCAGACCCAGTGATACAGCCACAATGGTCCCACTGTTCAGAAGAGAAGCCCTCTGGATTGGCCTGGTGTGACTCTAGTCCTTAGTCTACAAGTCTATAGTGCTCTGGAATCTCTGAAGCAAGAGGATGTATCCTGCCAGTAACTCAGTCCTCAGTTTCTGTGCACTCTGATCCTCTGTCTCTCTGGTGCCCAGTACATAGAGCCCTGATCTCCGCTCAGGCCGCTGGCTTGTGTGAGGCGGGTGCACATCCAGATAGGGAGTACTCACATTGGTTCCCTTGCATCAAAGAGGAAGCTAGTTCATCTGCAGCTAAGAAAATACAGCTTTCTCCTACCTTATTGCTTTCTCCCCTGGGAACTGTAGTCCAATGGTTCATATAAAGTCCACAGTGTGAGGAAATCCAGCATGTCAGTTCCATGATACTTTAACCACCTCAGCCCCGGAAGGATTTGCCCCCTTAATGACCAGGCCATTTTTTGCGATACGGGACTGCGCTGCTTTAACTGACGCTGTACACAAACAAAATTGAATCCCTTTTTTCCCCACAAATAGAGCTTTCTTTTGGTGGTATTTGATCACCACTGCGGTTTTTATTTTTTGCACTATAAACAAAAAAAGAGCGACAATTTTGAAAAAAAAGCTATATTTATTACTTTTTGCTATAACAAAATATCCCCCCCAAAAATATATATAAAAAAAAACAAATTTCTTCCTTAGTTTAGGCCAATATATATTCTACATCAGAAGAGGAGAGGAATAAAGGGGAAGAGGCCCTCGTTCTGACTTTTCAGGCAATGGACAAAAGTATAATAAAACAAATTTTTTATTAACTGCTGAATTTATTTGAAAGCATTTTTTCCAGTCTCTTGGAACTACTTGTGTAATCTCCCAATGAATGTGGACTGTTAAGGGTCAGAGAGGCTTTTCTTGCCTCCTCCTTGATTATCCAGGATTTTTCAAGTTTTGCACTTCTCATCCCCCTCTCCCCCCGGTGAATGATATACCTATATCTATGTACGTTATCAGGTATGTGGGTGGTGTATAACAATATTGAATCTATATTATGTGCCTATGGGATTTGTTCAATTCCTGGATACTTAATACAACTAATGTGTTGATCCTCACAGCCCACCCTCCGGCTATTGGTATTATTGAGAGTCCGCCTCCTGTTATAAATGGTGATTTACTTCTGATCATCCGGGAGATTTCCATGTGTAGACAACCAGTTATCTGTGAGGTAGCTATATGTGTGTATTTTGCATAGGTCCTATGGATATAGCAAACAGCTTAAAAGTTTCATATTACGTGTTCTCTGTTATGAAATGTCTGATCGATATGTTTTATCTTCATAGTGAGACCTGTTTTCTTTCAACCAAAACCCTGCATGTCTTTAAGAAGCAATAGTGAACCGCGTTGACGCACAGGGGCTCACTAGCATCTATTCGGTGTCAATTTTTTGTCAATATGTATTGTATGCTTTTAACTCTTTTCTATATATGATCTGTCTGTTGTAATCTTGTTGTTAATAAAATATTTGTTTTATTATACTTTTGTCCATTGCCTGAAAAGTCCGAACGAGGGCCTCTGCCCCTTTATTCCTCTCCTCTTCTGAGTTAAACATTATATGAATGTGGCCTTTCTGCTGAATTTATGGAGAGGACTAAGAGGATATAACCATGACAGTGGTGCAGCAGAAAACATATAGCACAATGATAAAGATATGTGGTCCAGGCATTGAGCAAAGGAAGGATTTGGGGCAGGAACAAATAAATCCATCTGTTTATTTTTCTCATTAACAATCAACAGGATTAAAATTAAGATGCCTTAATATGTACAACGGACACAAGCAAAGGATTGCAGGGAAGTCCTACTACCTACCTGCCAGGTATATTTGACAGTCAGTGTGTCCCTTGTGTCTGCAGCATCCCTAGATTATAAGCCCTTTGGCAGCTAGGTGTCATGCAAGTTTCACCCAAAAAATGTAATGTTTCCTTCTACCCTAGGTACCCCATGCTATATAATCTAGTCAGCTACTGTATAAACATTAAACCTACCTCTTATATAGATTACCAGTAGCTGATATCTATGGTAAGTCACTATAATATATAGCAACTCCTCTGCCAAAGGCAAATCAGTAAGAAGAGGATTTCCTAATATTTAACTGCCATATGTATCATTGCAAGCTCAAAAGCCCTCAGGGGCTTCTAGTATATACAGTATATATATCAGATTGTGATCACCCAAAAGTTTGCAGGAAAGTCTTACTACCTTAACTCCTAAGTGTAGCTGACCTTTTCAGTCTCCCTTGCATCTGCACTATCCCTACTACCCAGATTAGAAGCCCCTTGGCAGCTAGGTAGTTGTCCTGCACTTTCCACTCAACTAGTGTGGTTTTCCTTTCAGCCTGGGTACCTACAGCCTGTCTGGCTCCCTTCACATGTCTCCACTGCATCTCTCCCAACATGGGGTCTCCTCACACAGTGGAGAGCCCCCCCTTCACTCTACTGGCCCACTTCCATCAGCTGACTTTCTCCTCCAGACAATTTCAGCCTCCCAAAATGGCGTCTGTCTCTCTGTAGCTGAGAACTCAGGTTAGAGGTCTGCTGTGATGATAAGGCAGTCAAAACTAGAAGTGGCAGGCCCCCCTACACAGTTGCAGAACGCCAGCCGCCCATGCAACAACTCAATGGTTGGGTCCGCTGCCTGGGCCCCTCAGAAAGCCAGGGCCCATTACATATGTATGGGCTGCCCCCCCCGATGGCTTGCGCTTTATGGGGGCGCCAAACCGATTTGCCTCCTGGCCCAGTCCACCCCCCATAAGACTGGCAATACACTAAAAGTGTAACGCAAGCTGGCGGGGACTCTTTTTGTGCCGCCCTAGGCCTGGGCCATGTTGGCCTACGCCAAGATACAGCGTAGGCCAACAAGTCTTCCAAGTCTTCCAATGGGAACTTCATTTCCGAAGACAGCTTTCTAAGAGGAAAATTTCTCCTCACTTCCTTTAAATTCCTGTTGAGTGTTTGGGACAGAATGTAAAGGGAAATCTCTCCAACGGGACACAGACAGCAAAAAAAAACAAAAAACGAAAAGGGGTTTAACCCTTCACAACTTCAAATTAACATTTAACATTAACCCTTTTGTTGCTAAAGCCATATTTGCATTTTTGCATATAAAAAATTTAAAAAAAATCATTTTAGGTCTGAAGATTCGTTTTTTTTTTATAATCACTTTTTTTCATTAAGACAAATTCCAACATACAACATAAAAATACACATTGCACAATATATCTATAAAAATCTTTTCATTAACATACACCGCACTAACCCCCCCACCCCCAGAAAACACACCGGATCCTTGATCATGATTAGATTTAGAAAGATTAGTTTAAACCCACAAACATTATATATTTTCTGAAAACAGAGACCCTGGAGAATAATAAATTGGTAGTACCAATTTTTTTTTATGTTACACAATATTTGTGCAACAATTTATGAAGCATAAAATTTTAGTAACAACACCAACAACAACAACAACATTTATTTTAGAGCAGATAAACACAATATATTAGCCAGTAAATAATTACCCAATATGTCAATTTTTTAATTGGTAGGCACCCACAAAATGATGAAAAACTTTAGTACAATATATTTTCCATACATGACAAGTTAACTATGAATAATGCCCCTAAAATTATTGCACTCACTCCGGCCTGTGCAGTGATATTTAACATTTTTATCGCAAGCAAAGTTTTCGTACGTAGGCACACCTGAAAGTTGTGCTTATGTTTCTGTATGTGTATACATGGGGCAGGGGTGGACTGAAAATATTTTTGGGAGGGGGCTTGGCGGCAATTTTATTTTTTGATTTTTTTTTTACATTCACTAAAACTTTATTTATATAACAGAGAACAAAATGTCCCCTATGTGATATAGTATTTTTAAAACATGTTATCTTTTAGACCCCTGATGCTTCTATTGATGCTAATGGAGATTGTGCTCCATTAGCCCATTACCTTCTTTCCTGGCCACAAAGACCAGTGAAAGTGACACCTGAAATTGGAAGTCACATTTTACATGTTAATTCTGGGTTCATTCTAGCTAGGGGAGATCAGCGAATGGATGTTAGCTGGTCTCCCTCTTCTCCACCAAGCAGCACCTGTATAGGAAGTTGTGCTGTACTGCTGCCGGATCACTTTCATTAGAAAGCTGACAGTCGGCTTAAGACAGGTGTTGGCAGTAAAAGGATGTTTTCAAGCATGCTTGGTACCGTGCTTCCCTGAAAATAAGACCTACCCCGATAATAAGACCTAACTAGATTTTCAGGAAGGGCTGCGATATAAGCCCTACCCCGAAAATAAGCCCTAGTTTAACGTTGTTGTAAACTGCTAGAATCCTCACTATTGCAATAGTTGTTGTATAGTTTGAAAGGTGTGTGTTTTCTGTGGTATTGTGTAATCAGATGCCTTCTTATAGCGCCGCTATATGCTGCTCTCCCCTTCTCTTCTTCTGGCTCTCAGTGGGGGATCTCGCCCCCCCCTCCTCCTGCATTGCTCAGAGCGGGCCACAGAAGCACCACTCAGCTGATGTTCACTACTCTCCCCTTCTCTTCTCCTGGATGTCAGCAGGGGGATCTCGGCCCCCCTCCCCCTGCATTGCTCAGAGCTGGCCATGGAAGTGCCACTCAGCTGATGTTCACTGCTCTCCCCTTCTCTTCTCCTGGATGTTAGCAGGGGAGATCTTGGCCCCCTCCCCTTCTGCAGTGCTTGGTACAAGGAAGGCAGCTCAGGCAAGTCATGGAATCACCAAGCGACACTATAGGAAGGTGAGATATACACCTTTTTACATGTTACTTGTAGTGGAGAGGATTCTGGCAGTTTACAAGCACTTTTGCTTTTATTCACACTTGGCACATTGCACAGCAAGCCCTACCCCGAAAATAAGCCCTACTGTGTTTTTGGTGGCCAAAATTAATATAAGACCGTGGCTTATTTTCGGGGAACCACGGTA
This sequence comes from Aquarana catesbeiana, assembly GCF_042186555.1. Taxonomy (NCBI): domain Eukaryota; kingdom Metazoa; phylum Chordata; class Amphibia; order Anura; family Ranidae; genus Aquarana; species Aquarana catesbeiana. The sequence continues at coordinate 73,970,623 of NC_133326.1, read as the reverse complement.
CAAACATAGATCTACAGTATCTCACAAAAGGGAGTACACCCCTCACATTTTTGTAAATATTTTATTATATCTTTTCATGTGACAACACTGAAGAAATGACACTTTGCTACAATGTAAAGTAGTGAGTGTACAACTTGTATAACAGTGTAAATTTGCTGTCCCCTCAAAATAACTCAACACACAGCCATTAATGTCTAAACAGCTGGCAACATAAGTGAGTACACCCCTAAGTGAAAATGTCCATATTGGTCCCCGGTGTCATGTGACTCATTAGTGTTACAAGGTCTCAGGTGTGAATGGGGAGCAGGTGTGTTAAATTTGGTGTTATTGCTCTCACTCCCTCATACTGGTCACTGGAAGTTCAACATGGTATCTCATAGCAAAGAACTCTCTGAGGATCTGAAAAAAAAAATTGTTGCTCTACCTAAACATGGCCTAGGCTATAAGAAGATTGCCAAGACCCTGAAACTGAGCTGCATCACAGTGGCCAAGACCATACAGCTGTTTAACAGGACAGGTTCCACTCAGAACAGGCCTCGCCATGGTCGACCAAAGAAGTTGAGTGCATGTGCTCAACATCATATCCAGAGGTTGTCTTTGGAAAATAGATGTATGAGTGCTGCCAGCATTGCTGCAGAGGTTGAAGGGGTGAGGGGTCAGCCTGTCAGTGCTCAGACCATACGCCGCACACTGCATCAAATTGGTCTTCATGGCTGTCATCCCAGACGGAAGCCTCTTCTAAAGATGATGCACAAGAGAGCCTGCGAACAGCTTGCTGAAGAGAAGCAGACCAAGGACATGGATTACTGAAACCATGTCCTGTGGTCTGATAAGACCAAGATAAACTTATTTGGTTCAGATGTGTCAAGTGTGTGTGGCGGCAACCAGGTGAGGGGTACAAAGACAAGTGTGTCTTGCCTACAGTCAAGCATGGTGGTGGGAGTGTCATGGTCTGGGGCTGCATGAGTGCTGACGGCACTGGGGAGCTACAGTTCATTGAGGGAACCATGAATGCCAAAATGTACTGAGACATACTGAAGCATTGTATGATCCCCTCCCTTCAGAGACTGGGCCACTGGGCAGTATTCCAACATGATAACGACCCCAAACACACCTCCAAGACAACCACTGCCTTGCTAAAGAAGCTGAGGGTAAAGGTAATGGACTGGCCAAGCATGTCTCCAGACCTAAACCCTATTGAGCATCTGTGGGGCATCCTCAAATGGAAGGTGGAGGAGCGCAAGGTCTCTAACATCCACCAGCTCTGTGATGTCCTCATGGAGGAGTGGAAGAGGACTCCAACAGCAACCTGTGAAACTCCATGCCCAAGAGGGTTAAGACAGTGCTGGAAAATAATGACGGCCACACAAAATATTGACACTTTTGGACCAATTTGGACATCACTAAGGGGTGTACTCACTTTTGTTGCCAGCGGTTTAGACATTAATACCTGTGTATTTAATTATTTTGAGGGGACAGCAAATATACACTGTTATACAAGCTGTATACTTACCACTTTATATTGTAGCAAAGTGTAATTTCTTCGGTGTTGTCACATGAAAAGATAGAATAAAATATTTACAAAAACGTAAGGGGTGTACTCACTTTTGTGAGATATTGTATACTCAGACAAAAAAGTTAACAAAAAAATACGAAACACGTATAAACAAAATGGGCAGACTCAATGGACCACTCTGTCTTTTTTCTGCCGTCACTTTTCTGTGTTTCTATGTAAAAGCCCAGTTGAACCTTATGTTTAAATAAGGTCAGTACATTCCAAGTGCTTAAAAACAAAAAAAATGTTTTTACGGTTATTTGTGTCTCTCTACAGCAGCTACAGCAGCTACAGCTTGGGTAGAAAAGCCTGTGCCTGCCGTCAGTGGCAGAATGGCATCCTTGCTGTCTATTGGGATGCTTTGAACTCTTTGCCATGGTCTAATTTGTTCAACTTATGAGCATGAACTTTGCTGATAGCAGACCTATAGATCTGAGTGTAGTCCGCACATCAGATTTCCTCAGAAAGAACACAGTTTCTACAGAGAGAGCAAGGGCCCACAGCTGGCAGATACTGGCAGGGGACAGGCTTTTCTACTCATACTGTAACTGTTTTATACAAAAAGTGAACTGCAATATATTTCACACCTTTTGTTTTGGAGATTTTGGAATGTATTTAGCAGACTAAAGACATGTACACACGTTTAGAAAATTAAAATTGTACAAAATAATACTGCTTTCAAAGCAATTGTATGACAATATAATTGTTAGTACATAGCTCTCATCCAAAATTTTCTGAAGGGATAAACTAGAACATTTTTCTCGTATGATACCAGATTGTACGATTTTAGCTAGCTAGCTGCCATAACCCCAGTATTTTTAAAAACGGTGGAATGTCCTCTTTAGGATAAAAGTGGTCTCTGCAGCAGGTTTTCCGCAAGATCACTTTTATCAGGGGAGGGCCCCCCTCCCTCCGCGCTCTGGTCATCTCTGCTGCTTACTGGAGCCGTCGGTAGTGGCAGAGCCAATTGGCTCCTCTCCCCTCACTGCCAGGAGGCCAAGTGAGGGAAAGATGGCCCCCGCTTGGCTCCATAGCATTGGAGGGCGGAAGCAATGTCAAACGTCACTTCCACGCAATACTCTTAAAGGGGAAAATTTTTTTTTTTTTTCAAATGACATTTTTTTTTTTTTTGCATTGCATTGCATTTTAGTGTAAATATGAGATCTGAGGTCTTTTTGACCCCAGATCTCATATTTAAGAGGTCCTGCCATGCTTTTTTTCTATTGCAAGGGATGTTTACCTTCCTTGTAATAGGAATAAAAGTGACCCAATTTTTTTTTAAAAGGACAGTGTCAAAATAAAAAATAAAATAAATAAGAAAAAAAAAAAAATTTAAAGTGCACCATGCTGCCGAGCTCGCACGCAGAAGTGAACGCATACGTAAGTCTCGCCCGCATATGAAAACAATGTTTAAACTACACATGTGAGGTATCACTGCGATCGTTAAAGTGAGAGCAATTATTCTAGCCCTAGACCTCCTCTGTAACTCAAAACTGGTAACCTGTAGAAATTTTTTAACGTCGCCTGTGGAGATTTTTAAGGGTAAAAGTTTGTCGCCATCCCACGAGCGGGCGCAATTTTGAAGCATGACATGATAGTATCGTTTACTCGGTGTAACATTATCTTTCACAATATAAAAAAAAAATTGGGCTAACTTTACTGTTGTCTAATACATTACATCACTTCTGAATTTTTATTCTGTTGTACCCAAATTTTCATACTTTAGTAACTGTTTGTTTTCTATATGGAGACGTATGCAAAAAAAAAAAACAAAAAAAAAAACGGACAACCATTCATCTAATAATCTCATTGTGTGTACTAGGCTTTAAACTGAACATTTAGATATGTGGAGGCTGATTTACTAATAAGGTTGAGAATCTCCACACAATAAATTGTGTGAATATCCAATCATGTAAAAAGAAAAATCCCATTAGCTTATTTCATCTGCATAAGACTGAATAATCGACATGAATATTCACATAATTTATTGTGTGATGATTCTCGACTTCTTTAATAAATCAGCTTAATTGAGTAGACTTTCTGATATTAGCACACATACAATATCTTTAGAGAACAATTATTAGTTGAATTATTGGCTTTACACATTGCCTGGAGCTGATTTTAAATGATAAGTTTCAAAGAACAGAGATGCACAATAATTAACTACCAATCACAGATCACCTTTAAAGTGGAAGTCCATGCAAAAACTAAAATCCCTGCATCTATAGCCACCAACATTCTAACACTAACCTCTCTAGCCCTGTAAAGATAAAATCGCTATACATACCTTTTCTGAAGCCGATCCGACCCGATCTCCAGCGGCGGAAGCTCTGCTGAGTACACGTCCGACAACGGCTGTAAAATGAATGGGAAGTGACGCCACCCATAGAGTTACTATGGGGCTTCCGTTGACAGACATGTCCTCTGCACCTGCCCACACAGCGAAGCCACGGCTGACAGCTCAGCATGGGATCAGAGCTTCCCCTGCTGGAGATCAGGTCAGATCGCCTGTAGAAAAGGTATGTATACAGATTTTTTCTTTTCGGTGCTAGAGAGGTTAGTGTTAGAATGTTGGTGGCTATAGATGCAGGGATTTTAGTTTTTGCATGGACTTCCACTTTAAGTGCTGTGATTTTGACAGTCTGAAAACAAAAATTAAAAGTCAGTTTTAATAGTTTTAATAAAAGGACACTTACCTGTCCAGGGATCCAGTACTGTCCTCACCTGGGCCAGTTCTGCACTGGTATTTGCGTCCCTGGCGCCGGGATGCTTATTATGGGAAGCTGACTGTGACTCCTTGTGGCTTTACAGCCAACACCCCACTGAGCGTGTGCGAGTTGCATTGTGCTTTGTGAAAACTCCCACAGCCTTCTGGGACCTGTGACGTGTCCTAGGAGGTTGCAGTTCCACTTTAATGAAAGCTGCTTTGTGTCTGGCTGTGGTGAGTTTTTTTGCACAATGTTGCTATTTGCATCATGTTATTAAATTATATCCTATGTAGTCTTCAAAACCTAATGGAAGGTACCTTTTAGATAACAAGTCCCAATTTAATAATAGAGAAAAATGGACTTTAACGGCACATATAAAATATAACAAATTTTTAATAGTTCACATGTATTGGTTACATATACAGTACACATGGAATATGACACATTAATAGATAAATACAAAAAGAGGGACCCATTGATAAACCCCAGAGATGGACGCCACTTGTATACTTCCTTTGGGGCTGTAATGGTAAACGTTAGAGAGAACCACACTGGGTTATGGCATTCACTATCAGGGCGTTCAAAGGTCCTTGAAGAGTTAAAAGTTGCTCAACATGTTTCGTGACTGAAGTTGTCACTTCTTCAGGAGCTTCTATATCTTTAGAGAGATAGATTTACAATTAGAATAGTGTATAAACGTTTAATATTTGATTGTCGTAAATTAGATACAAATACATGACAATATATGCATATACTGTAAACTCACCACACTTGGTGTTGAGGAAGTCTTACAATTCACCTTCGCTGATGAGACATCTCTGCTGACCACTGAAACCCAATGGGTCCCTCTTTTTGTATTTATCTATTAATGTGTCATATTCCATGTGTTTCTCTATCCTTCAATACATTTTTATTCGAATGTGGCACTTTTCTACTCAGGGTGTTTGATTGCCACCCCAGGGCACAGCAATCAATTTTTTCCAACAAGTCCCAATTGCCTACACATAGCAATCCTACTTTATCACACAGATTTAGGACAAGAAGAAATATACATGTAAATCCACCAATATCACCACTTTTACTAAACTTCCAAAACGTTATTGTCATTTTGAAAGCGATGAAGACAAATCATTTATTGAAAACACTCCTCTCAGTGATCTGTGCAGCATTAATGCAAATTGATTTGGTTTTTGCTTTGTGATGCTGAGAACCATCCAAGCTGGCATATCAAACAATTTGTGCTGCTATCCCAAATTCTATATACATAAGCCATTGCTAAATAAAGGTCTAAATTAAAACTGTCATCCTAGCTCATAAATAACAGATGTCCTACCTTTTTAATTATGTATGGTCTTGAATCTTTCAAAAATGAAAATGACTATACACATTTTTAATGTAGTTCTTGGTAATTTGCTGCTTGAATGATAAGGTTCCAGATAATCCCAGCACACCAGCTTGAAAGCTAAAACACTGACAGACTTGTTTATCTTGTGTGACTGCTTTCTTTATCCCTTCTGACACTTTTAAAATTAAAATATAGCTTTGGATCATATAATGCTGTTAATAATGCAGCTTTCAAAAAACCTTACAAAATGCAGGTATATTAAATATTAATTTATGAAAAAAAAAAAATTGCCATTTTTTTTTTCCATAAAAAGATTAAATGGAAAAAAGGGTTAAACTATCACATGTTTATCTTCTGAAGTAAATTTATTTTAGTATTTGAACATTGTTGAGAGGATGATTGTATGCAAATACATGTACATTAAGCAGATTTTTTTCACGAAACCATCTTGTCTATAAGTTAACGCCATAAGAGGCCTGCTGTTTTGTTAGCCAGAAAAGCCTCTTTCATTCATCTTCCTAAAGGGCCCAGCTTCCCGGAATTCAAGGCTAGGCCTTACCTACTGACTACTCCGTCTAACGGGAACACCTTAACTGGTTGCTTGCCAGTTGGACAGATAGATGGCAATAGGCAGAGTTTACACCTAAAGTTATTGAAGTAAAGCCCTAAATAACAAAAGAAAACCAGGAACAAAGAGGCACACAGAGGAGCAATTTCTGGCTAGTGAAAATAAATAATAAGATCTTTGTACTTCCTGCTTTTTGGCAAGACTTTTACTTTTAAAATGTTAAATGTCAATGTGGCTTACAGAACTGGCTTATCCAAAAAAAAAATAAAAATTTTGATTTTTCTAAACCTGCCTGCTAGCCATAGATTAGAGGTCATGCAGAGCATTATGATTGAAAAAAGAATTCTTCTGAGCTAATCTGCACAGAGATTTGCTAGGGCCGTGAATCTCAAATGTGCAGGATTTGCCTATAAACCTTGGTACCCTGTTTCCCCGAAAATAAGACCTAGCGTGATTGTCGGTGATGGCTGCAATATAAGCCCTACCCCCCAAATAAGTCCTAGTTAAAGTAGGTCTTATTTTCAGGGTAGGGGTTATTTTCAGGGAAACATGGTTGGGCTTATTTGGGGGGTAGGGCTTATATTGCAGCCATCACCGACAATCACGCTACGTCTTATTTTCGGGGAAACAGGGTAGCAGCAAACCTGAACCTCATACCTTCTCAATGTTGTCCAGGTGACAAACTGCATGACAGAACTACAAATATTCAGGTAAACTAGAAATTAGTGATTTTTCTGATAGTATAACCCTCTGCAAAAGTAAATGTGAGATTCACTTTAAATCCGCTGGGTAATCAGATAAGTGAAGCCAGACTAAGTTCACTTGAATGAATTGGGGAAGCAAATTGCTACCAACGGGTGACTTCTCGCTTGGAGCAAACTTGACAAATTTAAGTTCTGACCCATGAGAATTCACTCATATGACAACTGCTGTGCTGTCTCTTTAGTTAACTGGTGCTCTGTGAATCTTTTGTTGTGTAAAAATGTTTATTTGTAAAAGAAAAATTGTATGTATCAAGAGGTTTATGGATTTTAAGAGTTTTTCACGGAAACTCTCTATTCTTAAACAATCCTCCTTTAGGCTGGGTTCACACTATTGCGAATTGGATATGGGTTTCCTGTCTCTGCCTATTACTCTCACAAGGGATGTTTACATTCCTTCTGACAGCAATAAAAGTGATCAGATTTTTTTTTTTAAAGGGACAGTGTGAAAATAAAAAAATGAAATAAAATAAATAAGAAAAAAGAAAGAAGAGAGCACATACGTAAGTCGCGACCACAAATGCAAACAGTGTTTAAACCACACATGTGAGGTATCGTTAGAGCAAGAGCAATAATTCTAGCACAAGACCTTCACTGTAACGCTAAACTGGTAACCTGTAGAAATGTTTAAAGCGTCGCCTATGGAGATTTTTAACCACTTTCCAACCAGCCGCCATCGTTATAGTAATCACAGATCACCGTCATTACTAGTAAAAACAATAAAAATAAAATAAAAGTCTCTAAATCTATCCCATCGTTTGTAGACAAGATAAGTTTTGTGCAAACCAATCAATATATGCCTATTGCGATTTTTTTCCCCAAAAATATGTAGAAGAATATATATCGGCCTATGAAAGACAAAAACAGAACGCACTGGGACACTGGCACACATTGTACACATTGCTGACACTGTGCTCTTGCTGGGTGTCCAGTGTGCTCCTGTTCCTTTAAGGGGGATTGGGCTGCCTCCAGGCCCACCTGCCCCTCATCTATCCATTTAATGCATGTGCTTCCATTGTGGAGACGCTTATAAATTCAGTAGCGTTAGGACTGCAAGCATACACAGGGTGCTGTGAAGAGGCCTTGCAGCTTATGCACGCGTTTGCAAATGCGTGCTAACTAAACCCCTGTTTTTAACGCAGACTGTTGGACAGGTTAATTTGGTCAGTTGGCAGACTGGTTGGTGAGTTGAGCTATGGAATGTTCTGTTTTTGTCTTTCATGTAATAGCCCTTCCATGTGCTCCTTGCTGTGAAGGCCAGTTATAGGTGGGGGCAGGGGCCATTTGTTTGTTATATATCGGCCTAAACTGATGAATAATTTTGTTTTTTTATATTTGTTTTGGATATGTATTATAGCAAAAAGTACAACATTTTTTTTCTTTTTTCAAAATTGTCGCTCTTTGTTTGTTTATAGCGCAAGAAATAAAACTGCAGAAGTGATCAAATATCACTAAAAGAAAGCTCTATTTGTGGGAAAAAATTACTTCAGATTTGTTAGGGTACAATGTCGCATGACCGCGCAATTGTCAGTTAAAGCAACGCAGTGCCGTATCACAAAAAAATGGCCTGGTCATTAAGGGGGCAAATCCTATCGGGGCTGAAGTGGTTAAGTACCAAAGTTTGTCGCCATTCCACTAGTGTGTGCAATTTTAAAGCATGACATGGGGGGCTGTGTATTATGCAGGTGGGGGGGCTGTGTGATGTGTAGGGGGGCTGTGTAATATGAAGGTTGTCTGTGTAATGTAAATGGGTCCAAAGGTGCGGGGATGTGTAATGTAAAAATGGCCTGTCATTGAGGGGGCAAATCCTTCCAGGACTGAAGTGGTTAAGTACCAAATGTTGTCGCCATTCCACTAGTGTGCGCAATTTCGAAGCATGATATGGGGGGACGGTGTATTATTCAGGGGGGACTGTGTGATGGGACCAATCCTATTTAATTTGTTTATAAACGACCTGGAGGATGGGATAAACAGTTCAATCTCTGTATTTGCAGACGATACTAAGCTAAGCAGGGCAATAACTTCTCCGCAGGATGTGGAAACCTTGCAAAAAGACCTGAACAAATTAATGGGATGGGCGACTACATGGCAAATGAGGTTCAATGTAGAAAAATGTATAATAGTGCATTTGGGTGGCAAAAATATGAGTGCAATCTATACACTGGGGGGAGAACCTCTGGGGGAATCTAGGATGGAAAAGGACCTGGGGGTCCTAGTAGATGATAGGCTCAGCAATGGCATGCAATGCCAAGCTGCTGCTAATAAAGCAAACAGAATATTGACATGCATTAAAAGGGGGATCAACGCAAGAGATAAAACGATAATTCTCCCACTCTACAAGGCTCTGGTCCAGCCGCACCTGGAGTATGCTGTCCAGTTCTGGGCACCCTCAGGAAGGATGTACTGGAAATGGAGCGAGTACAAAGAAGGGCAACAAAGTTAATAAAGGGTCTGGAGGATTTTAGTTATGAGGAAAGGTTGCAAGCACTGAACTTATTCTCTCTGGAGAAGAGACGCTTGAGAGGGGATATGATTTCAATTTGCAAACACTGTACTGGTGACCCCACAATAGGGATAAAACTTTTTCACAGAAGAGAGTTTAATAAGACTTGTGGCCACTCATTACAATTAGAAGAAAAGAGGTTTAACCTTAAACTACGTAGAGGGTTCTTTACTGTAAGAGCGGCAAGGATGTGGAATTCCCTTCCACAGGTGGTGGTCTCCGCGGGGAGCATTGATAGCTTCAAGAAACTATTAGATAATCACCTGAATGACCTCAACATACAGGGATATACAATGTAATACTGACATATAATCACACACATAGGTTGGACTTGATGGACTTGTGTCTTTTTTCAACCTCACCTACTATGTAACTATGTAACTATGTAACTATGTGCAGGGGGGCTGTGTAATATGAAGAGAGTTTGTATAATGTAAAGGGGTCCAGAAGTGTGGGGGCTGTGTAATGTAAAGGGGTCCAGATTATTATCTTCATTAATTAGCAGGTGAATGTGGCCCTCTGACAGCGGGGAATCACAGCAATCTTGTGACCGGGGGGATGGGGCCCAGTGTAAGGTCACCTTACAAATTTTCTGTAAAGGTGAAGCTACACTTTAAATGATTGATGCTGATGTAAGTAATCTGATTCCCAGGCAGGTGATTTCTATGCCCCAGAGGATCTGCACAGTCTCCTTGGTCTGTAGTGTAATGTAACAAACAAAAAAGGAAACTGAAGTGCCAAACCACTGCTAAATGGTCCAGATACAACTTTATTCCAATAAAAGTCAGACGGCAATCCAAAGAGAAGCCAATGCATTTCAGGAGCTGCCAAATAAGCTGCTGACAAGGCTTGTGTTTGCAATCACAATGAAAGAAATAACATTAAAGATCCAGTTCACTTTTAGTCTATTCTTAGCAGTGGTGCGGCAGTTCAATTTATATTTTTGTAGCAATAGAAACATTACAGAGGTTCTAACAGTTCCTCATTCCATCCAAGACTAAATAAAATATTGTGGCTTTAGATATACTTTAAGTACACCATCAGCATTTGGGGTGATCAGATGTGTAGGCACGATCTAACTTACCTCAGGCATCTGTGTAGTCTGAGGGTTACCTAACCACAATCAGTGATGGTGAAAGTAAACAGTAACAGCTTGGAGTTTCTAAGCAACATCCTTGTAACATGACAGCATGGGATAATGCAATCTCTGGGAGTCTTTCAGTCAGGTTTGAGGTTTCATGTTTTTTTCCAGAGATGCCCCTTAAATGCTGATCTTCAGGCAAATACAAGATTATGGATACAATGGCTCCTGCTGCTACATCTCAGCCAATGAGGAGGCAAAGACCCACTGCTCTGGTGCCACATCGTTGGATCGGGATCAGGCTCGGGTTAGTATTAGAGGGGGGCTGGGGGTTGGAGCTGCACACTGAAGGTTTTTTATCTACATCTAATGCATGAAGGTAAAAAACTTTCAGCCTTTACAACCACTTAAACTATTAAGAAGTTATCACTAAAAGTGAAAGTAAAAGAAAATCTCAAATTTTGGGTTGTTTCCAGAACAGGAATATTGGGGATATCTTCAAATTGGAACACTAATTCTGAGCACCCGGGGACAACCAGGGATTCCCTCATTTTTTAGGGATTTTCTCTCACTTCTTGTTTTGATTATGGGACAGGAAGAGAAGGGAAATCTTCCAAATGGGACACAAATGACAAAAATAAACCTTACAGGGGTCATAACTCATCCTTACTCAATCCAAAATTTAAAAAAGGTTTTACTTTTATTTCTAATTTAACATGTTGAGCATAATAAAATAAACATTCCCCAGTAAACTATTTGTTAAAATCTTTACCCTAGCACTTTCAATTTACAACTTTCATTGATTCTGGCTCCCACTATCTTAGTGCTGCTTCCTTGAACTTCCGGTCTTCCCATGAAAGAGTTACCAGTGGACAGTGATGTCTCCAGACAGTTTGTTAGCTTGGAGAAAGGAAGGAGTGCCTTTCCATCTTAGGACACGTGTTTATATTGATGCACACAGTGTAGGGAGACACAAATCTGGTCCCTGCGTGCAAGGATGACTCCATAGGACATTGTAAGAGAAAAGAGCCATCCTGAAACAGGAAACCTGGAGCAGTGGTCATGGCATCAGCTTAAACTGGAACAAATGCAAGGATTCAAAGATATAGAAGCTGCATACTCAGTAAGTGATTCAATCAGGTGCTAAAAGTGATCAAAAACTGAGTGGTTCAAGCGTTTGTTACCCCAGCATTTCATATTCCTTATATGTGCCTGTTGTACTTTTATGAAAATGTATCCTGTTATCTTTGTGTTGTTTCCCTTCTGTGAAATGCCTGGTGTTCCTGTCATTCCCTCTGCTTTCCTATTAGAAACTGACCACACTAAATAGGAGAACACAGTGTGGTCAGTTCTTTAGCTGTGCTGGGAACTCAGTGTGCTCTTTTCCAGTGGTCAAACTTGTCCTGACATCCCCCGCATCCCCCAAACACGACATTGAAATGGAGTCGGAGTCGCACCGATTTGACAGCTTCCATTGCAGACAATAGGGTGCCACTTGTCATGTGATTTGAAACTATCAAATCACATAACAAGTCGCACCGGTGTGACCGGAGGCTTAGGTACTCTCTCCAAAAGAGAAACTACTATTGCAAGGCATGGCTAAAATTTTATTTGTATCGTAGTGCAGACTTCTGAGACTTGTAATCCAATCACACAAGAAGGAAATAACATTTCTGTTGGCTTTCCATACACCAATGCACAGCAGGTTGCCATATTGTATTGGATTTTTTCGAAAGTTTTAAAACATTATAGCACAATATATATATAGCAATAAATTATAATACGGCTTGTGTAGCAATTGTATATGTTATATTGTTTTTTAAGCAAAGTAGAGCTCTTATTTAACTAAATTATATATAGTGTTACAAATAAATGAACAAGGAAACTTTGTTCAGCCCTATTAAAACTGAATGAAAATATAAATAATAAAGTGCTTGGTTCTTTTTCAAATTTCTATTGCTGTGGGCTACAGTGTGTTTTCAGCAATTCAAGTGCTGAAGGGGTAGCCAAGGTAGAAAAAGGGAATAGTTTGAATGCCACATAGAATATGATGTTCATTTGATGGAACGTGATCAGTTTCCTAAGAATACATCAGGCAGATTTGTAGCTGTAAGAAATTGTGTATTCCAGCATGTAGGTAACTGATTGAAACATTCATGCGTTGAGTCAAATCCAGATTAATGTATTGAAAAAATCGAAAATTATATAGAATGTATAAAAAATACCACCTTCGATTTTAATCCCTTACAAATCTCAGTTATTCGCGAACCTAATTCCTTATCATTGTCAGATGTTTATTTGTCCTGAATTAATTTACTCTGAACAATGGCAACTGTTAGCCAGCCCAGTGCAATACGGTACCAGGATTGATTGAAAGATTGTCTGTCATATATGCAGCTTCTACACTGGAGCATCCAAAGGAGAATTCTCTCCAAGGAATAGGATGCTCAACATTCTTATCACATTCTTTTTACAGCAAACATTTTCAATCATTTGGACGTTTCATTTAAATACAATAGAGAAGATGTTTGATATCCATGTACATGACAAATATTATTTGTTTAACTTTGAAATACTATTAGAATGCACATTAATGCACAGTGACTGAAGTGCTAGGTGGTGTGTGCCTGAATATTCATGGCTTAAGAAGCCCATAGAAGAACAGCTAGTAAAGTATAGAAGGGATTGACCTTATAAGGTGCAAATTCCCTGATGTGTGGCACAGAATAATTTACTAGAATGAAACTTACTGAAATGTCTTCACTATGTCAGATACTATCAGTAATGCTGTTAATTCACTTACTTTTCAATATCAACCACTGTAGGGTATGCAAGCAAAGAGGAAGATTAGATGCATAGGAACTATATATATACATATATATATATAGGGCTTTTTTTGTCAGAAAATAGATGCTGGAACTCAACCACGACCCCCCCCCCCACACACACACTTTCCAAACCACATCAAATAGTGGGTGTGGTCAGATTTGACTAACAGTAGGAGGGTCCTAAAGAGGCATTAAATACCAGGAGAGCATTACACACAGAGTGCAGAGTTCAGGGGCATGCTACGTGCATAGTTCAGGGATGGGTTACATACATAGTCTAGAGTTCAGGGGTGCACTGCATACGGTGTGTAGAGTTTAGGGTGTCGAGTGCAGAGTTCAGCCTTCTTCCACAACTGCTCACCTCTGCATCCCCCATCCACATCTCACCCCTCTTCAGCTCTGACCATTGCATGCACCCCCCCCCAACACTGCTCCCATCTTCTCCCCCACTCCCGCTCCTTAAAAGCTCCACCATCTTCCACATTTTACTTTGTTGCTGTATTAACCTGAATCATCCAGCTAGCTCTAGTATCTGCCCACACAATGTAGGTGGCTCCACCCCTCTCACTTACAAGGCAATCAACCAGTGGAGGTGTTGGCATCCGCACTACACCCCGGGCACCTGAAAAAAAAGCCCTGTGTATATACAACCCCTGGCAAAAATGATGGAATCACCAGTCCCTGAGGATGTTCCTTCAGTTATTTATTGTTGTAGAAAAAAACAGATCACAGACTTGGTCAAAAACTAAAGGCATTTCAAATGGCAGTTTTTTGGCTTTAAGAAACACTAAAAGAAATCAAGAAAAATAATTGTGGTGGCCAGCAACAGTTATGCCGCGTACACACGGTCGGACTTTTCAGCTACAAAAGTCCGACAGCCTGTCCGACAGACTTCCAGCGGACTTTCGGCGGACTTGCGGCAGACTTTCTAACGAACGGACTTGCCTACACACGACCACACAAAAGTCCGACGGATTCGTACGTGATGACGTACAACGGACTAAAATAAGGAAGTTCATAGCCAGTAGCCAATAGCTGCCCTAGCGTGGGTTTTTGTCCGTCGGACTAGCACACAGACGAGCGGATTTCGGGGTCCGTCGTAGTTACGACGTAAAGATTTGAAGCATGTTTCAAATCTAAAGTCCATCGGATTTGAGGCTAAAAAAGTCAGTTGAAAGTCCGGAGAAGCCCACACACGATCGGATTACCAGCCAGCTTTAGTCCGTCAGCGTCCGTTGGACTTTTGTAGACAAAAAGTCTGACCGTGTGTACGCGGCATTAGATTTATTGAACAAGCACAGGGAATCAATTATGGAATCACTCAACTCTGAGGAAAAAATTATGGAATCATGAAAAACAAACAAACAAAATAACACTCCAGCACATCACTAGTACTTTGTTGCACCACCTCTGGCTTTTATTACTGCTTGCAGTCTCTGAGGCATTGACATAATGAGTGATAAACAGTACTCTTCATCAATCTGGCTCCAGCCTTCTCTGATTGCTGTTGCCAAATCATCTTTGCAGGTTGGAGCCTTGTCATGGACCATTTTCTTTAACTTCCACCGCAGATTTTCAACTGGATTGAGATCCGGACTGTTTGCAGGCCATGACATTGACCTTATGTGTCTTTCTTCAAAGAATTTTTTCACAGTTTTTGCTCTATGGCAAGATGCATTATCATCTTGATAAATGATTTCATCATCCCCAAACATCCTTTCAATAGATGGTATAAGAAAAGTGTCCAAAATTTCAATGTAAACCTGTGCATTTATTGAAGATTTAATGACAGCCATCTCCCCAGTGCCTTTACCTGACATGCAGCCCCATATCATAATTGACTGTGGAAATTTGCATGTTTTCTTCAGACAGTCGTCTGCATAAATCTCATTGTAACGGCACCAAACAAAAGTTCCAGCATCATCACCTTGCCCAATGCAGATTCGAGATTCATCACTGAATATGACTTTCATCTAATCATCCACAGTCCACGATTGCCTTTCCTTAGCCCATTGTAACCTTGTTTTTTTGTGTTTAGGTGTTAGAGATGGCTTTCTTTTAGCTTTTCTGTATGTAAATCCCATTTCCTTTAGGCAGTTTCTTACAGTTCGGTCACAGATGTTGACTCCAGTTTCCTCCCATTTGTTCCTCATTTGTTTTGTTGTACATTTTCTGTTTTCAAGGCATATTGCTTTAAGTTTTCTGTCTTGACGCTTTGATGTCTTCCTTGGTCTACCAGTATGCTTGCCTTTAACCACCTTCCCATGTTGTTTGTATTTGGTCCATGTTTTAGACAAAGGCGACACTGAACAACCAACATCTTGTGCAACACTGCGTGATGATTTACCCTCTTTAAGGAGTTTGATAATCCTCTCCTTTTTTTCAATTGACATCTCTAGTGTTGGAGCCATGCTTCATGTCAGTCCACTTGTTGCAACAGCTCTCCAAGGTGTGATCACTCCTTTTTACCTACATACTAACAAGCAGATTTAATCTGATGCAGGTGTTATGCCGCGTACACATGATCGGACTTTCTGGCATACTTGGTCCGGCACCCTTTCTGACGGACTTTGTCCGCCAGGTGCGCCGGACTTTAAAACGGACGGACTTGCCCACACACGACCGGACTTTCCGGCGGGCTAAGTCTGCCCGTCTTTCCGACGGACTTTTGCCGGAGTTACGGCGGACTTTCAGAATGAACGGACTTGCCCACACATGGACAAGTCTGTTCATTTTGAACGTGACTCAGGTGCGACGGGACTAGAAAAGGAAGTCAATCTTGCCGCTTTTATTGGCGAGATTGACACCTTGTGAGCCCCGTCGCGGGTCATACCAGGCCCTTAGGTCTAGTATGGATTTTAAAGGGAAGCCCCCCTATGCCGAAAAAACGGCGTGGGGTCCCCCCTAAAATCCATACCAGACCCCGATACAAGCACGCAGCCCGGCCGGTCAGGAAAGGGGGTGGGGACGAGCGAGCGCCCCCCCTCCTGAACTGTACCATGCCACATGCCCTCAACATGGAGGGTGGGTGCTTTGGGGGAGGGGGCGCCCTGCGGGGCCCCTCCACCCCAAAGCACCTTGTCCCCATGTTGATGAGGACAAGGGCCTCTTCCCGACAGCCCTGGCCGTTGGTTGTCGGGGTCTGCGGGCGGGGGGCTTATCGGAATCCGGGAGCCCCCTATAATAAGAGGGCCCCCAGATCCCGGCCCCCCACCCTATGTGAATGAGTATGGGGTACATGGTACCCCTACCCATTCACCTAGGGAAAAAGTGTCAATAATAAAACACACTACACAGGTTTTTAAAATAATTTATTAAACAGCTCCGGGGGGGTCTTCTTCCGGCTTCGGGGGTCCCTCCGGTTCCTCTTCTCCCGGTGTTCCAGTTCTTCGGCCGGCTCCTCCGCTGTCTTCAGGCCGCTCTCTTGCCAGCAGAGGTCCGGACTTCTGGGCTTCTGGGCTTCTTGGCTTCTTGTCTTCTTCCCTCTTCTCTTCTCCAGATGTTGACACGACGCTCTCTCCGGCTGGACTACTCTCTGAGGGCTCCGTTGTGACTTATATAGGCGGAGACCCCGCCCCCTTATAATGTCACAGTCCCTGGGCATGCTGGGACTGTGACGTTTTAGGGGGCGTGGTCACCGGGTGATGTTGACCACACCAAGAAGCCAAGAAGCCCAGAAGCCCAGAAGTCCGGACCTCCGCTGGCAAGAGAGTGGCCTGAAGACAGCGGAGGAGCCGGCCGAAGAACTGGAACACCGGGAGAAGAGGAACCGGAGGGACCCCCGAAGCTGGGAGGAAGACCCCCCCGGAGCTGGTTTTTATTTTAAAAACCTGTGTAGTGTGTTTTATTATTGACACTTTTTCCCTAGGTGAATGGGTAGGGGTACCATGTACCCCATACTCATTCACATAGGGTGGGGGGCCGGGATCTGGGGGCCCTCTTATTATAGGGGACTCCCGGATTCCGATAAACCCCCCGCAGACCCCGACAACCAACGGCCAGGGTTGTCGGGAAGAGGCCCTTGTCCTCATCAACATGGGGACAAGGTACTTTGGGGTGGGGGGCCCCGCAGGGCGCCCCCTCCCCCAAAGCACCCACCCCCCCATGTTGAGGGCCTGTGGCCTGGTACGGTTCAGGAGGGGGGGTGCTCGCTTGTCCCCACCCTCTTTCCTGACCGGCCGGGCTGCATGCTCGGATCGGGGTCTGGTATGGATTTTAGGGGGGACCCCACGCCGTTTTTCGGCATAGGGGCTTCCCTTTACAATCCATACCAGACCTAAGGGCCTGGTATGCCCCGCACTCGCCGCAATAGGAAAATTTGTTTTTCCTATTGCAGCGAGCAAGAAATGCAATACCCTGCCCTCGCGTCATATCTGGTCCGTTGGACCAGCATACACACGAGCGGGCTTTCCGTCGGACCAGCACATAGACGAGTGGACTTTCCGCCAGAAACTGAGTCCGACGTAAAGATTTAAAACTTGTTTCAAATCTAGGTCCGGCGGGCTTTTGGGAAAAAGTCCGCCGGAAAAGTCCGCCGGAGCCTACACACGGTCAGATTGTTCGGCGGACTCTGGTCCGCCGGAGCAAGTATGCCGGAAAGTCCGACCGTGTGTACACGGCATTATGTGGTGTTTGTAATGAAAAGTTACAGGGATACTGGCCACCACAATTATTTTTCTTGATTTCTTTTAGTGTTTCTAAAAGCCAGAAAGTTGCCATTTGAAATGCCTTTTGATTTTGGCCATGTCTGTGATCTGCTTTTTTTCTACAACAATAAACAACCAAAGGAACATCCTCAGGGACTGGTGATTCCATCATTTTTGCCAAGGGTTGTATATATATATATATATATATATATATATATATATATTTCCCTGGATCATTTGTATTCTATAACTGTGCTGGGGCTAAAATGAAAACTGACTTTCCTGCGTATACCATTTTCCTATGTCATCTGCTGTGAACTGCTCTGTAAGTAACTGCCAGACATAACTGAAAAAGTGTGATTCCAGCCTTCAGTTTATTTGCACCTTGTGATTCCCTAGTGGAATGGGTACAGATGAGAACCACCAGACTTCGAAGACATGATGTGGTCAAAAGCAACTGTAACATGGCTGCAAATAATGAAGACAGTGGAACATTTATGTAAGGCACATTTTTATCTTTTGGGTATGGGGATTGAAGAAGAGGCAGATGCCTATCACTGTAGCTCTGGAGTGGGTAACCAATCTTTTGAGTTAATCCTTCTCAAAGTTCCTCCAGTACTAAGAGGCATGCAGGCTGGTATCATCATAAAAGAGGATTAAACATGTCATGTGAACCATTCACACCATGTGAATACCAGCTTGCATGCTGTCTTTGCAGAGTTTGAGAGAAGGGGGTACACTTTTTTAATAGTAGTATTTTAATATTTTTTTGTTTTAAAGGTAAACAATAAAAAATAAAATATATTATCAGCATAATGGGTCACATTAAAAGCTAGCTTACTATAAAGATAACATTTACTGGTTGTTCACTGGCTTTCATCATTTATGGTGGCATGATAACAGTTTTTTTTAAACTGATTCATTACCTTTCTCAATTGTGTTGCAATATTCATCCTCTGTAAAGTATGCATGGCTGTCCATGCCCAATTGAGAGACTCGGGAGGTTATTTACTAAAGGAAAATCCACTTTGCACTGCAAGTGCACTTGAAAGTAAAGTCGCTGTAGATCTGAGGGGGACATGCAAGGAAAATAAAAAACAGCATTTTAGCTTGCACGTAATTGGATGATAAAATCAATAGAGCTTCCCCTCATTTCAGATCTACCCCTTAGATTTAGAGCGACTGCACTTCCAAGTGCACTTGCAGTGCAAAGTGGATTTGCCTTTTGTAAATAACCCCCCCAGTCTCACTTTCTATTCTGTATTTGTTTGCGAAGGACAGAAAATAAGGAAAATATACAATTTTACAGTTGTATGAAAAAAATAATTAAAGGTAAATATCCAAATGAGGATAACTGTTCCAGTGACATTGATCCCTAACTTTGGGGAGACCTACAATCACTTCCTATTGAGTGTCTGGGACAGGAACTTAACAAGAACACATAAATAAAAAATCAACAGAAGATATAAGCCTTCCTTGCTCTAATAAAAACAAGAAAAGTTTCGGCTGGAGGTCTACTTTGACAAGATTTAGTCACTAGGATCTATAACTTTCATGGAAACCAAAAAATATAGACTTATTGGGATTTTTTACCAAAGACATGTAGCAAAAAACATTTTGGTCTAAACTCAGGGATAAATTGGATTTTTTTTTTACATTTTTTATTGGATATGTTTTTTTTTTTGTTTATATAAAAAATAAAATACCCATGCTTTGCCCAGCAGCTTCATCGGAAGAGTATAAAGAAGCTCTCCACTGTTGCATTCTGGAGCTTTTTTAAAGCTCAGTAAGCCTTACGTTGCTATATTCCCTTTTACTATAGGCTCATGGTCACTTCAATGACTATACAGTGCCCTAAAAAAGTTTTCATACCCTTGAAATTTTCCACTTTTTGTCATGTTACAATCAAAAGCGTAAATGTATTTTATTGGGATTCTATGTGATAGACCAACACAAAGTGGCACATAATTGGTAAGTGGAAGGAAAATGATAAATCAGCCAGATCATCTAACACTTCCCTCTCCCCAGATGACAATGCCGTTGTTCAAAAGTGTTTCCATTGCTCCTCCACCCAAAGTGGAGATACCTTACAACAAAAAACACCAGATGAAAATAAAGTAAAAAAAAAAATAGAAAATAAATAATAAAACTATTGCAGCAACTGCATTTGAGGACTGGAAAGCTACAATATATAGAATTTTTGTTTCTGGGCTTAATACCGCTTTAAAGAGGAAATAAACTCTTCAAAAAAAAAATGTTTCCCCCCTCCCTGCAAAGTAAAGGCATAATGTGCTAGTATGCATCGCATATAATGCCACATTATACTCCTGGTGTGTGACTGGCGTAAGTCGCGTGACATCACTCCCGCCTGGGAGCGAAAGCCGCCAGTCACGGCACACGCCCCTGAGGAAATGGCACGGGTGGCCATTCTTCCAGAGCGCATGCACTGATGACATCATCGGTGCAGTATACAGTAAATATCTCCTAAATGGAGCACGTTTAGGATATAATTACAGTACCTATAGATAGGCCTTATTCTAGGCTTACCCATAGGTACAAATACTGCATGGAGGTTTACAACCACTTTAACCACTTGCCGACCAGCTGCCGCAGTTTTACTGTGGCAGAATGGCACGGCTGGGCAAAAGACGTTATGTAACATTGCTTCGCCCTGTGGCCACTAGGGGCGCGTCTGCCCGCTGTTCACCCTGGAGCTGATGTGAGTGCTTGGCGGTCGCGATCAACGCCGGGCTCCCGCGATCGCTGGTTACACACCAAGATCTGGGATCTGTGTGTGCAAACACACAGTTTCTGGTTCTCTGAGGGGAGAAGGAATGATCATCTGTTCATACAAAGTATGAACAGCGATCTGTCATCTCCCCTACACAGTCCCATCCCCCCTTCAGTTAGAACACCAAGAGGGAATACATTTAACCCCTTCATCCCCCCCTAGTGGTTAACCCCTTCCCTGCCAGTGACATTTTTACAGTAATCAGTGCATTTTTATAGCACTGATCACTATATAAATGCCAATGGTCCCAAAAATGTGTCAAAAGTGTCCGATGTGTCCACCATAATGCCGCAGTCCCGATAAAAATTGCAGATTGCCGCCATTACTAATCCAATCAATATACGCTTATTGCGATTCTTTTTACCAAAAATATGTAGAATAATACATTTCGGCCTAAACTGAGGGAAAAAATAGTTTTTTTTATATATTTTTGGAGGATATTTATTATAGCAAAAAGTAAAAAATATTGCGTTGTTTTCCAAATTGTCTCTTTTTTTGTATATAGTGCAAAACATAAAAACAGCAGAGGTGATCAAATACCACCAAAAGAAAGCCCTATTTGTGGGAAAAAAAGGACATCAATTTTGTTTGGGTGCAACGTAGCATGACCACGCAATTGTCAGTTAAAGCGACTCAGTGCAGAATCGCAAAAAGTGCTCTGGTCAGGAAGGGGGTAAAATCTTTCAGGGCTGAAGCAGTTAAGTATCTGAATAAACAGGCCCATAGTGGAAATGTAAAAATTATTCTGGTCCAACAAAGGACATAAAGGTTTGAGAGCTGAAGTAGTTAAAGACTATGGGATTCTTGTATAATATATAATGCATGGGTAACTGAGATCAAATTAAAAATGGAATAGAATATGGATTCTAGGCTGTTTTCTTATATACCTATAGAATATGGGTTTGCAGCAACCCCTTCTGGCAGGTTGTGCAGGATGCCCCAGTAACCATCCCTCTGGTTCACGTTCCTTTTTCCTCATTTCAGTTATTGGGCCATGTCAGGAAACACTCATCCACATACGTATGAGAGACCTCTCTGTCTACTGTGGTTCCAAGTTTGGAAAGGTTGCTGGGCGCTTGTACCCAGGGGTATTTTTCCTGCCAAACTAGCAGACCCTGCTCCACACTTTTTCCTGACAAGAACCAGTTTTAATATTGTCAACTTCCCCAAATATAGACCATCTTGCATAGGTAGCATAGGATAAAAGAGACATAATCCCATTTCCATTTTCCAAGGTGTTTACTTACCTTCTTATGGTGAGTAAATCCAAAGATATGGTAATAGCAAAAAACACTGTTAAACCATTTTCAGAAACGGTAATCTTTATTGTGCTGGCAGTGCAAGCTTGGAATAGTGGCGGTACTCTTAAATCACAATTTTCATAAGATACAGGTGACCAAAGTCTCATCACTGCTGCTTCAACTCTATCCCAATCTGGATGGTCTCACTCGCCAATGCTTTCTCCCTGGGGTAAAAAAGTGTGCGAGAATATGGTTCTCTACATGACTATGTCTCTTTCCTGTTTCTCTCTTCCCAAGAACCTCTTGAATCCTCCCACCAGGTCCTTTTATCTCCTTCTGGGGAGCATTAGTTCATAAAAGCTACCAAATAAACCCTAAACAGGACAAACCATAAAAGGCACCTCACATAATTGAACAAAAACAAAAGCCAAAAAGAGAACTGTGACATCCAGTGGAGCCTGTAGACACTACAACAGACACCCTCCCAGATGTACCCAATATGGTCCTAACACTCTAGTACAGGTTGTCAGTTCAAAACATCCGTGAACAATATATCCTAAAATATAAACTCGCGCTAGTGGTGAAAAAATAGTGAAACAGAAAACAAAAGCAATAAATCAATAAATAAAGTGATGCGCTAGAGTGTGCTGGGTGTGTTCATGTAATGTCACAACCTCTAATATATCAAATATATGTAAAAGCGTATTGAACACTAGTGAATTAAATACATCACAAATCAATAAATGCAATATAAATTGTGCACTAAAGTGTACTGGGTGTGCCCATGTGATGATACAAATTTGTGCATCAAATATATATGAAAGCGTATCAAACACTATTTGATTAAATATAATCACAAAATAAACATATAACATATAAATAAATTTATAAATAAATTTAAAGTGCATAAACACATACGGCAAACCTAAACCACAATAACTGGCATCAAATGTGGAAATAAATTCCAGAAAGTGCTATGTGCTAAACAGACTGTAAGGTGCTGAGTGCCACACAATTCATAAGTGCAATGTGTCCTTAAAAGCAGTCCTGCACATAGATATCAAATGCTTGTACAAGATCTTCAACGGTGGTGTATTCAAACGTGCTTAAATCTCCACATGCCACAGATCATAAGATGGTGCAACACAGGTGACCCCCTCAAGGTAATATGCTCATCTCAGAGACTGTGACTAAGTCGCTAGACAAAGTAAAAAAACGCTTTGGAGCCACCCTGGGCTCTGTGCAGATTCCAGGATCACAGGTTTCAGCATGGGAGCAGTATATAAATGAAAAGAAAGGACCATATAGCGTATTAACGTTTAAAACTATTTATTCCAAACCAGATAAAAAACTCACCCCAAGAGGGGGTACTCATATTTCCAGGGTGCGTCAGTGCACCACCCTATAACAACCAAGTATATAAATACAGCAGCGAGGATATGGCGTCCGTCCCAAAACTGGCAGCGACCGCTGCCTAACACTCCGTCCTGGCCCCTCCCCTACGCGTCTTCGACACAGGGCATACGTGTCATCATCAGGCTGAACATTCCCCCTGATGATGACACGTATTTGATATCTATGTGCAGGACTGCTTTTAAGGACACATTGCACTTATGAATTGTGTGGCACTCAGCACCTTACAGTCTGTTTAGCACACAGCACTTTCTGGAATTTATTTCCACATATGATGCCAGTTAATGTGGTTTAGGTTTGCCGTATGTGTTTATGCACTTTAAATGTATTTATATGTTATTATTTATTATTTATCATTATTTTCATTTTATTTTGTGATTATATTTAATCAAATAGTGTTTGATGCGCTTTCACATACATTTGATGCACAAATTTGTATCATCACATGGGCACACCCAGTACGCTTTAGTGCACTATTTGTATTGCATTTATTGATTTGTGATGTGTTTAATTCACTAGTGTTCAATACGCTTTTACATATATTTGGTATATTAGAGGTTGTGACATTACATGGACACACCCAGCACACTCTAGCGCATCACTTTATTTATTGATTTATTGCCTACACGCAGTACGGGACGTGGTTCGTGTATGCGGCTGAGTAGTGCCTAAATTTAGCATTGGATTCAGTGTGGCTCGTAGGAAATATTTTTCCTTTATCAGAAAACAAAAGCAGCTGCCACACACAAAGTGCTAATCACTAGAAAAGGTAAAAGTAAAGGTAAAAAAATGTGGCGCTCACAAATTCCAAAATCTGTGTAAAGCTATAAATAAGTGTAAATGTAAATTAGAATAAACAAAACAAAATCCAAATAAAGTGAAGTCCAAATAAAATAATCAAAAATATTCTAGGCATTTAACTCCACAATGGAAAAAACTTTTCAGGTGCAGAGAACCACAAACGGTCCGGAGCTTTTCAGGTGCAAATAAACACCCCCATATGTGTCCCCACTCACCAAATGATGGTGACCCCCAGCTTTGTAGTCTGGGCGTCGCTTCAAGCTTATATGAACATCTTCAGTATGGTTCAGAGGTGGTAATATACACATCAGATCAAAAGAATTAAAATATCTGATAAAATAGGCATGTAGAAATGGTATTGCAGATGTCTCAGAACGCCGCTCACGGCGTGCGTTCCACAAACCAGGAAATGCGCTCCACGGAGCAGGAAATGACGTCAGTGCCGCCGGAAAACGCGTTTCGTCCTCCCACAGGGCGTTATCAAAAATGTGATTGCCAGCCCACTAAACCGTCTAAAATAGAGTAAAGGTGGGAACCTCCCCCAAGAAAATAAACAATCAGCATCAACATAACAGCCATGCTAATGATGGGGTAGAAAAAGTCGCTCCCATAGGCAGAGCACAATAATTCCAGGGGCTAAAGACGTCAGTTCTAGCTGGATCACGGAACTATTTAAGAATACATTTACATACAAATGAAAAAATGTAATTAAACACAAGCAAAACCAAAGCAAAAGAAAAAAGGTGAGAATAAAAAATAAAAAAATAATAAAAATAAATATAAAATTGAAGCAAAATAAAAAATAAACATAAACCAAAAAAGATAAACATGAAAAATAAATATGAAAATAAATAAAAAATAAATAAATACTAAAAAAAAAAGATAAAAATGAACAATATATGAAAATAAAAATAAAATTAAAAATAAAAATAAAGATAAAAATAAAAAAAATAATAAAAATGAAAATAAATAGAAATAAAAATCAAAAAAGAAAGAAAAAAGAAAAAACATGAAAAAATGAAATAAAACAGAAAAATTAAAATATAAAGTAAAAATAGAAAAATATATAAAAATAGGAAATCCATAGCACCATATTGTTCTAGAAATTTGACAGGAAACAATTCAAATCCAATTCAATATTTAACCCTTGGGGGCTCATCGTTTTTAAACGATGGATCCACTGGGTCTCATTGCAAGAGATGGCTTACTTGAGGTTACCTCCTCTCCAATGACCTTCAACTCTGTCTATGCCACAGAAGGTGAGGCATAAACATGGGAAACATGCGCCCTTTACAGGCATACTATAGACACCCCCTAGGTACAAAATTTAAAGGGATATTACACTTTTATTGTTTCACTTTAAGCATTATTAAAATCACTGCTCCCAAAAAAACAGCTTTTTTTAAAACTTTTTTTTGCATTGATCCATGTCCCCTGTGGCAGGACCCAGGTCCCCAAACACTTTTTATGACAATAACTTGCATATAAGCCTTTAAAATTAGCACTTTTGATTATTCATGTTCGTGTCCCATAGACTTTAACGGTGTTTGCGTGTTCTAACAAATTTTTTTCCTGTTCGCATGTTCTGGTGCGAATCGAACAGGGGGGTGTTCGGCTCATCCCTACTCCTTACCATTTCACACAGGGGGGAGGGCCGGGATCTGGGGTCCCCTTGTTAAAGGGGGCTTCCAGATTCTGATAAGCCCCCTCGCCCGCAGACCCCCACAACCACCGGCCAAGGGTTGTGGGGATGAGGCCCTTGTCCCCATCAACATGGGGACAAGGTGTTTTGGGGGGCTACCCCAAAGCTCCCTCCCAATGTTGAGGGCATGTGGCCTGGTATGGTTCAGGAGAGGGGGCGCTCTCTTGTCCCCCCTCTTTTCCTGCGGCCTGCCAGGTTGCGTGTTCGGATAAGGGTCTGGTATGGACTTTTGGGGGGACCCCATGCGGTTTTTTTTTATTTTGGTGCGGGGTTCCCCTTAAAATCCATACCAGACCTGAAGGGCCTGGTATGGAATTTAGAGGGACCCCCATATAATTTTTTTTTTAATTTTGGTTCGGGGTTCCCCTGTGGGGAATTCCCATGCCGTTTTTATCAATGAACTTCTATGTGTATTGTCGGACCGTCTATGCATTAATAGCCACGAGTAGTTTTAAATGACTTTTTTTCCTTTGAAATGTCATTTTGCTGTCAGACTGTTCTAAACACGGGAAACAGGGGGGGCGTGGCCAGCCGGGATAGCAGATGGACGCCTGATTCCACAGCTCTAAAGCCAGGGGACAAAATCCAACGCCATCGGCTGCCAGCGACAATCCATCCACACCCATCCTTGCTCCTCACACTCAGGGGACAAAGAGGATGTCTTCCAGGAAGAGATTAACAGACCACAAGCCACAAAAACTTACCGAATTCGCCTACAAGCCGGCGGGCTGGCAAATCAAGATGGCGCCGGCCAGGCCGCACCGTCCACAGCGTACATGGACCTCCCGGATGATCTGACAGACGATCCTCCAGACACAGGTACTGTGGACAACCTCTCCCATGCCCCAGAAGGTGACCCTCTCCTTGGCAGCCCAGCGAAAGCAAAGATGCAGCTGGACGCGATGCCACAGCGGTCGCGGTACCCGCAAATTGAGGCCCAGGCTCCTATCCCCTACTCACTGGACCAGGCCCTACACTCATCCATGTCCTCCTTCCCCACTTCAGGCCAGCCAGTCATGGATACAACACTTAAGGATATGCTCATATCCCTGCAGACCTCCCTCATGACAGATCTATCATCCCTCTTTCACAAGATCACCACTGACATCCACACACTGGATGATAGAGTGACAAACGCTGAGAGAGGAATACATGCCTGCACCTCCACAGTGAATGACACCATTGAAGCTTATGGAGCTGTTAGAGAAGAACAGACATGGATGCGCGCCAAGCTGGCCGATTTAGAAGACAGATCTTGCAGGAATGATGTTAAACTGAGGGGGTACCTGAGTCCATATCACCTGCAGACCTGCCTCGCTATGCAAAAGAACTGATGCACTTAGTTCTCCCTGAGGTTTCACCGCGAGACGTCATTGTGGATAGGATTCATAGAATCAGTAAACCATCTCATCTAGCTGCCTCAGTCCCCAGAGATGTCCTGATGAGGGTTCACTTTTATCACATCAAAGAAAAACTGCTCATGGGACTCAGGGCTAAATCGCCATTACCATCTCCCTATACAGGGATCCAACTCTTCCCTGATCTCTCAAAATACACCCTCCAAATGAGGCGCCACCTAAATCCAATCACCAAAGACCTGCAAAATCACAAGCTGCAATACAAATGGCGATACCCCGCCACCATTCTCATCGTACGCAACGGCCAAACCCACGCGATAGGGGAACTAGAAAAAGGCCTGAAACTGCTTCACGCCTGGGGTATAAACACAGAACCGCCTAACCCTGCTCTACATGACAGAGGTCCATCCTCACCCCGCAGACCTTAAATGAAAGTCACCACCTTCCAGAATTCATGAAGCCGATAACAGCTACTATAGCTCCCCTGTGCTATGGCTAACTTCTATTCTTGTCTTCTGCTACCCGCGATAATAACTCTTTGTACCCCCAATACAGAGTTTTTTAAGGTGCTCAGCACCCCCTCTAATTTGTTCTCTTTTTTCTCTTTTTTGTTTTTATTTTTCTCAATTTTTTTTGTAAGGATATAAACACCACCTACTGTTCCGCAAGTTAAATCAACGGTTCACATCGCAGAACCTTTTCAGAGTTTTCACCGTTCTTTAAATATATCCTTGGTCTCTGTTTGACTGTACTTGTCTTGCTACCTAACGTATTGCTCTATTTGCAGTCTCCTAGTCCTCGCCTCAGCTCCCTGGCCAGCCAAGAACCTACGGACACTGATCCTCCACTCGGAACTCATCTGACCTAAGCCTCGGATCTCCATAACCCATCCTCTCCACCCCATCGCCTGAAACAGTCATCTCCACACAGTAACGTCTAACCGTAAGTGTTGTACACTACACCCACCAATTCCACACTCACAAGATGCCGTTCAACATTCTTTCACTAAACGCCAATGGGCTTAATCATCCCGCCAAACGACACTCACTATGGAAAACCGTCATGGCTCTCCAAGGTGACATCCTATGCGTCCAGGAAACCCACCTACTAGCCCCCAATACTCTACTATGTAAGAACCGTCACTTTCCACATGTATTCCACGCAACACACTCTACTAAGACTAGAGGAGTCATGATCGCAATCAAGGATACCATAGACTTTCAACTACTAGAAGTAGTCCTGGACCCTGAAGGTCGTTTCATTATTCTAATCTGCACCATCAATAGAGCAACTTACTCTATAATCAATGTATATGCCCCAAACTCACACCAAATGAAGTTCTTACACAGACTTATCCGCACAATCAAACCCATACAAAAAGGCCACACAATTCTATGTGGTGACTTCAATCTGGTCCCAGATATATCTATGGACTCCACCTCTTCAGCTAAGAGACGCGACTCACCTCTGAAGTCGTTCATAAACTCCCACGAACTGTATGATGTCTGGCGATGCCATCATGGCGCCGAACGCGTCTTCACTTTTTTTTCTTCTAGACACCGCTCTTACTCCAGAATCGACCTGTTTCTAACTGATAAGCATATTTTACAAAAAATATCTAAGTCTGTGATCCACACCGCGACATTGTCGGACCACGCCCCCACCTCAATTACAATCCAAGATCACAACCTTCAGCGGAATACATTTCTCTAGAGACTAAACAACTCCATCATTCAACATACTAAATACACCCCAGAAATTTCAGAACACATCTCAGAATTTTTCTCATTGAATAAAGGCTCGGTACCCGACCCTGCCATGGTGTGGAGCGCACATAAAGCGTATATGAGGGGAATGCTCATTAAATTGAGCTCTCACCATAAGCGACAGAGGACGCAGCATGTAGATACATTAACAGCTCAAATAGCGGACCTAGAAACGAAACACAAATCTAACCCTCAGAACCCACAGACAAACCATCTATTATCCCTCAGACAGGAACTGAAAACCCTTCTCCTCCACTCGTATGAATTCCTCCAAAGGAAATTCAAAGCATCTTCGTATTCCACCTCTAACAAGGCAGGAAAGGCATTAGCCCAATGCCTCAAGGGTAGACGCAAAAAAAAAACAGAATAACTCAACTTAATCACCCCAAAACTAACACCCCACTGAGTAACCCCCAAGACATTGCTGATGCCTTCATCGTCTACTATGAAGATCTATACAACTTGAAACAAGACCCTCTTATCCCCCAACCCACACAAGACGACATTGACCATTTTCTCAGCAAGATAAACTTACCCAAACTGTCTACTGACCAACTGACTACCCTGAACGCACCATTCACTGAACAGGAAATCAAATCTACTATTGACTCGTTACCTAGTGGTAAAGCACCAGGCCTTGACGGGATAACAGGGGAATACTACAAACAATTTTCCCCTCAACTAGTTCCCCATCTCACCGAGCTCTTTAATCACGCTGCCTCCTCTGCTAGCTTCTCGAAAGAATACTTAAAAGCGTTAGTAATTACAATCCCAAAACCAGGGAAACAGTCGGATACCCCCCAAAATTTTCGCCCGATCTCTTTACTCAACCTAGACTTAAAAATATACTCCAAAACCATAGCTACCAGACTACTTGAAATCATGCCCACTATCATACATCAAGACCAAACTGGTTTCACCAAGGGCAGACAATCCTCAGATGCCACCAGAAGAATGGTTGATCTAATACATCATGCTGAATCCACCGGAGCGCCTTCTCTGCTTCTTTCCCTAGATGCAGAGAAGGCATTCGATAGAGTCCACTGGTCCTACCTAGAAGCGGTCCTCCAAAAATTTGGATTCCAGGGGCAAATCCTAAAAGCCATCCTGGCACTATACTCCAACCCTGAGGCCCAGGTGTTCACAGAGGGCATGCTCTCACGTCCATTCCCCATCACGAACGGCACCCGCCAGGGATGCCCCCTCTCCCCTTTAATATTTAATATGCTTATGGAACCCCTGGCGGAACACGTGCGTTCCCATCCTAACATCTCGGGTCTGCAAATTGGCCTCTCCCACCACAAAATCAGTCTATTCGCTGATGATGTAATTCTCATTCTTACAGATCCGACTGTTTCCCTGGCAGCAGTACAAAAACTGCTTAACTGGTTTAGCTCATTTAGTCTCATATTACAAAGCTAATGTGACCAAATCCTTCATACTAGACATAAACATAAACGCCACCATGAAAAACCTCCTACAACTACATTACCCATTTAAATGGGCAGATACTGACATATCCTACTTGGGCATTCAACTCCCGAGAGAAACTAAAAAAATATACTCATGTAACTACCTACCACTCCTCCAGCAAATTCAATCAACCTCACAAAAAATAGCAAAACATGAACTCTCATGGTCAGGCAGGCTTGGGGCCTTTAAGATGATATGCCTCCCCCAAATACTATACTATTTCAGGACCCTACCTATACTTCTGCCAGTTAGTTTCTTCAAATCTCTCCGAACTATATTCAACAAATTCCTCTGGAATGGAAAAAAACTGAGGAGTGCCCATCACAACCTAGTAAAACACAAACTAGTCGGTGGAACAGGCTCTATAGACTTCGAGGACTATTATTTAGCAACAATTCTAGCCCAACTACCCTCCTGGTTCCAAGCACACCCAAACACACTTTGGGGACAAATTGAGAATTCCTCACTAACGCGACCCAATTTGAAAACTTGGCTACTTAGTACTCCGCTGGGCACCATAATACCAACATCATTATCCCCAACCATGAAAGCATCGGCACACACTTGGAAAAAATCATTAGCCTTACTGACATCCACACCCACCACATCTCCATACTACATTCCCTTGGAATCCCTAATACATATAGTACCCGAACTCTCATTATCACCATGGATCACCAAAGGCATACGTTTCCTACAAGATCTAATGCATAACAACCTCATTAAAACATTCTCACAACTCCAATCTGAATTCAACCTAAATACATCTGACCACTTCACTTACATCCGCATACGCCACTACCTGAATACTATTCCCCTCCCCCCCTACAATATTCACCCCAAGACCTGGGATTACCTCACCAACCCAGCCACTAAAACTAGAGGTATCTCTTATTTCTATAACATTCTCCACAACAAACGCACCTTTTCCAAACTAAAATCACACCAAAGTTGGGAAAATGACCTTGCCCATACTTATGCGGACAATCAATGGCAACTTGCCCTCAAAGCTACTTACATGGCCACTAAATGCGCAGCCCTATGGGAACTCACACAGAAAATGTCATTACGCTGGTATCTCACCCCAGCCAGAATAAAATCCTTCAATCCAAGAATCCCCAACAACTGCTGGAGATGTTACTCATCTCCTAGTGACATATTCCATGTTTTCTGGACATGTACTAAATTACATCACTACTGGGAAAACATATTTGGTTTAACATAACCCACATCAAAATTCCTCCCTCGCCAGCGCTTGCGATACTAAACCTAACTATAGAGACCATCCCTCATTCATTCACACTAGTAGTCACTCATATCCTCATGGCAGCAAGGCTCAATATAACCAGACAATGGAAATCCGACAACCTTCTGACACTCGCCCAAGTCACTGACTTAGTAGCCCTTCACTACAGCTACGAGATCACAACAGCTACGTACACTGGCCAGGCGACAAAAATGCACAGGAACTGGCAACCATGGACTGACTGGACTACACACTGCGCAACCCACACGCTTAAGAACTGACACATAGATCTTCTTTCTTGACTGAGCAATACCTTTACCTATGCAAGAGAAACAAGATGTATGCAACAGC
Organism: Aquarana catesbeiana; assembly: GCF_042186555.1. Classification (NCBI taxonomy): domain Eukaryota; kingdom Metazoa; phylum Chordata; class Amphibia; order Anura; family Ranidae; genus Aquarana; species Aquarana catesbeiana. The sequence continues at coordinate 73,938,486 of NC_133326.1, read as the reverse complement.
TAGTATTAACTAGCTCATATTTATTAATGTAGGTTCATACTAAACAGGACCTCTTCACTCCTGTGGCACTAAAGCTCCCATTTGGGGTGCGGCATTAGTGAAGAGGACCAACTATACAACTATACAAATACACGTTATATAGCTATAACTCTAGAGTTAATAATGAATATATGTTTAATAAACGTTACAACCGATCCATGTTAGCGGATAGTAACCTATATTGAATTCATACTTTGTATTATTTGCCTTGTATTGTCTAACTAAAACGTCGTTGCACGACGTACAATGTCCAATTGTACACTGTATTTTGTTTGAAAATTCCAATACAAATATGGAAATAATAAACACGGGAAACATGCGCCCCTTTACAGACATACTATAGACACCCCCCAGCTATGAAATTTAAAGGGATATTACACTTTTATTGTTTCACTTTAAGCATTATTAAAATCCCTGCTCCCCATGAGTTCGACTCGAACTCGAAGCTCATCCCTAATAAGGAGGTACAATAGTACCCCTACCATTTAAAAAAAAAACTGTCAAAAATGTTAAAAACGACAAGAGACAGTTTTTGACAATTCCTTTATTTAAATGCTTCTTCTTTCTTCTATCTTCTTTCTTCTTTCTTCTATCTTCCTTCGGTTTCTTCATCCATCTTCTTCTTCTTCTGGTTCTTCTGGTTCTTCCTCCGGTGTTCTCGTCCGGCATCTTCCTCCGCGGCGGCGGCGTCTTCTTCCCTTCTTCTCCTCGGGCCGCTCCACATCCATGATGGCATGGAGGGAGGCTCCCGCTGTGTGACGCATCTCTCTTCATCTTTTTCTCTTCATCTTCTTCTCTTCATCTTCTTATCTTCATCTTCTTGTCTTCATCTTCTTTTTGGGCCACTCCACATCCATGATGACATGGAGGGAGGCTCCCGCTGTGTGACGCTCCTCCTCTTCTGACAGTTCTTAAATAGCGGGGGCAGGGCCACCCGGTGACCCCGCCCCCCTTTGACGCAGGGGACTTGACGGGACTTCCCTGTGGCATTCCCCGTGACGTCAGAAGGGGCGGGGTCACCCGTTACGTAACCCCGCCCCCTTCTGACGTCACGGGGAATGCAACAGGGAAGTCCCCGTCAAGTCCCCGTGCGTCAGAGGGGGTGGGGTCACTGGGTGGCTCCGCCCCCCATTATTTAAGAACCGTCAGAAGAGGAGAAGCATCACACAGCAGGAGCCTCCCTCCATGCCATCATGGATGCTGTCGGCCCGAAAAGAAGATGAAGAGAAAAAGATGAAGAGAAAAAGATGAAGAGAGAAGCGTCACACAGCGGGAGCCTCCCTCCATGCCATCATGGATGCGGAGCGGCCCGAGGAGAAGAAGGGAAGAAGACGCCGACGCCGCGGAGGAAGATGCCGGACGAGAAAATAGAAGAAAGAAGAAGCATTTAAATAACGGAATTGTCAAAAACTGTCTCTTGTCATTTTTAACATTTTTGACATTTTTTTTTGCGAAATGGTAGGGGTACTTTTGTACCCCCTTACCATTTCACACAGGGGGGAGGGCCGGGATCTGGGGGTCCCCTTGTTAAAGGGAGATCCAGATTCCAATAAGCCCCCCGCCCGCAGACCCCCACAACCATCAGCCAAGGGTTGTGGGGATGAGGCCCTTGTCCTCATCAACACGGGGACAAGGTGTTTTGGGGGCTACCCCAAAGCACCCTCCCAATGTTGAGGACATGTGGCCTGGTACGGTTCAGGAGGGGGGCACTCTCTCGTCCCTCCCTCTTTTCCTGCGGCCTGCCCGGTTGCGTGCTCAGATAAGGGTCTGGTATAGATTTTGAGGGGACCCCACGCCATTTTTTTTTATTTTGCTCGGGGTTCCCCTTAATATCCATACCAGACCTGAAGGGCCTGGTATGGAATTTAGGGGGACCCCCACGTCATTTTTTTTTTTTTATTTTGGTTCGGGGTTCCCCTGTAGTTTTAAATGACTTTTTTTCCTTTGAAATGTCATTTTGCTGTCAGACTGTTCTAAAAACGGGAAACATGCGCCCCTTTACAGGCATACTATTGACACCGCCCAGGTACGAAATTTAAAGGGATATTACACTTTTATTGGTTCACTTTAAGCATTATTAAAATCACTGCTCCCGAAAAAACGGCCGTTTTTAAAACTTTTTTTTGCATTGATCCATGTCCCCTGGGGCAGGACTCAGGTCCCCAAACATTTTTTATGACAATAACTTGCATATAAGCCTTTAAAATTAGCACTTTTGATTATTCATGTTCGTGTCCCATAGACTTTAACGGTGTTCGCGTGTTCGCACAAATTTTTTGCCTGTTCGCAAGTTCTGGTGCGAACCGAACAGGGGGGTGTTCGGCTCATCCCTTGTTTTGGGTAAATCTATCCAAAATCCATAAGAACCCAGCCAAACCTCCTGGTAGACCTATTGTGAGTGGGGTGGACTCTTTGTTTGCCAGAATTGGTGAATACTTGGATTGTTGTCTACAGCCACTGGCACAAAGTTGTCCCGCCTATCTCAGGGATAGCAGACATTTCATGGTATTACTACAGCAGGTAGAAATTGGTGATGGTCATATACTAGCTAGTATTGACGTCAATTCTTTGTATACCCACATTCAACAAAGGCATGCAGTTGAAGCTGTTGTTTGGGCCTTTAATAATACCAAAATGAAAAATAAACAAAAGGATTTTCTTGTCCATGCTCTAGATTTAGCCATGAGCCACAATTTTTACCGACATGATAAGCAATTCTTCAGACAGAAGAAGGATGTGACGATGGGGGCTAAGTATGCCCCCTCAGTGGCAAACTTATTTATGAGTTTTTGGGAGAAAGACGCCATTTTTGGTGCGCATATTCCTCAGCTCAAGTTCTACAAGCGTTATATTGATGATATTATCAATATTTGGGCAGGATCAAATGAGTCTTCTTTCTCAGTTTTTGTCGAAAATTGGTGAGAATAGATACGGGATAACATTCTCTGCAACTTCTGACATTCAAAGCATCAATTTCCTTGATTTAGTCATTTTTAAGGATAACCATACACTGTCCACTAAAACCTATTTCAAGGAAGTGGACAGAAATGGCTATATTCCCCTGGGGAGCTGCCATCATCCCCAGTGGCTTAGTTCCATTCCCAAAAGCCAATTTCTAAGAGTCAGGCGCAATTGGGCAAGAATAGAGGATTTTGACTTACAGGCGCAAGTTCTGTGTGAGAGGTTCTTGGAAAAAGGTTACACTCCACGTGAGTTAAACAAAACCCTATCCATGGTAAGAGGTATGAATAGGAATGATCTGTTCAAAAAGAAGGTAGTTGCCAAAAGAGATTATGGTATCGCTTTCATGTCAGGTTTTACTCATCAATACAAACAAGTGGAATCCATCATAAGTAAATATTGGCATCTTCTACTGAATGATGATGATTTAGCCAGCTTTTTACCCAGTAGACCACAGTTTATTTACACCAAGTCCTCCATGTTACGACTTAAGCTGGCACCCAATGTTGTGGACCCCCGAAAAATCTATGCACCTTTTTAGATCAGGTTGTTTTTTTCAGTTGTGGAAGATGTGTTATGTGTAAAACATCTAAACACAGGGTGTCAGACTTTCACTTACCAGACCGGTGAGTCCGCTTGGGCAGAGAGTAGGCTCCCTTACGTATCCGACTCGCGGCCCCTGGTAGTGCAGACAGGAGGCTCAAGAGTGCGGAGTGGTATGAGAGCCTGGGGCAGGAGTCCAGGTGCCAAAAGAGAGGTGATCTTCAAGCAGCAGGTAGTAATCAGGAGCACAGGCAACAGATGCTGAGCAGGAGCAGGGCAGGCAGGTCAAGACACAGGCAGGATTCGGCGACAGGCAGGCAGCAGAGGTACAGAAGGATAAGGCAGGAGCGGAGTCTATCAGGCTGAGGTCAGGTACAGGCAGAAGTCAGGAGAATCCAATAGGCAAGCGGGGTCGTCAGGAGATCAGAACACAGGAACACAGGAAAAGCAATGGGAACTATGGCACAGGAGCTGTTGATCAGGCAGCATCGAGCAGAGTGCGCACAGGCACGCGCGCCCCCGAACACCGGCGCGTGCACCAGCACCCATAGGAATATGCAGACCAGTGCCCACAGGTGGACGCGTGCCAACGTGCACACGCGCACAAGCACACGCACACGCATCTGGGCACCACTGCGCACACCAGGGTCAGCCGGATCATGCACACCAGTGCCCACAGGAGCGCGTGCACTATTTTTATATATTTTTTTATTTTTACCTTTTATTTTCATTTTTCTTTTTTATTTCTTTCATTTTTCAATTTTTTCTTCTTTTTTTCATTTTTTTGTTTTTTCTTTCTTTTTTGATTTTTATTTCGATTTATTTTAATTGTTATTATTTTTTTATTTTTATTTTTATCTTTATTTTTAATTTTATTTTCATATATTATTCATTTTTATCTTTATTTTTTTAGTATTTATTTATTTTTTATTTATTTTCATATTTATTTTTATTTATTTTTCATGTTTATTTTTTTGGTTTATGTTTATTTTTTATTTCGCTTCAATTTTATATTTATTTTTATTATTTTTTTATTTTTTATTCTCACCTTTTTTCTCTTGCTTTGGTTTTGCTTGTATTTATTTTAATTTTTTCATTTGTATGTATATGTATTCTTAATTAGTTCCATGATCCAGCTAGAACTGACGTCTTTAGCCTCTGGAATTATTGTTGCTAACTATTATTAATATATCCTTTTGGTCTCTCCCAGCGGCTGTGCTCTGCCTATGGGAGCGACCTTTTCTACCCCATCATTAGCATGGCTGTTATGTTGATGCTGATTTTAGACGGTTCAGTGGGCTGGCAATCAGGTCTTTGATAACGCCCTGTGGGAGGGCAAAATGCGTTGAGGCATTTCCGGAGGCACTGATGTAATTTCCTGCTCCGTGGAATGCATTTCCTGGTTTGTGGAACGCACACCGTGAACGGCGTTCTGAGACATCTGCAATACCATTTCTACATGCCTGTCTTATCAGATATTTTAATTCTTTTGATCTGATGTGTATATTACCACCTCTGAACGCTACTGGAGACCTTCATATAAGACTCTAGTCATCACCACCAGTGGTGACATTATGGGATTGCATGAATTTTTGAAATTTCTGAATGATAATCAGTTAAATCTACATTTTTCAATTGAGCATGATGTTTCCAGTATCAACTTTTTAGACATCACCCTAAAGGGTGATCCAACCACAGGTGATGTTTCAACATGCACCTATAGGAAACTTTGCTCTGGTAACACTACGCTTTTTGCAACCAGTTGTCATCCATCCCACACCATCAATGCCATCCCTTATGGGGAGTTTATTCGAGCTAAACGTAACTCTTCAACAAACTCAACCTTTGAACTAGAATGTAAGGTCATCCATTAGCACTTATTGGACTGAGGTCATAACGAATTTGTTATACACCAAGGACTAGAAAGGTTTTTGATTATGGACAGAGAGGAATTACTGTCAGATAAGCCTAAAACTGAGAAAGAGCATAAAAATAAAAATAAAAATAATAACAAACCTCATCAACCTTACAACTCTAGGAATAGAAAAACGGGTAAACCTATCACATTTGTAACCACATTTTCCCAAGAATATAATCAAATAGTCAGAATAATAAAAAAGAATCTGCCAATATTACATACAGATAAAGATTTAGATGAAATTCTGCAAGCAGGTTGCCTTTTTTCTGCGCCCACACTGGGGACTGCACTATCACCTAGTCTATTTTCATCCAAACAATGCCAACCCACCTGTCTCTCCTATCCTGGCAGTTACCCTTGTAATATAAAAACCTGTAGGTACTGTAACTTGTGTGATCTGGGTAAAACATTTGTTGCCACAGCTACAGGTGAAGAGTTTACTATACAGCAATACATCAACTGTGGCACAAACTTTGTAATTTACCTGATCACCTGTATTTCATGCAGCCTCCAATATGTAAGCTGTACCACCTCTGAGAGCCCGTATAGGGGAACATTACTGTGACACAATTAACCCTAGAAATATTTTGAATGCAACACGCCACTTTAGGGAATGTCACCAGGGCGATCTCTCCTCTTTCCGCTTTAGAGGAATAGAACGGTTGTCTCACTCGCCCAGAGGAGGTGGCAGGGAGAGAAGGCTACTGGGGAGAGAAGTATGGTGGATTTTTAGATTAAAAACGAAATCGCCTCAGGGGTTAAACCTGAGGTGGGATCTGGATTTGCACTTACATTAAGCATGCCTCTCCCCAGAGCCTCCTCTCTCTTTCTCTCTTTTCCTCCTCTGGTGTCTTGTTCACATACCTGAATTATTATTTTTATTTTATTTTTTACTTTTTGTATCTAATGTTTTTTGTATTTCATGGTGTATTTTAATCATGTATATGTGCATGAGTGCATGCATGAGTGTGTGCACACATGTACTTATTATCACTCTAAGGTGTGTGACAAATAGTGGCATACATATGGATCACCCAATATGCAGTATAGCTGATTCCCCTTTTTTGGATAATTGCCTGTAGTCAATTAAGACATTTAATGGGTGGAGCCAGTGATCCTTGGAGCTACTATTTATTTTCAAAGTTTCATGTCAGTAATGTGGTTATGACTAAGGCCTTATAGGCTGAAACGCGTCAACTGTTCTTATTTGCATTTGGTCACTGTGGCTTGTCAATAAATATTATACTTCTTAAGAGCAATCACCGGAGTGCAGATCATCTTTTCTTCAGACCTTCATATAAGCTTGAAGCGACCCCCAGACTGCAAAGCTGGGGGTCACCATCATTTTGTGAGTGGGGACACATATGGGGGTGTTTAATTGCACCTGAAAAGCTCCTGGACCGTTTGTGGCTCTCTGCACCTGAAAAGTTTTTTCCATTGTGGAATTAAATGCCTAGAATATTTTTGATTATTTTATTTGGACTTCACTTTATTTGGATTTTGTTTTGTTTATTCTAATTTACATTTACACTTATTTATATCTTTACGTGTATTTTGGAATTTGTGAGCGCCACATTTTTTTACCTTTACAGTTCAAAACATCCAGCAAGGGCAGATTACTTGTCCCTGTGGCGTTTTTTCGTAGATGTCCCTACATTTTCATAACCATGATTAAGTTTCAAAAGAGGAATCATGGATAATGGATATGTAACTTAAATTTAAAGCTTAGCCCTACAAATTATTCACTGATTTAAAGGAGAGGTACAGCCAAAGCTTGTTTGGCTGTACATCTCCTGTGGATCATGGGAGTGTAGTTTGTTCTGCACTCCTGTGACCCGTTTTCCGCAAACAGCAGGCTGAAGCCTGCTGTTGGCTGATGTCATAGAGCCAGTCCAGGCTCAGACAAGATCACGACAAATGATCCACCCACCTGCCTGGACTGGCACCCAGTTGCTGAGAGCCTGAGCCGGCTGCTCCCATCCCCTCCACAGCCCAGCGCTCCAGTAAGCGAGGGGGGGGAGCAGAGCACAGAGCCAGTCACCAGCTCTCTGCTCAGGGAGCTCTGAGAATTGAGTGATTGGCAGTGTTTGATCGCTCGGTTTTCAGTCTTAGAGCTGGCTGAGGACATACGCAACATCAGAATGATGCTGCATCCACCTACTGTAGGTAGGTATGATTCTGAAAAAAACAAAACCCATACTTCTCTTTTAAGCTCACGGTTTTGTTACAAACAGAAGTGATTCAGGCTTGTCGACTGGGTCCAAAGGACCCACAATAGCTGCAGAATTCTTAAAGCATGTATAGTTGCTTATCAAGGGAGCTTGTGACTCATCCATGCCATAGTAGTTCTTAGCTTCAAAATGCCACTAAAACAGAGTTCCAATATGCAGGGGCGTTGCTAGGTCTACAAAAGATCTGGGGCTAAAGCCCATAGCAGCGTAGTAAAGAAAGTCATAAGCTTTAGCGGGCATACAAATGTATATAATATATGTGTGTGTGTGTATATATATATATATATATATATATATATCCCCAGAGAGCCCCCCACTTACATTAGTGTCCCCAGAGAGCCCCCCACTTACATCAGGGTTCCCGGAGAGCCCCACTTACATCAGGGTTCCCAGAGAGCCCCACTTACATTAGGGTACCCAGAGAGCCCCCCCTTAAATCAGGGTCTCCAGAGAGCCTCCCTCTTAAATCAGGGTCCCCAGAGAGCCTCCCCTTAAATCAGGGTCCCCAGAGAGCATCCCCCTTAAATCAGGGTCCCCAGAGAGCCTCCCCCCTGCATCAGGGTCCCCAGAGAGCCTCCCCCCTGCATCAGGGTCCCCAGAGAGCCCCCCACTTACATCAGGGTCCCCAGAGAGCCTCCTCTCCCCTTGGGGACCCCTGCAGAGACTTGGGGCTAGGGGCCCCAGATTCGGGGCTATAGCCCTAAAAGTCACCCCCTAGCGACGCCACTGCCAATATGTATGTTTGGAAACCAGCCATTAAAACTATATTCCAATATTGTTGTGGAAGAATTCCCTTGGGCTTTGTACGCAAATCCACACTGCGCCAAAATGTGTACTCCCAGCGTCTAAATGTACACAAAGCACAAAACAATTCCTTCGTGCTTAAAAGCACGTTTGTATCAAGCTCTTTGGTACAAGGAAATTGAAGTACTTCATAGCACCAGGTAGAATCAGGAACAATGCTGCTTCAAGCTGGAGTCTCAAGCGTCTGTCCATGGAGCACAGACCCTTGGGCTTTTCATTCATTGGAAACAAAAGAATGACAAACAGGAAGTTATCAGCCACAACAGCCAATCACTTCCTCAGTACAAAAATGACATCACAGGAAATGACAAACAGTAAAGGGGAGGGCACTCATGGGAGGGAAAGGAGGAGGAAGTGCACACGCCCAGTCTTAGTCAGCAGGGAACTCACCTAATACTGTTCAAAGTAAACAGTATCTAGCAAGCTCATTCTACTGGTTCTTACAGGCTTGAGACTATCTGCGGGGACATTGCCACTGCTGTTGTCAATGTACGGTATGAGTACACTGACAAGGCAGATATCAATGTCCTCTTATAAAAACAGATATGAATCCAAAATGGATAGCGTAGTCGGCAGGATAGAGAGATGTAATAGGTTTCTCTCGTTATGCGGACTTCGCTTCTCTAATGTGCATAGTCATTTGAAAGCAAGAAGCCCAGCGCATTGCGATTGGTACCTACAAACCAACAAACATCCACAGACACAGAGAACACATCTCAAATCCCATGAGAAGGTTTTCATACTGACCATTTTTACCACTGGTCTCGATTCAACCCAAGTGCACTCTGCTAGAGCGCTCCTCGATTAAATCAGACACAGGGATAGAGATGACAATATATAAAACACACATCCTAGAATAAAATGTCCACATGAGTCCATATAATAAAATTTCCACAACAATATATATATCTTTGGCACCAGCATAAAAGAAAAAAGGCAAAAATACATTTTGGAATGTGATATTCTGCTACGTATTGTTAGCCTTTTGGGATATTTCATTTAATTAAAGATGCTTACGAATATAATAATGACCTTTTCCAGGATGTACTCTAGAAGCATTTACATTATTACCTTTATCTGTTTTTTTCCTTTTAATGACTAAAGCGGTTTCTTATGAAGCTATCTCATTATGTAGAATGAGCTGAATTCCTCTTAAGATTGAAACAATTCCATTAACTATAATAGCAATGGGCCTTGTATGATGCTTGATTTTATTAATGTAGCAATTGTCATGCAAGATAAACCCTAGAAAAAAAAATGGACATTTGGGATCGGGGAAACGAGGAAGTGTTCAATCATAAAAATGGTCTAGTACAGATATTGAAAAACAGGCTACAATTACCTGAGATAATAAAGGAAAGAGTTGTGTGAGTTAACAGGTGCCTATTTAAAAATGTGTGTCTGGGAAAAAAAAACAGTACATTTCTGCAACACGTGCAGTCTGCAAGTAAAGAATAATACCAATTTTCATTCCTTGGGATACTTTTATTTTTTAATTGGTTTATAAGCGCAAAGATATACAGTATATCACACAATATATACTGTGACAGATTAAAAAGATGTTCAAGAGTACAATACAAATATATCAATTAACTTCTAAGGGGGGTGTATAGTGTACAGAAAAGAATGACTCGACAGCAGTGACTCATGACTTGTCTTTAGCCATGAGGCAGGCAGGTACAGCTTGCTTGTCTCCTTAGTTAACCCATTGTGCTCTTAGAATCCTTTGCCATGTACAAAATGCTTATTTGTAAGAAAATATAATACATTTATGGTGAAAAAAGCAAATATAAAATAACAGAGTCAAAACTGTTATAAAAACAGATATAAAGACAATTAAAATAAAACTGACCCAAAGCAATTATAGTTTGCATTATACGACCCACTGATTTCTTACTGTCTGAGTATCAGGTAAGAGTTCATTCGGATGTGGGGTATTGCACAGTGGTGATGTGGTTTGATGGGAAGTGTTATTTGCACTTTTTGATGTCACTGGTAATTGGAGCTGGTGCATACCCTTTCATGACTAAGCCTATTTTTGAAATTTGGTGTTTACAAGTTAAAATCCGTATTTTTTGCTAGAAAATGACTTAGAACCCCCAAACATTATATATATTTTTTTAGCAGAGAATCTAGAGAATAAAATGGCCATTGTTGCAATATTTTTTATCACACGGTATTTGTGCAGCGGTGTTTTAAACGCAAATTTTTGGAAAAGTGACACTTTCATGAATTTTAAAAAATCCAAACAGTAAAGTTACCCCAATTTTTTTGTATAATGTGAAAGATGATGTTACGCCGAGTAAATAGATACCAAACATGTCACCCTTTATAATTGCACGCACTCGTGGAATGGCGACGAACTACGGTACCTTTGAATTTCCATAGGCGACGATTTAAAAATTTTTTACGGTTACCAGGTTTGAGCTACAGAGGAGGTCTAGGGCTAGAATTATTGCTCTCACTCTGACGATCGCGGTGATACCTCACATGTGTGGTTTGAACACCGTTTACATATGCGGGCGTGACTTCCGTATGCGTTTTCTTCGCTGCGCGAGCTCGCGGGGACAGGGGCACTTTAAACATTTTTTTTTTTTTTTTATTTAATTTATTTATTTTTGTACTTTATAAATTGTGTTTAAAATTTTTTTTTTTTTTTTTTTTACTTTTATTGCTGTCACAAGCAATGTAAACATCCCTTGTGACAGTAATATGTGGTGACAGGTACTCTTTATGGAGGGATCGGGGGTCTAAAAGATCCCCCATCCCTCCTTTACACTTCAAAGTATTCAGATCGCCGAAAACGGCGATTCTGAATACTGTGTACTTTTTTAAATTCGGCGCCATTGGCAGCCGAGTAAACGGGAAGTGACGTCATGACTTCGCTTCCGCATTTACAACAAGAAGGCTGGAACGAAGCCGCTCGCAGCTTCGTTCCAGTCCGCCCCCAGCTGCCGAAGGCAGCCGAACGGACACCGGGCCTCCCGATCGCACAGGAGGCCCGGTAACAGCGGCGGGAGGCGGCGGGAGGGGGGGGATGTCCCCTCCCGCTCCTCCGGTATAACAGCCGAGCGGCTTTTAGCCGCATTGGTTGTTATACTCGGGTATTTATGTGTGTTTCTCATTAATCCTTGCACTTACACTATTGCCAGTTGTGCCAGAGGGGCTGAGACTGTTCTTGGGCTTGAGAGGCAGAGTACGGAACCAAACAAACTCAAGTGGCTTCTTCGGGGGTAGCACTACATATACAAATAAAAATGTACTTACCTGAAATTAAAGTGGTTCTAAAGGCAGAAGGTTTTCTATCTTAAAGCATTCTATGCATTAAGATAAAAAAAACTTCTGTGTGCAGCAGCCCCCCTCAGCGGTACCGGGATGATGCCTGCAGCTGCGGGCATCATCCCGGTATAACCCCGGAAAGCCGAGTACGCATATGTGCGTTCGGTCGGCGGGAAGGGGTTAAAGTGATACTAAAGTCTTGCTTTTTTTATTTAAAAATAACAAGCATGTCATATTTACCTGCTCTGTGCAGTGGTTTTGCACAGAGCAGCCTAGATCCTTCTCTTCTCGTGTCCCCCGCAAGTGATCCTAGCCCCTCCCTCCTGCCAAGTGCCCCCAGAGCAAACAGCTTGCTGTGGTGGCACTCGAGCCAAGCCGCTGCTCTGTGTGTCCATTCAGACCCGAAGCCGTGACTCGGCCCTGCTCCCTCTCTCTCCTCATTGGTTCACTGACTTTGATTGACAATAGCAGGAGCCAATGGCGTCCGCTGTGTGTTTCAGCCAATCAGGAGGGAGAATTCCAGACAGCTGAGTCTCTTGTGCAACATCACTGGATCGAGATGCGGCTCAGGTAAATATTGGGGGGGCTGAGGGGGGCTGCTGCACACAGAAGTTTTTTTTATCTTAATGCATAGAATGCTTTAAGATAGAAAACCTTCTGCCTTTAGAACCACTTTAATTTCAGGTAAGTACATTTTTATTTGTATATGTAGTGCTACCCCCGAAGAAGCCACTTGAGTTTGTTTGGTTCCGTACTCTGCCTCTCAAGCCCAAGAACAGTCTCAGCCCCTCTGGCACAACTGGCAATAGTGTAAGTGCAAGGATTAATGAGAAACACACATAAATATGATAAAACACAGAAGTTGTCTTTACTGCAATTTCTCAGGGCTGGGCTCAGCCCTTCCTTCTCAAAGCTGGCCGCTCAGCTGTCGGCTAATTGCCAGCTCCTTTCTCTCCACAGTGACTCACCTGTTGATGATATCCTGCTCGTCAGTCCTGCCTACTTAAGCCGTCCAGCCCAGATGATCTCTGCCTTTGCCTTGGTCACATCTCTAGAGACGCTCTCCTGTGTTCCTGTTAAAGACTTGCTTGGCTTACATTCCTTCTGGCTCCAGATCCTGCTTGCTGTTCTACTACGCTCATCTCTGGCTCCCTGACGTTTTGGCTTGTCTGACTATCAACTATTATCAGAAGTTTATTTGTAACTTCTCCTCTCTTGTCAAGCCCCTGACTGATATGACCAGAAAGCACGGTAACCCACAGAGTTGGTCTCTGGAGTCCATTAAGGTCTTTGAGAGTCTCAAGGCTGCCCTTGTTTCTGCTCCTGTGTTGGCATATCCCGATCCCACGTTACCTTTTATCTTTGAGGTTGATGCTTCTGAGACTGGAGTTGGCACCCTTCTGTCTCAACGTCCTACCTCTGAGAGTGCTATGCATCCTTTTGCTTACATTTCTAAGAAATTGTCACCTGTGGAGTGCAGTTACGAGATTGGTGACAGAGAGCTGTTAGCGATCATTTTAGCCCCACTGGTTCTCATTCTTACTGATCATAGGAATCTCACATTCTTGTCTGAGGCTAAATGCCTCTCTCCCAGAAGGGTGCGATAGGCTCCTTTCTTGTCTAGTTTCAATTACTTTGTCTCATTCTTACCCGGTACTAAGAATATAAGGGCTGACGCTCATGCCAATTTTCCTCCACTTCAAAGATGGAGTCAGTTCCGGTTCCTGTGATTCCTCCTGATCATATTCTGGCTATGGTTCGCACCAGCCTCACTTCTCCTTTGGGTGACAAAATTCTTGCCGCTCAAGTCCATGATCCTTCTGAGAAACCTTGTGACCACTGTTTGTCCCAGAGAGTCTCTGTACTGCCGTGCTCTAGGCTTACCATTCTCCCAAGGCTGCTGGCCACCCTGGGAAGAATCAACTCTTTTGGGCCATTTGCCAACAATTCTGGTGGGTGGCCTAGTCTACGAACTGATGTAATTACCTTCGTAGCTGCCTGTTCCGTGTATGCTCAGAGTAAGACTCCACGACACCTTCCAGTGGGCCTCCTACAACCCATACCCAATGGAGAGAGGCCCTGGACCCACCTGTCTATGGATTTCATTGCGGAGTTACACAACTCCCAGGGCAACACAGTTATCCTTATGTTGGTTGACCGGTTCTCGAAAATGTCTCATTGTATTCCACTTAAGAAGCTGCCCACTTCTAAGGAACTGACTTCCATTTTTTCTCAGGAGATCTTTCACTTACATGGGCAACTATTAACAATCAGTGTCAGTAAGCAGAAGGAGGGGGGAAGATCCCTCACAGGGCTGACAGGCACGCTCTCCCTCAGTGGAGAACCTGTGTAATTTTGGCAGTGGCCAGCTTGGTAAGGCCACGGGAGAACGGGACACCCGCTAGATATATTTTTTTGGAATTACCTGGTGCACAGATGGATGTTTAGAAGGTGGGTCTGAGAAAAGGCAACATCTGGTTGCATTAGGTGTTATATTGGTTTCTCAGGGTCTTATTATCTGGTGAAAGTCCAATTTTTATGTGATATACTGCTTGAGGATGATATCCAACGGTGGGAAGTAATAGATGCATGGAATTATGATTTTCTTTGTAAACATTAATTTGTGGAAACAAAGACTATACAAAACACTTTTGCTTATTTTCAAGTGGGATCACTGTTTTTAAATCACAATATAGTGCTGGTATCTTTTTAATCATGTTTTTGCAACCTTATCCCAAATTTTGCACAAAAGTAAGTAGTACCTTATGTAGAAATGCAGTTTGACATGCCATTTATGTTCATGGCAGAAGCAGCAAGCAGTTAATCTACTCTAAAGTAATCTATAATTATTTATTGCAGCTATTTTCATATCTGAAATTTGTAATGCAGTGTAATATGTCATTTTGATACCTTTGTGTATGATCCTGAAAATTAATTCATTGATGTTCTTTATAAAATCTCACATGATTTTTTTTCTATATCTTAATTATTAACATGGGGAATTCTAATGAGTGGATTGAAAGGAAATAAGCAAAATGAATGATACAAGTTGAGAAGTAATGTTTGCATAAAGCCCAATTAGCACATGTTTTGAACAGTTAAGAATAATTGTTCAAAGCCTTTTACAGAGACAAATGAAACATTATCATAATTGAACAACACATTGTCCTTTCTAGAGGATATGCAAAGGTGAAAAACTTTGACTTACTAAGCATCAAGTTTGCCAATTCTACATTAATATCACAATGATCTCTGGAAAATAAAATATTTTTTACTTTGTGAATATCATTTTTTGTTTTCATCCTCAAGGTACCCATACATAAACAATTCCCCTGATTTTATAACTATCATTTTAGAAGATGACCAGATTCTGTTTGTAATACAAAGGCATCAGTAATGTGGACAGTGATCAAATGCAAAGATACTGGGATTGGATTTTTTTTTACTTGGTTCTCAATTGTATTCCAGTTTGGGTGAGTCAAACTGATGGTTATAACTTGTCTGACCGATAGAATATAAATGCGTGTTCATAGGAGCATGAGGTTATTGGGGGGTTGATTTACTAAAGGGAACTAGACTGTGCACTTTGCAAAGTACAGTTGCTCCAGAAATTACTAAATGAGATAAAGCTTCATTCTGTAAAGAATACCCAATCACATGCAAGGAAAAAAAAAAAAAAAAAACAGCATTTTTGCTTGCCCATGATTGAATGAGGGAAGTCAGCAGAGCTTCATTTACTAAGTTTTGGAGCAACTGCAGTCTATTTGCCTATAGTAAATATACCTCAAAGTCTTGATAATGACAGAATCCCTGTCTGATACATCTTGGCTTCACCTCTTACTTTCCAGTCTGCACTCAGATAATAAATGAAGAATTGGATTTTTGCTGCAGATGGGATCTTTACTTTTTTTTTGCTCCAGATTTCGTAAGTCAACATCAACATACCCAATTCAGCCAATAAAGATCTCTCAAAGTGGTATTAAACCTAAAACCAAAAATGTATTATATAGGAGCTTACCAATCATTAAATGTGGTGGCTGCTTTAGTTTAGTTAGCCAGTCTGTCATAAAAGTCAAATGCCTACTTAGGGCTCATGTACCTACTGGTAGTTTGTCTTCTAAAAATATGACTGAGCTGTATAGTCAGCCTTTAGGAAAATAGGCCTCTGGAAGGTTTGAGAATATAGTGAGTGCGGTACCTTTTCAGTTCTGTGTAATCTATCAGACCTCGCATGTATGGGAATACTTGGTAAGAGGTAAGTACCATGTGTCAAGTTCTGATTTTCAAAGTCTAAAATTTTAAACAGACATCATCTGAGGGTAAATCACATGTAGAATATGACATGTTATGCTGTGATGCTGGGAATTTGGTGCTGTGTCACTATATCATATGGTCCCAGTACTGGAGGTGCAGTGAAACCTAAAGTGGAGCTTAGCTCTGCAAACAAACTTTTGCTCTATAGCTTGCGCCCCCACCCCCCTCCTGGCATTGAAAATAGCAGGTTTGCCTTTTCAAACAAACTTTGCCAATTGTTTTTTTTCTGGTGGCCTCACCCCTACCACCATTTCAGCCTAGGCCAGACTGATGTATCCTGCTCATGCAGCCCCCTGGAAAAACCTCATCACATATTACAGGCTTCACAGAATGGTTGGGGCACAGAGCTGTTTTGTCATTTGGGGGCTGGGCTGCATAAACTTGGAAGAGGCAGCTGACCGAAGAGGACTAAGATGGCAGTGAGGGACACATGCAAAGACACTTGAACGGCACTGCAGGGCAATGCTAAATTCTCTGGACAGATGAGTGTTTATTTTCAAATTTCTACATGACTATTGGATAACAGATGTATATTAACTATATCAACCCTTATACTCTTACTCCAAATAAATAAGACCACACCAGCTTTTGGAGTAATAAAAAAGGCCGTAGCAGCCTACTTTATTTTAACATATCAAAAATATAAAATATAAAATAATAAATTCTGTCATAGAAAAACCATAACCAAAAACATCTGTTATACAACCTGTTATCCAAAAGAGCGTTGGTCTGAGCAATCGCTTAGCAAAAACAAACTGATGGCGATAACAACTATAGCACTGCAGCCCTAATCCAAAATCTCCAATAGGCCTCAAGCCGACAAGCTGGCTCAGAGACTGCCGTGACCGCAGTGCCCCATTATCACTTCCCGGCTAACCTCCGTTAACCGGGAACCAAAAAACCTCCGGACCCATATCAGCGCTGGATCCCCACTCTTACTTTTTGCCATCTTCCTTCCTTTGCCCAGACCAACGCCCGCCACTGCCACGACATCTTCTCCTTTTCACCTGTGAACAAAAGAAAAACACCATACCCTTCTACGCTAACATTTTTTTTTTTTTTTTATTTATTAGGGAGGGTGGGCGGGAACTTTCCTAAACTTTCTGTTGTCCCTCCCAGCGCAGAAACTCCTTTTAACTAGTCCCACCCCTGATCCTCCCTCCCCCTCGGCTCTAAACTCACCAATTAACTTTAACCCTTACACTGCTACCATTGTCATGTGCGCCCTTTGCATACATCATTGCATGCTGTTGCTCCAGGCTTTTCTTGACTATTGGATAACAGATGTATATTAACTATATCAACCCTTATACTCTTACTCCAAATAAATAAGACCACACCAGCTTTTGGAGTAATAAAAAAGGCCGTAGCAGCCTACTTTATTTTAACATATCAAAAATATAAAATATAAAATAATAAATTCTGTCATAGAAAAACCATAACCAAAAACATCTGTTATACAACCTGTTATCCAAAAGAGCGTTGGTCTGAGCAATCGCTTAGCAAAAACAAACTGATGGCGATAACAACTATAGCACTGCAGCCCTAATCCAAAATCTCCAATAGGCCTCAAGCCGACAAGCTGGCTCAGAGACTGCCGTGACCGCAGTGCCCCATTATCACTTCCCGGCTAACCTCCGTTAACCGGGAACCAAAAAACCTCCGGACCCATATCAGCGCTGGATCCCCACTCTTACTTTTTGCCATCTTCCTTCCTTTGCCCAGACCAACGCCCGCCACTGCCACGACATCTTCTCCTTTTCACCTGTGAACAAAAGAAAAACACCATACCCTTCTACGCTAACATTTTTTTTTTTTTTTTTATTTATTAGGGAGGGTGGGCGGGAACTTTCCTAAACTTTCTGTTGTCCCTCCCAGCGCAGAAACTCCTTTTAACTAGTCCCACCCCTGATCCTCCCTCCCCCTCGGCTCTAAACTCACCAATTAACTTTAACCCTTACACTGCTACCATTGTCATGTGCGCCCTTTGCATACATCATTGCATGCTGTTGCTCCAGGCTTTTCTTGACTATTGGATAACAGATGTATATTAACTATATCAACCCTTATACTCTTACTCCAAATAAATAAGACCACACCAGCTTTTGGAGTAATAAAAAAGGCCGTAGCAGCCTACTTTATTTTAACATATCAAAAATATAAAATATAAAATAATAAATTCTGTCATAGAAAAACCATAACCAAAAACATCTGTTATACAACCTGTTATCCAAAAGAGCGTTGGTCTGAGCAATCGCTTAGCAAAAACAAACTGATGGCGATAACAACTATAGCACTGCAGCCCTAATCCAAAATCTCCAATAGGCCTCAAGCCGACAAGCTGGCTCAGAGACTGCCGTGACCGCAGTGCCCCATTATCACTTCCCGGCTAACCTCCGTTAACCGGGAACCAAAAAACCTCCGGACCCATATCAGCGCTGGATCCCCACTCTTACTTTTTGCCATCTTCCTTCCTTTGCCCAGACCAACGCCCGCCACAGCATCCCAATAGTAACACCTTACTCTTGGGTGCCCCTCCATACCCGAATAGCACGCTGAATGGCATCTTGCAAGCCTAACGCCCACAAATCTGTACCCACATCATTGAGGTGCACCCCATCACGTCTCAGATACCGCCATGTTTCGAATTCCAATTCATTATGCCGAACAGCTAACCCCCCATTACTGACCACAAACTTACTGAGTTCCCTGTTGATCTTCTTCCTGGCTCTGTTCACCCCCTCCACTGACCTAGCCATTCTCCAAGACATCCTGGCAACCATGTCCGACCAAATAATGATCATCTGCGGGAACTCCTTCATCAATCGCCAAATATCAAATTTGATATCCCGCACGATGTCTATCATTGAGCGAATGCCCAAATCGTTCCCGCCAACATGTATCACCAGGACATCTGGAGGACCCTCTCTGTTTGCGTATCGCTGTACCTCTTGAACCAACCTTCCCCACAACATCCCCGGTATCCCCAAACCACTTTATATACACTTCCCGTCTGTCAAAACTTAGTTGCCTACCCTCAGGCCTAGCGTCTCCCCTCCGAGCCCCCCAACATACATAAGAATGGCCCATAACCCAGACCATTCTCGGTGCTGCACCTGAAATTAGAAGAAAACAAAACACTATTCTCAACATTGACTATACCAACTATAATACTTGTCCTAATCAGATAACTAAATGTATGCCCCACATAAACCAACAGAAAGCAACCCTGTCCCTTATAATTTTAGTGCCAGTTGTGGCCTAACATAAGATTGGAATCTGTTCGATTCCCACCGTCCGATCCTTTTTATCACCTCCACATCCAACCCCATCCTGGCCGCTTCCGTCGCGGCTCCAATCCTAAATGAGTGGGATGAAAAATCCTTCTCCTCCAGCCCCAGCCCCTGTAAACATTTTTTAAACACAGCTACAAACTGGAAACGTGACAACCAAGTACCCTTTTGATGCACTAGTAAGGGGCCTTGAAAATCCGGCCTAACCTTCAAGAATTCCCGGACCGTGCCCACCGGGCACTGGGGGGAACCATGAATAGGATAAATTCGCACCATCCTGCCTCTTCCCCCCTGATCCGTCTTCGACTTCCTCAAAAATATCGATACCCCCTCCTCATCAAGTTGCACCTCCTGTAACCTAATTCCCCCTTGCACTTTTTTGGAAGGACTAACTAGCTCCCCTATCCTAAACGCTCCAAAAAATGCCAACGCGAAAGCAACCTTAAACAAAACGACCTCGTATTCAGATGAGCAAACCACCCCCAACTTATCCACAATACCCCTCAATATCTCAAAAGTTACCGGTCTCCTCGAATCACGCTTAACCACCGCCCTCCTGTAACCCTTCAACGCTTGTCGTACCCAAAATTCCTTGGTGACGTCGGGCTGCCCTTGTAGTTTGAAAAGGAAAGCCAAACCGGCCAACTGCGTATTCATCCTTGACACGGACACGCCCTCGTCCAATTTCTGGACCACATAATACAGCAATAGAGAACTTACTCCTTGGCCTACCGGATCCTCCCCCAAAGCTTGTACAAATGATATCCATTCCTGCCATACCCTATTGTATGAGGCCCATGTATTCTCACTTACCGACCGCTTAATCCATCCCTCTATGATGCCAGCGCAATCTCCCACAGCCAGTCTGGACAAGGTATCCCTTGTTGCTCCGCGTCCGGCGCCAACTCCCGGAACCTGTCCCACTGGAAGCGAGACAGCGCATCAGCAATAACGTTTTCCACCCCCGGCAAATGCACAGCATGAATGAAAACATTCAGTTGTAGACATCTTAGGATTAAATGCTGCAGCAGTCTGATCACCGGCGGAGATGACGCCGTGACCCTGTTTATCACTTGCACCACCCCCATGTTATCCCCATGAAAGCGCACTTTCAGATCCCTGAATGATGCACCCCATAGTTCCACTGCCAGAACTACTGGAAACAATTCCAGTAGAACCAAGTTCTTCGTGAAGCCCTCTTCTATCCAAGCTTGTGGCCACGGACCCGCGCTCCATTTTCCCCGGAAAAAAGCACCAAAACCTGTTGATCCTGCGGCGTCGGTGAACAATTCCAAGTCAAAGTTACTGACTGGTCCTGACATCCACATTGCCCTGCCATTAAAGGATTCCAGGAAGGTATGCCATACCATCAGGTCCTCCCTGTGCGTTTTCCTCAATCTCACGAAATGTTTAGGCGATTTTATCCCGCTCGTGCTGGCCGCCAGCCGGCGACTGAACACTCTCCCCATCGGAAGTATGCGGCAAGCAAAGTTCAGCTTGCCCAACACCGATTGCAACCTACGCAGTTGTACCTTTTTAATTCCTATCAGCCCTGCCACTTCTTTTTTCAAATCCTCCAATTTGTCAGCAGGCAATCTGCATTCCATTGCATCCGAATCTAGCACGATACCCAAAAACGTGATGACCGCGCAGGGTCCCTCCGTTTTTTCGGCCGCCAGTGGAATGCCGAATCTGCCCGCTATATGCTGCAATGAAGCCAGCAACACCGCGCATACTCTAGAAGAGGCCGGGCCTATGCATAGAAAGTCATCCAAGTAGTGAATTATCGAATTCACCCCGGATACATCCCTTACCACCCATTCCACGAAGGAACTGAATTGTTCAAATATCGCGCACGACACTGAACAACCCATGGGTAAGCATTGATCGACATAAAAACCGCCGTTCCAGTGGCACCCGAGCAACCGGAAACTATCCGGGTGAACCGGCAACAGACGAAACGCTGATTCTATGTCTGCCTTAGCCATCAAGGCGCCTTTCCCATAGTGTCTCACCCACCGCACCGCAGCATCAAAGGACGTGTACGTCACTGAGCATGCATCTTGATCTATTGCGTCATTCACGGATCCCCCTTTCGGGAAGGATAAGTGGTGAATGAGCCTGAATTTGTTGGGTTCCTTTTTGGGCACCACGCCCAGCGGGGACACCACCAAATCAACTATGGGTATTACTGGGAAAGGGCCAACCATCCTCCCCAATGCCACTTCCTTCTGCAGTTTCTCCGAAACCACTTCAGGATGTTGCAGGGCAGACTTTAAATTCTTGGGCACCGGGGGAGTCACTGATAAACTACATGGAATCCTAAAACCCCGCGCAAAGCCCTCTTCCAATAACGATGCTGCCTCTCTGTCAGGATACTTACCGAGAAACGGCCGCATCCTTTCCACCATCACCGGAGTCCTCCCTTTTGTTCCCAGCCTCTCCCTGTCGGCCTTTTCCTTGTTTAAAGCATCTGGATGATGGATGTGTTCCCCCGCAGCCTGAGCACTCATGCTTATACTTACATGTTCCGCCAAACTTACAGGATCCTGAGTTATACTGCCAACAAACCCCTTTCTTGTTTCCAGCCGAATGTCCCTGGGTGAACGGTCCACCGGCTCCCCCCTGAAAAAACTGGTTTTGTGCCCTCGCCGTCGTCATCAAGCGCATCCATAGGCTGATGTCCTTATGGTCCCACCGTAGCTCTGGGCGAACCGCTCTCCTTTGCCTAAACTGTTCATCGTATCGCAACCATGCCGAACCTCCATATACTCTATACGCTTCCCCAATCGCATCCTGATAGCAGAAAAGCGCCGAACAGTGTTCCGGCTGCTTCTCCCCTATCACACTTGCCATGATCGCGAACGCTTGTAACCAATTCGTGAATGTCCTAGGTATCAGCCTATACCTTCTCTTTTCCTCATCTTCTTTTTTAGAGTCATCCGGCTTGACTCTATCAAGATTGAACTTCTCCAAGGGCAGCAATGAAAATATTTCCACATACTCACCCTTCCATAATTTCTCCCGCACTTCCTGTTTCAAGTGCGCTCCTAACGGCCCTTCGTAGCACACATACACCTCACAGCGAGCCGCGTCCGCCAGCCTAATGATGTCCTTCCTTGCCGCCGCCTCTCCTGTCGGCGCTGTGTTTTCCTTCCCCTGAGCAGCTCCACTCCCCGTAGCTTGCTGATCAGGTGACGTGACCACAGCCGCAACCGCTGTTGTCGGGTCCCCTCCAGCCCTTCCTAAATCCTTCCCCGTCTGCTGTGTCCATGCAGCTCTCGGGCCCTCCCCCGGCTTCTCTGCAGCCTCCAACCTCTGCACTAGTTCCTTAATTCCCGTTAAAAACCCCAGGAAACCCTGTGTTCCTGCACCTATGCCAGACCCCGCTATGCTGTTTTCTAAACCTACAATCCCCGATCTAACATCTGATGCATCATTTAAGCTAGACAGTGCATTGATCTGTGGTGGCTCACCTGGCTGCCTAGGTGTTGACCCATCAGCCGACCGTCTGCCCTCTTCTGGCCCCATCCTCCTGGGCAGGGGGGCCGCATCCTCCTCCGATCCGGATTCCTCCTCTCTTCCGCTCCGACCTGGCTCTTCCTCTGAAGCCGATGGAGGCCCGCCCTGGATGTGTACCGCGGCTGCCCCGTTGCTCGCCATCCTTCCCCTCCTCCGCGCAGCGAAACCTCCGGTGGACTTCCGGCTTGCCTTCCCAGGACCGGTGTGTGCTACCTCAGCCCTGCTAGCCTCTGCTCCGGTAGCTGTTAGTCCAGCCCTGTTTCTTTCTCCTCTCTGCCTGTCCCCTGCCGTGGAACTAGAAGGCCCGGGGATCCCTGCAGGCAGTGCAGCTGAAGCAATGGCGGCGCTCCCCGCCGTCATCCTGGGGGCGGGGCTTGCGCTCTCAGTACGTCTCCCGCTCCGAGGCCTAGCTGTGGCCGGATCCCAGTCACGTCTCTCTTCTCGTCCCGCCGGGGCCGCGCGCCCGCTGGCCCGCTCTCTCACTGCAGCACGTTTTGCCGGAGGGCCCCCCGGGAGTCTGGATGACAGACTACCCGAGTGCCGCTGCGCAGACGTCATGCGGTCCGGCGAGAACCGCTCAGGAGGCCGAGAGCGGCGCGCTCTAGTGCCGCTTCTCTCTCCTACACTTGCCTGCCTAGTTGAGCCCTGTAGCGCGGCTGCGATAGTCTCCTGCAGCCACTCGGCTCCCCTAACCGCTGCTTCCTCCCGCAACTGGGCCATTAGCCCCTCTAATTCAGCCATGATAGCCACACCACCTACCTGAGAACTTTCCTAAACTTTCTGTTGTCCCTCCCAGCGCAGAAACTCCTTTTAACTAGTCCCACCCCTGATCCTCCCTCCCCCTCGGCTCTAAACTCACCAATTAACTTTAACCCTTACACTGCTACCATTGTCATGTGCGCCCTTTGCATACATCATTGCATGCTGTTGCTCCAGGCTTTTCTTTATTAAAGGTAAGGGGGATGGGCGGATGTATGGGGGAATTAATTTCCTCTTTTAGTCTACCTAGATTCATTGCTGACACTGACAGTATGTAACCTCAACACCTGTGCCAGTATAGCATTCAAATTGACTGTTTTTGTGTGACTTATCTCCTGAGACAAGGCTACATATTGCTAGATAAGCAACCTTCAACACTGGTGCATTATTATTATACAGCATTTATATAGTGCCGGCAGTTTACACAGCACTTTATAACATTAAGGCAGACAGTACAATTACAATACAATTTAATACAGTAGGAATCAGAGGGTCCTGCTTGTTAGAGCTTACAATCATTCATTTAGCTTCAATAACAGTGGCAAGCCTGTCCCAGGATTCTTTGGGTGAGGTGATGACTGTTTTTAACAGAGATTAGCTGCTTTAGCCAGAAAAGACATGACAGTTTTCCTTTAGGAGCTGATGACAACCAATTCTGGAAACATAATGGTGAGAAATAAAAAACTTTGGAGGTAGAAGAGCTGCTCAGGAAAAGAAAAGGGTATATCGTTGTGGGTCATCAGCATTATTAGGTTAAACTTTTTTACACACCAAATAACACATTTAATGGCTAGTTACCACTTCTTCAGAAAGGCTCTACAGTATAAAAGGTGACAAGAAAATTAAAATGAATGTACTGGTAGATGGAATGTGATTTGAATAGTACACATGTAAAAATGTAGCACCTACCCAATATACAAATTGAATAAGAAGATAACTTAGATTGTTGACAGGTTAGGAATACATGTAAATAATGTACATAGAACACTAGCAATTAAATATATAATAAATATCGAATGGCATACAATTTTAAAGAGTAAAAAAAATACATACAGTATAAATGTACACAATACATAAATATAGAAAATGGACATTTTATTATACAGGGAATATGCCTGCTAGTAAAATATTATTAACTTAGTGTGTGTCCAAAACAACAAATTAAGAAGAGAGGTATATAGGATTGGCCATATAAATCTCATTTGGGATTCATATTCACACGGTTAAGATTATCTTCAACACAATTTAAAGATTTGCAAAACATGTAAAGTGAATTGGGTGACATAAACAAGAATGTATAGTTCCTAATGGGTAGTTTATGGTAAGTTCATTAAAAAATAATTTCAACAGAATCAGTTAATACATAAATGTGAGCACTTATTCAAATAGAGACAGGTTGCACTGCATACCTCTAAGGAGTAGTATCACGTACCGGGTGCTGGAGGCCAATGGAGAGAGGGCTTCCCTTGCAGCTATGTTCCGGACTCCCCTGGAGGTGGGACAACACAGCACAGGTCGCCTGCGGAGTTTCTTGCAGAAGGATTCAGGAAAACTGCAGATGTAATGAGCAGAGGCTGCAGGCAGATGGAGCCTGTGAGGTGTGGCAGGTCTGCAGAATCACAGTGTCAGAAGAATAGTCAGTACAGGGGGTCCCCAGGTTGCAAACAAGTTAGCGACTATAGGTTTGTTCTTAAGTTGAATCTGTTTGTAAGTCGGAACGGGTACATTTTTTAAGTGTAGCTCCAGCCAAAAAATCTATTTTTAAGCTTTTTGGATAACATAGGGAAGGGTTAACACCCCTGTAACATTTGTTTTGCTGTGTGTGCCCCTGTTCAGAAGATTTCACCTCACTTTCTGTCCCAATGACAATTGGATTTTGAAAATTTTGGGCTGTTGTAGAAACAAGCCTTGGTGATAAAGCATCAGCAGAGGTACCTTTTCCCCATAATAGCTCTTACAGGAGTGAATTTCCCTTCCTAGGGGTAGATTTCCTCTCACTTCCTGTTGTCTCCTTCCGTTTGTAAGAAGGAGTCGTTTGTAAGTCGGATGTTTGTAACTAGGGGACCCCCTGTACAAGCCAGGATCAGGAGCCAGGTGAACAACAGAGCAGACGAAGTCAGGTGGATAGTTGAGATCAAACACAGAAGCAGGCAGAGGGTATCCATAAGACAAGCCGGGGTCAAAGACTGGAGCAAGCAGGAGACAGGTCAGGAACAAGCCGGATCTGTAACTAAGGATCACAGGAGCAAGGGAACACAGGAACACAGGTTACAAGCTGATGATCAAAAAGCACTTCAGGCAAGGGCTGGCTTCCTTATAAAGGCCCAGGTGATGTGCTAGCGGAGACATTGGGTCCTAGAGCCCGTCTCCTGCCCTGACAGATGCTGGGTCCTAGAGTCCTCCTCCTGCCCTAACAAGTAGTTAGCAAGAACAAGGCAGCGGAAATGGTGTTCAAACTTCATTATATTTGTCTATGCTTTGCATGACTA
Organism: Aquarana catesbeiana; assembly: GCF_042186555.1. Classification (NCBI taxonomy): domain Eukaryota; kingdom Metazoa; phylum Chordata; class Amphibia; order Anura; family Ranidae; genus Aquarana; species Aquarana catesbeiana. The sequence continues at coordinate 73,912,334 of NC_133326.1, read as the reverse complement.
AGGCAGCCCAAGTCATTAGTCAGTTATTTCATTCAACCTGGGAGTTGGAAAAAACAAAACAAAAACAAACCAGATACTCCCACTATACATTTAAGGTAGATGGGGGAATCCTGCCCACTGAGCTATTGTATCCTGACAGCGACACGACTTCCCCACCGTCAGAATACACAGATCAGTGCTGGAGACTATAGCCTGAGGAGCTGATCGACTGGGGAAATCCAACAGGCTGATTGTACAGAAGTTGATCGGTACAACCATAGTGCCCCCACATCAATTAAAATCCAGCTGGTCCCTGCTGAACCGGCTGAATTTTGATCCATGTACAGCCAGTCTTTGACAGAGGGACCGAGGATGGGGTATGAGACTTGAAAAATCTTTAAGACATTGTGGAGATTTAAAAATGATAAAAGAAGGTTCAGTTGTAAAATATGGATTAGGACAGGCACTGGTGGATTAGTGAAGCACTTATTGGAAGGATGATCTGCAGAGTGCTCAGAGGAGGATTAAAGAATGTGAGCGTGTAGACTTTATGCTTATGGATTCCAGCAACCCTACTACTTCTGTGTTGTGGTGCACTGTACAGCTACTCAGGTGCACATGTGCGGTGGGAAGCAACATTTGATCTACACAAATTGCTGTGTGATTAAACAAGCACAAGTAGGGCATAGAAGCAATTTGATGACGCTTAACCACTTCAGCCCCAGAAGGATTTACCCCCTTCCTGACCAGAGCACTTTTTACAATTTGGCACTGCATCACTTTAACTGCTAATTGTGCGGTCATGCAATGCTGTACCCAAACAAAATTTGCGTCCTTTTCTTCCCACAAATAGAGCTTTCTTTTGATGGTATTTGCTCACCTCTGCGTTTTTTTTTTTTGCGCTATAAATGGAAAAAGACCAAAAATTTTGAAAAAAAAATGATATTTTCTACTTTTTGTTATAAAAAAAATCCAATAAACTCAATTTTAGTCATACATTTAGGCCAAAATGTATTCGGCCACATGTCTTTGGTAAAAAAAATGTCAATAAACGTATATTTATTGGTTTGCGCAAAAGTTATAGAGTCTACAAACTAGGTTACATTTTCTGCAATTCACACAGCTTTTAGTTTATGACTGCCCATGTAATTTCTTGAGGTGCTAAAATGGCAGGACAGTACAACCCCCCTCAAATGACCCCATTTTGGAAAGTAGACACCCCAAGGAAATTGCTGAGAGGCATGTTAAACCCATTGAATATTAATTTTTTTTGTCCCAAGTGATTGAATAATGACAACAAAAAAAAAAAAATACAAAAAGTTGTCACTAAGGGATATATTGCTCACACAGGCCATGGACATATGTGGAATTGCACCCCAAAATACATTCAGCTGCTTCTCCTGAGTACGGGGATACCACATGTGTGGGACTTTTTGGGAGTCTAGCCGCGTACGGGGGCCCCGAAAATCAAGCACCGCCTTCAGGATTTCTAAGGGTGTAAATTTTTGATTTCACTCCTCACTACCTATCACAGTTTTGAAGGCCATAAAATGCCCAGATGGCACAACCCCCCCCCAAATGACCCCATTTTGGAAAGTAGACACCACAAGCTATTTGCTGAGAGGCATGTTGAGTCCATGGAATATTTTATATTTTGACACAAGTTGCGGGAAAGTGACAATTTTTTTTTTTACACAAAGTTGTCACTAAATGATATATTGCTCACACAGGCCATGGGCATATGTGGAATTGCACCCCACAATACATTTAGCTGCTTCTCCCGAGTATGGGGATACCACATGTGTGGGACTTTTTGGGAGCCTAGCCACGTACGGGGCCCTGAAAACCAATCACCGCCTTCAGGATTTCTAAGGGTGTAAATGTTTGATTTCACTCTTCACTGCCTATCACAGTTTCGGAAGCCGTGGAATGCCCAGGTGGCACAAACCCCCCCCCCAAATGACCCAATTTTGGAAAGTAGACACTCCAAGCTATTTGCTGAGAGGCATGGTGAGTATTTTGCAGCTCTTATTTGTTTTTGAAAATGAAGAAAGATGAGAAAAATTTTTTTTTCTTTTTTCAATTTTCAAAACTTTGTGACAAAAAGTGAGGTCTGCAAAATACTCACTATACCTCTCAGCAAATAGCTTGGGGTGTCTACCTTCCAAAATAGGGTCATTTGGGGGGGTTTTGTGCCACCTCGGCATTCCATGGCCTCCGAAACTGTGATAGTCAGTGAAGAGTGAAATCAAAAATGTACGCCCTTAGAAAGCCTGAAGGCGGTGCTTGGTTTTTGGGGTCCCATACGCGTATCCCTGTACTCAGGGGAAGCAACAAAATGTATTTTGGGGTGTAATTTCACATATTCCCATGGCATGTTTGAGCAATATATAATTTAGTGGCAAAAAAAAAAAAAAATTGTCTCTTTCCCACAACTTGTGTCACAATATAAAATATTCCATGGACTCGACATGTCTCTCAGCAAATAGCTTGGGGTGTCTACTCCAAAATGTTTGAACTGTCCTGGCATTTTATGCACAACATTTAGAAGCTTATGTCACACATCACCCACTCTTCTAACCACTTGAAGACAAAGCCCTTTCTGACACTTTTTGTTTACATGAAAAAATTATTTTTTTTTGCAAGAAAATTACTTTGAACCCCCAAACGTTATATATATTTTTTAAAGCAAATGCCCTACAGATTAAAATGGTGGGTGTTTCATTTTTTTTTCACACAGTATTTGCGCATTTTTTTTGGGAAAAAACACTTTTTAAATTTGAATGCACTAAAACACACTATATTGCCCAAATGTTTGATGAAATAAAAAAGATGATCTTAGGCCGAGTACATGGATACCAAACATGACATGCTTTAAAATTGCGCACAAACATGCAGTGGCAACAAAATAGATACATTTTTAAAAGCCTTTAAAAGCCTTTACAGGTTACCACTTTAGATTTACAAAGGAGGTCTACTGCTAAAATTACTGCCCTCGATCTGACCTTCGTGGTGATACCTCACATGCATGGTGCAATTGCTGTTTACATTTGACGCCAGACCGACGCTTGCGTTCGCCTTAGCTCGAGAGCAGGGGGGGACAGGGGTGATTTTTTTTTTTTTTCTTTATTGTTTTTTTTGCTTTTTTATCTTATTTTTAAACTGTTCCTTTCATCTTTTTTTTAATCATTTTTATTGTTATCTCAGGGAATGTAAATATCCACTATGATAGCAATAAGTAGTGACAGGTACTCTTTTTTGAAAAAATTGGGGTCTATTAGACCCTAGATCTCTCCTCTGCCCTCAAAGCATCTGACCACACCAAGATCGGTGTGATAAAATGCTTTCCCAATGGCACTCTTTACATCCGGCAAAATCTAAGTCATAAAATGCTCGTAGCTTCCGGTTTCTTAGGCCATAGAGATGTTTGGAGCCACTCTGGTCTCTGATCAGCTCTATGGTCAGCTGGCTGAATCACCGGCTGCATTCTCAGGTTCCCTGTTGAGACAGGAGAGCCAGAGAAAAACACGGAAGACGGTGGGGGGGCATTCCCTCCTACTGCTTGTAAAAGCAGTCTAGAGGCTAATTAGCCGCTAGGATTGCTTTTACATGAAAGCCGACTGCTGGCTGAAAAGAATGATACCAAGATGATACCTAAACCTGCAGGCATCATTCTGGTATAACCACTCAAAGTCGTGAATGGCGTACCTGAAGACAAAAAAATGGTTAACAATAAAACACAGTATGAAAAAAATAGTATATATAAAACAATAAATTGTAATCACACACTACAAACATCGCTAATGTTGAGCAAGAGATAAAAACATGTGGCCAACTTCACACGAAAGTCCTTAGGAGAGTAGTGCGGAGCTTGGAAAATGGTCCAGAGAGTGTTCATGGGTGATATTAAAGCAGAATCTCAGTGTGCACCTTCCACCGGTTAGTTCAATTCCACCCTGTGATAACACACTCCCCCCAGGGGGTTACACTCACCAGAGCTGAAAGATAAATAAGCCTCCAAAAGAAGAGAGTCTCTTAATCATAAACTGCTACCAGCACCACTCCGGGGGATTCCCAAGGGATCAAGGCTCCAAATAAATCAATAACAAAAGAAAAGCGCACATAGCATAATTCCATTTATTCAAAGAAACCCATCACATCTCACAAGACCCCCCTTAATGTATATACGTACTAGACAATGCAATCAATCAAGCAATGGAAGTAGTGCACTTCACCGTTCCAGAGATCAGCCGGTTCAGAGCCCCAAGGAGTGAGAAACACTTCCTGGTTGTGGATCCGGACTGCGGTGGAGCGCATACGTCACTTCCGGCGTCGTGTAGGCCACGCCCTGACGCGTTTCGTCATATCCTGACTTCAACAGAGGGCGTGGCTACACGACGAAGAGACAGGCTTATATTGTCCGTCCCACTCCTCCATAGCCAATCACTACACATTCGGCTTGACGACAGGCGCACGTCATCAGCCGAAGTAAACAGCGGCGGCTTCCTACAAGATGGGAAGAAGGGACAGAACAGCCACACTGCACTTAATTCAAAGAAACACCGAGATGCGTGAATCCGTGACAGAACACACATCCCACGGACTAGTACATGCTGCACAGACCCGTGTACTTAAAAAAGCCAACATACTTAATATTGTATAATAAGATACTATATTGGTTAATCCTAATAATAGTACTTTTTAGCAGACAAGCAAGTCCTAAAAATATCAAATCACAAAACTAAAATAAATACATATAGAAATGCATTATCATAGCCAAACATATAGTATAAATATGTACCAATTATTTCACGCAAAAGAAAGTTAAACCGTAAGTATAAATAAATGTACATTTAAGGGGACATATACACAAATACCCAAGATAAAACATGAATAAATACTCAATGCAATATTACAAGGAATTAAATACATACATATCAATAAATAAATCCCCTTCCCGCCGACCGTACGCATATCTGCGTACTCGGCTTTCGGGGGTTATACCGGGATGATGCCCGCAGCTGCAGGCATAATCCTGGTACCGTTGTTTAGAGCGGGCGATCGGCTACCCGTATATAACAACCGATGCAGCTAAAAGCCGCTCGGCTGTTATACCGGAGGAGCGGGAGGGGACATCCCCCCCTCCCGCCGCCTCCCGCCGCTCTTACCGGGCCTCCCGTGCGATCGGGAGGCCCGGTGTCCAATCGGGTACCTTCGGCAGCTGGGGGCGGGCTGGAACGAAGCTGTGGGTGGCTTCGTTCCAGCCTTCTCAATGTAAACGCGGAAGCGACGTCATGAAGTCACTTCCCGTTTACTCGGCTGCCAATGGCGCCAAATTTAAAAAAATACACAGTATTCAGAATCGCCGTTTTCAGCGAACTGAATACTTTTAAGTGTAAAGGAGGGATGGGGGGTCTTTTAGACCCCCCGACCCTCCATAAAGAGTACCTGTCACCACCTATTACTGTCACAAGGGATGTTTACATTCTTTGTGACAGCAATAAAAATAAAAAAAAAACTTTTTTTTTTTAAATACCATTTATTAGTATAAAAATAAATAAAATAAATAAAAAAAATAAAGAAAATTTTTTTAAAGCGCCCCCGACCCCGCGAGCTCGCGCAGCGAAGAAAACGCATACGGAAGTCGCGTCCGCATATGTAAACGGTGTTCACATCACACATGTGAGGTATCGCCGCGATCGTCAGAGTGAGAGCAATAATTCTAGCCCTAGACCTCCTCTGTAACTCTAACCTGGTAACCGTAAAAAAAATTTAAAGCGTCACCTATGGAAATTCATGGAAATTCATAGCTACCATAGTTTGTCGCCATTCCACGAGTGTGTGCAATTATAAAGCGTGACATGTTTGGTATCTATTTACTCGGCGTAACATCATCTTTCACATTATACAAAAAAATTGGGGCAACTTTACTGTTTGGATTTTTTAAAATTCATGGAAGTGTCCCTTTTCCAAAAATTTGCATTTAAAACACCGCTGCACAAATACCGTGTGATATAAAATATTGCAACAATCTCCATTTTATTCTCTAGATTCTCTGCTAAAAAAATATATATAATGTTTGGGGGTTCTAAGTAATTTTCTAGCAAAAAATATGGATTTTAACTTGTAAACACCAAATTTCAAAAATAGGCTTAGTCATGAAAGGGTTAAAACATTTATTATAAAATGCAATCAATAAAAACTGATAAAAAGATTAAGAGTCACTTATGAAACAATTAATATCTAAATCGACGTTCAACCCTTTTGGCGATAAAGTATCCACCAAAAAAATCCATTGGGTCTCTCTCTTAGATAGATCACGGACTAGATTTGAACCCCTCCATTTCGGCTTCAAATGATCGATGCCCCAAAATTTAAGGCCCGATGGGTCCTGATTATGCATCAATTTAAAATGGAGCGATACGCTGTGAACTTTGAAGCCTAGTTTTGTGTTGGCTATATGCTCTGCAATTCTGACTCTCAGGAGCCTTTTGGTGCGCCCTATATAAATCAGGCCACATGGACATTGCAGAGCATAGACCACATAGGAGGTGTTACATGTGATGGATTCTTTGATGGTAAATTCTTTGTTATTAGAGGTTGACACAAAATTTTCCACAGCCCTCAGCGGATCATTGGGAACCACAGTGGAGGGAGCATCCACAATGGGAGAGGGACTACGCCCACCATCCCAATCAGCGGAGAGAAGAACAAGGGGATGTAGGGCAGGACGAAGGGCCCAGAAAAAGAAGGCGAGAGCAGGATTAGGAGGCATTTTTAACTTAAGTAATGTTGTTTTATCACACAAGGAAACTAATATCTTGCATCTGGGTTTGAAATGTGGCCTTAAAAGGCCGATCAATAAATTTGATGTTTTTATTGATTTACATAAGTACATTAGAAAGATAAATATCAAAAAGTACTTTTTAAACAAAAATTCCCAACCAGTCAGCACCATGGCCTCGGTGCCGACAGATAGTGGACTGAGGAACAAGTCCCTTTTTAATCCCTTAAATAGTGCAAACCAGAATATTGTTGATGTTTTTAAAGGACTGGTGACACGTGATTTAGAACGTATAGTACCGGCATGTATTGGATGGAATCACTATGCTGGAAAAAAGGAAAGAGATTGTCATAAGACCTGCTGACAAGGGAGAAGGGGTAGTGATTTTAAATAAGGAGTTTTATCACAACCAGCTTACTGAAATGTTGAATGATAGTAACACCTATGTAAAATTAGCAAAAGACCCTACTGTGCAATATGAAAGGGATTTGAGGAATTTGGTTGAAATTGGTTATTCTTCAGGAGTTTTATCCAACCGAGAAAGAAAGTATCTTGTGCCGAGTGGTAGTAGAATCCCTATGATTTATACCCTGCCGAAGATCCATAAAGATTTGAATAATACCCCGTCGTTAACGGGATTGGCTTGATTACATCCCGGATGGGCCAATATCTGGATCACTTTCTGCAGGGTAGCGTTATGCAAACTAAGGCATATCTTAGGGACACTAAAAGTCTCCTACAGATTCTACAACAGATTGATCTAACAGGGAAACAAGAAGTATACCTGGTAACTGCTGATGTTGCATCTCTTCATTCGGTCATTGAGCATGATGATGCACTCCTAGCCCTTAATTGGGCTTTGTGCCAACGTGACGATTTATCGCATAGTCATAAAGTCTTTATCAGGAATGCCTTGGATTTCTGTTTAGGCCACAACTTTTTTTGGTCTAATGGTCAGTTTTTTTTGCCGATGTAGAGGCGTAGCTATGGGGGCTAAATTTGCCCCCAGTATAGCAAATTTGTTCATGGGGGAGTGGGAGGACAAAACGATCTTTTCTGTCGCTCATACCCAACTTTTGTTATACAAAAGGTATATTGATGATTTGTTCTTTATTTGGGAAGGCACTATTGATAGTTTGCAGGAATTTTTGAAGGAACTCAATTCTAATGTGAATAATATTAAACTGACTAGTGAATTCAGTCAGAGTAACATACAGTTTCTGGATGTGACTATTTTTAGACAAGAGAATAGTTTGGAAACTAAAGTGTACTTCAAGCCCACGGATTCTAACAGTTACTTACCCATTGTTAGCGGACATCACCCTATGTGGCTAAAGAACAGGGGGGCAACTCACTAGGGTGAAAAGGAATTGTTCTGAAGATGCTGACTTTATGTTGCAAGCTCAAATCATAAAGAAAAAATTCATGGAGAAGGGGTACCACGAGGAAGTGCTGGGCTCCATTATCCATGAATTGGCTGTGCAGCCTAGGTGTGCCCTGTTAGAGGAAACCCCGCCTATCCCAGTTAGGGATAGCCATGAATGGAGTTTCATTTCGGGATTCCACTCCCAATACAGGGAGGTGGAAAACATCATTTCATTCCACTGGCATGTCCTGCTTATGGATAAAGTGCTTCATTCAGTCTTGCCTTGCAAGCCCAAGTTTATTTATAGAAGGTCGCTTAGCTTTGCAGATAGAATAGTACAGAATGTGTTGGATCCCCCGTCGAGGCTATCCACTTTCTGGGATAGAAATGTTTTTTTCAGCTGTAGAGAGTGTGTGCATGTAGAGAGTGTGTGCTGTGCATGTAGAGAGGTGAATAGACCACTGAGGGCCGTGGAAAATTTCGTGTCAACCTCTAATAACAAAGAATTTACCATCAAAGAATTCATCACATGTAACACCTCCTATGTGGTCTATGCTCTGCAATGTCCATGTGGCCTGATTTATATAGGGCGCACCAAAAGGCTCCTGAGAGTCAGAATTGCAGAGCATATAGCCAACATAAAACTAGGCTTCAAAGATCACAGCGTATCGCTCCATTTTAAATTGATGCATAATCAGGACCTATCGGGCCTTAAATTTTGGGGCATCGATCATTTGAAGCCGAAATGGAGGGGTTCAAATCTAGTCCGTGATCTATCTAAGAGAGAGACCCAATGGATTTTTTTGGTGGATACTTTATCGCCAAAAGGGTTGAACGTCGATTTAGATATTAATTGTTTCATAAGTGACTCTTAATCTTTTTATCAGTTTTTATTAATTGCATTTTATAATACATTTTTTAATTATTGATATGTATCTATTTAATTCCTTGTAATATTGCATTGAGTATTTATTCATGTTTTATCTTGGGTATTTGTGTATATGTCCCCTTAAATGTACATTTATTTATGCGTACGGTTTAACTTTCTTTTGCCTGAAATAATTGGTACATATTTATACTATATGTTTGGCTATGATAATGCATTTCTATATGTATTTATTTTAGTTTTGTGATTTGTTATTTTTAGGACTTGCTTGTCTGCTAAAAAGTACTATTATTAGGATTAACCAATATAGTATCTTATTATACAATATTAAGTATGTTGGCTTTTTTAAGTACACAGGTCTGTGCAGGATGTACTAGTCCGTGGGATGTGTGTTCTGTCACGGATTCACGCATCTCGGTGTTTCTTTGAATTAAGTGCAGTGTGGCTGTTCTGTCCCTCCTCCCCCCCTGTAGGCTGATGACGAATGTGTAGTGATTGGCTGTGGAGGAGTGGGACGGACAATATAAGCCTGTCTCTTTGCCGTGTAGCCACGCCCTCTGTTGAAGTCAGGATATGATGAAACGCGTCAAGCGTGGCCTACACGACGCCGGAAGTGATGTATGCGCTCCACCGCAGTCCAGATCCACAACCAGGAAGTGTTTCTCGCTCCTTGGGGCTCTGAACCGGCTGATCTCTGGAACGGTGAAGTGCACTACTTTCATTGCTTGATTGATTGCATTGTCTAGTACGTATATACATTAAGGGGGTCTTGTGAGATGTGATGGGTTTCTTTGAATAAATGGAATTACGCTATGTGCGCTTTTCTTTTGTTATTGATTTATTTGGAGCCTTGATCCCTTGGGAATCCCAGGAGTGGTGCTGGTAGCAGTTTATGATTAAGAGACTCTCTTCTCTTGGAGGCTTATTTATCTTTCAGCTATGGTGAGTGTAACCCCCTGGAGGGGAGTGTGTTATCACAGGGTGGAATTGAACTAACCAGTGGAAGGTGCACACTGGGATTCTACTATAATATCACCTATGAACACTCTCTGGACCATTTTCCAAGCTCCACACTACTCTCCAAAGGACTTTCGTGTGAAGTTGGCCACATGTTTTTATCTCTTGCTCAACATTAGCGCTGTTTGTAGTGTGTGATTACAATTTATTGTTTTATATATACTATTTTTTCCATATTTTGATGATTTTTTCAATGGCCGCTGTTTAACCACTTAAGGACCGCCTCACGCCGATGTACGTCAGCAAGGTGGCACGGGCAGGCAGAATCACGTACATATACGTGATCTGCCTCCCGCGGGCGGGGGGTCCGATCGGACCCTCCCGATGCCCGAGGCGGTCCGCTTCTGACCAGCGGCGATCAGAGATGAGGGGGAGACCATTCGTTCGTGGCCCCCTCCTCGTGATCGCCACCGGCCAATCAAATCATTCCTTTGCTGCTGTATGCTAAACAGCAGCAAAGGAAATTATGTCATCTCTCCTCGGCTCGGTATTTTCCGTTCCGGCACCGAGGAGAGAAGACTGGAATGTGAGTTATACAAACACACACATACAGTAGAACACGCCAGGCATACATTACACCCCCGATCCCCCCCACGATTACCCCCCGATCACCCCTCCCCCCTCCCCCCGTCACACTGACACCAAGCAGTTTTTTTTATTTATTTATTTTTTTTCTGATCACTGCATGGTGTCAGTTTGTGACAGTTACTGTGTTAGGGCAGTTAGTAGTAGCCCCCTTTAGGTCTAGGATACCCCCCTAATAAAGTTTTAACCCTTTGATCACCCCCTGTCGCCAGTGTCGCTAAGCGATCATTTTTCTGATCGCTGTATTAGTGTCGCTGGTGACGCTAGTTAGGGAGGTAAATATTTAGGTTCGCCGTCAGCGTTTTATAGCGACAGGGACCCCCATATACTACCTAATAAATGTTTTAACCCCTTGATTGCCCCCTAGTTAACCCTTTCACCACTGATCACCGTATAACTGTTACGGGTGATGCTGGTTAGTTCGTTTAATTTTTATAGTGTCAGGGCACCCGCCATTTATTACCGAATAAAGGTTTAGCCCCCTGATCGCCCGGCGATGATATGCGTCGCCCCAGGCAGCGTCAGATTAGCGCCAGTACAGCTAACACCCACGCACGCAGCATACGCCTCCCTTAGTGGTGTAGTATCCGTACGGATCAATATCTGATCCGATCAGATCTATACTAGCGTCCCCAGCAGTTTAGGGTTCCCAAAAACGCAGTGTTAGCAGAATCAGCCCAGATACCTGCTAGCACCTGCGTTTTGCCCCTCCGCCCCGGCCCAGCCCACCCAAGTGCAGTATCGATTGATCACTGTCACTTACAAAACACTAAACGCATAACTGCAGCGTTCGCAGAGTCAGGCCTGATCCCTGCGATCGCTAACAGTTTTTTTGGTAGCATTTTGGTGAACTGGTAAGCACCAGCCCCAGGCAACGTCAGGTTAGTGCCAGTACCGCTAACACCCACGCACGCACCGTACACCTCCCTTAGTGGTATAGTATCTGATCGGATCAATATCTGATCCGATCAGATCTATACTAGCGTCCCCAGCAGTTTAGGGTTCCCAAAAACGCAGTGTTAGTGGGATCAGCCCAGATACCTGCTAGCACCTGCGTTTTGCCCCTCCGCCCAGCCCACCCAAGTGCAGTATCGATCAATCACTGTCACTTACAAAACACTAAACACAAAGCTGCAGCGTTCGCAGAGTCAGGCCTGATCCCTGCGATCGCTAACAGTTTTTTTGGTAGCGTTTTGGTGAACTGGCAAGCACCAGTGGCCTAGTACACCCCGGTCGTAGTCAAACCAGCACTGCAGTAACACTTGGTGACATGGCGAGTCCCATAAGTGCAGTTAAAGCTGGTGAGGTGGCAAGCACAAGTAGTGTCCTGCTGCCACCAAGAAGAAGACAAACACAGGCCCGTCGTGCCCATAATGCCCTTCCTGCTGCATTCGCCAATCCTAATTGGGAACCCACCACTTGTGCAGCGCCCATACTTCCCCCATTCACATCCCCAACCAAATGCAGTTGGCTGCATGAGAGGCATTTTCTTTATGTCCTCCCGAGTACCCCTACCCAACGAACGCCCCCAAAAAAGATGTCGTGTCTGCAGCAAGCGCGGATATAGGCGTGACACCCGCTATTATTGTCCCTCCTGTCCTGACAATCCTGGTCTTTGCATTAGTGAATGTTTTGAACGCTACCATTCACTAGTTGAGTATTAGCGTAGGGTGCAGCATTGCACAGACTAGGTACACTTTCACAGGGTCTCCCAAGATGCCATCGCATTTTGAGAGACCCGAACCTGGAACCGGTTACAGTTATAAAAGTTAGTTACAAAGAAAGTGTAAAAAAAAATATATAAAATAAAAAAAAAATAGTTGTCGTTTTATTGTTCTCTCTCTCTCTATTCTCTCTCTATTGTTCTGCTCTTTTTTAATGTATTCTATTCTGCAATGTTTTATTGTTATTATGTTTTATCATGTTTGCTTTTCAAGTATGCAATTTTTTATACTTTACCGTTTACTGTGTTTTATTGTTAACCATTTTTTTGTCTTCAGGTACGCCATTCACGCCTTTGAGTGGTTATACCAGAATGATGCCTGCAGGTTTAGGTATCATCTTGGTATCATTCTTTTCAGCCAGCGGTCGACTTTCATGTAAAAGCAATCCTAGTGGCTAATTAGCCTCTAGACTGCTTTTACAAGCAGTGGGAGGGAATGCCCCCACCACCGTCTTCCGTGTTTTTCTCTGGCTCTCCTGTCTCAACAGGGAACCTGAGAATGCAGCCGGTGATTCAGTCAGCTGACCATAGAGCTGATCAGAGACCAGAGTGGCTCCAAACATCTCTATGGCCTAAGAAACCGGAAGCTACGAGCATTTCATGACTTCGATTTCGCCGGATGTAAACAGCGCCATTGGGATTCTAATAGACCCCAATTTTTTTCAAAAAAGAGTACCTGTCACTACCTATTGCTATCATAGGGGATATTTACATTCCCTGAGATAACAATAAAAATGATTAAAAAAAAAATGAAAGGAACAGTTTAAAAATAAGATAAAAAAGCAAAAACATAATAAAGAAAAAAAAAAAAAAAAAAAAGCACCCCTATCCCCCCCTGCTCTCGCGCAAAGGCGATCGCAAGCGTTGGTCTGGCATCAAATGTAAACAGCAATTGCAACATGCATGTGAGGTGTCACCGCGAACGTCAGATCGAGGGCAGTAATTTTAGCAGTAGACCACCTCTGTAAATCTAAAGTGGTAACCTGTAAAGGCTTTTAAAAATGTATTTAGTTTGTTGCCACTGCACGTTAGTGCGCAATTTTAAAGCATGTCATGTTTGGTATCCATGTACTCGGCCTAAGATCATCTTTTTTTATTTCATCAAACATTTGGGCAATATAGTGTGTTTTAGTGCATTAAAATTAAAAAAAATGTGTTTTTTCCCCAAAAAATGCGTTTGATATGCGCAAATACTGTGTGAAAAAAAATGAAACACCCTCCATTTTAATCTGTAGGGCATTTGCTTTAAAAAAATATATAATGTTTGGGGGTTCAAAGTAATTTTCTTGCAAAAAAAAAAAAATTTTCATGTAAACAAAAAGTGTCAGAAAGGGCTTTGTCTTCAAGTGGTTAGAAGAGTGGGTGATGTGTGACATAAGCTTCTAAATGTTGTGCATAAAATGCCAGAACACTTCAAAACCCCCCCAAATGACCCCATTTTGGAAAGTAGACACCCCAAGCTATTTGCTGAGAGTCATGTCGAGTCCATGGAATATTTTATATTGTGACACAAGTTGCGGGAAAGAGACACATTTTTTTTTTTTTTTGCACAAAGTTGTCACTAAATGATATATTGCTCAAACATGCCATGGGAATATGTGAAATTATACCCCAAAATACATTCTGCTGCTTCTCCTGAGTACGGGGATACCACATGTGTGAGACTTTTTGGGAGCCTAGACGCGTACGGGACCCCGAAAACCAAGCACCGCCTTCAGGCTTTCTAAGGGCGTAAATTTTTGATTTCACTCTTCACTGCCTATCACAGTTTCGGAGGCCATGGAATGCCCAAGTGGCACAAAACCCCCCCAAATTACACCATTTTGGAAAGTAGACACCCCAAGCTATTTGCTGAGAGGTATAGTGAGTATTTTGCAGACCTCACTTTTTGTCACAAAGTTTTGAAAATTGAAAAAAGAAAAAAAAAATGTTTTTTCTTGTCTTTCTTTATTTTCAAAAACAAATGAGAGCTGCAAAATACTCACCATGCCTCTCAGCAAATAGGTTGGGGTGTCTACTTTCCAAAATGGGGTCCTTTGGGGGTTTTTTTGCCACCTGGGCATTCCATGGCCTCCGAAACTGTGATAGGCAGTGAAGAGTGAAATCAAAAATTTACACCCTTAGAAATCCTGAAGGCGGTGATTGGTTTTCGGGGCCCCGTACGCGGCTAGGCTCCCAAAAAGTCCCACACATGTGGTATCCCATACTCAGGAGAAGCAGCTAAATGTATTTTGGGGTGCAATTCCACATATGCCCATGGCCTGTGTGAGCAATATATCATTTAGTGACAACTTTGTTCAAAAAAAAAAAAAAAAATTGTCACTTTTCCGCAACTTGTGTCAAAATATAAAATATTCCATGGACTCAACATGCCTCTCAGCAAATAGCTTGGGGTGTCTACTTTCCAAAATGGGGTCATTTGGGGGGGTTTTGTGCCATCTGGGCATTTTATGGCCTTCAAAACTGTGATAGGTAGTGAGGAGTGAAATCAAAAATTTACGCCCTTAGAAATCCTGAAGGCGGTGATTGGTTTTCGGGGTCCCTGGACGCGGCTAGGCCCCCAAAAAGTCCCACACATGTGGTATCCCCGTACTCAGGAGAAGCAGCTGAATGTATTTTGGGGTGCAATTCCACATTGGCCCATGGCCTGTGTGAGCAATATATCATTTAGTGACAACTTTTTGTAAATATTTTTTTTTTTTGTCATTATTCAATCACTTGGGACAAAAAAAATAAATATTCAATGGGTTCAACATGCCTCTCAGCAATTTCCTTTGGGTGTCTAATTTCCAAAATGGGGTCATTTGGGGGGGTTTTGTACTGCCCTGCCATTTTAGCACCTCAAGAAATGACATAGGCCAGTGATGGCGAACCTTGGCACCCCAGATGTTTTGGAACTACATTTCCTATGATGCTCAATTACACTGCAGAGTGCATGAGCATCATGGGAAATGTAGTTCCAAAACATCTGGGGTGCCAAGGTTCACCATGACTGTCATAGGCAGTCATAAACTAAAAGCTGTGTAAATTCCAGAAAATGTACCCTAGTTTGTAGACACTATAACTTTTGCGCAAACCAATAAATATACGCTTGACTTTTTTTTTACCAAAGACACCTGGCCGAATACATTTTGGCCTAAATGTATGACTAAAATTGAGTTTATTGGATTTTTTTATAACAAACAGTAGAAAATATCATTTTTTTCCCAAATTTTCGATCTTTTTCCGTTTATAGCGCAAAAAATAAAAACGGCAGAGGTGATCAAATACCATCAAAAGCAAGCTCTATTTGTGGGAAGAAAAGGCCGCAAATTTCGTTTGGGTACAGCATTGCATGACTGCGCAATTAGCAGTTAAAGCGACGCAGTGCCAAATTGGAAAAAGTCCTCTGGTCCTTAGGCAGCATAATGATCTGGGGCTGAAGTGGTTAAGTCACTTTTTGTTTACAAATTGAGTGATACTTATCTATCTAGTATTGAGCTCTGCTCTCATTCCTGAACAGCAACCTTTGGCGCTGAGAGGTGTGCTGCAGGCCTAAGTAAACACCCTTGTTGCTAATAAAACACAGTAAACGGTAAAGTATAAAAAATTGCATACCTGAAAAGCAAACATGATAAAACATAGTAACAATAACAATAAAACATTGCAGAATAGAATACAGTAAAAAAGAGCAGAACAATAGAGAGAGAATAGAGAGAGAGAGAACAATAAAACGACAACTATTTTTTTTTATTTTATATATTTTTTTGTGTTTTTTTTTTTTTTTTACACTTTTTTTTGTAACTAACTTTTATAACTGTAACTGGTTCCAGGTTCGGGTCTCTCAAAATGCGATGGCATCTTGGGAGACCCTGTGAAAGTGTGCCAAGTCTGTGCAATGCTGTACCCTACGCTAATACTCAATTAGTGAATGGTAGCGCTCAAAACATTCACCAATGCAAAGACCAGGATTGTCAGGACAGGAGGGAAAATAATAACTAGTGTCACGCCTATATCCGCGCTTGCTGCAGACACGACATCTTTTTTGGGGGGGTTCGTTGGGTAGGGGTACTCGGGAGGACATAAAGAAAATACCTCTCATGCAGCCGACTGCATTTGGTTGGGGATGTGAATGGGGGAAGTACGGGTGCTGCAGAAGCGGTGGGTTCCCAATTAGGATTGGCGAATGCAGCAGGAAGGGCACTATGGGCATGAAGGGCCTGTGTTTGTCTTCTTCTTGGTGGCAGCGGGACACTACTTGTGCTTGCCACCTCACCAGCTTGAACTGCACTTATGGGATTCGGCACGTCACCAAGTGTTACTGCAGTGCTGGTTTGACTACGACCGGGGTGTACTAGGCCGCTGTTGCTTGCCAGTTCACCAAAACGCTACCAAAAAAACTGTTAGCGATCGCAGGGATCAGGCCTGAGTCTGCGAACGCTGCAGTTATGTGTTTAGTGTTTTGTAAGTGACAGTGATCGATCGATACTGCACTTGGGTGGGCTGGGCTGGGCTGGGCGGAGGGGCAAAACGCAGGTGCTAGCAGGTATCTGGGCTGATCCAGCTAACACTGCGTTTTTGGGAACCCTAAACTGCTGGGGATGCTAGTATAAATCTGACCGGATCAGATATTGATCCGTTCAGATAATATACCACTAAGGGAGGTGTACGGTGTGTGCTTGGGTGTTAGCGGTACTGGCGCTAACCTGACGCTGCCTGGGGCTGGTGCTTGCCAGTTCACCAAAACGCTACCAAAAAAACTGTTAGCGATCGCAGGGATCAGGCCTGACTCTGCGAACGCTGCAGTTATGGGTTTAGTGTTTTGTAAGTGACAGTGATCGATCGATACTGCACTTGGGTGGGCTGGGCCGGGCGGAGGGGCAAAACGCAGGTGCTAGCAGGTATCTGGGCTGATCCCGCTAACACTGCGTTTTTGGGAACCCTAAACTGCTGGGGACGCTAGTATAGATCTGATCGGATCAGATATTGATCCGTTCAGATACTATACCACTAAGGGAGGCGTATGCTGCGTGCATGGGTGTTAGCGGTACCGGCGCTAACCTGACGTTGCCTGGGGTGACGCATATCACCGCTGGGCGATCAGGGGGCTAAACCTTTATTCGGTAATAAATGGCGGGTGCCCTGACACTATAAAAAATAAACTAACTAACCAGCGTCACCTGTAACAGTATGGTGATCACTGGTGAAAGGGTTAACTAGGGGGCAATCAAGGGGTGAATACCTTTATTAGGTAGTATATGGGGGTCCCTGACGCTATAAAACGCTGACGGCGAACCTAAATATTTTCCTCCCTAACTAGCGTCACCAGTGACACTAATACAGCGATCAGAAAAACGATCGCTTGGTGACACTGGCGACGGGTGTGATCAAGGGGTTAAAACTTTATTAGGGGGGTTAGGGGGGTACCCTAGACCTAAAGGGGGCTAACACTAACTGCCCTACCACACTAACTGTCACAAACTGACACCAATGCAGTAATCAGAAAAAAAAAACTGCTTGGTGTCAGTGTGACGGGGGAGGGGTGATTAGGGGTGATCGGGGGGGGAGATCGGGGGTGATGGGGGGTGTATTATGTGCCTGGCATGTTCTACTGTGTGTGTGTGTTGTGCACTCACATCGATGTCCTCGGCGCCGGAACGGAAAATACCGAGCCAAGGAGAAATGACATAATTTCCTCTGCTACTGTTTACCATACAGCAGCAGAGGAATGATCCCATTGGCTGGGAGCGATCGGGAGGGGGGCCATGAATGGATGGCCTCCCCCTCACCTCCGATCACCGGGGAACAAATGCCGACCACCTCGAGCACCGGGGGGGGTCCGATCGGACCCCCCGCCCGCGGGAGGCAGATCACGTACAGGTTCTGTGCCATTCTGCCGACGTATATCGTCGGCAAGTGGTTAAGAATCAAAGAAAATTCAGATTCTTTGTGGGACAGTTAAATAAAACAATAAACATAATGGTGATACCAAAATAATATGAAAGATAAAAAAATGCTGAAGTATTAGACTGGGTTCACACTTGAGAAAGCAGCGGCTCACAGCAGGAGTCTGGTGCGTCTCCATCTCCTGTTTCAGGTCCAATTTCAGTCTGAATTTTGAGCTGAATTTAGACCTGAAACAGACCAAAAGACGCACAGGGATCCTTTGCAATTTGCTCTGAAGCCGCTGCGGAGAGGGGTGAACCGGCTCCACAGAGACACGGTCACAGTCTCCTGCTATGCAAATTGGATGCGGGGAAACCCACATCCATTTCGCATAGATGTAAACCCAGCCTGAAGAAAAAAAAAAAGTAAAATAGCTCTAGTCAAATTCAATCTTGTTGAATGAGAGTACTGATAACAGTTATATGGTGTAACCATACGTGATGGTTGTATTTACTGAATCGGTGAAAATAATAATGATCAATGTAAATGGTCAATGAATGGTCAATCGTAATAGAATTGCAATCATATGCAAGCAAATAAAAAAAAATAATGGAGGGAGTCATCAGAGATT
The DNA here is from genome assembly GCF_042186555.1 of Aquarana catesbeiana. NCBI lineage: Eukaryota > Metazoa > Chordata > Amphibia > Anura > Ranidae > Aquarana > Aquarana catesbeiana. Next base: position 73,893,498 of record NC_133326.1, on the reverse strand, counting down.
CTCCTTATTCACCAAGCTAAGATAAAATTCCCTTGGAAAGTGCACAGCCTATTTGCTTTTAGTAAATCAACCACATTGCGTCCATCTGGATATAATGTTTTTAAAGTGTAGATCCAGCAATATTTACATGCTTTTATTTTCCTGAAAGTTTGTGTTGAGTTAGGGATGTGTTCTGTTGGTGTAACTTTAAGATTCTCCTCTGATTTATCATGAAAAAGCGTGAAATGCTGGGATACACTATGGCCTAAAAAACCTTTTTGGATGTTTCTTCTATGCTGTCCTGAGTCTTAGTTTTTGAGTGATTTGCCACTTCTACTGAATTCCACAGATGATCAGTCTGTTTTGCACACGATGATTGTTTTTACAGGATGAGTCTCTTTGGTGCAAAGGTTTTTATGCTATTACACATCAGCGGGATCCGATAGTCATCTAGGATGTTGACAGATGTAACAGCCTGTTAAAGAGGAACCGCAGTCTGGTCACATAATTTGTAATAAAAAACACCTTTGCCATTCTGAAGCTTTCCTCCAACCACTTTGCATGTTATTTTATATATACTGTGATTCTATACTTGCCAAATATCCTGCAAAAATCTCCCTCCACTAAGTCTGGCTGCAACCATTTTAACTGTAGGCAGCTGAAGCTGCTGCCAGTTCACTTCCTGGATTTACACAGTGGCACACCTCCATCTCTGCAGCCCTGCAGCTCTCATTGGCCCTCTTATGACTCATTCCCCATCCCTTCCTCGCAAACTCCCACGAGAGTGAGAGCGAGAGGTGTTCATGATGTCATAAGCCTAGGCTAATTACCAGACAAGAAACAGGAAGTGGGCTGTATAAGGTATTTACTGACAGAAAAAAAATATATTACTAGCCAAAGTTAAAACAACAAGGGCAGAAGATTTAATAGAGTTGAAAAAAATGACTGAAGTTCCACTTTAAAGATTCCTGGTGGAGTTTTCTGGTAATGGTTTTCATTTTGAAGTCTGCTGGGTATAAGGCAGTTCTTGATTTTTTTGCCCTTCTAATAGTACAAACTGGTTTCTTAGGCATCACATAAGATGTGTCCATCATGAATGCTGCTGCCAGACTCATGCACCTTACAAACCACTCAGTGTCTGCTACACCTCTCTGCCAATCCCTCCATTGATTGCCACTCGCCCAACAAATTAAATTCAAAATATTAACAATAAGTTACAAAGCCATCCACAACTCTGCCCCCAGCTACATCACTAGCCTAGTCTCAAAATACCAACCTAATCGCCGTCTCCATTCCTCCCAAGACCTCCTGCTCTCTAGCTCCCTCATCACCTCCTCCCATATCTGCCTCCAGGACTTCTCCCGAGCCTTGCCCATACTCTGGAATTCCCTACCCCAATCTGTCAGACTGTCTCCAAATTTATCCACCTTTAGGCAATCCCTGAAAACTTTCCTCTTCAGAGAAGCCTATCCTGCCTCCATCTAACAACTGCACTGTTTTCTCCATTAGCTCATCCCCCACAGCAATAACCCTTTTGTATAACTTGACCCTCCCTCCTAGATTGTAAGCTCTAACGAGCAGGGCCCTCTGATTCCTCCTGTATTGAATTGTATTGTAATTGTACTGTCTGCCATCATGTTGTAAAAAGTGCTGCGTAAACTGTCGGCGCTATATAAATCCTGTATAATAATATAATAATAATAATGTGTCAGTGGGTGTGTACATTTTTTAACATTTTCTTTATGTTTTTAATTATACCTGGTTAAAATGGTTAGTGTTATATTTAGAGGTAGCATGACCATTGTTAGGGTTTGGGTTTAAAGTTCCCTAATTACGGTTCACTAATTAAGTCCCTGGCTATTTTTCTAGAATATTGAATTAGAGTTGTGGAAAAGTGCTTTTATTTACATTTTTTGTTAGTATGGTTGACTGTCTTTTGTTATCTTGTAGATTCAAGCAGTCTCTACTTATTCTTTTAAATTGGTTGTAGGTATTGCTTTTCCAATTCTTCAGATGGCTACTTTTAAAATCAATATAGATATTTTAGTGAATTTTCTTAAAAAAATGCCCTAGATGCCAGGGAAAAATTATTATGTGGAATTGTAAAACAAGAAAGTCTATGGTATGTGGGTCAGTGTGGCCAGTAAAAGCGAGGGATGTTTTGTTTGTGTTGACGTAGCCAATGAATTCAGGAGTGATGTTACAAAACATTGAGGTTGCCCAGTAATCAAGTGCTGTGTAAAATTTCCTTTAAATATGAGTTATTTAACTGAAAAGTGCAGCGCTATAAATTAAAATAAGTGTTAATCGATACAAAAATACATGTACCACAGCTATATATTAAAGCAGTGGCCCCCAATCTTTTTAACACCGGGGACTGGCTGCGTGGGAGAAAATTATGCTAAGGACCGGGGGGGGGCGGGAAATGCTTTTTTTCACGGGAAACCTGAGTGTGTCACTTGCCACCATCGCCTGCCACCAGATGCAGCTTGTCACTTGCCACCAGATGCAGATTGTCACTTGCCAGATGTGGACTGTCACTTGCCAGATGTGGACTGTCATGTGCCAGATGGGGACTGTCACTTGCCAGATGTGGATGGTCACTTGCCAGATGTGGATTGTCACTTGCTAGATGCAGGCGGAACATGCCGCGATGCGGGTCGGGCAGTAAGAGATTTCATCTCTCTCCTGCCGCACCTCAGTGTAGTGTTTGCGCCGCTGTGAGGATTGGACGGTGGTGGGGTGGGCGGTGAGAGATGACATCATCTCTCTGCTCTCACAGAACACCTCAGACAGTGTTGTGTTCTCGGCCGGCTGTGTGGGAGGAACAGCTGTGATGCGGGGCGGGCCACAGAGGTGATTTAATCTCTCTGCTCACCTGCTCATGCCGAACCTCTGAAAGTGCAGCCTTCGCGGCCCGGCTGCAAACAGGCTACGGCCCGGGGGTTGGAGACCCCTGTATTAAAGTGCAAAAGTGCAAATATTAACCATGATTTTGAAACATTGATCACAAAAAAAATCAATACAGTGCACAGCGACAATTGATTAAAAAAAAGTCCAATGCATCAAAAAGTGCACCAAATACACATAACCATATATCTATAAGTGACTAGAGTCCATGAAGTAAGATCCTGGTGCAATGTGAGTTCAGTGAAGTGGATCATTCATAAAATGTGGAACATAAGAATTAGACTTGACCACGTGAAACCCGTCACCACGGAGAGACAAGAGGCTTACCAGAAAGCCAGCGACCACAACGCGGGATCAGTTGGAATGATATCCTGGTGACTGAAACTTGGAGAGGTATCCTGATGTATATGGCTTTTCTCCACTGAAAAATTTCAACACATACTGGTCGACAATGCGATCCAATCGCACAGCCAAAGTGCAGGTGAGTGAGTATGTAAAAAATAAGGTAAAAACTCCAATAGTGCAATACTGCTATAAAATGCTTTATTGGAGGGTGATGCAATGCTGCATGTAACGAGATAACCCACGGCCGAGTCACTCGATCAGTAGAATAAAAATTGGAATTCCAAACAAAATAAAATCACATCAATATGCGATTGCGCACGGTGCGTGTGTGCGTAGCGTCCCGACGATCGTTTCATCATATAGGACCTCATTAGGAGTACGCCCACACGCCTGTGTCTAAGCTCTAAGTAGTCCTATGGCAGAACAGAGAAGCACTGCAATTGGTCAGATCGTATAATCCAGAGGCACTCATTGGATGTATATGGTGAAGGAAGTAAAGCACAACACCTGCAATATTAAGCAGGCAAAGAGATCCCCTTTACCAGTAGAAGTGCACGCTGATTAGAGCATGACGTGCGCATAATAAAATATATGTGTAACGCCCTCATGTGGCCAAAAAATATATAATGTAAAGGATGTACAACACCTGCAATGCTAAGCAGGCAAAGAGATTCCTTAACCAGTAGAAGCGCATGCTGATTGGAGCATGACGTGAGCATTATAAAATATATGTATATCGCCATCATGTGGCCAAAAAATATATAGCAACCATACTATAATTAAATTTCAAAAAGGAAAAAGAAACAGGGAAGGAAAAAGGGGGGCCTGGTTCCATATACTGCCAATATTAGAATATCCTTAAAATGCAATAAGAAACATATCAACATATATATCACAGTAGTCCCTAACATAAGAAAATGTCAAGCCAATATTCCCTATTTGAATATATGAGATCAATAATGAACATAATCAACATATTAACATCTTAATCCATACAAAATTAAACAAAAAATGCGATCAAGAAAAATACATATCATAACTTATATCCAGTGGGGGACATCAACTGTTATTGATAAAACATTGCTACCGTTCCAATGAGGCACGTATATTTCGTATAAGAGCAACAAATGTAGTACCTCTATGGTCACAGCTATGTTTCAGAGCATAATGCTTTGAAACATTGTGCTTATCAAAGCCCTTGCAAATGTTTGCTATATGTTCCCCTAAACTAATATGCAACATGCGAATAGTACGCCCCACATACTCAAGGCCACAGGGGCACCTGAGAAGGTAGACCACACACTTCGTCGTGCATGTGATAAATGTTTTATAGGATAAGTGACCCCTATGCCAGCTGAGGTAAATTCGGTAAACCTACCTTGGTGAGTATTAATTCTGCAAGCATGACATTTACCACATACGTAGTGCCCGTTCAAGTCATCAAAAAAAGTTGGTCTAGTAGGGGGGATTGGGAACATTAGGTGCTACTGAGTTGCTACTGAGTTCCTCAGATTAGATGCCCCCCTAAGGATGACACAAGGTCGAAAGGGATGAGCTTCGTGTTCGAGTCGAACCCATGTTCATGAACATTGTGTGTTCGGCTGTTCGCCGAATTACATACGATATGGGCCACTCGCGCCAAATTTGAGTGACGCGTCACGGCCCATAATTCACTGCGGCATTGCAGTGCATTGCTGGCTGATGATTGGCCAAGCATGCACCATGACCCGCATGCTTGGCCAATCACAGCGCCGTCTGTACAGAGAGCCATAATTGGCCAAAGCCAGGGTGGCTTTGGCCAATTATGGTTCAGGGGGTTTAGTACACGCCCCACACTATATAAAGCCGCCTGCATGGCGGCCCTATGTAGTTTGTTCCTGCATTGAGAGAAAGATAGATAGACAGAGAGACAGTGTCATTTGATTTAAGTTAGAGTAGGCAGGCGAGTCAGTTAGCTGCACTTACAGTGTATTGTGTATATATACAGTACATCCTAGGTGTTGTGTATATATATATATATATATATATATATATATATATATATATATATATATATACACTGTATTCAGTTTAGCTAGATCCGTTCCTGTTATTCTCTTCTTACTACTGATAGGCAGGCAGGTGTTTTTACAGTATTTACAGCTACCTGAAGAAAATTGCTGGTGTTCTTTTGATCCTATTAGGTCCTATTAGCTACAGTATTTACAGTTAGTGTAGTGCGTCCTCTTCACAGTGTGCACCTAAAGCTACCTGAAGAAAATTAGTGTTCTTCTGATCCTATTAGTACAGTACCGCAGGCAGCTACATTGTTTACAGTTAGTGCAGTGCATCCTCTGCACAGTGTGCACTTAAAGCTACCTGAAGAAAATTAGTGGTGTTCTTCTGATCCTATTAGTACAGTACCACAGGCAGCTGTAGTATTTACAAGTTAGTGTAGTGTGTCCTCTGCACAGTGTGCACCTAAAGCTACCTGAAGAAAATTAGTGGTGTTCTTCTGATCCTATTAGTACAGTACCACAGGCAGCAGTAGTATTTACAAGTTAGTGTAGTTCGTCCTCTGCACAGTGTGCACCTAAAGCTACCTGAAGAAAATTAGTGGTGTTCTTTTGATCCTATTAGTACAGTACCGCAGGCAGCTGCAGTATTTACAAGTTAGTGTAGTGCGTCCTCTGCACAGTGTGCACCTAAAGCTACCTGAAGAAAATTAGTGGTGTTCTTCTGATCCTATTAGTACAGTACCGCAGGCAGCTGCAGTATTTACAAGTTAGTTTAGTGCGTCCTCTGCACAGTGTGCACCTAAAGCTACCTAAACAAAATTAGTGGTGTTCTTCTGATCCTATTAGTACAGTACCGTAGGCAACTGCAGTATTTACAAGTTAGTGTAGTGCGTCCTCTGCACAGTGAGCACCTAAAGCTACCTGAAGAAAATTAGTGGTGTTCTTCTGATCCTATTAGTACAGTACCACAGGCAGCTGTAGTATTTACAAGTTACTGTAGTGCGTCCTCTGCACAGTGTGCACCTAAAGCTACCTGAAGAAAATTAGTGGTGTTCTTCTGATCCTATTAATACCACAGGCAGGCAGCTACAGTATTTACAGTTAGTGTAGTGCGTCCTCTGCACAGTGTGCACCTAAATCTACCTGGAGACAATTGCTGTTGTTCTGCTCCTATTAATACCACAAGCAGGCAGCTACAGTATTTACAGTTAGTGCACTGTGTCCTCTGCACAGTGTACACCTAAAGCTACCTGAAGAAAATTAGTGGTGTTCTTCTGATCCTATTAATACCACAGACAGGCAGCTACAGTATTTACAGTTAGTGTAGTGCGTCCTCTGCACAGTGTGCACCTAAAGCTACCTGGAGACAATTGCTGTTGTTCTGCTCCTATTAATACCACAGGCAGGCAGCTACAGTATTTAAAGTTAGTGCACTGTGTCCTCTGCACAGTGTGCACCTAAAGCTACCTGAAGAAAATTAGTGGTGTTCTTCTGCTTCTATTAATACCACAGGCAGGCAGTTACAGTATTTACAGTTAGTGTACTGTGTCCTCTGCACAGTGTGCACCTAAAGCTACCTGAAGACAATTGCTGGTGTTCTCATACTAATAATACTACAGGCAGGCAGTTGATTCTGCTAGCTGCAGTATCAGTATATATATATATATATACATCCCAGCTTTGTGCAGCTACATCTCACTGCAGGCCATTAGTATGTCTGGAAGGCCAACAAGTCGAGGCAGACACTCACAAGCCAATAAAAGAGGGCAAGCAGGCTCTGTGTCTAGAGGCAACAGTGCTGGTCATGGAGACGGTGCATCCTCATCAGCACATGGCTGTGGGACACGCTTGTCCTATTTTTTTGGCAGCTGGCCATGTTGAGCTGCAACATGCGGAAGACTTGGTAGAGTGGATGACCAAGCTGTCCTCATTCTCCTCATCCTATCTCACCCAGGCTCAGGGTACTTTGTCTGCCAAAGCAGCTGCCAACGCGGCCTCTTCCCTCGGCTCAATGGCATCAGTCACTCCTTCCCTAGCCCCACCATGTCCTCCTGAGGAGTCCCCCAAACTGTTTGACTGCAGTGTTGGGTACATGCTCCAGGAGGATGCCCAGCGTTTTGAAGGCTCCGATGATGGCACCCAACTAGTGGAAGGCAGTAACGTGAGCCCAGAGAGAGGGGGGTGCCCAAGAAGGACAGCAATCTGGCAGTCATGTTCCCCCAGGTGCAGCATACTGCCAGCTTTGCTCCAGTGATGAGAAGTGAGGGGATGATGAGGTCACTGACTCCACATGGGTGCCTGATAGGAGAGAGGAGGAGGAGGAGGAGGCACATCACCAACAAGGCAAGATGCCCTCCAGGGGCCAGCTTAAGGGCAGCACACCGACTGCATTACACCACAGAGCTCCGCATGTGCAGGGCACTGCTGTCTCTGCACGTTATTCCAAAAGTTCTTTGGTGTGGGCCTTTTTTGAGACGAGTGCATCGGATCCCACCGCTGCTATTTGCAACATATGTCTCAAGCGTATCTCTCGTGGCCAAAACATCTCCTGCTTGGGCACCACATGCTTGACCAGACATATGTTGACCTGCCATGCAGTTGATTGGCAAGCATACCTAAAAGACCCAAACCAAAGAACAAAGAGGACCTCTCCTTGCTCCTCATCAGCTGGAATCTCCAACCCCACTATACCTTCAGTCCTCTCTGAGACCTGCATTGAGAGGAATGAAGGTGTAGAATTAGGTGTGTCACAGCCAAGTACTTGGGGGCAATCTGCTATTGGTACACCGATGTCAGATTGTACCAGGCAAATTTCCCTGCCCCAGCTGCAGCACCGCTGAAAGAAGTTCGCTCACAGCCATCCACATGCCCAGCGGTTGAATGCTAGCTTGGCTAAATTGCTAGCACTTCAGCTGCTGTCTTTTCAGTTGGTAGACTCTGCCCCCTTCCATGAGTTTGTGGAATGTGCGGTTCCTCAGTGGCAGGTTCCCAAACGACACTTTTTCTCACGGAAGGCGATTCCGGCTCTCTACCGGCATGTGGAAGGCAATGTCTTGGCCTTGCTGGACAGGGCGGTCAGTGGTAAGGTGCATATTACCGCTGACTCATGGTCCAGCAGGCATGGACAGGGACGTTACCTATCTTTCACTGTGCACTGGGTGACTCTTCTGGTAGCTGGGAGGGATGCAGGACAGGGTGCAGTAGTGTTGGAGGCTGTTTTGCCACCACGCCTCCAAAATACTACTAGTGGTGATTCTGCCACACCTCTCTCCTCCACCCCCTCCTCTTCTTCCTCCATGGCCTCTTCCTGTGCTGATTTGACTTAGGAACTAGCGGTGCTCCGTAAGCGTTCAAGGGGATATGCAAGCATGCAAAAAGATGCCATGCGGTGCTTGAGCTGGTGTGCTTGGGGGACAGGAGCCACACTGGGGCAGAGATTCTGTCAGCTCTGCAGGGGCAGGTTCAGAGGTGGTTGACGCCATGCCAGCTTAAGGCAGGTATGGTGGTTTGCGACAATGGCACCAACCTCCTCTCCGCCCTCCGACAGGGACAACTGACCCATGTGCCCTGTTTGACTCACATCCTTAACTTGGTGGTGGAGCGGTTCTCAAAAAATGGATCTCCGTAGAACTCAACTCATATGCCAGGGCAATTCCTCTATCATTTTCATTTAGATGGGTCAAAAAAGTTTGAGCGGATTCAACATTGCCGTTCCAAACAAAGATATTATCATCGATTAATCTTTTCCACACAACAAGCTCTGAATGCCTGTTGTGTAGAATCACATCCTCCTCCCATTTTGACATAAAAAGATTGGCCATGCTTGGAGCAAACTTAGCTCCCATGGCGACTCCCATAATTTGGAGAAAATAAGTTCCATTGTGCCAAAAATAGTCATTGAAAAATTCAGCAATTCCAAAATGAAATTGCCTTGTGTAGTCGAGATGGAAGAGCCTCTATGGAGAAAGTGTTGTACCGCTTCGTATCCTAATTGATGTGAAATTGCCGTATATAAAGATGCGACATCCACCGTCACCAATAGGTAGGTTGGTTGCCACTCTATGGTGTTTAGGATATTGATAACCTGCTTAGTGTCTTTTAAGAACGAAGGGGTACCCATCACCAGTGGTTGTAGATAAAAGCCAATATATTTTCTAATACGTGACATAATAGAATCTATACCACTGATGATGGATTGACCTGGTGGATTAGATAGGGTTTTATGAACCTTATGTAGCACTTACCCCCGCAGGGGCTGCTGATTATATATTATATCCGTAAATCACGTTTTCCACCTAGTCCATCACAGCCCATAGATATAGAAACAGTCCATATTGTACTTTTCTCTTGCTTTATTAATATAACATAAACTGGGATAGGAGAAGGATTTTCTGAGATGCTCTTTTGTTGCTTCATAATCTTTTCTTTGCCTTCTTATGCAAAGACTTAGAACAATCACTTTGAATGTTTTCTTCAGTGGGGAAGACGGAAGTAGATTTACTAGAGAATATATGGTAAAGAGTCACTCTGAATAACTTCTTCACCTGCAGAACTTTTTAGGAACAGTCTGTATCTCTACTTGTGCTGAGAGCTTTACTGCTGCCTTTTTACCACTACTTCCCGCCTGTATGGTACTTCAAAGTTGAGCTAAAGAAGAGATTACTCTGAATAATTCCTCCCGCCTGACTGATTGGAATCCCGGGGTATTGTTGAACCCAAAGTCACAGGCCATCTCCACCTGTCTCACTGACTTGCGTACCAACATCCCTCAGCCTCTGGTAGTACCCTTCCCCTGGGCTTTCACTCACTTGATCAACAGTCTATGTGCCACTCATAAACGATCAATCGCCCATTTGTCTTCCGCTTAGTTGCTACTTCTTCTTGAAATGGCTTCTCCATCCCTTCTCTCCGGTCTGGCATGCTCCCTTCCCCTCAGGGGCATCCAGCAACACCAGCGACTACATGCTGTCCGGTGTCATTAACTCTTCTGCAGGTCCCTGTCCCCCCTCCCTCCCCTTGGGGGGGGGAAGCTCTTGGCTCCCCGCAGGGGAACCTCTCCCCTCTCTGGGCACCAGACTGAACTACGACTTCCTTACTGCCACGTGACCCCAGCTTTTATGAGAGTCCCACCTCCTGCCAAACAAATTAATGATTGGCCAGAACTCGCACACAAGCTGCCTGTCACTCAGATCCCAAGTCCAACCTCTCTTCCAGAACCACTTCACTGAAAGCAAGAGGAGGCATCTCTGGGTCCAGGCACAGGTGGCCACACCCTGCACTACACTGACACTCCCAGCTCCCAAAATAAACAACCAGGCCTGTTATAATAGTACAAGCCTGCCTAAATTTTACCAGAAACTGTACTTTGTAATTTAAACACAGAAAAGGTCACCTACAGGAAAGTAGGTGCCCGCTACACTTAGGTAATGAGTAAATTATTGGTAGATGAGGGGCCAAGGGCACTAAATGTTCTTTCTTCTTTTTATTCAAAATCCCCATATCGAAACCCTTCTCTACAAGTTCTCTTAATTCCCATTTATATTTATTTGTGGGGTCCATAGGTAGGGGGTATAGGTGTTTATGTCAGATACAATTCTGATAATTTCCTGTGTATAAGTTTCCTCATCTCGCATAAGGTTTGTAATCCTATCTTGGTCTCACATTGTAGTTGTACAGGCCTCAACCTTAGGCTTTCTAGGTCCTTTACTACTAGATCACGAAAGACATTGATATTAGGGGCAACATTCCCTGGAGGGTTGACCAATGATGCATTAGACAGGCCCAAATGCACAATGGCTGATGTGTCTCTAACCAACTGTCTAGTGGGATTACTCAGAATATACTTTTTGATGTTCAATTTGCGCATGTACTTCTGTATGTCAATAAAGGTCTGAAACGTATTCAGATTACGTGGGGGAGTGTATTTCAGTCCCCAATTGAGAATTTCTAGCTCTTCCTTAGAGAGTTCTTTGGTACTAAGGTTAATAATAGCACTGGCATCTATGTCCTCCTTCTTTTTAGGGTGAAGACGCCTCCCCCCTCTGCTCCCTCTCTTGCGTCCCCATTTCTTTTGTGTCCCCCTCTGGTTCCCTCCTGAAAATCCCATTGGTAATAATTACCTAATGGGTGTTGATTATATGAGAGGTGGGGAACAGGATTATTACTGATAATCCTAGGTTCTAAATCTCTCATATTACCAAGGGGAGCAAATCTATTGTGGGTATCGACTGTAAATCAGTCCCTCACATCATAGGGGCCTCGTGAGTCTGAGTTAGTACGGTGTATATAGTTCCCTTCCCCATGGCGCCATGGTGGAGGAGATCCTCCATACGTTGACTGTTGATTACGGTGGGGCCCTGTTTCCCCCTGCCACCATGACCTCCACGAGCACTAGGATACTGATGTGAACCCACCCATCTCCCATGAGGGTTGGGGAATGCAGGACGTGTGTATCCCTGAAGGTTCCATGTGGCAGATTGATTATGATCACCACCCCTAGCACCTGAGCCAATCAGCGGGGGTACTATGTTCTATCCCCCAAAATCAGAGGGAAGATTAGAGGGTACAGAATTGGGGATAGATGTAACCTGCCATTTAAAGACCACATTGTCTTTATAGTCTTTCATATCCCTATTATACTTCCTCTTTTTTTTAGTTTTTTTGTTCTGATTCCTCCTTAATCAACATAGCTTTCAAGGATTGTGATCTTTGAGCATATTCTGAATCATTTTTGAAGGGGATCAACTTATTCTTGATGGTATTGATTTCCAAATCCAATAGGGACAACTTTCTCAACTTTTTGCTATTAAAAACTTCAGAAAGTTCACCCCAGCCTCATTGAAATACTAATACCATTCAGCAATTTCACTGTCTTCTTTCTGGGGATTGACCTCCCAACTAAGACTTCTGGGAACCATGTTCTCCTTAGCATACTCCTCCAAGTATGCTATATCCCATCTAGTATGGACCTCCATAATGATTAAATTCTTTAGTCTTAGAAAACAGCCTGGTAAATCATCACTAGGATCCTCATTACCATCAAAAACCCCAAGGGTGTCTGTAATAAGCTGAGATCTATAATCAAAAACATCCATTATAGATGCATATAGTTATAAATCATCTATACTTCATTCACTGGAAGTCACTGGCCTGGAGAAGTATCAAATATGGGAGCTTTCATTTTTTACTGCACGGAATGATTTAAGCCAGAATCAAGAATATAAGCTGGAGTTTTCATCATTGACATTAGGTCAGCAGAAGCTTCTCCTGTTTTACTATGCTCATAGATTTACTAGAAAACTAAACTCAAAGAAAGCTTCCAAAACACAGTTAACCGCTTTCTACCCACGCTATAACCAAAAGATGGCTACAGCGCTGGCTTACTTTGCTAGGAGGGTGTACATGGCTGCCCTCCCGTGATCACACTGCCTGTGCGCCCCCTGCAGCATGGCGGAGTGCTCTGTAGTCACTGAATCCTTCAGACTCAGCTGATCACAGATCGGGGTAAAGGGGCAATCACGTTGGCAATTTACCATGTGATCAGCTGTGTACAATGACAGCTGATCACAGATGTAAATACAAGCAGGTGGTCGGCTTTTCCTTCCTTATGTTGACAGCGTGAGGAGAGCAGAAGAGAGCGGATAACCGGCTTGTGTTAAAGGAACATCGACACTGATAATCAGGGCACTGATTATCAGTGTCCTGATTATCAGTGCAGTCCCATCAGTGCCCACAAGTGCTGCCCTCAGTGCCCACCAGTGCTGCCAATCAGTGCCCATCAGTGCTGGATGTATTGGAGATTTGAGGCTGGAAATTTGTATTACATGCTTTAACTGTTGTTGGTTTGTGAGTATATTACTTATTATTTTTCTATACCAAAAAAGGTTTTTTGAGGATTATGCACTAGGTTGTGCCCCCTTTGTTTGTTCTATGGTTTTGCCCCCTAATATTGTACTGCGTGCTATTCAAAATGAACTGTGGTAACGCTCAGTAAAGTATCCATTGTACTGCGCTATTACTGGAACACATCAGTGCAAATAGGCCCTTAATAATTTTTGAATGAAACTATAACACGATCTATTGGTGTATTTTTATACATTCATTGAGTTTGTTTTTGAGTCAACATTTTATACTCTTGAGAAACAGAATGTAAAAATAACCTTTTTTTCCTTTCATGATCACAATACAGAAGCATAGAAAGCAGTCGCTTTCTAAATATCTTATTCAGCACTTTCTGAACTAATATAGTACTTTTCCATCTGGCAAATTTCATTATCCTGTATTGGAAATGCCTGCAATTGCAGAGATAAAGACTATAAAATAAATGTTATAATCAAAGCGCTTTCTAAGCTGCCAGTAAGCTGATTTACATGCAGTAGAGAGCAGGCAAACTGAATCAGTAATTGACCCAATTGACCTGTTCTGATTATTAAAGGTGGAGTAATCTCAAGGGGACTCATTCATCTCCTTACTATAGTCCTTTGCTGACTGTGTTATAATTACTGAACATTCAGGTATAAGTTTATAAGGTTTGTCACTGGCCACATACTATAACTGGCTCAATACAATCAGCAGGCTTATAATTAGTCTGCTGTCTGCAAAAATCTAATTAGAAAATGCTAATAGTGCACGTAGTGACAATAACATACAGAAAAATAAATGAGATATTAGTAATGCAGGTTGCATTTAGTGTGCAGATCTTGTACAGCTAGGAGCTTTTTCGTGCTTGAATAGGCTTAAAATATTATTATTACCGTTGTTGTAGAGATGAGGAGAAAGAAAAAGATTTTTACATCAAGCATCCACTAAACAAACAATCGTGTTGAAAAAAAAAAAGATTTAAACTAGTTTTTAATTCAGAAAACAGTAATTTTGGCAGAATAATAACATATAAACTAGCAAATGTGTGCTAATTTTGGTGATAGAAGCAATCCAATGTTGAGAATTTCAATGAGGGGAAAAAAAATAGATGGGGACCAGCTGTATGGATAAATAGTGTCCTTTACAGGCAAAGGCACAGATGCATAAAGAGCTACAATGCTTTATAACCAGTATATAGTCATAGTCATTGTTAGTAAGGCTGATTAAAGACACTGATGCATCCAGTTCAGTCTGAGTTTGTGTGTAGGTTTGTTTATGATAATACAATTTTCCATATCCCTGTACATTAGGTAAGCTAAAAAACACATCTATAAGTTTTAGGAATTTATCTACACTCCCTTCACTTCCTTCCTGACTCCATCAACTGTGGAAGGGAGTTCCACAACCTTATGCCCTGTACACATGATCGCACATTCCGACAACAAAATCCATGTTTTTTTCCAACGGATGTTGGCTCAAACTTGTCTTGCATGCACACGGTCACACAAAGTTGGTTGGAAATTGCGAACGTCAAGAACATGGTGAAGTAAAACACGTACAACGGCACTAGAAAAGGGAAGTTCAATACCAAGTGCGCCACCCTTTGGACTCCTTCTGCTAATCTCGTGTTAGTAGAAGTTTGGTGAGAGATGATTCACGCTTTTCAGACTCCTGCTTTTCCGATTGTTTTACTGCTCTTCAGTTTGTGCTTGTGGGTTCGTATCTGTTCTTCAGGGCGTGCAGTCAGTTCGCATTTGTTTGTCAGTGCGTATTATTATTATAGTAAGTATTTGATTGCCAGTGCGTTCTTATCCGTTCGTTTCTGATTTTCAGCTCGCTCTTCACAGGCCTTTCTGTTTTTCAGTGCTTTCAGTGCCTTCTGTTAGTTCGTTCTGACTAGCTGACCGTTTTGAAGCCATGTTGCTGTTACGTACTCGTCGTAGAGTTCGTGTTATGCGGGGGCTTGGTGTTGGGGTTCTTATTTTGACCCAAGCCCAGTCCATGAACAGGGTGGGATGGAGTTCATGGACGAAGAATTGGTTGCTCCAGCGTGACAATTCTCTCACATGCCTTTGTTGCGGGAGATCTGTGAGAATAATCCTACCGATTTCAGGAATTATCTCCGGATGACGGACCCCGTTTTTCACCGTCTGTTGGCTTTGCTGTGCCCTTATATTAGCAGGCAGGGCACCTGCCTGCGGTAAGTCATCACTCTGGAGCAGAGGCTAGTCACCATGTTGAGGTACTTGGCGACGGGGAGAAGTCTGCAGAACATCAAGTTCTTGACAGGCATCTCTCCCCAGGCTCTGGGGATCATTATTCCAGAGACATGTTCTGTCATCATTCAGGTCCTGCAGAAGGACTATATTAGGGTAGGTCTTCTCCTTTAACATCACATTCGATGTATTTAATGTTTGCTAATGTATTGTATTTATTTCATCATTCCCTAATTATCATGATTGTAGTATGCTGTGAATGTTCCCTTTGTTCTCATGCATGCTGGAAGCTTTAAAACTTTCTTTTTGTCCTTCATGCATATTTGCCTTCACTAACCTCCCCAGCATGCTATCCTGGGCCCATACACACCTAGTC
The DNA here is from genome assembly GCF_042186555.1 of Aquarana catesbeiana. Taxonomy (NCBI): domain Eukaryota; kingdom Metazoa; phylum Chordata; class Amphibia; order Anura; family Ranidae; genus Aquarana; species Aquarana catesbeiana. The sequence continues at coordinate 73,877,815 of NC_133326.1, read as the reverse complement.
TAGTCACTTAACAATGTATTTTGTCAACTCCATAGTAGTGCTTTAGCCTAAATGCCCCCTAAAATGTGTACAAATGTTATTTGTGTCTTTAAATTCATGCAGAGTGCAAGAGGTTTTTTTTGGGGTTCCAAAATCATTTTGAACCCTCCCTCCCCCCCAACCGCTAGGTCAACCGATACCAATCCTCTACCTACTGACTTTGCCAAACCCATACATACTATACCTACCTCTTTTGTGGTCATATTTATGCATGAATTCACCAAAGCATGTAGTGAAAGGTCCTGCCCTGAATACTTTCAAATGGTACTGTTTAAAGTTTTGTTCACCTATTATCTTGATAGGTAATTGCAGAATGTAAAAAAGTGCCTCAATGTGTACAGTGTGTATTTATATTTTTGTATTATGACACTTCTTACCTGTCCAGTGGGCTGCCAATAGTGTAAGTAAGGAAGGGTTGGCCAAAGTAACACACATTATTTATGCATTCAGCTCTCAATGAAGTGGAGAGGGTTACCTGTTCAAAACACCCTCCCTAAAATTTTTACAATGGGCCATCAGAGGGGGTGAGGAATCTGATAAGTGGACCTTCTCTTTTTGTCTTTAAATAATCCTTCAAATAAATGTTAATACTGATGTTGGCCAAGAATGTTTGTGTTTAATCTGCTTGCAATGTGTAAGTGCAAAATGACTAGTTTGCCCCGCAGTGAGACTTTCCCAACTGTGGAGAGGCAATAGATGGGAAGCACGTCCACATTGTCCCACCCCCCAACTCGGGGTCATACTATTATAACTATAACATATGAGTTCCTGTATGTGGACGTGGGGAAGAATGGCCGGATGTCGGATGGTGGAGTCATCGCCCAGACCGAATTTTACAGATAGCTCCTGAATGGTGGCTTGGGATTGCCACCTGCTGAAGAGAATGTGAAAGGACTCCCATTCGTCTTTGTCACTGATAAAGCATTTGGTCTGGGTGAACACCTGATGCGGCCATTCCCGATGAGGACCCTCACCCCAGAGCAGAGAGTTTTTAACTACCGGCTGGCCAGAGCCAGAAGAGTGGTGGAAAATGCCTTTGGCATAATGGCCAGCCAGTTCCACCTATTCTTCACAGCGATCAACATGGTGGAATATAAACTCAATCATATAGTTATGGAATGCTGCATATTGCATAACTTTTTATGAAAAAATGCTTTGAGCTACATGGCCTCAGTTGGGACTGAGGCCGGCTTATTACCGGATACAACCCTGACGGCTCTTGAAGCTGGCCATCCTGGCTTGCCCCCCCAAAGCGCCTGTGAAGTTTGTGAAAAGTATCTAGAGTACTTTGCGGGTAGGGGGGCCATTGATATTCCACAAAATGGTTAACAAACCTGTTAAAAATAAATATTTTATTTAAACATAAATAATATTTACTTTGATTTACTGCTTGTGTTTCTTTTAGCTGGCTCCTAGGTTATCCAATGGGCTTTTCTTTTTTGTTTTTGGTCAATAGTGCAAACGTAATTTTTGGGATACATAAGGTGACAATCTCTTCTTCAGCGAACTATTATGTTGTGGGTCTGCTACACTGTTGTTAATGTATGTAATGCATAACTGATAAAAATCATCATAATTTTTAGCACCATGACTGAAATTTGTGGAGTCACGAAAATGCCCTGTTTGTGTTAAATTATAAAGCACTGTGGGAGTAATTTACTAAAGGAAATTCCACTTTGCACTTGAAAAGTGCAAAAGTGCACTTGAAGCTGCACTGAAACTGTAGTGCAAAGTGAATTTGCCTTTAGTAAATAACCCCCATTGTCACTGTAAACACCAACTTACTACAAAAATTGCTATTGAGCATTGAAAGAAGAAGCCACACATTGTTGAGTAGAAAACATTTTACTTGAAGCACATTCACATGTGCATTAGAAAAGGGTTTTTAAACAAACCAACATCGTTGGTGTATAACATTTTTTTTCACATTAGAAATAGCCTTTTTTTGGTTAAACAGGCATGTTTCAAACCATAACATACACAACTCAGGAACTTACAAAGTTCAGCTTTGATAAAGTGAAGGCAATATCAGACATTTCGTATGTCCAAACTTTGTTGATCTTGCCTTCATCAAATGGGGTGATGTCACCCCTGTAAAAGCCAAATTTTGAAGATGCACACAAATTGTGATTCAAAATGGGGATTTCCCTCCTGATCCCATGCCTAATGTCAACATGTGCTACCTCCCATCATGGGGGATCAATGGACGTGTTTTGGGGGTGCAACCCCTTCCTCTCACCTACTAGAGTTGTGAGGAAGGGGTTGCACCCACAGAACGTGTACATTGATATCCCGTGATGGCAGATAGCACATGTTGACACACCATGTGCATCTTCAAAATTTGGCTTTTAAAAAAATATAAAAAACTTGTTGTTAATTGAAAAAAATACACAGTAAAATGGTACAATGTTTGTGTGTTTTATACTCTTCCTAAAACATCAATGATGTTCTTCATTTTTTGTTGAACATCATTGATGTTTTCCTTTATATTTTCTAAATCACGATTGCACCCCATTATCTCCCCGATGAGGATCTGGGAACTTTCACTTGTGAAATGATATTCTTCTTTCACAACATCCACATCACCTAAAAAAAAAAAAAAACATGTATTATAAATATCTATCCATCTATTACCTGAAGCTGTGGTCTCAGACGCTCACCTGTTGTGGTGACAATTTTGCTCACTTCATAAATGTCTCCCTCCTCATCCTCTGCTTGTGGTTTTGGGATTTCCCCTTCTTTAGGAGGTGTGGGGTTCGTGGTGTCCTCAGATGTCTCGAGTCTTTTCTCCCCTATGTGAATAAAAAGAGGTATACTTAGCACACATATATTTGAGGGCAGAAATAGGAATATAAAGCATTGCTTGGAAGTGTCATACAATTGTCTGTTTTGGCAGAGTAACAAGCTTAAGAATGTCTTTGTTCTTTTCTAAAGCTGGAATACTTCCCTTATTTGTACAATTTTCACACATGGAGAAAGCCCTATTATCCACTGGAGCACCTGTGTGGGACACCCTAAAAAGTTTGTTCTTGTGTCCCACACTAGTGCTTCTGCGTCCAGATGAGAAAACAGCTGCTGAGTGTGCTCTTCTTACACTGAATCAATTTTCCATTTCATTCTAGTTACAAACCCATCTAGACAACAAACTTCTTTTAATACAAATAGGCCTGAACAAATGTAGTTAACCTGTATCTGCCAAAAAGATCGTATTAATGGGCGAATGAACAATGTTTACTACGAACGATTATTGTGCCCACGAACCTGAAAGTTGCCATTTTAAACTGTACAACAGTAAAGAAAAGCACATGGAGCAGCATGCAAGTAATAATAATAGGAACACACGACAACTACTTACTTTTTTGAAAAACTCTCTTGATCTTTCTGTACTGATCCTGCTCCCTCAATTTCAGGTCTGACCAGCGTTTCCTCAATTGATCCTTGGATTGCTGTACCCCAAAATTCCTGTGCAGACTCTTCACAACTTTAGTCATGATCTTGGCCTTTCTCACATTTGGGTTTGGGTAAGGTTCATGCTTCCCGTCATAGTCGGACCTCTTCAAAATGTCCACCATCTCCATCATCTCTACAAAGGACATATTTGAGGCCTTAAATCTCCTCCGGGATCGGGACGTTCGTGGGCCTGGGCTTTCGTCATTGCTGCTCTCCTCTGCATGCACCTGCTCTTTCTCCGCCATGTGCTCTTCCCACTGCGCCGAAAGAGAAGGAGCAGGAAATATACTAGAAAGAACGTCAGGGGCGGGTGGAGTTTCACGCATGCACAGTGTATATAAAGCGTAACACGTGTGGGTAGTACGTACGATCTGTGAGGGGAGGACAGAGTAGCAGGAGTGATGATCATTGTAACGAATGTACAATTTTAACTTGGTGCATCAGTGGCCTATACTGCTTATAGATTGAGGCCCTTATTGGGTCAAGATTAGGAGAGTTTCGCTTGACATTAGGGTTTGTCTTGTGTTGTGCCTTGCAGAGAAAATGATAGGGAATTTCTAGGAATATTCATTGATGTGTTCAGGGATCTGCCCTGTCTGTGGCAGGTGAACCACACATTTTTTAATAATCAAACAAAGAGGCAGGCAGCGCTGGAGAAACTGCTTGAATTTGTGAAAACGGTGATCCCCACGGCAGACATCTAGTATTTAAAGTCCAAAATTGGTGGCCTGAGGAGCACTTATAATAGGGAATGCAGGAAGGTCCAGGATTCCCTGAGATCAGGAGCAGCAGATGATGTTTATGTACCCAGGCTGTGGTACTATGACAGACTGCATTTTCTGGCAGGCCAGAGGGAACTTAGGCCAGCACTCTCCACTCTTCCTTTAAGGCTTCCTTCCTCCCCAGCTGAGGCTCCTGATGTCTAAATTAGTAATAAAAACTAACATCTAGTTAACATCATTCATTTGACAACCAGAAATATTTTTAAGAATGCTATACCTGACTCAAGCTGGGCTCCTCCACATCATTCTCCCGCTGTCTTTAAGAATATCAGGGAAGTCTGCGCAGTGGTCGTGTGTGCTGCTTCATGCATCCTCATAACTCTCCTATACTCCATAGCTCACTCCATGCATCCTCAAACACTCTCCTATATGCGATAGCACACTCAATGCATCCCCATACACTCCTTACCCCATAGCGAACTCCATGCATGCCCCATTAACTCTGCTATACTCCATAGCACACTCCATGCATCCTCATACACTCTCCTATACTCTATAGTGCACTCCATGCATCCTCATACACTCTCCTATACCCCATAGCGCACTCCATGCACGAGTGTGCCACTTTTTAGTCACTTGTTTGATCAGCAGATTGGAGCATGTGGCACCGTGCGACCTAATCGCCGGGGCTTTCCCCAGCGGCTTGTAGATTCCCACTAGATACCACAGAGAGTAGAGATATAGAAATAAATAGCTGCACTTGTAGGCACAACATGCTGGTACATACTGTTCCAGGCAAAGTCCTAATATACCCTGTCCAAGTGGAACAATGTTAGATGCCCATGATGTAAAGATGGTTATTGGTGACTTTATATTCCTAAAAAACATATATAACACCTTAAAAGTCCAGAGGCTTGTGACCTCTAGTCCTTCATTTCTTTATTCAATGTTAGATGCCCATGTTGTACATATACATGGAATAACAACAGTGTACATCTAAAGGGAGCCCAAAACTGCTCCTTGGCGAGCATTGTCTGCATTTTGTCATAATGCTGGAACATGGTGTCTAGGGTTAAGTTTATTGTCCAAGAGAGATCCAGGTTTGTTTCGCCATGTTTTTTGCGAGCTCTGCACAGTGTTCAGCTAAAGCTACCTGTAGAAGGTTGGTGGTGTTTTCCTGATCCTATCACTACCGCAGGCAGCTAAATAAGGTTGCCGGTGGCCATCGGGTTCGCCGGCCCCACTGACTGGCTCCCCCTCTGTCCAATCAGTGCACGATCACGCCACCGGCGGCGTGCACGCCCCCCAGTGTCTATTGCACAAAATGACCTACAGGTACATCGTTTTGCGCAATAGAGCCGACCAGTCACAGTACAAGTGCAGTAGGCGGTCGGCAAGTGGTTAAAGTCATTGAGAGTCACTACACTTGAGGCTATCATTGCTGGCAGTAATTGCAGGAAAAAAATCTGACAGGCTGGAGGTACTGAAGTCGATTGATGGATCGAAGAGTGGTCTGAAGTCCGCTATCCGCTGACATCACTGGAATCAGTCCAGGCACCGGGTCATCCCGACTTAGGAAGTCTGGATTCGCCAGGGGCCTGGACTGATGGCAGTCTCAGCCTCTCAGAGAGCCGTTGAGATGGTCGCTCCCTGCCCCTCCACAGCTCAGCGCTCCAATGAGCGTGGAGGATCAGAGCAGGAGAGATGCTGATCGGCGATGTTCGGTGGCTCGTTTCTTAGTGCAGACGTGACGGGAGACCCTCCACTATGGTAGAACAAGATCTCTCCACACCAGACCTCCGCGCACTACTCTGGGGATATGAGGTTGAAAGTGATTCAGTGGCCAAGTTGGTCTCATGATCTGAACCCAATTGAACAAAAACACAAAGGGAAATGTCTCCTTCTCTTTTGATTATAGTATAAAGGGGTTTGTGTTTTAGTTTTAATTACCTCATAGATGATTTGAAGTTCATTAACCGCCGCTATATATTCTTCTACATATTTTGTGGAATAAAAATCGCACTGTTAAACAGGGGCTGAAAAATTGTGCAGAGCAGAGAATGACATTTTGCGACCCAACTTTGGGGATATATTCGGTAGTTTCTTCTATCACATGGTTTTTGGTAAATTTAAAGTTGATTAACCTGGGAGTGGGAATGGGAGAAGAAATCTTGCAATGGGGGCACTTGGTCTTGTGGTAACTAAGTGGGGCTTCCCCTACTTTTTCGGGAAACCCTGGCGTTTCCCCTTGTCAAAGGGGGCAGGGTCACGTGACGGGTGGCCTAGTCATTTTTATTCATTAACATTTCATTTGCAACAGTCATGAGCTGAAAATTGTGTGTGATTGCTGAACAAAAAACTAAAACTATGTCCCTTTTTACACAGGAAAGTCTCAATCAGGCAGTGGTAAGTGGCAGCTAGGAGGTGGCCAGGCCCAGTAGCCTGCCCGAATCCCAGGTCCCTCCCCTCCGCATTCCAACAAAATAAGGGATTGAGGGGCAAACTCACAAACCAAAGCCACATTTGTGAGTTCAACCATGGTCCTCCTCCTCCTCCTCCTCCTCCATCTCCACCTCCTCCTCCTCCATCTCCTGCCACAACTACAACATCAGAGCCACAGCCTGAAAGGAAGCCTGGAAGGAAGTGTGTAAGGAAGACCAGAGTGTGATGGCCTGGGTTCAGTCTGGTCTGACAAAAGATGCAGGCTGTGGTATGACCACAGCCTGGGGACATATACGTCATCTGTTTCTGTTCCTGATCTCTTGGAGTCCTGGACCAGATTGTGCTCACTATTATAAGGACTCCTCAGGCTACCAATTTTGACTGTAAAATTATTGATGTCTGCCCTGGGGTACAAAGGCTTTGCAAATTTCAGCAGTTTCTCCAGCGTTGCCTTCCTCTTTATTTTGTTATAAGCCAGATTAAAAGGATATTTTTTTTTCTGAAATACTTGCCTATGTGTTTTACTTCAAAAAGGACAGTTTGTTTGTGAGTAGGCAGGTATATTTCCAAAATACAATGTCAAATTAACAAGGGACACCAACACAAACCAACCTCCTTGAGATTAAAAAATACAAGATAATAATGGTGTTGTGGTAACTTGACACACAAAACGAAAAAAAATAAATTTATGGAGATCACTATAAAAAAAAAAAAAATAGGAGATCTTGATGAAAAAAAAAAAAAAAAATATATATATATATATATATATATATATATATATATATATATATATATATATATATATACAAAAATTACAAACATTATTATGGAGATGCGACGAAAAAAAAAATATATTATTCAGGAGATCACGAGAAATAATAAAGAAATCAGTTTGTCAGAACTCTGTGTGAATATGAGCAGCAAAACAACTTCATTATTCTAGCATTATAAAGAAGAAGAGAATGCGCTGCATTAAACTATTTTAAAAATTGTAGCGTGACGAATGTGCTATCTCCATTACGAACGCTAGTTTTACCAGAACGAGCGCTTCTGTCTCATAATTTATTCTGAGCATGCGTGGCACTTTGTGCGTCGGAATTGTGTACACACGATCGGAATTTATGACAACGGATTTTGTTGTTGGAAAATTTGAGATCCAGAATTCAAATTTTGTGCGATGGAAATTCCGAAGGAAAATGTCCAACCCTTTCTTCCTCATTTTAGGCCAATATGTATTCTTCTACATATTGTTGATGAAAAAAATCTCAATAAGCGTATATTGATTGGTTTGCACAAAAGTTATAGCTTCTACAAAATAGGGATAGGTTTATGGCATTTTTTTTTTTTCCTACTAGAAATGCGGTGATCAGCGATTTTTAGCAGGACTGCAACATTGCGGCGGACAGATCGGACACTTTTTTTAGGACGAGTGACATTAATACAGTGATCAGTGCTATAAAAAAACCAAAGGGTTAAATGTGTTCCCTGCAGGTGTTTTCGAACTGTATGGGGGACTGTGTGACTGGGGAAACACACAGATCCATCTTCCTGCTTAGCAGAAAGACGGGATCTGTGTGATCTCCCATGTCAGAATGGAGATCTGCCTGTTTACACAGGCAGATCCGCATTTTTGTCACTGTGGGGAACGATTGTGGGTGGCTGGCGGACATTGAGTCTGCCGGATCCACTGATTGGCTCCCCTGCTGGCCAATGGGAGCATGTCCACAAAAGCGAGTTCCAGAGCTGACGTACAGCTGCAGCGATTCATGGGATCATACCACCTTGCTACCTGACACACCAGGTTCACCCTGGGTGTGAGATATATAAAAACGCCATTGCTAGACTTGTCCCCTACTTGTCCCCTGGACTTCCTCTGTCCTCTGACAGTTGAATTGGGCCAGTCCAGCATTCGGCTCCCAGCTGTCTCTCCTACTATGTGTTTGGTTTTATTCTATTCTTGTATTGTTATTATGTGATGATTTGTTTTGTATGAATAAATTAGAATTTTTAGACATCAATTACTGCTTATGGTCTGTTAAAATCCCACCCTTGTGGAACCTGTTTTTCACTCCTTGTCACAGTATAAGGACAATGGCTGGTCGGCAAGTGGTTAAAAAAATTCAGTATGTTCCTGTTTACCTTATAGATTGGAATAAAACACTGCGCTTTAGCATCATAAGGAATGCAAAATTATATATATATATTTCTGACTTTCAAAATGTCTTAATCATCATTTGGCCTGATAAAATGTTTTGCCTAAGCAATCCTTTTTTATTTTTAACTACTGTGTGGTCTGAATTTCAAAGCTCCCTATTTCAGTAAAACGTTACTACCAGAATTATTCACACAGGGGTTGATTTACTAAAGGCAAACAGGCTGTTCACTTTGCAAAGCATACTCACTCACATGTAGGGAAATTGAAAAATAGCATTCACTTGCACTTAATTAGATGATAGAAGTCAGCAGAGCTTCACCTCACTAAACACTGGTGCACATTCCAGTAAACAGCCCGTTGGCGTTTAGTAAATCAACCCCACAGTCTTTTTGCATTGTAGTTTCTCCTCACCATGAAGGTGAGGTGAAGGGGGTTAATTTACAAAGAGCATTTTTTGTCACCTAAAACATTCAGTAATTGAACTACGCCATAGCAAGCCTGTAATTTTATAAGCCACCCTCGATTCCTAGCAGCACAGAAGAGTGGAGGTTCCACACTATGATATCTGTGTGTGCCTCCACTCATCAGATTTGCTGAATACCAGTCACGTTTTCTATTTTGAATTCTGTCTTTAGAATTTATGAACAAAAGTGTCACTGCATTGGATAAAAATACATCTTTGATGAAAAACATATCAGATTTCAGATATGGTTCTGAATATGATACAAAGACATCATTTTGATTTCAGTAGCACCCACTGACTTTGAATTTATATCTAAGTGTATGTTTTAGAAGAAAACAACCACGGTTGCTCATTGATGTATTCCACAGGAGTCATTCATGTCTGTTTACTCTTCCTAGCAATATTGAATTCCAAAAGCTATCTAAAGTTTTCAAAATGTGATATGCACAGCAACAAATCTACTTCTCTAAAATTATTGCCATTATCTATGAGCAGAATATTTAACAGCAAGTCACAAATATCATTACAGCTTAGAGCCCCTAACTGACTTGTATATCAGAATACAGTAGGTCATCTGCCAAAATAGTGCAAGAGACCAGCTTATGCAAGTTAAACTCACTGGATGATTTCAGCACAAGGCAAAACTTGGAATTTTATGGGTCAACTGGTTTAACCTGTCAACCATTTACATTTTTAAAAATCTTGCCAAAAGCAGATACAAAACCTTCTCTAGCCACCTCTTTGATTTAATTTGACTTTGTCTATAGGGTAGACCTCGTCCGTTGCAGCACCTTGTCTTGAAGTGTCCTCACAAGATAGGGGAATGTCAACTGGGTGGAACTAAAAGTCAGAGAAGTTGTGTGTTTGGTAACAAATAGAACCTAAATAATAAAGTGCCCAGAGGAGAATATTAGGCACCTCAGGATACCTGATCTTTGGAAGAAATGTTTGCTGTAAATGTTAAAATCAACTGACAGGTTACATAGTTGGCAAGGTTGAATAAAGACACCAGAAACAAGGGGACACCTGGGAAAAGATAATTACTGAACACCCCAAAGTAAATCAAAAAGGAAGTTATCCCCCAGGAAACAGGGTTTTCTAGGCAGTAGACAATATGTAAAGGGTGACACTAGATTAAAATAAATAATCTTTATTGAAACATGATTGCAAAAGTAGATGACAATAAAGTAAAAACATGAGCTGTGGTACAGGAGATATTAAAAGCGCATAAGCGCATAGAGAGACCTATACACAGGAATACAGGTAATTAGGCGCTTGGATGAACTCTGACGTGTTTCGACCCCATGTGTCTTCTTCAGAGGATATGCATGCGCTATGGGAGAAATTGCATGCATGAAAAAATGCATCAATGCAACTTGCACATAACTATATATAACAGATATAAATATAAAAAACATTTTGGAACATAGTTACCAATCACATATGTATAGCCGTATCTCCTGAACCTAGACTTCTCAGAGGTTCCCACCACTTGGCTCCGACCAGCGTCTCCCTGGCCTGCCAGAACCCCAAAGGGGGAAAGGCTGAACACAGATACGCAACTTACGATGGATTACAATTGTGGAAATGCCCTGTGACCGGTAAGGGGCTTGTGGGCAGGTTGCACCTGCAATCTAATCATCAAGCAACAGCGCTATTAATGCTTGTAGAAAAAAATTCAACCAAAATTGTAGTTTAGGCTACATTCATAAATGAATGGGAAAAAACTTAAATTAAGTTTATTGAAAGTGTGTCTGATTATAAAAGGCAGCAACATGGGAAGGAATTATGTATTTAGCTATAGGGTCAATGGAATGAATGAGTGAACAAAGATCATGGTAGAGAATGGTAACAAAGTTAATAAGGGGGCTTGAAGACCTCAGTTATTAAGAAAGACTACAAACCTTAAACTTCTTCTCCTTGGAGATATGATCACAATATACAAATCTTTAAGTGGTGACTATATCATTGGGAAAAAAATCTTAGTTTTTCAAGACCACATAGACATGTAGCCACACAATGGAGTTAAACAAGAAGTGGTTCAATCTTAAACTGCGTAAGGGGTCCTACTGATAGAGCAATAAGGAATTTGGAACTCCCTTCCATGGTTGGTGGTGTCAAAAAACTTTTAGACGTGTTTCTTTGCAATATATATTGTGGGCAGGCTGCACCTGCAATCTAATCATCAAACAACATCGCTATTAATGCTTGTAGAAAAAAAATCAACTAAAATTGTAGTTTAGAGTACATTCATAAATGAATGGGAAAAAACTTAAATTAAGTTTATTGAAAGTGTGTCTGATTATAAAAGGCAGCAACATGGGAAGGAATTATGTATTTAGCTATAGGGTCAATGGAATGAATGAGTGAACAAAGATAATATGTAAATAATTAAGTTCACACCAGTCTGAAAAGTATGACATGTATAAACAATTATAATATTGGGGCTTATTGGTAAGTGAAATAACTAAAAGAACAGAGAAAAAAAAAGGGGGATGGGGGGAGGGGAAGAGGGGGAAGGAAGGAAAGTGAGGGAAAACCAGGTATAAAGGGAAGGAGGGGGAGGAAGAAGGGAGAAGGGGTGAGGTAAGAGAAACCAGGTGTGAATGGAGGGGGGAGGGATGGAAAGGAAGGTGAGGGTTAATGGAAGAAGGGGGGGGGGGGGGGAAGGAAAAAAAAATAGATGATTGAAAAGATGAAAGAGTAGGTGTGTGCGAAACAAACGTGTGAAATGGAGAGTGAAAATAAACCGTGAAGGAAAGTGGTAAGGTGTAAAAAACCATGTAAAATGAAACCGCCAACAAGTGATGATTATGTGTATGTGAAATGAAAATGAATAATATGTGGAAATTGTGGAAGAAGGGATGTAAGGAAACTGTGGAAGTGAGAGCTTGGGACTGGTGAAGGAATAGACAGTGACTGGTGAATGAGTGCAAAACAAGTGAGGGCATGAAAGAAATTGATGAAAAATTACCTTGAAGTGCAAGAGATGTAGAGTTGTGCCAGTAAGCCAAAGGCAGTATTGAATTTGCACAGTGACAAATGTTGAGATCAGAAGGTTACCAAATCTAAAAAGAAATATTTTTATAAAAGTGTTTTTTTATTTATCACTACCAAATAATGGGAAGGTAAAGGGCCTCCAGTGCATATATATGCAGCGTCGGGTCCTAGCTTTCAAGGTTAAAGAAAAAATATATATAGCATAATTTACCTATCACAAGTCTTCTGGGGGATCAGTGAGCCTTCCGCAGTTTAAGATTGAACCACTTCTTGTTTAACTCCATTGTGTGGCTACATGTCTATGTGGTCTTGAAAAACTAAGATTACATAGTTTTTTTCCCAATGATATAGTCACCATTTAAAGATTTGTATATTGTGATCATATCTCCAGGGAGAAGAAGTTTAAGGTTTGTAGTCTTTCTTAATAACTGAGGTCTTCAAGCCCCCTTATTAACTTTGTTACCATTCTCTGGACTCTTTCCAGTTCAAGCACATCCTTCCTGCCAAACTGGCCAGAATACTCAAGATGTGGCTCAACAAAAGTTTTGTGAAGCTGTAGAATTATATTTTTATCTCTTGAGTAAATATAATTTTAAAATGCATGATATAGTCTGCTAGCTTTGCTTGCTGCAGCTTGGCATTGCATGCTGAGTCTGTGGTCTACCACGAACCCCAGGATCATTTTCCATCCTAAATTCTCCAGAGGTTTTTACCCTAGTAAATAACTTCAATTCATATTTTTAGCCCCCAGGTGTATCACTTTATATTTTTCAATATTAAACCTCATTTTCCATTAGGGTTGCCACCTTTTCTTTAACCACTTGCCATCCAGCTGCCGCAGACATACTGCAGCAGGATGTCTCTATTGCGCGAATCATCGTACCGGTATAGCGATCCGTGCAGCAGCTATAGCAGGCACACGCCCACGGCACATCGCAGTAGTCGATGCATGTGGCCAGAGGCCGCAATCGCTCCACAGAGAGTCAGAATGAGGATCTGCCACTGTAAACAAAGCAGTAAACAAATCCCTGGAATGTAAGTGGAGCACATGTACAGCTCCGCTTACATTCCAGGGATTGCTGTGAGCAAGCAGGTAGGTGTATTTTATTTTAGAAGAGAAATTGCTTGTCTCTTCTGCAATAAAAAGCCCACCTGCTCGCAGCATGTAATGACAGAACTTCAGATCCACTTTAAAATGCACAAACTTTGGGACAAACTATAATTAAGAAAAGCACAATGCAACATACTTTTCTGCACCCCAGAGGCTAATTTGCATTTTTTAAGAGAGGGGGAGGCAGGTCAGCACAACATGACATTTAGGCTGAAAGTCTGCTTTAATATTCAACAAGATTTTTTGCAAGTAATGCTAGCTCACAAAGCCAGACTGTAGGAACCGACCCTCTCCTACCCCTTCAATGTGTTTCTCCCCAACAGGGGCTTAAGGTGGCTGTACACTATACAATATCTTTGTACAATCTCCTTTAGACTTATCAAAACAATGTAAAGTGAGAACACACCTAAACAATCTATTGCATTCATATAAAATTTACAGGCCCTTACATTATATAGATCTTGGCAGATCTAAAGCAGGTTGTACAAGAAGATTGTGTAGTGTATGGTCACCTTAAGTCCTGACCTGTGAGATAAAACACGTGCATTACAGTTTGTTGGCCATTGCAGTCTGTTTGCACCTAGAGTAAGCCCAGTGGCTGTTGTCAGAGTAAAATATGTGCGCCGCTGGTTGCTATGGAGAGATCAGACAAAAATGGACAGCATGTCCGTTTTCATCAGATCTCACCCAATCCGATCCAGGGACAGATGCGAACGTAGGGCCATCTGTCTAATTTTAGCGGATCGGACCGGGTTGGATGTCAGCGGACATGTCACCGCTGACATCCGTCGCTCCATAGAATAGCATGGAGCGCCCGTTCAGGTCTGCCAACAAAACTGACAGGCGGACCTGAACGGTCCGACAGTGTGAAAGGGGCCTTATACTGGGCTTAGATACAGTCTACTTGGACACTTGAATATAAGATTGCTGCCTGCTCATTACCCACTGAACCGATGACTTGCAATCTGCTCTAATAAACAGTGTGAGTAAATTACACAGCCAGGCCATTTAGGAAAATATACAAACCAGGGTTGTAACTGCAAGCCATTACCGCATTCTGCCTTCTGTAAATGAACATGCTTCCTGAGAGAAGACTTGTTCAGTAAGTGCTAACTGATAGTTTAAGACATAATTAGTAGAGTTGCATCAGTTAGTCAGTCTCAGGATTGTACAGCCACAGCAGGGAGATCCATAATATGATGGCATACTGGCAGTTTGCAAAGTTAAAGTGGTCCTTTAAGACTGCGTTAACACTCTGTGACTTATTAAAGAATAAGTGCAGTCCAGAGTTTGCAAGCACCAGTGTTCAGGAAAGACACACTGGGGGTTGATTTACAAGTGGCAAATAGGCTGTTCACCTTGCTATTTCCCTTAGCTATGGTAATGAGTTGAAGCTCTGCTGACCATCATCCATGTGCAGCAAAAATAAAGTTTTTAGTTTCCTTGTGTGTGATTGCGTAATCTTTGCAAAATTAATTCTCATCCTTTTCACAGACAGCTATAAAACAATGGCAGAAGGTTTTACCCTCTGTGCTCTGTATCTTTTAAAGTGATTGTAAACCCGCTGGGCATCCTGTATAAACCAAGGGCTCCATAGTAATGTGCCCACATGTACAAACGTCATATATGTGTTTTTTTATCTTACAAATCTTGTTCCTTTTGCCTCTCTGAGCTGTGTGAAAATCTCAGGTTGCTGAGTGGATCTCATTGCAGGAGCTCAGGGGGCGGACTCTCCTCCCATTTCTACACTCCCCCCCCTTGCCAGACAGAGTCACGCAGCATAACCTTGCGGCTGGACATAGAAAAGTGCGCACATGACAGACCTCACTGTGCGTGCACATCACATGAAGACAAACAAGATATTTGGGGGGCACACCCTAAAAGATGCGTTAAAGATGGTGCAGCCGTAAGAACATACAGCAGAACAAAATATTACAGCGCACACATGCAAAACTATCCATAGACTGGGAGATCTCATAGACCTCAAGTTCTCCCATGGTTCAGAGAAGCAGGATCTCCCAGTCTATGGATAGTGTAGGACCCACTAATCATGGGGTACTTTGTCGCAGTAAGTGGGCTTAAGCACCATATAGCAATATGGTGTGACCAAATCCCCATATTTTTGATAATGTTTTTTGAAAATGTCTAGGTGTTTTAAATAAGCCTTGCAGGAGGTAAATGTCTTTTTTGCATGTGTGCGCTGTAATATTTTGTTCTGTTGTATGGTCTTATGGCTGCACCATCTTTAATGCATCTTTTAGGGTGTGCCCCCCAAATATCTTGTTTGTCTATTGTATGGATTCTGACCAAATCCTTTTGGGCGAGGAGCACCCCACTCCCTCATCAGCGCCTCTTATTAGTGTCCACCTGTGTCATGGGTGGAGACCTCAAGTTCTCCCATATAGAGGAGTATATTTCTCCCATTGTTCAGAGAAGCAGGATCTCCCAGTCTATGGATAGTGTAGGACCCACTAATCATGGGGTACTTTGTCGCAGTAAGTGGGCTTAAGCACATTTAGCAACATGGTGTGACCAAATTCCCATATTTTTGGATAATGTTTTTTGAAAATGTCTAGGTGTTTTTAAATAAGCCTTGCAGTAGGTAAATGTCGTTTTTGCATGTGTGCGCTGTAATATTTTGTTCACGTCACATGCAGAGCGCTGATGGAATCCTGGACACACTCCCTCTGCTCTCATGCATGTGCATTAGAGAAATACCTCAGATGTCAGTCACAGCAACAGGGGGTGTGGCGACACAAATTTTCCTCCTGTTTTGACTTTGAACCCAGCAATAGTGATTTTTTTTAGGTTTTCAACCACTTTAATTCTTCTGCAGAGACTTCACCTCAACAGGTACACAACAGCACAAATGTGGAGTGAGTTACTAAAGATAAATAGGCTGTTTACTTTGCATATGAACTTACACTTTGCAAGGGAAGTTTATCCAGAGCTTAGTTAATGTGGTGAAATTTTATTTTGCAAAAACTACCCAATAGTGTTCAGAAGAGTAAAGAACAACCCTTTTGCTTGTGGATGACTGAATGTTGAAAGCCAACAGAGATTCCCCTCATTCACTAAGGTCTGGTGAAAATTTCCTTGCAAAGTGAACAGTCTATTTGCCTTTAGTAAACTAACCCCTATGTGTTCAAAATGATAATACTTCTCTACTCTATTTATGCTACAACACGAGGGTGTGTATTCCACCGCACCTAAGCCAACTGGTCTTAAAACCTAACTTTTATTAGTTCACAAATAAAATATTGAAATAAGTGTGTGTAAGAATGTACCATGTTTTTACTTAAAGGGGGCACCTTAAAAAATGAAAGATGAGAGATTATCACGGTGGTCACTATCTAAACATGGGTCTGCTAATCTGAACAGGATCTCTCTGGCTGTATAGTAAAACTACCTGATCTGCTAGCTTTGGGGCAAACTGTCTAGCTGCAGGAGGCTACTATAATACCCTACCTGTCAATACGATAGATAACCTGACAGATGCCTATAAGCTATTTAAAATTAATATCTTTCAACAGTTCTACAGCTCAACTCAGATAATTGTATCATTAGTTCTATCTGTAGTATCTGCTTACCATCCAATCTACAGCTCTACTCCAGCCAATCTATCTATATCGGTAGTACTACATAACTTGACAGATGCCTATAAGCTATTTAAAATGAATATCTTTCAACAGTTATACAGCTCAATTCAGATAATTGTATCATTAGTTCTATCTGTAGTATCTGCCTACTATCCAATCTACAGCTCTACTCCAGCCAATCTATCTATATCGGTAGTACTACATTCGCTACCTTGTTGTAGATAAAATGCCCTCTCTAATGACCACCATTCATCTCTCATCAAACCGAGGTGCTATAGCCCCACTGTAGCCATGTATACCCACAACCGAAAAACTTCCTAAAAGAACTGAAAGCCCAACAAACCTACATGTTTCGGTTTAAAAAAAGCTTTGTCAGGGTTAAAGTGCAAAAGATAAAGGAAAAGGAGTGCATAGTGCTCAAAAATAGTGTGGGAGGTGAAAAATTATCCCCACATGCCAAGTCATAAA
This sequence comes from Aquarana catesbeiana, assembly GCF_042186555.1. Taxonomy (NCBI): domain Eukaryota; kingdom Metazoa; phylum Chordata; class Amphibia; order Anura; family Ranidae; genus Aquarana; species Aquarana catesbeiana. The sequence continues at coordinate 73,860,366 of NC_133326.1, read as the reverse complement.
ATGGCCGATTTATTTGTTTTTTCTCCTGCTTATAGACAATCCCCTAAAGATGGCCGCTACGTGTGTGTGCATATGACTTCATTTGCATGTTTGGCGTTATTGCATATCTTTATGTGCGATTGCGTAAATTCATTCACATGTTTGAGATGCCATCTTGTGGAGAAATAGAAGAAGGCACTCTATAAGAATATGATCGCCTTCATATAATCACAATGCTGTTATATGACATGTTGTGGGGAGATAGGAGAAGACACACTGAGTTCTTATAATAAGAGTGTATATATTATATTAATATTATACACCAACTCTAAAATATCAAAAAAGTGCATATAGAATATTTTTTATTTCATTTTGCAAAGCCATTATCTTAATTTAATAAATGTTTGATTATTCACACATATAAATGTCTATTATTTTATCATTTTATCTTATAAATGTCTATCTCTATATAATCATTTTATTTATTTACAAGGTATCCAAGGTATCCAAGTATCAGCTGCACAGCCTATTTGATTTTTATTATTAATTGTGTACAAAGGGTAAAAAAGTAAAACCCTCGTTTAACCCAGAGGTGCTCTTGAATTTAATCGAAGGATCCATATTTCCTCTGCTTTTAATAATCATTTGTCCAGATCCCCTTTTCAAGGACCCTGTTTAATCTGCTTAATGATTCAAATTTTTTAATTAAATAATTGAGCACTGTGTCTTTCTCGCAAATGTCGTGCCAGAGTTCTCTCCCTTTTTAGAGTTATGTCACTTATATGCTCCAAGACACGTTGTCTAAATTGGCAAATTGTCTTGCCAATATGTAAACGAGAACATGAACATTGAGCAGCATAGATAATTCCTTCGGAGCTACAATTAATAACTGTAATTGAATCATATCATCATTCTTAGGATTACAGAATTCCTTGATCATGTGGACATATCTGCAAACCTTACAGTGGGCGCATTTAAAACATCCTTTTGGTTTTGGTTGTTCAGGCAGCCAGGTAGAGTGTAGTTTTTTTTATTTTTAACTTTATGCAGGTGACTGAGCACTAATAGATCATTCAAGCTTCTTCCCCTTCTATAGTTAATCATGGGATTCTTGGGAAAGATCTTGCATAAATCTTTGTCATCATGCACTATCCCCCAATATCGTCTAATTATGTTAAAAATGTGCCCTGATTGATTTGAATAGGTTCCTATAATTCACATACCTGATTGGGGACTAGTTTTCCTTTCCTTAGGGCCCAAGAGAGTTTGTCTAGGTACTTCTCTTACTCTAGTGTATGCATTTCTTAGATCTCGAGTTTTGTAGCCTCTCTTACGAAAACATTCGACTAGTAGTTCACTTTCAGCTTGAAATGCTTGTTCAGTCGAGCAATTCCGTTTCGCTCTCATGAATTGGCCTGTGGGGATTCCACGTTTCAGGGGTCCTGGGTGATGACTATCCCAGTGCAACAAAGCATTTGTGGAAGTCAGTTTTTGATATATACTGGTTTGAATATTTCCTCCTGCATCTCTTTTTATAGTGAGATCTAAAAAATGAATGCTGTCATAATGGATCTCACTAGTAAAATACATACCAATATTATTGATGTTCGATTGGGCTACTAATTCTGTAAAACATTCTTTAGGGCCTTTCCATAAGATGAATATATCATCAATGAAACAAACCCATAAGAGTATACATGATGTATACCCACTCATTTCATCAACAAACACTCTGGTTCATTCCCACCATCCTAGGAATAGGTTTGCATATGTAGGTGCACAAGCTGTGCCCATAGCAGTGCCTCTTTTTTGTTGGTAGATTCTGTCATTGAAGAGAAAAAAAATTATGCTCCTGAATATATTGTAATAACTAAAGAGTCATTTCTGTATGTTTCTTAACCACTTCAGCCCCGGACCATTATGCTGCCTAAGGACCAGAGGACTTTTTCCAATTTGGCACTGCGTCGCTTTAACTGCTAATTGCGTGGTCATGCAATGCTGTACCCAAACGAAATTTGCGTCCTTTTCTTCCCACAAATAGAGCTTTCTTTTGATGGTATTTGATCACCTCTGCCGTTTTTATTTTTTGCGCTATAAACGGAAAAAGACCGAAAATTTTGAAAAAAAATGATATTTTCTACTGTTTGTTATAAAAAAATCCAATAAACTCAATTTTAGTCATACATTTAGGCCAAAATGTATTCGGCCACATGTCTTTGGTAAAAAAAAAGTCAAGCGTATATTTATTGGTTTGCGCAAAAGTTATAGCGTTTACAAACTAGGGTACATTTTCTGGAATTTACACAGCTTTTAGTTTATGACTGCCTATGTCATTTCTTGAGGTGCTAAAATGGCAGGGCAGTACAAACCCCCCCCCAAATGACCCCATTTTGGAAAGTAGACACCCCAAGGAAATTGCTGAGAGGCATGTTGAACCCATTGAATATTTATTTTTTTGTCCCAAGTGATTGAATAATGACAAAAAAAAAAAAATATTTACAAAAAGTTGTCACTAAATGATATATTGCTCACACAGGGCATGGGCCTATGTGGAATTGCACCCCAAAATACATTCAGCTGCTTCTCCTGAGTATGGGGATACCACATGTGTGGGACTTTTTGGGAGCCTAGCCGCGTACGGGGCCCCGAAAACCAATCACTGCCTTCAGGATTTCTAAGGGCATAAATTTTTGATTTCACTCCTCACTACCTATCACAGTTTTGAAGGCCATAAAATGCCAAGATGGCACAAAACCCCCCCAAATGACCCCATTTTGGAAAGTAGACACCCCAAGCTATTTGCTGAGAGGCATGTTGAGTCCATGGAATATTTTATATTTTGACACAAGTTGCGGGAAAGTAACACATTTTTTTTTTTTGCACAAAGTTGTCACTAAATGATATATTGCTCAAACATGCCATGGGCATATGTGGAATTACACCCCAAAATACATTGTGCTGCTTCTCCTAAGTACGGGGATACCACATGTGTGGGACTTTTTGGGAGCCTAGCCGCGTACGGGGCCCCGAAAACCAATCACTGCCTTCAGGATTTCTAAGGGCATACATTTTTTATTTCGCTCCTCACTACCTATCACAGTTTTGAAGGCCATAAAATGCCCAGATGGCACAACCCCCCCCCCCCCCAAATGACCCCATTTTGGAAAGTAGACACCCCACGCTGTTTGCTGAGAGGCATGTTGAGTCCATGGAATATTTTATTTTTTGACACAAGTTGCGGGAAAGTGCCAATTTTTTTTTTTTTGCACAAAGTTGTCACTAAATGATATATTTCTCACACAGGCCATGGGCATATGTGGAAATGCACCCCAAAATACATTTAGCTGCCTTTACTGAGTATGGGGATACCACATGTGTGGGTCTTTTTGGGAGCCAACCGCGTATGGAGCCCCGAAAACCAAGCACCGCCTTCATGATTTCTAAGGGCGTAAATTTTTGATTTCACTCCTCACTACCTATCACAGTTTTGAAGGCCATAAAATGCCAAGATGGCACAAAACCCCCCCAAATTACCCCATTTTGGAAAGTAGACACCCCAAGCTATTTGCTGAGAGGCATGTTGAGTCCATGGAATATTTTATATTTTGACACAAGTTGCGGGAAAGTAACACTTTTTTTTTTTTTTTTGCACAAAGTTGTCACTAAATGATATATTTCTCACACGGGCCATGAGCATATGTGGAATTGCACCCCAAAATACATTTAGCTGCTTCTCCTGAGTATGGGGATACCACATGTATGGGACTTTTGGGGAGCCTAGCCACATACGGGGCCCCGAAAACCAAGCACCGCCTTCAGGATTTCTAAGGGCGTAAAGTTGTGATTTCACTCCTCACTACCTATCACAGTTTTGAAGGCCATAAAATGCCCAGATGGCACAAAATCCCCCCAAATGACCCCATTTTGGAAAGTAGACACCCCACGCTATTTGCTGAGAGGCATGTTGAGTCCATGGAATATTTTATATTTTGATACAAGTTGCGGGAAAGTGACAATTTTTATTTTTTTTTTGCACAAAGTTGTCACTAAATGATATATTGCTCAAACATGCCGTGGGCATATGTGGAATTACACCCCATAATATATTCTGCTGCTTCTCCTGAGTACGGGGATACCACATGAGTGGGACTTTTTGGGAGCCTAGCTTCATACGGGGCCCCGAAATCCAATCACCGCCTTCAGAATTTCTAAGGGCGTAAATTTTTGATTTCACTCCTCACTACCTATCACAGTTTCGAAGGCCATAAAATGCCAAGATAGCAAAAAACTCCCCAAAATGACCCCATTTTGGAAAGTAGACACCCCAACCTATTTGCTGAGACATGGTGAGTATTTTGCAGCTCTCATTTGTTTTTGAAAATGAAGAAAGACAAGAAAAATGTATTTTTTTTTTCTTTTTTCAATTTTCAAAAGTTTGTGACAAAAAGTCTGCAAAATACTCACTATACCTCTCAGCAAATAGCTTGGGGTGTCTATTTTCCAAAATGGGGTCATTTGGGGGGGGGGGTTGTGCCATCTGGGAATTCCATGGCCTACGAAACTGTGATAGGCAGTGAAGAGTGAAATCAAAAATTTACGCCCTTAGAAAGCCTGAAGGCGGTGCTTGGTTTTCGGGGTCCCGTACGCGGCTAGGCTCCCAAAAAGTCTCACACATGTGATATCCCTGTACTCAGGAGAAGCAACAGAATGTATTTTGGGGTGTAATTTCACATATTCCCATGGTATGTTTGAGCAATATATCATTTAGTGACAACTTTGTGCATTCAAAAAAAAAAAAAAATTGTCTTTTTCCCGCAACTTGTGTCACAATATAAAATATTCCATGGACTCAACATGCCTTTCAGCAAATAGCTTGGGGTGTCTACTTTCCAAAATGGGGTCATTTGGGGGGGTTTTGAACTGTCCTGGCATTTTATGCACAACATTTAGAAGCTTATGTCACACATCACCCACTCTTCTAACCACTTGAAGACAAAGCCCTTTCTGACACTTTTTGTTTACATGAAAAAAATATTTTTTTTTGCAAGAAAATTACTTTGAACCCCCAAACATTATATATATTTTTTAAAGCAAATGCCCTACAGATTAAAATGGTGGGTGTTTCATTTTTTTTTCACACAGTAATTGCGCAGCGATTTTTCAAACGCATTTTTTGGGGAAAAAACACACTAAAACACACTATATTGCCCAAATGTTTGATGAAATAAAAAAGATGATCTTAGGCCGAGTACATGGATACCAAACATGACATGCTTTAAAATTGCGCACAAACGTGCAGTGGCGACAAACTGAATACATTTTTAAAAGCCTTTAAAAGCCTTTACAAGTTACCACTTTAGATTTACAGAGGAGGTCTACTGCTAAAATTCCTTCCCCCCGACCTGACCTTCGCGATGATACCTCAAATGCATGTTGCAATTGCTGTTTACATTTGACGCCAGACCGACGCTTGCGTTTGCCTTTGCGCGAGAGCAGGGGGGGACAGGGGAGCTTTTTTTTTTTTTTTTATTATTTTTTTGATTTTTTTATCTCATTTTTAAACTGTTCCTTTCATTTTTATGTTTTTTAATCATTTTTATTGTTATCTCAGGGAATGTAATTATCCCCTATGATAGCAATAGGTAGTGACAGGAACTCTTTTTTTAAAAAATTGGAGTTTATTAGACCCTAGATCTCTCCTCTCCCCTCAAAGCATCTGACCACACCAAGATCGGTGTGATAAAATGCTTTCCCAATTTCCCAATGGCGCTGTTTACATCCGGCATAATCCAAGTAATGAAATGCTTGTAGCTTCCGGTTTCTTAGGCCATAGAGATGTTTGGAGCTATTCTGGTCTCTGATCAGCTCTATGGTCAGCTGGCTGAATCACCAGCTGCATTTTCAGGTTCCCTGTTGGGACAGGAGAGCCAGAGAAAAACATGGAAGACAGTGGGGAGGGCATTCCCTCCCTCTGCTTGTAAAAGCAGTCTAGAGGCTAATTAGCTGCTAGGATTGCTTTTACATGAAAGCCGACCGCTGGCTGAAAAGAATGATACCAAGATGATACCTAAACCTGCAGGCATCATTCTGGTATAACCACTCAAAGTGTTGCTGTCAAGATAAATAAATCCGCTCTGCAGCTGAATGGCTTACCTGAAAACAATAAAATGGTTACCAACAAAACACAGTAAACAGTAAAGTATAAAAAAATTGCATATCTGAAAAGCAAACATGGTAAAACATAATAACAATAAAACATTGCAGAATAGAATACAGTAAAAAAGAGCAGAACAATAGAGAGAGAATAGAGAGAGAGAGAGAACAATAAAACAGCAACAACTATTTTTGTTTTTTTATTTTATTTTTTTTTGTGTTTTTATTTATTAATATTTTTTTTTATACACTTTTTTTAGTAACTTTAACTTTTGTAACTGGTACCAGGTTTGGGTCTCTCAAAATGCGATGGCATCTTGGGAGACCCTGTGAAAGTGTGTCCTAGTCTGTGCAGTGCTGTACCCTACGCTAATACTCAACTAGTGTATGGTAGCATTCAAAACATTCACCCATGCAAAGACCAGGATTACCAGGACAGAAGGGACAATAACACCGGGTGTCACGCCTAAATCCGCGCTTGCTACAGACACGACATCTTTTTTGGGGGGCTCGTTGGGTAGGGGTACTCGGGAGGGCATAAGGAAAATGCCTCTCATGCAGCCAGCCTACTGCATTTGGTTGGGGATGGTGAGGTGGAGCACCGTCTGGATACAGAAGGGCTCTGATGATCTCTTCCTGGAATTTAAGGAAGGATCCAGTCCGTCCTGAAGCTCTGTATAGCACATGAGCGTTCAGCAAAGCCAATTGATATAAATAAACAGACACTTTTTTGTACCAGCGTCTGGCCTTACGGGCAACTAGGTACGGCGCCAACAATTGGTCGTTGAGGTCCACCCCTCCCATATTTTGGTTATATTCGTGGGCACACAGGGGTTTCTCCGCAACACCAGTCGCCGTAGTAATTTGGGCCGTCATGTCTGCCTGAAGGGAGGTGAGAACGAAAACATTCTTCTTATACCTCCACTTCATAGCGAGCAAGTTATTACACTTCAAGCAGGCTCTCTCCCCCAGCTTAAGACGGGAATCTACAAGCCGTTGAGGAAAGCCCCGGCGATTAGGTCGCACGGTGCCACATGCTCCAATCTGCTGATCAAACAAGTGACTAAAAAGTGGCACGCTCGTGTAATAATTGTCCACGTACAAGTGGTACCCCTTTCCGAATAAGGGTGACACTAAGTCCCACACTATCTTGCCAGCGCTTCCTATGTAGTCAGGGCAGTTTGTCGGCTCTACGTGACTATCTTTGCCCTCGTAAACCATAAAACTACATGTATAGCCTGTGGCCCTGTCACAGAGCTTATACATCTTGACCCCGTATCTGGCACGCTTGCTGGGAAGGTACTGTTTGAATGACAAGCGGCCAGAAAATTTAATCAGGGACTCATCAATGCAGACAACTTGATGGGGAGTAAACAAGTCTGCAAAACGTTGGTTGAAGTGATTTACGAGGGGCCGAATTTTGTAGAGCCGATCGTATCCAGTGGCGTAAAATCAACTGTTTCCACCTGAATTCTGGTTTGGCCAGTGAATGGGGGAAGTACGGGTGCTGCAGAAGTGGTGGGTTCCCAATTCGGATTGGCGAATGCAGCAGGAACGGCACTATGGGCACGATGGGCCTGTCTTTGTCTTCTTGGTGGCAGCGGGACACTACTTGTGCTTGGCACCTCGCCAGCTTGAACTGCACTTATGGGACTCGCCACGTCACCAAGTGTTACTGCAGTGCGGGATGTATGACCAGGGTGTACTAGGCCGCTGGTGCTTGCCAGTTCACCAGAAGGAATAGCGGCACTAGTACTTCTCTGCTCCATACGAGAGCCCTGCGGTTCTTGCACTTCAAGGACAGAAGAAGATTGGGGTCTGGTACGTCTGACCTTAGCAGGGACCACAACTCCATCATCAGAGCTATCTGTCATGGAGCCGTTGTCCTCTACAGGATCGTATTCTGAGCCTGAATCTGACAGATGAGTGACTTCCTCTTCACTATCTGTCATGCTCAGAAACGTGTAGGCCTCTTCACTAGTGTACCTTCGATTTGCCATTTTGGGCTCTAAATTTAGGGGTACACTAGTGAGACTCACAGGCAAAAAAGCTCCTGACTGCCAGCGACTGTATCAAAACGCTACCAAAAAACTGTTAGCGATCCCAGGGATCAGACCTGACTCTGCGAACGCTGCAGTTATGTGTGCTTAGTGTTTTGTAAGTGTCAGTGATCGATCGATACTGCACTTGGGTGGGCTGGGCTGGGCTGGTCCGAGGGGCAAAACGGAGGTGCTAGCAGGTATCTGGGCTGATCCCACTAACACTGCGTTTATGGGAACCCTAAACTGCTGGGGACGCTAGTATAGATCTGATTGGATCAGATATCGATCCGCTCAGATACTATAGCACTAAGGGAGGTGTATGCTGCGTGCGTGGGTGTTAGCGGTACTGGCGCTAACCTGACGCTGCCTGGGGCGACGCAGACCTTATCTGACTTATATCTTAACTTATATCACCGCCGGGCAATTAGGGGGTTAAACCTTTATAAGGTAATAAACGGCGGGTGCCCTAAAACTATAATAAACTTTAATAAACTATAATAAACAAACCAACTAACCAGCGTCACCCGTAACAATTATACGGTGATCGCTGGTGAAAGGGTTAACTAGGGGGCAATCAGGGGGTTAAAACCTTTATTAGGTAGTATATGGGGGTCCCTGTCGCTATAAAATACTGACAGCGAACCTATATACTTACCTCCCTAACTAGCGTCACCTGTGTCACTAATACAGCGATCAGAAAAACGATCGCTTAGCGACACTGGCGACGGGGGGTGATCAAGGGGTTAACCTTTATTAGGGGGCTTTAGGGGGTACCGTGGACCTAAAGGGGGGTACCCTAGACCTAAAGGGGGTTAACCTAACTGCCCTAACACTTATAACTGTCACAAACTGACACCAATGCAAAAAAAAAATGCTATTGGTGTTAGTGTGACAGGGGGTACAGGGGGATGATCGGGGGGTGAAGGGGGGGTGAAAAGTGTGCCTGGCGTGTTCTACTGAACGTGTAGTGTTGGTGCACTTACTTGGATGTCTTCTCTCCTCGGCGCCGGATCAAAAAGACCGGCTTGAGGAGGGATGACATCACTTCCTGTGCCTCTGTTTACATTACAGAGGCACAGGAAGGATTTTCATTCGCCAGGAGCGATTGGGAGGGGGTGGCCACGAATGGATGGCCTCCCCCTCACCTCTCATCTCCCGGGAAGAAATAACGACGGCCTCTGTCACCGGGGGGGTCCGATCGGACCCCCCCGCCCGCGGAAGGCAGATCACATGTATGTACGTGATTCTGCCTGTCCGTGCCACCTTGCCGATGTACATCGGCGTGAGGCGGTCGTCAAGTGGTTAAAGATAGTTCTCTCTACTCTTTAAATTGGAAAAAAATACTTTTTCTGCGATAGAGTTTTATATTTTAACTCCAGACATGATATAAGAGACTTATTTATGCAGCTACGTATATATTGACAAATCATTAAAAGCCCATTTACTTCTTTGTGATAGGTTAACATGTCAGGCATTAATTAATGTGCATTGCATTAAGGCAGCCCATTGCCTTAATGGGACTGGACTACCAACACACCGTAAAGTGCTGAAAATTGGATACAACTTTTTTTTTTTCTAACTCAATGCAACCCACTACTGTACTTTGCTGTACCATGTGGTACGTTGCAAGTCAGGTGTATTGCTTGAATGAATGGCACCACAACCAGCAACACACTTTGCGTGCATTACTGTGCATGGTGTAGGTATAAAATGTGCCTTAATGTATTTTTTTTTATAACCAAGTGTATTTTTTTAAGTATTAAAGAACAAGAGCATTACATATTCCAGACAGTCTAGTCTTCGGCATGTAACAATAAAACGTATTCCCAAGTCCACATTCCAACAAACATTCAGTTGCCCTCAAAGGGGCCATATAGATGTCTCTGCGCAAATTCACGACATTCATCATGTAATTGAACAAAACTTTAATTATTTATTCCATATCTCAACTGCTTTTACCACAACAGTCTATCTGAAACCAACAAAAAAAACACAAGTGGAGAGGCGCCTCTGGGTGCAGTCGTTTTTTTTAAAAACAGTTTATAAAAAACATCATAAGATAAACTCACATGTAGTGAATAAATGTCAAGCGAGGTATCAGTAAGTCTGAGATGATGTTCCCGGGTCCTGGAGCATGTCTGTGTCCCGCAGTGGATTAACAATATTCCGAAGGGCCAATTCTGCCAACTTAGACAGAACTGTACGAGAGAACGTGACTATATCGATTAAAGCACGTTACTCATCAAGAAGTTTAGAGATAAGGACTATCCCCCGGCTCTTATTGACCAAGCATTTCAACACTATTTAAAAGGGAAACCCTCAAAATCACCATGTGAACCACATAATCATACTGTTCGGTTTACTACTATTTTTCATCACCAGTTTAGGAGAATGGAAAAAATCCTGGCTGACCATTGGAGCATACTATTACAGGATCCACTTCTGAAACCTTTCATTTCAGATAGACCACATGTAACATATCGGAGAGCGCCAAATCTTAAAATGAAAATAGCCCCCAGCAAAATTCGACCTTGACACACTCCTTTGGATAAGCCTGTACTTATTCCATTAGTTGGGATGTTTCAATGTAGAAAACCCCTTTGTAAAACATGCCAATATGTACAACACGGGAAAAAGTCATTCACCACAAAGGGAGTTACCTATACACTGAAGGACTTCCACAATTGTTCCTCAAACTTTGTGGTGTCCATGCGGCCTACTATATGTGGGCCCCACTATACCCTCACTTAGGACCAGGTTTGGGGAACACAGAGGGTCAATTGAAAGTGGCATTGACCCACTAAAAGTGGCCCATAGTGTGCCCAAGCATTTTATTCTAGTCCATCAAAAATCTACAGAAGTTTTACAGGTTTGGGTGATTGAACAAATCCCCAATTCCCTTCCAGCTGCAGAGCGATTAAAAAAACTCTGCTCTAGAGAAACTTTTTGGATTTACCATTTAGACGTCCTCTCACCTGGTGGAATGAATGAAGGCATAGAGATTTCCACCGTTCTTTAACATAGATTTCATTGTTTTGAGTGTGTTTTTTTTTTTTTACCTCCACCTTATATATCTCTTCCCCCCTAATATTTGCTATTTTATGTGCTCTAAGAATCATACTCACAATACTTTTTATATATATTCTTATTAGTGAATCCCTGTTGTCTACTATCAATATCTATATCACTTATGGCTAGTCTTTTTTTGTCTTATTTTTTATATTTGTATTTTCAGTGGTTGTCTTGCCTGCCTGTTTTATGTACGCTTATGTATATAATAATGCTATTGGCCTATTATGCATATATATATGGCCTTGTATATTGTTCACCATATTGTAGGACAGTAGACGCTCCCTGCCCGTGTGCATGGGTGCTCTGCGGGTCCTTTATGTAGTCCTTCTTCCCTTTTATTTATCCATATATTCAGCAGTATTAATATATAACAATATATCCATATTTATATTTATATATCCTTCATTTATATATATATATTTTTATTTCATCATCCCACATTAGCCCCCCCTTTTTTCCCACGTTTTATCATTATTGTTTTTATCTATATTTATATTTACATCCCCTGCCCCTATATTGTCACTCACAGTTTCGTTTTACTACCTACTCTACTATTACTTTTAAACCTTCCCTCCGTTCTAGTCATCCAGTCCCGTCCCTATTTTGTTTCCTTTATCTATCCCTGTTCATTGGTATCAGACCATGTCTGCTGATGAAGGAGCACGACTTGCAGAGTATCCAAGTGCACACGCTCAAGAAATGCGTCCATCTCGGATTACGTCATCCCCTGCAGACAGCCGTTCGCTGTGTTCCAAGCCTCGTTCTGAGGCCGCTCTTCCGGAGCCGGCATTACCATCACTCGGAAGATCCCTGACATCACACACAGCACGGACATGCTCCAGGACTCGGGAACATCATCACAGACTCACTGATACCTCGCTTGACATTTATTCACTACATGTGAGTTTATCTTATGATGTTTTTAATAAATTGTTTTAAAAAAACTACTGCACCCAGAGGCGCCTCTCCACTTGTGTTTTCCACTTGCAGCTTCCAGGATTATAGTTTCTTCCTTATACAGTGGTGTATTTAGGTTTTGTGCTGCCCTAGGCCTGACTAAACTTGGGCACCCCCTAATTTAAATATGAACCACCCCTTCCTGTCAAGGCCACACCCCTTCCTTTTTAAGACTCGCCCTGTCATCTTCATCTGAGGAAGACAGAGGGACGTCGGGGGAGGAGGACAGACAGGGTTGTTGTGGTGGTCAATAAGGCCTAGAGAATAGCAGGTTAGGCACGGCTCAGTCCGTAAGAACAGTAATGGATAATGGCCAACAGGCCCTCTTACCAGACCCAGCGAAACCGCAACAGTGATCCTGTGGCTCCCTCTCTGGTGGTGCGGGTAAAGTGTGGCTCCCTCTCTGGTGGTGCGGGTAAAGCGTGGCTCCCTCTCTGGTGGTGCGGGTACAGCGTGGCTCCCTCTCTGGTGGTGCGGGTACAGCGTGGCTCCCTCTCTGGTGGTGCGGGTACAGCGTGGCTCCCTTTCTGGTGGTGCGGGTACAGCGTGGCTCCCTCTCTGGTGGTGCAGGTACAGCGTGGCTCCCTCTGTGGTGGTGTGGGTACAGCGTGGCTCCCTCTCTGGTGTGGGGGTACAGCGTGGCTCTATCTGGTGGTGCGGGTACAGCGTGGCTCCCTCTCTGGTGGTGCAGGTACAGCGTGGCTCCCTCTGTGGTGGTGTGGGTACAGCGTGGCTCCCTCTCTGGTGGTGTGGGTACAGCGTGGCTCTATCTGGTGGTGCGGGTACAGCGTGGCTCCCTCTCTGGTGGTGCGGGTACAGCGTGGGTCTATCTGGTAGTGCGGGTACAGCGTGGGTCTATCTGGTGGTGCGGGTACAGCGTAGCTCCCTCCCTGGTGGTGCGGGTACAGCGTGGCTCCCTCCCTGGTGGTGCGGGTACAGCGTGGCTCCCTCTCTGGTGGTGCGGGTACAGCGTGGCTTTATCTTCTGGTGCGGGTACAGCGTGGCTTTATCTGGTCTCCCCCAGCACAGTCCTCTCTTTTTCTTCCCCTGTAGCACTCTGCTGTTTCCTGGGTTCCAGGTCAGGTCCCCCCCAGCGCATGTATGTTGGGGGACTGTAGCCTGTAGTATGTCTGTGGACATACTGGGGCCGTCAATCTTCTGGTACTACGTTTCCCATAATGCCCATTCCCATGTTTTTGGATTGGCTCTCTGCTATGACAAGAGCGGGCAGAGAGCCGGGCGGCGCATAGGGGAACGAACGAGCCGCTCTCCTCTCCTGTTTAACTTCTGCTGACAGGAGAAAGGAGGGGGGCGAGCGGGGGAAATACACAGCCGCTGTGTACAGCTCTCCTCTCCCTGTCACAGCGCCGCTGCTTGCGATGTGTGATCACCGCTTTGCCGATGGGGGGGGGCGGTGGCTGCACCCACTACAACTGCTTCCTGGTGTCACCCGGGTGCAGTACGCCCCCCCCCCCCGCACTCCCATAGCGATCTCACTTAGATTTACTCCTCGGATGGCGGCCCTGCATGCGCAAGTCGGGAGGAGGATGCAGGTGCTTTTTTTTCGTGGGGGGGTTGCCGCCCCCCCGCAAAGTGCCGCCCTAGGCCTGGGCATTGTCGGCCGAGGCCTAAATACAGCACTGTCCTTATATTGATGGCAGCCCTGTGTGTCTCCTTTTTTAGATGTTTTTTTCTCCCTTTTTCATATCAACATATCTACTGCTTATGTTATATGGACTCCATTGTCATATGACTGTCATCTAGCTAATTCATTATCAGCAGTTTTGCATTGGGAACTATATGAACTCTGGTTGTTGCGCCTATACTTGTATGCTGAAACCAACTCCACTGGGGAGAGCCCTGGGGTGTCTAACCAAAGGTCCTATTCAATATATTTTTTGAATGCAACCAGTGTAAGTACCTGCATTTGGAAGTGACGTTGCGAACAAAAATGCTTATTGCGCATGCTCTATGTGTTCCAACATGGCTATGCGTTTCAATAGGTTTCCTAATCTGACAGAACACGAAGGTGGCAGTGGACATCTTGTTACACCCAGGCAAGTCTTGAATTTCACACTTATTTTAGCAGTTAACTAACGATCGAGTGAAATAGTCTATTTCACTATATAATGAGTTTGGCGTTGAGCAGTGCGGGGTGTACCAAGATGGCTGTCACCACCTTCTGCCTGCAGGCTTGTCACTGCTTTTCAGATGCAACATGAAAACAGTGTCACAGATTGAAAAATACTGTATATAAGGTGAGTCTACTGCTAAAATAAGTGTGAAAATGAAGACTTACCTGGGTGTAAGAAGATGTCCGCTGCTGCATTCGTATTCAGTCAGATTAAGAAACCTATTGGAATGCATAGCTGCCAAGTTGGAATGCATGGCGCATGTGTATTTTTTGCTCAGAACGTCACTTCCGTTACATTTTCTGATGGGTAAGGGTACTCTGAGAGGACATGGGCTTTACCTGCCACATTGGACTGTCTTAGCTCGTAATAAAAAAATAGGGATATATACGGGTGGACGGTTGAAAGATACGTTTTTTTCCAGATTTTTCTGTAGCAGTGCAACGTCAGAGGGCGGGATTCCTGGAGGTTGAGGGGCAATTGAGGCAGATGGAACTGCATTATTCTATATTGTTTCCACCTAGACTTAAAGTAACGGCATAGGGTACTACACATCTTTTTGCAACTCCGAAATTAGCGAGACAGTGGTAAGAGAATTTTAAGCAGTCCCAGAAAACGTCCCAGAAAACTTTGACTTTTTTTTTTCGGGGGGGGGGGGGATTGTGAATCGATATACTGGGGGGAAAAAAATTAGTAAAATAAAAGGGCAGAGAGAGCACTATTTTTTTGTAGCCCTCTCAATCAGATAGCCTCAATGTGTGTGTATGTGTTATTGTTTTGTTATGTCAGTTATGTCTTTGTTTGTATATGTTTGTTCTGTATGCTGATTTATGTGTACCTTTTGGAATGTATTTGTATTTTTGTCTCCCCTTTTCTTCCTTCCTTGTCCATACTTCTTCCCTCGTCCTCATGGGGGGATCTATGGGGGAGTGGTGGATTGGGGGGAAGGGAGAGGGAAAGTGTTCAGGGAGGCATGGGTTGCAGTGAAACATTTTGATTTGGTTTTGTTTTTCTGGGCCAACTTATTTTGATATTAGCTTTATATGATTCCCTTGAGTGAAGTGTTAATTTCATGGAATGTTAGGGGTCTTGGTAGTCCTTCTAAGCGACAAGCAGTGTTTACTTCATTAAAGAGATTCTCACCTTCAATAATATGTCTCCAGGAAACCCATTTAAATTCTGACACTCTGCATTACTTAAAAAGCAGTCAGTTTAATACTTAATATCACTCTATATATAGATCTTATTCCACAGGAGTCTCTATACTTATATCTAATGGATTGGATTTTACATGTAGACACATTAACCACTCACGAACCGAAGCACACCGATATACGTCCTAAGTTTGAAGAGGAATATCGTTCTTATGGCAGCAGCTAGCTTCTTCAGCCAGCGGTCCACTTTCTGATAAGAGTGGTCTCTGCGGCAGATTCGCCGCAAGATCACTTTTATCGGCGGCGAGAGAGGGGCCCCCCTCCTGCTGCGCTCTGGTGCCCTCCGCCGCTTACCGGAGCCACCAGCGGCGGAGGCATTTGGATCTTCACCCTTGCTGGGTATGGAAACGAGTGAGGGGAAGATGGCCCCCACCCATCTCCATAACATTCTCCATAACGTCACTTCTGCCCATAGCTGTTAAAGGGCCATTTTTTTAATTATTTTTTTAAATGACAATTTTTTTTTTTTTGCATTTTAGTGTAAATATGAGATCTGAGGTCTTTTTGACCCCAGATCTCATATTTAAGAGGTCCTGTCATGCTTTTTTTCTATTACAGGGGATGTTTACATTTCTTGTAATAGGAATAAAAGTGACATAATCCTTTTTTTTTTTTTAAACAGTGTAAAAATAAAAAAATAAAAGGTAAAATAAATAAGACAAAAAAAATAAAAATTTAAACGCACCCTGTCCCACCGAGCTCGCGTGCAGAAGCGAATGCATATGTGAGTAGCGCCCACATATGAAAGCAGTGTTCAAACTGCACATGTGAGGTATCACCACAATTGGTAGAGTGAGAGCAATAATTCTAGCCCTAGACCTCCTCTGTAACTCAAAACATGCAACCTTTAGAATTTTTTAAACGTCGCCTATGGAGATTTTTAAGGGTAAAAGTTTGTCGCCATTCCATGAGTGGGCGCAATTTTGAAGCGTGACATGTTGGGTATCGGTTTACTCGGCGTAACATTATCTTTCACAATACAAACAAAAATTGGACTAACTTTACTGTTGTCTAATTTTTTATTTCAAAAAAGTGTATTTTTTTCAAAAAAAGTGCACTTGTAAGACCGCTGCACAAATACAGTGTGACAGAAAGTATTGCAATGACCGCCATTTTATTCTCTAGGGTGTTAGAAAAAAATGTATAATGTTTGGGGGTTCTAAGTAATTTTCTAGCAAAAAAAACTGTTTTTAACTTGTAAACAACACATCTCAAAAAGAGGCTCGGTCCTTAAGTGGTTAAGAAGGATAGCAAAGGTTGATTTATTTTTTTGTACTGTACATTGTCAGGGCGACCATATGTGATAGGAAATGTTTATATTCCCCGCCTTATTCATCAGAAGTATTTAAGGAGTATATTCAGTTTGTATCTGATAAACCAGTGCATGCCTATTGGTCGGAGATTTCAATAATTATATGGATTCCGCAATAGATAAATATCACACAACAAATGCACTCCATTTGGGGCTTAAGGCTTTTGCCAGATATGTAGCGGAATTGGGGTTGATAGATCTCTGGAGACAGCGTAATTTAGCAAACGGGCAATTTTCATGCTTTTCTAGTACTTGTAAAACTCTATCTAGAATAGACTTGGCACTGGGAACTTATCAATTGATACCATATCTTTGTGAAATTAAATATGACGCTAGGGGTATTTCAGACCACTCTCCCTTAGTGTTAAAGTTTTCTTTTAGGACTAGTCCAGGGTGTACATTATGGAAGGTGAATCCATATTGGCTGTCAGTTTTTCACTCATCTGAAGGAATTATGACAGAATTATTCACTTATCGGAATATAAATAGAACTTCAGTCTCACGTTTAATATACTGGGATGCACTAAAGGCTTTTCTCCGAGGCCTCCTTATAGCTCAGATATAGAAAATTAAGAAACATTCTAGGCAATGGGAAAAAACCCTAGATGATAATATGATGCAGGCCGAACTTTTATATATAACTAATCCAAATGGAGACACCGAAAAAGACTGGATCCATAGTCAACAACAGTATGCATTGGTGGCATTGAAGAAGGCAGAAAATAAAAGATTCTTTTTACAACAACCCTATTTTAAGGAGGGAGAGGGGACAGGGCACCTATTGGCAACTCTTGTAAAGGCCCAGCGACCTGCATCATATATAACTGAGATACAATCGTCATTAAATAAGAGGACTGATGCTATTCCGGACAAACTGGAGGTATTCAGGGAATTTTACCAGGCCCTATATGAGTAAAGTATCTTATTCAGAAGAGACCCTGAATTGCTTTCTTGATACCATTGAATTATCGAGTATATCAAATGATGAAAGGATGATATTAGAGGGACCATTAACATTGGAGGAGCTAAGAACAGCAGCATTTCACTTACCCAATATTAAAGCACCAGGACCAGATGGTCTTCCAGGGGAAATATACAAAAAATACAGAGATGTGCTGTTATCTGAATTATTGGATGTCTTTTATCATGCTATGGAGGTGGGCTCATTACCCCCCCTCTATGACTGAAGCAATAATTACTGTGCTATTGAAACCAGGTAAGGATCCAAGAAATCCAGACTCATATCATCCAATATCTTTGTTAACGACAGATATTAAGCTTTTGGCAAAGGTACTGGCGACTAGATTATCAAAATACATTATAAAATTATGTCACTGTGATCAATCAGGATTTATTCCTAACAGATCTACAGCTGTTATCAGGCATTTATTTTTAAATTTACAACTCCCCATAGACAACACAGGAAATAGAGCTATACTGTCTCCTGATGCGGCTAAAGTATTCAACAGTATAGAGTGGGTCTGTTTGTGGAATTGTTTAAAACGATATGGGTTTGGTCCTAGGTTCATAAAGTGGATGCAACTTTTATATAATTCCCCGGGTGTGAGAGTACAGGTGAATGGATATGTATCGGCCCCTTTTTTTATTGACTAGAGGAACAAGGCAGGGATGCCCTTTGTCCCCCCTTCTTTTTTGCGCTAGCCATAAATCCATTGGCAGAGGCCATTGGCAGAGGCTATACGTGCATCCACAGCTATTCTGGGATTTCAGAGATCTACAGGTGAAGATAAGATAGCACTCTATGCGGATGATACCCTAGTGTTTTTGGGGGATACACAGAGGCGACTCTTTAATTAGGCAAATTAGGTGGTCACCTTAGGCCTCGCACTTGCAGGGGCCTCGCGGCCACCTAATTTACCTACCGTGTGTAGAAGTGGGAAAGTATGTCCTCTGGTCAGTGTCCCTGGGTCAGACTGGCTGTAGGGCACGCCGGGACTGCAGGGACACATATTCAAATTGCCTTCCCCCGGGCTCCCCTTTCACTCACTAAGTAGTGTACAGATGCTTCCAACACTTTTCCCCTGCCCACCACACACTCTGCCAATCAGAAGTTACATCACAACAGGGCTCTGCAGCCCTATATCCAATGAGGGTGCTGCTGACATCTTCCTCCTCACCCACCACCTGTGCCTGGCTCTCTGTACTGTGTATGCAGTTAGAGCTCAGAGGAGCATGAAGATGCCAGGAGAAGGGGGAACCGGAGATGACAGGGGAGGCATGCTTAGGACTGGACACAGATGAGCTGTGTCATTGCTGCATTGCTCTGTATTGTACAGCATTGTCTATGGGAGCTGTATAGCGTGTGCTGGGGGCAGACTGAGACTGAATCTGTGTTAGGACAGACCTGAAGTGTGACTATGGCGTGGGCACTTCAAGTTACTGCTCTCTCATCTATTAGCTATGTGGGCATAAAGAGTGATGTACAGATTGCCCCTCCCCACCCCCCCCCTTACAACCACACCATTTACTTGCCACAGTGATAAAAAATGTGTTTTTTTTTTGTACTTGTTAAAGTGGTTTTATACCCCTTTTTTTTATTTTTACCTACAGATAAGCCTATAATAAGGCTTACCTGTAGGTAAACTGAATATCTCCTTAACCTGTGCGGTTTAGGAGATATTCACTTTGCATACAGCCACTGACATCATGGAACGTAATGAATTAATAATAATAGATAACAATAATAATGATAAAAACTTTTTATTATTATTTATTATTAATGTGTTCTGTTCCATTTGATTAGATGCAGCATTCGTTATTTTGGATAATTCGTAACTTCAGATAAATTTGTATTTGTTACATTCACTAACAGCCACATTGGAAAAGAAATTACAATACCTATAATTTAATAGTTAGTTAATATTTCAGATTTTCGAATTTTCAGGTATTTGGATTTTCCAATTTCGAATTTACAAATTTCCGAATTTTCTCATTTACAAATGTACGAATTTACGAATATACAAATTTTCTAATTTATGGGTTTACGAATGTATGGATGTAGGAATGTACGAATGTACGAATGTGCGAATGTACGAATTTATGAATTTACGAATGTACGACTGTAAGAATGTACGAACTTCCGAACGTCCGAATCTACGAATTTACGAATGTACGAATTTACGAATGTACGAATTGCGATCATAACGAATGACCAGAAAAACAAAAAAATAAACGAATGAAATGAAAACGAAAACGAACAAATTTGTTGGCAGTGCACATGTCTAATGCCGAGGCCTCATTCTAAGGTGAGTGGTTCATAATGCGCTGCATACTAGCTCGTTATCCCTTTGCCTTACAGTTTTTTTTGTTTAAAAAAAAAAAAAAATTAATTGCGGGTATACAACTGCTTTTATGCAAACAAAATCCATGTTTTTTTTTCCGACGGAAAAGTTGGACGGAAATTGCGAACGTCAAGAACGCGGTGGCGTACAAAACGTACGATGGCACTATAAAAGGGAAGTTTCAAATCAAGTGCACCACCCTTTGGGCTCCTTCTGCTAATCTCGTGTTTATCTCGTGTTAGTAGAAGTTTTGTGAGAGACGATTTGGACTTTTCAGCCTTGTGCTTTTCAGATCATTACTGCTCTTCAGTTTATGCTTGTGGGTTGGTATCTGTTCTTCAGTGCGTGTAGTCAGTTCACATTTGTTTGTCAGTGCGCATTATTATTATAGCACGTATTTGATCACCAGTGCGTTCTTGTCCGCTCGTTTCTGATTTTCAGCTCGCTCTTCTCAGGCCTTTCTGTTTTTCTGTGCTTTCTCCTAGTTCGTTCTGACCAGTCGACCGTTTTGAAGCCATGTTGCGGTTACGTACTCTTCGTAGAGTTCGTGCTGTGCGGAGGCATGGTGTTGTGTTTCTTGCTTTGACCCAAGCCCAGTCCATGAACAGGGTGGGGAGGATCTCTTGTAGTATGTCCACACATTCTCTGACCATCTCCTGACTCATGTCCACACAGTCTCTGACCATCTCCTGAATCATGTCCACACAGTCTCTGACCATCTCCTGAATCATGTCCACACAGTCTCAGGGGGGTCTACAGAGGAATCAAGAGTGGGCAGCATTGCCAGGACAGGGGTCATGGGAGGAGTCAGTGTAGACTGTATAGAGGAGAATAAAGGATTATTATTATTATACAGGATGAGCCACCAAGCTGGAGCCCAGAGAGGGCCATCTGACTGCACGGTGCACCTGAGAGGAGGTCTGTGACAGCACTGCAAGGCCAGTCTGAGGGGGGATCAGTTATGTAAGGGGGAGTGAATAAAGTAAGGGAGCACTGATATAAAGGTTCCCCCTCAGTAACCCCGCCCCTTACCTTATTACATTAACTCTGCGGAATATGGTCTGTGATCACCAGAGTCCCCCCACATCATAATTCCCATTGGTACTCTGTGGACCCTGATGTAAAGGGGAACTCTAACGTAAAGGGGAATGCTGTGCACTCTGATATAAGGTGATCTCTGGTCACCAGAGTTCCTCTTTACAAGAAAGTCTGCTGCATTCCCCTTTACATCAAAGATTCCCTTGCACTGTAAGGAGTAGGGATGAGCCAAACACCCCCCTGTTCGGTTCACACCAGAACATGCGAACAGGCAAAAAATTTGTTCGAACACCGTTAAAGTCTATGGGACACGAACATGAATAATCAAAAGTGCTAATTTTAAAGGCTTATATTCAAGTTATTGTCATAAAAAGTGTTTGGGGACCTGGGTCCTGCCCCAGGGGACATGGATCAATGCAAAAAAAAGTTTTAAAAACGGCCGTTTTTTCAGGAGCAGTGATTTTAATAATGCTTAAAGTGAAACAATAAAAGTGTAATATTCCTTTAAATTTCGTACCTGGGGGGTGTCTATAGTATGCCTGTAAAGGGGCGCATGTTTCCCGTGTTTAGAACAGTCTGACAGCAAAATGACATTTCAAAGGAAAAAAAGTCATTTAAAACTACTTGCGGCTATTAATGAATTGCCGGTCCGACAATACACATAAAAGTTCATTGATAAAAACAGCATGGGAATTCCCCACAGGGGAACCCCGAACCAGAATTAAAAAAAAAAATGATGTGGGGTCCCCCTAAATTCCATACCAGGCCCTTCAGGTCTGGTATGGATATTAAGGGGAACCCCGGCCAAAATAAAAAAAAAAATGGCGTGGGGTCCCCCTCAAAATCTATACCAGACCCATCGGCGGCACAGTGGTGTAGTGGTAGCACTCTCGCCTAGCAGTTAGAAGGGTCGCTGGTTCGAATCCCAACCAGGACACTACCTGCCTGGAGTTTGCATGTTCTCCCTGTGCCTGCGTGGGTTTCCTCCGGGTACTCTGGTTTCCTCCCACACTCCAAAGACATGCTGGTAGGTTAATTGGATCCTGTCTAAATTGTCCCTAGTATGTATGAATGTGAGTTAGGGACCTTAGATTGTAAGCTCCTTGAGGGTAGGGACTGATGTGAATGTACAATGTACAATGTATATGTAAAGCGCTGCGTTAATTGACGGCGCTATATAAGTACCTGAAATAAATAAATAAATAAAAATAAATCAGGTATGGTATGGATTTTAAGGGGAACCCCGCGCCAAAATTTAGGAAAAAAATGGCGGCGTGGGGTACCCCCAAAAATCCATACCAGACCCTTATCCGAGCACACAACCTGGTAGGCCGCAGGAAAAGAGGGGGGGACAAGAGAGCGCGCCCCCCCCTCCTGAACCGTACCAGGCCACATGCCCTCAACATTGGGAGGGTGCTTTGGGTAGCCCCCAAAACACGAACAAGGGCCTCAACCCCACAACCCTTGCCCGGTGGTTGTGGGAGTCTGCAGGCGGGGGGGCTTATCGGAATCTGGATGACCCCTTTAACAAGGGGACCCCCAGATCCCGGCCCTCCCCCCCTGTTTGAAATGGTAAGGGGGTACATTTGTACCCCGACCATGTCACAAAAAAAGTGTCAAAAATGTTAAAAATGACAAGAGACAGTTTTTGACAATTCCTTTATTTAAATGTTTCTTCTTTCTTCTATCTTCTTTCTTCTATCTTCTATCTGTGGGGAATTCCCATGCCGTTTTTATCAATGAACTTTTATGTGTATTGTTGGACCGGCAATTCATTAATAGCCGCGAGTAGTTTTAAATGACTTTTTTTCCTTTGAAATGTCATTTTGCTGTCAGACTGTTCTAAACACGGGAAACATGCACCCCTTTACAGGCATACTATAGACAGCCCCCAGGTACAAAATTTAAAGGGATATTACACTTTTATTGTTTCACTTTAGGCATTATTAAAATCACTGCTCCCGAAAAAATGAACATTTTTAAAACTTTTTTTTGCATTGATCTATGTCCTTTGGGGCAGGACCCAGGTCCCCAAACACTTTTTATGACAATACCATGCATATAAGCCTTTAAAATTAGAATTTTTGATTTCTCCCATAGACTTTTAAAGGGTGTTCCGCGGCATTCGAATTTGCCGCGAACACCCCAAATTGTTCGCTGTTCGGTGAACTGGTGAACAGCCGATGTTCCAGTCGAACATGAGTTCGACTCGAACTCGAAGCTCATCCCTAGCATTGACTCGGGGGGGGGGGCTGAATACAAATGCATGACACACTTTTCACATATTTATTTGTAAAAAATTTTGAAAACCATTTATCATTTTCCTTCCACTTCACAATTATGTGCCACTTTGTGTTGGTCTATCACATAAAATCCCAATAAAGTACTTTTACATTTTTGGTTGTACAGTAATATGACAAAATGTGGAAAATTTCAAGGGGTATGAATATTTTTTCAAGGCATTGTACATTGAATAAGAAGTGCCCGTTATGCCAATGGCTGCTTTCTTATTTTAAATCTTCTTCCCTCTGCCCCCCCCCCCCCCATACCACTGCAGTAGTCTTCTGGTGCAGAGAGGGTTAAAACAAGCTACTGGACCTGCCATAGGCATTCATCAAAAGTAACAGCTAGGCTCGCACTTTCTACCACCACTCTTTCACTGTTATGCCCCGTACACACGGTCGGACTTTCCGATGTAAGATGTGCGATTGGAGCTTGTTGTCGGAAATTCTGACCATGTTTAGGCTCCATCGGACAGTTTCCATCGGAGTTTCCGTTGCACAAAATTTGAGATCTGGTTCTCAAATTTTCCGACAACAAAATCCGTTTGTGAAATTCCGATCGTTTGTACACAATTCTGACGCACAAAGTGCCACGCATGCTCGGAATCAAGCAGAAGAGTTGCACTGGCTATTGAACTTCGCTTTTCTCGGCTTGTCGTATGCGTTGTATGCCACCGCGTTCTTGACGTTTGTAAATTTCGCCAACTTTGTGTGACCGTGTGTATGCAAGACAAGTTTGGGCCAACATTCCATAGATTTTGTTGTCGGAATGTCTGATCAATGTCCGATCGTGTGTACGGGGCATTATAGTACAGCTCCTATGAATGGAGGAGGGAAGGTGGCTAGGGCAGGCATAGTTGGCGAGCACCGAAGACAGGTGCAGCAGCTCATATGATCCCCTGCAGGACTGTAAGATTACCTCTGCAGGGATATGGGATGGGGGTCAGAGGACGGAAGAGAGCAGCCACCAGAATAAATTACACTTCTCATTTAAAGTACTTTCCTTTAAAAAATAACTAAAAAAATAACAAAATTAGGCTTTAAAATATGTTGCTTTTTCTCAGTTTTTTTCCCTGAAGGAAACATTGCCTTGGCAAGGATGTCTGCAGTCAGGCCTGGACTGGGACAAAAAATAGGCCCGGCCATTTTGGAATTAGCAGCCCATGACATCTTAACCAGCCCCTTTCCCCACTTTCCATCCTGACGGATTCCCTGGGAGACGGGAGGGGGAAACCCGGCAAAGGTGCGGGGGCGAGGGGGACAGGGAAAGAGCGGGGGGCAGAGAGCACAGGGAAGAACCTTGAGAACATGGGGAGGGGTGAGAGCACAGGGGGGCTGGAGAGC
This sequence comes from Aquarana catesbeiana, assembly GCF_042186555.1. NCBI lineage: Eukaryota > Metazoa > Chordata > Amphibia > Anura > Ranidae > Aquarana > Aquarana catesbeiana. Next base: position 73,835,539 of record NC_133326.1, on the reverse strand, counting down.
ACTGTGGGGGGAGGTGGAGAGCATGGGGGGGCAGAGAGCACAGGGGGGAGGCAGAGAACACATGGAGGAAGAGGTAGAGGAGAGCACAAGGGAGCCGGAGAGCATGAAGGGGCTGGAGAGCACAGGGTGTGGGGGTTGGAGAGCACAGGGGGAAGCAAAAGCATGGGGTGGGGCGGAGAGCACAGGGAGGGCAGGAGATCATGGTGGGCGGAGAGCACAGGGGGCAGGCGGAGGGCACAGGGGGGCAGCGGAGGGCACAGGGGGGCAGCAGAGAGCATGGGAGGAGGTGGAGAGCACAGGGGGTAGGCGAAGATCAATGGGGGGGCTGGAGAGCACTGGGGGAGAGGCGTAGGGCACAGGGGGGCAGCGTAGAGCATGGGGGAAATGGAGATCACAGGGGGGGCTGGAGAGCACTGGGGGGCTAGAGAGCACTGGGGGAGAGGCAGAGGGCACAGGGGGCACCATAGAGCATGGGGGAGGTGGAGAGCACTGGGAGGGCTAGAGAGCACGGGGGGGGCTAGAGAGCACTGGGGGAGAGGCAGAGGGCACAGGGGGGCAGCGTAGAGCATGGGGGAGGTGGAGAGCACAGGGGGAGACGGAGGGCACAGGGGGCAGTGTAGAGCACAGGAGGGAGGTGGAGAGAAGAGGGGGGCTGGAGAGCACTGGGGGGGTTGGAGAGCATTGGGGGGAGGTGAAGAGCACAGGGGGAGGTGGAGAGCACAGGGGGTGAGGCAGAGGGCAAAGGGGGCAGCGTAGAGCATGGAGGGAGGTGGAGAGCACAGGAGGGAGGTGGAGAGCACAGGGGGTGAGGCAGAGGGCAAAGGGGGCAGCGTAGAGCATGGGGGGAGGTGGAGAGCACAGGGGGAGGTGAAAAGCACAGGGGGCGAGGCGGAGGGCACAGGGGGCAGCGTAGAGCATAGGGGAGGTGGAGAGCACCTGGAGAGAGACAGAGGGCACATGGGGGCAGCATAGAGCATGGGGGGAGGTGGAGAGCACAGGAGGGAGGTGGAGAGAACAGGGGGGCTGGAGATCACTGGGGGGTGCTAGAGAGCACTGGGGGGCTGGAGAGCATTGGGGGGAGGTGAAGAGCACAGGGGGGCAGCATAGCGCATGGGGGGAGGTGGGGAGCACAGAAGGCAGGTGGAGAGCACTGGGGGGGCTGGAGAACATTGGGGGGGCTGGAGAGCATTGGGGGAGGTGAAGAGCACAGGGGGAGAGGCGAAGGGCATGGGGGGAGGTGGAGAGCATGGGGGGAGGTTGAAAGCACAGGAGGGAGGAGGAGAGCACAGGGGGGGCTGGAAAGCACTGGGGAGAAGTGGAGGGCACAGCGGGCAGCGGAGAGCACGGGGGAGGTGGAAAGCACTGGGGGGGCTAGAGAGCACTGTGGGGGGGTAGAGAGCACTGTGGGGGGGGTAGAGAGCAATGTGGGGGCAGCAGAGATAAGCAGGATAGGAGGAGCAGTGGGGTGGCTGCATATAGAAGAATTATTCTCTCCATCTTCCTCCCGCAGTACCTGAAAGCCTGCGAGAGGGAGAGGAGCAGAAGCAGGCATTCAGAGACTGCGGGAGGAAGATGGAGAGAATAATTCTTCTATATGCAGCCACCCCACTGCTCCCCCTATTCAGGTTACAGGGAGCCGCACTTACGTTCTCTCTGATCCGGCTGCAGCAGGCTCCTCTCCCCTTCGTGGTCATGCCCCCCGGCACCAACGGCTGAACTATACTGGCGGCCGTGGAGAGGTGTAGCTCCTCCCCCTTCATGTTTCCGTCCCCCTGGTGCTGATGGCTGAGCCTGAGCTGAACTGACAGCCGGGCGCCGCGGACTGGCGCGGGCTTAAAGAGCAGCCTGCCTTGGCCCCACAAGCAAGGACATGCGGCCCGGCGGCCCCGGCCCACCGGGCAAATGCCCGGTTTGCCCCATGGCCAATCCGGGCCTGTCTGCAGTGATAGACCCCTGTGTTACAAGTCACTGTTGATTGAAACTGCTGAAAACATCATAAGGTTACAGCTAACTAACGCATTCACAGTAATTTTAGTCCACAGTGTTCTTCCTAATCTCAACATTGTATTAACTATTAGTTAGTCTGTGTCTGTGAACTCTTTCCTCCCTCACCTTCCAGCTCCTGCTCTCTAGCAGCATTTCCTGGCCAATATGCTAGAGGGGGAGGGCAAGGACAGGAGAGAGAGAGAGAAAAGTTTAAATGACAGGACTGCAGCATCCTTGACACAATCTCACCCACTGTGCTGCTTGCTTCCTTAGTAGAGTTGCCCATCATCCCTTTAAACCCAAACACATATGAATTACACAGGTTCTGAGGCTAATTTAATGCAGATAACCCACCAAGTGAGTTTAATTACCACCTTAATCAGCAACAGAACCTGTGTAATTAATATGTGTTTGGGTTTAAAGGGATAAGGTGGCAACCCTATTCCTTAGTCTGGTACTGATTGACTCCTCAGATGTCCAAAACATCTGGAGTCAAATGGTCAATCGGTACCGGACTAAGGAAGCAAGCAGCACGGCGGGTGAGATTGTGTCAGGGACGCTGCAGTCCCGTCATTTAAACTTTTCTCCATGCATTGTATATGCTAAATCCCATGCCATCTGGCTGTGGCGGCTTCCTGCACCAGGGACCAAAGATCTATATTATATGCTCCCTTATAGCCAAGTCTAGATGCCTATCATATTTTGAAGCTCATCCATACATATGTACATATGTCAGTAACTTTGAACTATGTGCTGGATTATCCTCTTTACTCCTCTTTAGTATTATCTCTCTGATTTTCAGGATTGACATTTACGTTTTTCCTACTGTGACACCACTACTTCCATTCTACTCAGGAGATTCCTGCTTTTGTAAAATATATCCATACCTGTTGTCACTGGAGGCTGATTTTAGACTTTGAATTAGACTTAGAGTCTAATATCCACCCCTCCCCCGAAAGTGTGCTGAGTGTCTGTGTGTGTGTGTGTGTGTGTGTGTGTGTGTGCGTGTGTGTGTGCAAGTGAGCCCAGGCTGCTATGTTTTTCACTTTTATTGTGACAACGTTGTCATGATTTTTTAATATTGGTGAAGGTTTTACTGTTATTCTGGCTAATAGCCATACATTATTGGAATGATGTCTCTTTTCTATTAATAAACTTTGTATCCAATTGGTTTTAAACTTGGGGGGGGGGGTGACGTGCATGATGAGCGTACGTGTTTGAGTTAGCGCTCCACCCTCCCAGGAATCCCCGGCAGAGACCGCGAATGGAGCAGCTGATCAGCCGATCAGCTGATCATGACGATGCGCAGGCCGCGCTACAACCAGCCGGAGGAGGTCAGAGCTCGACAGACGGAATCCTGGCCTATCTGTTCCCCCGTGCTACGGAACCAGGCCCGGGGCGGCAAAGGGGAGACAGGAAGAGAAAAAATGCAGTGATTCAAATATCAGCAGCAGTATGGACCGAACGGAGCATGGGCCCTCAATTCCGAGCCACGGCATCCAGGTAGCAGGACGAGGTCTCATGGAGTACGGTAGGGGATCTCCGGCAGCAGGAAGGGGGAGGAAAGCCCCTGAACAGGGTGCTCCAGGATCCAGGCAAGGCCCATTGAGGATGGGAGAGGACGCGGGGGTCCCTGTGCAGGGTCACCTAATGCCCAGCAGGGGAGCCCCAGCAGTGGACCATGGCCAAGGACATAGGGATATAAAACCCTCAAACAAACAAGACACATGGGCACAGGAACCTGGCAATCCGGGGCACTCGGAGGCAGATGAGGGGACATTAGAGGCTCCATACTGTGTTGAGGCCATGTCAGTAACAGGCAGAGGTGCCCTAGTTGTTTCAGACGGGGGTCATTTGGCCATTCAAGGTAAACAAACAATGTCTGACATAGGTCCTGGTTCTGGTTCGCAGGAAGAAAACCAGACCCCAGCGGCAATTAACTTAAATTCAAAAGGTGGGGACAGGTGGCCCCGGGACTAAATGGGCATACGGAGGACACAGAGATGGACATCAGAGAATTGTTGAGGGCCCTCCCCACTAAGATGGACATTCAGCAACTAATAAGTGCCGTGGAACAGTCATGCCTGCAAGCGGTGGAGGGTTTAAGGGAAGACACACGGGCTCTGGGCCACAGGGTAGAAAAAGTGGAGAATGACCAGGAGGTTATGGTACACACAGTGGCGGATGTTCAAGACGCTATTAAAAATCATGAAAATGTACTAAATTCTTATAGCGATCAGTTGGACGACTATGAGAATAGGGACAGAATACAGAACATCCGCATAAAGGGACTGCCTGAATTGGTCTCAGCAGTTCAAAAAATATTCCACCAGATTATGGGGGTCTTTGCACCAGAAATTATAGAGATAGATCGGGCCCACCGGATTCCATCTCATAATGCTCAGAAGGTGGAGACACCAAGAGACGTCATTTGTAAAGTGCATAAACATGCAGTGAAAGAGAGCATTATGAAGATGGCCCGTAGTAAGCCTGAAATTGTTTTTGAAGGTATAAGCTTAGCCTTGTACCCAGATATATTGCGACGGACTCTTTATCAACGGCGTTTAGTCCAACCCTTGTTAGAAGCTCTGCGCTCAGCTGAGGTTAAATACCGGTGGGGGTTCCCATTTTGTCTGACGGCCTCTAGGAATGGTAAAACATCAACCCTTCGCACTAAAGATGACTTTGAGTTGTTCGTGGAAATTTCAGACCTCTCCTTAGTGGACTTTACAGATTGGAGAATAAGTAATTTAAGATCTTCTCTACAACGGCCTGCTCAGGAAGGCACAGATAGACCCCCACAGAGACTACCTAGATGACTGGAGGAAGAAATCCCCCCCACCCCCCCTTTTTTTTTTTTAGTTTTTGGAAAATTTTTTGACCTAATTTTTCTCCCGTTCTAATTTTTGTAGTATACGTAAAAGGTTAAGGACGGGGAAAGACGATATCTATTCCAGTTGAGATCATGGGGGGCATGGGATTGGTATGTTTAGCTGTAAACAAAATGTAAAATGCAAAAGTAAAATGTATTAGGTTTATGTTTATGTGAAGGGGTTAGGGGGTGCCCCCCCTCCCCCACTTTTTTTTTTCTTTCTTTCTTCTTTTAGAAGGTAGGCATATGGAGGTCTGGGCACAAGGTGTGTTTATTTGCATAGACCCCCTCCCGATTAGTTGGCATAATCCAGGGTGGAGTATTTAAGTATGGTGAAGGTGTTTTTTTTTTTCATCTTTTTATGGTGTTTTTTTTTAATGTTTTATTTCTTATTGAGCTCCTAGGGTCAGTAATAAAGAGCAAAAGGAGGCAGAGGTGTCACGGGTATGGTACCTTGGGCACGGTGTGGAGGTCTTGGTGGACATTTTAGGAAATGGCTACTCTATTAAAAATTGTATCATATAATGTAAGGGGGTTGCATTCACCACATAAAAGGGGGCGCCTCTGGTTGGAACTGCGTCATCATGCAGCTGACATGGTCTTTTTACAAAAGACGCATTTTATGCAAGGTCTATACTCGGCTTGCCTCAATATGTAATCAATCAATGGTACCAAGCAGTGTCACCTATTGTAAGAGCAAGGGGGGTTACAATCGCCTTTAGGAAATCATGCCCATGGAAACTGGGGTCCCTGCAGAGAGACCCAGAGGGAAGCTTTCTATCTGTGAAAGGTACACTGCATGACCAATGCTATACGTTTGCCTCGATTTATGCACCTAATGAAGGGACAGTTCATTTTCTTGCTAAAACTTTAAGGATGTTGGAAAAATGTAGGGAAGGATGTTTGATTTTGGGTGGGGATTTTAACCTTACATTAAATGCAAGTGTGGATACATCAACAGGTAGAACTTCGCTGTCCTTTAGAGCACTAAAACATGTAAAGCAACTTTTACGCTCTCAACATCTGGTAGATAGTTGGCGGGTAATGCATACAGGAGTTAAAGACTACAGTTATTACTCTAAAACACATGGCATGTATTCCCGCCTAGACTTATTTTTGGTTGACCATTTTTATTTGGAGAATGTCCAGAACTGTACAATAGAATCCATAACCATTTCAGACCATGCCCCTATAACTATGACCCTTTATCCAATCCAAGCAGGTCATATAGAGACATGGCGGCTGAATGAATCATTACTAGATAAAAAAAAAAATATAGTGGAGGAACTACTCCTTAAAATAAAAGAATACTTTGAAATGAATGTACCAGGGGAGGTGTCATAACAAGTTGTGTGGGAAGCACACAAAACAGTCATCAGAGTGGAATTGATACCATATGGTTCTTATATTAAAAAAGAAAGAAAGAAAGGATTTATTGGAGAAAATTAGTGTACTGGAGATGAAACATAAAAAAAAGCTTTGACCCCATAGATACTCAGCAATTAGAGAACTTGCGATCCAATCTCTCACAGTACTTGGACCATAGAGTTAAAAATAAAATCAGGTATTTTGCAAATCGGTTTTATGAACAGGGGAATAAATGTGGGCGGTTATTGGCCAAACAACTTAAAAAGCAACAGGAATCCAGGCATGTTCATAACCTACTAGTGCAGGATAAAAAGATAATTGAAACTCAAGCTATTGCGACAGAATTTTGCAGATTCTATGAGGCACTATATAATATTCAAACGACAGACACTCCGCAATCGGGGATATAGAGACACAACATAGGGAGGAGATAAGAGACTACATCAAAGACGCATCAATGCCCACATTACCTAATACGATCATAGAGGAAATAGAACTCCCAATTACAGTAGAAGAGTTGAGTGGAGTTATAGCAGCCTTGCCATTAGGTAAAAGTCCGGGGCCAGATGACCTGACAAATATATGCTATAAAAAAAAATTTTCAGTGTTAGCACTACCATTATGTGACTATTTTAATTCAATTAATGCAACCAATTCACTACCTCCAGAAGCCCTATTGGCCTATATAACGGTACTTCCGAAAGGGGGGAAAGACCCCCAATATTGTGCCAATTATAGGCCTATCTCTCTACTCAACTCCGAAGATCCTGGCCCTTCGATTTCAAGAACATATGGATGGACTAGTTCACCCAGATCAGACAGGATTCATGAAGGGACGTGAGGCGAGGGATAATACTATCCGGGCGCTTCACGTTCTTGATTGGATGCAACATGGCCCTGATAGAGCCCCAAGGATCATACTATCAATGGATGCTGAAAAGGCATTTGATAGGGTGAATTGGGGCTTTATGATAGAAGTGTTGAGGGGGGTGGGGCTGGGGGAACGCATGATGGGATGGGTAATGGCCTTGTATTGACCCAAGAGCAAGGGTCAAGGTGAACAGTACACTATCAGAATATTTTAATATATGAAACGGTACAAGGCAGGGGTGCCCACTATCCCCACTAATATTTGCTATGATATTGGAGCCCTTCCTTCTCAAGATTAGAAGAAATAGAGAGATATCGGGGATATGTATTGGACTTGATGAACATAAAGTATCAGCCTATGCGGATGATCTACTCTTCTATCTCTCCGCCCCACAGACATCCTTACCAGCACTTATGTTGGAAGTGCATAGATTTGGTAACCTATCCAACTCTAAAATTAATTTTGAAAAATCCATTCTTCTACCTAGTCATGTCCCTTTAGTACTGGCAAGGTCGTTGCAACATTTATACCTGTTTATTTGGAATAAAGATTCCCTGGTCTACTTGGGCGTACATATTAGTGCATATCAAAAACTGCTATACGATCTTAATTATGGCTCCCTATTGACAAGGATAATAGGGGATAGAAGTGGAAGGGCTAGTATTTGACATGGTTTGGGCGAGTAAGCACTATAAAAATGAATATACTACCCAGAATAATTTATATATTACACAGGGTACTGATTACATTACCAGAGACCCTTTTTAAACAAATACGAAAATCATTCATGGCATTTGTGTGGAACGATAGAAGACTAAGGTTGGCCTATGACATCCTGCGCAGGAGTAAAGCAGAAGGGGGAATGGGACTATCAAATATCTCATTGTATTATAGGGCCATGGCTTTAGTTCGGATTTTTAATTGGTGCCATGACTCCCAGAATAAATTATGGGTTTGATTGGAAAAGATAATGGCAGGGAGGAACCTAGTAGGTGCCCCTTGGATCCCAAGTTCATCAAGAGGGCTCTCACAGTGGACATCACTACTGACCCGGAATTCCTTGTCAGTATGGGATAAGTTGAATAAGATGGGTAAATATGCCCCTCAGATGTCCCCTCTAGCTCCACTGGAGGGATTCCTATGGTTCCCTCCGGGGGAGGAGATATCTGGGGGCATGGGGCCAGGATGGAGACACCGCGTGTGGCAGGTTTGCCGCACAGGGAGTCCTGTTAACCTTACTGGAACTAGTGTTAAGCTTAGGGAATATACCTTTAGTGGGATGGAAATACTATCAAATGGTGAGCTTTTTTAATAAAATAAAATAAAATCTCTACTAAGATCCTTAAACTCACATACTATATTTGAAAAACAGTGTGTACAACTGTCGGATGCTAGATATTTGCTGTCACAAATGTATAGATTGATTCTTAGTGGGCAAGACGTAACAGTTCCCTATTTTGTTAGAGAATGGGTAATGGAATTAGACCAGGTATTGACAATCACACAAATTTAAAAAATGATTAAATCAACCTATTCCACTTCCATAAGTTCGCAGGTGCAGGAAATTACTTATAAATTTCTAACAAGATGGTACATGACCCCAATTAAATTATCCCAGATGTATCCAACAGTAGACGACCGGTGCTGGAGAGGCTGTGGACAGAAAGGCACATTCCTCCATCTGTGGTGGACATGCCCCGTGATTGAACCATTCTGGGAGTCAATTGCCCCATGGATTGAGAAATTGACCCCCAGACCCATGGAATTTACACCTCTATACTATTTGTTCCATGGGATGCCTGGATCTATTAAAGCCTATAGGAAAAGCATTACCCCGCACTTATTAAATGCAGCTAAATCAGTAATACCTAAATTTTGGAGACAAACCCACTGCCCCACTCTACTGGATTGGAGGAAGGAAGTTAACTCAATAATGGAAGCTGGGAGATGGGTCCATGTAGTGGAGGACCAACAAGGGAAATTTGAAAAGATATGGGCAGGATGGGTACATTATACAAGGAAAGATTACTCCTGCGCTTGTGAGGGTCTGATTGGGTTTGAGAAGAGTAGTATTGTAAACTGTAGCAAAGCTAGAAGAGATGGTATTGCATGTCCCGCTGCCCAGAGATTGACCCCGGGGTGGTCAGGTAAGGCTATATGAAGAGTGATGGATGAAGGGCGCGTGATCAAGCTTATATCAAAACATATAAAATTTATTTCAGAGGAAATAAAGAGCAAATAAAAGCAATTGAATAATACCAATACTACGTATCATGCAAACAGGTGACAAAATGTAAAAGACATGAAGCTTCACCTGAGACAGAGAGACTGCTGCGGACACACACGGCTGCAGCATTCTCTCATGAGACCTTCACCCCCCTCCATCCTCCATTTACTGGACAGCACCTTCCCAGGAATATACAGGTCAAAAGATCTCCCCTCCACCCAGCCAGTGACAGGTCCACACCACCCCATAACCATTTCTCTACAAACTTAAAGGAGAACCCACACACCATCTACTATCACATAGAACGCTTGAACGTGGACTGGTATGGAACACAGAAAATCGCATTTTCCATTTCAGGCCGTTTTTTCCAACTAGCCATCATGTTGATGTACATATTTTGGCCTACTGGCATATAGAGACTGCACCCTGGTTCTCAATAGGCTCTGATGAAGAGGTTATCCTCGAAACGCGTTAGCCAACTCTACATACCCGCCTTAACATGGGCTCATGATATATATTTTTAACCCATATTTTTAACCCATTTTTAATTTTTCATGTCTTTTACATTTTGTCACCTGTTTGCATGATACGTAGTATTGGTATTATTCAATTGCTTTTATTTGCTCTTTATTTCCTCTGAAATAAATTTTATATGTTTTGATGTAAGCTTGATCACGCGCCCTTCATCCATCACTCTTCATATGGGTACATTATACCACAGTGTTAGGGTAGGAGGGAAGTACCATGAAGTAGGTGAGATTAGAAAATGGTGTAGCCCCCAGGGACTTTGTATAGCTTAAGAGGTTAACACAGAAGCGGAATTTTGAATAATTTGAATACTGATCCTATCTATTTAGTATTTTTTATTTTCCGCTCTCTCTTTCTTCTTTTTCTCCCTCCCTCTCTTACCCTGTCTCCTCCCCCAGCTCCCCCCCTTTTTTTTCCACAAGGTTATTTAGAAGGTGGTTATTAATAGCCCCTTACTCTCTAGTTTTTTTGGGGAGATAGCGTGGCTGAGAAGTGTTCTTTCAAGTTTGTATTTTTCTTTTTTTGGGGGTAATAATATGGCCAACAATGGCGTCTTACACAAACTTGTCAATCGATATTTTTTTTATTTTTTATTTTTTATTTATTTTTTCACAAGGGTAAATGAGAAGGTGGTTATTATTAACCCCTTACTCCTTTTTGTTTTTCGGATAGGCCAGTGTGGACGATAAGGGCACTTTACTTTCACAGGTTTTTTTTTTGGATAATGTGGCCAAGAATGGCCTCATACACAATTTGCTAATTCCTTTTTGTTTTTGTTTTTTCACACAAAGGATTAATGAGAAAGTGGTTATTATTAACCCCTTACTCCTTGTTTTTTGGGGGGAACAGAGTGGAGGATAAGGGCACATACACGGGTTTTGTTATTTTTTTTTGGAAAGGAAAAGGATAAGATTTGACCATATGCCCTGGAATATAAGGGACTAGGGGGGCATGATAGAATGAAGGGTAACCTCAAGGAAGAGTAGGACATAATAATTGACTCTTATTTAAACAAATTGAGGGTGAGGAGGGAAAGAGTTGAGGAATTCCCCCCCTCCTTTTTTTTCTCTTCCTTTCTCTTTTTCTTTATTATTTAGGATGGAGAGTTATACATGTTAGATGGTGGAATTAAATGTATTGTAATTGTACAGTTTTTGTCTATGACATATTGGAATACAAAGCTGTATAATGATGAACTGATAAGTTGTATTTATAAAATAAAAATAAAAATTTTGACAATAAAAAAAATAAACTTTGTATCTATGCAGCTGATATTGGTTTGCTTTCTTTTCATTACATATTCTATTTGGCTTTGGGAACCAACCTACTAAGTTGAGTCTGTAAAATACATACCATCTAAACTTTCAGTGTTGATATTTTCCCTATTTTATCATGTAATTTTGAATTATGCAATATTCACTATTTTTCACGTAAATCGCAGTAATACAGGCCACCATTGCATTACTTATACAAGAGACTATTCTATAATTTATAATGTATAAACAACAAAACCACATGTTTGCATTGCAAAGTGCATGAACATATATAATATTGTTTTTGCTTGGAAGCACACATGTAATTATTGTATATATAGATAGGTATGTCCTGGTTTTAATTTTAGCAAGCATCTATGCAGCCAAAAAAACAAGTATAATTAATAAATGATGGCTCTTGCTTCAGAATTGTTTTGACAAGCAAGTATTATTCTTAAAACCGAACAGCAGGTGAATATAAAAAAATATAAATTAATGCAGTTATGTACTGATTAAAACATAATTAGATGTATTTTTAAACACTGCTTGTGTTAGCTGCTAAATTTGACTTGGTATCTGCTTTTTGCTGCTGACAATAAATATACTGAGAGGTGGTGAGAAGAAAGTGAGCAGAAGGTGACTGCTGCTTGTTCTTCACTGTCCAATCAAATATTGGGGGTGAGGAGGTAACCTAACTGTATTACGTAACTGCAGTAGAGAGAATTCAGGCAACTGACCTAGGCTGTGTAGCAGGACTGTGTAAATATCTAAACAAGAAAAAACTCTATTCAAGATGGAAGGAAATGTAAGTTGTTTGGCAGGTAAACAACTTTCATATATGAAAGGAAATGTTTGCCTAAAACTTGGTACACACAGGAAGGTTTTTTCATTTAACCCAGGGGGCTGAATGAAAAATATAATGAGGAAGTTGCTGTACTAACTGTGCATTGTTAGTACAGCCCCCCCCCCCCCCCCCCCCCTCACTGTGCTAATGTGTTCTGACAGGGAGACCGACCCTCACCAGAACACACACCGGTCAGCACTTGCAGCCATTGGATGCCATAGTTCTGTTCAGATGCTGATTTTCCAGCATGCTCATTCGACATAGGCTGGTCATGAGACAGGCTTCTGTTGGAGGAGGAGCTGTCCACATAGGCCAAAAGTTGGCTGGTAACTGCCGAACTGATCGTTTTCAGCAGAATTTTGGCCTGTGTGTACCTAGCTTAACATAAGCCTTAAAGTGGATGTAAACCCGAATTTTTTTTTTTTTTTTATCATACTATAGAGTATACGATTTGCTATCATTTGAGCCCAGTCTTGCCACACAGAGTTAATCCAGCTCTGAGCAATCCTCTTTTAATGTTCAGTGAGACAATTCTTGACAAACTGAGAAAAACTTTGTCAAATCCTCCCCCTTGCTGTGAGTGACAGGTGATTTACATCTGTGCATTAGCCTAAGAGACATGCAGTATTTTTAAATTCCCTCCCCCACTCCATTCTTCAGCAGCTCTGCAAGGATTGGCTGTTCCACACCTCACCATGATTTGGCATGCTGAAGTCATGTGGTTACTTTCCTGTCTTTTCATTGGATCTTAGAGATCATAGCAGAAGTTCAGCAGAAGTTCAGTGTTAGAAATACACAGAGAAAATGCATATTGACAAGGGGAGTGTAGAGGTGGGCGGGGAGTCTACTGACATCACGACTCCACCCACCGAGCTCCAGACAACAGACCCGCCCACAGAATCTGCAGTTTTTCGGGTCTAATAACAGACAGAGGGGAGACATTTGACAGGTAAAGATGCATGCAGGAGGCATGTATATTCTTATAGATAACCCCTATGGCAGTAGTTTAGAAAGGATTACATTGGGTTTACATCCACTTTAAGGGGTCCAAGCATCCAAAAATGATAGGTGCAAACTGAATCAACCCTTATTTTTGTATGTCTTGGATACTCAAAGAGAGATCTCAATGTCATAGATCATTTATTGTATTGCAAATGCTCTAAAGTCTGAAAGTCCATTCAGTTTACCTTTTGCTTTAAGGGTGGAGCAAAAATTGTAAATAAATTGTGAATGAATAGTACAGCCCCCCGCCTCAAGATCTAGGGTTAATAAAAAATACAAGTCTCAATTCCGACAGCCTGCAGGCCCACAGTTGTGATCTATTTACACTGTTTCTCACTCATCCAGCTCGGTAAAGTACTGCACCTGTGCTAGTTAGCTGCAGCGACATTTAGTTTAAGTTTACACTGACTGGTTAGAAATCGTGCAAGTTCAGCTTAACTCGAACGATTTCAATCTGGAAATGCAGTCTGACTTCAGGGGCAATTTGACAGACATATGTACGGGTTCATGCACAGATGTCTATTCAAATCACCCCCCGGAAGTCACCAAAAGTAGTACAGGAACTACTTTTTGGGAATCAGTGCGGCGCCGCACCGATTTGGACGGTGACATTGCTGCCAATAGCTGCCGATTTGTCATGCAATTTGACATGTCAAAACACATGCCAAATCGGCCCAATGTGAAAGTGGGCTTATAAGATATCGTGTGTATTACTCCATGAGTGATACAAAAAGTAAAGAAAACACCAGCTTGCATTTTTGGAGGCTCAAATTTCTGGATAGTAGCAGTCTTTATAGCCTTTCGCTATCCACTGAAGAATGCCAGGTTGTGAATTACATAGCCTTGGCAAGCAGAATATGGCCACCCAAGTCACATAAATATAAAAATGTTGTATTGGAACAGTGTGAAATTTTACTTTTGGATAGGATCTGGTTGGCTGAATCAACTAATGGCTTTTAATACATTTGAAGGGCAATACCAGCAAGCTTAACCGCTTGCTTACTGGGCACTTCTCCCCTCCTGTCCAGACCAATTTTCAGCTTTCAGTGCTGATGCACTTTGAATGACAATTGCGCAGTCATTCAACACTGCACCCAAAGTTTTATCATTTTTTCCCACAAATAGAGCTTTCTTTTGGTGGTATTTGATCACCTCTGCGATTTTTATTTTTTGTTATAAAAATTTAAAAAGACCGAATTTAAAAAAAAAAAATTTAGTTTTTTTTATATTTTGTTATAAAATTTTGCAAACAGGTAATTTTTCTCCTTCATTGATGTACACTGATGAGGCGGCACTGATAGGCAGCACTGCTAGGTGGCACTGATTGGCACCACTGGTGGGCATTGATAGGTGACACTTGTGGGCATTAATAGGTGGCACTAATGGGCATTGATAGGTGGCACTTTTGGGCACTGGCAGGTTACAATGGCAGGTGGCACTGGTAGGGGGTACTGGTGGGCACAGATGAGACAGAATTGCCTCTTCCTCTTTGGGACCGATGTCCCTTGCACATAAGCCGACAAACGGCTTTCTTTTATCCTCACGCTGTCAGCGTGAGGAGAAAAAAAAAGATTACTGAGCTTTTGTTTACATCATGTAATCAGCTGTCAGCCCCTTACTCGGATCTGTGATCACCTCAGTGACTCGGTAATCACAGCGCGGGCCAGAAATTCAGGTCCATGCTGTGGCCGTCATTCGGCTATAGCGCGGACGCCAAGTACTTATGACTCACAAGAGCTATGATTTATATAGCACCTTCAAAATGTTGTTCCTAAACAATACTAATGTCACCCTTGCATACAGGTTTGTCAATTTGCACATATTTACGAATCCAGATTGGCTTGTTTCCTACATTTCATGGTTCTCTGCAGATTAGAAAAGTCTACATGTAGATGTTCTCCTGACGTCGGAGAGAGAGAGAGAGAGAGAGAGAGAGAGAGAGAGAGAGAGAGAGAGAGAGAGAGAGAGAGAGAACACCCCCGGGACAGCAGGTAAAGTTATTTAATAAATTATATCAGTGTTATGGGAACGGTGTTGGCATTTGATGGCACAGTGGCTACAATTGATGGGCACAGTGACAGTGTTTGAGGGCACAGTGGCTGCAATTGATGGGGCACAGTGGCTGCGTTTGATGGGCACAGTGGCTGCGTTTGATGGGCACAGTAGCTGCGTTTGATGGCACAGTGGCTGCAATTGATGGGCACAGTGGCTGCGTTTGGTGGGCACAGTGGCTGCATTTGGTGGGCACAGCGGCTGCATTTGATGGCACAGTGGCTGCATTTGATGGGGCACAGTGTTTGAGGGCACAGTGGCTGCAATTGATGGGGCACAGTGGCTGCGTTTGATGGGCGCAGTGGCTGCAATTGATGGGCACAGTGGCTGCAACTGATGGGCACAGTGGCTTCAATTGATGAGCAAAGTGACTGCGTTTGGTGGGCACAGATGCTGCGTTTGGTGGGCACAGTGGCTGCGTTTGATGGGGCACAGTGTCTGCGTTTGGTGGGCACAGTGGCTGCGTTTGATGGGCATAGTGTCTGCGTTTGGTGGGCACAGTGGCTGCAATTGATGGGCACAGTGGCTGCATTTGGTGGGCACAGTGGCTGCGTTTGGTGGGCACAGTGGCTGCGTTTGATGGCCCAGTGGCTACACCCCCGGGACAGCAGGTAAAGTTATTCAATAAATTATATCAGTGTTATGGGAACGGTGTTGGCATTTGATGGCACAGTGGCTACAATTGATGGGCACAGTGACAGTGTTTGAGGGCACAGTGGCTGCAATTGATGGGGCACAGTGGCTGCGTTTGATGGGCACAGTGGCTGCGTTTGATGGGCACAGTAGCTGCGTTTGATGGCACAGTGGCTGCAATTGATGGGCACAGTGGCTGCGTTTGGTGGGCACAGTGGCTGCATTTGGTGGGCACAGCGGCTGCATTTGATGGCACAGTGGCTGCATTTGATGGGGCACAGTGTTTGAGGGCACAGTGGCTGCAATTGATGGGGCACAGTGGCTGCGTTTGATGGGCACAGTGGCTGCAATTGATGGGCACAGTGGCTGCAACTGATGGGCACAGTGGCTTCAATTGATGAGCAAAGTGACTGCGTTTGGTGGGCACAGATGCTGCGTTTGGTGGGCACAGTGGCTGCGTTTGATGGGGCACAGTGTCTGCGTTTGGTGGGCACAGTGTCTGCGTTTGGTGGGCACAGTGGCTGCGTTTGATGGGCATAGTGTCTGCGTTTGGTGGGCACAGTGGCTGCAATTGATGGGCACAGTGGCTGCATTTGGTGGGCACAGTGGCTGCGTTTGGTGGGCACAGTGGCTGCGTTTGATGGCCCAGTGGCTACAATTGATGGGCACAGTGGCTGCGTTTGATGGAACAGTGGCTGCGTTTGATGGGGCACAGTGAGGCTGCAATTGATGTCTTTTTTTCTGAATTTTGGCATGTGCAAAGTGCTCCATGCATGCTAAAATCAATGCAAACCCTTTAAACAGTCCACGTTTAGTGAAAGTGCATTAATATGCAGATCATGATATTGCAATAAAGTGCTCCATCAATGCTGAAATCGATGCAAACTCATTAAAGAGGAGTTCCGCCCCCACCCCGTGAAAACATTAAAACTCAGCAGCTACAAATACTGTAGCTGCTGACTTTTAATATTAGGACACTTACCTGTCCAGGGATCCCGCAATGTCGACACCTCAGCCGATTTTCGGATTGGCTCCCGGGTTTTGCCACCATCATTCATGGTAAGGGAAACTGGACGGTTCACTACTGCATGTGTGCGAAGTGCGTTGCACTTTCTGAATGCCCCAGTGGAGGAAGGAGGAGAGGGGCCAAACTTCAGAGGGGGCAGCGCAGTCTCCAGGGAGTGGGGAAGGGCATCTGTCAAAAACAGGTACCCATTCCCCCCCTCCCCCATGAAAGGTGCCAAATGAGCCTAAAGAGGAAGGGGTGTGGTTTACAGATGATAGTGTGGGTCTTAAACAGGAAGGGGTGTGGCCTTGGCAGCAAGGCGTGGGTCGTATTTAAATTGGGGGGGTGCATGAGTTTAGTCAGGCCTAGGGCAGCACAAAATCTAAATACACCACTGCATATAGGCATGCATACAAGTGAGCTCTCACAATCTCTTCTGACCACTTCTCACAATGGACAGAAAGCAGAAAATGTTTTTAAAGAAATTAAGAGGTATTCTACTGTCCTGAGTGTGATTCCACCTGCAGGAAAAATCACACTTGCAATGATGGTAGCATACTGGTCATGGTAGAATCTTTGGTTGATCAAAACCATTTTCTGCAACTATAGGAGCTCCAAGGGCCAATTCTTGAGCATGTCTTGATTGCAGTGTCCTTAACCAGACAGATGGCTGAAAGCATTAAGTCTCTGTCACCATGCCACAGTGTTTGTTTGCAGCTTGCCATTTGAACTAATACTCTGAATGAATTTGTATGATAAACAGAAGTCTTATGCATCCAAATGACTGAAGCATAAAGGTTAATGAACTCCTTAAAGCTCAACAAAAGGTTAATTATTAAAATAATGGAATAATGTCTGTCTAATAAATAATGGATTTATTTTAGGTCACAAACTTCATTTATTGGATTCTTATTATTAAAGCATCTTGAACAAAGAGAGAAAAAAAACAGAACAATATATAATACTTAATAGTTAGTATTTTATTTGATGATTTTTGACTGCAAGAAATGGTTGATTTGACAATAGTAATGAAATGATAAAATGTACAATGCAAAATGTAGCAAGCACAGATGTGGTATTAATTATACTTACCGTATATTAGTTCTGATGTGTAAAAATTAAAATAAACATGCCATTTACTTAACCCAAGCAAATTTGAGTTGGGGAATTTCAACAGAAATTCAAAGCTACACACAACAAACATGGTGTACACTGCAGGAGTGATACAAAAAGGAATGTAATGGGCAATAATATGCTTGCCTAGGAAGAAAGTAATATGTATATAAAACACCCAAAAATACCAGAATTATTTTGCAGCACCTTTTCGCATAAATACATGATAGCATCTACTCCTCCAGTAGAAACAACTTGTGTGCACTTCCAAATCCCCACAACACTCCCCTTTGCTATATATGTATATGTTGTAGTAGGAAAGGATATTTTAGATGTTAAAAGAAAACTCATGTTACGAAAGAATTCATGACATTTAAAACTGAATCCGTTTTTTTTTTTGTTTTTTTTGGCAAAATGGCTTGCAGATAATTTGTCTTTTGTTCTGCTAGTAGTCAAAGTGTTGGCTAATAAAATAATGATTATTGCTTTTATTTTAATTTGCTGTATATTGTAATTTGTGAATTGTTGCTTAAAGCGGAGTTCCACCCATATAAAAGTCAGCAGCTACAAAAAGTGTAGCTGCTGACTTTTATTAATTGCACACTCACCTGTCCCACGGTCCAGAGATGCGGGCGAACAAAGCCCCGCTCCTCTCCCCCTCCTCTTTGCAGCTCCGGAATTGTCATTGTGTGCACCTGGCTGTGCGCGAGCCGTGCTGCGCACTGTGACTGGCCGGGCAATCATCTGGGACATGTGACGTGTCCCAGATGATTGCCGAGAGGGAGGGGGGAGAAATGAACTTGCTTCCAGCGCCACGGTGCCCCGGTGCCCCGGTGCCCCGGTGCCCCGGGAGGAAGTGGGAGCTGGGTCCCTCTAAAAAGAGGGTATCCGCTCCCCCCCAAAAAAAATGAAATGCCAAATGTGACATGTCAGGGGGTCAACTGCTTTTAAAGCAGAAGTTTAATTTTTGGGTGGAACTTCGCTTTAATAAATTTAAGTGCCTGACAGATTTATGTTTTGATTTTATTTTTGAGTTTCTGCCCTTTTGATCAATGTATATTGTGACAGTACAAGACATTGTCGCTGTAAAATTGATCAGTTATAGCAGTGGTTCTCAACCTCAATCCTCAAGTACCCCCAACATGCCATGTTTTCAGGTTTTCCTTTACTTTGCACAGCTGCTTTAAATCAATATAAATTACATGGTATTGATAAGAGGTTTTGTGGGGGACCGGCAGGGTGTGTGCTATAATGGAGGTTTAGTAATACCTCAGGACTCCCAGTTGGAGACTGCTTCACCCAAGAGAATCAGGAGGTCTCCAAGAGTCCAAGACTGCATTGGGCAGCCAGAGCATGTGTGTCTGCAAGAGACAGGTAATGGCCTGAGGACTCAGATTGGAGCTGTGGGTGCTAGAGTGAAGCTGTTTGCACTGAAGAACCTATGGCCTGGGTGACCAGCATAAAGAGCAGAGGTACTGCAACTAAAGCTGAGTGAGAGCTTAAGAGCCAGATGCAGTGGCGTCTCCAGCTTTCATATTTAGGGGGGGCACATGGGGGGACAGGGACAAAAGTAGGGGGGCAACTATAAAATGCATATATATAGATATATAGATATATATAGATATATATAGATATACTGGGGCCCTTTACTACGACCCCACAACGGCCCTTTCACATGTTCTGCAGTGAGCTCCCTTCCTACTGTATTGGGGTCCCCCAGGGTGGCAGAAAACGAGATATATATATGTCACCAGCATACCAAGAAAATATAAGGATCCAAAGCAGTGGGAGAACTATCAGGGTTGCAAAGGTTGTCTTCCCTCCGGGCCCTGGTGTTCTGCGACTGTGGGGTCTCCCAGCCTCCTCTTGCTGTCCTGCCCCTGCTATTGACTTCTCTGGTCTGGCATCTCTTGGAATTTACAGGCTAGTTCTCCTGTCCTAAGGATGGGAGAAATCAGTCTGTTTTTTCAGTAACTGAGAGTCCTGGTGGAGTCCTTCCTGCAACTCGCTCTTCTCCCTGCCAATGAGGATGCAGGGGAAGGAGCAGATCGGGTGGCCGTGGTTGTGTGAGCGCTCGCATTATGCAGTGTCAGCAAGCAGAGGGAGGGGGGGAGGAATCACCCGCAGGAGCTGACTGGGGACTCTCTCCCTCTTAAACATTGATTTTTTGTAAAAAAAAAAAAATAATAAAAATTTTTATGGGGGGGGGGGGGGGGCACATGGTGGGGCACAGCATAATGTTGGGGGGGTCTGCCCCCCCCCCCCCCAGGGACGCCATTGGCCAGATGGGCTAGCATTTTCCATTTTCCATTTATTTGTTTTTACTGGAGATGAACCCCTGTGTGGACCTTCTGTTTTCCTTTTAATAAAAACGAGCTGCCTTGCCCTAAAAAGTGCTGGCTGATATGAATCACTTAAAAACATATCTACCACTGAGCTAATGATCCTTCATGTTACAATATACTTAGGAAGAGCGTATATTGTAAATGGTTGACACCTACTGTTGCAGCAGCAGAACATTTTATAGTAGCCATAGTCCACACAAAAGGAAAAAGCAGAACAAAAGTAGTCAAGGATCAATTTGGGACAAGCAGCTTCAATTTAGGACACTAGAGCATGGCCTTATGTCAAGCCAGGAGTTACTACTTAGAGTTATAAAAGTCAAGTGTCAGAAATAATGTGTAGAGCAAATCTCAGAAAGGTAAGATTATAGAGTTCAAGTGAGCTCAGGAAAAGCAGGATACCTATATATTTAACATTATTTTACCCATGAGCCAATCAATTGCTACAGTATGGGACCTGATTGAGAAATGTAGTGCAATATTAAAGGAAATGCTAAAAGGCCTTGCACTTCACATGCACCTTAGTTGTGTAGAATAAATCCATGCTGGGGCTCAGGATGGGAATCTGGAAACAGAACACAAGGATCTACAGAACAAATGAAAAAGAAAGCAGTATAAGGCTGGATTCACACCTATGCATTTTTAGTGCTTTTTGCATTTTGCAGATTTGCACTACAGAACATGTTCCATAGGAAACCATGCTAGATGGACTGTAGTGCAAATCTGCAAAATGCAAAAAAGCACTAAAAATGCATAGGTGTGAATCGAGCCTAACAGCTAAGGCAAGTCTGAAGGAACAGCAGTAGAAGAAGCATCAGGAGTTCTTGCAGAATAGACATACCACAAGAAATACTAAGTCTCGGACTCCAAAATGACATGCTTTTATTATTATTATTATACAGGGTTTATATAGACAGTTTACGCAGCGCTTTACAACATTAGGGCAGACAGTACAATTACAATACAATTCAATATAGGGGGGAATCAGAGAGCCCTGCTCATTAGAGCTTACAATCTAGGAGGGAGGGTCAAGTTATACAAAAGAGTAATAGCTGTGGGGGATGAGCTAATGGAGAAAATACTGAAGTTTTTAAATGGAGGCAGGATAGACTTCTCTGAAGAGGAAAGTTTTCAGAGATCGCCTAAAAGTGGATAAATTTGTAGACAGTCTGACAGATTGGGGTGAATTCCAGAGGATGGGCGCGGCTCGGGAGAAGTCCTGGAGGTGGATATGGGAGGAGGTGATGAGAGATCTAGAGAGCAGGAGGTCTTGGGAGGAACAAAGAGGGCGATTAGGTTGGTATTTTGAGACTAGGCTAATGATGTAGCTGGGGTGCCAAGGAAGAAGTTTGAGCAATCAGAATGATAGAAGAAGACCTGTGTGCAGGGTTCCCATTAAAATAGCCATCCGGCGCACGCGCATGTGCAACATCGCGAACCATGGCGCATGTGCCATTCTGGACTGGCCAGCCCCTACTGATAAAAAGGGTATTTAACACTTTGTGGGCTTTGCAAATTTTTTACCCGAAGTTTATGAGGATTTTCTACTATCATTTCTCCCATCACGAAATTGACTAAGCAGGGCACTCGATTCCACTGGTCTTCCAAAGCTCAGGCGGCCTTTGTAACCTTGAAAGATCTGTTTAACTCTGCATCGGTTCTAAAACACCCTGACCCAGCACTACCATACATTCTGGAGGTGGACGCTTTGGAGATTGGAGTCGGGGCGGTAATCTCCCAGAGACAGGGGCCTAAGGCTCTTTTGCACCCAGTTGCATTTTTTCCCCGCAAACTATCCGAAGCTGAGAGGAATTACGACGTGGGTGACCAAGAGCTACTGGCAATTAAGGCCGCACTTGAAGAGTGGCGATAGCTTTTGGAGGGAGCAGCACATCAGATTCTTGTCTATACAGACCACAAGAATCTTGAGTATTTGAAAGCTGCAAAGAGGGTGAGACCACGTCAGGCCAGGTGGGCACTCTTCTTCACTTGATTTTCTTTCCACATCACCTACAGGCCCAGGTCGAAGAACACCAAGCCAGGTGCTCTTTCTCAGATGTTCAGTGAATCCAAAACCTCCTCACTTCCAGACACCATCCTATCATCAGGAAAATTTCTCTTGCTCCAAGGGGATTTGTTGGCCCAGATCAAACAAGCTTCCATAGGGGTCTCCTCGCCTCCTGATGTCACTCTTCAAACAAGGGATGATCTATTGTGGTACAGAGATAAGATTTTCATACCTCAGGAGGTGCAAGTTGCTGTTCTTAAAACCTGCCATGACCTAGAGTTGGCCGGTCACTTTGGTGTGCAAAATGCTCCATACACACGGTCGGACATTGATCGGACATTCCGACAACAAAATCCATGGATTTTTTCCGACGGATGTTGGCTCAAATTTGTCTTGCATACACACGGTCACACAAAGTTGTCGGAAAATCCCATCGTTCTGAACGCGGTGATGTAATACACGTACGTCGGGACTATAAACGGGGCAGTAGCCAATAGCTTTCGTCTCTTCATTTATTCTGAGCATGCGTGGCACTTTGTGCGTCGGATTTGTATACACACGATCAGAATTTCCGACAACGGATTTTGTTGTCGGAAAATTTTATAGCAAGCTCTCAAACTTTGTGTGTCGGAAATTCCGATGGAAAATGTTTGATGGAGCCTACACACGGTTGGAATTTCCGACAACAAGGTCCTATCATACATTTTCAGAAAATCCGACCACGTGTACAGGGCATAAGACGTCTGAGCTTCTCCAGTGCATGTTTTGGTGGCCACAGTTACTGAAGAACTGCAAAAACTATGTGGGTTCTTGCACCATCTATATCCAGAACAAAGGCAGCAAGTCTAAAGCTTGGGGTCTGTTGAGGCCACTACCTGTCCCAGAAAGACCATGGAGGATGATCTCCATGGATTTTATTGTTGAGCTGCCACCCTCAGAAAACCACGTTACCATCTTTGTGGATAGACTTTCCAAAATGGCTCACTTTCTGCCAATGAGGGGTATCCCCTCTGTTGCTGAAACTGCAAAAATCTTCATTAAAGAGATTGTGAGGCTCCACGGCATCCCTGCAAATATTATTTCAGACTGAGGAGTACAGTTCACTTCTAAGTTCTGGAGGGCACTATGTGGATCCTTGAAAATCAACCTTTTCTTCTCCTCCGCCTATCATCCTCAAACTAATGGCCAGACAGAAAGGACAAACCAAACGCTGGAGCAATACTTGCGTTGTTTTTCCTCATTTTCTTAGGATGATTGGGTACCCCTCCTACCTCTTGCGGAATTCACATACAACAACTCTATCCACTCTGCCACAAAGCAATCCCCATATTTTGCGAATTACAGGTTTCACCGCTTGCTTTTGTCAAACAATATTCCAGAATGCTCAGTACCAGCCGCTCAAGAGACTGAATTTTTTCAACACTAACAATAAATTACTCCAGGAAACAAAGACAAGGACCCAGGAATATAATAAGGAGATCTTTGACAAAAGAAGAAGGGGGGAGCTTAATTTAGAACCTGGAGATCAAGTTTGACTGTCTACCCTGAATCTAAAACTGGCATGTCCTTCTAAGAAATTGGGCCCTAAGTTTGTGGGACCTTTCCCTGTGAAAAAGAAAATCAACAGTGTGGCCTATGAATTGAAGCTACCGGAATCATTCCGGATTCACCCGGTTTTTCATGTAGCCTTACTCAAATCCACTGTTCCTGATCCCTTCGTTGACCGAAAGACCGGTCCTCCTGAACCAGTACTCATCGATGGGGAGGTTGAATTCGAGGTAGAATCCATTCTGGATAGCTGGAAGAGGCGTAACCAAGTCCAGTACCTGGTGAAGTGGAAAGGGTATGGTCCTGAGGAGAATTCTTGGGAGCTAGAACCCAATATCCATGCAAAAAGACTGATTCTGGCCTTTAAAGAGTCTCACCCAAGTAAGATGGCTCAATGGGGCATCCGAAGGCTGCCCCTTGGAGGGGGGCAATGTCAAGGAAGACGTTTGAGCAATCAGAATGACAGAAGAAGACCTGTGCGCAAGGTTCCCATTAAAAGAGCCGTCCAGCGCACGCACATGCGCCATAGCCCGAGCAATGGTGTGTGTACGCGCCCGTGCGCCTTGTGACAGCACTTGGTGACGAGAAGCTCTATTTAAAGGAGACTGTCACCATGCTGCCTTGCTGTCCAGTCTACAGCATTTCCTGAGACCCCTTTCTGTCTGTTATTCTGCTTACCTGATTCCTGATACCCAGCTTGTTCTTGACCTTCCCTGCTTGCTGCCAGTCTCTGATCCTGGCTTGTCCTGATGTCTCTTCTGCTTCCTCCTTTGTCCTTTGCTGCCTGCCTGTTGCCGACCCAGCTTGCTTCATGACTTCGCTTTGGCTACTGCTCCTGTACCGCATTTGCCCGCCTGTGTATGACCCGGCCTGCCTGCACCTGTTTAAGTTCCGGACTACAGTACACCTCTCAGTTGTTTGCTGACTTTAGCTATCAGTCTGATCCTCCTGAACTACAAACACCTCCTTGCTGTCCGCAGTCTTCAGCTACCTGCTGGCTTCTCCTGGACTACAACACACCTCCCTGCTGCGTGCTGTCTCTAGCTTCCAGTTTGTTCCTGCTTTCTGCCGGGTCCCTGCTCCAGTCTGCTACTGGTCTCCTCACAGCACATCGGAAGTCTGGGTCAGCCCCTGCATCTGCTAACCTGTCAGGCACTTGTGCCCCTTTGCACTCCTGAGCCCCTGTCTGCTCTATCGGGGGTTCTCGAGCCAGAGGTATACGAAAAGCCGCTCCCTGCATACTGGGCTCAACCACCAGGTATGTGACATGGGGGCAGAGTTGTGGATGGGTTTGTAACTTATTGTTAGTATTTCAAATTTATTTGTATATCTGCAAACTTTCCAGCTGCCAGAAACCCTTGCAGTTAGAGCTTTAAGAGATAGCCTTTATGTGCTCATGTGGTTTGTTGTGTTACCTAACACATTTTTTTTATTCCTGGAAAAAAATTTAAATTCCCCAAGGACTTCTTTAGACAGCAAGACATTAGTAGTTTACTCATGCACCATATAACAAAATAAAGTTTCATATCCCAAATCTTAAGCCCTTTACTACAATGGTAATTATTAACTTTTTTTTTTGTTCCACCTTGTGCAAATATTAATATATACTTACTTCATTATTTATATGCAGAATTTCTCATAAGTGCTTCATAACCATAAGTCTGTAAAAGAGGCGTCTGATTTTTCAATGCTGCAGAATACTAATTACATTTTAGACTTGTGAATCGGGCACCACATTATAATCAGAAGAGTGAATACAGAGTTATACAGTAATTATAGTGTGCTCAGGCCTTTCAGCACCACCAAACCTACTGAATGACTGAATATGAAGTAAAATAATTTAAAATCACATTTCACAGACAGCTGTCCCAAAATTTGGAGCATTTAGTCAGAAAAGACCAGAAACACATTATTTCAGAACTCTTTGCTACCTTAACCAGAACTTTTGTAAAGATGCCATTTACTGCATCCATAGCTGTCGGTACCCATCAAACATTCTAATCTTTGAGAAATACCATCTGCTACAAATAACAACTTGAATTTAGTCAGATGTAAGAGGAGTTTCAGAAGCTGACATTTATCTTCAGTCTCTTCTGCCAGCATATATCTCAGCTCTGCAAATGTCACAGCAATGAGTAAAGTTTTGAATTTTCTTATTTGTATAGTAGAAAGTAATGTTGTGATAATCTGTTTTCCAAATTCTGCATTTCTCTGTAATGTTAGCAAGTCCGTAACACATATACTCAGGGACCATGTTATTAAGTATACCTGCTCCATAAAGCTGATCTCCAGCAGCTGCTCACGCCTACAAAGTTTTACATCCTCCTCCACCATGCCCCCAAACTAATCCACTGTAGAATAAAAAAAAATGGGCCTTGGGTCTTCTCTCTTCTGGACTGGGATGGTTTTTCATGGTTGATCATACCACTACATGGTGATAATGACATTTACCATTGGCTGTCCATTAGTAGGGTTCTCACAGGTCTTGAAGAATCTAGCTACCATTTGATAACACCATGATGAGGGGCAGCAAAAAAACAGGTCAGCGGTAGGCCAGTAGAGGATCTTCACAATCTAAATGCACAATAACACAATCTAAAATGCAAGCCAAAGCATATACTTTACGAACGGCAAATCCACTTTGCACTACAAGTGCAAACTACAAGTGCAAAGTGCACTTGGAATTGCACTGAAAGTACACTTGGACATGCAGTCACTGTAGATCAGAGGGGGACATGCAAGGAAAATAAAAAAAAGCATTTTAGCTTGCACATGATTGGATAATAAAATCAGCAGAGCTTCCCCTTATTTCAGATCTACCCCTCAGATTTACAGCGACTGCACTTCCAAGTTCACTTTCAGTGCAATTTCAAGTGCACTTTGCACTTGTAGTTTGTACTTGTAGTGCAAAGTGGATTTGCCTTTCGTAAATAACCTCCATAGTCAAAAGGTTCAGTTGTCTACCTAACAATAGATTAGGGAAGATGTGTGATCTAAGCAATGCCATGGAATGATTTTCAGAAATGGTAGTTGTAGCAACTCAAAAAGCCATTACTCTCCATGTATTTTCATATATTACAGTTTAGACCTGTGTTTTTCAACCTTCTTTCAGGCACCCTTTAGAATCTTGCACAATCCCAGGGCACACCAGTCTGAGGGCTGGTTCACACCAGGAGGTGCATCAGAGTGTACACGGTTTGTTTGCGCGTTCCCAAACATCACTTCTTTTTAGTTCAATCCTATTTTATTGAAAGGAACAAGGAGGGAAATGTATTCCACATAGACAACATCAATAACAGTAGTAGATGATGACAATAAATCAAGTGTATACGAAGGATACGTAATGTGGTATTGTACCAAGTTCGTTATGTGTGTTGATAACAAGGAAAAAACATTATTTTGAACAACATGTTGTGACATAACATGGATAATTAGAGGGTCCTCTCTCTGAACGGGAGGGGATTGCATGTAAACTTCATGTGTTACTACAATCAAACTCCAAAAACCTGTTATGTTGTAGAGGATTTGCCTATGAAGGTCGTATTTTGCATCTTGATTCTGAGGATTTTAAGAAGTACATTTATACAAAGAGGAGAAGGATTTAGGGGAAAGTAGGGAAAGCAGAAAGGTTAGGAAAATGAGTCGCTCCAACATGGTCATGATGTGGTGCTGTCTAAGTTGCCCTCTGCCAGGAGATGAAGTCCGATGAGTATCGGAACATGGACCAAGAAGTCCAAGTAAAAGAGAACTGATCGTCTTTATTAGATTCCTCAGCCAGCAGACGTTCAAGGTCTCTAATGGGGTCCACCTCGATAGCCCACTCCCCCAGGGAAGGTACAGTCCTCGTGGAATCACCATTCTGGCTGTGGCCAAGAAGTGACGTAATACATCTTTTTTAATGGATTTGAATGTGCCTGGGAGCATGGATAAGAGAGCTATCTCGGGTGTAGGAGAGAGAGTGGTCGCCATCAGTTTGCAGTATAGTAGGAAGATCTGTTGCCAGAATTTTTGTATGGGGGGCATTCCCACCAAACGTGGAGCATGGTGCCCCTGGAGCTTAGACATCACCAACCGGTATCCGGCGTTATCGAGTTGAAGTGATGTATAGTCGAAGGGCATCTATACCACCTCATCACGAGTTTAAACCGCTTTTCTTGAGTTTTAGTGGCTAGAGAGAGTTTGTGCATTAGAATAAAACATTTTTGCCAGTTAATAGGGGAGATGGAGTGTTGGAAATCTTTTTCCCAAGCCTTCGTGTAGGGTGGGAGATCAGGTTGAAAAGCATTCAGCAAGAGGGAATAAAGCTGCGATACCAGGTGTGTTGGAGGATCGGTTTGGAGGAGTATATCCTCGAATCTTGTCAGTTCAGCTAGAATATCTCATATTGATGGGAAGGTTCGGATATGGGAAGTCAGTTGTTGTTTCTGAAGCCACTGCATAGGGTATCGAGAAAGCGATTTGGGGGGGGGGGTATCTGACTTTAGAGTGGGGTCTGCTCAGAGAACCTGGGAAAGCCTCCTATGGTCTTCTTTTCGCCAAGGTCCAAAGCTTGTCACGTGCATAGCCGGTGGGAAGGCTGGAGTAACACTACTTCCTTTTAATGAGCTACTCTATATGTGTAAAACACGCAAAAGGGTGCCGGCATGATTTTTTAAATTGTGCAGCACCAAAACACATAGTACTATTCACGTTCGTGGATTGGTGCCTACACTCATTTTAATTAAAAGTGAGTGCATCCTACTTTTGGTCCGTCCCTATCTCACTGTGTTCATCACAGAATTATACTATATTTGTCATTTATGTCATTTTTTTATATACCGCGTATGAATATCCATCAATGGGATCGTTCTGAGCATCGGATGGGATATCTCCCCAACTCTGTATCTACCAGCTTACCTGTGGTCTGCGATCAGTCTATGCTGTACACCTTACAGCAGTGAGGTGAGCTGCTTGCAGACACAGAGGTGCTATCACTGAAGACTCTTTGGTACACCCACACTGCTTGGTAGTGGGACTGCTGTCTTTTTATATTCACGGCTTATGGACTTATTTTATCCATTTTTTGGTATTTTGTTTGTCAGATTTTTTGTGCTTTATTTTACTGTGTTTTTTCTGGACTTTTCACAACTATGATTATATAGGCATTTTTACCTATTTATTTGCTCTGTACACAGTCTTATTCCTTTATACACTTTTTTTGGGATTCATTCAACACATATATTTGTAGTATTTATATATATGTTTGTTATTATTTTCATCATTGCTGCTCTCACCTCCACACTCTTATCCTAGTCTAGTGTAGCCCCTCCCACACTCCACTTTCCCTTTCCCCTCACAGCGCAGTCACCATTACTACTTATACATAGTACTATGGTACCATGCGTTTTAACAGTCACAAATGTATATGGATTTGCTAGATGCATGGGGGTGACATTAGGAATTAATAGCATCCACAGGCATCTACAAAAGGCAGCACATTTTTGTGTGGTACGGAAAAACACACACGAACGAGCCCTAAAATGTACTTTGTGAGGCAGTCTTGAGTCTTTTTTTTGAGGGGAGTTCAGTTTCTGAAAATGAAGGGTGAGTACATTAAGGCTGGGTTCACACTATGTGCGGAGCGGCCCGCAGCAAGTCTGAATTTTGTGGGAGAGTGAAAGAGAATATTATATGCAGTCAAAATAAGCATAAGGCCAAAAAAGAAAAGGAGAGAAAAAAAAAGTGAGGGGGGGGGGTGGGCGAGCATAGCAGTTGCCCAACCTTACAGGGGATAGGATCCCAAGCAGGGGGCAAGACACTGTCCAAGACAAAACCCTAATCAGGGCTGCCGAGGACAAAGTTTGGGAAGCAGTGAACACCTTCAGAAGCAGTCAAATACAGGATAGTACTAAACAAAATGTAAAATAACAGGACCCATCCAAGGATCGACACTTGGAACTGAAGTGTAAACCTGCAATGTGACTCAACAGTAAAGCAGATGATGTTGGTAGGCAAGTGGGCAAGAAATAATGCCCCAAATATGCCCATGCCTTTAAAAGGTTACTAAACCAAGGACCCTACATTCACTATATCTAGACAGAATCAAACAGCCTTTTTACACAATGCAGAGAATTAACCCCTTAGGTTCCACAGCAAGTATAACAAGCATGCTTTACTGCATATACAGACTGATTTTACTCTTGTGTGTTCAGTAACACTTTAATAAGGGGTTCCAAAACTGGTGCTGGGTTAATTGTGAGGCATTCCAAAGAGCTATGCTTGGCAGAATGGTTTGTCAGCATAATGAATGTAGGCCACGATAGGATTGAAAAATCCACTATAACGTAACATGTAAACAAACAAAAACATTGCTCATAATGGGCCAATAGTAGGCCAACATCAAGTGTTATACAACCAGTAATATGTTCTACACAGATAGAAATTATAACTGTACCTATGTCCTACAGATCAAGATTCAAAATTTGGAAAAGGGCTGAGGTGCTCAGGACTTTCATGGTGCAACATGAACTTACAACTCTGAATTCTTGTTAAAATCTTAAAATTTATTACACAAATCTAATGTTAAAAAGTAATTTCACATATTTTATTGTCAACTGATGAACAACAAAACACAGAACATTAAAACATGTATTCCCCCCAAGGATTGGATATTTATGATATAGTATCTTCCCAACCATTAGAGATGAGAGATCTACATTAACAATAATCTATATTAATCAATAAGCTTGCTATGGGGGCACCCGAGCAGGCTCGCTCCCGAGCTGCTGCTCTGCGTGTCCACTCACACACAGAGCTGTGGCTTGGCCCCACCCCTCCCTCTACTCATTGGCTCACTGACTGTGATTGGCAGCAACAGGAGCCAATAGCTCCCACTTCTGTCTCAGCCAATGAGGGAGAGTCCCCATAGAGCCGAGGCTCTAGTGCACATCGCTGGATCGCAGTGGGGCTCAGGTGAGTATTTGGTGGGCTAGGGGGGCGGCTGAACACACATAGAATGCCTGAAAGTAAAAAAGCCTTGAACCTTTAGAACTACTTTAAGTTCCATAAATGTTTTGAGAAAAAATGAGATCACCATGGGGTGTCTACTTTTCAAAAAGGGGCCATTTTGGGGCTCATGGCATTCGTATTTGACATATTTTATACTATAAAGGGAAAAAATCCTTTGTATGGTAAAAAAAATTAAAAAAAACAGTGAATATTAAATACCACCAAAAGAAATCTGTATCACAACACTGAAAATGGCCTGGACAGAAAGGGTGTAACATTATGGTCCTGAAATGGTTAAAGTATTGCTAAAGGCAAAACATTTAAGATTTGGGTAAAGTGGTGAGAAGTTGGATCCAGTGTTAGATGTTTACCTGCTGTCTGTGCATTGCACATGATGATGTCAGACTGCAACTGCTTGCTGGAGAGACTATTTATACCTCTCCCTATACTTAACAAAAATTTAACTCTTGCAGTGCCAGAGGGGCCCACTGTAGGGGTATTAAAAAAATAGTCCCAGCGTTCAGCTTTTATTCAGAAACGGCACCTTTACAAGTGTATTGATGCTGTGATCTAAGTTTATTTCATTAGCTCCTTCAAAGTCTTCTTATACAGGAACATGTTTACTTTTCACATGAATGCTACATAATTCTTCAGTCGGTAAATATGCTTGTAAATACATAATTCTTAAGAGCGATTGAATGAGGGGATGGCCACTGAATGAGGTAGTTTAGAGAAAACAATTACTACTTAAGATGGGGAAAAGTTATAATGAAAAACTCGTATTGATTTTTTTCGCTCTCACTTAAAAAGCTGGCAGTGTGGTTGCTCAGATCAATCTTCTACCTTATTAGATTGTGCGCCCCTTAAAGAGGTTCATGTCCTGGTACATTAATCAAAGCCGAATAATGTTCTGTGGAATTGAGTGAGAACTTGTGGATATTGATGTTGGCAAGGGGTTAGTCACTGTCATGATGAGGAGGAAAGCTGTTTCTGGAGAGAGAGTATGTTTTTTGTAAAGAAACACAGCGTGGAATCTATAATAAACACACAATCCAGTGTATCTAACAAATAGATTGATTGCCGTTGATCTGTCCTGGCCTAATCTTGTTGACCTTGAGCTGGATGGTGTATGATCTGGGAATAAAGAAATTTAGCTGACTAAGTTTAATGTTCAGCTCATGTATCACTTTTCTAAAAGCTGCAACTTTTAGTTTTCCAGTATTTAGTATCTTTGGTATATGTTTAATTTGACTTCAGTCATAGATGTTGCAGAGTTGCTTCAAATATGATATTTTTACTGGCAAGGACAGAGTGTGGTTTGCAAAAATGTACAGATCTAGAACCATTTTTTAAAACATGACTCTTTATGGTGCTGTTGATGCAACATTCACATGGTGAAGTACTCATCTGAGAAGGTAATGAAGCCCATTTTGTGCTCCCATTCCATCTGACTTAAAGCTACTGAAACATTCTGACCTGAGAATCACAGTACTGTCTTGTAGATTGGACATCGTTTTTGTAAATAAAAAGTTGAATATAATTGTAGCACTGGCCCTCAAATGAGCTATTGTTATACTGTACATGGGCTCTCTTGCCTTCCTAAAGGTGAGTTACCCTGTAGCTGCATCAAACAACATACCAACCCACCAGTGGTGACAATCGGACTTCTGTTTCTTTAGTTTGTAAAGATTTATTTGCTAAAAGATTGTGGAGAGAGGGTTAGTATAGGCTACTCCTATCCAATAATAATAAATATAATAAAATTAATCAAATAATAAAGTGGCCCTTTGACTCTATATAGCAGCACAAGTGCAGGTACTTTAGGTGGTTGGGCAGCTGAAGTCTCCTATGTAATGGTTAAAGGGGTTGTAAAGGTTAAGGTTTAAAAAAAAAAAACAAAAAAAAACCATGTCATACTAACCCCCACTGTGCAGTTGGTTTTGCACAGAGTGGCCCAAACCTCCTCTTCTGGTGTCCCTCAGCGGCGCTCCTGGCTCCTCCTTTTCTCAAGTTCCCAGCCAAAGAAGCGCTCTCCTTCAGGACACCTGTGCGGGTGCACTCCTGTGTCCTGCTTCTGTGTCTATTGACCACCACCCCCAGGCACCCGCATCATTGGATTTGATTGACAGCAGTGGGAGCCAATGTCTGCACTGCTATCAATCTATCCAATAAGGACACAAGACACCGGCCGGAGCTGGTGTGCTCATTCCCGTCGTGGGAAACACAGTGCTCAGGTAAGTATAATGGGGGCTCGGGGGGGGCTGCTGAGTGAAAAACCTTGAGGGTTTACAACCCCTTTTAATGGCAGAATTAGCTCTCCTCAATATTATATGGCACAGCAGACTCCTTAAAAGATGCTCCAGATGGGCATCTATCTTCCTATTTCTAAGGCCACTGCCAGAAGTCAGCTTAGATTTCTTTGTCCTGGGTTTGGGACCTCCAAAGAACAAAAAACTCTTCTTCACTGGCTTCATCCCTAGGAAAGGCCTGTGAGGCAAAGACAAGACTCAAACTGGCTTCCTTTTCAGACAGCAGCCTGGGAGGGAAGGACCCTCCTCATCAGAAAGAAGCCCAACAAACAAGGACCCTTCTTAAGTGTCACTCTATATATTTATCCTCTCCTCCCACCTCAGATAACTGTACTAAAACTCTCAGTGATTGGCCAAAGCAGATAAACATTCAGGCTTCATGCACACGGAACGTTTATTAATTCTATGAAAAAAGAAAAAGACAAAACAAAAACCAAAACTGGAAGCCTGACAGATTTCATGTATGAGGGTACCTCCATCATTAATGGTTGGGTGGGTGTGTATACAGAAAACAGATCAACCACACAAAAGGAAAATAAAATATACCTGCACACCCATGGATTATCTTCTCAAAATGTATTAAGAAAAAAATAAATAATATTTAACTCCCCTAGAAGCCAGCAACGTTTTTTCCAGAAAAAAATGTCTGACAATTGTAATGCCCTGTACACACGATAGGATTTTCCGATGGAATATGTGTGATAGGACCTTGTTGTCGGAAATTCCGACCGTGTGTAGGCTCCATCACACAATTTCCATAGGAATTTCCGACACACAAAGTTTGAGAGCTTGCTATAAAATTTTCCGACAACAAAATCCGTTGTCGGAAATTCTGATCGTGTGTATACAAATCCGACGCACAAAGTGCCATGCATGCTCAGAATAAATTAAGAGATGAAAGCTATTGGCTACTGCCCCATTTATAGTTTCCGACGTACGTGTTTTACATCACCGCGTTCAGAACGATCGGAATTTCCGACAACTTTGTGTGACCATGTGTATGCAAGACAAGTTTGAGCCAAAATCCGTTGGAAAAAATCCATGGATTTTGTTGTCGGAATGTCTGATCAATGTCCGACCGTGTGTACAGGGCATTAAAGTGTCAAAAGCTTTTACAAGCTATTAGGAGCTTTTACAGGCATCAAGCTCGTGGGCATAATTTCATTTAATTGGCCAGAAATAAATAATTTATTCTGGCCATTAAACTGAATTAATGCTCAAGTGCTAAACGCCAGTACTGTTTTGGCGTGTTTAGTAGCTTTTAGTAGCATCAAGGGCTTTTTCTGTCCAAACTCTGCTGCTCATGGACACACTGGCAGTGTTTTTTTTTTTCCTGCCTCTAAAAGCCCCTCCACTAAACGCTGCTAAAAGCCTATGTGTGCATGGATACACAGGCTAACATGCAGGGGAGTTTAGATGCAGGGAAAAAAAATGCCAGACGCCCCTAGAAGCACTTGTAAAAATGTCCAGTGTGCATGAGACCTCATAGCTCACTCAGTACATACGTTTTATACTAACTACTGGATGCAACTCAACAGCAGCAGGCAAGTTGTTTCCTGAGTTTAAAAAAAAAATGAATGAACACAGGTAATATAACAGATAGATTGCAACAATTCTGAAATGAATGTGATCTCTGGACACCCATGTAGCTAGTGTTTTTTTTTTTCACAAAGACTTTACCAGAATAGATACGCGGCAAGCTGTAGCTGTAACTTGCCGTTTACTGAACAAGTGCAAAGTTCGGCGCAATAATGCAAACAGGTTTAGGGTGGCAATGCTCATGCATACACTGTGAAATAATACAAAACAGATTATGAAAGCCACACAAACATTAACTCTTTCACAGCAATGTCACGGTGGCTCAATTAGTGTAACATGGCTGCATAGCCTGGTCTTTATTGGAACAACAGAGTATTGCTGTGAATCAGAACCCAAACAGCTAATTGTGATTATCCTTATAGACAGCCTCCCTCACAATGAAGTCCAGGGTAGTTCTGGCAACAATGGTGAACAGCTACAGAAATCCAAAGCCAGAGAATGAAGCAACCACCCCAAGGTAACTGCAGTAATCTGATTGCAATTGGAGAGGTGCTTCCCACAGTAGCTGGGTCTTTTGGAGTTGTCAGTGATCAGGTTCTTGCCTAGGAGCCTTTACACTGGTTCTGACAATGTACAACATGTGCCAAGCTACCTCCTCCTCATCAAGAGTAGTGATGAGCCGAACACCTGGGGTTCACAGACATAACAAAACTTCAAGTGCCAAATCCAAACTCCTTTAGAGTCAATGGTAGCTGTAAGTCATAAATAAGACAGTAATGGCCATTTTGTAGGATAATATACAAGAGATTGTCAAACAAATGGCATAGTGGGTTGGACACTATCATGGGGAACATGTACCAAAGCAAAAAGAATAAATACATTTCGGTTTGGTGCTGAGCAGTGGGCAGTAGGCTCTTTACCATGTGATCAGCTGAGTCCAATCACAGCTGATCACACTGTAAACAGGAAGAGCCGTATATCAGCTTTTCCTCCACTCGCACAGGTGCGAGTAGAGGAGAGCTAATCAGTTTCTCTCCTGACAGGAGGGGGTCTGTGCTGACCCATTGAGGATGCCCACTTCAGACCACCAGGGATGCCCACTTCAGACCACCAGGTGATCCCACCAGGGATGCCAATCAGTGCCCATTAGGTGCTGCCTATCAGTGCCATCTATCAGTGCCCATCGGTGACCATCAGTGCCACCCAATAGTGCCACTATAAGTGCCCACAAGTGCCACCTATCAGTGCCCACAAGTGCCACCTATCAGTGCTGCCTATGATGCCCATCATTGCCACCTATCAGTGCCACCTATCAGTGCTGCCTATCAGTGCCCATCAGTGCTGCATATAAGTGTCTCATCACCAGTGCCCATCAGTTCCACCTCATCAGTGCCGATCAGCACTGCCTCATCAGCGCCTGTCAGTGCAGCCTCATCAGTGATCGTCAGTGAAGGAGAAGACTTACTTATTATCTCTTTTATTTGGAGTGCAAAAAATAAAATCCCCAGTGGTAATCAAATACCCCCAAAAGAAAGCTCTATTTGTGGGAAAAAAAATTATAAATATTTTGTTTGGGTACAGTGTTGCATGACTGTGCATTTTTCATTCAAAGTGCGACAGCGCTGAAAGCTGGAAATTGACTTGGGCAGGAGGGGGTGGGGGGTGCCCAGTATTGAAGTGGTTAAAAATGCAAAATTCCCCTAAATAACATGCCTAGGGGTGCCCTGAACCTGCTTTTGAAGTGGTGCATCTGTTCAATGTACACAACCTACTACAGTAAAATCAACATTAAAAGATATAAATAAGCTGTTTTAATTGCTGGTTAATGACAGCTCCTGGCTGCCTTATTCTGTTTGTAAACAAATGACTGGGGATTCTCTTCATCTATACCAGACCTTTATCCTAGATGAGGGTCTGCTATAAATAATAATGGGGAGCCCACACAAAAAAGGCATTGAGGACACATACCAGACACTTATCCTCCATGAAGAATTGGTATGGATGCCAAGGGGGACCCCTTGCATCCCCCCCTCCCCCCAAAAAATTGTGTGGGATTGCATTTTTTTAGGCAGTAATAAAAGTGCAGGATTATCAGCAATTATCAACAGGGTCTTTCCAGTCTGCTGGATCCTTTGTGATTGTCTGAGTTTTGCGGATACATAGCTTTCCTATGTTTTAGATGAAAGATAGTCACATAATTGCAGAAAATACATTT
This sequence comes from Aquarana catesbeiana, assembly GCF_042186555.1. Taxonomy (NCBI): domain Eukaryota; kingdom Metazoa; phylum Chordata; class Amphibia; order Anura; family Ranidae; genus Aquarana; species Aquarana catesbeiana. The sequence continues at coordinate 73,798,836 of NC_133326.1, read as the reverse complement.
CTATTGTGTACCAATTTCTTCCTGGGTAAGACTGCCTTAAGCTTGGTGCTAACATCTACAGCATATGTCATATTACAACGATGTTGCTTGAAAAATAGATTTTGTGTTAGATTAGATACAAATAGGTTTATTAGATGACTAGCATAGAAAATAAGCCAATGACATCTATAGTGTTTTATGAACATCTAGTAGAAGAAAGAAGTACAGATATGTTTTTTATTCTCTCTTACAGATCTTTGTTATTTTGGTTTATCTATAAAACTGTTCACTGGTGCTCTGTGGTACATTTACTGAAAAATGAATTATGAGTTTCAAAGCTTCCCCTGTATATGTGATTTATTTGAGCAGTAATGGTATATTAACAGTGAACTTTACTTAAATTGCAGAATGAATTGACCTGACAGAAGGACAAGTCCATAGGTCTTCATTGAATTGTTTAGTCAATTCTTTGTGATGCCCATTAGCAGCATGTGTTACTTTATATGATCTCTGCTGACATAGCCTGTCTTTTTTACCAGTACAAGGGAGTATTGCTGCTTTTATAGTGAACACAGTACAAGTGTTCATTGACATAACTTTATGTTAAGTCAGTGCTGATATTCTTAAGTTTATCCCTGTTCTAATTACTATTTTAATGAAATGAAGTGAAAGGAATCATGGATGGGATTTTATCAGCACCAAAGGATTACGACCATAAAAAGTGCAAAAGTTTATTGTACATTGTAATAAAAAACAATACAAAATTAAAAACATGAAAATCATTGATATATATGTACAGTATATGCAGTTGTATGTATACCCCAAAAGGCCACACTGAGACAGAGTGTGACAATGCACTCCGACATGTTTCAACTATTGTCTTCAGGGAGAGATGCAATGAGGGTTGATTCTATAAAAGACCAATATATTAACAAAGTAATATAACACATAGATACAATATTTCATACAATAAATAATAATAAAAAAAGACAGGGTATATGTATATACTTACAACATTGATAATGAAACCAGTCCACATGAAGTGCCCCAAAAATCTAGCGGATACCAGCTGCACCAAAGGAAGAAGACCAGAGCTGAAATAGAAATGAAATTTTGTATTCATGTGTTATATTACTTTGTTAATATATTGGTCTTTTTTAGAATCTACCCTCATTGCATCACCCCTTGAAGACGACAATAGTTGTTGAAATGCGTCTGGGTGCATTGCCACACTCTGTCTCAGTGTAGCATTTTGGAGTATACATACAACTGCATATACATACTGTATGTATGAGGGATTCTCATGCTTTTAATTTGTGTATTTTTGTTATTAAAATGTACAGTAAACATTTGCACTTTTTAGGATTGTAATCCTTTGGTACCGATAAAATCCCATCCATCATTCCTTTCACTTTAATTGTTCCCAGGGATGTGGTACCTAATATAGGGGCAGCTATTATGGTCTGACATAATGTTTTTTACTATTATGATGAGTAAGCATATTGGCTTGAAGCTGAATCCAAGGCAAACAGCTAAATGCAGTGCCTTGCAAAAGTATTCACCCCCTTGGGATTTTTCATGTTTTGTTGCCTCACAACCTGGAATTAACATGGATTGTTTGAGGATTTGCATTATTTAATTTACAGAACATGCCCACAACTTTGAAGATTTTTTTTATTATTGTGAAGCGAACAACAAATAGGACAAAATAACAGAAAAAGTGAATATGCATAACTATTCACCCCCTAAAGTCAACACTTGCAAAACTGCTCCAGCTCCTTCAAGTTGGATGGTTTGTGCTTGTGAACAGCAATCTTTAAGTCTGACCACAGATGTTCTATTGGATTGAGGTCTGGGCTTTGACTTGGCCATTCCAACACATTTACATGTTTCCCCTTAAACCACTCAAGTGTTGCTTTAGCAGTGTGTTTGGGGTCATTGTATTGCAGCAAGGTGTACCTCCGTCCTAGCCTCAAATCACACACAGAGTGATACAGGTTTTGCTCAAGAAAATCCTTGTATTTATTACCATCCATCTTTCCCTCAACTCTGACCAGTTTTCCAGTCCCGACTGCTGAAAAACATCCAGTATGATGCTGCCACCACCATGTTTCACTGTGGGAATGGTGTTCTTTGGGTGATGTGAAGTGTTGGGTTTGCGCCAGACATAGCATTTTCTTTGACGGCCAAAAAGTTAAATTTTAGTCTCATCAGACCAGAGCACCTTCCTCCATACATCTTGGGAGTCTCCCACATGCCTTTTCGCAAACTCAAAACGTGCCATTTTATTTTTTGCTGAAGGTAATGGCTTTCTTCTGGCCACTCTGCAGGGGCGGATCCAGAGTCTAATCTCGGGAGGGGCACTGCCACAAAATACCTTTTTTTTTGCGGGCAATTTATCGGGGAAACAGCTGGTGTTGGCACTTCAATCATCACGGCACCATGATTATTATAGTGTCAGGATGATTGAAGCGCATTATTTCTATTCTTACATTGTAATATAAAATTAAATAGTTCAACTCACCATAATGCAGAATCAGTGAGAGCCCTGAGTGTGTCACTTTCCACGTCGCCTGCCACCAAATGCGGATTGTCACTTCCAACGTCACCTGCCACCAAATGAGGATTGTCACTTCCAACGTCACCTGTCACCAGATGCGGATTGTCACTTGCCGCATCACCTGCCACAAGTTGTGAATTGTCACTTGACACGTCTCCTGCCACACGTTGTGGATTGTCACTTGCCACGTCACCTGCCACACGTTGTGGATTGTCACTTGCCACGTCACCTGCCACATGTTGTGAATTGTCACTTCACACGTCTCCTGCCACACATTGTGGATTGTCCCTTGCCACATCACCTGCCACACGTTGTGAATTGTCACTTGCCACGTCTCCTGCCACACATTGTGGATTGTCCCTTGCCACGTCACCTGCCACACGTTGTGTATTGTCACTTGCCATGTCTCCTGCCACACGTTGTGGATTGTCACTTGCCACGTCACCTGCCACACGTTGTGGATTGTCACTTGCAACGTCACCTGCCACACGTTGTGGATTGTCACTTGCCACGTCTCCTGCCACACGTTGTGAATTGTCACTTGCCACGTCTCCTGCCACACGTTGTGGATTGTCACTTGCCACATCTCCTGCCACCAGATGCGGATTGTCACCTGCCGTGTCACACTTTCCTGCTAAGGTGGTCTCTTGCTATGTCCCGGAGTCAGGCAGCAGAGAGATGATGTAATCTCTCTGCTGCCCACAGCTGCCTTCACAGTGAGGGCGGAACTGCAGGGATGCAGGGTGGGCTCAGGGTGGTGAGAGATGTCATCTCTCTGCTCCTGTGCCCGCCGGCTCCCTGATTGGCCAGCAGACCACTCACAGTCACATGGAGCCGCCCAGCTACCCCCCCCTCACCGACTCACTCACTGACCGAGCCGCCCGCACTGTGGAGCCGCCCGCACTGTCAGCCATGGTGGAGCCGCCCGCACTGTCACCTACAGGGCTGCCCGCACTGTCAGCCGCGGCGAAGGCTGAGACTGGAGTCCGAACTCCGCTCCGACATGACGGTGACTCACTCACTGACGTCACTCGTTGCTGATCTGGATATTCATCTCAGTGTTCCAAATCCAAGGACTTCTTTTTGCTAGCCGGATTTCTTTCACTTGAACAGGAAAAAAAAAATCTATACAGGGATTGACTCCTAAAGATTATTTTGATATAGATTATGGGAAGAGAGTCTCATTTTTAAATGAGGCTTTGCTCCTGAAGTTGTGCAGGATATATGTGTGTTAATATGCTTTCCTTTTCAGGAACCATTTGATCCTCTATCAAGCTGTTAGGATTTTCAGCTAGATAGACAGTGAGGTTATGTACAGTCATAGGATGGTTTTGTTTACGGACGTGAACATATTGTTTTATAGATGTTAAACTTATAATGCCTTTCCACTGTCTTTCTTTCTTCTTTATCTAATCCAAGTTTTAAGCTCAAATACCTACTTCCAGGCTTGGGAGTTATTATCATTACTTTTGGACAGACGTTGGGGATAGTAGGGGGAGTATGTAGCGCTGGTAGATTTATGATCTACCCTCTGATAGGTAAATTTAATGAATTACTCGTTATAGGAAGTTAGATTTGCCTCTGTTCCAGCTTGGCTGACGTTGCGTGTGTTTCCACATTGTGCCAGTGGGTGTCGTTGTCACTATCGGCAGGTGTTGGAAAGGCAACGTGTTGAAGCGGATGAGTGCTCCTCTGTCCCGGAGACAACTCGGTGGAGGTGGTCCTCCAAGTTGCATTCTGGGAGAGGGTATTTATGGGGCAGACGCCATGTTTAGGGGTTCATTTTCAGCCACCTGCTGGCCCTCCTGGCCGACAAGTATGTGTTAGAGTACCACCTCGCGGTCCTCCATTCCGGAGGCCCGCATCGCTGCAGCACGTGGGTGGGCCCAGAAGCCTGTCTGGGGTCTACCACAGCAGCCGAGGAATGGTCCTGAGCTGTCCATCCAGAGTGAAGAAGCTGGACAACCGAGAAGATCCCAGGGGAGGACCCGTCATGGAAGGATCATACAGAGTGCTGGTCTGGAGAGGGGCCTGGTGACTCGGTTGGAGGACGTATCCTGAAGTAGTCTTATCGCATGATACTGCCGGGTTGGCTTAAAGGTTCAAGTACTGTGTCTGACATTCATCACAAACCAATACATCCTGTGGCAGAGGATCGTACGGGTTTAATTCAAGCAAGTGTGTGGCAGAGACTTTTGTTCGTGCTACGTACTGGCTGCTAGGCAAGTGAGAGAGGCCTATCCAGGTGAGCAAAGATCGGGTCCCACAAAAAGGGGATTGCATTCACTTACAGTAGTCAACTTTAAAGGATGTTCTAAAGGAACCTAAAGAAAGGTATTTGAGCTTCCCTGCAGTTTTCCTCCTGCCTCTTTCCTGCTACTCCCTTCGTTACTTGGTTCAATGAAGCATTGAAAACGTACTCAAGTGTTGGTGCTTATATCGTCCAGAGGTGGACTCAACGGAACCCTAGACCCGGTGCCGGTGAAACAGAGGTATCGAGAGTGAAGGTAACAGGCCCGCTTAAACCAGCAGCTCCACCGAGAGTTAGTGCTACACTTGCATTGCATTGTAGCAGGATTACTGCTAACTCACATTGCAGGTGTAACATACTGAACAGCAGATTCCTTTTTTATAGAAATGCTTTGCCCATTTTTATACTTTCTCCACTTGAGGTACCACCAATAGTGATTGTGTTGCTGTGGCTAATTTAGTGATTTTTATAGCATAAATATAGAATGATGACCACGTATTGTTTAGAAGCTAAGATTCCCCTATTTGTGTACTAATACACCTGTTGGACTGCTTTGCTCAGGACAGGAAATTATATTACAGCAAGTAGGGAAGGGAAGAGAACTTGAACAAGCCATGTGGTGAGAGACAAAGGAACAACAGTGCCGGAGAACCCAGAGAAGGAAGGAGCAGTAGGAAGACTCCATCAGGAGGAAAACTAACTTTAAATAGCTGTTTAGTATACTCTACATTGTACTTGCTTATTTGTTAGGAAGGAGATAGCTTGTACATGTTGTGAGCATATTTTGTAATATCTGTCAGTCTTGTACTGTATTGCTATAATTGTAATAGTTTGTATGTACAGCATTTCTGATTAGTAAAGGCACATTCATACACCACAGAGGTTTTAATTGCTTCCTTGCTTGTAGTGCAATGAACATTCAAAAGACAAAGCAAAACAGTGATTTGTTGCCCAACTATCTAACTGTATGTCAAATTTGGCACTAAGTGCATTATATTTGTAATATTTAATTGTTGGAATACCTCTGTGTTAGTAACACACTGAATAAATGTATGCCATGTGAAAAGATGTTGATTTCATAAGAGAGTGAAATTTGGTAATATACTTGCAAATAACAGATCCAACATATATGTTTTTTTCTTAATGAAGTTATGCTTACAGTACAGCTTAACAGCTTGGCAGTCTACAGCCTGTGCTGAGGTAAGCAAGAAGATAATTTAGCAAATACTTTCTGGTTACTTTTTTGCCTACTAATGATAATTCATTCTTGGTAATTTGGCTATGTTAAAGAAGGTTAAAAAACCCCCTCAATAAAGAAGAATGTTCTTCAGATACTGGATCCTAATTTTAGGCATAATAGGGATATGATCTAACCACAAAACAGTTGCATTAGCATTCTGTCTGATCACTTGGGGGATTCTACCTGCAGCAGACTGATGAGGTCAGCTCAGACTAGGCAAAGTTACTTGCCTGGAGCTCAAGGACTGCTTTTTAATAATAAAAATATTTTTGGTATATTGTGACACACGAAGAATTTATTCTTGCAAACTTTAATGTAAGGTCCACTTTAATGTTGAATTTTTTTATTACTTGTACTAAAATCTAATATTTTTGTGATTTGCCATGACAGATGTATTTATTGTATTGCTTGTATGCCCTTGCATGATGCTAAACACGTTCCAAGTTGAAGAGAGAGTGGCACAGGAAGAAACATGGAATATAATCATATATTGAGTTGTCTGAGGAGCATTATATCCACATAACATATGGTCAGGTCACCAAAGAGCTAAATATAAATACGCAATATAATATAAATACGCAATATAATATAAAAATACCTCAGTGTAAAAAAAAAATATACTGTATTTATTGGCATATAACACTCACTTTTTCACCCTAAAAATTGGGTGCACATAGCACGTGCGTGTTATACGCCAATACTTCAATTTTAGATGCCTCGGAGGGGACAGGCAGGGGGCGGGACGAGCGCTGTCAGATTACATACAGTGAGAATCTCCTGTTTACTTGGCGGCCTCTGTAAAAGGAAGTCCCCTCTCCTGGGCCGCCCCCCTCCCTGTCCCCTCTAGGCTCCAGATGGGCATCGATCAGGCTTCACTGATGGCAATGGTGAGGCTGCTGCATTGATGGCAATGGTGAGGCTGCTGCATTGATGGCAATGGTGAGGCTACTGCATTGATGTGGACTGATGAGGTTGCATTGATGGCACTTGTGAGACTGCAGATGGGCATTGATGAGGCTGCATTGGTGGCAATGGTGAGGCTGCAGATGGGCATTGAACAGGCTGTATTGATGGCAATGGTGAGACTGCAGATGGGCACTGACCCTTATTTTGCTTCAAAGTTCCTTATTTAAATTTTTTTTTTTTCCTGAAACTTCCCTCTTAAAATTAATGTGCGTGTTATACACCTGTGCGTGTTATACTCCGATAAATACGGTATGTATTTAGTGCACCAAAAGCAGGTACATAACCAAATACTAAGAGCACTTACCCTGCTTTCTCTTCTCATGGAATTTTATTGTGGTGTCCTTCTCTTCCGGTTAACTGAATTACATTTCTTCTCTAAAATGCAGGTTTATGTCTGAATAATATTGTCTCCATTCATTCTAATGTATCGTTTAAAACCAGGAAAGGTTATAGTCAGGTCACCTGCCATTCAGGGAGCTCAACAAAACCTCTTGTAGGATAATTAATCCATGCCTCACCATGTGCATCTTCCTGTCAAACTGTCCGCTCAATGTCAGGGAATGTGAAATACGACTGGGCTGATTATATCAAATGCCAGTGTTATTTTCTTCATGCTTAATTCAATTGCGCTGCTCAACATATGACTCCTGCTCAACATATGACTCTGAAATATTATTCCTGTAACCAAACAAACCTCTTTTCTTTCTTTCCAGTTTTAAAAAACCTTCTCTCCCAAAATGAGCTAATATAATAATACCCATCAAATTGCTGTATATGCCAGGCACTGTTGATGTGTAACCAATGGGTTGACTCACAAATAGGACTATTTTCTGAGCTATGAATTTCTTGAGAATTGCCCAATCTTTGCGGAGTTTAGATCAGTGGGTTGGTCCAGGAAACTGTTAAATATTGGGGAACAACATTGTAAAAGATTTGTATGACTTTGCAATTATTCTGTCTGAAATGGAGCTGAAATGATTTGTGCCTTGTTAAGCCTATTCAACTGCACACATGGAGAGTGAGATGTATGGTAGAAGAACTGGAGACAATTGAAGAAGACGGAACCTATGGAGGCACTCAAGTTCAACTGAACCCTAAATCTTAGTATGGAGCAGACACTGGAGACTCTGCTTTTGGATCACTGTGTTGGTTGTGAGAGGTGTTCTCAGAAACTGAACATTAGTTATTGGGTGTTCAATAAATGTTTTAATTCTTTTGCTTCTTCTCTATTATTTGTCCTGCAATAACTGTTGACATACATCCAAGTACTGGGGCTGCTTATGTCTGTCCACCCGATGTACAGTAAGTGACTGGAATGACATAAAACTTTGTGTATGCATGCTTTCATGTATATAGGCAATAATGAATCAATTAAAATTAGATAAATATATAAATACACAATTATAAATGTATAAATATATAAAGTGTCTCTTCAGTATTGCAGCAGGGCTGTGCACCCCAATTAAACAGGGTCTCTTTCTTAATCTATTTCAGAAAGTTCAAACACGGATCTGATAGCCAGAGTCCCACCAATAAATAATCAAGATGTATTCTGTGAGGGTAGTAATCCTTTCACCAAGCGATACACCACGTGCTGGGGTCCCCAATGAAAACTCACTCACCAGAAATCGGATCAATAAAAGCCTTGATTAATAGTAGTAAATCTGCATCAATATCCAAAGCGACCACCAGATGTCAGTATTATTCCCAGTAGTTCCAATAGGATATGTAGAAGAAACAAAAATGCTCACATAGCGTGATACTGCTAAACATCTTTATTTGAACCATCCAAACATCCCCTTAAAACCATGCGTACCAAAATTTAATAAACATTGAGCAAAGATAACAAAGCTGTCAGGAGCGCTCCCTGTGTGTAACCACAGTCACACGCTTCCTGGTTCCTCTGTTGGTGGAGCGCATGCGTCACTTCCTTTGCGACACGTCCCTAACGTTTCGTCACTTCCTGGACTTCTTCTGAGGGCGTGACACACAAGAAAGGAGGCCGGTATTTATATAAGTGGTAGGCGGAACAGCCAATCAGCAGAAGCAGACGCCCGGATGACTCACACATCCCCAAATATCCCAAAAGGACAGATTATGAGAGTAAGAAGAAACTGCTCTGAAGATACACAGTTCTGGATTCAATCTAAAGTCCTTACAGAGAGATTTCAAGCCAAGGGATATGACCCGAAGAAACTGAAGAAGGTGGTGGAGGAAGTGGCTGAAATACCTAGAATTACATGCTTACAAGAATCACGGCCGATGGGTTCTGAGGTAGCACCAACAGAAAAAAATCGTAATAAAGAATGGGGCTTTATTTCTCAATTTCATACTCAATACAAGGAAGTGGAGGAGATCTTCAGAAGACACTGGCATATACTCCGATTAGATAAGAAACTCACCACAGTATTACCTTCTGAGCCCCAGTTCATTTATAGAAAAACCATGAGTTTTGGAGACAGAGTGGTGAAGAAAGTGATTGACCCTCCTAAACGTCCTCCGACATTTTGGGATTGCAACGGCTTTTTTGCGTGCAGGAGATGCAAAGCCTGCAGGGAGGTCTCCAGACCTCTTAGAGGAATTGATAGTTTCCTTTCCCCGATTAATAATCGCAGTTTCGGGATTAAACAATTCATTACATGCAACAGCACCTTAGTGGTGTACGCATTGAAATGTCCTTGCGGTTTAATCTATATAGGCCGTACAAAAAGGCTATTACGGGTGAGAATAGCTGAACACATAAACAACATAAAAATAGGCTATAAGGATCATAACGTCTCACTGCATTTTAAATTAAAACATAATAGTGACCCGACGGGATTGGAATTTTGGGGGGTTGAACATATCCAGTCCCATTGGAGGGGCATAAATCGCATCCGAGAGTTATCCAAACGTGAAACCCATTGGATCTATTCTGTGGATGTGACTGCCCCCAAGGGTCTTAACATAGAGATTGACATAAATTGTTTCATCAGTGACACATAGACATACCCTGGGGTATGGTTCCAGTTTCTTTTTATCACAGTGTAATGTTTTATTATAATGAAATTTTGACTCCAATATGATCACGTTTTATATATAGATGTTTTATATACATATATTTACATGTGGATTGTCATATATTTTATATATGTACATATATACATTTTAGATATACAATTTTAATACATATTTATTTTAATATTCCAACATATGTTTATCAGGTGCAATTTAGCGTATGCGATTATTCAATACGTGCTAGGAAATCGCTATGCAGTTTTTATCTTTTCATAGGATTACAATGTATGATGTAAAATTGCTAGACAATATATTTATTTTAATATTCCAACATATGTTTATCAGGTGCAATTTAGCTTATGCGATTATTCAATATGTGCTAGAAAATCGCTATGCAGTTTTTATCTTTATTCATAGGATAAGCAATGTATGATGTAAAATTGCTAGACAATTCTTGTTTACTGAAAACTTTTATATTTTGAGAGAGAATATTTTAATCAGTTTTAATGAATACCGAAAGTGTGCTTGCTCAATGATAGCTCTGCGGATCAATGTCCGCGCTGCATACACTGAATGATTGCAGGTATTCAAGGTACTTGTTTTTTATGCATTAGGTCATCTTCCACTAGAACTGGTATTGTCATGCTTAATATGACCTGTGGGAGCAGAATGTCGATGATGTTATTTCACACATTACTGACAGTATTTAGCATTAGGGGCGGGGATGTGTGAGTCATCCGGGCGTCTGCTTCTGCTGATTGGCTGTTCCGCCTGCCACTTATATAAATACCGGCCTTCTTTCTTGTGTGTCACGCCCTCAGAAGAAGTCCAGGAAGTGACAAAACGTTAGGGACGTGTCGCACAGGAAGTGACGCATGCGCTCCACCAACCGAGGAACCAGGAAGCGTGTGACTGTGGTTACACACAGGGAGTGCTCCTGACAGGTTTTCACGACTGGAGGACGCAATCAGGCACAGCGCACTTTGTTATCTTTGCTCAATGTTTATAAAATTTTGGTACGCATGGTTTTAAGGGGATGTTTGGATGGTTCAAATAAAGATGTTTAGCAGTATCACGCTATGTGAGCATTTTTGTTTCTTCTACATATCCTATTGGAACTACTGGGAATAATACTGACATCTGGTGGTCGCTTTGGATATTGATGCAGATTTACTACTATTAATCAAGGCTTTTATTGATCCGATTTCTGGTGAGTGAGTTTTCATTGGGGACCCCAGCACGTGGTGTATCGCTTGGTGAAAGGATTACTACCCTCACAGAATACATCTTGATTATTTATTGGTGGGACTCTGGCTATCAGATCCGTGTTTGAACTTTCTGAAATAGATTAAGAAAGAGACCCTGTTTAATTGGGGTGCACAGCACTGCTGCAATACTGAAGAGACACTTTATATATTTATATATTTATAATTGTGTATTTATATATTTATCTAATTTAATTGAATCATTATTGCCTATATACATGTTCTACTATTTAAGCAGATGCTACTAGTCATATAATTATTTATGTGCCGCACATACACCGTTAGAATATTGTACTAAGCGCAGAGCATTGTTGTTTTTTTGGGACGGGCATATACAACATACATTCATTCTATGCATGCTTTCAGTTGTTCTGCAAAAGTCCTCACGGAGTCAAGTCCTATGCATTTGCTGAAATAATCATAAAGGCCAGGAAAGACTTCTGTACATAACTGATCTTGGGTTTCCATTTATTTTATTTGGTGTTTGGAAGCTTGGCTATTTTTTTTTTATAGTTAACGACACTGCTGTGCTGTATGTACAACTAACAAACTATAGAAATTCAAGACTAGCTTATACCATGGAAGTATTTTCAGACAAGGATCCACTAAAATCTTCACAAGTAGCTGGTAACAAACACAATGGTTATAATAACTTTTTTTATTACGCTTAATATGTTTAATGTTTATACAGCAGGAAATGAGAAAAATAATACAGCAACATAAGGCACTAGTAATAGAATACATGGTGACATCCTCAGTGTGACAGGTAAAGAACTGCACACAACACAGTGTACATTTGCTAATAAAAAAGGAAACCAATAGGCAACATAACATAGCTGCAATCTGCAAAATTATCATACAAGAGTTCAAGGTGGACCTGCCAATAGTAGCCAATCTGCTGTTTCTACTCATACCAGAACACCAATTATAACAGAAAAACAAAGAAACATGTTTTTGCAGGTAGGAAATAACACAATATACAATATCCAGATACACCGAAGAATCCAGGAAGAAAGAGGAGAGAAAATAGAATATAGAGAATGTTGGTTGAGTATTAATATAATGCACTGGAAGCCTCTTGAATACAGGAAACAACTTTACTTGCATGGAGGATAGCAGAACATATCTTAACAGGAACACAACAAAACACTGAAGAAAGCACTTCTTTCCATTGCATCGTACAATAGATTTACATGCACATTACACTATAACACTGCAGTGCCATCTGCTGCATAGACAGGTATAATGCATAAATAGTCACAGTACATAAGCAACTTGCTGTTGTTCCTCCAACACCCCTTCTCGACAGCATATTCTTTATCAAATTACATTCAGCTTCTTCTGGATATAACTATGACGTTCCTTCAACAAAGCCTTGATGAGTGCATCGGCGTCATCTCCTCTGATGGGCAGTTTTGAATGTCATTAACACCTTACTCTTGATTATCTCTCAGTAGATGATACTTGGCATTGATATGTTTGGTCCTAGGATTGACCCTTTCTGATTGCGTAAGCTTTATACATCCCTGGTTGTCTTCAAAATTGGGAATTAGTTTTGACATGTCTACCCCAATGTCCACAAAAAGCTGAGGAATCCTTATCGCTTCTTGACACGCGCGTGCTGCTGCAATCTACTCTGCTTCACTTGAAGATAGAGCGACAGTTACCTGCTTTCGACTAAACCAACTTAGGGTTCCTTCCCCATACTGGAAGATGAATCCACTTGTGGTCTGTGCAGTCCCCGGTCCAATCAGCATCCACATACCCAACCAGTTTTGGATTTGGTGTTGCTGGTAACCGTAACTTCATCTGAATTGTTCCTTTGAGGTGCTGTATCACTCTTTTACTGGGTTCCAGTCATGCTGACAAGGAGCTGAGACTTTCCTGCATAGTATGCCCACTGCTGTGGCTATGTCTGGTCTTGTCACAGTGGCAACATATAGCAGCTTACTGATTGCTCTATCATACATATCATTGTTGGAAAGCAAGTTTACTGCTTCATTGCTCTTACAACGGGAGTGAATGTTTTATCGTAATCTTCACCGAATTTTTGGGAGTAACCCTTGGCAACTAGTCTGGCTTTGTATTTGTGGATATTGCCTTCTGCATTTGGCTTTACTTTGAAAGTCCACTTACTTCCTATAGTTTTGCGGTTAGGAGGAAGCTCTGTGAGTGTCCAGGTTTTATTTTTCTGAAATAACTTTAATTCTTCTGCTGCCTTTCTCCATTTATTTGCTTCATGTTTTGACGGTTTTTCTATGTCTTCCTAGGATGTTGGTTCAAGTATGTTGTATGTTTTGACAGTTTATGACAGCTTGCGGGGTGGTATCCCCTTTGTAGCCTGAGTGGATCTTCTGACTTCAGGCAGTTCAGCAGGATCTGGTGGGGACCTTGTTTTAGGCACTGTGAGTTCCACCTCTTGTTCTGACTCCTGCACAGGTTCGTTTTGGTCAACTTTTTTTTCTGGTTTGCTGGGCATATTCATTTAACAGGTTTCAGGGATCAGTGTTTCTTGTGATGGGCTCTCATAAAAAAAAAAACACTACGGCTTATTGTCACTTTGTCAGTCTTTCGGTTTGGGATTCTGTAACCCTTAGTTTGCTCGCTGTAGCCTACTAGAATGCCCTCTATGGCTCTATTCTCCAGCTTGGATTGCTCCTCACTTGGAATATAGGCATATGCTTTACATCCAAACACTCTGATGTGCCCTATGCTAGGCTTTGATTCATGCCACATTTTGAATGGAGTACTTTTTACGGCTCTTGAGGGTAGTATGTTCTGTAGGTTGGTTGCAGTCATGACTGCTTCTCCCAAGTACTTGTGAGGTAGGTTGGCATCCAACAATGCACCTGGCCATTTCTATAAGAGTGTGATATTTTTCCTTTCTGCTACACCGTTCTGTTCAGGAGTGTATCGTGTGGTTGTCTGGTGTACTATTCCTTGTCTCTTCAGGTATAAGGCCACTTCTTTGCTTATGTATTCCCCCCATTGTCGGTGCATATTATTCCTGGTTTGCGTTGTAATTTGTGCTAGATATGGCAACAAACTCTTGAAGTTTCTCTGATGTTTCATTCTTGTGTTTCATCAGATAAGCAGTTGTGTATGTGGAATAATCATCAATGAAAGTCAATTGATATCTGTTCCCACCTGACGTGGGAGTTTTCATTGGAATTAACACATCACTGTTTATTAGCTGCAGGGGGTGGGTGATTTTTCTTTGAGAGGCCTGTGGGAGGGGAGCATGTGTGGCTTTTGCTTCAATACAGCACTTGCATTTCATAAGCACTTTGCAAGGCACTATTGTCAAATCTTCTGATAAGCCTCTCTTTAAAATGTCCTGTGTAGCTTCTGGACTTCTGTGACCCAGCCGTCTGTGCCATAAGTGAATACTTTTGCTGTGTATATTATTAGAGACTATAGTGGCTTGCTGGTCTGTGGTGATGAGTCAGTATAAGTGATCATCCAGTTTTCCTTTTGCGAGAAATCGCTTATTATTGTGAATTGTGCATTCATCACTCTGAATCTTTACTTTCTCTTTTGCAATGTAATCAATGTTTGTGAAGAAGGTCTCTCTCTACAATGTGGCTTGTCGCACCTGAGTCTATGCACCAGCCACAAGGCTTGCCGCTATGTGTCTTCTTAAAGGTGCCACTCCAGGATGTGTCTACAGTTTCTTTTGTGGCTGCTTTGACTCTTTCTTTTGTAGATAGTTGTAGCTTTCACAGCTAGGCTTTCTAGATAGAACAGTCCTTTTTTTAAGTGACCGGTCCTTTTACAGCGAAAACAGGCTCTGTTTTCTTTGTTGTGCTTTGTGCCTTTGTACATCTTAAGAGCTTTGTCATCATGGTGTGTATTTTTTTCCTTCTGTCATATTCATCAATTAATTTACCTTTGACATGTTTTTAGAGTTAGTTCCTGCTCAGGTCTGGTTTCTAAAGTTTTAATAAGAGCAGTATATATCTCTGGAAGGCTACAGAGGAGCAGGACAACAATATGGTTATCTTTGATGTCCTCTCCGATCGCAGCTGCTCTATGATTTCTAGCATAGCTTTCACATACACACTTTCTGGCCTTCTTCTAGCCTCATCTTATACAGCTTTCTTAGCAGAAACAGCTTGCTGTTTAGGCTTGAATGCTCATGCAGTTTTTGTAATGTAGTCCACATACCTTTGGCCGTTTTCTCTGTTCTTATGTGGATAAGCTGGTCATCTTGCACTAGCAAGCTTATAGTTACTTTTGCTTGCCTGTTTCTCCTGTCCCATTCCTCCTTCTTTCTGTTTGTGGGTCTGTCTGTATTCTGTATTGACCTGCAGTATTCTCTCCAGTGCCTGGGCCCATAACCTGTTGGTTGAGTATTAATATGATGTGCTGGAAGCCTCTTGAATACAGGAAACAACTTTACTTGCATTTAGGATAGCAGAACATATCTTAACAGCATGGAAACAGAAACACAACATAATACTGAGGAAAGCACTTCCTCTCATTGCATCCTACAATAGGTTTACATACACATTACACTATAATGCCCCGTACACACGGTCGGATTTTCCGATGGAAAATGTCCGATCGGAGCGTGTTGTCGGAAATTCCGACCGTGTGTGGGCTCCATCGGACATTTTCCATCGGATATTCCGACACACAAAGTTGGAGAGCAGGAGATAAAATTTTCCGACAACAAAATCCGTTGTCGGAAATTCCGATCGTGTGTACACAAATCCGACGGACAAAGTGCCACGCATGCTCAGAATAAATAAAGAGATGAAAGCTATTGGCCACTGCCCCGTTTATAGTCCCGACGTACATGTTTTACGTCACCGCGTTTAGAACGATCGGATTTTCCGACAACTTTGTGTGACCGTGTGTATGCAAGACAAGTTTAAGCCAACATCCGTCGGAAAAAATCCTAGGATTTTGTTGTCAGAATGTCTGAACAAAGTCCGACCGTGTGTACGCCCTATAACACTGCAGCGCCATCTGGTGCATAGACAGGTATAATGCGTATATAGTCACAGTACATAAGCAACTTGCTGTTGTTCTTACAACAAAGAAAAGGAGAGAGAGAGAAAAAAGACCTAGAGTGCCCTGAAACCATAAAGTGATGCCCTGTACACACGACCCTTTTTCCCATCAGAATAAACTCTGAAGGTATTTCCGACAGAGTTCCGATGGAATTCCGCTCAAGCTGTCTTGCATACACACGGTCACACCAAATTCCGATGGGACTAGAAAACGGAAGTTCAATAGCCAGTAGCCAATAGCTTCCATCTCGTACTTGCTTCAGAGCATGCGTCGTTTTTGGTACGTCGGAACAGCATACAGACGAGCGGTTTTCCCGAAAGGAATTGGTTCCGTCTGAAAAATTTAGAACGTGTTCTCTTTCTAGGTCCTTCAGAATTTTCAAAGTAAAAAGTCCGATGGGGCATACACTTGATCGGAATATACAATGAAAAGCTCCCGTCGGACATTCCGCTCGTGTGTACACAGCATGAGAGGTAGTAATTCCTCCAGTCAATGGTTTAAATTAATTCTTATTAAAATAGAATACAACACACCCCTTCATTTGGGCTTTGATACTGTATAACCTTAAAGTGGTTCTAAAGGCAGTAGTTTTTTTTTTATCTTCATGCATAGAATGATAAAAAAACTTCTATGTACAGCAGCTGTCCTCAGCCCACCTAATACTTACCTAAGTACCATCTCGATCCAGCAATGTTGCATGAGAGTCTCAGCTTCCCGGGACTCTCCTTCCCCATTGGCTAAGACAGCAGCGGGCTCAGCGGGACACACAGAGCAGCAGCTCGGCTCAGGTGTTCCCATAACAAGCTGCTTATATCTCATATCATATCTTATAAGCTCTGATATCAGCTGAGTGTGTAGCAAGGTTAAAGTCCTATGTGCTGCGTTATAGATATCACCGCAAATCAGCTGCTATTCTGTCTGGCAAACAAGTAGTTTACCTCCATATATAAATCATAAAGCACATGTATAAACCACAAAGCATAAACAAAATGTTTTCCTATATATGTAACCATCCAATGTTCAATATTTCAAGGGCTTTTCTTCTCAGACAATAGATGCAAGAACTCAACTACACCATCCCCCAACCCCTCCCCCACACACACACACACAGAACAAGCTACATCAAATGGCAGGTGGGCCAAATTGCATTATGAAGATCGTAAAGAGTAATCAAATACCAAGAGTGCATTGTGCACATGCAGGGCAGAGTTTAGGAATGCGTTATGTACAGAGTGCAGAGTTCAGGAGTGCATTACAAACAGAATGCAAAGTTCAGGATTGTGCTATGTACAGAGTGCAGAGTTCAGGAATGCACTACGTACAAAGTGCGTAGTTATCAATATTTCAAATAGAGTTCCAGGGACCTGTTTTTTAGTAGTGTGCTCCGCAAGCTATTGTAGAATGTACTTTCTGAGAGGGGACCTTCATTTAAGTATGGAGTGTATGATGGTATCTGCAGGAAAGGCGTGCAGTGCATATGACAGCATGTGCAGGAAACGAGTGTGATGTGCATGGCAGCATGTGCAGGAAAAGATTGTGCATTGTATGGCATTATGTGTAGGAAACGAGTGTGGAGTGAAGGACGGTGGGTAGTAAGTGAAGGAGAGGAGTGCTGAGTGTATGATGGCAGGTAGTATGTGCAGACAGAGGAGTACAGGTAGTATGAAGGTGCATGGTGTGAAGAAGACCTAATTCAATGCTCCATCACTGCAGCAGCCACAGGGCATTGGCATGCAGAGGCAGCAACTGGCAGAGGCAGCAACTGATGTTAACTGTAGACACACAGTATCAGTGCCTACTTCCATTCTGCACACTATCTCCCCTTATGCATCTCCCAGCCACCTTAACACCTTGCCACATTAACACTTTGCCTCCCTGCCACCTTAACACATTGTCTACCTGGCACCTTAATACTTTTCCACCCTCTTGCCATCCCACAATATCTCACAGGCTTACCCCTCTATACATATCTGGGAACAAACTGTTGGAGGTTACATCCTTCCAGGCTGTATCTCTATGGCTAAGCAGTGAGCTATCTTCCCTCCCGCACATGTTCCAACAGCAGCCAGCATGAGAGATACTTCACCCTCCACCTCCAAACTGAGTTCCTTCACTTTCTGGCTGAAAAAAGCCCTGAATATTTCACATGCTGCTCCAGGCAGGATCAGTCTCCCTACTCCACAATCACATCTCAGAAGCTGGCAACAGGAATGCCACACAGAAAAAGTGCCATGCCTTTTTAATGAAGTAAGGATATTGACAACTTGGTGTATGGCATTCCTATTGCTGGTACAAGTGATTGCTCCCATATATATGTTTTTAATGTTATAGTTAATCATTTGCCTGGATTTAAGCTTTAAGCCATTGATTCATCATGATTGCCTGTCAGCTAGCATTTTCTAATGAATACATCGGATATAGCAGCCTCCATACTTACTTAATATAGGTTTCCTTAAAAGAATACATTAAAAGGTACAAAAAAACACAACTGTTTGTTTTCAGCATGTTTTATAGTATACCTAAACAGAGGAGAGCTTTAATACCACATTTTATATGGTAGATAGTGTGACAGCTTCACAGAGAACTGAAATTTGGAGAAAATGTTGCTGGCTGGGTGAACAGACACTAATGTACATTTGTGGATATTGTAAATATAGATGGGCCAGTGAATTAGCTCTGTTAGTTTAATGAAAATATACATACATGTTCATGTAGTACAGTGTATGCTTGGCAGGACTGTTCTCTAGGGAAGTTGTACTCTGATTGCATTCAGTTAATAGTCAGAGACATTTAAATTTAAATGTATCACCACAAGATGGCGTTGTGGATACAGATAGGTATGAGTGTGCCCATGTCCTAAATATCAAAATATGCTACAGTGAAAATATAACATTAGTGGTGCTGAAAAATCAAAACTGTAGAAATTGTATCCCAATTCCAATACATATGTCATAAGTCCATCAAAAAAAGTTCATATGGGGTTTGAATCCAGCTGAATCCCATCACCACACCGCGTGTGAGAAATCCCCTAAGGTAAGGAACTTACCAGATAAATCAGGGTAATTCGCTTGTATTAATCAATTCCTTTTAGCAGGCACTGCATCCCTCCATCTAGGTATTGCTCGTAACAAGCAAGAGAAATGCTTGTTAAAACATTGTTAAATAGCTATTTACCTGTCTATAGTGGCCATTACCCCACATGGTTGAGAAACATACCAAAAGGACAAAGCAAAAGAATTAGAAGAAATTGCTCATGGGATGAGGACTACTTATCACAGGCCCAAATAATAAAAAAGCGATTTGTGGAAAAGGGTTATAAAACGATAATTCTAGATAATACTATTCAGGAGATACATCAAATTTCACAAGACAGATAGGGAAAAGCAAAAGGATACTAAACACAAATGAGGCTTCATTAGTGGTTATCATGCCCAGTACAAAGAAGTCAAAATGATTTTTAAGAAATATTGGTCAGTATTGGGCATGGATAAAGTACTGATAAAGGCCATTCCGGAGAATCCAGTGGAAGGGACAGTCATTTGGAGATAAGGTGGTCAAAAAAATCTTGGACCCACCTACAAAGCCATCTATGTTCTGGGATAGGCCAGGATTTTACTCATGTCGTAAATGTCTATCATGCCAAGTACATCATGCTGTGTGGTCTGATGTACATTGGTCGTACTAGGGTATCTGAGCATATTAATAACATTAAGATTGGTTTTAAAGACCACAGTGTATCAATGCACTTTTGACGTAAGCACTATAGGGACCCTTCAGGACTCAAATTTTGGGGAGTAGAAAAAATGTGAAATAGCAAAAAAATGACTCTTGTGTAATAAATCAATATTCACAATATACCCATAAAGTGTATCTAAACCACATCAAAATCATAATAATTGTGATATAAAGTCCATAATTGAAAGAAAGATGAGAGGAATCTTCTGGTAGCTATCCGTGAGGGTCAGGGGAAAGAGTGGAATGATAAACACACCCTGTAAGATGATCCTCCACCACCAAACATATGTGCTTACCAGATGGAAGGCACAATAAGGCACATCTCAGAATGATATCCAGGTCAGGCGGTGCAAATCCTTCTTAGATGATGCTACGGATGTAAAGCCTATCAACATGGATCCTGGTAACCAGCATGCGATCTCCTTGCTCCCTGTGGACCACACCCGCTGCTATAGCCAGACACAGAGCTGCTGAAAAAGCATTGTACTAGGTGGCTAATTCGGGGTTTGGTGTGATTTGAGCTACGCTTACGGAGGGAGATCGCATGCTGGTTACCAGGATCCATGTTGATAGGCTTTACATCCGTAGCATCATCTAAGAAGGATTTGCACCGCCTGACCTGGATATCATTCTGAGATGTGCCTTATTGTGCCTTCCATCTGGTAAGCACATATGTTTGGTGGTGGAGGATCATCTTACAGGGTGCAAAATGTGTTCAAAAGAAGGAAACATAGACTTTAGAAGCACATCTGTAGCGTTGAAATACAAAATGAACTTTTATTAATCTTTAAAATTTACATTATTGACATGACATGTTAACAACAAAACATGGTGTTTGGTCTAAACGCCGCTCGCGCCACCTAGCACAACCAACTATTACCACAGTGGAACAGATCGATCAATAATGATTCAAAATGAGATGATGTCAAATGAAAGGAGCAGCTGGTTGGTGGTAGATGTAGTGAAGAAAACTCTACATGTTACGGGCCCTTAAGCGCTTCTTCAGGAGCTTGCAGTCTAATATATACATAAAAACAATAAAAATAATAAAAAAAACAAAGACAGCCAAATAATGTATCAGAACTGAGAATGTAACAATCATTTAATAATAGTGTAGACAAAAACTAACATGTCAAGGAGTCTGACCCTCACCCCTACTGCCCCCAAAAAACCCCTGGGAAGCAACCAACTCAGAAAGCATGGGATCATAGGTGGACACAACCCAATTGCAGGGGCGTATAAAACTGTACAAATGTGATCTCCTAAGGCAGGTAACAGCTAGTATAAAACAGGGTGGAAGCATACTCACGATGCATAGTATACAAAACAATATACGCAGGCAAACCTGGCGGGATCATCCACCAATCAGCGGTTTCTCATGCCTTAAGCAATATAGAGCTCTAGAAGGAAGTGCACAAATATGTATGTGTCTATATGTATAGAAAAACAAGGCACAGGAGAAACACCCTATCTGTAACAAACAGCGAAGGATGGTGAATAGAGTTCAAAAGGTGCTTACCGAAGGGTCCTTATAACTTGTGTGGGAGGGGGGTAATAACCATATCCTCAACAGCCAAACTAGGGAACTTTGAACCAGGCTCTAGTGCCATACACATAGAAAGGGGAAGCCCAATATGGCTATTCCTATGTAGAGTCCACTTTAAGTGTATGGGGCCAGTAGAATTCCAACAGTGATAAGGCTAAAAGCAAACAAACAGAGGAGTTTCATCAGTAACCTAATGAGCACTATCAAGACAAAGTAACAAAGCCTTGTTTTGAAATAAGGAACAAGCCTTGCGTCGTTTAGACCAAACACCATGTTTTGTTTTTAACATGTCATGTCAATAATGTGAATTTTAAAGATTAATAAAAGTTAATTTTGTATTTCAACACTACATCTGTGCCTCTAAAGTCCATGTTTCCTTATTTTGAATACATTTTGCAATAGTCAGAGACAGTTAATGGATTTTTAAATCATTAGTCCATAAAAGACTAACATTATTGGAAAACAACACAGATATTATCTGTAGAAAGCATAAACATTGAACAAGGAGAGGAGGACTGGATGGAACCTTTATATATATAATGAAATGTAAACCTTTTATTGTAAATTATTTTAAAACTACAAGTTGTGGAGACTTCCTAAGATATAAATTGCTCTTGATTCCAACAGCTTTAGCTACTGCTTGAGCTATTCTGAACAATTCCTTAAAGCCCCAGCGCCTCCGGATCTATTCCCAAAGCTTCTCCCTGCATTTTTTTTTTTAATTCTGTATACATACTTTTTTCTAGGTGTCTTCATGACTCAGCTACATGATGCAGTGAGTCCTCTTTCTCCTCTCCAACCTAATTCAGTAAGGGTGTATTACTTTTTTTTTCTTTATTTATATTATCTCATGCCATATAAAGGTTTACACATATAGCAATAGCATTGTTATGGCATTTCCAAAAGGATAATTATAAAATAAGGTAGGTGTAGAGGTAATCTTCGAACAACCACATTCATATGACAGTTGGTGCAGATATAGATACAAGGAGGGGAAAGGAATGTCCAAGATAATCCAAGATTAGAATTTTTTTCAATAGGAGGGGAAGAAGTAAAGGGAAAATCACTCCCTCCACAAAGAGGGGCTGAGAGGAATTTTTAATTGCTGCTCCCCAAGGGGTTGACCAGAATGAAAAAGTTAATTTCTGAAAAACAAGGCTCTGGAAGCTGATTTGAGGAATTATGCTTTAGTCAACAGGTTGTGTCCCCTGAGTCAATCAGGCAGATGCTTGCCCCACTGTGTGAAAGTAAGAATTTGTAGTTTTAAGGTAAAACCAGGGTCTCCAAGTCATTTTGAGTTTCTCCCCAGTATTGTGTAATTTAGAGGTTAGGTTTTCCATTTGGAAGGTGTCATGGATTGGTTTACATCTACGTTAACTCTTTTTCATTAAAGTTTTGATAACGATAGAGTACCTGTATTTGTAGATACAGTTCTCTAATTTATAAGGCCTTTTCTCTTTGTTTGCCAGAAATATTGTCAATAGTTTTAACTCCATCTGTAACTTTCATAAAGGCCTTGTCTTATTTTCCCATTTTTTCATTTTTGTTTTAAGGGAAAGACAACATTTTGTGTGGGCATTAAAATGAATATCAATTATTTCTCAAGTGTTGTTAAATATCCTCCCAGACCTGTTTGCTAGGAAAACGATGATCATTGCTGTTTGCATGTGTTATGAAATAAAAAACCTACCCTGAAGTTTTGCTCTGTTGTAAAAATGTATTAAATTTTTTCACATTACATAATGTAACAACAGTGACATTTTGTGAGAATAAAGTGCCCATTTTCGTAAAGGCACCCAGTTTAGTAATTGGATAGCCGTCATTTTCTAGTTATCAGAGGGCTGGCTGGACAGCTGGTTACTTTTCTATCCATTATATGTCAGTGCTATTAGGCATCTAGGCTCCTCTCTAAAATTATAGCTTTTCTTCCATGGATGCTTCAGAAAGCTGTAAAATGCAGCTTTTTATAAATGTGCCCTGACATTAGGTAACAATTTAAAGATAGACCTATACCAAAGGATGAATTTAGGCCTTCCTGTCTCTAAACATAAACACTAACACCACAAAATAGTTTGTGCTGAAGTTTGTTTTCTTTCTTTTTTTCTGAGAGATTAATTAGTACTGGTATCTGGTAAAAGATTTTTTAATTTGTACTGGTAAGGTGGCGGTGAAATTTTAATTAGTTCAGTGGTAAATAGCAGTCAGCATTTGTAGTTGGTAATGGCCACTTGTTTATTTTCACCCCTTTCCCTTGTATCCAGGAAGGGTGAAATGCCCCCCCCCCCCCCCTTAAAGCCTCCTTCCAAAATATTCTCCTCACTGCCAGAACCCCAATACTCCTTCATATGTCTCCTTTTGCCTCCTTCTGCCTTAAGGCGATCCACATGTTCATAGAGAGCAGTAAACTGTCTTCAGTGGAAAAAAAATGTTCTGCCTTTTTCTTCGGGTCTCACTCTGGGTAACTGCCACTGTGGTGCAGCACATGCCACAAAACATGGAGCAATAAAAAATATATGCAATGCAATTTTGAGGAGAAGGTGGAACAGTGTGCATTAGAAGTCCATATAAAATGTCCTAGGCATCAATAGATATGGCTAATATGCACATCTGAGGGGGAGGAAGGAAAGGGCATATCTGCGCATATAAAAAGAATGGCTGCTACGTGCCCTTGAGACGGAGAGGAAGGGAGATGAAAAGGCTACATTAGGGGTCCATAAAAAATGGTACCTATGCAGCCTTGAGGAGGAGGATGAGGAAAAATAATGCATTGACAAGTCAAAAAATTGTCTGCTTATTTTTTGAGAACAAGAAGAAGAAAAGGACCCAGGCATGTTCTTCTACATTATATAGGAGGGGTTTAAATGCAAAGACCTTGCCCAAAGAAGATAAAACTAGGCAACCTTGAATACAAGATGGGGGAAGAAAATGAGCCTAATAAAAAGGAAGAGGAAAAGGGTGCAATCTAAAAGAAAGTGCCTTTTGCTTTTGTCTCATTGAGGTTCTGATACTACTTTTTAATGTAGAGTCATGTTTTTTCTCATACATGTTGTACCCAAATGGCTGGTCAACATTCCCATGGCTGACATGCTGCAGACTACATCCCTGCCATCAGCAGCTGATATATATTAAAGGCCCACACTGCAGAACTCTTGCTGCCTATTAAAGTGCCCATATACTGTCCTGATTCTGGCCAATTTCTAAAAAACACATAATCAAAGTCTATATTTAGAATATTTTAGGAATAATTGTGGTACTATGAAAAGAGAATCTCACCAACTATACTATAAAATAATTTTGCCACTGCTCAAATGTTATGAAGTTGAGGACTTTAATGTTTTGTTTTACTAGCATTTTGCAGCTTTTTCTGTTTATTTAGCTGTTATGTGATTGTCTGGGATTTTGTGAGTTTGAAGCATTTTTTTTCTGCTGCCCTTAAAGTACTTTTTAAGCACCATTATAAAGAGAGGTAGCAAAGCTGAAGATTTTACTCAGTACATTGTGTGCCGCAAGATCCTCCAACATAACCCATTCCAATAGGTAAAAAAATAGTCTGATCTTGGCTTCCTAATTACACTCACCTAAACATAGTCAACTCTTGGTAAGAGTTTGCATAAATATCAGTTGGGTATAATCATAGTGGCAGAGAGACAACCTGGAGCAAAGTGTTTTGTACCTACTGCAGAAGGGATCATATTGGGGCCTCTGTATGCATGCACACATGGAGCAACAGTTCCAGCGTGGGTCCCTATTTAGCAGATGTTAACATGCTGTCCTTCTAAAATTTTGGTCATTGATTAGACAGTTATTGTGGTAGAAGTGGTGGGTGGAAGTATGTTTCAGGATAATCAGGTAGAAGATAGAATACTGTAGCAAAAGTGAATGTCAGGGAGTCTAAAAAAAATAACCTTTCCTTTACATCTAGCAGGACTGAGTACTGAAAAGTTTGCTGTGGGTTCCAAATTTGGTATATGGTATTACTGAGAAGGGTCAGGAGGCAGCAGTGGAAGCTATACAAAAGAGTGGAAATTGGTGTCAATGCCCACTTGTATGACATACAGGTAATTTTCTTCTTCTTTTAACTATTTTCTGGCCACCCTATAGCAGTTTTATTGCTACAGGCTGGCAGCTGTGCGTGGACTTGATTTCTGCCGGCACCCACTGATCAATTGGTAAAGAGGCAGAATGGCCGTCTGGCTATGTGAACAGATTGCTGTCAGTAGGGAAGGCATGGGTCCTGTGTTCCTGCAAAGCAGGACCTTCCACACTGTACAAAAACACAGGCTAGGCACACAGTTAACCCTTTGATCACCCCTGATGTTAACCCCTTCCCTGCCAGTGTCATTAGTACAGTGACAGTGAATATTTTTTATCACTGATCACTGTATTAGTGTCAATGGTTCCCAAAAGAGTGTCAAAAGTGTCAGTTAGTGTCCGATTTGTCCGCTGCAATATTGCAGTCCCGCTATAACTCACTGATCACCACCATTACTAGTAAAACATAAAAATAAAAAAAAAAATCCAGAAATACAGTGCCTTGAAAAAGTATTCATACCCTTTGAAATTTTCCACATTTTGTCATGTTACAACCAAAAATATAAATTTATTTTATTGGGATTTTATGTGATAGACCAACACAAAGTGGCACATAATTGTGAAATGGAAGGAAAATGATAAATGGTTTTCAAAATGTTTGTATTCAGCCTTCCTGAGTCAATACTTTGTAGAATCACCTTTCGCTGCAATTACAGCTGCAAGTCTTTTTGGGGATGTCTCTACCAGCTTTATATATCTAGAGAGTGAAATTTTTGCCCATTCTTCTTTGCAAAATAGCTCAAGCTCTGTCAGATTGGATGGAGAGCATCTGTGAACATTAATTTTCAAGTCTTGCCACAGATTCTCAATTGGATTTAGGTCTGGACTTTGACTGGGTCATTCTAACACATGAATATGCTTTGATCTAAACCATTCCATTGTAGCTTTGGCTGTATGTTTAGGGTCGTTGTCCTGCTGGAAGGTGATATGTGTATATAGAAAAAACTTGCACGCTGTTATGTGAAAACCTCAAAGATTAAAAATATCAACAAACCATCAAAAAGGGGGGTGTGTAGGAAATGACTCAAACAATGCTGATTGTGAACAGCTGCAACCACTTAAAAGTGTACTCCAACCACTAAATAGCTAATAAAAACCAAAAATAATGGTGTGCTTGTTCAATAATAAATTGAATAATAATATTAATAATAATAATAAGGAAAACCAAAGTGCAAAAAAATAGTCCAAGTGAAAAAATCAAATAAGTTTCAGTTTGCGAATAAGGTGACTAGTAAGTCTATAACTTGATAGAAGAAAACCAAACATCAATCCAACACCGAAAAAGATCGGAGAAGAAGAAAATATTTGTAGATTGGCGGCTCACCTCCAGGGATGACCAAAAGGTCAAATAAGGCTCAGACAGATAGCAGATGGGAAATCCTGCTGATACATCTGGGAAGATACCCTCCAGAACCAAGCCAATACGTTACTCCGGATATGATCCTGGGATCAGAACATCATGCTCTCATCACTGAATATTTCCACAGGTTTAGGCAGGCTCGCTCGGTACGATTGCTTCTTGTATAAGCGTCACTCAGAGAGAACAAAGACATTCATAGTGGAATATTGCCAGTAAAATATAACAAGTTTATTAAAAATCTGCTTACACGAAAGTAAGAAAAAATCCACACTCGCCTCCTCACCACGCTTCCGTTCTCAATAGACACCGGATATTACATCACAAGGCTCCACCCGACGCATTGCGTCACTGGTCACGTGACTTCCCCAGGGATAGGAATCAATCTGTTATATGTCTGAGCCTTATTTGACCTTTTAATTCATCCCTGGGGTGAGCGGCCAATCTATAAATATTTTCCTTAATCTTTTTCGGTGTTGGATTGATGTTTGGTTTCTTTCTATCAAGTTATGGACTTACTAGTTACCTTATTCACAAACTGAAACGTATTTAATTTTTTTCACTTGGACTATTTTTTTGCACTTTGATTTTTCAATATTATTACTACTATTATTATTCAATTTAATATTGAACAAGCGCACCATTTTTTTTGTTTTTATCTGCTGGAAGGTGAACCTCCACCCCAGTCTCAAGTCTTTTGCAGACTCTAACAGGTTTTCTTCTAAAATTGCCCTGTATTTGGTTCCATCTATCTTCCCATCAACTCTTACCAGCTTTCCCTTTCCCTGCTGAAGAAAAGCATCCCCACAATATGATGCTACCACCACCATGTTTCATGGTGGGGGTGGTGTTTTCAGGGTGATGTGCAGTGTTAGTTTTCTGCCTTTTAGTTAATTTAAAAAGACAAGCGGCCATTCACTAAAATTAGAAGAGAAGCTGTTTAACTTTAAACTGTCTAAAGGGGTCTTTACTGTAATGCCCCTACACACGGTCGGACTTTGTTCGGACATTCCGACAACAAAATCCTAGAATTTTTTCCGACGGATATTGGCTCAAACTTGTCTTGCATACACAAGGTCACACAAAGTTGTCGGAAAATCCGATCGTTCTGAACGTGGTGATGTAAAACACATACGTCGGGACTATAGACGGGGCAGTGGCCAATAGCTTTCATCTCTTTATTTATTCTGAGCATGCGTGGCACTTTGTCCGTCGGATTTGTGTACACACGATCGGAATTTCCGACAACGGATTTTGTTGTCGGAAAATTTTATAGCCTGCTCTCAAACTTTGTGTGTCGGAAAATCTGATGGAAAATGTGTGATGGAGCCTACACACGGTCGGAATTTCCGACAACAAGGTCCTATCACACATTTTCCGTCAGAAAATCTGACCGTGTGTACGGGGCATAAGAGCGGTAAGAATGTGGAATTCTCTTCCACAAGCAGTGGTTTCAGCAGGAAGATTAGATCATTTCAAAAAACTATTAAGCACCTAAACGATCATAACATACAGGGATACACAATGTAATACTGACATAAAAGCACACACACACAGGCTGGACTTGATGGACTTCTGTCTTTTTTTCAACCTCACCAACTATGTAACTATGTAAGGTAATATAGGAAGGAGGCCTAGGCAGTTGGTGCTAACTGGGTATTCTATAATCAGGAGGACTGGTGGAATAATTTGTCGCCACAATCCCCTGAACTGAATGGTTTGCTGTCTCCCTGGTGCCAAGGTTCAGCATGTGGTGGACCTGTTAGACAAATTACTGGGAGGGGCTGGGCATGACCCAGCTGTCCTGGTGTATGTTAGGACCAATGACAGAATACATGGAAGATGAAGGATCCACAAGAATCAGTTTAAAGAACTGGGCAGCAAACTGCAAAGGGAAGACCCTCCAATGTTATATTCTCTAGAATACCTGTGCGATATGCAACATAGGAAAGATATGGATAAAGACCTGGTGTAAAAAGAAAGGATTTGGGTTTCAAGAGCACAGAGCTGACTTATTATTGGGATTTGTATGGGTTATGGAGACCCCCATCCATTTAGATGCAAACTATCTTTAGCATATAGGTTATCCCTAAATGGATGGGGAGCTAGGGGAGAGGGTCATGGGTAAGTTGGAGGAGCATTTATTTAGAATTAAGGGGGATAAATATAATTGGGCAGACAAGTCAGACACGATCAGACACTAATGGATGAAGTAATGCAGGAAGTTGGGGGAAGAGCTATGGCAGGTGATAAGGAAATCCCCATATTACAAACAACCAATTGAGATTACAGTACTATTCCTACTTAAAAAAAGATATGTAAAATACAACACAATACAAGTGCAAAATGCAACAATGGATTCAAGTGTTTGTTCACTAATATCAAAGGTCTGCCAAGCAACATAAGAGAAGTTTTGGTGCATGATAGGGATGAGCTTTGGAGTTCGAGTCGAACTCATGTTCGACTCGAACATTGGCTGTTCGCAAGTTCGCCGAACAGCGAACAATTTGGGGTGTTCGCGGCAAATTCGAATGCCGCGGAACACCCTTTAAAAGTCTATGGGAGAAATCAAAAGTGCTAATTTTAAAGGCTAATATGCAAGTTATTGTCATAAAAAGTGTTTGGGGACCCAGGTCCTGCCCCAGGGGACATGGATCAATGCAAAAAAAAGTTTTAAAAACGGCCGTTTTTTCAGGAGCAGTGATTTTAATAATGCTTAAAGTCAAACAATAAAAGTGTAATATCCCTTTAAATTTCGTACCTGGGGGGTGTCTATAGTATGCCTGTAAAGGGGCGCATGTTTCCCATGTTTAGAACAGTCTGACAGCAAAATGACATTTTTTTTTTTTCCATGAAAGTTTTTATTGTGAACAGAAGATGTTACACAGTTTTTACAATCAATAGGTTGGTAGACAACATGTATCTTATTAACATGACATATGTTACTACAATATTGTGAGTCATTTATAAATTCAACTTTAAGTCGTACAGACGTATAACAAAATAAGAAGGCCTCGAACTCGAGGTTTGCCACATCATCTGAGATCAGGAACCATTTTAGGTAGGATTATCACCTTGATTAAGGTTTCATAGGTATGGGGTTAATTGGGGGAGTGTATGGGTGTAGTCACCTAAGGGTCCGTAGGTTTGTCCCTGAGCACGTGAGAATGTATCGGGCTTGTTACGTAGGGTCCGTCTGTGAGGTAGGTTAATCTCGTCGGTTCTTGAAATGTGAAGAGTAGATGGGGAATTAAACATCAAAGTTAGGGTAGTCATGGGAGTAGGTTTTTGGTTGTCTTTGTCAGTTCAGTTGGGGTGGGGATAAAAAGAGGGAGAAGGTCATAGAGATGAGGGGGAAAGGGGGGATGAGGTAAGAGATAGAGATAGATGGGGAAGGTAGGGGACTGGGGTACCTCCTCCCCGGTCTCCATCGGGTCTCAAGGGTAAAGATGTTTTCGTGTGTGGATCCCTGTCTGAAGGGGGGATCCCCCCGGGATCCGCAATGAAGCAGGAGTGAGCGAGACAGCGAGTTTTGGTGGGTAGGTGTATGTCTCACTAGGGTTTTCGGCTTCTTCGATCAGTCGCTATGGGAGGATTGGGGACAGTTTGGCTTCATAATGGAGGAATATCTCTCTGTGGTGCAGAAGTGGGTCCAACAGGCCCATGTTCGGGAGTATTTTGA
The DNA here is from genome assembly GCF_042186555.1 of Aquarana catesbeiana. Lineage (NCBI taxonomy): Eukaryota > Metazoa > Chordata > Amphibia > Anura > Ranidae > Aquarana > Aquarana catesbeiana. Next base: position 73,768,147 of record NC_133326.1, on the reverse strand, counting down.
CGGCTTATCTTTTGCAATGTGGATTAATTCCTCCATTTCAGCAATTTTGTTTACACGGGAAAACCATTCAGATAGGGTTGGGCTGCAGGGGGATTTCCATTTGGCTGAGATACATAATTTGGCTGCGTTGATCATGTGTATTCCCAGAGACTTTCTGTACATGTGGGTTGAAGTGGAAGAGTGGTGGAGAATGAGTCTGGTAGGAGTAAAGTCCATGGGGTATGTGGTTACCTGGGAGGTGATGTCATGAACCTGTTTCCAGAAAGTCTGGAGAAAAGGGCAGGACCACCAGATGTGTAAAAATGTGCCTATATCATTGGAGCACCTCCAACATTTGTTTGACGTATCCGGATTAAATTTGTTTAGCAATTCAGGAGTACGGTACCATCGGGATAGGGTTTTGTAATTGTTTTCTTGTAACGTGACATTGAGGGAGCCCTTGTGTGCTATTGTGTAAATTCGTTCCCAGTTCTCTTCCGTTAGGTCTATTTGAAGTTCCCTTTCCCAGGCCTGGCAAGCTTTAGTATCTTTGGGGGAGATCAGGGCAAAGAGCATGGAGTGGGTATTTGCAATCAAGTGCTGTTGCGGTGTAGTTTGGGTGCATAGGTTTTCAAATGGGGTTAAGTTTCTAGAGACAGACGCGTGTCGGTGTAATGTTACCAGAAAATGGCGAATCTGGAGGTAAGTCCATAGCGGAAATGGTTCACCCCCTGTGTTTGTGGGGAGTGTATCGCGGTTTGTGAAATTACCATCTCTAAAGAAGTGTTGGGCTAGTATGTCTGAGTGTGGCCAGGTATCTTTAAGGAAGTTAGCGGACATTCCCGGGATGAAGGCTGGGTTAAGGCGGATCGGCATAAGGGGTCCTGGATTAGAGGAGATTTGAAATTTTTTAGACACTTCCCTAAAGCTCTTGAGGGTAGCCTCTATAAGGGGGTGTTCTTTTAGGGTTTTGGGAATGTGACATTGGAGAATCCATGGGGTGTTTTTAATGGGCATGTGGGAGAATGAGCCTTCTAGTCTCACCCAGTCTTTAACTCTTTCGTGTACTGCCCAGTCTACAATTCTTCCCAGGTGGCAAGCTCTGTAATAATTCTGCAAATCTGGTAGCCCAATACCCCCTTTGCTTTTGGGTTTCGAGAGTTGGAAGTAGCTTATCCTAGGGCGTTTGTGTTTCCAAAGAAATTTTAGAAATTGTTGTTTGATCGTGTGAAAGAAGGCTACAGGGAGTTTGATGGGCATTGTTTGTAGCAGATAGAGGATACGCGGGAGCACATTCATCTTTAGGATGGCCGCGCGGCCGAACCAAGAGAAATGGGGTTTGTCCCATCTACGTAGGTCCTCGGAGATAGTGCGGATCAGCGGGATGAAATTTTTAGTGTATAAGTCCGACAGATGTGTGGTCAATTGGATTCCCAGGTAGGTAATGGCGTTTTGTTTCCAGACAAAGGGAAAGTTATCTTGGCATTGGGAGACTAGGTCTTTCGGGAGGGAGATGTTGAGGGCATGGGATTTTGAGAAGTTGATCTTAAGGTTGGATATTTGCCGAAATAGGTCAAAATCTCTGAGGAGGTTTGGGATTGAGGTAAGTGGGTCACTTAGAAACAGCAGAATGTCATCGGCAAAAGCCGCTATTTTATACGTACGTCCTGCAATGGGGATACCCTTGATATTTTCGTTTGATCGTAGGCAGCGTAGAAGGGGTTCGAGAGTTAAAATAAAAAGGATAGGGGACAGTGGGCATCCTTGTCTCGTTCCATTCCGGATAGAGAAGGCGTCTGACAGGTGGCCATTGACTTTGACTTTTGCTGTTGGTGTAGTGTATAGGGACATAATTAGGTTGAACATTCGGTTGTGTAGACCTAGGTGGCGTAAAACCGCCCCCAGGTAGTCCCAGGCCAGCCTGTCAAACGCCTTCTCAGCATCCAGGGATAGAAAGAAGCCTCTTTGTTTTTGGGAAGTTAGCCAATGGTTTATGTTAATAGCCTTGATGGTGTTGTCCCTGGCCTCTCTGCCAGGAACAAATCCAACCTGGTCTTTCCCTATTATTGCAGGAAGGAGGGGAAGGAGTCTGTTTGCTAGGATTTTTGCGAATAATTTAATGTCTACGTTGAGTAGGGATATTGGTCTGTAACTAGTGACTGAAGTGGCGTCCTTCCCCTCCTTCGGGATGACCGTGATATGCGCTTCAAGCAGTCTGTGAAAAGGTAGCTTTGAGGAGGATAAGGAGTTGAAAGTCTTTAGGAACGGGGTCGAAAGAATGTCTACAAAGGTCTTATAATATGGTGCTGAAAAACCGTCGGGGCCTGGGCTTTTGCCCGTTTTTAGTTGTTTAGTCGCTCTCTTAAGTTCCTCTTCGGATACGGGGTTGTCTAAATCGCGAGCCTCTTCTCGGGGTATGGGTTTGGGGCTGAATTTTTTGAGGAAGTTTGTGATAATTGCTTTTCTGGAAGTTTGGCCTGCGGTCATTTCGGGTTGCTGTGGTATGTTATAAAGTTCTGTGTAGTAGCGTTCGAAGTGAGATGCTATGTCTGCGGAGTTTGAGCTTAAGTTACCTAGCGGGTCCTTAATAGTGTGGATGTTGGTGCTAGCTTTCTTGGATTGTATCGCTCTGGCTAGAAGCTTCCCACACTTGTTCCCCTGTTCATAAAATAGCTTTTGGTTTAATATAAATTTGCGTCTGGTTTTACGGTTAAGAACTTCCAACAGAAGTTTCCTGGTTTGAGTGAGTTCTAGGTATGTGTCTTGTGATTGGGACTGTTTGTGGAGTATTTCTAGTTTTTTTATTTTGTTAGTGAGTTCCTGAAGGGTTATCTGTTGTGTTTTTTTCCGGTTGGCCTGGAGTGTAAGAAATTCCCCTCGGATAACGCATTTATGTGCCTCCCAGAGGGATAGGGGCGTTGTGTCCGAGTTATCGTTTTCCCTGAAGTAGTTGTTTAAGCTGGTGCGGATGTGGTTGGTGTCAATTTCTGAAGTGAGGAGAGAAGGATCAAGACGCCATATCTTTGTGACTAAGTTTCTTTCCGGGAAGGAAAGGGAGAGGGTGATCGGGTGGTGGTCTGAAATGAGTAGGGGTTCAATGGTGGCAGATTTCAGGAAGGGGAGGTCTTTTTGGGAAAGGAAGAGGTAATCCAGCCTAGAGTATCTACTGTGGGGTGCGGAGAAAAAGGAGTAGTCTTTCCCATTCGGGTGCAAGGTGCGCCATGTATCGTGCAAAAGGAGTTCCTGTAATTGCATCTTAACTTGTCTCAGTGCTCTATAGGGAAGGGTGGAAGACCCCGAAGAGGAGTCTAGGATGGGCTGAAGTGTCACATTGAAATCTCCTCCCAGAATTGTAGTCCCCGCTTGAAAACCTGCGAGGATGGCAGCGATAGAACGGAAGAAGCAGACCTGGGCGGTGTTGGGGCTGTATATGTTTGCCAAGGTAACCATCCGGTTATGGATGGTTCCCTTCAAGAACACATAGCGGCCCTCTGGGTCTATTAGGGAATCTATCAATTGCCATGGAAGATTTTTAGAGAGCAAGATTGAAACTCCTTTTGTTTTGGCTAGAGGGTTTGTGGCATGGAAGGAAATGGGGTACTTGTGACTTGCTAGTTTAGGGGTATTGTCCGTTCGAAAGTGGGTTTCTTGCAAAAATATCACATCTGCTTTTAATTTGCTCATCATGTTGAGGATTTGACTACGCTTCTCTGGGATATTTAGTCCTTTGACATTTTGAGAGACTACTTTGAGCGTGTTGTGTTGCACAGTGGACTGTAGGGGGTCCATGATCGTTGGGTATAGTCTAGTTGGTGTGGCGGGTATGGGGAGGGGGTGCAATTTGCAAATGTGGCCGATGTGGGTGGGTGTAGTCTGTGGAGAGTCGGAGGCTCTTCACAGGTATTTGAGCGATATAGAGGGAGATGCGACGGTGGAGACCAGGGAGGGGGGGAAGCCCAGATATATAAAGGGGAGGGGGGGAGGGAGAGAAAGAGGACGTATAGAAGGGGGGAGAGATAGAGGGGAGGAGGGGGGGGGAAGTCAGGTGGGAAGTAGTATCGGGAAATAAGGTGTACTTACCGGAGGTAAATGTAGTCCAGCTACCTTACCCTGTTATGGGTTGAAACGTCCGGTGTGGGTCAATTAGGATAGTCACTGTCCTGTTGTGTGGAGGAATGGAAGGAGCTCGAGGAGAGGTTCGAGAAACGTTCCGTCCGTGGGAGGTCAACTTGGGTCTATTCGACTTGTATGGAGGGAGCCTGCTTACGTAACAAGGGGAGAATATGTGGTTAAAGATCTCAGATTGATGATGTGAAGGCAGAAACAATCAATGACAAAGATAATTGGAACATTGAACATTAACCTGTGGTTCTAGAGATAAACTAGCCACAATAAGGAACATGTGGAGGTCGTCACCTAAAAAGCAGATATCGAGGCCCAGGAAAAGTGGCGTTATTAAACCAATTATACATATAACTTAAAGATACTACTGATACAGGTAGCAGCAATCATCATAAGGCTAGAATGGGTTCAGTGCTAATTATGAACTTGTTGTATGTATTGAGGCTATGTAAGGGCGTAAGGTAGCGTAGCCTCTAAGAGGTAAGCCCGTGATAATTTGGGGGGGAGTGTGACTATGGGGGAGAGATCAGTAAGGATCCATCGATGCTTACGTGTGCGGGTTAGTCTGGGTGTGGTCTAGACATCGGGTTAGGATAGAGCTGTACTTCCTGCAATTGTTCAATCCCAGAGTTGTCTATGGTAGATTTTAGCAAAGTTTAGCATTAAATTAGGTAGGAAGTGGTCTTTAGTGGGTATCTGACTAACTGTGCATTACTCGGCCGCTGTGGCCCTAGAATGGTTGGTTTGATACACCCTGCCCATCATTAGGGAGCTCATCCCCCATGGACGCTCCTGGCATATGTAAAGTGATTAGGAGTGTGCCAGGGAGGGAAGAGCCCTTATCCATGCGGGGTGAGCCCCCCCTTTTCTCTATAAGCAAGTCAATACCATCAGGATAAGCATGTTCAAAAGCAATCAAGAAAAGAAAAAGAAAAGAAAAGAAAACAACAAAAAAAAAAAGGGGGGGGGGGGGGAATGAGCTCTGAGTGTATCTCGGAGCACGGTGGAATACCAAATGTTCAGTATCACACTTATTTTGGTTTCTCAGGTTCAGTTTCTTTCTTCGTTGCGTCGTCTTCAGTCTAGAAGAGGTACCTGAAAGGAAGAGGGGGGGGTTGGGATGGATAGGGGAGAGGGGGGGGGGAGGGGAGTGGGGGGATGGCGGGGGGGTACCCCATTGTCATTTTGAGCTGTGTTAGATGACACCATCTCGAAGGGTAGGGGTCCATCTCGGGCCATCATTCATGAGTACAGTGGAGGCTAGCAGTTGAGCGAAGATGTTGGCATCTTGTGTGGTGTTCTGTTGCTCAACCAAGCAGAGATCCGCTGGTGATATGTGCGGCTTAAGTTCAGTTACTTAGTGGTGTGGATTGAGTTCCGTTGGAATCTGTGGATGACTGGTGTTTTCCCTGAGAGAATATTCTGTGGATGAGTTGATGTGGAGGTGTGTAGCGTGGGGTCTTCATGGGTTTCTCAGCTTGTGGGAGTGTATTGTTGTCTGACTGTACCTGGTGGATCCAGTATAGGCCAGATTTGAGGTAGGCCTTTGTCAAGCGAATTGTAGGCGTCGAATGGATTGCTGTTCCGTCATGGTTCTATGGTCCTGGGATTTAGGATGGGGTGGCGACCTAGGGGTAACTGCAACTCTGAACATGAGTTGTAATGAGTTCAGGAGGTTGGACATGGTTGATCAAGGCTGATCTGGCCGGGCCCGCCTGTGTGCTGGGGACGCTGTTGGGCTTTGTCGGTCTCTATCCAGCTGATCCCTCTGAGGAGGTGGCCTTGGAGAGGATGATCTGCGTCTTCTGATGTGGAATTCATCTCTTACCGGGATGGCCTCCATGGAGTTGGTTCTTTGGAGCTGAGTGGATCGAAAGTCTCTATACCAGTCCGGGAGTTCGATGAACGGTAACTGCAGAGTATTGCAGAATCCCCTGAGGTCTTCTGGGACTTTCAGATTGGCGGTGCGTCCAGCTTTTGTTGCAGACAGGCAGAAGGGAAATTTCCAACGATATTGGATTTCTTTTTGACGCATTAGGTCGAGCAGCGGGCGTAGATCTCTTCTGTGTTGTAGGGTTATAGGGGACAGATCTTGAAAAATCTTGATCTCTGCCCCTTGATACGTTAGGCTGCGGCGCTCTCTGGCTCTTCTTAATATGTCTTCCTTCAGTCTGAAATTCACCAGGCAGCATATCACGTCTCTGGGAGGGTCTGAGTCTCTGCCTCTGGGTTTGAGAGCTCTGTGTAGACGCTCATAGTCAATGGGGGTCTCGGGGGGTCTCCCTAGTAAGTCATTGAAAATCTGGATTGTGGCCTGTATTATGTGGTTCTGTTCGACGGACTCCGGTATGCCTCTTACCCTCACATTGTGGCGGCGTCCGCGATTGTCCAGATCTTCCATATGCCTGTGTAGGTCTCTAAGCTGGCTGTTGTAACTCTGGGATGAGCGTTGTAGCTGTTGTAGGGCGGCATCATGGCGGACCGTGGTTGTTTCTATGTCATCGATCTTCATGTGCATCGATTGAATCTCCCTCCTGAGATCTGTGAAAGCGGCAGCAAATGAGTCTTTGATATCTGTGGCCACCGACCTGAGATCATCCATATTAAGTGGTCGGGCGGTAGATGGGCTCTCTGCTCGCAGTGAATGTCTCCTGGCAGGGCTGAGGCTTGAGGCGCGCGTTCCGGAGTAGGCCGGAGATGAAGCCGGGGCCTCGCGTGATCGCGGCCGGAAGATTTCCGGGATGTTGTGTCCGGAGGGCGGATCCATGCCCCTGGGGGATCGGGACCGGGACTGGGATGATTTATCCTTCGGTTTCCCCATGTTGTCGGCAGGTAAGGGCTCCGTTAGGCTGTTAGCGGGACCTCCGTGGGACAGAGCTAAGAGATCAGGCAGCCATTCTCGTTCGGCTCCAAGCCACGCCCCCGCAAAATGACATTTTGAAGGAAAAAACTCATTTAAAACTACCCGCGGCTATTGCATTGCCGACAACACACATAGAAGTTCATTGATAAAAACGGAATGGGAATTCCCCACAGGGGAACCCCGAACCAAAATTAAAAAAAAAATGACGTGGGAGTCCCCCTAAATTCCATACCAGGCCCTTCAGGTCTGATATGGATATTAAGGGGAACCCCGGCCAAAATTTAAAAAAAAAAAATGACGTGGGGTTCCCCCTAAATTCCATACCAGACCCTTCAGGTCTGGTATGGATTTTAAGGGGAACCCCGCGCCAAAAAAAAAAAAAACGGCGTGGGGTCCCCCCAAAAATCCATACCAGACCCTTATCCGAGCACGCAACCTGGCAGGCCGCAGGAAAAAAGGGGGGGGACAAGAGTGCGGCCCCCCCTCCTGAACCGTACCAGGCCACATGCCCTCAACATTGGGAGGGTGCTTTGGGGTAGCCCCCCAAAACACCTTGTCCCCATGTTGATGAGGACAAGGGCCTCATCCCCACAACCCTGGCCGGTGGTTGTGGGGGTCTGCGGGCGGGGGGCTTATCGGAATCTGGAAGCCCCCTTTAACAAGGGGACCCCCAGATCCCGGCCCCCCCCGTGTGAAATGGTAAGGGGGTACTTACCCCTACCATTTCACTAAAAAACTGTCAAAAATGTTAAAAATGACAAGAGACAGTTTTTGACAATTCCTTTATTTAAATACTTCTTCTTTCGTCTATCTTCCTTCATCTTCTGGTTCTTCTGGCTCTTCTGGTTCTTCCTCCAGCGTTCTCGTCCAGCATCTCCTCCGCGGCGTCTTCTATCTTCTTCTCCTCGGGCCGCTCCGCACCCATGGCATGGGGGGAGGCTCCCGCTCTTCTCTTCTTCTTTTCTTCTCTTCTTCTCTTCTTCTCTTCTTCATTTTCTTCTCCGGGCCGCTCCGCACCCATGCTGGCATGGAGGGAGGCTCCCGCTGTGTGACGGCGCTCCTCGTCTGACAGTTCTTAAATAACGGGGGGCGGGGCCATCCGGTGACCCCGCCCCCCTCTGACGCACGGGACATGACGGGACTTTCCTGTGGCATTCCCCGTGACGTCACAGGGAAGTCCCGTCAAGTCACCGTGCGTCAGAGGGGGGCGGGGTCACCGGGTGGCCCCGCCCCCCGTTATTTAAGAACTGTCAGACGAGGAGCGCCGTCACACAGTGGGAGCCTCCCTCCATGCCAGCATGGGTGCGGAGCGGCCCGGAGAAGAAAATGAAGACGAGAAGAAGAGAAGAAGAGAAGAAAAGAAGAAGAGAAGAGCGGGAGCCTCCCCCCAATGCCATGGGTGCGGAGCGGCCCAAGGAGAAGAAGATAGAAGACGCCACGGAGGAGATGCTGGACGAGAACGCCGGAGGAAGAACCAGAAGAACCAGAAGAACCAGAAGATGAAGGAAGATAGAAGAAAGAAGAAGCATTTAAATAAAGGAATTGTCAAAAACTGTCTCTTGTCATTTTTAACATTTTTGACAGTTTTTTAGTGAAATGGTAGGGGTAAGTACCCCCTTACCATTTCACACAGGGGGGGGCGGGATCTGGGGGTCCCCTTGTTAAAGGGGGCTTCCAGATTCTGATAAGCCCCCTGCCCGCAGACCCCCACAACCACCGGCCAGGGTTGTGGGGATGAGGCCCTTGTCCTCATCAACATGGGGACAAGGTGTTTTGGGGGGCTACCCCAAAGCACCCTCCCAATGTTGAGGGCATGTGGCCTGGTACGGTTCAGGAGGGGGGGCCGCACTCTCGTCCCCCCCTCTTTTCCTGCGGCCTGCCAGGTTGCGTGCTCGGATAAGGGTCTGGTATGGATTTTTGGGGGGACCCCACGCCGTTTTTTTTTTTTTTTCGGCGCAGGGTTCCCCTTAAAATCCATACCAGACCCTTCTGGTATGGAATTTAGGGGGAACCCCACGTCATTTTTTTTTTAAATTTTGCCCGGGGTTCCCCTTAATATCCATACCAGACCTGAAGGGCCTGGTATGGAATTTAGGGGGACTCCCACATCATTTTTTTTTTAAATTTTGGTTCGGGGTTCCCCTTTGGGGAATTCCCATGCCGTTTTTATCAATGAACTTCTATGTGTGTTGTCGGCAATGCAATAGCCGCGGGTAGTTTTAAATGAGTTTTTTCCTTCAAAATGTCATTTTGCTGTCAGACTGTTCTAAACATGGGAAACATGCGCCCCTTTACAAGCATACTATAGACACCCCCCAGGTACGAAATTTAAAGGGATATTACACTTTTATTGTTTGACTTTAAGCATTATTAAAATCACTGCTCCTGAAAAAACGGCCGTTTTTAAAACTTTTTTTTGCAAAGATCCATGTCCCCTGGGGCAGGACCCGGGTCCCCAAACACTTTTTATGACAATAACTTGCATATTAGCCTTTAAAATTAGCACTTTTGATTATTCATGTTCGTGTCCCATAGACTTTAACGGTGTTCGCGTGTTCGAACGAACTTTTTTCCTGTTCGCATGTTCTGGTGCGAACCGAACAGGGGGGTGTTCGGCTCATCCCTAGTGCATGATAAGAATTATGATTTAAATGGTATTGCTGAATCTTGGCTTCATGCTTCACATGATTTGGCTATTAACCACTTCATGACCGCCCACTGTAGATATACTGCGGCAGAGCTGCCGCTCTGCGCGAGATCACGTACCTAGTACATGATCTGACACTTCCGACACTTTTGCACAAAAAATAAGGACTGCAGAGGTGATCAAATACCACCAAAAGAAATCTCTATCTTTGGGGAAATTTTTTTACATTTGGGTACAGCGTCACACGACCATGCAATTGTCAGTCAACCACTTGCCTACAGGGCACTTACAGTACACCCCCTTCCTGCCCAGGCCATTTTTCAGTGCTGTCGCACTTTGAATGAGAATTGCGCGGTCATGCTACACTTTACCCAAGCAAATTTTTTTTATCATTTTCTTCACACAAATAGAGCTTTCTTTTTGTGGTAATTAATCACTGCTGGGTTTTTTATTTTTTACAAAAAAAAGTAATTTTTTTTTTACTTAGTTTCTGTCAGTAAATTTTGTAATTAAGTAATTTTTCTCCTTTACTGATGTGCTCTGATGAGGCGGCACTGATGGGCACTGATAGGCTGAACTAGTGGGCATTGATGGCACTTATGGGCACTGGGCACTGATTAGGTGGCACTGATGAGGAGGCACTAATATGCCGCACTTATGGGCACTGATAGGTGGCACTGATGAGCACTGGTAGGCGGCACTGATGGGCACTGTTAGGTGGCGCTGATGGGCACTAATAAGCAGCACTGGTGGGCACTGATAGGCAGCACGGATAGGCGGTACTGATGGGCACTGATGGGCATTGATGGGTGGCACTGATGGGCGACACTGATGGGCATTGATCGACAGCAGTGATGGGCATTGATGGGCAGCACTGATAGCCAGCACTGACTGGCACTGCTAATGGGCACCGATTGGTGGCATTTGTGGGCAGTGGTGGGCACTGATAGGCGCTGATTGCTGGCACTGGTGGGCAATGGTGGGCACTGATTGCTGGCACTGATAGGCACTGATTGCTGGCACTGGTGGGCAATGGTGGGCTCTGATTGGTGACACAGTTGGTGCTAAATTGTAATTCAATGAGAAACTCATTAAAAAAGCACCTACAACATGAGTTTAATCTCCCCAATATCATACTGGGTATTAATAACACCAGGTATTGTTGATTCAGGGAAAATTTGATTGCTTTAACCACTTCAGCCCCGGAAGATTTGGCTGCTGAATGACCGGGCCATTTTTTGCGATTTGGCACTGCGTCGCTTTAACTGACAATTGCGCGGTCATGCAACCAAACAAAATTGACGTCCTTTTTTTCCTACAAATAGAGCTTTCTTTTGGTGGTATTTGATCACCTCTGCGGTTTTTATTTTTTGCGCTATAAACAAAAAAAGAGCGACAATTTTGAAAAAAACACAATATTTTGTATTTTTTCCTATAATAAATATCCCTATTTTTTTTTAAAAAAAAGCAAATTTTTTTCTCAGTTTAAGCCAATATGTATTCTTCTACATATTTTTGGTAAAAAAAATCGCAATAAGGGTATATTGATTGGTTTGCGCAAAAGTTATAGCGTCTACAAATTAGGGGATAGATTTATAGCATTTGTATTATTATTTTTTTTTTACTAGTAATGGCAATGATCTGCAATTTTTATGATGACTGCAACATTATGGCGGACACATCGGACAATTATGACACATTTTTGAAACCATTGGCATTTATACAGCGATCAGTGCTATAAACATGCATTGATAACTGTACAAAATGTCACTGGCAGTGAAGGGGTTAACACTAGGGGGCGATCAAGGGGTTAAATGTATTCCCTGGGAGGTGATTCTAACTGTAGGGGGAGGGGACTGACTAGAGGAAGTGATGGATTGTGGTTTCTAGCTAATATGAACACACGATCTGTCACTCTTCTCAGAACAGGGATTTGTTTGTTTACACACACACTTCCGTGTTCTGTCCCTCGTGCTCGCGATCACTCGTGGCCGGGGGTCATCAGGACCATCGGCCACGAGCATCAGCACCCCCCGCTGTGCCTGCTATCCCGATCCCGCGAGCCGACATACAGCTACGACGGTTCGCGGGATCGTGCCGAACTGCCGCTGTATAATGACGGCGGCTGGTCGGCAAGCGGTTAAGGGGATCAGGAAGGATTTTTACTTCCCCTTTTTGGACCATTTTTTATAGTTTTTTTGCCTTCCTCTGGATCATATGTGGGTATAGGGTTCTGTATATGGAGGTGTTTATTCATGTATTCTTTTTTTAATTGGTTGAATTAGATGGCCTTAATTAAAATCTGACTGGTGTGTGCACTATTCAAGATGCAGCTTTGTAAAAGTGCTTAAAAACTGTACATGGATTGGATGTTTTTCTGTGAAATAAACACTCTAAATTAGATTTTTATTTTATTTTTATTATTAACCTGCCTGTTATCTCCCTGAGAAACTGTGACTTACTTTTGTACTTCACATAGCGTTCATAGACTGAACATTTTTTCTGTCTTTTTTTTCAAGGAGATTATAATTTTGTTTTGATTTCTTGAATAAAACCTGCCTGATGTCTCCTTCGTATACTGACACCTACTAAAGCTGGTTTTGTGCACTAGGTCTGTCCAATACTTCAGGATTTTCTTCTGTGAAATAATGCACTCCAATTTCTATTTCTTAAATATAAACTTGCATGATTTCGCTCTCTTATATTGTAGGTTGCAAGAGTGCTTACAAACTATAGAGTGGGCCTGTACGGTGTTTCTGGCTGTTGTCTCAGAAATAATACACTTTCATTATGTATAATAAGTCATTTTATTTTATCTATAAAGTTTTATGTATTTTTTTTTAAATTATTTAAATAATACATTTTACATTTGTGTTATTAATGCCGCGTACACACGAGCGGACTTTACGGCAGACTTTGCCCGGCGGACTTTTCGACGTACTTTACGACGGACTTTCTGAATGAACAGACTTGCCTATACACAATCCACCAAAGTCCGTTGAATTCGTACGTGATGACATACGATCGGACTAAAACAAGGAAGTTCATAGCCAGTAGCCAATAGCTGCCCTAGCGTGGCTTTTTGTCCGTCGAACTAGCATACAGACGAGCGGACTTTTCGACCGGACTCGATTTCAACGGATTGATTTAAAACATGTTTCAAATCTAAGTCCGTCCAACTTTTGAGAAAACAAAGTCCGCTGGAGCCCACACACGATCGAATTGTCTGACGAAATCCCGTCCGCCGGGCAAAGTCTGCCGTAAAGTCTGCTCGTGTGTACGCTGCATTAGACTGCATTAGACAGTTGTGGCTGACAATCTGGTTAAGGGTAGCCTGTATTGTCCTAGAATCTCACTGCATCCTTTGAAACCCCCTCAATAAAAATGTAATATAAAAATAACTGCACACCCTCACCTCACTTTATTAAAAAAATGAACTTCTTAGTCATAAATAAATCCTGCTGCATTGAAGGAGCTCTCTGACATGACATGTACATAAGGACAGGTTGGCACCTAAAGTGCATGTAGGGCCACCTATAGTCAGGGGGTAGCCCAGACACTACTTCATAAACATGATCATTTGTAAGCATTTTGTTCACGGCCTTGTCATGCTTACCCAATGTCTTTGCTTGAACAGAGTTGAGGGGGGTTGAATAGCCCTATCATGAAAAATAACCCAAAAAATGTTTTATTATTAATATTATAAATGACAAATGCTAATCCTAAAATGTTGTTCCAAATAAATAAGTAAGCCTGGATTAGGATTTGACCCTCAGCACTAACAAGAGTCATGTTTCTGCTCTTACAATTAATGGCAGGGTGTCAGAAACCATGAATCAGACCGAGAAAGAAGTACAGTTAAATCACACTTGTTTAATAATAAACGTAAATAGAACAAACATAGTCAAAACATAGCCAAAATTCGGTAACTGGAACAGATAGTCAGACAAGCCAGAAAGTCAGGAAGCCAGGGAACAGCATAGTGGAACAGCAAGCAGGATCTGTAGCCAGAAGGAATGTCAGATAAGCAAGTCTTTAACAGGAACGCAGGAGATAGTCTCTGTGATGTTGACCAGGGTGAAGGCAGAGATCATCTGGGCTGGACAGCTTAAGTAGGCAGGTCTGACAAGCAGGATATCATCAACAGGTGAGTCACTGTGGAGAGATAGCAGCTGACAATTAGCCGACAGCTGAGCGGCCAGCTTTGAGAGCTTTCCCCTCCTCAATGACCCCTCCCCCTCGGAGAACCACCAGGCTTGAGAGGAAAACATCTATGGAAATCACAGAGGAGGACAGGGGCACATATGTTCGAGGATGAGACCCAAGAGCGTTCCTCCCGACTGTACCTTTTCCAATGCACCAGGTACTGTATGCTCCTACGGAACCTACAGGGGTCAACAATGGACTGTACTTCATACTCCTTATGGTTCTCAACCTGTACAGGGTGAGGACGAGGCACCACTAACCCTAAGGTGGTTGCAGACCGAAGGTTTTAATAAGCAGACATGAAATACATTTGAGATACGCATATTACAAGGAAGGTCTAATGTGTAAGCCACTGGGTTAATAATGCAAGGCATACGGAAAGGCCCAATAAACCGAGGTGCGAACTTCATAGAGAGAACTTGAAGTCGGAAGTTGCGAGATGACGGTCAGACCCTGTCCCCAACCTGGTAGGAAGGTGCAGGCAGGTGTCTGCTGTCAGCATGGAGTCTGTACCTATCATTAGCATGCCGCAAAGCCTCCTGGACTTGTGCCCAAGTGGAATGAAGACCACGGAGATACTCCTCTAATGCAGGAATACTCTGCTTAACAAATGAGTCAGGCAACATGGAAGGTTGGAAACCATAGTTCACCATAAATGGGGACAATCGGGAAGCAGAATTGGAGGTACTATTGTGAGCAGACTCCGTCCATGGTAAGTGGTCTGATCAGTTGTTATGATGGTCAGAAATATAGCAATGTAGGAATTGCTCCAAGGACTGATTGGCTTGTTCTGTGGCCACATTAGACTGCGGGTGATATGCAGAGGAGAAAGCAAGCTGAATTCCCTACTGTGCACAAAAGGTTCGCCAGAACCGAGACACAAACTGACTACCCCTGTCCGAGACAATCACCCTGGGTAACCTATGTAAGCGAAAGCTCTCCCAAGCAAAAATGGAAGCCAGTTCCTTATGCTGCGTACACACGGTCGGACTTTTCGGCTACAAAAGTCCGACGGACCAAGTCCGGTGGACAATCCGATCGTGTGTGGGCTTCCCCGGACTTTCAGCGGACTTTTCCAGCCGCAAATTTTAACGGACTTTAGATTTTTAACATGCTTCAAATCTTTACATCGTAACTCCGCTGGACCCAGAAATCCGCTTGTCTGTACGCTAGTCCTACGGACAAAAAACGACGCGAGGGCAGCTATTGGCTACTGGCTATCAACTTCCTTATTTTAGTCCAGTGTGCGTCATCACGTACAAATCCATCGGACTTTTGTGTGATCGTGTGTAGGCAAGTCCGGTCGTTAGAAAGTCTGTTGAAAGTCTGCCAAAAGTCCGTCGAAAGTCTGTCGAAAGTCTGTAGGATGGGCTGTTGGACTTTTGTACCTGAAAAGTCTGACCATGTGTACGCAGCATTAGAAGTGGGCAACTTCTTAAGTGGAATACAATGAGACATTTTCGAGACCACCATAAGGATAACTGTGTTGCCCTGGGAGTTGGGTAACTCCACAATGAAATCCATAGACAGGTGGGTCCAGGGCCTCTCTCCATTGGGTATGGGTTGTAGGAGGCCCACTGGAAGGTGTTGTGGAGTCTTATGCCCTGTACACACAATCGGACATTGATCGGACATTCTGACAACAAAATCCATCAGATTTTTTCCAACGGATGTTGGCTCAAACTTGTCTTGCATACACACTGTCGCACAAAGTTGTCAGAATTTTTGAACGTCAAGAACGCGGTGACGTACACCACGTAAGATGAGACTATAAAAGGGCAGTTCAATACCAAGCGTGTCACCCTTTGGGTTCCTTTTGCTAATCTCCTGTTAGTAAAAGTTTGGTGAGAGACGATTCGCGCTTTTTCAGACTCGTGGTTTTCAGGTCGTTTTTCTGCTGTTCAGTTTGTGCTTGTGGGTGTGTATCTGGTCTTCAGTGCATGCAGTGAGTTCCCATTGGTTTATTCAGTGTGTTCTTGTCCGTTCATTACTGATTTTCAGGTCGCTCTTCACAGGCCTTGCTGTTCTGTTACTTTGTTCTGACCAGCCGACCGTTTTGAAGCCATGTTGCGTGTATGTTCTCATCGTAGAGTTCGTTCTGTGTGGGGGCTTGGTGTTGGGGTTCTTACTTTGACACAAGCCCAGTCCATGAACAGGGTGGGGAGGAGTTCATTGACCAAGAAATGGTTGCTCCAGCGTGACCAATTTTGTCACATGCCTTTGCTCTGTGAGATCCGTGAGAATAATCCTGACGATTTCAGGAACATTCTCAGGATGACGGACCCCGTAGTTCACCGTTTGTTGGCTTTGCTGACCCCTTATATCAGCAGGCAGGATACCTGCATGCGGCAAGTCATCACTCCGGAGCAGAGGCTAGTCACCACGTTGCGGTACTTGGCGACAGGGAGAAGCCTGCAGGACCTCAAGTTCTCGACAGGTATCTTCCCCCAGGCTCTGGGGATCATTATCCCAGAGACCTGTTCTGCCATCATTCAGGTCCTGCAGAAGGACTATATTAAGGTAAGATTTATCCTTTAACATCACATTTTATTGTATTTAATGTTTGATAATATATTGTATTTCTTTCATCATTCCCTAATTACCATGATTGTAATATGCTGTGAATGTCCCTTTTGTCCTCATGCATGCTGGAATTTTTAAAAGTTTTTTTGTCCTTCATGCATATTTGCCTTCACTTACCTACTCAGTATGCTCTCCTGGGCCAATATCCACCTTGCCTAGTCACTTAACAATGTATTTTGTCAGCTCCATTGTAGTGCTTTACCCTAAACAACCCCTAAAATGTGTAAAAATGTTATTTGTGTCCTTAAATTCTGGCAGAGTGCCAGAGGCATTTTTTTGGGTCCCAAACTCATTTGGAACCCTCCCTCCCCCCAACCGCTAAGTCAACTGATACCAATCCTCTATCTGCTGACTTTGCCAAACCCATACACACTATACCTACCTCTTTTGTGGTCAGATTTATGGATGAATTCCCCAAAGCATGTAGTGAAAGGACCTGCCTGAATACTTTCAAATGGTACTGTTTAAAGTTTTTGTATCCTATTATTATCTTGATAGGTAATTGCAGAATGTTAAAATTGTGCTCCAATTTGTACAGTGTGTACTCATATTTTTGTATTATGACACTTCTTACCTGTCCAGTGGGCTGCCAGTAGTGTAAGTAAGGAGGGGATGGCCAAAGTAACACACATTGTTTATGCATTCATCTCTCAATGAAGTGGAGAGGGTTACCTGTCCAAAACATCTGCCCCCCCCTAAAATTTTTACAATGGGCCATCAGAGGGGGTGAGGAATCTGATAGGTAGACCTTATATTTTTGTCTTTAAATACTCCCTAAAATAAATGTTATACCGATGTTGACCAAGAATGTTTGTGCATGTATGTAATCTGCTTTCAATGTTTATGTGCAAAATGACAAAATTTTTTTTCTGTTTTTTCCTTCCATGCCACAGGAATGGCAGACTGGCCTCCCACCTTGCCCAGCGGTGGGACTTTCCCAATCGCGGAGGGGCAATTGATGGGAAACACGTCCACATCATCCCACCCCCCAACTCGAAATCATACTGTTATAATTACAAGGGGTTCAATAGTATTGTGATCTTGGCGGTGGGGTCGGCTACTTATGAGTTCCTGTATGTGGACGTGGGGAAGAATGGCCAGATGTCGGATGGTGGAGTCATCACCCAGACCGAGTTCTACAGGCATCTCCAGAATGGCAGCGTTTGCACTGGGGGACCATCTTATGCGGCCATTCTCTATGAGGACCCTCACCCCGGACCAGAGGGTTTTTAATTACCGGCTGGTCAGAGCCAGAAGAGTGGTGGAGAATATGTTTGAAATGATGGCCAGCCGGTTCCGCCTATTTCTTACACCGATACACATGGCAGAATATAAACTCAATCACATCATCCTGTCTTGCTGTGTTCTCCACAACTTTTTAAGGAGAAATTCTTTCAACTATGCTGCCTCAGTTGGGCCTGAGGCCGGAATTCAGAATGAACCAACCCTGACGGCGCTTGAAAGTGGCCGTCCTGGCTTGCCCCCCCAGAGTGCCGTGAGGTTCGTATAAGATACATGGAATACTTTGCGGGTAGGGGGGAAATCGATGTGCCAGACAATGTCTGAGACATTTTTTAAATAAAAATATATTTGAAACTGAACAAATATTTGCTTTGATTTACTGCTTGGCTTTCTTTTAGCTGTCTCCTCTGTTATCTTTTATTAATGTTATATTTTTTTGGCCTTTTTCTTCAACAGTGCAAACGAAATTTCGTTGACACATGAGGTGACAATCTCTTCTTCGGCTAACTATTATTATTATGTTGTGGGTCTGCTACACACACACCTTGTTTTTGTGGTTAATGTATGTAATGCATTGTTGACAAAAACATTAATATTTTTCAGCACCATGACCGAAATTTGGGGAATCATGAAAATGGTGTGATTGTGTAAAATTAGAAAGCACTGTTGGGTGTTATTTACTAAAGGAAAATACACTTTGCACTACAAGTGCACTTGAGACTGCACTGAAACCGCACTTGTAGTGCAAAGTGGATTTTCCTTTAGTAAATAACCCCCATTGCCACTGAAAACAACAGCTTTACTCCAAAAAATGCTTTTGAGCATTGAAAGAAGAAGCCACACATTGTTGATTATCAATCATTTTAATCAAAGCACAATCACATGTGCGTTTATAAAAGGGTTTTTGAACAAACCAACATGTTTGTTGTATAACATTTTTTTAGTCAAGTAGAAATCGCCTTTTAAGGTAAAACAGGCATGTTTAAAACCATGAAACAATACACAACTCTGGAACTTACAAAGTTCAACTTTTATAACGTGAAGGCAATATCAGACATGAGTATGTACAAACTGTGTTTGACATTGCCTTCAGCAGATGGGGTGATGTCACCCCTGTAAAAGCCAAATTTAGAAGATGCACACAAATTGCCTAATGTCAACATGTGCTAGCTACTATCATGGGGGATCAATGGACATGTTTTGTGGGTGCAACCCCTTCCTCTCAGCTACTTTATTATCGAGGAAGGGGTTGCACCCACAAAACGCGTACATTGATCTCCCGTGATGGCAGATAGCACATGTTGACACACTGTGTGCATCTTCTAAATTTGGCTTTTAACATACGTAAAACATTTTAGGCAAAAAAAGAAAAGCAGAAGAAATTTAGGAATTTTTGGGTGTTTTAGAGTCTCCCTAAAACATCAATGATGTTCTTCATTTTGTTTTGAACATCATTGATGTTTTGTTTTATGTTTTCTAAATCTCTATTACACCCCATTATCTCCCCGATGAGGATCTGGGCACTTTCACTGGTGAAATTACATTCCTCTTCCACAACATCCGGATCACCTATAAAATGTCTCCCTCCTCCTCCTCTGGTTGGGTTGGGGGATTTCCCCTTCTTACTGAGGTGGGGGGGTCCCTGGTCTCCTCTGATGAGTGGTGTCCTCTGAGTCTTTTCTCCCCTATGTGAACAAAAATAGGTATACTTAGCACACAGATATTTGATGGCAGAAATAGGAATATGAAACATTGCTTGGAAGTGGGGTACATTGCACTGTATTGGCAGAGTTCCAAGCTGAAAATGTTTTTAGGTCCTTTGTAAAGCTTGAATACTTACCTGTTTTGTGCAAGCTTCACAGATGGAGACACCCCCTATAGTATACACTGGAGCACTTGTGTGGGCCCCCTACTAATAAAAAGGGTGTTCTTTTGTCCCACACTAGTGCTCTAGCATCCAGATGTGTAAACAGCTGCTGAGTGTCTTCTCCTTACACAGAATCTAGTTTGCATTTCTTTCTAGTTACAAACCCATCTAGACAACAAACTTTTTTTAATAGAAGTAGGCCAGAAAAACGGTATTGAACTGCATCTAACCAAAACATCGTATTTTAGTGGCCGAACGAACAATGTTTCCTACGAACGATTAATGTGCCCATGAACATGAAAGTTTCCATTTTAATTTGTACAACAGTAAAGAAAAGCACACGAAGCAGCACGAACATAATAAAAAGAAAGAATAGGAACACAGGACAACTACTTACTTTTTTGCAGCACTCTCCTGATCCTTCTATACTGATTGTGCTCCCTTAATTTGAGGTCCGACCACCGTTTCCTCAGTTGATCCGTACCCCAAAATTCCTGTGCAGACTCTTCACAACTTTAGTCATGATCTTGGCCTTTCTGACATTTGAGTTTGGGTAAGGTCCATACTTCCCGTCATAGTCGGCCCTCTTCTTTTAAATTCTATATTTTATTTTTCCAAAAACAAAAACATAAAGTACTTTTTTCATGCATATTAACAAATAAACAAATGCCATTATTGCTGTTTGCGAATCACAGAATATAGTTTAACATATTATTAGTTCAGTTTTCTTTACATATATATGGCTGATTATCAACCACAGCAGAACCAAAAATAACACAGCGTATATATAAAAGAAACAAAAAAAAAAAATAAAAAATAACCGCATACAGATTCTTCCCCTGTTTCTAGTATATCCATTCTATATACATGCATTTGTCCCTTTACGCACTTTATGCACGCACATACATACATGCGTACATAAGTATGGTTTCCCCGTCCTCTCCCCCCCCCAGCATTTCACAAATGCTGTCAACCAGAGAGAGAAGAGAAGGGGGAAAAAAAAAAAAAAAACAGAACCTCCCCCTCCCCCTGGAATGCTCCCACTAGCTCTCCCTACCACCTAGGCCTCCATCTGCTCTCCGATCGCACATCCGTATTCCCTAGTACAAACCAGAAGGGACCATGAGTTCCATTTTTTATTGAATTTCTCCACCCTGCCCTGTAAACCTTTTTCCATAGCATATATCCCATCTATTTTTTTATACCATAGTGAGATCTGGGGGGTGAGTCTTGCTTCCAGACGGCCGGAATACAGGCCTTCGCCGTATTCAGAAGGTGAACCACCAGGGAGTTCCGATTTTTATGCTTAGGAAGATCCGAGAGATGGAGAAGATATCCTCCTGGATCGAGCCCTAAGTCATACTCTGTTAACTGTCTTACGGTGTCCCGCACTTTAGACCAGAAATCTACTATCTTCTTACATGACCAGAAGATATGGAGCATGTTACCCTCTGACTCTCCACACCGCCAGCATTTATTCGTCCTCTCTGGGTAAATTTTTTGTAATAGTGATGGAACTTTGTACCACCTTGTAAGAATTTTGTAACATAGCTCTTGGTAATGGCTGGCTGTTGAAGAGTAATGGGCAAAATGTAAGCTATAACTCCGTTGCTCCTTAGAAAGTGTAATGTCTAAATCTCTTTCCCATTTCATAAGGAATCCTGGCACAAAGTCTTCGGGGGGATCTATTAGTATTTTATATATCTCCGATACCCCATGGGCAGAGGGCTCTTCTAGAAGACATAAATTTTCCAATGGTGTGTTTGGTCGATCTGATCTCTGCCCCTCTATTAAGGGAAGTTAGGAAATGTGTAAGCTGCTGCATCCGCCATGGATCCAGTGGCGGACGGAACAGCGACTGTATTTCCAGCCTGCTCTTCAGCCTAGATACCTCAAGAAAATCCCCTAAGCGTAATTTACCCTGGTTCGGGATTTGCTTAAAACGGCTATCTGTATAACCAGGGGGGAATAATGGGTTCCCCAGAACTGGATGAAGTCGAGTGATTTCTCCATCAAATTTTGAGAAAAGGTGGCTCTGTTGGATTACTTTTAAGGTTGCCCCTATCAGAGGGTGAGATCTTAAAGTTCCCAAAGTTTTTGGCCACAGCCATGGCAAGCAACGGAGTGGGATCTCCGTACATGATTGTTCGATCGTTACCCAGATTTTGTGTCCCTTGTCTCTACACCAGGCGAGTACCCTAGTGACTCAGTTAAATTGATGATAGGCAACTCCTATCCTCATATTGATTAGTGGTTCCAAATTAATAATAACTACTGCAGTAGGGAACAGACACAAAAGATACGCTCAGCATCTTTCCAAATTACTGTTCTGCTTTATTATGACGCAATTGAAAGTTTTTATGCACATGATTACGTAGGTATCACATTAATATTACAATTGTACATTTATGGTAACAAGGGGCGTTACATAGGCAGGCTTATTCTAATCAGGACTCAAAAGAATGTAAACATTTACTGAAAACATTATTAGTGCTGTGTGCGCAGTGAGGGCAGTGTGCAATACATACAAAATACAATACAATTATATACAGAACTTACAAATTTCCATTACAGTCTCCCCTCTTTTGATCAATATTTTGATCACTAACCATACCTGCTATCACCTTTAACCTGGAACCTCCACACGCTTAGGTAGAGGTAGTCCTGGCCAAAGAGGCAAAAAACTCCATTGTGGAGAAAATAATAGCTGAGCAACTTTTTCATTACAAAATGACTTTTCATTGTGAAAAACAAATGATTGATAAGACATATTTACAGAGTACTGGCTGTACACTCCTGTGGCCAGAATGGCCTTCTAGCTTAATTGTGAGCATGCTGACTTATCGGCATATGTGAACACAGACAATTCTACATAAAATGGAAGACGTACAAAAGACAAATATGACTTCAACATGGCTAAACTATTTTTCAAATATATATATCCCTTACAATTAAAGTAACTGAATCAAAAAGTACCCTAGACTGTGATCACAAGAGGGAAACAAATCAAACACAGAGATTTCTTTAATTTAGTCATTTTTGCAGTGTCTGGTGTGGATCCAGGTGACTTTTCCTTCAAGTTTTGCAAAAACTGTACATGAAATAGATGCTGTATTGAGTCTCCAAACATTTCCTTATATAGAAATGTCTCTTAACAATCCACAAGTCACCTGGATTTAGTTTTAGATCCTTCCAAACTTTTAGGATCTGGAATTGGGGAGAAAACACATAAATGAGTTTGTCAAAAACCTTAAAAGATCAGCAACATTCTCTATGAGATCCGAATGAAGGACTTCAGCTGCTGAGACAAAATATAAGCAAGTGAGTAACACACTCCCAAACCAAATCCCATAGGGAGAGAGTCCAACATCCCCCTTAGGGGCTTGATAAAATATAAGAAAAACATTCAGGCAAAAGTTTTCTAGTTTCTTACTGTACTTTGTCCGATACATTGTAGACAGTAGGGGGTGTAAAAATAAAACCTCAAAACTTCTAGTAAGGACTCTCCTATAAAAAATGATTTCCTCTGTTACTCTCTGTACTTTCTGGCACTCTGTACTTACAAACTACTTCTGATAACACTTTTTACTGTGGCCTTTGCAGTAGCATTTGCCACTGGACATCCAAAAAACATGTCCATACAGACAAAATGCATACTCGTAAGATCCTAACTTGGGCATCTGGATATATCTTTTTTGTAATCTCTGGGAGGGATGTTCAGCTTTTGGTAACACCTTTTGGTAACAGGTAAAACAAGAAGTGGTATGTTATAAATACAACTGTGGAGAACCCTGGCTCTATCCCACGCTCATTTACTAAGGCAGCCATAACTGCTTGTGACTGATGACACGGTCCATGTGTCAAGCTCGAGGGAAAAGAGTGGCTGGCAGACATTAATGATCACCTTTCCCAAAGTCCTGTTTCATAAGAAGTTGCCCCCTGTGGACCACTTGTTCTTCTCGTTCTGGGGTCCTTAAAGTTGAATTATTAATCCCAGCTATACTGGGCCAGAACTAGGGTGGAATCTGTGAGTTGCACAGACCCATCAAGTGTCCGGGGCTGTAAATGCAGCATCCTTAGTCACCTGGTCTGCTTCCATGTGTGAAAGTTAATATGGCTACCTCAGTAAGAACCTGGAAGGCTGAAAACAGCCGATCAAATTAACTTGGCATGCTTGGTTGGTTTACCTGCCGAAGTAAAAACAAACTTCTGGCCCTTTAAATGGAACCAAAAGCTCTCTATATCTCGACTATGTATATAAATATACACTCTTTTTATAGCTCACAGGCTTTGCTAAAACATGGAGCTCTGCTTCTTGAGCTGGGGAAAAATGATCCAATGACTTTGAATACAGAGTATCCTTCTGGGTGATAAACTGCATACTCAAATCTACAAAAAATGTAATATCTGGGTCTTCAGGGAGTGTGTCCTGCACTGAGCTCACAGCAGCTGATTCCTACACCATCAATTTAACACATGTGTCTTCCTTTCTTTTGAATAAATAAACGCATTTTTCATTGTTAGATTTGTACATAAACAAACTCATATTTTAAACCTTTCATTAGACAAACATTTAGTTATCTGTATATTTTCTGCGCAGAATGTCGGAGCATTAAAAATTAAATGTTTGACTAAAACAATATCTAACTTTGTCTAATAGCACCTTTGCATAAAAGCTACAGCTCTGATATATCGGGATGAACCCTTCATTACTGGGTCCAGCTTGCATAAATATATTACAATGACTTGTTTTCTATCACGCTATTTGTGTAAGAACTCCAGTTTCATGTTTCAAAACACAACTTTTTCCTGGCAATATTATAATAAATGATAACAATACCCTGCGGTCATGGAGAGATGCCCATAAATCCAAAATATTCTTCTGCTTATACCACTGTACTTACAAGAAAAAGGGGCACATCATTTCACAATCCACACATTCTGCTTTGGATTTCAAAAATAAAAATAAATAAAACAAAAGGATCAACAATCTGTATGATGGACCAGAAAGCATCAAAAACTATAAAACAACTGGCTGCAGGTGGCATCTATCCTAACAGGGTGTGTGGACTTGATGTGATGGGTCTGTTATATTTAAATTTTATTTATTATTACTCTTACATCATGGACCGCACATCAAGTTATTATCAAGAACCTTGAAATTTCATTTTTGTAGAAAAACTTCTTATGTATCCCATTCATCTTGGCTTTGTTAAATATTATGGCAGCTGTATTCCAAATAACAACCTCATCTTAATCTTTTTTTCTCTCAATAAGGGCTTATTGAATAAATGTAAAATTACAAAATTGTTATCTTAATCTAAACTAATCTCATTCATTACAAATTTCCCCAATAACCTGGATTTCATTTCCAACCAAAGGTTGTCTAAACCAGTTTCAATATATCTATATTATTAATAAAATTGTTAAACTCATATTAGAAATTAATACTCATTATTACTTAATTTTACTTAATTTCCCTTTTTTAAATGCAGTGTTTCCACTATCAAAGGATATTCAATTTGTATAATACACGGTTAAATGTAACCTTCATTTTACCATGTCTGGAAAACAGATTCAAAATAATTGTGATCACATTGTTTACCATTAGATTCGTTAACCCGGCACATTTTGTTATAAATGTTTTGTCTAAAAAACAGAAATTGGCATGGTGTCCTTCCAGCTTATCACTGACCTCTCATCCCAGCCACATTTCTTTCATGAGAGCACAAAGGAGGGGGTCACATCTGCGTACATGAAACACACAAGCAATAGAACTAAAGATCCCAGCATTCGCACACAGATACACCAATATCTCTCTAAAATCGCTTACATTTTTCCCATTTGTACACAACACATGCATATCATTCTCTCAATTTCTTTTAACTCTTTAATATTTCCCTGCATAAATTCTGCATTCCTTATTTTGTTCAGATATCTTTTATATCTAGCTTCTATGATCAGACGGGCAGCCAGAGTGCTCATCCCATCTTCCCTCTCTGATAACATATAAAGTATTCTGTTTTAATTCTCATTTCTCTGTTTCTGACTTTTACTAGTTGTAGTGCCTGACCCCAAATTCATCCCACAACTTAACATGAAAATGTCCCTTTCTGTCTAGTGTTAATGTCACCCTTCATCCATCCTGCTCACTTAGATAGCTGTTTCTCTAGCTGTTTACTCTGCATGATTCTTAGTCCCTGTGAACCTTGGTAACCCAGTTACCCATTGTGGATCCCTGTCCACTTTAACCATTAATCTAGGGGCTCAGTATAGGCGGAACCGCACCTTTGGTTCATATATAGCGCTCCTCTTGCGCTGGGCATTTTTGAGGGTCTCTTACCCTTCATTCCCTTACTTAATTCAATGCCCATAATGACTGGCCAGTCTTCTCTCTCTTCTCTATGTGTGCCTATACCCTCTTGCCTCTAAACTACTTTATCTAGCAGATTTACTACATATACCTGTGAACAGCACTATTCTTCCCTTTCTTATCTATAACACTCCGATGGACAATAGACAGGGACAACATAACATATAACCACCAATCAATACAGTTCGATTAAGGGGAGTAAAATAGGTACCCTTTGTCCCGAAAATGCCTTACCGATCAAGGAAGTCTGATAACTCAAATGTAAGCAAAAGGCTTACCTCAGCCGGCTGGTTATCAGAAATTCCCGGATCGTCTCAAGCTCCTCGTTTCGGATACTCAGGGTCACCTGGAATCCCCTCCTAAGGCAAAGCTCGCCATGCTGACTCAGTTAAATTGATGATAGGCAACTCCTATCCTCATATTGATTAGTGGTTCCAAATTAATAATAACTACTGCAGTAGGGAACAGACACAAAAGATACGCTCAGCATCTTTCCAAATTACTGTTCTGCTTTATTATGACGCAATTGAAAGTTTTTATGCACATGATTACATAGGTATCACATTAATATTACAATTGTACATTTATGGTAACAAGGGGCGTTACATAGGCAGGCTTATTCTAATCAGGACTCAAAAGAATGTAAACATTTACTGAAAACATTATTAGTGCTGTGTGCACAGTGAGGGCAGTGTGCAATACATACAAAATACAATACAATTATATACAGAACTTACAAATTTCCATTACACCTAGCAAGATGTGCTGCTTTATAGTATCTAATCGGATCTGGAAAGGCCATGCCCCCTCTGGCCTTTGGCATAGCCAAAAAATTGAACGATAGACGAGGATGCTTTTTTGCTCAGATAAATTTAATAAAAGAGCAGCGTAGAGACTTCAAAAAGGACTCTGGAATAGATATTGGCAAGGTCTGAAAGAGGTATAGTAATCTTGGTAGAATATTCATTTTGAGTATGGCGTTCTTACCCATCCATGTATAAGGACCTTTATTGCATCTTTCCAGGTCAGATGAAAATTCTCGTAATAACGGTGGGAAATTTGCTTGAAAAAATTTGTCTATTGAGGAGGTCAATTTGACTCCTAGGTATGTCAAGAATGAAGCTACCCATGGAAAGGAGAATGACGATTGAAGAACCTTTACACAAACTTTTGACAGCGTGATGTTTAATCTTTCTGATTTTTGAGTGTTAATTTTAAAATTCAAAATTAAACTATAGCGGTCAAATTCATTTATAAGATTTGGTAGCGAAGTTTCTGGTGAGGAAATAAAAAACAGTATGTCGTCGGTGTAGGCTGCAGTTTTATGCTCCATTTTATCGATCAAACAGCCTTGAATATCAGTATTTTGCCGGACATGGCGCAAAAACGGTTTGAGAGTTAGAATAAAAATCATTGGGGACAGAGGGCATCCCTGCCTAGTTCCATTACTCATGGTGAAGTATGGGGAGGTCACCCCATACTGCTGCGGATGGAGCAGAATATATAGCCTCTATCCATTTGCCAAACGCTTTCCCGACTCCAATATGGGACAACGTCTCCTTCAGAAACATCCAGTCCACCCTATCAAAAGCTTTTTCAGCATCGGAAGATAAGAGACATAGCAGTATTTTACGAGAATGAGCCAGATGTATAATATCTAAGGCTCTAATAGTGTTGTCTTTTGCTTCTTTGGTAGGCATGAAGCCTACCTGATCAGGGTGGATGACATTCTGAAGGAGAAGTTGTAACCTTGTAGCTAATATCCTTTTAAAATGTTTTAAATCAACATTGAGTAATGAAATTGGTCTATAGTTCTTACATTGGGCATGATCCTTGCCCTCCTTGGGAATAACCAATATGTGCCCTGAGAGTGTCGATCGGTAAAGATCGGTCTTCTAGGAGGGAATTAAATGCTTTAATAAATCTCAGGCCCAGTGTGGATGCGAATGCCTTATAGTAAACTACTGTATATCCATCGGGGCCAGGAGCCTTATGTGGCTTTAGTGTACTGATTGATGCGTATATTCGTCGATTGATATCGGAACATTTAGTGCCTCAGACTCAACATCAGAGAGGGATGGTAGGCCTGAAGAGGCTAGATATTCTCGAATTAGTTGTTGCTTTTGTGCTAACTGGTCTGATGGGATATTTGTCTGTAGATTATATAGTGACTGGTAGTATTCTCGAAAGATCTCAGCAATTTTACTAGATTAAAAAATACGCTTCCCTCCATCAGAGTCTATGTGTGGGACATAGTTTCTCCTTGAGTTTTCCCTAAGTGAATGAGCCAAGAGTTTGCCTGATTTGTTCCCTTGTTCGTAATGTACATTTCCAGCTCTCAGTATCTGTATACTGGTCTCTTGTTTCAGCAGGGAAGATAGTTTTTCCCGCTGTAGCCTGAGGTCCAGTGCTACGGTTTGTGAAAGTGATTTTTTATGTTTGGTCTCTAAGTCCGCTACCAATTTTAGTTGATCTTGAAACAGTTTTTGATTTCTTTTATGTGCTTCCGTCGCCTTTTTAATCAGTATACCTCACATGACGCATTTATGCGTTTCCCAAATGGTAAATGGAGAGATTTCTTCTGAGTCATTTTCAGTAAAGATTCTGGTCAGTTCGCTAGTAAGATCCATTCGGGGTTGACCTTCCTGTAGCAACGAGTCGTTAAGTTTCCATGTCCAAGGTCTGTTAGCCATCTTAGTCAACTGAAGATCTAGAGACACCGGAGAGTGGTCTGACAACGTTTGTATCCTGATAGTCGAGTTGATCACGGCTGGTAGCAACGATTGCAATACTAATAGATAATCGATTCTCGAATAACTGTTGTGTGGCGCCGAGTAAAAAGTATAGTCGCGCTCAGCTGGATGCTGAACTCTCCAGACATCTACAAGTCGCATAGATTGTATAGCTTTTTTTATTTGCCTTAAATACTGATAGGATAAGTGTGTAGCGGATTTAGAGACATCCAGGAGGGGATCAAGGGCCACATTGAGATCTCCACCCAGTATTAATCCACCCTCCGTAATGACCCGTAAGTTATTAAGAATTCCATTCAGACAGCTCAGCTGAGCCTGATTAGGTAAATAAATAGATGCCAAAGTAACGCGGCGGCCAGCTAGGTCGCCCTTCAGGAAAAGGTAACGTCCTTCCGGGTCGCTCATCTGATCGACGTAGGACCATGAGACCATCCCCGAAAGCAAGATACTCACCCCCCCTTGTTTTAGAGTCTGGGGCTGTGCTATGGAAAACCTGTGGATATCTCTCATCTTTAAGTTTAGGTATCTTCCCAGATTGAAAGTGAGTTTCCTGTATAAATGCCACTTGTGCTCGCATACAAGAAAAAGACAATTCCATAGCTCAACTCACCAACCAGTCTGCTGACCAACCAAATTTACCTGTCTAACCGTATGTTAAAGGCAGGGGTTTAGTTAGCACACATTTGCAAACACATGTGAAAGCTGCAAGGCCTCGTCAAGGCACCCTGTATTACTTGCAGTCCTAACACTAAATTTATAAGTGTCTCCACAGTGGAAGCACATGCATTGAATGGATAGGTGTGAGACAGGTGAGCCAGGAGGCCGCCCTAGCCCCCTTAAAGGGACAGGACACACACTGGACACCCAGCAAAAGCAGCAGAGGCGTCCAGTGTGTCCCCGACCCAAATATACAAACTGTAACAAGACACTGGTCACCGCCCACACCCATAACTGGCCTTCACAGTAAGGAGCACATGGAGGGCATATACATACAAGAAAAAGACAATTCCATAGCTCAACTCACCAACCAGTCTGCTGACCAACCAAATTTACCTGTCTAACCGTATGTTAAAGGCAGGGGTTTAGTTAGCACACATTTGCAAACGCATGTGAAAGCTGCAAGGCCTCGTCAAGGCACCCTGTATTACTTGCAGTCCTAACACTAAATTTATAAGTGTCTCCACAGTGGAAGCACATGCATTGAATGGATAGGTGTGAGACAGGTGAGCCAGGAGGCCGCCCTAGCCCCCTTAAAGGGACAGGACACACACTGGACACCCAGCAAAAGCAGCAGAGGCGTCCAGTGTGTCCCCGACCCAAATATACAAACTGTAACAAGACACTGGTCACCGCCCACACCCATAACTGTGGGCGGTGACCAGTGTCTTGTTACAGTTTGTATATTTGTGCTCGCATACGCCAGAGTTCCGTAAGACCGCTGTGCGCTTTTCCGGTATATTCAGACCATTGGCATTCAAGGAAAGACAACGCACATTGGTCATAGTGAGACCTGAGATATATCTCCTGTATTTTATCAGAGTAGGTACAGGACAATGTGGGAGCGGAGAGAGAGCAGTAGAAAAAAAGAAAAAAAGAAAAAAAAAACCCACAAAAAAGCCTCCAAACCCTTCCCACAAAAACTATATATTCAACAGACTACTAGTATGGCTCAAATTGAGCCTGCGCACCCCTGCCGACTCCTCCCGGAATAGTCCGGGGGGGGGCTTAGCACTGGAAGGCAAAGTACCTATGTAGAGGAGCTAGGGAGCAAAAAATGTCGCTCGGATCATATTAACATGGATATCACTTAGAATCTTTAACCTGATGCCCATCTCTTAGATTACCTATCAGTCATTTGTTCCAAGCCAAAAAAATGACCAAAAAAAAAGTCGTCCCTCATCAATATGTCCACCATCTCCACCATCTCTACAAAGGCCATATTTGAGGCCTTAAATCTCCTCCGGGATCGGGACGTTTCTGGCTTCGGGCTTTCCTCCTCCTCCTCGCTGCTGCTATTATCATGCACCTGCTCTGTCTCCGCCATGTGCTCTCCTCCACTGCTTTGAAAGAGAAGGGGCGGGAATAGACTAGAAAGAACATCAGGGGTGGGCAGAGTTTCACGCATGTGCAGTGTATATAAAGCGTAACACGCGTGCGTTGTATGTACGATCTGTGAGCGAAGGAAGGAGTATCGGAAGCGCCAATACTCTGACATTAGGGTTTGTCTTGTGTTGTGTCTTGCAGAGAAAATGGATGGCTTCAATGATCACAACTCCCCCCTCCCGTTCATTGACAAATACAGGGAGCTGCTCTGTCTGTGGCAGGTCAAACACCTGCATTATCATAAACAAAAGAGGCAGGCAGCGCTGGAGAAACTGCTGGAGTTGGTGAAGCCGTTGGTGAAGCCGGTGGTCCCCACGGCAACCATCCCCTATTTAAAAGCCAAAATTGGTGGCCTGAGGAACACTTATCTTAGGGAGCGCAAGAAGGTGCAGGATTCCCAGAGATCAGCAGCAGATGACATTTATGTCCTCAGGCTGTGGTACTATGAGAGACTGCGATTTCTGTCAGACCAGACTGAAGTCAAGGAATCCCTCTCAACCCTTCCTTCCACTCTTCCTTCCACCCTATCTTCCACCCCAGATGAGGCTTGCGATGTCCAACCTGGGACCAGGTAGAAGTGGAGGAGCCCAGCTGGAGTCAGGTATAGCATTGTTCTCCAGATTTCTTGGCAAAGCATAAATGATGTTTCCTAGATGTTATTATTGATCACTAATTGCTGATTTAATAAAGGCGTTTACATATCAATAGCCAAAAATGATTGGGACAAGAATGAAAAATGCTGGGCTCAGAATGATAGTCTTTTCTATTTATTAATATTCAATTTGCAACAGTCATGATATGAAAATTGTGTGTGATTGATGAAGAAAAAACTAAAACTATGTCCCTTTTTCATACACAGGAAGACCTCAGCCAGGAGGAGGCTGTGGAATGTGGAGCCAGGAGGAGGCAGGGGTTAGTGGCAGCCAGGAGGAGGCAGGGGTAAGTGGCAGCCAGGAGGTGGCAGGGCCCAGTAGGAGCCTCACACAATCACAGGTTCCTCCCCTCCGCCTTCCAAACAAAAGACCTAGGAAGGGGAGTAACGTCGAGGAGTCAGCACTCAGGCTGATTCAGGAGGCTTCTGCGTCCCTCGGAGCCACTGCCACTCATGAAGAGGCCTTTGCCTCCATGGCTGCCACCAAACTGCAGGACATGGAGGAGGGCCAATGCCTCATGTGTAAGGAAATTATTTATAAAACATTAAATAAGGGGTTGAGGGCCCAAATCACACCCAATACCCACCTGTGTGAGTTGCATCATCCTCCTCCTCCTGCCACACCTCCAACACCACAGCCACAGCCTATAAGGAAGAGTGGAAGGAAGACAAGAAAGTGATGGCCTGGGTTCAGTCTGGTCTGACAAAAGATGCAGGCTCTTGTATGACCACTGTCAGATAAGGGTACTCACCGAGGCCGTGATGCTGAGAGCGGTAACCTCTTGCGACTAAGCGCACTCCACTCCTGGAGATGGTACAGGGGGTGAAGGGCACAAAGAGGCACGAGTCACCAGCAGGCTGGGTAGGTCTTGCGTGAAGGTCACCGGCAGGGAGAGAGCTGTGCAGGACTGGAAGATGCTGAAGCTCAGGAAGGAGGATGAACAGCTGATCCAACAACAGGCCAAGGGTCAAACACCGTTGACTAGTAAGAGTCTCTAGATAGGCAAAACAGTCTAGTGCAAGAACTGTTATCAGGTCTGTCAGCAGGCTGATGACTAGTACTGAAGATTGGTAGCAAAAGTCCATAGGCAGGCCGAGGGTCAAACACAGGTGACTGGAAGCAAAGTCTGTGAGCAAGCCAGGGGCCGAGCACTGAAGACAATAGCAAAGTCCAGGAGCAGGCTGAGGGTCAATCACTGGAGATAGGAAGCAATATCCGTAGACAGGCCGAGGTTCAAACACAGTAAGCAAGTGGAGAAGTCCGTTAGGCAAGCCGAGGGTCAGATGCAGGTAGAGATCAGAGCAGGTCAAGGTCAATCCGGGTCACAACAGGTAATCAAGAATCAGGATACAAAGCAGGAAACACACGGGGAGCTGAAAGACAAACCAGCAATCTGGTCATGGCACAGAGTGGCTTTTATAGGCCAGTGGGAGGCTCATGTTGTGCGTGCCATTGCGTACGCGCGTACGCTGTTACGCTGAATCACACACACGCATTAGCCGTTTCGCTGAATTGCACACAAACATTAGCCGTTTAGCCGAATTGCGCATTAGCCGTTTCGCTGTATTGAGCCCAGGAATGCGCCGGAGTGCTGCTCTAACGTGCATGTGTGAAGGAAGGCAGCGATATTGGCGAGACTGGTACTTGCCTCTTTCCTGACAACCACAGACTGGGGACATGTATGTCATCTGCTGCTGTTCCTGATCTCTTGGACTTCTGGACCAGATTGTACTCCCTTAGATAAGGACTCCTCAGGCCACCAATTTTGCCTGAAAATAGTTGATGTGTGCCCTGGGGGCCAAAGGCTTCACCAATTTCTGCTGTTTCTCCAGCGTTGCCTCCCTCTTTATTTGGTTAGGACCCCTTAATAGGTTTTTTTTAACTAATACTTGCCTATGTGTGTTTTCCTTCAAAGAGGACAGTTTGTTTGTGAGGAGGCAGGTACATTTCAAAAATACAATGTGAAATTAACACCAACAACAACCAACCTCCTTGAGATTAAAAAAGACAAGATAATAATGGTGTTGTGGTAACTTGACCCACAAAACACACCCAAAACAATTCTGGAGATCACTAAAAAAAACAAACAAAAAAATAAAAATAAACAGGAGATCTGGATTTAAAAAAAACAACAAATAATACAAAATAAATAAATATAAAAAATAAAAATGTTTCCGGTAGATGTGACAAATAAAATTATTATATTCATGAAATCACGAGAAATAATAAAGAAAGAAGTCTGAGAACTCTGTGTGAATATGAGCAGCAAAACAACTTCATTCTTCTAGCATTATAAAAAAGAAGAGAGTGCGCTGCATTAGACAATTTAAAATATTGCAGAGCGACGAAAGTGCTATATCCATTACGAGCGCTAATTTTACCAGACCGAGCAGTTCCATCTCGCAATTTATTCTGAGCACGCGTGGCACTTTGTGCGTCGGAATTGTCCACACATGGTCGGAATTTACGCAAATGGATTTTGTTGTCGGAAAATTTTATAGCCTGCTCTCAAACTTAGTGTGTCGGAAATTCCGATGGAAAAAGTCAGATGGAGCCCACACACGGTCGGAATTTCCGACAACAAGCTTAGATCGCACATATTCTGTCCGAAAGTCCGACCGTGTGTACAGGGCATTACTCGGAGCACACATGGAACAGGCAGCTACAAAGGTGGTTACATCAGCAAGTAGACTAGGCCACCAGAATTGTTGGGAAATGGCCCAAAGAGTTCATTCTTCCCAGGGTGGTCAGCAGCCTTGGGAGAATGGTAAGTCTGGAGCACAGCAGTATGGAGACTCTCTGGGACAAAGCAGCAGTCACAAGGTTTTTAAGGAGGAGCATGGACCTGAGCAGCAAGAATTTTGTCACCAAAAGGAGAAGTGAGACTGGTGCGAACCGTAGCCAGAATACGATCAGGAGGAATCATAGCAACCGGAAACCTACTCCATCTTGGAAGTGGAGGAAAATTGTCGTGACAAAGCGTTAGCTCTTACATTCTTAGTACCGGGTAAGAATGAGACAATGTAACTGAAACTAGACAAGAAAAGAGTCCATCGCGCCCTTCTGGGAGAGAGGCGTTTAGCCTCAGACAAGAATGTGAGATTCTTATGGTCAGTAAGAATGAGAATGGGCAGTGATACCTTCAAGGAGATGTCTCCATTCTTTCAGGGCTAGAATGATCACTAACAGCTCTCTGTCACCAGTCTCATAATTGCACTCCGCAGATGACAATTTCTTAGAAAAGTAGCCACAAGGATGCATAACATCCTACCTCTGCCAGCACTGAGACAGAAGGGCGCCAACTCTAGTCTCAAAAGCATCAACCTCAAGGATAAAAGGTAACGTAGGATCAGGATGTGCCAACACAGAAGCAGAAACAAAGGCAGCATTGATACTTTCAAAGGTCTTAATGAAATCTGGAGACCAACTCTGTGGGTTACCATCCTTTCTGGTCATATCAGCCAGGGGCTTTACAAATAAACTTCCGATAATAGTTGGCAAAGCCAAGAAAACACTGCAGAGGGTCTGGGCCACTGTAGGACTGCTGAAAGTTTCTCTGGGTCCATCGAATAACCAGCAGTGGAAATTACATAACCCAGCAATTCAACCTGTTCATGATGGAATTCGCACTTCTCCAATTTACAATCTCTCTTAGTTTCTGAAGCACACGACAGACATCTGTGTGGTGGCTCTCAATATGAGGATATCGTTGAGATAAACCACCACACATATCTGCAACAAATCTCAGAGGACATCGTTAATAAATTCCTCGAAAACTGCCGGGGCATTTACAAAGGTCAAAAGGCATTACAAGGTACTCATAATGGCCTGTTCTGGTATTAAACACAGTTTTCCACTCGTTGCCCTCCTTAATCCTCACAAGATTGTATGCCCCTCTCAAATCAAGCTTTGTGAAAACCGCTGCTCCCTTGAGGTGGTCAAATAACTCCGTAATCAACGGAATCGGATAGGCATTCTTAATCGTGAAACGAATGAGACCCCTATAATCAATACAATGTCTCAGTTCACCACTCTTCTTCTTCACAAAGAAGAAACCAGCACCAGCATGAGAAGAGGATTTGCGGATGAAACCTTGAGAAAGTGCGTCTGCAACATACTCCTCCATGGCCTTATCCTCCAAGACCGACAAAGGGTAAACCTGGCCATGAGGGGGTATGGCACCAGATTGAAGGTCAATTGTACAACCATACGACTGGTGTGGAGGCAAACTACTGCTTGACCTTTGTCAAAGACATCACTAAAATCGCAGTACTCCTCCGGCAGGGAGGAGAGTGAAGAGGTGCACAGGACCTTGGCTACCTTCTGGAAGCTTGTCTTACTGCATTGTGGGGACCAGGAGAGAACCTCTGCATGGAGCCAATCAAAAGAGGGGTTGTAACCAAGAATAACCAATATTCAAATGGAGTATCATGCAGCTGCAGCGGAATCGAGTGCTTCGATACAAAGGCAGCATCAATGAACAGGCCTGCAGCCCCAGAGTCGATTAGAGCCTGTATCTCGACAACTCAGCCCAAGAAAGGGTAACCAAAACCAGGGGCTTATCCTTCTGGATAACTGGGGACGAAACAATGCCACCTAAGGTCTGCCTGTGACAGGACCTCAAGGTTCGGGCGTTCCCTGGACAGATAGGACAAGACTTCAAAAAGTGACCTGCCTGGCCACAATAAAGGCACAATCTTTCCTTCCTCCTAAGGGTTCTCTCATCCACAGAAAGACGCATGAAGCCCAAGTGCATGGGTTCATCTTCACAGACCGACTCAGTACCAGGAGGCATGGGAGGTGAGGGAGGCAAGGGTGGGACTGCAAAGCTCGGAGACAAATGTACAGGAGGCTTCCGCAAGCGCTCCTTAAAAAAGAGTCTTTCTCTGAGTCTGGAGTCATAGAAGATAGCAAATGTGATCAACCTCTCCAGCTCAGTGGGTATATCTCGGGTTACTACCTCATCCTTGATGGTATCCGAGAGACCATGATAAAAAGCAGCCATTAGGGCCTCATTGTTCCAAGCAACCTCTGCTGCCAGAGTACAGAATTCAATGGCATAATTGGCAACAGTTCTCGTACTCCATTTGATGGACATGAGGCACTTGGCAGCAGAAGTGGAGCATGTGGGAATGTCAAATACCCTTTTAAAAGAAGCCACAAACTCAGGGTAACTCAAGACAACAGTTTTTTGTGTCTCCCATAGAGGGTTTGCCCAGGCCAAGCTCTCTCAGAAAACAAAGATATCACAAAACCTACTTTCCTTCTGTCCATGGGAAACGCCTGGGGCAGCATCTCAAAGTATATCTCAACCTGGTTGAGAAACCCTCTGCATTAGACTGGATCACCCTCAAATCGCTGGGGAAGAGGAGCGGAACCAGACATACCTCTTATAGAGGTAATACTCGAGGCAGGTGCCTGCACAGAGCAGCAGCAGGGATGGCTTGCAACACAGGTTGTACCGGAGCAACCACAGTGGGAGATTCCAGGTGAGCCGTGCGACTCAGGAGCATTTGTAATGTCATGTCAAACTGATCCATGCGGTGATCCTGCTCATCCAATCTGGAAAACATTGAAGCATTTTTTGAATTCATGGCCTTCACCTACTGTCTGAAACCATGAATCAGACTGAGACAGAAGTACAGTTAAATCACACTTGTTTAATAATAAAAGTAAATAGAACAAACGTAGTCAAAACATAGCAAAAGTTTGGTAACCAGAAGGGATAGTCAGACAAGCCAGAAAGTCAGAAAGCCAGGGAACATCAACAGGTGAGTCACTGTGGAGAGATAGGAGCTGGCAATTAGCCAACAGCTGAGCGGCCAGCTCAGAGAAGGAAGGGCTGAGCCCAGCCCTGACACACGGACTGCAATGGTCATTCAGGGCAAATGTAGAGATCAACATGTCTTTCAGTCAGTGGGTTTTTCTTTAGGCACGTTGTAAATAACAGATGTGAATCTTCATCACTGTTAATAATAATGATTTGATTTACATTATGGGACTTTTTTTCCCCAAATAAAGGATGTGTCAATAAGTGTTTTTTTATATTTACACTTTTTTGTTAATGAGTAGTAGGTATTAAAGTGGTTTTATACCTTAATTTGTAATTTTTACCTACAGGTAAGCCTATAATGCCCGGCTAAAGGTCAGGCAGACGCTGCCAGACCTTGTCAGGAAGACACGGTCCGGCCACTCACAGCGCCAGAGCCGCGAACCCAGAAGAAATGCCAGGGCAAGATGTCAGCTCCCTCGGCGTGGACCGGGCTGCAATATGGGGGCTCCGATCTAAGGTAAGTATTTCATAATGAGCTAGTATGCATACTAGCTCATTATGCCTTTGCCTTGCAGGGTTTTTTTAATGTGTGGGTATACAACTGCTTTAAGTGCTCCTTACTTATTCATAGGGGGACAGTGTCAGGGGGCTCCTTATTTTTAAAGGTGGTTTCCAGATTCCAATAAGCCCCCTGCCCATGGACCCCCCACAATCACCAGTCTAGGTTGTGGGGTATGCAGGGCATACTAGCTCATTATGCCTTTGCCTTGCAGGGTTTTTTATGTGCAGGTATACAACCACTTTAAGTGCTCCTTACTTATTCATGGGGGGGGGGCAGTATCAGGGGACTCCTTATTTTTAAAGGTGGTTTCCAGATTCCAATAA
This sequence comes from Aquarana catesbeiana, assembly GCF_042186555.1. Classification (NCBI taxonomy): domain Eukaryota; kingdom Metazoa; phylum Chordata; class Amphibia; order Anura; family Ranidae; genus Aquarana; species Aquarana catesbeiana. The sequence goes on along the minus strand of NC_133326.1, from coordinate 73,730,098 downwards.
GCCCCCTGCCCATAGACACCCCACAATCACCAGCCTAGGTTGTGGGGAATGGAGGAGATTCTTGTCCTTAACAGAAGGGCAAGGTACTATGCCAAGCAAGGCACCCACCCTCATGTTGAGGGGATGTGCCCCCCTTTCCTGGCATGCCATGCTGCATGCTTTTGGGTGTACCTCACTTTTTAAACATTTTTTTAATAGGTTTCCCCTTAAAATTTTTACCAGACTGAAAGGGCCTGGTTTGGAATTTGGGAGGAACCCACATTTTTGCATAGGGTCCCTCTTGATATCCATACCAGACCCTCATCAAGGATAACAGTCTGGTATGTATTTTTTTTAATAACTGACAATTTTTATTGATTTTTAAGAAATAAGAAAAATAAAAACAAAAATTGACAACATAAAATACAGGAGAGTACAATATATAGTAGAACGTACGTCTGTTATACCATCAGCAGACAGATGGATGGATCAATGCATAACTAGCTTGACTTATTACCGTAGGATGCATACAAAATCATAATGTTATTCAGACAACACAGCATCGTGAACTCTGTATATGAAAAAAAACAAAATAGAATAGGGGAGGGGTAGGGTAAAGTAGAAAGATAGAGAAGAGTAGAATAGTAGTAGAAGGTAAATAGGAAAAAAGGACAACCAACCACCTCTAGAGCCCGGACCCCCCCAACAAGGACCCACCAAAAGTGGTCAAGGGGGACATATCATTAGGATATGGGGTTCTCCAAGAGGACCCAGGGTTCTCATATTTGGTTATACTTTTCAAGAGCGTCATTTAGAGAGGCTGCCAGGTACTCTATTCTCTTGACATCTCTGATTCTGGAGTGCAGTTCGGATATCGAGGGGGGTTCTCTCTGCTTCCACTTTAGGGCCACCAAACATTGCGCTGCTGTTAAGATATGTGACATGAGTTTTTTTGACACTTTAGAGAGAGAGAGAGGTGGGAGACCCAAAAGGAAGGCCTTCTGATCCAAGGGCAAATCAATATCAAAGATGGATTGGAGCAAGGAGTGTACCATATGCCAATAGGGAATGATTAGAGGGCAGGTCCAATAGATATGAAATAGCGTCCCTCTATCTTTACAGCATCGCCAGCATCGGGGGTCAGCTGAGGGGTATATGGAGTGGAGCAAGTCCGGGGTCTGATACCAATGAAATAAAATTTTGTATTGATTCTCTTTATAGAGCGTACATATGGAGATCTTAGAGGCCTGAGACCATATGAGCTGCCATGTGTTCAGAGGTATGTCTACACCCAGGGCTCGCTCCCATTTATCCATGTAGGCATGTCGCGGTCCGACCGACGATAGGTCCATGGTCAAAAGTTGATAGGTGCGCAAAATCATACCCTTAGGGGACGAGCCCTCCAAGCATAATTTTTCAAATTCAGTTAGAGGGGAGAATTTAAGATTCATTACTAGAGATTGAGCTTAATGTCGTATTTGCAAGTAGCTGAAAAAAGCCTGTCTAGGGATATCAAAGGTGTTTTGCAGGTCTTGAAAAGATCTTAGTAATCTGGTTCTAGGGTCTATTAACTGGCCGTATCGGAATAGGGCTCTGTCAATCCAAAAGTGAGACATCTGCGAGGTCAAGCTGTCTGGAATGTTGGGTGTGAATAAGAAAGAGGTGACTGGGGAAGAGGTGGTGGTTAGCGGATATATCGATTTGGCTTTTCGCCACAGCGAGCGTAGAAGGATCATTGGCCCTAGTAATTGTAAGCTATTAGAGGCTACATCCGGGCTTCATGACAAGGAGTTCGGATGGGCCGGGGCCATCCATAATTTCTCAATTTGCGTTAAAGGTGTGAAGAGTGCACCAAGAGGCTACAGGGTGTAACTGGGCAGCCAGGTAATACTTGGCTATGTTAGGAAATGCCAGGCCACCTTGATTGCGGGGGGCATACAGGACCGATCTAGCGATCCGATGTCTCTTATAATTCCAGAAGAAATTTATCAGGTCCCCCGGAGTCTCTTAAGGTGCGGGGATGGGATGGGGATGGGTAGCATCTCAAAGAGATATAAAAAATGAGGTAGGATTGTCATCTTTAAGGCCACAAGGCAGCCAAAGAGAGACATCTTTAGGGGTTTCCACTTGGCTAGGGAGGCTCTTATGGGAGTGTATAATCGGGGAAAGTTGGCCTTGTAAAGAGTATCGTATGTGGGAGTAAGGTGGACACCAAGGTATTTTAAAGAGGAGGTCTTCCAAGAGTATTTAAATGTTTGCGAGAGGGTCGCGAGTGTCTGGTTGGGTATATTAAGGGGGAGGGCTTCCGTTTTTGAGTTATTGATTTTATACCCTGAAAGGGCGCTATATCTGTCTAATTCTACATGTAGGTTCGGGAGAGAGACGTGGGGTTGTGTGAGGGTAAGGAGAACATCATCTGCGTATAGAGAGATCTTAAAGTCTCTGATACGAACAGGAATACCGTGAATATTTGGGTTCTTTCTAATATGGGCTGCTAGGGGTTCAATACATAGGGCATAAAGAAGAGGAGAAGTGGGCATCCCTGTCATGTCCCATTGGATATCGGGAAGGTGGAGGAGGAGGTAAATTGGGTACGGACCTGTGCCGAGGGGGCTGAATATAAGTGGGAGATGGCTCTGAGAAAAGAGCCCTCAATCCCGGCCCGGGAGAGAGTTGCAAACAGGAATGGCCAGCTCAGCCTATCGAAGGCTTTTTCGGCGTCGAGACTGAGCAGTATGGCCTCTAATTTGGTCCTGTTGGCAACCTCCATGAGATCAATGACCCTCCGTGTGTTGTCCCCGGCATGGCGAAAGGGAATAAAGCCCACTTGGTCCTTATGGATCAGTGACGGCATAAAGTTGTTTCATCTATTTGCTAATAATTTCGTAAAAATTTTCAAGTCTGTATTGAGGAGTGCTATAGGTCTATAGTTGGATGGTAAAGTGTGGTCTTTACCCGGTTTGGGAATCAACGTGAGAAAGGAGTTTTGCATGTCCCTCGGGACAGGTGTGTCAGATAGAAATGAATTAAACAGAGTGGTCATATGGGGGAGTAAATGTGGTAAAAAGGTTTTATAGTAGAGGTACGGGAGTCCGTCGGGTCCTGGGGCTTTGTTATTTGGCAGAGATTTAATCGTAGCAGTGACTTCCTCCTCTGTAATGGAGGAATTGAGGGTCGTTAGGGCAGAAGGAGAGAGCTTAGGTAGATCACAGTCCAGAAGATATTAGTGGATCGCTTGGGATAAATCAAGTGAAGGAGGGTTGTGTGGAACAGTCGGATCATTATACAAAGTTGAATAGAAGTCATGAAAGATTTGGGCAATTTTGGTGGGATGAGACTGAAGGACACCGATCCCATCTTTGAGGTGAGACGGCGAGGTGGTCGCCACTCGCTTACGAAGTTGTCTTGCCATGAGCGTATGTGGTTTGTTGGCCTTATCATAATAGGTCTGTCTCAACCTACGTAACGCTTTTTCTATTTTACCCAGGTCTATGTTTCCTTTAGGCCAGCCCTAACGCTTATTAGTTCCCTAAGAATACTTAGGGATGGGGAGGAGAGTAACCGGGCTTCCAAGTGCTGGAGCTTATCTAGTAGGGCTCGGCGGGTTGCATTAGCGTTCCTTTTTAGAGCAGAGGAGAGTGAGATACACTGGCCTCTAAACACTGCCTTATGACCCTCCCATAAGTAGAGACCTCAGGAGAACTGTTTTCTGCAAAATATAGTTTGAGGGTTTGTTCCAGATCCAGTCTGGAGGGGTCATGTTTGAGCAGGAAGTCATTTAAGCGCCAGTGACATGTGCAAAAGGTTCCCGGGGAAAGTGCGATAGAAAGTTTGATTGGGGCATGATCCGACCATGAGATGGCCTGAATGTCTGAGCCTGTGCAAGCTCTCAGGGTCGGAGCATTGACAAAAAAATAATCCAAACGCGAGTGGGATTTGTGGGGATGAGAGTAGAAGGTAAATTGTTTAGCCGATGGATAGGAAGTACGCCAGGAGTCAAACAGGGCATATTTCCTAGTTAATTGGCGAAAGAGAGTGGATTTTCTTTCAAGGGCCTTTTGAGTTTTCCCCCGCCCCATGGAGTGTTTGTCAAGGTTTGGGGAATACGTCAGATTAAAGTCCCCTCCAATGACCAAATATTGGTGGGGGATTGCAAATAATTGTTTGTACACCTTGGATAAAAAGGAGTTTTGGTTGGTGTTCGGGGCATAGATGTTACATAGAGTAATATTGATTCCTTTCCATGAGCCTCTAAGAATGAGATAGTGTCCTAAGGGGTCTGTGTATAGGGATTGTAACTGGAAGGGAGATCCCTGCTTGAAAAGAATTGCTACTCCTGCCCGTTTATGGGGATTAGAGGCCTGGTATATTTGGGGGAAATGTTTGGATGCAAATGCCATAGTGCCAGTTTTAGTGAGATGTGTCTCCTGGATAAAAAGTATGTCAGCTTTGGACCGCTTAAATTCATGGAATGCTAGGCTCCGCTTGATGTTGGAGTTAAGGCCTTTCACATTTAGTGATAGTATGTCAATCATGGTGGTAGGGTTGGAATGGGAGATAGTAGCTTACCTAGCCGGCTTGGCGGAATCCTGATGTGTGGGAAATAGATTGGTCGAATCCCCCGGGGGTGCTTCACGCCGGAGAGTCACGGCATTATGAACAAGGTCCGGGCTCCAGAGGCAGGGGGCTCTCAGGAAATTGAAAAGATGAAAAAAGAGGGGAGAAAAGTTGCTAGTAGAAGAGAGAAAAAGAGAGAAGTAGAAAAAAAACATAAAATTTAGTACAAAATCAGGTATTAACCATACATAGTGAGACCCACCTAAAACAGGTGGTGGGTTGGGGATCTCCGAAGGGCCCTCCCTTACAGAGGAGGTAGAGGGGCCACCGCCACAAAAAATGGAGTAGGGAATCATTCAAAGATCCCCCAGGGGAGGATAGGATAGACCCAGGATGGGTACAACCCTTTCCCAGGCCTGCCTGCATTTGCAAATGAGTGTGATACATAAAAAAGTAGAACAAAGAACTTGCTTTTATCAGCTGATAACCGGTACATCTATAACCATAACTCTAACCCCAGTGGAGAAGAAACAAAATAGAAGAATAATCTAGAGGTCCCATATCATAAGAGAAGCATATCACCCATCCTAGCATCCTGTAAAGGGGCACCTGAGGGGTAGAAGGGTCCTCCCAAGCTTCGTGGCATACCCTCCTGGATGAGAGGAAGGGGGGAAGGGGAAAAAAAAGGGGGGGAGGGGAGAAGAGAGGGGGGGAATGAGAGGGGGGAGGGAGGAAAAAGAGGGAGGGGGGGTGGGGGGAGATGGTTGGAGGTGGGTAGGGAGATACCTTAGCAGCCTGCAGAAATGCTATCTAATGGCATTAACCAAGACAGTGTACAGGTTGGGACTATAAGCCTACAGTCTCTTTAAGCGTATTCGGGCAAGTGAGGGGACTAGAAAGATCCGTCCAGAAACCCCACACAGGGGATTGGGTGGGAGGAACCAATAAACTGAAGAGCATTGTAGTACAAGACTTCAAGAAGTAGGTATTCATCTTTGGTGGGATGATGAAGGCGGACCAGCAGGACGTGGCCTTGGTCGCTTTCTTCCAATCACTTGAATCCAGGGTTCTGGGCGAGGTGGAGGGGTCGGAAGAGGATCCCATCCAGGGGTGGATGGAACCGGAATATCCAATTCTCTACAGAAAGACTGGAGGTCTTCAGGATACCGTAGGGTGGTGGACCTCCCATCTTTCTTTGCGGTTAAACTGAAGGGAAAACCCCAGTGGTAGCGGAATTTGTGTTCCCTCAGGGAGGTGAGAAGTGGTTGTAGTGAGCGCCGTTGCTGGAGGGTAATCTACGACAAAACCGGAAAGAGCTGTATGGAGGCGCCATCAAAGTCAATGGTGTGCATATTACGTGCTTTTCTCATTATGTCTTCTTTAAGGGTCTAGTTGTGGACCCTGCAAATCACATCACGCAGTCTGGGCCCCAGTCCACGGGGGCGGAGAGCGTGGTGGGCACAGTCCAGCTTGATTCTCTGGTTTTCCGGGCAGCCCAGGATATTGTTGAAAATAGCTTGTAGAGTTCCTTGCAAATTGTCAGGGGAATGGCAGAATCAGAGCCTGTCAGTATCGGCACTTCCCCATGCGCCTGCGTGGTAGAGTTGCACATCACTGCGTACCGTTACATGATCGGCGGGTACAAGCGCGTGTCCCGAACGGATTAGCTCACATGGGCGCACGATGCAGCGCATCAGCACGAACGCGTGCGCGCACAGCAGGACGTCCCCCTGGCGGGCCTATATAAAGACAGCTATGTCCTGTGTTTGTTGCTGGTTTGTCTTTTCAGCTCCTGTAAACCTGTTCCTGAACCTGTGTACCTGTGCCTGCCTGTTGTGACCCGGATCGACCTTGACCTTGCCTTGAACCTCTCTTGTGTTTGACCCTTGGCTAACCTTCTGGACTTCTCTACCTGCCTGAGCACCCATGTTTGACCCTCGGCCTGCTCTTGGACTTTGCTTCTGCCTCATCCCAGTGTTGGATCTTCAGCCTGCTTGACTACCCGTGTTTGACCTCAGACTTGCCTCTGCCTCACATAGTGTTGGAGCCTCTGCCTGATTACTTCTGCCTGTCTCCTCATGTTTGACCCCTGGCCTGTTATTGGACTTTTGCCTTTGTGTTTGACCCTCTGCATCCTCTAAACCGGCTTCAGTCTTCATCTCCAGACTCCTGCCTAGCCAGTTCAGGTGAGGTGTCAGCCACCCAGCATGGATCACTTCTCTACCTGAAGAACCTCCCAGCTATTCCACTACTTGCTGGCGACCCGTGCTTCTTCGTGCCCAATACCCGCTGTGCCACTTCCAGAGGGTATCGTGCGCCCAGCTGCAAGGGGAGTCTCTCTCGGCAACTCGGCCTTGGTGAGTACCTGACACAAATCTTCATCCTGGGTAGCCTCTGGGAGGTCGCGGACCCTGATATTGTTACGCCTGCCTCTGTTGTCGAGGTCTTCAAGATGGCGTTAAAAGTCTCTGAGAGTAGAGGTTTCGAGGTCAGGCGGTCATGTATTTGGGAGATTTCAAGCTTGGTGTCGTCTGCGTCCTCTTCCAGAGATGCGACTTTGGTAGATAGTTGATGGAGGTTGGTGCGTAGCATGTTGATCTCAGATCTGCATGTTTCGTGGACTTCTTGGATAAGCATGCGGAAATCTTGCTTCATGGGCATACAGCGAACATAGTCTCGCCAGGATGTGCACGCCTCCAGTTCAGGATCAGAGTCCATAGCAATATGATCATGAGAGTCCTGCAATGTGACCGAGTAGGCGTTTAATGGGGGATAGCCTCCTTGAGATGTTTGTGGGAGAGTAATGGTTTTAAGCCCCATTGTCATAGTCGCTGCTTGCTGACAGTCAGTATGTGGATGAGCCCCCTGCGGTTGTGATAGCTGCGAAGCTTGGGGAGGTGCTGGAGCTTGGTATGAAGCTCTGTGTTGTGGGGAGAGAGAGGGGAGCCTGTCCTTGGAAGTCTGAGGTTGCTGTGGAAGTGAGTGGGGGTGCCAATCAGAGGCAGATGAATCCCATGAGGGAGATGCCTGGCCGGTGAGCGCTGATGGTGGGGGTTCCACAAGGCAAGGGGGGAACGGCTGTGACAAGCTCCCCAGCATGTATCCCCCAGAGGGAGCGGGGGGACCAAGCAGAGCGGCAGCTGGTGGATCCAGGGTATGAGCGGCCAGCAGGTCCCCCTCGGAGGCATACCTGTCGGTTCTGTGTCCAGAAGAAGCCCGCTGTGAAGGAGATGAGAGGACTGCAGAGTCCGGGGCTGGAGCTGGAGCCGGCGCAGCCGCCATCTTGGCCTTGTGCTGTCCCGCTGGAGCTCCATGCCCGAAATATTCCGTTATGAGCAGTGGGGGAGCTGAGGAAGACCTCGTAGCATGTCCCCTGGGGTCTACCTCCTTGTTTTTGCGGGGTTTGCCCATGTTGCCGGCGTTATCTTGCGGGTTATAGGAGTATGCAGGCAGGCCTGGCCGGGAGCCTCAGGCAGAGCAGACCGATCCGGAAGCCATCCAAGCCACCCTGGTATGTATTTTTAATGGGAAATCTATGCCTTTTTTGTGTGGGGTCTCCCATTAACATCTCGTAAAGATGAAGGGACTCAACAGCTGTTGTGTTTACAAACAGAACAGAGCAGCTGGGAGCTGTTATTTACTGGCAATTTACATTGCATTGCACAGTTTAATTGTGCCACTTCACAGGCCGGTTAAGGGAATCCTCCAGGCATGCATTTCAATTATTTTTATATTTGTAATGTTTCCTTTTAAGCATTAATACAATTGCTGCTCTTCACAAAACAGAATAAAAAAAAATGTTTTCTGTTTTAGTACATATTTCCCAGGGCAGTGCCCAGACCCCCATGCTATTTGTTTGACAATCCATTGCCTGTTATTCTAGGAAATGGCTGTGGTGTTATTCTATTTTTTTTAACATTCAGCTCCCATTGACTTCAATAGGTTTAGGATTATGTACCCAAACTTCGATAAAGTTTGCCAAACCCACCTTCAACTGAAACCAGGTACATATGGCTCATCTCTAGTCCTTAATGTAACAGGTTAATGCTGCCCCTTTTCCCCACTTGATGTGCTATAAGGTATATAAGGTAAGCCTCTTAAACCCCTTTAGCCCAACCTCCCTATTGCTTGTGGTCACAGATGTCACAGTGGAATCAATATGGTAAATCTTGTGGAGGAGGGAGGGTGCAAAATGAGGAACTAGGAGGAGGAGGAGTGCAGGTAGGGGTGCAAGGAGGAGTAGGAAGGAAAATTTTCACCTTGGACTCCTCAGCAGGAGAGGATGCAAAAAAGGACAGGAGCTGCAACCTACGCTGCTAAACTAGTTCACAGCTCATAAAGAGGGGGGACAGACTTTAGCCTGGTTAACTTGGGTGTTTAGGGGCCTTGTTCTGAAATTGAGTGTTCTCTTTGGTGCATAGTCATTTGTTTCCTCATGCATATGGTAGCCAAATTTTCCACAGCTTATATGCTTTAGCCAAATGCTGCAGATCTCAATGGTCCTGTTAGCAGCAGAGGCCCACACTGCAGAGCTCTTTCAATTTGATGCTTATTCAAGTGCTTGGGTATTGTCCTGACACAAGTCAATTTCTGCAAAAACATATATTTCTACAAAAATCTATATTTTGAATATCTGTGGACTAATTAGGGATGGAAGATGAGTTGGAGAATATGGAGTTGCAGTTTTAGTACAATGAGTTTTTGCCATTTTATTAAACTTTTAAAGATGACACTGTGATTCTGTGAAAAAAAAAAGAAGCACACAAACTATACTATCAAACTGTTATGCTACTGGCCACTTCATATGAAGTTGAAGCTTTATGTTTTAAAAAATATAATTTCCTGTAGGTTTTAAATCAGTTGTGACTGCTACTCCCACTGGTCAATTAATGCTTGTCTCTGCTGGTTCAAAAACATGTTGCATTCAAAACTGCTTAAAGTGGAAATAAAGTACGCAATACTTACTTTTCCTTTAATGGTCCGATATCCCTTGCCTTACACAGCTCAGTGTACATTTTAATAAAGATGAGCAGGCAGGTAGGTTTATTTTATTTCAGAAGAAATTTTGCATGTCTCTTCTGCAATAAAGAGCCTGCCTGCTCACAGTTTTTGAAAATGAAACCTTACTTCAATCTCTGTATTTGCAGACGATACTAAGCTAAGCAGGGCAATAACTTCTCTGTAGGATGTGGAAACCTTGCAAAAAGATCTGAACAAATTATTGGGGTGGGCAACTACATGGCAAATGAGGTTCAATGTAGAAAAATGTAAAAGAATGCATTTGGGTGGCAAAAATATGAATGCAATCTATACACTGGGGGGAGAACCTCTGGGGGAATCTAGGATGGAAAAGGACCTGGGGGTCCTAGTAGATGATAGGCTCAGCAATGGCATGCAATGCCAAGCTGCTGCTAACAAAGCAAACAGAATATTGGCATGCATTAAAAAGGGGATCAACTCCAGAGATAAAATGATAATTCTCCCACTCTACAAGACTCTGGTCTGGCCGCACCTAGAGTATGCTGTCCAGTTCTGGGCACCAGTCCTCAGGAAGGATGTACTGGAAATGGAGCGAGTACAAAGAAGGGCAACAAAGCTAATAAAGGGTCTGGAGGATCTTAGTTATGAGGAAAGGTTACGAGCACTGAACTTATTCTCTCTGGAGAAGAGACGCTTGAGTGGGGACATGATTTCAATATACAAATACCGTACTGGTGACCCTGCAATAGAAATAAAACTTTTTCGCAGAAGAGAGTTTAACAAGACTCGTGACCACTCATTAAAATTAGAAGTAAAGAGGTTTAAGCTTAAACTACGTAGCGGGTTCTTTACTGTAAGAGCAGCAAGGATGTGGAATTCCCTTCCACAGGCGGTGGTCTCAGTGGGGAGCATCGATAGCTTCAAGAAACTATTAGATAAGCACCTGAATGACCACAACATACAGGGATATACAATGTAATACTGACACATAATCACACATAGGTTGGACTTGATGGACTTGTGTCTTTTTTCAACCTCACCTACTATGTAACTATGTAACTTCCACTTTAAAAAAGGCGTTATTCCTTGTTATAATAAATCTGATTGAGGTGCTGTTGACTAATGCCAAGCAAAGCAATAATGTAAAAGTAGAATGTATTACACATGTAAATTGTGTGATGCTAGAATGTGGTGTCTTGATGCTGTCCATAACACCACATGAAGCTTAAAGGCATCTCCTAAGCATGTTTTGTCATCTCACAAGCATGTAACTGAGAGGTGTTTTTCTAACATTGCCCTCAAAGTTACATCAAAAGGAGGACCCCTCTTCCCACTAAACTATATATATATTTTTAAATTATTTTTGCTTTAGTATATGCTCTCTAAAGCAGTGCCCAGCTTCCCAAACCATTTGTTTAACCACTTCCCTACCGCGCATAGTCATATGACGGCGGCAGGAACCCTTTGTCCCTCCGGGTCACCATCATATGACGTCTTTTAATTCCTGAGCCTCTAGGGGGTGTGCGCCTACCTGCCGCAACACTAGGCACCCGATGCAAGTGCACGGCGGCCTCGATGTCTGCCGGGCACCCCCGATTGCCCGTAAACACAGCAGGACCGTGGATCTGTATGTGTAAACACACAGATCCACATCCTGTCAGAGGAGAGGAGACCGATGGTGTGTTCCCAGTACAAAGGAACATGATCAGTCTCCTCCCCTTGTGAGTCCGCTCCCCCTACAGTTAAAATTATTCCCTAGGATACACATTTAACCCCTTCCTTGTCTGCCCCTTAATGTTAACCCCTTCCCTGCCAGTCACATTTACACAGTAATCAGTGCATTTTTATAGCTCTGATCTCTGTGTGAATGGTCCCAAAATAGTGTCAAAAGTGTCGCAGATTGCCGCCATTACTAGTAGAAAATAACAATATAAATGTCATAAATGTATCCCCTATTTTGTAGACGCTATAACTTTTGCGCAGACCAATCAATATACGTTTATTGCGATTTTTTTACCAAAAATATGTAGGAGAATACATATTGACCTAAACTGAGGAAAAAAATAGTTTTTTTTTTAATGGGATACTTATAGCAAAAAGTAAAAAATATTGTGTTTTTTTCAAAATTGTCGCTCTTTTTTTGTTTATAGCGCAAAAAATAAAAACCGCAGAGGTGATCAAATACCACCAAAAGGAAGCTCTATTTGTGGGGAAAAAAATTATCAACATTTCATATGGGTACAGTGTTGCACACATTTGTAACAGCGCTGAAAGCTCAAAATTGGTCTGGGCAGGAAGGGGGTGAAAATGCCTTGGATTTAAGTGGTTAAAAATCACCTGCCTATTAGTCTTTAAAATAGCCAGAATTGTTTTTTTGTTTGTTTTTTTTGTTTGAATTACAAAAAGCTCACAATTTTAAGATTTTTGACCGGTTTGTCCATAAACATTTTCTCATCCTTAATGAAGGACGATGAAAGGTTGCTATGGATTTTTTTCATAACATATATGATTATTTAATGCACAGTGTTATTAGTTTGGGCAGTGAATGGCTGGAAGTTTTTGGCGTAATCAGAGGTTTTCTATTGATAAGAAAGGCTTAATGCTAAAGACATGATATAGACTGTAGAAATAAGATGCCAGTTGTTTCTTACAAGAACAATTTTTTGGTAAAACAGAAGCAATGTTTTATAATGTCACAGCAAATATGAAGATCGTCTACATTATCATTCTTTGTATTTTACTACTGAAATGTTTTCTATGTTCAGAACAGTCATGCTGAGTTTTGTGAAATCTAGGTCAGTATGATTTGGTCCATTTAATATCTAATGAATTCGTAGACCGCAGGATGTAATATCTAGAACACAAGAGTTCAATAATGCCTTGCATATTTCCGCAAGACTTCCTGTGCTGTGACTGACCAACTGTATCAAAATGCTAATAGTCAAGAAGGCAAGAAGATTCCAGCAGTCACGTTTCTGTGAAGGGGCCAGCGCTGCCTAAAGAAATCATAACTTTTCAAGACCATTAACATTGTATAATATTATGATCATAACAATAGGTTATCATTTACAAAATATCTGGTCCAAAACTCCAGCTTTTTTTTGTAAGAATCTTGGGTTGTATCCAAGCCGAGTAGTGAGGTAGCGAGGTTCCAGTAGAGACTGGAAACAGGTTCAAACTTTGGGACTACCTGGTCTTTAATCTTGCTGGCGGTAATCCTGGGTGTGGCTTGGGGTTAATTTTCAATAACAAAAGCGGTAACACCGAGCCACACTCGCTATTGCACAGTAGTAACCCTGTACTTTTACCGTTTTTTCTGCCTGGAAACTTGAGAACGCCCATGGCATCCAAAAAGTCTCCCTTTAGGTCAAAAGTGATTTTAGACCAGCTAGAAAACAGCAATAGTAAATTAGAATCGCTTGCAGAATCGAGCGATATTGATTTGAGGGGAAATTCGTCATCAGACACGGAAAGTGATGACAGCGATGATTCTGCGACCCTGCTCAGTGATGTGCAAACTTGGTACACTATTGACTGTGGTATGGATCAGGCAGCGCCCCCAAGATTCCCATTTACTGGAGCATCTAGTATGAAAGTAGATGTTGAACACAACAACCCCTTGGTATACTTACAATTATTTCTGACCGATGATGCGTTTTGTCCCTCCCACGAGACGTTATCAAAGGATCTTGGTGAGACGCAAGTGGTTGGTAACTTTAGTTTCGTGTTTTTTTTAACACTTTATACAGCGTTTTTAACATGTGAGTGGATATTGTTTGTTTTTATGAATATTAAACAGAATTACGCTATATTGCTTTCTCTGCCATTCATTTACATCCCATGACAGTATACTGAGAACAACCTACGCTACAGTTTGAGACACAGCCCGTGGGACAAAAGAGCCCAGCCACCCATACAAGCACTTATGACTTCTGTCATGGGAGTCATAGATATCTGGTGAGTGAGGGGGCACACAGAGGGGAGCATGATCTCACAGATTGCTTTTTTCAGCACTTGGCACTTTATATTGCACAATTTAAAATTTAAAGCTGCACTGAAAGATTATGACATTTATGAACTTTATAAGGATTTATGAACTTTTTATGGACTTTAATTAGTTATGGTTATGGATTATTGTTAATACCAGCCCTTTACCCCAAGCATCGTACACAGACAAGATGGTTAGGTAGAACCAAAATAATGACTGTTTATTGAACAGAAATACAGGTTTTTATACACTTCAAAAATAGGGCAATCACCACAAGAACAATAAAACCAATTATTACCCAAAACAACACACAAAGGTTAGGTAACGAGGTAAAGTTGACATAAGACTGATCTCATCATGTAGGAACCTCCAAGAGGACTAGCCAACATAAACATCAACAGTGATCTAATTAAACAGTAAGCTAAATAACAACTAGTCATCTAGACTATGCTTTGATTAATCAGGAATCCCACTCCAGACCCCCTTAAATTTTTGACTCTCTGTTATATTGCAGCCATTTGCTAAAATCATTTAAGTTCATTTTTTTCCTCATTAATGTACACACAGCACCCCATATTGACAGAAAAACACAGAATTGTTGACATTTTTGCAGATTTATTAAAAAAGAAAAACTGAAATATCACATGGTCCTAAGTATTCAGGCCCTTTGCTCAGTATTTAGTAGAAGCACCCTTTTGATCTAATACAGCCATGAGTCTTTTTGGAAACGATGCAACGAGTTTTTCACACCTGGATTTGGGGATCCTCTGCCATTCCTCCTTGCAGATCCTCTCCAGTCCTGTTAGGTTGGATGGTAAACGTTGTTGGACAGCCATTTTTAGGTCTCTCCAGAGATGCTCAATTGCGTATAAGTCAGGGCTCTGTCAGGGCCAATCAAGAACAGTCATTGTCAGAGTTGTTGTGAAGCCACTCCTTCATTATTTTAGCTGTGTGCTTAGGGTCATTGTCTTGTTGGAAGGTAAACCTTCGGCCCAGAAAAAATGAACTTAAATAATTTTAGCACATGGCTGCAATATAACAAAGAGTGAAAAATTTAAGGGGGTCTGAATACTTTCCGTCCCCACTGTATATACACACAGTGCCTTGAAAAAATATTCATACCCCTTGAAATTGTCCACATTTTGTCATATTACAACCAAAAAAACAAAATGTATTTCACATTTTTTTACAAATAAATATCTGAAAAGTGTGCATTGCATTTGTATTCAGCCCCCCTGAGTCGATACTTAGTAGAACCATCTTTCGCTGCAATTACAGCTGCACTTCTTTTTGGGGATGTCTCTACCAGCTTTGCACATCTAGAGATTGGCATTTTTACCCATTCTTCTGTGCAAAATAGCGCAGGCTCTGTCAGATTGGATGGAGAACGTCTATGAACAGCAATTTTCAAGTCTTGCCACAGATTCTCAATTGAAATTAGGTCTGGACTTTGACTGGGCCATTCTAACACATGAATATGCTGTGATCTAAACCATTCCATTGTAGCTCTGGCTGTATGTTTGGGGTAGTTGTCCTGCTGGAGGGTGAACCTCTGCCCCAGTCTTCTAAGATTGCCCTGTATTGGCTCCATCCATCTTCCCATAAACTCTGACCAACTTCCATGTCCCTGCCAAAGAAAAGCATCCCTACAACATGATGCTGCCACCACCATGTTTCATGGTGGGGATGGTGTGTGCAGGGTGATGTGAGGTGTAAGTTGTCTGCCACACATAGTGTTTTGCTTTTAGGCCAAAAATTTAAATTTTGGTCTCATCTGACCAGAGCACCTTCTTCCACATGTTTGCTGTGTCCCCCACATGGCTTCTTCCAAACTGCAAACAGGACTTCTTATGGCTTTCTTTCAACAATGGCTTTCTTCTTGCCACTCTTCCATAAAGGCCAGATTTGTGGAGTGCACGACTAATAGTTGTCCTGTGGATAGATTCTCCCACCTGGGCTGTGGATCTCTGCAGCTCCACTAGAGTTACTAAGGGCCTCTTGGCTGCTTCTCTCATTAATGCTCTCCTTGCCCAGCCTGTCAGTTTAGGTGCACGGCCATGTCTTGCTAGGTTTGCAGTTGTGAGATACTCTTTCCATTTTTGGGTGATGGATTGAACAGTGCTCCGTGAGAAGTTCAAAGCTTGGGATATTTTTTAAAACCTAACCCTGCTTTAAACTTTTCACAACTTCATCCCTGACCTGTCTGGTGTGTTCATTGGCCTTTATGATGCTGTTTGTTCACTAATGTTCTCTAACAAACCTCCGAAGGCTTCACAGAACAGCTGTATTTATACTGAGATCAAATTACATGCGGGTGGACTCTATTTAGTAATTAGGTGACTTCAAGGCAATTGGTTCCACTAGATTTTATTTAGGGGTATTAGAGTAAAGGGGGCTGAATACAAATGCACGCCATACTTTTCACATATTTATTTGTAAATAATGTTGAAAACCATTTATCATTTTCCCTCCACTTCACAATTATGTGCCACTTTGTGTTGGTCTATCACATGAAATCCCAATAAAAAACATTTACGTTTTCAGCTGTAACATGACAAATGTGGAAAATTTCAAAGGTTATGAATACTTTTTTAAGGCACTGTATATACAGTATCTCACAAAAGTGAGTACATCCCTCACATTTTTGTAAATATTTTATTATATCTTTTCATGTGACAACACTGATGAAATGACACATTGCTACAATGTCAAGTAGTGAGTGTAAAGCTTGTATAACAGTGTAAATTTGCTGTCCTCTCAAAATGTAGCTGAACATGGATAGTTATGCAATGTTGTATTCACTATGCTAAGATATTATAAAGAAATAGAAAAACGTATTACCTCTAATAGCAAAAAAAAAAAACAAAGTCACAGGACCAATAAATGGTTTCATCATGGGAAATGGAAATGGTCTTCAAGCATAGGAAGGAACCCAACAATAACAAAATTACTTTTAAAGGGTCTATTTATAAATGTTTTCACTAGGGATGAGCTTCGAGTTCGAGTCGAACTCATGTTCGACTCGAACATCGGCTGTTCGCCAGTTCGCTGAACAGCGAACAATTTGGGGTGTTCGCGGCAAATTCGAAAGCCGTGGAACACCCTTTAAAAGTCTAATGGAGAAATCAAAAGTGCTAATTTTAAAGGCTTATATGCAAGTTATTGTCATAAAAAGTGTTTGGGGACCTGGGTTCTGCCCCAGGGGACATGGATCAATGCAAAAAAAAGTTTTAAAAACGGACGTTTTTTCAGGAGCAGTGATTTTAATAATGCTTAAAGTGAAACAATAAAAGCGTAATATCCCTTTAAATTTCATACCTGGGGAGTGTCTATAGTATGCCTATAAAAGGGCGCATGTTTCCCATGTTTAGAACAGTCTGACAGCAAAATGACATTTCAAAGGAAAAAAATAATTTAAAACTACTCGTGGCTATTAATGAATTGCCGGTCCGACAATACACATAAAAGTTCATTGATAAAAACGGCATGGGAATTCCCCACAGGGGAACCCCAAACCAAAATTTAAAAAAAATGACATGGGGGTCCCCCTAAATTCCATACCAGGCCCTTCAGGTCTGGTATGGATATTAAGGGGAACCCCGGCCAAAATTTTTTTAAAAAATGGCGTGGGGTCCCCTCAAAATCTATACCAGACCCTTCAGGTCTGGTATGTATTTTAAGGGGAACCCCGTGCCAAAATGAAAAAAAAATGGCGTGGGGTCTCTCCAAAAATCCATACCAGACCCTTATCCGAGCACACAACCTGGCAGGCTGCAGGAAAAGAGGGGGGACGAGAGAGCGCCCCCCCATCCTGAACCATACCAGGCCACATGCCCTCAACATGGGGACAAGGTGCTTTGGGGTAGCCCCCCAAAACACCTTGTCCCCATGTTGATGAGGACAAGGGCCTCATCCCCACAACCCTTGCCCGGTGGTTGTGGGGGTCTGCGGGCAGGGGGCTTATCGGAATCTGTAAGCCCCCTTTAACAAAGGAACCCCCAGATCCCGGCCCTACCACTTGTGTGAAATGGTAAGGGGGTACTTTAGTACCCCTACCATTTCACAAAAAAAGTGTAAAAAATGTTAAAAATGACAAGAGACAGTTTTTGACAATTCCTTTATTTAAATGCTTCTTCTTTCTTCTTTCTTCTGTCTTCTTTCTTCTATCTTCCTTCGGTTTCTTCCTCCATCTTTTTCTTCTTCTGGTTCTTCCTCCGGTGTTCTTGTCCGGCATCTTCCTCCGTGGCGCCGGCATCTTCTTCCCTTCATCTTCTGGGCCGCTCCACATCCAGCATGATGGGATGGGAGGCTCCCGCTGTGTGACGCTTCTCCTCTTCTGATGGTTCTTAAATAATGGAGGGCGGGGCCACCCGGTGAAGAAAGAAGAAGCATTTAAATAAAGGAATTGTCAAAAACTGTCTCTTGTCATTTTTAACATTTTTGACACTTTTTTGTGAAATGGTAGGGGTACCCCCTTACCATTTCACACACTGGGGAGGGCCGGGATCTGGGGGTCCCCTTGTTAAAGGCGGCTTCCAAATTCCGATAAGCCCCCGCCCACAGACCGCCGCAATCACCGGGCAAGGGTTGTGGGGATGAGGTCCTTGTCCCCATCAACATGGGGACAAGGTGTTTTGGGGGCTACCCCAAAGCACCCTCCCAATGTTGAGGGCATGTGGCCTGGTACGGTTCAGGAGGGGGGGCGCTCTCTCGTCCCCCCCTCTTTTCCTGTGGCCTGCCAGGTTGCGTGCTCGGATAAGGGTCTGGTATGGATTTTTGGGGAGACCCCATGCCATTTTTTTTTTAATTCTGGCACGGGGTTCCCCTTAAAATCCATACCAGACCTGAAGGGTCTGGTATAGATTTTGAGGGGGACCCCACGCCATTTTTTTAAAAAAATTTTGCCCGGAGTTCCCCTTAATATCCATACCAGACCTGAAGGGCCTGGTATGGAATTTAGGGGGACCCCCCACGTCATTTTTTTTTAAATTTTGGTTTGGGGTTCCTCTGTGGGGAATGCCCATGCCATTTTTATCAATGAACTTTTATGTGTATTGTCGGACCGGCAATTCATTAATAGCTGCGAGTAGTTTTAAATGACTTTTTTTCCTTTGAAATGTCATTTTGCTGTCAGACTGTTCTAAACACGGGAAACATGCGCCCCTTTACAAGCATACTATAGACACCCCCCAGGTACAAAATTTAAAGGAATATTACGCTTTCATTGTTTCACTTATTAAATCACTGCTCCTGAAAAAACGGCCGTTTTTAAAACTTTTTTTTGCATTGATCCGTGTCCCCTGGGACAGGACCCAGGTCCCCAAACACTTTTCATGACAATAACTTGCATATAAGCCTTTAAAATTAGCACTTTTGATTATTCATGTTCGTGTCCCATAGGCTTTAACGGTGTTCAAGTGTTCGAACAAATTTTTTGCCTGTTCGCATGTTCTGGTGCGAACCGAACAGGGGGGTGTTCGGCTCATCCCTAGTTTTCACACAAGTTTCACACAAATTTCACCCTGTATATACATACATCTACAGTATATATTATGTTATCAAAAGTATTGGGACACCTGCATTTACAAGCACATGAACTTTAAGGGCATTCCAGTCTTAGCCCGTAGGGTTCAATATTGAGTTGGCCCACCCTTTGCAGCTATAACAGTTTCAACTCTTCTGGGAAGGCTGTCCACAAGGTTTAGGAGTGTGTCTATAGGAATGTTTGACCATTCTTCCAGAAGCGCATTTGTGAGGTCAGGCACTGATGTTGGACGAGAAGGCCTGGCTCACAGTCTCCACTCTAATTCTTCCCAAAGGTGTTCTGTCTGGTTGAGGTCAGGCCAGTCAGGTTCCTCCACCCCAAACTTTCTCATCCATGTCTTTATGGACCTTGCTTTGTGCACTGGTTCAAATCATTTTGTGGAAGGGGATTATGGTGTGGGGTTGATTTTCAGGGGTTGGGCTTAGCTCTTTAGTTCCAGTGAAGGGAACTCTTAAGGTGACAGCATACCAAGACATTTTGGGCAATTTCATGCTCCCAACTTGGTGGGAACAGTTTAGGGATGACCCCTTCCTGTTCCAACATGACTGTGCACCAGTGCACAAAGCAAGGTCCATAAAGACATGGATTAGTGAGTTTGGGGTGGAGGAACTTGACTGGCTTGCACAGAAACCTGACCTCAACCCAATAGAGCAAAGGAGACAAACAAGACAGTGTAACCACCCATGGGCAGGAAGTATGTTTTTCACAGGATTACCAGGTTAAAATAAGGAAAAATAGGCTGAAAAAATTAATGCAGCCACCTCATCTAAGGACTGGTAAGCTGTGATATATTGCATTTTGGGTATGGATATGCTTTAAGTGTAAACCCAATATGACAAGTGCCTTGGGCCACAAGCTGAAGAAAAAAGACCCTACATTTCATATATGCATTAGGCATCACATGCTTGATTCAGTTTTTGCCACATAATTCTGCAAATAGAATTAATAATGGTCAAGTGTAAATAACACATCTGGATACATGGCAGACTATATGAGGAAACATTAGGGTTGGTTTACTAAAACTGGAGAGTGCAAAATCTGGTGCAGCTCTGCAAAGAAACCAATCAGCTTCCAGTTTTTTTTTTTTTTTGTCAAAGCTTAATTGAACAAGCTGAAGTTAGAAGCCGATTGGTTACCATTCACAGCTGCATCAGATTTTGCACTTTCCAGTTTTAGTAAATCGACCCCATTATGTGCAAGAAGTACCCACTTGAGCCAGTAAAATAATTTAAATGTTAATGAACCTTAACCAATCCCCAGACTTGCATAGACTAATAAATAAACCCATGTATGTTTCCAACATGAGTGCTCGTTTAAGCTCTAAATCAGGATTTTAAAGTAAATGCTTAATTGATTATCTCCTTACACCTACTTGTGTAGTCTTGTGAAGGCTTAGTTATGCTGCATGCATAAGTGCAATTAGGCACTGACAAGTGAAAGCAGAGCCAAGGCCAGTTGAAAATGTTGCCAAGAGGAAGATGAATCTGTGTTGGAGTGTTGTCTTTTCAATTAAAAATAACAAGAAGACTGCTACAGGGCTAAATGGCTTGCACAGGACAGAGCATTCAAGTACAGATCAATACATTCAACTGAAGATTTGAAGAGTGTACTTTTCTGGATTGTGGTTTTTATGTTGCAAAATCATTACCTGATGCACTACACTGCGTCTTACTCTCTGCAACAACTGAAGGATTGCATTCCTTATATTTATCCTTACTGCTGGTAATTGAGTATTTTTACACCTAAACTTCAACTAACTGAAAAATGCATTATAAATATAGTTGGCTGTGTTTATATACTTAAACCTGTATTTGATTATTATTGATTTAATAAAGCAAAATGTAGTTGAGGTGTGGAAAACATTTTCACAACCCCCCTCTCCTCTCCCTATAAATGTTCATATGTAATGCTGCCCATACAACACCACTTTCATTTTTTTTCTATTTCATTCACATTTAAAGCTAAAACCAGGCAAACCACTAAATACACATATGAAATATGGGAGCTGTATCACCTATATAAGGATGTGTAAATATCTTCATTCAGTCCTGAGATTTACACAGTTCTACCACACAGCTAAGTCCTGCCTGGTGGTGAAAGGGGACCTGATCTTTGTCTGCTGTAGTTTCACGTTCACCCTCAGGTCTCCTGTCTACCCTTCTGACTGGGCATTGAAAGACGAGGAGCTCCTTGCTCTGCTTATCCTTGCCCTTCCTGAGCTCTGCTGTATTCCACTGAGAATGCAAAATATGGATACTTGGTCATACTGAGGCACATGCACCTGAATGTACAGTGGGTAAAATAAGTATTGAACATGTCACCATTTTTCTAAGTAAATATATTTCTAAAGGTGCTATTGACATAAAATGTTCACCACATGTCAGTAACAACCCATGCAATCCATACATACAAAGGAACCAAAACAAATAAGTTTAGAAATTAAGTTATGCGTAATAAAATGGAATGACACAGGGAAAAAGTATTGAACAGTTGAAGAAAGGGAGGTGCAAAAAGGCATGGAAAGCCAAGACACCAGCTAAAATCTATCAGTATTTAGAAAGAAATCCTGGGTTTTATCAGTGCAAATGAATATAAGCTGGTTAAGTCTCAACTGATGGCCTATAAAAAGGTGTATTATTACCAAAGTGTCACACAAACTCATCTCATGATGGGTAAAAGCAAAGAGCTCTCTCAATACCTTTGCAACCTTATTGTTGCAAAACATACTGATAGCATTGGTTACAGAAGGATTTCTAAACTTCTGAATGTTCCAGTGAGCACTGTTGGGGACATAATCCAGAAGTGGAAAGAACATAATTTCACCATCAACTGGCCACAACCAGGTGCTCCTTGCAAGATTTCTGACAGAGGAGTAAAATAAATTAGCAGGTACAATTGTTTCAAAGAAAACAATAAGTAATGCACTCAACAGCCATTGCCTGTATGCACACTCCCCACACAATACTCCATTGCTGAAAAAAAAGCAGGTTGAAGCTCATTTAAAGTTTGCTGCACAACATTTAGACACGCCTTTGAAATACTGGGCGAATATAGTCTGGTCAGATGAGACCAAAATTAGAACTCTTTGGATGCCGTAATACGTACCATGTTTGGAGGTCAAATGGCTCTGCACATCACCCCAAAAACACCCCTATACCAACAGTGAAGTTTGGGGGTGGGAACATCATGGTGTGGGGCTGTTTTTTAGGACACGGTACTTCACATTATGAAATACTCGTCTTGAACCAAAGCCCTCCAGCACTGTACTGTCACCGCTAAGAGGGCTGACATGTTCCCCCGGTCTTTCTTCCAGGTTTGCGCACTCTGGTTATGTGATTGGCTGGAGCCGCAATGACATCACCCCCGCACATGAGTGTGGGAGTCCTCGGTTTTGGCACGAGGCTCTGAAGTTCTGGCAAGGTATGCCTAAGACCTTCAGAGCGCATGCATCAGTGATGTCACTGGCTGCATGCAAGGTGAATATCTCCTAAACAGTGCACTCTAGCCACTCAAGCCCCGGACCATTTGGCTGGCAAAAGACCAGAGCGCTTTTTGCGATTCAGCACTGAGTCGCTTTAACTGACAAGTGTGCGGTCGTACGACGTGGCTCCCAAACAAAATTGACGTCCTTTTTTCCCCACAAATGGAGCTTTCTTTTGGTGGTATTTGATCACCTCTGCGGTTTTTATTTTTTTGCGCTATAAACAAAAAAATAGCGACAATTTTGAAAAAAACGCATTATTTTTTACTTTTTGCTATAATAAATATCCCCAAAAAATATATAAATAACCATTTTTTTCCTCAGTTTAGGCTGATACGTATTCTTCTACATAGTTTTGGTAAAAAAAAAATCGCAATAAGAGTTTATTGATTAGTTTGCGCAAAAGTTATAGCGTCTACAATATAGGGGATAGTTTTATGGCATTTTTATTAATTTTTTTTTTACTAGTAATGGCGGCGATCACCAATTTTTATCATGACTGCGACATTATGGTGGACAGATCGGACACTTTTGGCGCTATTTTGGGACTATTCACATTTATACAGTGATCAGTGCGATTAAAAATGCATTAATTGTTTAAATTGTGTAAATGTGACTGGCAGTGAAGGGGTTAACCACTAGGGCCAGTGAAGGGGTTAAGTGTGTCCTAGGGAGTTATTCTAAATGTGGGGGGGAGGGGGCTATGTGTGACATGACACTGATCACTGCTCCCGATTACAGGGAGCGATGATCGGTGTCAGTGTCACTAGGCAGAACGGTAAAAATGCTTGTTTACATCAGCATTTCCCCATTCTTCCTCTCAGTGAGATGATCGCGTGTATCCCCGCGGACATCGAGTCCACGGAACTGCGATCACAGTCACGGAGCTTGCGGCGGGCACGTGCCCACAAACCAATTCTCAAAGGGCAACGTACAAGCACGTTAGTATGCCTGTATGTGCCCTTCTGCCATTGTATATCGGCGTGAGGCTGTCGGCAAGCGGCTAGGAAATAGTCATTATTATTATTATAGGTTTATTATAGGCTTACCTGTAGGTAAAAATGACCAAGCAGGGTTTATTACCGCTTTAAAAACAGAGGGTTTTGTTTGCACACATTTCCAAATATATGCATAAGCCGCAGTGCCCACGTCACGGCTCCTCTGTACACTGAGGTCCTAACTCTAGGTTTGACTGTAGGGAGCTTACCCTTCCTTAAAGGTACTGGGACGCATGTGACGTCCAACAAGAGCACGATGGCAGCTGAATCTGTGTTGATTCAAACAACTTCTCATGTGCAGGGTTATTTAAAAAACAGGATTAAATGATTAATGTAAACACAACTTTCTTTCATTTATTATGAAAACAAATATTTACTTTGCTAAGTTAACTTCCTCTACTCCTATAGTAAATCAACCCCAATGTGTGTGAAGGAGTTAGACAATCTGAAGCTGTGTCTCAATCAAGTTTTATTTATTCTGGCACATGATCTACTCTCCTAATCAAAGCTATGCTATAGCATAATGCCACAACATGTCTAAGTTGACAAATTTAATAGTGTTTTTACATGTTGTTTAAAAACCACTTGCTGACCAGCCAGCGTCATTATATGGCTCTATTGCGTGAATCGCCGCAGCTGTACGGTGGTTCGTGCAATAGATACAGTGGGTGCGCAAGCGCACCTGAGCCTATCCCCATGCCTGCTGGCCACCTGCAATTGCTCTGACATTGACAGAGAGCCAGAAGGGCCATCTGTCAATGCAAACAAACAGGTCCCCATTCTGCAGGGGAGTAGAGAGAGATTGTCTGTTCCTAGTGAAAAGGAACAGCGATCTCTCTCCTACTCTGGTCAGTACACTACCCCCACAGTTAGAAACACCTCCCAGGGAACACATTTAACCCCTTGATCGCCCCTAGTGTTAACCCCTTCCCTGCCAGTGTCTTCTATACAGTTATCAGTGCATTTTTATAGCACTGATCTCTGTATAAATATCACTGGTCCCAAAAAAGTGTCAAAAGTGTCCAATCTGTCCGCCACATTGTCACAGTCCCGCTAAAAATCGCTGATCACCGCCATTACTAGTAAAAAAAAATAAAATAAAAATGCCATAAATCTATCCCCTATTTTGTAGATACTATAACTTTTGTGCAAACCAATCAATATATGCTTACTGTGATTTTTTAAAAATATTTTTCTTTGGGATATTAATTATAGCAAAAAGTAAAAATTATTGATTTTTTTTTTCAAAATTGTCGGTCTTTTTATATTTATAGCGCAAAAAATAACAACTGCAGAGGTGATCAAATACCACCAAAAAGAAAGCTCTATTTGTGGGAAAAAAAGGACATAAATTTTGTTTGGGTACAATGTTGCACGGCCGTATAATTGTCAGTTAAAGCGGCGCTGTGCCGGATAACAAAAAATGGCCTGGTCATGAAGAGGGTAAATCCTTCCGGTCCTTAAGTGGTTAAATGATGAAAAATTTTAAATCTTACTAGAAAAATGTATCAACTTGTTTACATGTTAACACATACGTTTGAGAAATATATCATGCTAGAGTAAATGGAAATCCAGTAGAAGCAATTAGCAACGTTTGACACAATTCCTTCTAAATGTTCTAATTTTAGCTGAGAAGCAATGTATAATTTGATTCCAAATTAATTTGCAAGTAAGATTATCTAATTTGCTCCCCTTTTTGCAATTATTGTTAACCATGTCTATGTACTCTATATAACAACTGAGGCACTGGCAAGAATGCAGAAGCTGATATACCCAGACTTTCCTAGAAGTTGATTTACTGTTATGCACACACTGAGAAGAAAAAAAGTTTTTTTAGTCATTGCTGTAAAATTTTGTGGTTGGAATAGCATCACAATGGGATTGCCCATATCAACCTGGCTCATATATGGCTGTTCACTTGTGTGCATGCCATGTACACCCTTAAACATAAAATATTAGTATTTATAAAATATACTGTAGAAAATATCCCTCTTTTTTAATTTAATGCATATTATAAAACTTTATAAAGTTAAGGTACACTTTTTAAACATGTATACTATACATATTCCGTAATAATAAAGTAAGAAAACATCATCTGCTGAAGCTTGAATTACCCTAATGATCATTTGCTATCTCCTTGCATTATTCCCTTGTTACACTACTGAAGTGTCATGAATGATAGACTGACATCTAACTATTTTTTACATTCTCTTTATTAGACTTAATAAAAACCATTGAAACAGAAAATAGAAAACATAATCCCACAGTGTATATCTTACAGCACACAGAGGTATAGCAATAATCAAGGAATACAAGTAATTTCCACTGCTGAGCCAATAGCCAGCTCTGACTGTAGAGTTCTTGGTCTGATTCACTAAACAGCTATATAAGATGGTTTTCAATTCAAGTGGTAGTCTGACCTGAATCTGTGAAATATATAGTAGTACCAATTGCTTTATAATAGAAAAAAAAAGCTATAACATGAAATGGGTTGCAAGTGATTTGCTAATCAGGCATACATGTTGGTGTATTCATGACTGTAAAAGACAGCAAGCATGCAGGTCCCCTGCTATAATATTAACTGTACATATGCCTGGAGAAGAAGGTGAATGACTCCTGCCCCTGACCTCATCTTACTGGTGACGTGGTTCTTTGGCTCACTTAAAATGTACAGTATTTCTACTTTTGAAGTGGGATAACACCTATTTTATATTTGTTACATGTTTCTACAAATGTATAACTTAAAAAAAAAAACTAAAAAAAACTAACAAATTCTCCCTGATTTGTAATTTTTAGAGGGAGGAGTGGAATAATGTTTGACATAAATAATTCTGTCTGCATTGTACTTCCAGCTCTTCCTTATAAGTTGTAAACTAGATTTGAGCACTGTCTTTCCTAATAGAGGGTTAAAGACTTAGGCCAGCGGTTCAAATCTCGGCCAGTTCAGCAGGTTCGAACTGTTATTGGGCAGAGTAAATGTACCAAGTTGATCGATCAATCAGCTTGGGTACAACCAGCCTGCCAGATTCGCTTGCGATTATCGCAAGCAGCTGGTATAGCCTTTAGCGATAATCACTGTCTTCTCCCGGCGGGGACGGCTTCCCCCGCCAGGAGAAGACAATTGCTGATTACCTTGTCAGCACTGCCTGTGTTGATGGGGGAAATGTGCAAATTTCTTTTCTGCAACCTGTGGTTGCAGAAAAGAAATTTGCACCACGTATGGAGCTGCACTCCTGCATTATTTGTTAATGAGAGTTAGCTCAGTCTGTGTGATAACAGAGACACTGTGAGACTAGAAAAAATGCTAACAAACAGGCATGACAGATTCTCCTCACAAACATCCAAGATAAATATATTTAAAAAAAAACATTTTTAGGTGTGCTATGTGAAACACATAACAAATAAAAATACTGTATTACTCTCAATACAATATTTAATAATTTTATCAGGGGTGATATTTTTCAGGATTTCATTCAAGATGTAGTGTCTCCCAGTGCATTCAGAATAGCCAGGAAATACTGTTTTAGGGCTTGTGGCCCACTTTTATTTAAAGGAAAAGTTCAAGCATAACTTACAGCATTATTCTTGTTGGGGTTTCACAATCATTTCAAAGCACAAAAGCAAAATGACATTAACCCTCCTGCCTTGTTCTTGCAGTGTCACTGCTCTGTCCTCAAGCTTAGGCCTTTTTTTCTGTTCCTTCAGACCATCTTACACCACCACTGTGCTCATGTACTAACACTGTACCTCTCTCACCGCTCCCTACTGCTCAGACTCTCTCCCTGACTTCTGGGTGGGGGACCGCCTGTCTCCTAGGTGAAGCCCTGAATCACTGCCAGACCCTTGATTATAAAGGCTGTGCACACATGCACAGTTCGGCTGGTGGTCTCCAATAAGACTGGGACACAAGGGTAGAGCCTTTATTTCTCCCAAGACTCTTTGAAGTCCTTGGACTACAGAACCCAATCCAGGAGTTATCAGTTCTGAAGAAAAAAGTAAAACCAGTTTTCTCCACTTACAGTAACCATTCTGCAGCCCCTCATCCTGCATCAGTGAGAACCCTGTGACAGTAAATGTTTCTAACACAGTGACAGGGCAAAGCACTGCCACCCAGGGTAGTACTCAATTCATTAAAGTGTTTGTTACCCTAAGAAATACAAAAAACAGATCCTGTTCCCTTAAAGCATGTTATACAGCACAGTGCTTTTGCTGTGTCATTTGGCCCATTCTATCACCTGAAATACCTGGCTAATCCTGCCTGGTTCTGCCCCTCCCCCTGTAAACTGACCACGGTTTATCACGGCTGCTGAGCCCTGACACCGTGGTCAGTTTACGTGCCTCCATCTTACACAGTGCTCCTCTCTGCTCTCCCCTGTCCTCTCCCCCCCCTGCCTGTCAGCTCCATCCACTCCCAAGTCCCCCCCTCCTGCTGCTAACATAACTGCACTATAACCATAAATCCCCTCTGTAAAATAACATTATGTGCCCCTGTGTCTGTGTTATATAAAAAATGCAGATTATACCTTATATACCGGCGCTCATGTGACTCCTCGGTTCTTGCGGTTCTCTCCCGGCGCTCACTTGACTCCTCGGTTCTCTCACCTCTTTCCTCCCCTCTTCCCTGGCTGATGTCAGGGGGAGTGCTCGGCCCCACCCACTATAGCTGTCAGCCAGGGAGAGGAGAGACTCGAGGAGTCACGTGAGCGCCCAGAGACACTCTGATATAAGGTTTAATTGGCATTTTTTTTATATAACACAGACACTGGGGCACATAATGTTATTTTACAGAGGGAATGAAAGCCACTTTAAATGTAGACCAACAATGAAAACAATATGATGTTCATTTATTCTTTAGCAGTATGTAATGTTGTTTTGACAGTTTTCAGTGCTTGATGACAGATACAAAATAACCATATTTAGAGATAACAAATTTAAAGATATAAAGTGACTCAGAACAGCAAACTCATTCGGTGTAGCATATTGCTCAGTAACAGAGATGAAGGTCTAAATGCAGAAAATTGTATTTGTTTTGATATCTACATATTATGTACTGGCAAGAGTTTAATCTAAGCAAATAGAAAATACATTTATTTCCTAGAGTTTTGGTCTTTGAAGTGATTACGTTCATTTATTTTTCACTCTCCAAGACCGACTGTACTTGACAACTGGCCTGAGTTCTGCAGGTTGGTCCCTGCAGGTTTCACAAGTTTAATTTAACAATATATAAAGTCCTGTTAAAATGTAATAGGAGTACTATGGTAGCACAGTAATGACTTGTAGAATGTGGTTATACAATTCCAAGTGATAACAAAAATGCTGATGTAACCTAATATTTCCTGTTCTGTATTCCATAGCTAGACCCCAAACATTCCAAAACAGAGGAAAGCTCAAGATGTTAAATGTGAAGACTATGTAAATATGGAATGTAGTTTTATTATAAATACCAATATAATAATTTATAGAAGATCACACTCATATTGTCCAAAATGAATAGCACCCCAGGCACTGCAAACCAAATTCCCTTTGGTTACATGCTGTCATATGTATACTGTAAGAAAGTAGTGGTAAGTAGAGATGGGTTGAATGACCCCCTGAACTTTTGAACATCGCAAATGCTCAGAGCCGAATAACAAACGTCATTGAAGTCTATGGGACCCAAACTGGAAAAATCAAAAATGGCCATTTTGAAGGCTTATATGCAAGTAATTGGGTATACAATGGTTATGGGGGTCTGAGTACTGCCCTGGAGGACATGTATCAATGAAAAAAACGAGCAGTGATATACTGATGCTTAAAATGAAACCATCAAAATGAGAAAACACAATAAAAATGAAAAATTCCTTTAAATATAGTGCCTGATGGGTCCCCTTAGTCTGCCTGAAAAGTAGCACAACTGTACCGTTTATAGAACATGCTGCAGCAATAATGATATTTATAAAGCCAGAAAAAAAATGACATTTTCCATTCAAGCTTCCTTTATTTTATAAATGAAGGCTTGGGGAGCCAGTCTGTTTGATGAGGCCACAATTTAGCGCACTCGGAACAAGATTAGAGATTTTTTGGATAAATTCTGGTGGCTCTTTCGCAGACTTTGGATAGAAGTAACAGGTGCGGAAAAATTGGTCTTTGGGTGTCGGCGGTGCCTTCACATCATAATCCTATAGAGTTACTCTTGATAAAAGCAAAAATTGGCCTTGCTGTCAAAAATTGCAATGATATGCCTGTCAGATAGGTGCTGAAAAATTGGTCCTTGGGTATTAATTGTGCCCATGAAACCTAATGCTGGCACCAAGCGGGCTATTTAAACAGGCTTCTGTATGGACTTATTGCTATTTGGTCTGCAGCTTGTGTGTGTTTGAAACAAAACTGGGTGATAGGGGGTGCTAAATGATTATATTATATTTCCTATATAACATAAGTTAAAGTGAACATGTGCATTAAAGTGCAATATTTTCTTGTATCATACAAACACAAAGTAAAAAGCTACATAAATTGCAATAACAATATAAATGGCTATGAAGTAGCTGTGATTGGTGGAGCATCAAAACTCCCCCCAAAGCCCAATACCATAATCATATCAAGGGAATGGGATTAAAAGCACACCTAAATGGTCATTTTTAAACAAGACTGTTTTCATTCCTATTCATTAGTCAAGAAGCAGTTCAGGTCCAACTCAGTGTTCATACCCGCTGGTTGCATAATGCCCAGCTGGTATAACCACTGGGTCTCGTTTCTGGATACCACTTGTTTAAGATGTGTGCCTCTCCGATGTTCAGATATCTTATCTATCCCATAAAAGGTTAGTAGTCTGGGATCGCTGTTATGGAACATTCTAAAATGGTTCGATACACTATGTTTCATAAACCCATTGGTAATATTAGTGACGTGCTCATTAATCCTGGTCCGTAGCTTACGTGTGGTCCTGCCCATGTATTGCATTGGGCACGGACATTCCAACACATAGTATTGTAGTTTTGCAAGCTTTGCATCTAGTGCAATAATAGAAATCTTCTCTATCTAGGAATGTTTTTTTTTTTTTTTTTTTTGGGGGGGGGGGGGTTGGAATATTGAGTGCAATCTTATTTCTTAATCCTGGGGCTCTTCTATATATACATTTCAGTTTTATTGGGAGGAGGGGCCCTAGATCTTTATCCTTCAAGAGGATGGGCCAGTGTTTTTTTTTTAATTTTTTCAACCTCTTTGTACTGTCTATGGAAGCCTGTAATAAAGGCCCAATCTCCTTTAAAATTCTTTGGTTTACTATTATTTAAGAGGGACTCTCTATCCATGGTAGATACTTTGTTCCTACAACGTTCTAATTCTTGAGTATACCCTTTCTCCATAAACCTAGTTATGGGAATATCTGCTTGGGTATTAAAATCCTCCAAACTGGAGTGCGCAGGCGTGGGACCCCCAAGATGGCCGTGTAAGCCGGGAGCTCCGCTCTGCCCAGCCCAGCAAGCCACCCAAGCGCCGGAGTGAGGCCGACAGGACGCCCGCTTCTCGTGGGACCGGACTCAGGATCGCCCACAGCATCGATCCATGTCAGGCAGCTCAGTCCGCTGTGATCTGGGACCGCAGTTTGCAGCAGAGGATTCCCAGGCCAAATCCAAGATGGTGGCCGCAACACAGCACAAGGAATCCCATGCAGGGGGACACGTGGAAACAAGGCAAGTGATAGCTCCTGCTGTGCTGACTTTCACTCCCCAATCTGTCCCCCACAACCCAGCTATGGTGACACCTTCACCGGCCTCCACAGAATCGCTCTTGGAGCGCACATTTGACAATTTTACATTGTCCCCACTAAATAACACACCGGCTCTGAGGGGGACCTACCCATTAATGCAGGAGACTTATTCCTTAGGCTATCTGATCTTTTGGACAGGGGGCTTGCGAACACAGCCACTAAAATCACTAATGACATACGATCAGACTTTCAAAACCTGGGCGCAAGGATGGAAGCGATAGAGCATAAACTGGATATCACAGTGTCCAGGGCTAATCAGAACACTGATCACATCCACGTCCTCCAAGAGCAATTGGAGGTGGCTTTGAATAGGATCGATGACCTTGAGAATAGGTCAAGAAGGGACAACTTCAGAGTCAGAGGAATCCCTGAATCAATTTCAGATATCCCAAAAGCAATTCAAGAATTAATCAAATCCCTCATCCCGGAGATTTCCCCTATTAAGCTAGAATTGGACAGAGCACACAGATCTCTGGGCCTCCCTAGAAAAGACGGGACCCCCAGAGATATAGTAGTGAAGCCACACTTCTATAGCGTGAAGGAAGAGATCATGAGAATTTCACGCCATCAACTCCGCATTCTCTTTCAAGGTCAGGAAATTCAAATTTTCGCTGACATTTCTCCCACGACCATACAAAAACACAGAGCCCTGAAACCCCTACTGCTAATTCTCACTCAGAGGGAAATCAAATATTGGTGGTCATTTCCCTTCGCACTAAAATTTTCCTTCAAAGGTAAAACCCACTCGTTTACCACATTCCCAGAGGGTGAACAAGTTCTTCTATCCCTTAAACACATCTCACAGGATCCTGCAATGGACACATCTAACATGCAAGCTGGCTCATCTAAACGCCCAACTCCAAACAGCCCAATCTCCCCTGCCTGGAAATCCACCAAAAGCAAACGACTGAAGGATCACATACCAACCTGAAGATGATCGTTTCATGCCTTTTGTTTTCTGCCGTTCCCTCTTTGATCTGTCGACACATGGACCCCTCCTAAGGGACTTTATCTTACACGGATCTACCACCAAGGTCTCCAAAACCTTCACGAAAACTTTGGTCCATATGTTCTCCAACTCTAGTTTAAATGCTTTCACCCCAGTGGGACTGTACTAGCATTCTCTTTGGATCCAATTAATGTCCGCTTTCCTTACCCCTACCCACAGGAACTCTGAGGTTATGTTCTCACACCCTTGCAAGAAGGGTTATATCATTCTATGTAGGTTACTTCTTAGAAGGTTTTTGGTCTCGCTCAAAGCCCACTGGGTCAGGAGAGGGGTTGGTCTATTTATGCTTGTTTTTGTTTTTATTTTTTGGTTTCGAACGTGTCGGCCATCTCCCCCTGTCTTACCCTCCTATAGCAGTGCGTTTAGTCCTAACGTCTCCCTGGACTACCCCATTATACCCTAATTTACTTCTTCCCTAGCAGGTCCCACAGTGGCCCTATAGAAGATTATAACTCACCTACCTGCTGGCAGTTCTCCTAATTGGAAAGGAAAATTTAATGTTTGAAGTTTCATTGTTTGTGTTCAAGTTTTTGCTGCTTTTCTTTTCTCAGCATTTTGTAACAGGCTCCAGGGTTGGCTTTGGCTGTGGCAGTTGCCCTGCGCCTCCATCCATCCTACGATAATGGAATTTCCATCCTCGTATGATGGACCGGTGGTCCATATTTCGGACCACTATAGTTGGTTAATGGATGATGGAATCGGGAAAATCTCTTCCCCTCTCCATCTCCGGCCTTTGTTAGGCCAAGATGTTCTCTTATTTCTTATGCTTCTTTGTATCTGCTCTAACCCTCCTGTTTTTTTCTGTTCTCTTCCCCTTTTCCTCCCGGGTTGCCAGGTCATATCCATCTCCTTCTCATCCAGCCACTACAGGTCCCAGGCTCTGCTTCTCGCTCATCTGCTGCTCGGGCAGTATCAACATGGGTAGGGTAAGTGTCTCACGCATCGAAACATCCGTGTACACCATCGATCATGCCTAATACCACACTGTCTCCTTCTCCTCTAAAAATTATTTCACACAATGTCCAAGGCCTCAATTCTCCAATTAAGAGGAGAAAAATTCTCCAATCTTATCACAACCATAGAGCATCAGTGGTAATGCTTCAGGAAACCCATTTTCCTACTAGATATTCCCCCTCATTCCTTCATGCTCACTTCCCCCAGTTTTACTTAGCAAATGCTGAAGACAAAACCGGGGGGGTAGCGATCCTTTTTGCTAAAGACTGCCAATTTAAAGTTTTCCAGACTCATAGAGACTCTGAGGGCAGGTTTAGATTAGTGAAAGGTCGGATTGAAGATCAAAGCTATTCATTTGTTTCCTATTATTTACCCAACAGAGGACAGGGTAAATTTTTCACTGCTCTATTTCAAACCCTTGGACCATTTCTAGAAGATACGATAATTTGTGGGGGGATTCGAATGTTGCATTTGACCAGAGCCTTGACAAGTCTAAACCCCCTCTAAACAACTCACTAGGCCAACTAAAATCAGTTCCAAAATTGCTAAACTAATTCACCAACAGAGACTCACAGATATTTGGAGAGAACTTAATCCAACCACAAGGGATTACTCCCATTTCTCAATACCCCATCAATTCTACTCAAGAATTGATCATATTCTTATTTCCTCCGTCCATATACCAGCAGTTATTAAAGCTCAAATGAAGGAAACCGTCCTTTCGGATCACTTGATGATCACCCTAACACTCCAAGGACTTCTTCTTAGTCCTCCCTCTCCCCTTTGGCGCATCAAAGATCACATAATCAAAGATCCTATTCAGATCTCAGTAATAAATGGGACTTTGAAAGAATATTTCACCTTGAATAACGTAGAGGGACTCTCGGCCGAGACCCTGTGGGCGGCGCATAAAGCCGTGATCCGAGGCAAGTTTATTCAAATTTCCGCTCAGTTAAAAAAAGGAAAGAACCATGGACATTTTAAAGCTGGAGAAAGAATTTAATCTTCTTTGCAAGAAACACAAAAAAGACCCGTCCATGGTTAAAACCGCACAGCTCGACGCTGCACGAATTAAGCTTAATCTGGCGCTTACGGTCAGAGCCGAGAGTTCTCTGCGTTGGAACGGAGTGAAATTCTATCTAAATCAGGATAAAATGAGCACGATGCTGGCCTCGAAGCTTTCTCCCAAAACACGTACTTTTGCACTTCCCAAAATAAGACTACAAGACGGCTCGTCAACTCAAAACCCTCAACGCATCTTACAATCATTCCATTCTTTTTACTCTAAACTTTATAGTACAATTGATTGCACTGACGAACGCGCTATAGATGCATTTTTAGAAAAGTTACCTATCCCCACTATACACAAGTCCCACAAAGAAATTATGGAAGCCCACATTTCAGTAGAAGAAACTCTAGAGGTAATTAAAAATCTTAAAGGGGGTTCGGCCCCTGGACCAGACGGGCTATCCAATCTATATTATAAGACTTTTGCCGAGACCTTGGCCCCCTATTTAACTAGACTGTTAAACTCCAAAAGGAAGGGCAACCCCATGGAATCACAATTAAATGCTGCTTTTATCTCAGTTATTCCCAAACCCGACAAAAACCCTGAATTGGTAGAAAATTACAGACCCATCTCACTAATAAATAATGATTTAAAAATATTAACCAAAATTTATGCTAATAGACTAAACACATTTATTAGTAGGTATATTCGCAAAGATCAGGTGGGTTTCATCCCAGGTAGGCAAGGCCGGACCAGGTTAGAAGGGCTATAGACATTGCTTCTATCTTACAATCGGGTTGGGATGGAGGATCTCCCCAGAAAGGCCTTTTTCTATCGTTAGATTTACAAAAGGCTTTCGATTCTCTGGCATGGCCCTTAATATTCGCCTCTCTCAAATTTTGGGGGTTCGGTGAAAATTTTACTGGGATCCTTAGATCACTCTATTCTGAGCCCGAAGCAAAGGTCAAAATGCAAGGCTTCTTATCGTCCCCCATTAAAATTGCCAGGGGAACTAGGCAGGGATGCCCCTTATCCACCTTAGTGTTCGCTCTAGCAATAGAAACCCTCACCATAGCAATTAGGTCGGACCCAAACATTAAAGGGGTTGAGTGCGGGATAAATACACATAAGTGCGCCCTATTTGCGGATGATATCCTCTTATTTATCACCTCCCCTGTTACATCTCTACCCAACATTAAAAATCTTCTCCAAAATTTTGGCGATGTATTGGGCCTACGAGTCAATATGATTAAAACTCAAGCATTAAACATCTCGCTCAACCCAGCCTTAGTCGAACAGCTAAAACCTGCCTTTAAATTTAAATGGAGTGATTCTTCAATCCGCTACCTAGGAATAAACCTCACACCCAGAATAGAATCCCTCTATCAAGCTAATTACCCCCTATGTATCGTAAATTAGAAGAGGACCTACGAGTATGGTCATCTTACAAATTATCATGGTTAGGAAAAATTCACTCTGTTAAAATGACCCTTCTCCCTAGAACCTTATCTTTTTAGAGCCCTTCCTATTCCAATTAAAAAAGACCACCTCAAGAGTTTTCAGGGGAAAATTCTACAATTTAGTTGGGGGGGTAGGGGATACAGGTTTTCCAGGAACACTCTTTGCACCCCGAAATCTAAGGGAGGATTAGGTCTTCCAGAGCTACTCAAATACTATCAAGCAGCTAGATTGGCCCAACTGTCAACTATCTATTTTAGGGGTGAAAAACCTGATTGGGTTAATATAGAAAGGCAGGCAGTCCCAAAATACACTTTGGATTTTCTTTTATGGAGTTCCTGCAAATCTAGACCCTCTATTATGGCTCCAACGCTCTCATACTCCTTTAAACTCTGGGACAATTTGATCCATCTACCCTCCCTGACTTCTCAATTACGCCCACTAATGCATATTTTTCACAATCCCCTCTTCAAATCCTGGGTTAGATATCAATTCCTTCCAGTGGTGGTTGGATAAGGGGATGTACCGCATTGGACACTATTTCTCCGCTTCCGGACCGATCTCTATGAAACAATGTGTAGACAAATTAGAGCTTCCTGACGCGGAGAAATTTAGATACCTCCAGATCTCTCATTTCCTACACACAATTTGGAAAAACAAATCTTCCCCCCCCAGAATTCACCCCTTATGAACGATGGTGTGGACAAGCAACGGATCAAAAAGGGGGCATATCTCTGATTTATTTAGCACTATCTGATCCCTTATCCAAGCTCCCATATATGACGGTTTGGGAGAGCGACCTAGGCGAGTCCTGGCACCTGGAAGAGTGGCACAAAATGGGAACGAGAGCCTACAAAGGTATAGTAAACATTTCATTAATTGAAGCAAACTTGAAGGTCTTGACAAGATGGTACCTGGTCCCTACCAAACTGGTACAGATGTTCCCATCCTCGTCTCCTTTATGCTTCAGAAAGTGCCAAGCCCAGGGTTCCATGTTACACATCTGGTGGGAATGTCAGAAAATTAGAGGATTCTGGAATGGGATCTTTAACTTGATTAGAAAAATCACGGACGTTTCCGTACCGAAATCCCCCCAGATAGCTCTCTTAAATGGCCATATTTCCAAAATTCCCAAAACATCCGATAAACTCATTTCTTTCATGTTAACGGGTGCCAAAATAACCATTGCGAAGGCCTGGAAACAACCAGGAGTCTCCCTGGCAGCCGCTAAAAGAAAGATTTTGTGGATCATGTCCCAAGAAAAATTAGCAAGTTCTATAGCGGACTCTAACAAATCCTTTGTGGCAATCTGGGAACCCTGGGCTAAGCATATAGGCATCTCTCTCAAACCAGGAGTAGAGGTTTAAGACCTGAACGTTCATGAAAAGAAGTCTGGCAAACCTCTCATCCCCTCCTTCTCTCACTCTAGTTCTATCTTCTCTCTTTCTTTCCACTATTCTTCTCTGTCGCGGGATGCTTAATTTATAACATTTTAGTATTTAACTATTCTATATATTATGTTTAAGTACTTTGCAATCCTGTATTTTCAAGTTTAATCAGCCCCTGAGTCTGGGGTCCCAGGAGATTCTCCTACTATCCCCCGGACTCCTGGTCTGATCCATTGGAAAGTCT
The DNA here is from genome assembly GCF_042186555.1 of Aquarana catesbeiana. Classification (NCBI taxonomy): domain Eukaryota; kingdom Metazoa; phylum Chordata; class Amphibia; order Anura; family Ranidae; genus Aquarana; species Aquarana catesbeiana. Next base: position 73,692,761 of record NC_133326.1, on the reverse strand, counting down.
GAGTAGGATCCTTCTCGCTGCTCGGGGCTCCTCTGTATCCCTGGAAGGCGTGAAGGGTCTTGATATAATAATTGCACTCCTATAATTTTCCACTCTCCATTGGAGCTTGACACAGATTGTTCCCGTTGTCAGGCCTAACGATAGTATTTGGTGCCTTCTTTTAGATTCCTTGGATAACTTAATCTTTATTCTTTTTGATGTTTATGGCTATTGATTGACTCAGGAGATGCGTTGTTTCCATGTACTACAATATAGAGGTGGCTGCATCCTACTGATAATTGAATGCCTTAAAATGTAATGTACTGCTCTTCAATAAAATTTTTGAAAATTAAAAAAAAAAAAAAAATCCTCCAAACTGTCACAGTTTCTCTTCATTCGCATAAACTGGCTTTTGGGTATCCCCCTAAGCCATTGTGGATGGTGACAGCTCTGGATGGGTACATATCCATTTCTATCGGTTTCTTTAAAAAACGCTTTAGTTGTTATTTTATTTTGTTTCTTTGTAAGTACTAAATCTAGATAGTTGACTGTCTCTAAATGGCTCTCTGCCTTAAATTTCAAACCATAGACATTGGTATTCAACATCCTTGTGAATGAATCCAAACTATCTTGGGACCCCCCCCAGAGTAGTACAATATCGTCGATATACCTTTTATAGATTAGGGGGATACCCAAAAGCCAGTTTATGTGAATGAAGAGAAACTATGACAGTTTGGAGGATTTTAATACCAAACCAGATATTCTCATTACTAGGTTATAACTAGTAAAAAGAGGTTGAAAAGAGGTTTTTAAAAAACACTGGCCCATCCTCTTGAAGGATAAATATTTAGGGCCCCTCCTCCTAATAAAACCGAAATGTATATATAGAAGAGTCCCAGGATTAAGAAATAAGATTGCACCCAATATTCCAGACCCCCCCAAAAAATAAAAAAGTTCCTAGATAGTGAAAGTTTCTATCATTGCACTAGATGCAAAGCTTGCAAAACTATGAAGAGAAAAAATAGAAAAATAGAGAGATTCCATTCTGTAATAAATAAACAAGAACATAAAATCAAGTCTTTGATTACGTGTTATTCAGACCACGTAACCTACGTGTTGGAATGTCCGTGCCCAATGCAATACATGGGCAGGACCACACGTAAGCTACGGACCAGGATTAATGAGCACGTCACTAATATTACCAATGGGTTTACGAAACATAGTGTATTGAACCATTTTAGAATGTTCCATAACAGAGATCTCAGACTACTAACCTTTTATGGGATAGATAAGATATCTAAACATTGGAGAGGCACACATCTTAAACAAGCGGTTTCCAGGAACGAGACCCTGAGGTTATACCAGCTGGGCACTATGCAACCAGCGGGTATGAACATTGAGTTAGACCTGAACTGCTTCTTGACTAATGAATAGGAATGAAAATTGTTAAAAATGACCATCATTTAGGTGTGCTTTTAATCCCATTCCCTTGATATGATTATGGTATTGGGCTTTGAATGTATTAGGGTTAATGATTGAGGGATTGATCGTTTTAATTAAACATAATATTCTAATTTGATATTTTTTAAATGTATTTTATGATGTATTGTAATATTGTGGTTGTCAGAGATACATTATTTGTTTACCGGCGCAAGCGGGTAATGCAGAGTGGATTGTTTTGCATGGGTCACTGTGTATTATACATTGTGGATGTGGAGGGAGAAGTTTCGATGCTCCACCAATCACAGCTACTTCCTAGCCATTTAAGTTGAGCATGCTCAGTGAGCGGTATACTTCTTCATGACGTATTATTTACAAAACATAAGTGGAGGCGCTTCCGGTCACGTCACTGCCGGGTCCCAGCTTCCGGTTTTCTCCTCTATGCATGAGTGGAATGCACACCAGCTCTGGACATGAGCCAAGCGGTAAGTGGCTCCATATACAATCTCTGCAGGCTATCCTCAGTGCTAGGCTAAGGCACATTTAATTGTAAGCAGACAACCTTCATTTTTTATGTAAGATTTTAAATAAACCAACAGTATTGCGCTATGTAGTACCCTTTTGTTTCTTCCATATGGGATATTGTGGTGGAGAGGAGGTCATGTTACAGAGGACTCATCTGGGTATCTAGGGTATCCAATCCAGGATTTCACAAAAACGCATTAGACCATCTTTTTAAATAAAGAGGTCACCTCCCTCTGGTGAGCAGCTTTCAATTTGGAGCACATTGGGTGGCTTCAATATATTTGGTGAAAGAATTCTCTTTTGCTTTCGATGTGGGTCTACTAATCCAGACACATCATTGGAATTATGGACTTTCAAAACATAATTCAATTCATGTTTTTTTCACTATATATATATATATATATATATATATATATATATATATATATATAAATATATATATATATATATATATATATATATATATATATATATATATATATGTAGGAAGGCCAGTATGGTGGCCTGAATTTATGGGAGGAGCCCGGGGGGTATTTAAGCAGCCCGCTCACCTGTGGTGCTTGTCGGTTTCCTGTGCGCGATATACGTCACTAGGCCGACTATTCGATATACCAGCGTTCGCAAGTTCTTGCCTTGCAAGTTCCCGTATTCGATATTCCGTACTCAAAACCTTCGAAGTCCGCGTTTTCCGTTCGTAGTTTGTACCACGCGTCTGGCTTGGCTGTCGCAGGTAAGGTCCCGTCGGACTTTTCGTTTTTCATATCATGTCACTAAACCGTGATTTCAAATTTTCGTTTCACTCGCATTTCACAAACTGCAATGTATATCGCTCGTACTTTCGATATGTTACCATTTCGACAGCACTGCGACGCAGACGTCGCTTCATTTCTAGCATGTCGGTATCGGTAGACAGCCATAGCCAGTCGCAATTTGCAATTTATCAAGTCAAGTTAGTTCGATACCAATCATTTCTCATTTCGGAAACATTTCTAAACTCATTTCTGACATTTCAAAAATTGCAATTTATCAAGTCAGTTCGATACCAACCATTTCTCATTTCTGAAACATTTCTAAACTCATTTCTGACATTTCAAATCATTTCTCATTTCAGTCACTTACCGCGCTCCGATTCGAATCCAGTCGCACCAAAGGTGCGCCGATTCGTTCCGGTGTGCCCCAGTTATTACGGCCTCATTTCTATACATGCACCAGAGCTATGTTATTGTCAGTCAATTTGTACCTCTGCCATGGTTATCATTTCATTTCCACGTATCACGTTCCGACATGAATTCAGTCGCATGAAAAAAAAAAAAAAAAATGCACCGATTCATCTCGGCGTGCCCCAGGATTGGCCTCATTTCTATACATGCTCCAGAGTTACGTTTATCAGTCAATTGTACCTCTGTCATGGTTATCATTTCATTTCCATGTATCACGTCCCGACATGAATTCAGTCGCATGAAAAATGCACCGATTCGTCTCGGCGTGCCCCAGGATGGGCCTCATTTCTATACATGCTCCAGAGTTACGTTTATCAGTCAATTGTACCTCTGTCATGGTTATCATTTCATTTCCATGTATCACGTCCCGACATGAATTCAGTCGCATGAAAATGCACCGATTCGTCTCGGCGTGCCCCAGGATTGGCCTCATTTCTATACATGCTCCAGAGGTACGTTTATCAGTCAATTATACCTCTGTCATGGTTATCATTTCATCTCCATGTATCACGTTCCGACATGAATTTAGTCGCATGAAAAATGCACCGATTCATCCCGGCGTGCCCCAGGATTGGCCTCATTTCTATACATGCTCCAGAGTTACGTTATCAGTCATTTGTACCTCTGTCATGGTTATCATTTCAGTCCCACGTATCACGTTCCGACAGGAATTCAGTCGCATGAAAATGCACCGATTCGTCTCGGCGTGCCCAGGATTGGCCACATTTCTGATACATGCTCCAGAGTCCGGATCATAGCTAAATCGTAGACATCGGGGGATTGACCCATATCTCTGTCATGCAATTTCTACCATTTCACTTCCACAACGCATCACCGTTTCGGAACCAGTCGCATCTGAGGCGCACCATTCGTCACGGCATGCATCAATGCATCACTGGTTCCGATCACATTTCATACCTACACCAGAGCTCGGTTGGTTGCCAGTCGCTAACACGGCACAACCAATTCGAGCCTCGGTCAAAACAAGCATTTCTCTCATTTCATTTAATACTGCACTCCTATTCGAATCCAGATGCATCAAACAAGCACCGATTCGTCCCAGGAGCACCAATATTGTCAGTTGCCTCATTCCAATACACGCTCCAGAGCCCGGCCCACGGTCGAACAAATCGTGACACGACCAGGCCGCACCTCTGTCATGCAGTTCATTCATTTCACAATCAAGGCAAACATTTCGAATCATTTCATTGTCACAAAATTGCAAGCACCATACAAATCATGGCTTCAAGTTACTTAGCAATCCCTTCACGAATTGTCACCTTTCATCTTCCTCAGGTCAGTCAAAGTTCAGTAGGTCCACCCTGCACCAGGTTGGACGATATCCCCCCAGGTAAAAAAAAAAAAAAAAAAGGGAGAATAAGTCGGGTAAGTATGACTCAGCGGATCAAAGAAAAAACTTGAAATTCATCTCACCCCCAATAGGTTACAGTCAACCAGGAAATAAAGCTCGAGAGATCCTCACCAGAGCAACCATGTCCCAGGCCGGCAGTGAAGACTTCACGGCCCCTCTATCACCTACTCCGGTCTCAGAAAGCGGCAGCGTGCAATCCCTCAGGGGATGGACTATCCCCAAACTGACGGCAGAGCTCAGACGCAGAGGTGTCCCCTTCCCCGCCACAGCGAGGAAAGGCGAGCTCTTCAAACTCCTCTTCCCCCCACCAGCAGCAGGACCCAGTACCCAACAGGCATCCCTCCAGTCCATATCATCGGCCATCTCACAATTACACACGATGGTGTCATCTCTATCCACCTCAGTTGCAGACGTCCAAGCCAGGGTGGCACTTCTGGAGGCCCGACCGGCCACGGCTGTCCCCGACCCAACTGCAACTCAGACCTTGACACCTCTTCCTACAGGTACCTCAGGCTCAAGCGCCATTGTCTACCCCTCCCACCTGGTCCCAACCAGTATCAGGAAGGACATTTTGGATGGCAAGGACGTCAACCTGGCCTCTCTCCTTATCTCCGTGCATGATTTGGCAGAAAATAAGGCCTACTCCTGGGGCGACATATCGGTGGTCCTTAAAGCCAAAGACCCCAGGCTGAACCGCAAGCTATCAGTCCCCGAATTTACCCTGGCCTTTGGCATGCTCAGAGATGTCTTGTGCTCAGCCACCCCTAGCAGGCGGGAAGAGCTGGACTTATACCTCCATACTGTGGTAGACTTGGGCCACAAGTATGGAGGTTTCGCCTTCTACGATTATCATCGTTCCTTCTCAGCCAAGGCCGCCGCCAGATTCTCACAATTCCAGATCACGACAGATTGGAGTCTCATGGACACAGAGCTCTTCTGCCGCCACTTTGCCGGCTTACGCTCACCTCTGTGTGCAATTTGCCAGTCTTCCACCCACACTGCCACCTGGTGCGCCAATACGGCGATCAGACGGCCCTTCGAGTTCCCCTCTACCTCAGGTACAGTACAGGGCCAGTCGATCCCTGAACCAACGCCTCAGGTGGACAAACTCGGACGCCCAGTCCGAACCGTGGGAGGGGCAGCCATCTGTAACAACTTCAACTATGGGTCCTGCAACTTCAGCCAATGCCGTCTACTTCACATCTGCACTTTATGCCAAAGAGCACACCCTAGGAATTTGTGTGAAGTCAAGCAACACAAGAGGGCATGACTAAGCCGAATCAACATCTTATGGTTAGGACTGTATCTCACTTCACACCCCACCCCTTCCCTGGCCACCTACCTTATCCAAGGCTTTACAGTAGGTTTTCACACCGGCCTCATTGCACTGCCCCACAGTACTCACGAATGCGCCAATCTTCGTTCGGCAGCCATCGACGAACAGGCCATAGATCAGCTCTTACAGGCAGAGGTAGATCGAGACTACGTAATAGGCCCTTTCACTTGCCCCCCTTTCAGCACATGGAGAGTCAGCCCTATTGGGCTTGTCAAGGGCAAATTCTCTAATAAATTGCGTTTGGTGTACGACTTGTCTGCGCCTCATTCTTCGCACATACCCAGTCTCAATTCCCTGATCCCCTCCGAAGAGTTTTCCCTAAAATATTCCTCCGTTGACATGGCAATACAAGCGATCATCAAAGCAGGCACAGGTGCCTGGCTCTCCAAAGCCGACATCTCGGATGCTTTCAAGCTCCTGCCCATCCACCCGTCCCTTTGGTGCTGGCACGGCATCAAATGGAAGGAAGCATATTATTTTGCCACGAAACTCACCTTCGGTTCGAAGAGTAGCCCGTGGCTCTTCGACACGTTCGCACAGTCCCTCGTTTGGATACTATTACACAAGGGTCAATGCCATGAAGTCATCCATTACCTGGATGACTTCCTACTGATAGAACCGCCCAACAAGCCCCCAGGAGATCTCGACAAACTTAGAGCTATTTTTGGAAACCTCAATGTTCCTATCGCCGAGCACAAAGTCGATGGTCCAGCAAACATCATCACCTTTCTCGGGGTCAGCTTGGATACCTACGCAATGCAGGCCAGTCTCCCCCCTGACAAATTAACACGCATTAGGGCAGTCCTTCACGACTTTACACACACCAAGGGCTGTACCAAAAAACAGTTGCAGTCTCTCCTGGGTATGCTCAACTTCGCTATGCGAATTATCCCACAAGGCCGCACATTTGTATCACGCCTGCTTAGATTTCTGTCAGAAACTCAAGACCCTGATCAGATTTTGAAATTAGACTCCGCAGCTATAGCGGACCTATCAATGTGGGAGGAATTCTTGTCCGCCTGGAATGGCATATCTCTATTTATACCTATGGTTTCGATCCATTCACCCCAGGTGGTGACTGACGCTGCAGCCTCCACAGGTTTCGCGGCAATTTTTGGCCATCATTGGTTTTCAGGACCCTGGCCTCAACAGATACTGTTGATACCCGGCTTTTCCCAAACATCTGCCCTCTTTGAGCTTTATCCCATAGTGGCAGCCGCACAACTCTGGGGCCACCACTGGACAGGACAAACCGTAGTCTTCACCACCGACAACCAAGCCACGGCAGACATCATCAACAGAGGCAGGTCCAAGTCCCTAGCAGTCATGTCCTTCCTGCGCAGGTTGGTACAACTGTCTTTACAACATCAGTTCAACATACACTGTGAATTTATACCCGGCAGATACAACTCAGCAGCTGACGCACTATCACGTTTCAATTATCCCTCCTTTTTCAAACAGGTTCCCGATGCCGATCCAATGTCGGCCCCTATCCCCGTCTGGTCACAACTGACCCTGGACTAGTTCAACATCTACACGGAGCTACGCAACTCATAAATAATTCCCTCTCCCGCAACACACTCAAAGCCTACCAGACAGCTTGGAAGGCTTTTAATAAATTCCTCACGTCCTGCCGCAAAGAACCAACAGATGTCAAACAGGTACTGGCCTTCACGGCACACTGCCACACGCAGCTGGCCTTATCCTACAACACCATCCGGTTATACCTAGCCGGCATTCAACATTTCATGGCACTTGAAGACCCGACGAAATCGTCACTGTTCTCATCTCACGCTATACGAGCCATCCTAAGGGGAATACAGAAACAACAACCAGTCATCAGCACTAAGCGCTTGCCCATTACAGGGCCCATCTTTAGGGACATGTCAAATATTCTGGCTACATCGCCATTCGGTCTGCTCCCCAGCACGGTCTTACAAGCAGCCATATATTTAGCTTACTATGGGTTCTTGCGGCCTGGCGAATTCACCTCTAACAAACCCACAGACCAAGTACTATGCAGACGACACTTGCTTCGACACCAAGACGACTTTATCCTGCACCTCGAGGTCTCTAAAACCCAGCAAACGGGCTCGGGAGTGAACATCCACCTCTACAGAACCAACAACAGCTGGTGTCCAGTCGCTGTACTCAACCGACTCCTATCTCTCCTGCCTGAGCAACCAGACAGCAGTCCCCTTCTACCATTCCCAGTCAAACCCTTAAACGCCTCTCAGTTTGTGAGTCACGTCAGGATACTTCTCCGCAATCTTCACCTTAACCCTAGTCAGTATTCCGGACACTCTTTCCGCATCGGAGCAGCCTCCGCGGCGTCCCGCCACGGGGTGCCAGATCACATCATCAAAAGACTAGGCAGGTGGAAATCAGCCTGCTTCGCCCGGTACATCCCCAATCCACAAACAGAGATGGCACAGGCATTCTCCAAATTGGCTCAATAAATAACTGAAAACCAATAAAATTATAACCCTACCTGAATGTTTTTGCCCCCTTATTTTGGCATACCGGCCATTAGACCAAGGCACACTTTCAGGTCCATTTCATATGGTAAGTCCACACTTTTAGGTCTATTTCCGATGGTAAGTCTTATCTTTACTATAAGTGTTATCTATGTCCATATCGGACATAGGGCTCCGACCATAAGTAGGAAGGCCAGTATGGTGGCCTGAATTTATGGGAGGAGCCCGGGGGGTATTTAAGCAGCCCGCTCACCTGTGGTGCTTGTCGGTTTCCTGTGCGCGATACCCACCCTCCCATCCCCATTTCATAGCATTTCTCAACTATTCATTTCATTCATTTCTCTTACAGAATAATCATTTCTTAAACCAGGGTATGCCCCCTTATTTTGGCATACCGGCCATTAGACCAAGGCACACTTTCAGGTCCATTTCATATGGTAAGTCCACACTTTTAGGTCTATTTCCGATGGTAAGTCTTATCTTTACTATAAGTGTTATCTATGTCCATATCGGACATAGGGCTCCGACCATAAATATATATATATATAGTGGTGGGGACGGAAAGTATTCAGACCCCCTTACATTTTTCACTCTTTGTTATATTGCTATATATATATTGTTATAAGAAAAACTGAAATATCACATGGCCCTAAGTATTCAGACCCTTTGCTCAGTATTTAGTAGAAGCACCCTTTTGATCTAATACAGCCATGAGTCTTTTTGGGATCCTCTGCCATTCCTCCTTGCAGATCCTCTCCAGTTCTGTCAGGTTGGATGGTAAACGTTGGTGGACAGCCATTTTTAGGTCTCTCCAGAGATGCTCAATTGGGTTTAAGTCAGGGCTCTGGCTGGGCCATTCAAGAACAGTTACGGAGTTGTGAAGCCACTCCTTCATTATTTTAGCTGTGTGCTTATGGTCATTGTTTTGTTGGAAGGTAAACCTTCAGCCCAGTCTGAGGTCCTAAGCACTCTGGAGAAGGTTTTTGTCCAGGATATCCTTGTACTTGGCCGCATTCATCTTTCCCTTGATTGCAACCAGTCATCCTGTCCCTGTAGCTGAAAAACACCCCCACAGCATGATGCTGCCACCACCATGCTTCACTGTTGGGACTGTATTGGACAGGTGATGAGCAGTGCCTGGTTTTCTCCACACATACCGCTTAGAATTAAGGCCAAAAAGTTCTATCTTGGTCTCATCAGACCAAAGAATCTTATTTCTCACCATCTTGGAGTCCTTCAGGTGTTTTTTTTAGCAAACTCCATGCAGGCTTTCATGTGTCTTGCACTGAGGAGAGGCTTCCGTCGGGCCACTCTGCCATAAAACCCTGACTGGTGGAGGGCTGCAGTGATGGTTGACTTTCTACAACTTTTGGCCAGACGGCCAGCTCTAGCAAGGGTTCTGGTCGTCCCAAACATCTTCCATTTAAGGATTATGGAGGCCACTGTGCTCTTAGGTACCTTAAGTGCAGCAGATTTTTTTTGTAACCTTGGCCAGATCTTGTGCCTTGCCACAATTCTGTCTCTGAGGTCTTCAGGCAGTTCCTTTGACCTCATAATTCTCATTTGCTCTGACATGCACTGTGAGCTGTAAGGTCTTATATAGACAGGTGTGTGGCTTTCCTAATCAAGTCCAATCAGTATAATCATAGCTGGACTCAAATGAAGGTGTAGAACCATCTCAAGGATGATCAGAAGTAATGGACAGCCCAAGGAGGCTTTGGCCAATTATGGCTCAGGGGATTTAGTACATGCCCCACACTATATAAGGCCGCCTGCATGGCGGCCCTGTGTAGTGTGTGTTCCGGCGTTGAACGAGATAGACAGAGAGACAATGTCATTTGATTTAAGTTAGATAGATTAGGCAGGACAGTCAGTGAGTTAGCTGCACTTACAGTGTATTGTGTATATATATGCATCCCAGGTGTTGTATATATATATATATATATATATATATATACACTGTATTTAGTTTAGCTAGATTGGTTCCTGTTATCTTCCTACTGACAGGCAGGCTTACAGTATTTACAGCTACCTGAAGAAAATTGCTGGTGTTGATCCTATAAGTACTTTTGATCCTATTAGTACCACAGTCAGGCAGCTAGACTATTTAAAGTTAGTGTAGTGCTTCCTCCTCACAGTGTTCAGCTAAAGCTACAAGTTAGTTTAGTGTGACCTCTGCACAGTGTTCAGCTAAAGCTACAAGTTAGGGTAGTGCATCCTCCTCACAGTGTTCAGCTAAAGCTACAAGTTAGTGTAGTGCGTCCTCCTTACAGTGTTCAGCTAAAACTACAAGTTAGTGTAGTGCATCCTCTGAACAGTGTTTAGCTAAAGCTACAAGTTAGTGTAGTGCATCCTCCTCACAGTGTTCAGCTAAAACTACAAGTTAGTGTAGTGCGAGCTCTCCACAGTGTTTAGCTAAAGCTACCTGTAGAAGGTTGGTGGTGTTTTCCTGATCCTATCACTACCGCAGCCAGCTAAATATGCTACAATTTAGTTTTTTTGAGCACTGCACAGTGTTCAGCTAAAACTACAAGTTAGTGTATTGCGTCCTCCTCACAGTATTCAGCTAACGCTACAAGTTAGTTTAGTGTGACCTCTGCACAGTATTCAGCTAAAGCTACAAGTTAGGATAGTGCCTCCTCCTCACAGTTTTCAGCTAAAGCTACAAGTTAGTGTAGTGCATCCTCCTTACAGTGTTCAGCTAAAACTACAAGTTAGGATAGTGCATCCTCCTTACAGTGTTCAGCTAAAGCTACAAGTTAGTGTAGTGCGACCTCTGCACGGTGTTCAGCTAAAGCTACAGGTTAGTGTAGTGTGTCCTCTGAACAGTGTTCAGCTAAAACTACAAGTTAGTGTAGTGCGACCTCTGCACAGTGTTCAGCTAAAGCTACAAGTTAGTGTAGTGCGTCCTCTGAACAGTGTTCAGCTAAAACTACAAATTAGTGTAGTGTGACCTCTGCACAGTGTTCAGCTAAAGCTACAAGTTAGTGTAGTGCATCCTCCTCACAGAGTTCAGCTAAAACTACATGTTAGTGTAGTGCGACCTCTGCACAGTGTTCAGCTAAAGCTACAAGTTAGTGTAGTGCGTCCTCTGAACAGTGTTCAGCTAAAACTACAAGTTAGTGTAGTGCGACCTCTGCACAGTGTTCAGCTAAAGCTACAAGTTAGTGTAGTGCGTTCTCTGAACAGTGTTCAGCTAAAGCTACAAGTTAGTGTAGTGCGTCCTCCTCACAGTGTTCAGCTAAAACTACAAGTTAGTTTTTTGCGAGCTCTGCACAGTGTTCAGCTAAAGCTACCTGTAGAAGGTTGGTGGTGTTTTCCTGATCCTATCACTACCACAGGCAGCTAAATAAGCTACAATTTAGTTTTTTGTGAGCTCTGCACAGTGTTCATCTAAAGCTACCTGTAGAAGACTGGTGGTGTTTTCCTGATCCTATCACTACCGCAGGCAGCTAAATAAGCTACAAGTTAGTGTAGTGCGTCCTCCTCACAGTGTTCAGCTAAAACTACAAGTTAGTGTAGTGCACAGTGTTCATCTAAAGCTACAAGTTAGTTTAGTGCGTCCTCCTCACAGTGTTCACCTAAAACTACAAGTTAGTGTAGTGCGACCTCTGCACAGTGTTCAGCTAAAGCTACAAGTTAGTGTAGTGCGTAGTCTGAACAGTGTTCAGCTAAAACTACAAGTTAGTGTAGTGCGACCTCTGCACAGTGTTCAGCTAAAGCTACAAGTTAGTGTAGTGCATCCTCCTCACAGTGTTCAGCTAAAACTACAAGTTAGTATAGTGCAACCTCTGCACAGTGTTCAGCTAAAGCTACAAGTTAGTGTAGTGAGTCCTTCTCACAGTGTTCAGCTAAAACTACAAGTTAGTGTAGTGCGAGCTCTGCACAGTGTTCAGCTAAAGCTACCTGTAGAAGGTTGGTGGTGTTTTTCTGATCCTATCACTACCGCAGGCAGCTAAATAAGCTACAAGTTAGTTTTTTGCGAGCTCTGCACAGTGTTCAGCTAAAGCTACCTGTAAAAGGTTGGTGATGTTTTCCTCATCCTATCACTACCGCAGGCAGCTAAATAAGCTACAAGTTAGTTTTTTGCGAGCTCTGCACAGTGTTCAGCGAAAGCTACCTTTACCTGTAGAAGGTTGGTGGTGTTCTCATACTACAGGCAGGCAGTTGATTTTGCTAGCTGCAGTATAAGTATATATATATATATATATGTATATATATATATATATATATATATATATATATCCCAGCTTAGTGCAGCTACAGGCCATTAGTATGTCTGGAAGGCCAACAAGGAGAGGCAGACAGTCACAAGCCAATAAAAGAGGGCAAGCAGGCTCTGTGTCTAGAGGCAACAGTGCTGGTCGTGGAGACGGTGCATCCTCATCAGCACGTGGCCACGGGACATGTTTGGCCTTTTTTTCGGCAGCTGGCCGTGTTGAGCCGCAACATGCGGAAGACTTGGTCGAGTGGATGACCAAGCCGTCCTCATCCTCCTCATCCTCTCTCACCCATGCTCAGGGTACTTTGGCAAAGCAGCTGCCAACGCGGCATCTTCCCTCGGCTCAATGGCATCAGTCACTCCTTCCCTAGCCCCACCATGTCCTCCTGAGGAGTCCCTCGAACTGTTTGACCACAGTGTTGGGTACATGCTCCAGGAGGATGCCCAGCGTTTAGAAGGCTCTGATGATGATACTGAGCTAGATGAAGGCAGTACCGTGAGCACAGATAGAGGGGTGCCCAAGAAGGACAGCAATCTGGTAGTCATGCTCCCCCTGCAGCAGCATACTGCCAGGTTTGCTCCAGTGATGAGGAGGGAGGGGATGATGAGGTCACTGATGCAACATGGGTGCCTGATAGGAGAGAGGAGGAGGAGGAGGCACATCACCAACAAGGCAGGATGCCCTCCAGGGGCCAGCCTAATGGCAGCACACTGACTGCATCACACCCCAAAGCTCCGTATGTGCAGGGCACTGCTGTCTCTGTGCGTTATTTCAAAAGTTCTTTGGTGTGGGCATTTTTTGAGACGAGTGCATCAGATCGCACCGCTGCTATTTGCAAAATATGTCTCAAGCGTATCTCGTGTGGCCAAAACATCTCCCGCTTGGGCACCACATGCTTGACCAGACATATGTTGACCTGCCATGCAGTTCGTTGGCAAGCGTATCTAAAAGACCCACACCAAAGAACAAAGAGGACCTTCCCTTGCTCCTCATCAGCTGAGATCTCCAACCCCACTATACCTTCAGTCCTCTCTGAGACCTGCACTGAGAGGAATGAAGGTGTAGAATTAGGTGTGTCACAGCCAAGTACTTGTGGGCAATCTGCTTTCAGTACACCGACGTCAGATTGTACCAGCCAAATTTCCCTGCCCCAGCTGCTGCACCGCCGAAAGAAGTTCGCTCCCAGCCATCCACATGCCCAGCGGGTGATTGCTAGCTTGGCAAAATTGCTAGCACTTCAACTGCTGCCTTTTCAATTGGTAGACTCTGCCCCCTTCCATGAGTTTGTGGAATGTGTGATTCCTCAGTGGCAGGTACCCAAACGCCACTTTTTCTCACGGAAGGCGATTCCGGCTCTCTTGCGGCATGTGGAAGGCAATGTCTTGGCCTCGCTGGACAGGGGGTCAGCGGTAAGGTGCAGCGTTTGCACCCACGATAAATAAAGCCATGACTCCAGCGCTGTAGGAGGTGATTTCCCCACCACAGTTAAAAAAAGGAGCATATATGCAGAAGCATGGGGGCAGCAGGGGTGGAGGAGCGATTTGCTGCTAACATTTGGAGAGGATGCCCCCATGCTTCGGCATATATATATTTTAGGCACAGATTGCGTTAAAAAATGTTTTATTTTTTACAATTTTTTTTGTATTTGCTTTGCAGGTATGGTATGTCTTACTGTTATACTGTAATGTTACTTTGTTTTATTGTTAACCATCATTTGCTTAGCAGGTACGTCATTCAGTTGCAGCATGGATTTATTTATCTTGACAGCAACAGTGTTTGCTCCCACGATACATAAAGCCGTGACTCCAGCGCTGTAGGAGGTGATTTCACCACCAAAGTTAAAAACAAAATGGTGCATGTATGCCCATCATTAGAAGTGGGTGGATGATGGGAGGTATTCTAATGGTGGGCATACCCACTGATCAATCTCTTTTTTTTGTTCAGCCCACAGGCTGCATGAAAAAAAAGATTACAATATATGCCCAACAAGAACCAGCAACGTACTGGTATGTTGCTGGACTTTGAGTGGTTATACCAGAATGATGCGTGCGGGTTTAGGTATTATCTTGGTATCATTCTTTTCAGCCAGCTGTCAGTTTTCATGTTAAAGCAATCCTAGCGGCTAATTAGCCTCTAGACTGCTTTTACAAGCAGTGGGAGGGAATGTCCCCCCACCATCTTCCATGTTTTTCTCTGGCTCTCCTGTCCCAACAGGGAACCTGAGAATGTAGCCGGTGGTTCCGCCAGCTGACCATAAAGCCGATCAGAGACCAGAATGGCTCCAATCATCTCTATGGCCTAAGAAACCGGAAGCTACGAGCATTTCATGACTTAGATTTCACCGGATGTAAACAGCGTCATTGGGAAATTGGGAAAGCATTTTATCACACCGATCTTGGTGTGTTCAGATGCTTTGAGGGGAGAGGAGAGATCTAGAGTCTAATAGACCCCAATTTTTTCAAAAAAGAGTACCTATCACTACCTATTGCTGAGATAACAATAAAAATGATAAAAAAAATGAAAGGAACAGTTTGAAAATAAAATAAAAAAGCAAAATAAATTTAAAAAAGCAAAAAAAAAAAAAAAAAAAGCACCCCTGTCCCCCCCTGCTATCGCGCAAAGGCGAACGCAAGCATTGGTGTGGCGTCATATGTAAACAGCAATTGCACCATGCACGTATCACCGCGAAGGTCAGATCAAGGGCAGTAATTTTAGCAGTAGACCTCCTCTGTAAATCTAAAGTGGTAACCTGTAAAATCTTTTAAAGTTTTTTTTAAAAAATGTATGTAGTTTGTCGCCGCTGCACGTTTGTGTGCAACTTTAAAGCATGTCATGTTTGGTATCCATGTACTCGGCCTAAGATCATCTTTTTTATTCAATCAAACATTTGAGCAATATAGTGTGTTTTAGTGCATTAAAATTAAAAAAAGTGTGTTTTTTCAACAAAAAAATGCGTTTGAAAAATCGCTGCGCAAATATTGTGTGAAAAAAAATAATGAAACACCCACCATTTTAATCTGTATGGCCTTTGCTTTAAAAAAAATATAATTTTTGGGGGTTCAAAGTAATTTTCTTGCAAAAAAAAATTTTTTTATGTAAGCAAAAAATGTCAGAAAGGGCTTTGTCTTCAAGTGGTTAGAAGAGTGGGTGATGTGTGACATAAGCTTCTAAATGTTGTGCAAAAATGCCAGGACAGTTCAAACCCCCCCCAAATGACCCAATTTTGGAAAGTAGACACCCCAAGCTATTTGCTGAGAGGCATGTCGAGTCCATGGAATATTTTATATTTTGGCACAAGTTGCGGGAAAAAGACAATTTTTTTTTACACAAAGTTGTCACTAAATGATATATTGCTCAAACATACCATGGACTTATGTGAAATTACACCCCAAAATACATTCTGTTGCTTCTCCTGAGTACGGGGATACCACATGTGTGAGACTTTTTGGGAGCCTAGCAGCATACGGACCCCGAAAACCAAGCACCGCCTTCAGGCTTTCTAAGGGTGTACATTTTTTTATTTCACTCCTCACTGTCTACGACAGTTTCGGAGGCCATGGAATGCCCAGATGGCACAAAACCCCCTCCAAATGACCCAATTTTGGAAAGTAGACACCCCAAGCTGTTTGCTGAGGGGCATGTCAAGTCCATGGAATATTTTATTTTTTGACACAAGTTGCAGGAAAAAGACAATTTTTTTTGCACAAAATTGTCACTAAATGATATATTGCTCAAACATGCCATGGGCATATGAGAAATTACACCCCAAAATGCATTCTGTTGCTTCTCCTGAGTATGGGGATACCACATGTGTGAGACTTTTTGGGAGCCTAGCCGCGTACGGGACCCCGAAAACCAAGCACCGCCTTCAGGCTTTCTAAGGGTGTAAATTTTTTATTTCACTCCTCACTGCCTATCACAGTTTCGGAGGCCATGGAATGCCCAGATGGCATAACCCCCCCCCAAATGACCCCATTTTGGAATGTAGACCCCAAGCTATTTGCTGGGAGGTATGGTGAGTATTTTGAAAATTGAAAAAGGAAAAAAAATACATTTGTCTTTTCTTTCTTCATTTTCAAAAACAAATGAAAGCTGCAAAATACTCACAATGCCTCTCAGCTTGGGGTGTCTACTTTCCAAAATGGGGTCATTTGGGGGGGGGGGGGTTGTGCTATCTTGGCATTTTATGGCCTTCAAAACTGTGATAGGTATTGAGGAGTGAAATAAAAAAATGTATGCCCTTAGAAAGCCTGAAGGTGGTAATTGGTTTGTGTGAGCAATATATCATTTAGTGACAACTTTGTGCAAAAAAAAAAAGTTTGTTATTTTCCCGCAACTTGTGGCAAAATATAAAATATTCCATGGACTCAACATGCCTCTCAGCTTTTTGTAAAAAATAATTTTTTGTTCATTCATTTTATAATTCAATCACTTGGGACAAAATATAATATTCAATGGGCTCAACATGCCTCTCAGAAATTTCCTTGGGGTGTCTACTTTCCAAAATGGGGTCATTTGGGGGGGGGTTGTACTGCCCTGCCATTTTAGCACCTCAAGAAATGAGATAGGCAGTCATAAACTAAAAGCTATGTAAATTCCAGAAAATGTACCCTAGTTTGTAGACGCTATAACTTTTGCGCAAACCAATAAATATACGTTTATTGAAATTTATTTTACCAAAGACATGTGGCTGAATACATTTTGGCCTAAATGTATGACTGAAATTGAGTTTATTGGATTTTTCTTATAACAAAAAGTAGAAAATATCATTTTTTTTCTTTTTCCATTTATATCGCAAATAATAAAAATCGCAGAGGCAAATACCATCAAAAGAAAGCTCTATTTGTGTGAACAAAAGGACGCAAATTTCATTAAACTTGCAGTAATGCACTAAACTATATTGTGTTAAACGGAAGATAATGCACTGAAATATACAGCATCAAACTTGCAGAAACATACTTAACTGTACTGTGTTAAACGGAAGATAATGCACTGAAATATACGGCGTTAAACTTGTAGTAATGCACTGAACTATATGGCATTAAACTTGCAGTAACGCACTTAAATATACTGCGTTAAGCGTGCACTATCGCAGTGGTCATCAACCCTGTCCTCAGGGCCCACTAACAGGCCAGGTTTGCAAGATAACTGAAATACATCACAGGTTATATAATTTGCTGCTCAGTGATTGCAGTATTCTAGTCTGAATCTCCCCAAGGTAATACATAAAGCCTGGCCTGCTAGTGGGCCCTGAGGACAGGGTTGATGACCACTGCACTAACGCACAGAAATGTACTGTATTAAACAGCACATAACACTCTGAAATATACTGCGTTAAACTTGCAGTAACGTACTGAACTGTACTGCGTTAAAATGAGGGTAATGCACTGAAATATACTGTGTTATACGTGCACTAATGCACAGAAATGTACGGCGTTACATGGCACATAATACACTGAAATATATGGCGTTAAACTTGCAGTAACTGACTGAACTGTACTGCGTTAAACTGCACGTAACGCACTGAATTATATGGCATTAAACTTGCAGTAACGCATTGAACTGTACTGCGTTAAACGGAAGATATCGCACTGAAATATACGGCGTTAAACTTGCAGTAACGCACTGAACTGTACGGCATTAAACTTGCAGTAACGCACTGAAATATACTGTGTTAACCGTGCACTAATGCACAGAAATGTACTGCGTTAAATGGCATGTAATGCACTGAAATATACAGCGTTAAACTTGCAGTAACGCACTGAACTTTACTGCGTTAAATGGAAGATAATCCACTGATATGTACGGTGTTAAATGGCACATAATACACTGAAATATACGGCGTTAAACTTGCAGTAACTGACTGAACTGTACTGCATTAAACGGCACGTAACGCACTGAAATATACAGCGTTAAGCTTGCAGTAACGCGCAGAAATGTACTGCATTAAACAGAAGATAACGCACCGAAATATACAGCGTTAAGCATGCAGTATCACACAGAAATGTACTGCATTAAACGACACGTAATGCACTAAAATATATACAACGTTAAACTTGCAGTAATGCAATGAAATATACTGTGTTAAACGGTCACTGCACTCACACTGACAAAACTATCCCTACCTTCATACTAATGGAAAGATGAATGGTCGCACTACACTCACACTGAGCTATCCCTAGATTCATACTAAACTGATATTCTACACTGACAATAGAATCAGAATTGCACACTATAGCACACTAACTGTCTATTAGCACTGAACAGAGCCCTGTTCTATCTCTCTCAACACCAATATCACACTGAAAAAGGCCACCATTGAAAGAATACTTTTATAGTGTGGAGCGGGACTAACAGCAATGAGCCATGACTGGTTAGAGCCATCATGACAGTGTTCAATCATGCTTCAGCCAATCAGGGCTTTCAATGAACTGTGCGGCAGTGCAGTGCATTGTGGTCGTTTGGCGGGCCGAACATACGGACAAACACCCTTATAATTCAAATAAAAAGAAAAAAACGCGCTAAATTATAATATGTGTGTATGAATGAAACATGCATGTGTTACAATCATAAAATGTAATCCGAAAATTCCTCTTGGGAAATAAACACCAACGAGATATCAAACTAATGCAATAATGAGAAAAATATATCAAAAAACAGTGTGCAATAATTAGAAAAGTATATAAAAAAACAGTGATGTCCATATAAATTCAATGTGAGTCAATATATGCATATGATCTTGACTAGAAATAGTCCCAAAGGAAAGCCCCTCAATATAGCATAATGGAGACTTGGTAGTGAAGATGAAAAAGACACACCGCTCACAGTGATCCACCACCACATAGATTTTGTGCTTACCACAAAGCAAGCAATAAAAGCCTGTATGCAATCCAAGCAAGGGATGTCCAGCTGATGTTATAACTTGTCTGTATACAGCGTGGCTACGGAGGTACAGCAGGAAACCCAAACACTCGAGTTCAAAGGCATGTGGATAAAGGAGAAATGGCCATAGTGTAAATCTAGTAGGACATTTTATTTAAAAAGGTAGAAAACTTACATAAAACAAGCTACAAAACAGCAAATCAGCTGACGTCATGTCTCTTTACACTGTCATACCACACAGTCTTGGTCTCTTTGCAGTTGAGTATTTTTTGAGGGGTGATTCTGGCCTCCTTGATGAGCAAATCTCCTCCATTTTAGAATTGCTTTATTTTGCTGCATCTCGCAGTTATTTTTGGTTTGGGGGTCAATTTTATAAACAGGATAGAGGGGTCGCCATGGGGGCCAAATATGCCCCCAGTTTGGCGAACCTCTTTATGGCCCTTTGGGAGGAGGATGTCGTCTATGCCCAACAGAGACCTCAGATAGTCCTGTGGGCTAGATATATAGACGACATCCTCCTCCTTTGGGATGGAGATAGGGCTGATTTAGATTCTTTCCTTGGAGAATTAAATGTTAACACAAGGGGTATTTTCCTTAATTACGAAGCCAGTCAACAAGAGATCAACTTACTTGATCTAACCATCAAGGTGGATGATGGTCGGTTCACTACTGCTACTTACTTCAAGAGCCCCGACCGTAATTCATATATTCCCACCAATAGCTGTCATTATGAAGCTTGGATTAGGTCGGTGCCCAAAAGTCAGTTTGTGCACCTGAGGCGGAATTGCTCAGACAATGGGGAGTTCCTCATGCAGGCGGACATTCTGACAAAACAATTCTTGGAGAAGGGGTACTCATATACACCTCTCACTAATACCCTGAAAGAAGTATTGGCTATGGATAGAAATGACTTACTAAGAGAGAGAACGCCTAACGATAATAGGTTGCCCTCCATTCCATTCATCACGACATATTCTATCCAACATAGGTCAGTAAGACAAATGATTAAGAAGCATTGGCACATCCTCACCAACGATGCCACCCTCAATACTTTCCTTCCTGCCAAACCTCAAGTGGTATATAGAGGTGTACCTTCGCTTAGGGGTACCATTGCTAACAACATCATTGACCCTCCCACCACCAGAAGTGGCTTCTTCAATGATCTCTCGGGATTTTACCAATGTAGGAGATGTAGGGTGTGTTCATTAAATGGTTGCACGCATAGGAGAACCCTTAATTTTAGGTCTACAAGCACCCAGGAAGAGTTTATTATCAGGCCTTTTATCACATGCTCTACTGAGGGGGTCGTTTACCTGCTCCAATGCCCTTGCGGGCTACAGTATGTGGGCAGGACTAAACGCCCCCTCAGAGTCAGATTGAATGAGCATGTGACAAATATTCTCAACGGTTTTCCCAAACATCCTGTGTCCAGGCATTATTTGGAAGCCCATAACAAAAATCCGGACAAAACCGTTTTCCTGGGTATAGATAAATATACACGCCCCTGGAGGGGTGGATCCTTAGTGCGAGGGATTTCACGTTTAGAAATGGCATGGATTTTTAAAATCAAATGTTACACACCATTCGGGTTGAATGTTGAAGTAGACCTGAATGCATTTGTGGATAATGCTTGAAGTTGATTTTACTGTGAACTCGATGTGACATCTCAGCGTTTATGGAAGCTGTAATAGCATATCTCCTTCTTTTCTTTTTTCTTTTTTTTTCTTTTTTATTATTTTCTTATTCCATTAATATAAACATATATGTATATATGTTTATAAAATATATATATTTTCCTTCTAGTTTGCCCCTAATAACCTTCAGGGTATAGGTTTATATAATTATTACATCATACCATGAGAAGTTTTCGTCTCCTGGTCTATATGGAATATTGTCTGGTTTATTTTTTGTAATGTTTTCTTTGTGTGATTATTTTATATATCTCACACATGTGTCCCATAATATTAACAAATATTTCTTATCCACATAACAACTTTTAAAAAACATTTTTTTAGTTCTACATCCATGGAGACAGGTCAGTTATTAAGGATGTATATTATGTGATTTTTCTTCTTTTTTTCTCTCCAGAAGCCATTCCATCCATCACCACTAGATGGTAGAGTGTCGGGTTTTATATTTTACCCGTGTATATATTGAGGTGTGCTGAGTTGGTCTCACCCTTCGGCTTTACAATGACGGGTCAGACCTTTTTTACATCAAATATTAATTTTTTCTAATTTCTACACATTTGCACTTATAGATTGAGTTATTTTTAAGCGAATGAGGCATTTTTCGCTTTTCTTTCCTTTTTTAATTTCAGCCGCGATCTAAGTGGCTGTTTTCCCTTCCCACTGCTGAGATCTCAGAATGAGGCGTGGTTCTTGTATTCTATTTAATGCGATGACTCAAAGCGTCGCTGGTTCCCCAGACGACGCCATTTGTAGGTGAAACGTACGTCGGGAGGTTGACGCTCTGACGTCATTGCTATCCTATTGTGGACGGGTGCTCGCTATGCCGGCCGGCGATTTGCTGTTTTTAACCTTGTTTTATGTAAGTTTTCTACCTTTTTAAATAAAATGTCCTACCAGATTTACACTATGGCCATTTCTCCTTTATCCACAGGTCTTTGAACTCGAGTGTTTGGGTTCCCTGCTGTACCTCCGTAGCCACGCTGTATACATACAAGTTATAACATCAGCTGGACACCCCTTGCTTGGATTGCATACAGGCTTTTATTGCTTGCTTTGTGGTAAGCGCAAAATCTATGTGGTGGTGGTGGATCACTGTGAGCGGTGTGTCTTTTTCATCTTCACTACCAAGTCTCCGTTATGCTATATTGAGGAGCTTTCCTTTGGGACTATTTCTAGTCAAGATCATATGCATATATTGACTCACATTAAATTTATATGGACATCACTGTTTTTTGATATATTTTTCTGATTATTGCACACTGTTTTTGATATATTTTTCTGATTATTGCATTAGTTTGATATCTCGTTGGTGTTTATTTCCCAAGAGGAATTTTCAGATTACATTTTATGATTGTAACACATGCATGTTTCATTCATACACACTTACGTTATAATTTAGTGCGTTTTTTCTTTTTATTTGATATTTTTGGTGTACATCTCACTGTTAAACTGCTGCTTTTTGGGGGTTTTCACTGGTACAGTGGTAGCGCAGTATTTTTTCCTTTTTTCTGCCCTTATAATTCAGTTGTGCGGTGAACGTGCAAACAGCCAATGTTCGGACTAAACTCATGCTCGGGCCGAACAGTTTGCCCATCCCTACCTCTGATCTTGATCCGGCTTACCCCTAACCTGTGATTGTCTGCTTCATACCATGACCATTGGATTCTGCTTCTCTCCTCATTCTGCTTGATTGAGCTCCTGGTACCAACTTGGCTTGTGACCCGACTATTCTGCTGTCTGCCGTCTATGCCTGAACTGCCTGGCTGTTACCAACCCAGCTTGTCTGACCGTGCATCTTGCTCATCCAGCCTGGTAGCCTGCTACAACTGTCAGTCCAGCAAGTCCTCATCTGGTTCCTGCTTCCAGCTGCCTATCACAGTCCTCCAAGTTCCATGCCAGCTCTTCTACTACCAGCCTGCTTGCTGCCACATTCACCTGCTGCCTGCTCCTACACAGACTACTAGACTGATTACAGGCACTCCTACATCACTGTGCTCCTGTGGCTGCTGTCTCACTATCAATAGCCCCCAAGCCAGAGCTGTACAAGAGGCTCTCCTCTACATGTCAGGCTCAATGACCAGGTACGTGACAGTGGCAGTGAAATTTGCCTGCTATAGTCTACAGCTGGTGATGTGCTACTGGGAGACATGCTGGAAGTACCTGGGACACCCTACGCTATACCATCCTCCCTGTCAGTGGCTGCTGAGAGGTCATGAGGTATAGCGGGGGTATACCAGAAAGGCGAGGAGTTAGGAGGAGCAGAATGTCATCCCTTTTGTGTGGCTTTCAGGTGTTCTTGCCAACAGGCTGAGTGGTGGGAGGTTAAAAAGGTTGTAAACCTCCCAAAAAAATTCCCTCCAAAAAAACCCTTGCAAGACAAAGGCATAATGAGCTAGCATGCATTGCATACTAGCTCTTTATGAAATACTTACCTTAGAACGATGCCCTGCAGTGCCGCCTGCACTCCGCTCCCAAGGCCGACATCTTTCACTGGCTACAGCACTGTGATTAGCTGAAGCCGTTCCTTCAGTGCGCATGCACAGATGACATCGGTGGCAGCATATATAGTAAATATCTCCTAAACGGTGCAAATTTAGGAGATATTTACAGAACCTACAGGTAAGCCTTACTGTAGGCTTACCTGTAGGTACAATTAAAGAAGAAGACTTTACTTCCTCTTTAAATGACTTGTCAAGCATGTGATACCCAAATGGCTGGTGTTTTTGCCACGCTTGATGCTCTTGAGGCAAAGTATGCAAATTGCAACTGTGCTGTCGGCTGCACATGTGAAAAAGGGCCAAAGAGCTGAGCTGTGGAAAGTGGAGGTGGGATGTGCATTATCAAGGAGCAAGTGGCTGATGTAGTGTTCAAATAATTCAGCTGACTCCTCCATGCCTAATACTGAGGCTATGGCAGGAGCAGCTGTGGACAAGAAAGCAGAATAAGCCACTCTGGCAGCTGCAGTGGACTGTGCACTAGTCTCTGCCTGGGTGACGGAGGATGAGGAGGATGATTATGGTTCAGTAAGCCAGTCCACCACCTCCTCTGCATGCAGTGGCTGGATGGCACAGGCAATATCACTAAACAGAGGAAATGATGCCCTACCTGAGGACGGATCATGTCCACATTTGCCTGTGGACACATACTATGCTGGCCCACTCACAACGCCATGGAAATGTCTGCCTCTCCTTGTTGGCCTCCCAGACATGATGGGGGGCGCTTATTAACAAACTGTAACAAAGATGTGGAAATGTATACGTGGATGCACTTTAATCAATGGAAAGTGGTGTTTGGTGCACTTTAACTCACTACACATACACACGCCACTGACACACTACAATATACTGCAGTAAAACTACACTGACACACTGCAATATACTGTGGTAAACATTCACTAATGCACTGAAATATATATTGCAGTACACGTGCAGTAA
Organism: Aquarana catesbeiana; assembly: GCF_042186555.1. Classification (NCBI taxonomy): domain Eukaryota; kingdom Metazoa; phylum Chordata; class Amphibia; order Anura; family Ranidae; genus Aquarana; species Aquarana catesbeiana. Next base: position 73,668,182 of record NC_133326.1, on the reverse strand, counting down.
CACACTGAAATATACTGTGTTAAACGTGCAGTAACACACTGATATATACTGCGTTAAATGTGCAGTAAGGCACTGAAATATCCTGCGTTAAACTTGCAGTAAGGCACTGAAATATACTGCATTAAATGTGCAGTAAGACACTGAAATATACTGAGTTAAATGTGCAGTGACACACTAAATTGTACTGCGTTAAACGTTCAGTAACACACTGATGTATACTGCGTTAGATGCTCAATAAGGAACTGAAATATATTGCGTTAAATGTCCAGTAACACACTGAAATATACCGCATTAAATGTGCAATAACACACTGAACTATACTACGTTAAACATGCAGTAACGTACTGATATATACTGTGTTAAAGGTGCAATAAAGCACTGATATATACTGCATTAAATGTGCAGTAACGCACTGATATATACCGCATAAAATGTGCAGTAACGCACTGAAATTTTTTGCATTAACACACTGATACTGTATATACTGCGTTAAATGGACAGTAACGCACTGATACATGATGCGTTAAGCATGCAGTAATGCACTGATGTATACTGCGTTAAACGTACAATAACACACTGAAATATACTGCGTTACACGTACAGTAACGCACTGAAATAGACTGCGTTAAATATGCAGTAATGCACTGATATATACTGCAGGAAACCAAACAAACAAAGTGACACTAAAGTAAAAATAAATGATCACACTTCACTCACAAAAACTGACACTAAAGTAAAAATGAATGGTTCCAATACACTCACAAAAACTGACACTAAAGCAAGAATTAATGGTCACACTACACTCACACTGAACTATTACTAGATTCACACTAAACTGATATTCTACACTGACAATAGAAGCACAATAGCACACTAATAAACATACAATCGCACATTCCGACAAGAAAAATCCATGGTTTTTTTTCTGACGGATGTTGGCTCAAACTTGTCTTGCATACACACGGTCACACAAAGTTGGTTGGAAATTGTGAATGTCAAGAATGCGGTGACGTACAACACCTACGACGGCACTAGAAAAGGGAAGTTCAATACCAAGTGTGCCACCCTTTGGGCTCCTTCTGCTAAGCTTGTGTTAGTAGAAGTCTGGTGAGAGACGATTCGCGCTTTTCAGACTTGTGCTTTTCCAATCATTACTGCTCTTCAGTTTGTGCTTGTGGGTAAATATCTGTTCTTCAGTGCGTGTAGTCAGCTCGCATTTGTTTATTAGTTGCGTATTATTATTATTATAGTATGTATTTGAACTTCAGTGCGTTCTTGTCCACTCGTTTCTGATTTTCAGCTTGCTCTTCTCAGGCCTTTCTGTTTTTCAGTGCTTTCTGTTAGTTCGTTCTGACCAGCCGACTGTTTTGAAGCCATGTTGCGGTTACGTACTTGTCGTACAGTTCGTGCTATACGGGGGGCTTGGACACCTGCATGCGGCAAGCCATCACTCCTGAACAGAGGCTAGTCGTCATGTTGCGGTACTTTGAGACGGCGAGAAGTCTGCAGGACATCAAGTTCTCGACAGGCATCTCCCCCCAGGCTCTGGGGATCATTATTCCAGAGACCTGTTCTGCCATCATTCAGGTCCTGCAGAAGGACTATATTAGGGTAAGTTTTCTCCTTTAACATCACATTCTATGTATTTCATGTTTGCTAATGTATTTTATTTCATTCATAATTCCCTAATTACCATGATTGTAATATGCTGTGAATGTTCCCTTTGTCCTCAGGCATGCTGGAACTTCCTTTTTTGTCCTTCATGTATATTTGCCTTCACTAACCTCCCCGGCATGCTATCCTGGGCCCATACCCACCTAGTCTAGTCACTTAACAATGTATTTTGTCAGCTCCATAGTAGTGCTTTAGTCTAAACACCCCCAAAATGTGTACAAATGTCATTTGTGTCTTTAAATTCATGCAGAGTGCAAGAGGCTTTTTTTGGGGTCCCAAAATCATTTTGAACCCTCCCTCCCCCCAACCGCTAAGTCAACCGTTACCAATCCTCTATCTGTTGACTTTGCCCAACCCATACACACTATACCTACCTCTTTTGTGTTCATATTTATGGATGAATTCACCAAAGCATATAGTGCAAGGGCCTGGCAGAATACTTTCAAATTTAAAGTTTTGTTCTCCTATTATCTTGATAGGTAATTGCATTCATATTTTTGTATTATGACACAACTTACCTGTCCAGTGGGCTGCCAATAGTGTAAGTAAGGAGGGCCTGGCCAAAGTAACACACATCATTATGCATGCATTCAGCAGGGAGGGTTACCTGTCCAAAACACCCCCCCCCCAAAAAATGTTTACAATGGGCCATCAGAGGGGGTGAGGAATCTGATAAGTGGACCTTCTCTTTTTGTCTTTAAATACTCCTTCAAATAAATGTTAATACTGATTTTGGCCATGAATGTTCATGTTTAATCTGCTTGCAATATTTATGTGCAAAATGACAATTTTTTTTTTCTTGTTTTATTTCCCAGTTTCCTTCAACGCCACAGGAATGGCAGACTGTGGCCTCCCAGTTTGTCCAGAGGTGGGACTTTCCCAACTGCGAAAGGGCAATAGATGAGAAGCACGTCCACATCATCCCACCCCCCAACTCAGGGTCATACTATTATAACTGTAAGGGGTTTAATAGTATTGATGTTGGCGGTGGTGTTGGCGACATATGAGTTCCTGTATGTGGACATGGGGAAGAATGGCCGGATGTTGGATGGTGGAGTCATCGCCCAGACCCAGACCAACATGCATGGAGAAGCAGCGATCTCTTACATCTGTGTAAGGTCCATAATCCCCACATGACAGAAAAGCCCTACTAGACCTAACACTCATGACTGACACCAACATCTACAACATATCTAGGGCCAACACTTAACTATACACTCCTATGGACTCCCAAGCATCCACACCCACCCGTAGTTGGGAATGTATGTAGCGGATTGCCATAACATTTAGTCACTTCTTTCCCGTGCGGCCTCTCTCAACCCCCACACAGTAGTCTGGACTGGAGTTTGCCTCTCTTGAAAAGGCGATCTCTATCCTCACGCTGTACCCCACCAAACTTACTTATACAGGTGAAGGGTCGTTTCCCTGACCTGTTTGGTATACGTTCTAGGAGTATTTTCCTCCTACGTTCTTCCCCCCATACCCCCCACACCAACCCCTACCCTTAGCCTTGTAATACCGCACCTACCTCACTATCGTACAAGATCTGTGACAGTTAGACACCATTATGCCACCACCCAGAACAGACAACCCCCCTCCCCCCCAGGTCAAGCTATACTCATTAAACATAAGGGGACTTGACACCCCCGAAAAAAGATCACAGCTGCTTCTACTACTACAGAGAGCCAAAGCTGATGTGGTCTTTCTCCAAGAAACGCATTTTAGATTAGATAACATTCCCAGACTTTACAACTCATCCTACCCAACGGTGTACCACGCCACCAATAAGGACTCCAAATCTAAAGGAGTTTCTATCCTAATTTCCAAAAATTGCCCCTTGCAGATTCAAGACACACTGATTGACGCCAACGCAAGATACATCTTTTTAAAGGGCAAATTGCATAACAAACCTATTACACTGGCCAATCTCTACGCCCCCAACAAACTGCAAGTCCCCTTCTTTCGAGATACATTACAAAACCTTGCTACATTCGCCAAGGGCTTGCTGGTTGTTGGAGGCAACTCTAACTTGGCTCTCAATCCCTTTCTAGATACATCTTCGGGCTCTTCCACTATCACCTACCGAGCACTCTGGGCAATTAAGACACATCTCTCCAACTTAGCTCTACACGACATGTGGCGCACACTATATATTAATAACAAGGATTTTACATTCTATTCCCCTCCTCACAATAGATACACAAGATTAGACTACTTTTTCCTGTCTCAACCAGATCTGGATTCACTCCATGGTATTGTCTGATCATCATCCCATCACCGCCACTATCACGTTCCCGCTAACCTCCATTAGACCCAAACTCTGGCGTCTAGACAGCTCTCTCCTCAGATAATGCTTCCCCAGACACCGTCCCGCTGACCCTCTGGGCAGCTCATGAGTGTGTTATTAGGGGGTAATTACTATCATTAGCCGCACAGCACCGAAAAGCCAGGCAAGCAACTATATCCAAATTGTCAGGAAAAATTCATTCTCTGGAACGGAAACACAAGCAATTGCTAGCAGACCAATCCCTTCAGGAGTTGTTGAAAGCCAGAGAGGATCTCCTTGAGGAAATAGGGAAATCAACCAAATGTAAATTTGCCTTAGCACAAAGAATCTTCTACGAATTTGGGAATAAATCTAGTAAAATGCTCGCCAGAGCCCTCCAATCCAAAAAGATGAACTCAACCATCCACTCCATTTCGGACCCCCTAGGAAACAAGATAGTGTCCTCAAACGGTATAGCAGATCAGTTTAGACTATTTTTCTCTAAACTATATAATTTAAATGCCCAGCCGCAGACTGACCCAACTAGAGACAGAAAACAACTGATAGAAGAATTCCTAACGCAATTTAGCCCTCGCCCCATATCCTTCTACCAGGCTACCGATTTAGACAAGCCCCTCACGCGAGAAGAGATTACGGAGGCTCTTAAGCAAATGAAACCGGGCAAAAGCCTTGGCCCAGATGGCTTATCAGTCAGTTACTACAAAATCTTCCTAGAGACTCTCATACCTCAGTTCCTAAAAACCTTCAACTCCCTACACACACAACCTGACAAGTGCAAAGACCTCTTGGAGGCCCACATTGTGATGATTCCAAAACCGGGCAAAGATGTTAACATAGTCTCTAATTATAGGCCCATCTCACTCATAAATGTAGATGTAAAACTCTACATGAAGATACTGGCGAATCACATACTACCCCTACTCCCTTCCCTGATTTCTTTAGATCAATTAGGATTCATCCCCGGTCGTGAGGCTAGGGATAACACCCTGAAGGCAATTAACATCCATCATTGGCTATCATCTTCCAAAATGCCGGGTTTCTTCCTTTCGCTTGATGCGGAGTAGGCGTTCGACAGAGTGGCCTGGGACTACATGTCAGAAGTATTACGTAAAATAGGGTTTAAAGAGCGTATGCTACAATACATTCTAGCCCTATATTCATCCCCAACTGCAAAAATCAGGATTAACGGCCACCTGTTGGACACCTTCTCCGTGTCAAACGGAACCAGACAGGGATGCCCGCTCTCCCCCATCATTTTCATACTCACAATGGAACTTATACTCTGCAAGATTAGGTCCAACCAAGACATCAAAGGGGTGAACATTGCCAACACCCAACACAAAATAGCAGCGTACGCAGATGACATCCTCTTATTCCTTACGGACCCCATTACCACACTTCCCAACCTCTTAAAGGAATTCTCCTTCTTCAGGGATCTTTCCAACTTACAAATCAACTTTGCCAAATCTAAGGCCCTTAACATATCTTTACCTGACTCTTTAGTCAACCTATGCAAAATTAACTTTCCATTTGGTTGGGAGGCACACTCAATCACATACCTAGGCATTCAGTTACAGTCCAAGCTCACTGACCTCTACCCTAAAAACTTTCTCCCTATTCTGAAAACAATACAGACAGACCTCCAAAAATGGAACAGAAACACTTTTTCATGGTTTGGGAGGGCGGTGGTCAAAAAAAATGAACATCCTACCCAAACTTCTTTACTTACTTCAAACAATCCCAATCAAACTACCGCCTTCATTCTTTTCCACTTACAAAAGATTGTGCCTACACTTTATCTGGGCAGACAATCAACCACGAGTAAGATGGGAAAAACTAGTGTCCCCAAAAATTAAAGGGGGAATAGGCCTCCCTGACATACAAAAATATTACTGGTCATGCCATTTAGCGAGAATCATAGACTGGCACTTACATACTAAAAATAAAGCATGGATAAATGTAGAGGTGGCATTCTCATCTTTACCTATTCACCACCTACCTTGGATAAACAAACACAAGATCCCACAAGACTGTAGGTCACATCCCTTGACAAACGCCACGCTACAAATCTTTTGCATAGCTTGTAAAAAACTGAGTATTGCCTATTCCTCCCCGCCCACTGGCGCTGCTTGATTGAAACCCAGACTTTCCCTCGGGAATCATATCACTTACTAACAATAGCAACTCATCACAACATTCAAATAGAGCGGAATCCTTCTTTGACAAAGGGAAATTAATACCCTTCCAAACCATCCCAACCCGATTCCCGATCTGGACATCCCCTTCTTTAAATATCTTCAAATAAGACACTTCCTACAGAGCTCTTCCTCACAGTCCCATTGGTTTAGAGACCACACATCGTTTGAAGTAATCTGCACGAGAAATTATCCCCAAAGACACATTGTCTCAGATATCTACTCACTCTTGTTCTCAGACATGCAAACCGCTAATGAGGTGACATGCCAAAGATGGGAAAGAGAACTAGCCATAGACCTAACCCATGAGGATTAGCACAGCATATATACTCACATCCACAAAGGATCTCTAAATGTCTCTGCACAAAAAAATGGGTATAAAATTGATTCTAGGTGGTACAGGACCCCAGACAGAATACATAAATTCCACCCCAGTGTCCCTCCACTTTGTTGCCAATGTAATTCCGCTCACGGTTCATTAATCCATATCTGGTGGAAGTGCCCCCTAATCCAACCATACTGGACTGAAGTTCATCATCTTACCTCTCAGATCACAACTTACACCCCAGATTTCAAACCAGCTCAATACCTCCTGCACCACACATCCATACCACAATCTGCATATAAAAAATCTCTTACCCTACACCTCATAAATGCAGCGAAACTATGCATCTCCATACATTGGCGATCGACCACACCCCCCAGCACATCTGAATGGCTCCATAGAATAGGGAATATAGTGGAGATGGAGAATCACATCCATCAGGCCCGAGATACCCTACTAAATTTTCTGCAACTTGGGCATGCTGGTTACTTTTTAAAGAATCAACTGAATACAAAAATATCATCTCAAACTCCCCATAGCTTGACTTGGGGGACTATATATGACGCAAAATGATTGAACCCTTAAAACCTACTCCCATCAATGATCAGGCTCCTTCCCACCCATTCCTTTCCCTTCCCCTTCCTTTACCTTCCTAATCCCCATATCCATGTGTTTCCTAAACAGGCAGATCCCAGACAAGGAACATCACATTAAAAACCCATGAACAGTAAGAGGACTTACCCACCAAACATGAGGGGCTTTACCTTAAGCAAACAAAGACCGAGAGACTGACCTATCCAAGTTATCACTTTTATAGAACATAGTCCTCACCCGCGCACAGTTAGGGGTGTGTGTGGATGAGACATGATACTTGGTCTCACGGATTGACTTGCTACTCCACTTTCATATGGGCTCACTCGAAAACCTTAGAACCCAATTAATCGCCTAACAGCATTTCCAAGGTCCAAGTAATCCTTAATAATTTTTTGTGTGTACCACTTTGACCTCTGATCATTATTTCTCCTTCACTTCATGTTCCAGTTGAAATTATCGCTATATATGATTGTTCCTAATGCATCTTCTGTATGTATTATTGTCTGGTTCCTTATTTTACTATTTGTAATCTGCAATTTCTTTAATAAAAAATATTTGAGAGAAAAAAAAAAATATGCAGGCATCCATCTATTACCTGAAGCTGTGGTCTCAGACACTCACCTGTTGTGGTTACAATTTCGCCCACTTCATAAACATCTCCCTCCTCATCCTCTGCTTGTGGTTTTGGGATTTCTCCTTCTTTAGGAGGTGTAGGGTTCGTGGTGTCCTCAGATGTCCAGAGTCTTTTCTCCCCTATGTGAATAAAAAATAGGTATACTTAGCACACAGACATTTGAGGGCAGAAATAGTAACATGAAACATTGCTTGGAAGTTTCATACAATTGTCTGTTTTGGCAGAGTTCCAAGCGTAAGAAATTTTTTGTTCCTTTCTAAAGCTGGAATACTTCCCTTTTTTGTACAATTTTCACACATGGAGACACCCCTAGTATCCACTGGAGCACCTGTGTGGGACACCCTAAAAAGTTTGTTCTGGTGTCCCACACTAGTGCTCCTGCGTCCAGATGTGAAAACAGCTGCTGAGTGTCCTCTCCTTACACTGAATCAATTTTCCATTTCATTCTAGTTACAAACCCATCTAGACATCAAACTTCTTTTAATACAAATAGGCATGAACAAATGTAGTTAACCTGCACCTGCCAAAAACATCTTATAAGTGGGTGAATGAACGATGTTTCCTACGACTGATTACTGAGCCTATGAACATGAAATTTGCCATTTTAAACTGTACAACAGTAAATAAAAGCACATGGAGCAGCATGCAAGTAATAATAATAATAGAAACACATGACAACTACTAACTTTTTTGAAGAACTCTCTTGATTCTTCTGTACTGCTCCCTCAATTTGAGGTCTGACCATCGTTTCCTCAATTGATTCTTGGATCGCCGTACCCCAAAATTCCGGCGCAGACTCTTCACAACTTTAGTCATGATCTTGGCCTTTCTCACATTTGGGTTTAGGTTTGGTCCATACTTCCCATCATAATCAGCCCTCTTCAAGATGTCCACCATCTCTACCATCTCTTCAAAGAACTTATTTGAGGCCTTAAATCTCCTCCGTGATCGGGACGTTCTCGGCTCCGGGCTTTCGTCATTACTGTTCTCCTCTGCATGCACCTGCTGTGTCTCCGCCATGTTCTCTAACCACTGCGCTGAAAGACAAGGGGAGGTAAATATACTAGAAAGAACGTCAGGGGCGAACGGAATTACACAAATGCGCAATGTATAGGAATGAGCCGAACATCCCCCGGTTTGGTTCGCATTCAGAACATGCGAACAGGCAAAAAATTTGTTAGAACACGCGAACACCGTTAAAGTCTATGGGACACGAACATGAATAATCAAAAGTGCTCATTCGAAAGCTCATTTGTGCAAATTCGAAATCCATGGAACACCCTTTAAGTCTATAGGAGAAATCAAAAATGCTAATTTTAAAGGCTTATATGCATGGTATTGTCATAAAAAGTGTTTGGGGACCTGGGTCCTGCCCCAGGGGACATGTATCAATGCAAAAAAAAAGTTTTAAAAACGGCCGTTTTTTTGGGAGCAGTGTAAAGTAAAAGTGTAATATTCCTTGAAATTTCGTACCTGGGGGTGTCTATAGTGTGCCTGTAAAGGGGCGCATGTTTCCCGTATTTAGAACAGTCTGACAGCAAAATGTCATTTCTAAAGGAAAAAAAGTAATGTAAAACTACTATCGCTAGCGCCAGCTATAATGAATTGTCGGTCTGGCAATACACATAAGTTCATTGATAAAAAAGGCATGGAACTTCCCCATGGGGGAACCAAAATTTAAAAAAAAAATGTGTGGAGGTCCCCCTAAATTCCATACCAGGCTCTTCAGGTCTGGTATGGATATTAAGGGGAACCCTGCGCCAAAATTAAAAAAAAATGACGTGGGGGTCCCCCTCAAAATCCATACCAGACCCTTCAGGTCTGGTATGGATTTTAAGGGGAACCCCGGGCCAAAATTAAAAAAAAAATGTCCCCCCCAAAAATCCAAACCAGACCCTTATCCGAGCATGCAACCTGGCAGGCCACAGGAAAAGAGGGGGGATGAGAGAGCGCCCCCCCTTTAACAAGGGTATCCCCAGATCCCCCCTGTGTGAATTGGTAATGGGGTACAAAAAAGTGTCAAAAAGGTTAAAAAACACAAGAGACAGTTTTTGACAAGTCCTTTATTCATTTCTTCTTCTCTCCGCTTCTTCCATCTTCTTTCTTCTGGTCTTCCTTCGGTGTTCTTCTTCTTCCTCCATATTCTTCTTGCTCCATCTTCTTCTTCTCCATCTTCTTCTTCTCCATCTTCTTCTTCCTCCGCTCTTCTCATCCCGCATCTTCCTCCGGCTTCTTCTCCGCTCCGTCCACACGATCCGCCTCAGTGGGAGTCTTCTGCCGTGTGACGCTTTGGTTCTTCTGACACTTCTTATATAATGGAGGGCGGGGCCACCCGGTGACCCCGCCCTCCTCTGACGCACAGGGACTTCATGGGGACTTCCCTATGGCTTTCCCCGTGTTGTCAGAGGGGGCGGGGTCACCCGGTTACATAATGAGACTATGACTATAGACTACTCGTACTATGAGAGACTTCATTTTCTGGCAGACCAGACTGAAGTCAGGGAACCCCTCTCAACCTTTCCTTCCACTCTTCCTTACATGCTTCCTTCCACCCCAGCTGAGGCTTCCAATGCCCACCCTGGGCCTTCCAGCCAGGAAGAAGTGGAGGAGCCCAGCTTGAGCCAGGTATAGCATTGTTCAACATATTTCTTGTCGTAAAATAAATGATGTGAAATAGATGTTATTATTGATCACTAATTGCTGATTTTAAAAGTGTTTTACATATCAATAGACAGTAGTGGCCAAAAATGATTGGGACACGAATGAAAAATGCTGGGGTCAGAATGATAGTCTTTTCTATTTATTAAAATTCAATTTGCAACAGTCATGAGCTGAAAATGATGTGTGATTATTGAACAATAAAATAAAACTATGTCCCTTTTTCACACACAGGAAAGCCTCAGCCAGGAGGAGGCTGTGGAAAGTAGCAGCCAGAAGGAGGCTGGGGAATGTGGCAGCCAGGATGTGGCGGGGGAATGTGGCAGCCAGGAGGTGGTGGGGTAAGTGGCAGCCAGGAGGTGGCCATGCCCAGTAGGAGCCTGACACAATCTCAGGTCCCTCCCCTTGTAATGGAAATTTGTAAGTTCTGTATATAATTGTATTGTATTTTGTATGTATTGCACATTGCCCTCACTGTGCAACAGCACTAATAATGTTTTCAGTAAATGTTTACATTCTTTCGAATCCTGATTAGAATAAGCCTGCCTATGTAATGCCCCTTGTTACGATAAACCTACAACTGTAATATTAATGTGATACCTATGTAATCATGTGCATAAAAACCTTCAATTGTGTCATAATAAAGCAGAACAGTAATTTGGAAAGATGCTGAGCGTATCTTTTGTGTCTGTTCCCTACTGCAGTAGTTATTATTAATTTGGAACCACTAATCAATATGAGGATAGGAGTTGCCTATCATCAATTTAACCGAGTCAGCATGGCGAGCTTTGCCTTAGGAGGGGATTCCAGGTGACCCTGAGTATCCGAAACGAGGAGCTTGAGACGATCCGGGAATTTCTGATAATCAGCCGGCTGAGGTAAGCCTTTTGCTTACATTTGAGTTATCAGACTTCCTTGATCGGTAAGGCATTTTCGGGACAAAGGGTACCTATTTTACTCCCCTTAATCGAACTGTATTGATTGGTGGTTATATGTTATGTTGTCCCTGTCTATTGTCAATTGGAGTGTTATAGATAAGAAAGGGAAGAATAGTGCTGTTCACAGGTATATGTAGTACATCTGCTAGATAAAGTCGTTTAGAGGCAAGAGGGTATAGGCACACGTAGAGAAGAGAGAAGACTGGCCAGTCATTATGGGCATTGAATTAAGTAAGGGAATGAAGGGTAAGAGACCCTCCAAAAATGCCCAGCGCAAGAGGAGCGCTATATATGAACCAAAGGTGCGGTTCCGCCTATACTGAGCCCCTAGATTAATGGTTAAAGTGGACAGGGATCCACAATGGGTAACTGGGTTACCAAAGGTCATAGGGACTAAGAATCATGCAGAGTAAACAGCTAGAGAAACAGCTATCTATGTGAGCAGGATGGATCAAGGGTGACATTAACACTAGACAGAAAGGGACATTTTCATGTTAAGTTGTGGGATGAATTTGGGGTCAGGTACTACAACTAGTAAAATCAGAAACAGAGAAATGAGAGGTAAAACAGAATACTTTATATGTTGTCAGAGAGAGAAGACGGGATGAGCACTCTGGCTGCCCGTCTGATCATAGAAGCTAGATATAAAAGATATCTGAACAAAATAAAGAAAGTAGAATTTAGACAGGAAAATATTAATGAGAGTTAAAAGAAAGTGAGAGAGATATTGGTGTATGTGTGTGCGAATGCTGGGACCTTTAGTTCTATTGCTTGTGTGTGTCATGTACGCAGATGTGACCCCCTCCTTTGTGCTCTCCTGAAAGAATGTCCCTGAGAGGTCAGTGATAACCTGGAAGGACACCATGCCAATTCCAGTTTTTTAGACAAAACATGTGCCGGGTTAACGAATCTAATGGTAAACAATGTGATCACAATTATTTTGAATCTGTTTTCCAAACATGGTAAAATGAAGGTTACATTTAACCGTGTATTACACAAATTGAATATCCTTTGATAGTGGAAACACTGCATTTAAAAAAGGGAAATTAAGTAAAATTAAGTAATAATGAGTATTAATTTCTAATATGAGTTTAACAATTTTATTAATAATATAGATATATTGAAACTGGTTTAGACAACCTTTGGTTGGAAATGAAATTCAGGTTAATGAGGAAATTTGTAATGAATGAGATTAGTTTAGATTAAGATAACAATTTTGTAATTTTACATTTATACAATAAGCCCTTATTGAGAGAAAAAAAAGATTAAGATGAGGTTGTTATTTTGAATAAAGCTGCCATAATATTTAACAAAGCCAAGATGGGTGGAATACATAAGAAGTTCTTCTACAAAAATGAAATTTTAAGGTTTTTGATAATAACTTGATGTGCGGTCCATGATGTGAGAGTAATAATAAATAAAATTTAAATATAACAGACCCATCACATCAAATCCACACACCCTGTTAGGATAGATACCACCTGCAGCCAGTTGTTTTATAGTTTTTGATGCTTTCTGGTCCATAATACAGATTGTTGATCCTTTTGTTTTATTTATTTTTATTTTTGAAATCCAAAGCAGAATGTGTGGATTGTGAAATGATGTGCCCCTTTTTCTTGTAAGTGCAGTGGTATAAGCAGAAGAATATTTTGGATTTATGGGCATCTCTGCATGACCGCAGGGTATTGTTATCATTTATTATAATATTGCCAGGAAAAAGTTGTCTTTTGAAACATGAAACTGGAGTTCTTACACAAATAGCATGATAGAAAACAAGCCATTGTAATATATTTATGCAAGCTGGACCCAGTAATGAAGGGTTCACCCCGATATATCAGAGTTGTAGCTTTTATGCAAAGGTGCTATTAGACAAAGTTAAATATTGTTTTGGTCAAACGTTTAATTTTTAATGGTCCGACATTCTGTGCAGCAAATATACAGATAACTAAATGTTTGTCTAATGAAAGGTTTAAAATATGAGTTTGTTTATGTACAAATCTAACAATGAAAAATGTGTACATTTGAATCCAGCCACCTTATTGCCTCTATTGGAGGAGGCTGGAGACAAAGGAAGACATGTGTGTTAAATTGATGTGGGAATCAGCTGCTGTGAGCCCAGTGCATGACACACTCCCTGAGGACCCAGATATTAAATTTTTTGTAGATTTGAGTATGCAGTTTATCACCCAGAAGAATGCTCTGTATTCAAAGTCATTGGATCCTTTTCCCCCAGCTCAAGAAGCAGAGCTCCATGTTTTAGCAAAGCCTGTGAGCTATAAAAAGAGTGTATATTTATATAGATAGTCGAGATATAGAGAGCTTTTGGTTCCATTTAAAGGGCCAGAAGTTTGTTTTTACTTTGGCAGGTAAACCAACCAAGCATGCCAAGTTAATTTGATCGGCTGTCTTCAGCCTTCCAGGTTCTTGCTGAGGTAGCCATATTAACTTTCACACATGGAAGCAGACCAGGTGACTAAGGATGCTGCATTTACAGCCCCGGACACTTGATGGGTCTGTGCAACTCACAGATTCCACCCTAGTTCTGGCCCAGTATAGCTGGGATTAATAATTCAACTTTAAGGACCCCAGAACGAGAAGAACAAGTGGTCCACAGGGGGCAACTTCTTATGAAACAGGACTTTGGAAAAGGTGATCATTTATGTCTGCCAGCTACTCTTTTCCCTCCAGCTTGACACATGGACCGTGTCATCAGTCACAAGAAGTTATGGCTGCCTTAGTAAATGAGCGTGGGATAGAGCCAGGGTTCCCCACAGTTGTTTTTATAACATACCATTTCTTGTTTTACCTGTTACCAAAAGGTGTTACCAAAAGCTGAACATCCCTTCCAGAAATTACAAAAAGATATATCCAGATGCCCAAGTTAGGATCTTACGAGTATGCATTTTGTCTGTATGGACATGTTTTTTGGATGTCCAGTGGCAAATGCTACTGCAAAGGCCACAGTAAAAAGTGTTATCAGAAGTAGTTTGTAAGTACAGAGTGCCAGAAAGTACAGAGAGTAACAGAGGAAATCATTTTTTATAGGAGAGTCCTTAATAGAAGTTTTGAGGTTTTATTTTTACACCCCTTACTGTCTACAATGTAGCGGACAAAGTAGAGTAAGAACCTAGAAAACTTTTACCTGAATGTTTTCTTATATTTTATCAAGCCCCTAAGGGGGATGTTGGACTCTCTCCCTATGGGATTTGGTTTGGGAGTGTGTTACTCACTTGCTTATATTTTGTCTCAGCAGCTGAAGTCCTCCATTCGGATCTCACAGAGAACGTTGCTGATCTTTTAAGGTCTTTTTGACAAACTCATTTATGTGTTTTCTCCCCAATTCCAGATCCTAAAAGTTTGGAAGGATCTAAAACTAAAGCCAGGTGACTTGTGGATTGTTAAGAGACATTTATATATAAGGAAATGTTTGGAGACTCAATACAGCATCTATTTCATGTAAGTTTTTGCAAAACTTGAAGGAAAAGTCACCTGGATCCACACCAGACACTGCAAAAATGACTAAATTAAAGAAATCTCTGTGTTTGATTTGTTTCCCTCTTGTGATCACAGTCTAGGGTACTTTTTGATTCAATTACTTTAATTGTAAGGGATATATATATATATATATATATATATATATATATATATATATATATATATATATATATATATTTATATATATATATATATATATATATTTGAAAAGTAGTTCAGCCATGTGTGAAGTCATATTTGTCTTTTGTACGTCTTCCATTTTATGTAGAATTGTCTGTGTTTACATATGCTGATAAGTCAGCATGCCAACAATTCAGCTAGAAGGCCATTCTGGCCACAGGAGTGTACAGCCAGTACTCTGTAAATATGTCTTATCAATTATTTGTTTTTCACAATGAAAAGTCATTTTGTAATGAAAAAGTTGCTCAGCTATTATTTTCTCCACAATGGAGTTTTTTGCCTCTTTGGCCAGGACTACCTCTACCTAAGCGTGTGGAGGTTCCAGGTTAAAGGTGATAGCAGGTATGGTTAGTGATCAAAATATTGATCAAAAGAGGGGAGACTGTAATGGAAATTTGTAAGTTCTGTATATAATTGTATTGTATTTTGTATGTATTGCACATTGCCCTCACTGTGCAACAGCACTAATAATGTTTTCAGTAAATGTTTACATTCTTTCGATTCCTGATTAGAATAAGCCTGCCTATGTAATGCCCCTTGTTACGATAAACCTACAATTGTAATATTAATGTGATACCTACGTAATCATGTGCATAAAAACCTTCAATTGCGTCATAATAAAGCAGAACAGTAATTTGGAAAGATGCTGAGCGTATCTTTTGTGTCTGTTCCCTACTGCAGTAGTTATTATTAATTTGGAACCACTAATCAATATGAGGATAGGAGTTGCCTATCATCAATTTAACCGAGTCACCCTCCACCTTCCAACCAAAAGGGCCAAGAAGGGGAGTAACGTGGAGGAGGCAGTGCTCAGGCTGATTAGGGAGGCTAATGAGGCCCTCAAAGCCAACCCCACTCTTCAAGAGGCCTTTGCATGCATGACTGCATACAAAATGCAGCAAATGGAGGAGGGCCAACGCCTCTTGTGTGAGGAACTTATGTTGAGCACCCAAAATAAGGGGTTCAGGGGACAACTCACCTGTGTGAGTTGGACCATCCTCCTTCTCCACCTCCTGCCACACCTCCAACAGAGCCACAGCCTGGAAGAAAGCGTGTAAGGAAGACAAGAAAGCGATGGCCTGGGTTCAGTCTGGTCTGGCAAAAATAGCAGGCTGTTGTATGACCACAGCCTGGGGACATAGATGTCATCTGCTTCTGTTCCTGATCTCTTGGAGTCTTGGACCAGATTGTGCTCACTATTATATGGACTCCTCAGGCCACCAATTTTAGGTGGCAAATAGTTGATGTGTGCCCTGGGGTACAAAGGCTTCGCCAATTTAAGCAGTTTCAATTTTTTTTCTGAAATACATGTGTTTTACTTAAAAAAGGACAGTTTGTTTGTGAGTAGACAGGTACATTTCCTAAATACAATGTCAAATTAACAAGGGACACCAACACAAACCAACCTCCTTGAGATTAAAAAATACAAGATAATAATGGTGTTGTGGTAACTTGACACACAAAACAAAAAATAATATTATGGAGAGCACTTAAAAAACAAAAAAAATAAATGTAGATCTTGATAAAAAAAATATTTATATATATAAACCAAAATTATAAACATTATTATGGAGATCTGACGAAAAAAAAATATGATTCAGGAGATCACTAGAAATAATAAAGAAATCCGTTTGTCAGAATTCTGTGTGAATATGAGCAGCAAAACAACTTCATTATTCTAGCATTATAAAGAAGAAGAGAATGTGCTGCTTTAAACTATTTTAAAAATTGCAGCGTGACGAATGTGCTATCTCCGGCATGCATGGCACTTTGTGCGTCGGAATTGTGTACACACAATTGAAATTTACGAGAACGGATTTTGTTGTCGGAAAATTTGAGATCCAGATCTCAAATTTTGTGCGACGGAAATTCAGATGGAAAATGTCCAATGGAGCCTACCCATGGTCAGAATTTCTGACAAAAAGCTCCTATCGAACATTTTCTGTCGGAAAATCCAACTGTGTGTATGGGGCATTACTCGCTAGTAGCACTGAACAGAGCCCTGTTCTATCGCTCTTCATGTCAATATCACACTGCAAATGGCCGCTATGGGGAGAATATTTTTATAGTGTGGGGTGGGACTAAGAGCAATGAGCCATGATTGGATAGATTCATCGTTACTTTCTTCAATCATGGCTCTGACAGTGCTCTATGCCCTGATTGGGCAAAGCTTTCTCTGCTTCAGCCAATCAGGGCTTCCAGGGTGACACAGTGCATTGTGTCCATTCGGCAGGCCGAACAAATGGTCAAACGCCCCAATCATTTGGATGTTCATTGAACGGGTGAACAGCCAATGTTCAGCCCGATGCTCGGGCCGAACCGTTTGCCCAACTCTAGTTGTAAGCTCAAAGAAAATAAACTTGATATACCTTTGTTAAAAATAATAACCTTCATCATTGAAAATGTTTTCAGAAAAGAGTACCACATGACCCTCAAGATAACCACCATAGCTCTAGCAAACCCCATCATGTTCAGAGCTCTTCCTAAAATCAACCAAACTGGGGAAACAGCATTTGGTAATATTACTTTTCTTTATTTCACAGCGTTTTTTAAATAACCCATGCCTGTACTAAAGTAACAACTTAATCTAGAATTGTTTAGGGCTTGTTCTCATTTATTGCAAATACAGAGGCATCAACAACATCTATTTTGAAAGATAAAACACTTTTCATCACAAATACTCCACTCAGCCACGATTTTCTGTCCTCTGACAAGTTAAGTGAATAACATTGATTATCTTGTTAAAATAGCATCTGAAAGTCAGTGGGCTATATTATGCAGCAAGGAAACATATGCCTAAAGTTGATGTGTCGAAAGCAGAAAAAATGGGCATCGGGTACCTAAACATTGTTGCTGACCCAGTACACCCCTTCATGGAAACAGAATTTCCTAATGTCAGCGGCCTCTTTCAGCAGAATAATGTGCCCTGTCACACTGCAAAAATGGTTCAAGAATGGTTTGAGGAACATAACAACATATTCTGGGACTTGACTTGGCCTCCAAATTCTTCAGATCTCAAACCAATCAAGCATCTGTGGGATGTGCTGTAAATACAAGTCTGATCCATGGAGGCCCTACTTCCCAATTTACAGGACTCAACCACTTCAGCCCCTGAAGAATTTACCCCCTTCCTGACCAGAGCACTTTTTGCGATTCGGCACTGCGTCGCTTTAACTGACAATTTCGCGGTAGTGCGACGTTGCACCCAAACAAAATTGACGTCCTTTTTTTCCCCACAGAGCTTTCTTTTGGTGGTATTTGATCACCTCTGCGGTTTTTATTTTTTGCGCTATAAACAAAAAAAGAGAGACAATTTTGAAAAAAATGCATTATTTTATACTTTTTGCTATAATAAATATCCCCCAAAATTATATAAAAAAAATTTTTTTTCCACAGTTTAGGCCGATATGTATTCTTCTACATATTTTTGGTAAAAAAAAATGCAATAAGCGTATATTGATTGGTTTGCGCAAAAGTTATAGCGTCTTCAAAATAGGGGATAGTTTTATGGCATTTTTATTATTATTTTTTTTTTACTAGTAATGGTGGTGATCTGTGATTTTTATTGGGACTGCAACATTATGGCAGACACGTCGGACAATTTTGGCACATTTTTGGGACCATTGGCATTAATACAGCGATCAATGCTATAAAAATTCAATGATTACTGTAAAAATGTCAATGGCAGTGAAGGGGTTAACACTAGGGGGCAATCAAGGGGTTAATGTGTTCCCTAGTGTGTGTTCAAACTGAAGAGGGGAGGGGACTGTGCAGGGGAGATGACAGATCGCTGGTCATACTCTGTGTGAACAGACGATCTGTCTGTTCTCCTCTCAGAGAACCGGGGGGGTTAGTGGCCACAGGGTGAAGTGATGTTACATAACGTCGTTTTGCCCAGCCGTGCCATCCAGCCGCAGTGCAACTGCGGCGGCTGGTTGTCAAGTGGTTAAAGGATATGCTCTGACAGATTGGTGCCAGATACCACAGCATGTCTTCAGAGATCTAGTGGAATCCTTACCTTGATAGGCCAGGGATGTTTTTGCAGCAAAACTGGCTTTTTTGGTGGCAAAAGGGGAACACATTTTTAGGTGGCTGGTCATAAAGTTTTTGATGATCGGTGTATATCTATGGACAAAAATGTCTTCTTCATCTGTCATCTGCACAGCATAGTGTATTTTTTATCAGACAAAATTACAATGTACAAATATGATAAAAGGAAAATATATTCTAGGATAGATCACAGGATATCATACTTTAAAGAGAATGCCATACAAAAGCAATAAATACGTAATAAATACGCTGCTAATTACCTATGGTTACATTTTTTTTTGTATTGTTTGGATGGAGAGTACCGTTTGACAAAAAATGTCCTTCAGTTGTGTACATAGACCAGTGGTCCAAATTTCAGTTCTCAACATACTTTCTCCAATACCAGATAAAGACAAGGTATGATTAATTAGGATCTCATCCAAGTAAAGTACACTATTTTTTTAGTGTATAAAGTATAGTATAAAGAGAACAGAAAAACATGCATTGGATCTTTGTGTGGAGTAGTTAAACAACACTTGTGTAGCCTGTTTATAATCTGTTCCCTGGTGGTCACCAAATGTGAATATTATTCAGTTGTTTTCAAAGACTCACAGCTGAGATAATTACCATTCTTCTTTTGAAGACCTGCTAATGAGCCAAGGTGTGCTTTTCCAAACAACCATAGCAACCTTTGTCTGATTGACAGGCCATTGCAGGGGCAATAGAGTACTACCTCTCTTATTAAATTTAATGATACGCCATGTGTATGTAGGAACCCCGCCCTAAGTGGGGGTGTCCCTAATTAAATTCAGTATGTTTTACAGCTGGACTGAGCTTTGTTTATATTTTCTGGGTTCTGCAGGTTCTTCCTAAGCTCCCCGTAATGATTGTTTCTGCCTACTACCATTGGGGAAGTCATAGAAGGAAGAACAATCACTGAGTTATGAATATTTTTCTGCCCCAGCAAGGGTTTGTGTTCAGTGGTGTAATCTAAGGGACAATTATAAATGTTTGGAAGTACTTTCCAGAATGTTCTTAACTTTCCGGGCCTTTATCCAGCTGAGGGTTTATGCGGGAGGCCAAGGAATTTAGTTGAACTGCTAGAGGGTATACCCAGAAGGAGTTGGGAATAAGCATGGCTATCTGGATAGAGCAACTGTAAGGGAAACTTCTGTGCTGAAGAGTGTCTAAGAGTAGCTGTGTAGACTGCTGCACATTGCAAGATGGTTTCACTGCCCAAAAATCAAAGGTAGCTGTGGTGGCTATTTAAAGAGTGAAGGGCTATCATACATCTGTCTGGTTTTAAAAGACTAACTACTACTAGAATACCTAAATTAATTTGTCAGTTTTGGGGTATCATGTACCTCTAACCTTCTATTGGTTTGAAGAAAGGACCATGTGAGACCCTGTAACAGTGGCTGAATATTTCATGTAATGACTTTTGCTGAATAAAGTTGTGGTAAAAGGAACACTAAAATAGTATTGGTGTCTTCATGCATCTATTCTGGATTATACATGGCACCATTGGTGGTTGCCATTGGTTGTCATTGCAAGCATCCACTCTTTTGAAGGCAAAGTTCATATATAAGCTGAATGGTGTTCAGCTTTTATATGTACTTTATTTATTAAGAGAGATATTTAAACAGACACAAAGCAGTAGAATATACATTTATTAAATGAGTTAGATATTAAAAGAAAACCAGAGATTGTTGATCCAGGGACTATCCCATTGTCTTCTGTGGGATCAGAATGGATTTTTTTTCCCCCTGAAAAAATGTTATGAAGTTTTTCTGTTTACAGTTTCTATTTTTTTATCATTTTTCATTGGTTGAACTAGATGTGTGGTTTTCAGCCTAACTATTTACCTATTTTAGCTCAAACCAAGTCATCTGGGCAGCTGATGCCTGTTTTTGTGCTCTTCATTGAAGATGTTAGGCAAAAACAAAGTTCTTAACCACCTCAATACAGTGCATTTTCACCCCCTTCCTGCCCAAGCCATTCTTCAGCTTTCAGCGCTGTCACACTTTGAATGACAATTGCGCGGTCATGCAGCACTGTACCCATATGAAATTGTTATGATTTTTTTCCCCACAAATAGAGCTTTCTTTTTGTGGTATTTGATCACCTCTGCGGTTTTTATTTTTTGTGCTATAAACAAAAGATGAGTGACAAGTGTGAAAAAACGCAATATTTTTTACTTTTGCTATAATAAATATCCTTTTTTTTTTTAAACAAATTTCTTCCTCAGTTTAGGCCGATATGATATTCTTCTACATATTTTTGGTAAAAAAAAAATGCAATAAGTGTATATTGATTGGTTTGCGCAAAAGTTATAGCGTCTACAAAATTGAGGATAGATTTATAGCATTTTTATTATTATTTTTTTTTTTTACTAGTAATGGCGGCGATCTGTGATTTTTATCGATATTGCGCCGGACATATCGGACACTTTTGACACATTTTTGGGACCATTCACATTTATACAGCGATCCATGCTATAAAAATGCACTGATTACTGTATAAATGTGACTGGCAGGGAAGGGGTTAACACTAGGGGGGATTGAGGGGTTAATTATATTCCTAGGGAGTGTTTCTAATTGTAGGGCGAGGGGATTCACAAGGGGCGGAGACTGATCGGTGTTCCTCTGTACTGGGAACACACCATCGGTCTCCTCTCCTCTGACAAGACAGTGGATCTGTGTGCTTACACACACAGATCCACGGTCCTGCTGTGTTACAGGGCAATCGCGGGTGCCCGGCGGACATCGCGGCCACGGGGCACATGCATCGAGTCCCCAGTGACACGGCGGGCGCGATCGCTCGCCGCTGGTGGCACGCGCTCGCCCCCTGGTGGGCCAAGAAGGTGAGGGCATCATATGACGCCCTCCCAGAACGAGAGCCGCGCCGCCTGGCAGTCATATGACAGCCGGTGGGCAGCAACCAGTTAAAGAGAAATATAGCCAAAGCTTTTTTTGGCTGTACTTCTCCTATGGATCACATTAGTGCAGTTCTTTCTACAATCCTGTGACCCATTTTCAGCTGACAGTGGGCTAAAGCCCGCTGTTGGCTGATGTCACAGAGCCAGTCCAGACTTGGGAAAAATGCTGACTTTACAGTCGAGATCCACCTACCTGGACCGACAGCTGGCTCAGCCTTTTAGAGAGCCACTGAGAGCCTGAGCTAACCCCTCCTGCCCCCTTCACAGCCCAGCGCTCCAGTGAGTGCTAGAGGGGCAGAGCAGAGAGCCGGTGACTGACTGTCACTGACTCTCTGCAGTTTGAAGACCGAGAGCTGAACAGTCATCGTTGTTTGATCACTTAGTTCTCGGTTTGGAGGCGGCAAGGGACAGATGCAGCATTGGACTGAAGCTGCATCCACCTATTTGAGTATCATTTGGTTGGAATCCCATACTTCTCTTTTAACACAACTAATAAAGAAGCATGGCTGTATGATGTCATTGCATGATCACTGTATCATAAGATACCTAGCTATCCTTTATAAGTATTCTCTTAGCTGAAGATGTTTGCTTGCTTTAATTGGCGAGTCATTATGGAATTTATGGAAACTAACAAAATATTTTATTATTAAATGAGAAAGCTTTTCCGTAAGCATGATGGGGAAACTCTCCAGTGTCTAATCAAGTATACATATGGCTGTAAAATAATCAGCTATGTGGCCAAATAAGCAGCAAATGTTAACTAGCGTGATCACTGGATCAGTTCATTTATCCTTACCTAACTTCTCTTGACCAGAATTACAGTGCCTTGAAAAAGTATTCACACCCCTTGAAATTTTCCACATTTTGTCATGTTACAACCACAAATGTAAAATTATTTTATTGGGATTTTATGTGATAGACCAACACAAATGTTTTTGGGGATGTCTCTACCAGCTTTGCACATCTAAAGAGTAAAATTTTTGCCCATTCTTCTTTGCAAAATAGCTCATGCTCTGTTAGATTGGATGGGGAGCATTTGTGAACAGCAATTTTCAAGTCTTGACACAAATTCTCAATTGGACTTTCACTGGGCCATTCTAACACATGAGTTTGCTTTGATCTAAACTATTCCATTGTAGCTCTGGATGTATGTTTAGGGTTGTTGTCCTGTTGGAAGGTGAACCTCCGTTCCAGTCTCAAGTCTTTTGCAGACTCTAATAAGTTTTCTTCTAAGATTGCCCTGTATTTGGCTCCATCCATCTTCCCATAACTCTGACAAGCTTCCTAGTCCCTGCTGAAGAAAAGCATTCTCACAACATGATGCTGCCACCACCATGTTTCACGGTGGGGATAGTGTGTTCAGTGTTTAGTGCAGTGTTAGTTTTCAGCCACACATAGCCTTTTGCTTTTAGGCCATAACATTTTATTCTGGTCTCATCTGACCAGAGCACCTTCATCCACATGTTTGCTGTGTCCCCCACATGGCTTCTTCCAAACTGCAAATTGAACTTCTTATGGCTTTCTTTCAACACTGGCTTTCTTCTTGCCACTCTTCCATAAAGGCCAGATTTGTGGAGTGCATGACTAATAGTTGTCCTGTGGACAGATTCTCCCACCTGAGCTGTGGATCTCTGCAGCTCCTCCAGAGTTACCATGGACCTCTTGGCTGCTTCTCTGATTAATGCTCTCCTTGCCTGGCCTGTCAGTTTAGGTGGACGGCCATGTCTTGGTAGGTTTGCAATTGGGCCATACTCTTTACATTTTCGGTTGGTGGATTGAAGCGTGTTTCGTGAGATGTTCAAAGCTTGTGATATTTTTTATAACCTAACCCTGCTTTAAACATTTTTCTACAACTTTATCCCTGACTGGTCTGTTGTGTTTCTTGGCCTTCATGACACTGTTTGTTCACTAAGGTTCTTTATTAAACCTCTGAGGGCTTCACAGAACAGCTGTATTTATAATTAGATTAAATTACACACAGGGGGACTCTATTTGCTAATTAGGTGACTTCTGAAGGCAATTGGTTCCACTAAATATTAGTTAAGCGTATCAGAGTAAAGGGGGCTGAATACAAATGCACGCCACACTTTTCACATATTTATTTGTAAAAAATTCTGAAAACCATTTATAATTTTCCTTCCACAATTATGTGCCACTTTGTGTTGGTCTATCACATAAAATCACAATAAAATACATTTATGTTTTTGGTTGTAACAAGACAAAATGTGGAAAATTTCAAGGGGTGTGAATACTTTTTCAAGGCACTGTAGCATGCATTATGCCAATCAGAGAATAAGTGCTTCCATCAGTGAAAGAGAGAGAGGTATTTTGCCCTGTGACAAATTCCCTACAAAACTGATGAAAAGTAGTAACAAAGCATTATTCCTATTCAGCATACACTGTGCTATGATAAATTTCTTGTGCTATGATAAATTCCTATTTAACTGAGTTACGCTTCTCTTTAACCCTACAGGAGCTAATGTTTACTCATTTAGCTAAACTCAGAAGTAATTGTGCTGTAGATTATTGGCAAATTAGCTGCTTGATGGCTGATTGACAGAGATTTTCTAATTTGCATAGTAAAAGGAAAATATATGACCCAAGAGAGGTGTGGAACAAAAAATTTACAACCAAGCTCTTGCATTCTCAATAAAATCTTCAATTTTCAGTTTATACATCCTTTCTGATTCAAAATGCATTGGATTGCAGCTTGAACTGCTGTAGAAATCCAAGGCTTTAACAAGGGTTATAAATTGTACAGAATTTGGATGAGCTTCAGATCCCTTTGTGTTAATCATATTAAGGCAAAGATACTGCATCTCATAAAAAATGTGCCTACAGGCAAGCGTGAAATCAGCATCACTGGTACATCACAGTAAACTTTGCTAAACTTTCTTTTATTATGCCATGGAAGTTCAAGAAACCAAATAAAGACTTCCTGTGTATAATGATATAGGATAAATAAATCAGTGTAAAGCTATGTATCCTGAGCCTCAATAATTAAAATATGTTAATGTACCTTGTCATGGGTGTTGCCCTGGTTGACCTATTTCTAAAAATGCTAGTTGCTTGGCTATTATGCTAACCCTCTGTCTTCAATACTTTAAGACACTCATCTAAAACAAGTATGCAAAATAAGAAATCCAGAAGTATGCAGTTTTGTTCTGCTTTAGTGACTCAAAGGGGTGTATTTATACAAAAATATCCAGAGCTATTTATCCTGTGAATGTAGGAATGTAGGCAAAATCTTCTATTACTAGGCTATTTTATCTCCAGGGGGAGAGAAAGTACAAATGTTCTTAATTTGTAAAATTAGCATGAAACAGGAAAAAACAGCATCATGGCCACTAGATGAAGCAGCAGATCATATTATTATTATTATACATGATTTATATAGCTCCAACAGTTTCCGCAGCGCTTTACAACATGAGGGCAGACAGTACAGTTACAATACATTTCAAAACAGGAGGAATCAGAGGGCCCTGCTTGTTAGAGGCTTACAATCTAGGACAGTGTTGGTGAACTTTGGCACCCCAGATGTTTTGGAACTATATTTCCCATGATGCACATGCACTCAGCAGTGTAGTTGAGCATTATGGGAAATTTAGTTCTAAAACATCTGGGGTACCAAGGTTCGCCATCAATGATCTAGGAGATCATAGTAAATAAGCATTTATGTCCTATGATCAACAGTGCCATCTAGTGGCCATAAAATGGTATTTTAATTATTTACACTCTTCTTATGAATTAGGAACATTCGCCCTAGGTAGAAAATACTTTAGTAACATTCAATTTTGCTGGTATTCACACAAAACCAATGTACATTCAGTTTTGGAGAATGAAGAGCTCTGCAAATATTTTATAAATATGCTGTTGAAGCAAGAGAGTCAAAATGACAACCAGGTGGATAGCATTTTCAGAAGAAGAGGTTAGTCATGACAGCCTTGATGTTTCTCTCATGACAGGTTTGCTTTAAATACTTCCTGTCTGTGTTGCCTTATAACTAGAGATGAGTGAATGATTAATGTGAATTTGTATTGTACCAAGATCATGATAATAAAACCAATATAGATATCCATGAACCTTTGTAGGTGTGTATGGTGTCCGTCCATCCTCCCCCATAACCATTGTCACCGAAACAGCAAGGAAAATGTCAAAATGTTACAGTTGTCATCAGAGTAAACTATTCAATTAGGACACATTTTCTTTGTACATTTGTATAAGATGAGAATAACTCTCATTTGTGGGAGATTTTCCTTCATTTGTTTTGTCACAGATCAGCCCCACCAGTAATTTCTATTTCTTCTTACACAGGTTCACAGTATGCAGTCTCTTTTGGATGCTTTTTACTAGACACTATGAACAAAGCAATCAATCTCTAGCATACAATATTTTATAACACTTTTGTTGTTAGTGTATTTTATTTTATGTCCACTTGTGTGTGTATGAAAATGCTTGGTAAACCTTATAATCTAAACATGGCTGGAGATGATGAGCCATATGCCTTTTTCAACTTACTCTACATCCATTAAAGTATCAAAACAGCATACCCTTAAAATATAAAACCAGTGTGCTTTAGTCATTTCCTGTAGCTGTTAAGAAATTCTCTATATAATAAAAATATATTTTTTGCTATTATGATTCAGAAGTATTTTATTGGGTCATATTTCCTGACTTATTTTTACTATCAAATTTTATGTTTAGCAGAGACTGGCAAAAATCACCTGGCTGATGAGACATAATTGTAGGAATAAATAAAAGTTTGTCAGGCATGTAAGTGTTTGGTATGATGTTATTAGTGCTCGGTAATGTGGATGTAAATGAAATAGGCACTAGATGACACAATGGCAGAAAAAAAAATGATGACAGAAGCACAGGTTTGAGGGTTCACTAAAATACAAAAAAGAATATACTATATATATATAGTAGTTCTAACCCAATTGTTAAAATTATAATAGTTCCAAGCGGAGTTCCAGCCACATTTTTCACTCCACACCATGCAGCACTAATGTGCATCCTTAAAGTGGATGTAAACCCGAATTTCTTTTTTTTTTTTATGTCATAATGTAGAGTATAAGATTTCCTTTCATTTGAGCCCAGTCTTGCCACAAAGAGTTAACCCAGCTCTGAGAAATCCTCTTTTATTGTTCAGTGAGATAAATCTTGACAAACAGAGAAAAACTTTGTCAAATCCTCCCCCTTGCTGTGAGTGACAGGTGATTTACATATCTCGTGCACTGGCCTAAGACATGCATTATTTTTTAATTATCACCCCCACTCCTTTCTTCAACAGCTCTGCAAGGATTGGCTGTTCCACACCTCAGCATGATTTGGCATGCTGAAGTCATGTGGTTATATTCCTGTCTTTTCACTGGATGTTAGAGATCATAGCAGAAGTTCAATGTAAGAAATACACAGGAGAAAATGCATATTGACAAGGGGAGTGTAGAGGTGGGCGGGGAGTCTACTGACATCACGACCCCACCCACCGAGCTCCAGACAACAGACTCACCCACAGAATGTGCCGTTTTTCGGGTCTCATAACAGAAAGAGGGGAGACATTTGACAGGTAAAGATACATGCAGGAGGCATGTATACCCTTATAGATAACCCCTATGGCAGTAGTTTAGAAAGGATGACATTGGGTTTACATCCACTTTAAAACTAATATGCATATATATAATTTCACTTCCTCCTTTAGTGGCCACGTACTAGAACCTTCAGGGCCCCGGTGCAAGAAACCATGATGGGCCCCCCTTCCATCAGATCCCCGGGCTTTCAATTTTCGGAGAGTGTCCATGGACATCCTCCCAGAACCCTGATTTCTGCATGCCCCCTGGAACGTGCATCCAGCGCAATCACTGTGGCCCTTTACCAGGTGATCAGCTGATCACATGTAAACAGACTTGCTGGTTATTTGCAGCCCTTTCCTCCCACCCTGTGTCTGTGTGAGGAAAGGACTGCTGTTAACTGTCAGGAATGTCAGTAAATTTTTACACTGATAATCAGTGCCCCAATCATCAGTGCCATCTATCAGTGCTCATGAATGCCACCTATTAGTGCCAATCAATGCTGCCTATCAGTGCCCATCAATTCCACCTAAAAGTGTTACCTATCATTGCTCATTAATGCCGCCTATTAGTGCCCATCAATTCTGCCTATCAGCACCACCTATCAGTGCATATTACATATTACGTAACAGCATCCATCAGTGCCACCTATCAGTACTCTTCAATGCTGCCAATCAGTGCCATCTATCAGTGCTCATCAATACTGCCTGAGTTCTACCTATCAGTGTTCCTCAGTGCCCATCAGTGCAACCTATGAGTTCTGCCTATCAGTGCCCATCAATGCCCATAAGTGTCACCTATCAGTGCCCATCAATGTCACCTATCAGTGCTACCTATCAGTGCTCATCAATGCCGCCTATCCGTGCCTATTAGTGCCTCCTATCAGTGCCCATCAATGCCTCTTATCAGTGCCCATCAATGCCTCCTATCAGTGCCCATCAGTGCCTCCTATCAGTGCTCATTGGTGCCTCTTATCAGTGCCCATCAGTGCCTCCTATCAGTGCCCATCAGTGCCTCCTATCAATGCCCATAAATGCCTCCTATCATTGCCCATTAGTGCCTCCTATCATGCCTTCTATCAGTGCTCATCAGTACCTTCAATCAGTGTTCATCAGTGCCTTCTATCAGTGCTCATCAGTGCATTCTATCAGTGTCCATCAGTGCCTTCTATCAGTGCTCATCAGTACCGTCTATCAGTGCTCATCAGTACCGTCTATCAGTGCTCATCAGTACCTTCTATCAGTGTCCATCAGTGCCTTCTATCAGTGTCCATCAGTGTCGTCTGCCTTCTCAGGACAGCATGACTCTGAGCGGAGAGCATGGCTCTCATGGAACAGCAGCACAGAGCCGGCATAGACAGTTCTATCTCCCCCTCCATCCATCCTCTTTCGCATGGGATGAGAGAGGAAACAGCTGATCCTATCATTGCCCATCAATGCCTCTTATCAGTGCCCATCAATGCCTCCTATCAGTGCACATCAGTTCCTCCTATCAGTGCTCATTGGTGCCTCTTATCAGTGCCCATCGGTGCCTCCTATCAGTGCCCATCAGTGACTCCTATCAATGCCCATAAATGCCTCCTATCACTGCCCATTAGTACCTCCTATCATTGTCCACCAGCTCCTCCAATCAGTGCTCATCAGTGCCTTCTATCAGTGTCCATTAGTACCTTCTATAAGTGCTCATCAGTTCCTTCTATCAGTGCTTATCCATACCTTTAATCAGTGTTCATCAGTGCTCATCAGTGCCTTCTATCAGTGTCCATCAGTGCCTTCTATCAGTGCTCATCAGTACCTTCTATCAGTGCTCATCAGTACCTTCAATCAGTGTTCATCAGTGCTCATCAGTGCCTTCTATCATTGTCCATTAGTGCCTTCTATCAGTGCTCGTCAGTATCTTCTATCAGTGCTCATCAATACCTTCTATCAGTGCTCATCAGTACCTTCTATCATTGCTCATTAGTACCTTCAATCAGTGTTCATCAGTGCCTTCTATCAGTGCTCATCAGTGCCTTCTATCAGTGTCCATCAGTGCCTTCTATCAGTGCTCATCAGTACCTTCTATCAGTGCTCATCAGTACCTTCTATCAGTGTCCATCAGTGCCGTTTGCCTTCTCAGGACAGCACGAGTGGAGAGTGTGGCTCTCATGGAACAGCAGCACAGAGCCGGCATAGACAGTTCTATCTCCCCCTCCATCAATCCTCTTCCGCACGGGATGAGAGAGGACACAGCTGATCCTATCATTGCCCATCAATGCCTCTTATCAGTGCCCATCAATGCCTCCTATTAGTGCCCATCAGTTCCTCCTATCAGTGCTCATTGGTGCCTCTTATCAGTGTCCATCGGTGCCTCCTATCAGTGCCCATCAGTGACTCCTATCAATGCCCATAAATGCCTCCTATCATTGCCCATTAGTACCTCCTATCATTGTCCACCAGCGCCTCCAATCAGTGCCCATCAGTGCCTTCTATCAGTGTCCATCAGTGCCTTCTATCAGTGCTCATCAGTACCTTCTATCAGTGCTTATCCGTACCTTTAATCAGTGTTCATCAGTGCTCATCAGTGCCTTCTATCATTGTCCATTAGTTCCTTCTATCAGTGCTCGTCAGTATCTTCTATCAGTGCTCATCAATACCTTCTATCAGTGCTCATCAGTACCTTCTATCATTGCTCATCAGTAGGGATGAGCCGAACACCCCCCTGTTCGATTCGCACCAGAACATGCGAACAGGAAAAAAGTTCGTTCGAACACGCGAACACCGTTAAAGTCTATGGGACACGAACATGAATAATCAAAAGTGCTAATTTTAAAGGCTAATATGCAAGTTATTGTCATAAAAAGTGTTTGGGGACCTGGGTCCTGCCCCAGGGGACATGGATCAATGCAAAAAAAGTTTTAAAAACGGCCGTTTTTTCAGGAGCAGTGATTTTAATAATGCTTAAAGTCAAACAATAAAAGTGTAATATCCCTTTAAATTTCGTACCTGGGGGTGTCTATAGTATGCCTGTAAAGGGGCGCATGTTTCCTGTGTTTAGAACAGTCTGACAGCAAAATGACATTTTGAAGGAAAAAACTCATTTAAAACTACCCGCGGCTATTGCATTGCCGACGATACACATAGAAGTTCATTGATAAAAACGGCATGGGAATTCCCCAAAGGGGAACCCCGAACCAAAATTTAAAAAAAAAATGACGTGGGAGTCCCCCTAAATTCCATACCAGGCCCTTTAGGTCTGGTATGGATATTAAGGGGAACCCCGGCCAAAATTTAAAAAAAAAAATGACGTGGGGTTCCCCCTAAATTCCATACCAGACCCTTCAGGTCTGGTATGGATTTTAAGGGGAACCCTGCGCCAAAAAAAAAAAAAAAAACGGTGTGGGGTCCCCCCAAAAATCCATACCAGACCCTTATCTGAGCACGCAACCTGGCAGGCCGCAGGAAAAGAGGGGGGGACAAGAGTGCGGCCCCCCCCCTCCTGAACTGTACCAGGCCACATGCCCTCAACATTGGGAGGGTGCTTTGGGGTAGCCCCCCAAAACACCTTGTCCCCATGTTGATGAGGACAAGGGCCTCATCCCCACAACCCTGGCCGGTGGTTGTGGGGGTCTGCGGGCGGGGGGCTTATCAGAATCTGGAAGCCCCCTCTAACAAGGGGACCCCCAGATCCCGGCCCCCCCCTGTGTGAAATGGTAAGGGGGTACAAAAGTACCCCTACCATTTCACTAAAAAACTGTCAAAAATGTTAAAAATGACAAGAGACAGTTTTTGACAATTCCTTTATTTAAATACTTCTTCTTTCTTCTATCTTCCTTCATCTTCTGGTTCTTCTGGTTCTTCTGGCTCTTCTGGTTCTTCCTCCGGCGTTCTCGTCCAGCATCTCCTCCGCGGCGTCTTCTATCTTCTTCTCCTCGGGCCGCTCCGCACCCATGGCATGGGGGGGAGGCTCCCGCTCTTCTCTTCATCTTCTTCATCTTCTTCTCTTCTTCTTTTCTTCTCTTCTTCTCTTCTTCATTTTCTTCTCCGGCCCGCTCCGCACCCATGCTGGCATGGAGGGAGGCTCCCGCTGTGTGACGGCGCTCCTCGTCTGACAGTTCTTAAATAACGGGGGGGGGGGCCACCCGGTGACCCCGCCCCCCTCTGACGCACGGGACATGACGGGACTTCCCTGTGGCATTCCCCGTGACGTCACAGGGAAGTCCCGTCAAGTCACCGTGCGTCAGAGGGGGCGGGGTCACCAGGTGGCCCCGCCCCCCGTTATTTAAGAACTGTCAGACGAGGAGCGCCGTCACACAGCGGGAGCCTCCCTCCATGCCAGCATGGGTGAGGAGCGGCCCGGAGAAGAAAATGAAGAAGAGAAGAAAAGAAGAAGAGAAGAAGAGAAGAAGATGAAGAAGAAGAGAAGAGCGGGAGCCTCCCCCCATGCCATGGGTGCGGAGCGGCCCGAGGAGAAGAAGATAGAAGACGCCGCGGAGGAGATGCTGGACGAGAACGCCGGAGGAAGAACCAGAAGAGCCAGAAGAACCAGAAGATGAAGGAAGATAGAAGAAAGAAGAAGTATTTAAATAAAGGAATTGTCAAAAACTGTCTCTTGTCATTTTTAACATTTTTGACAGTTTTTTAGTGAAATGGTAGGGGTACTTTTGTACCCCCTTACCATTTCACACAGGGGGGGGCCGGGATCTGGGGGTCCCCTTGTTAAAGGGGGCTTCCAGATTCCGATAAGCCCCCCGCCCGCAGACCCCCACAACCACTGGCCAGGGTTGTGGGGATGAGGCCCTTGACCTCATCAACATGGGGACAAGGTGTTTTGGGGAGCTACCCCAAAGCATCCTCCCAATGTTGAGGGCATGTGGCCTGGTACGGTTCAGGAGGGGGGGGCTGCACTCTCATCCCCCCCTCTTTTCCTGCGGCCTGCCAGGTTGCGTGCTCGGATAAGGGTCTGGTATGGATTTTTGGGGGGACCCCACGCCGTTTTTTTTTTTTTTTGGCGTGGGGTTCCCCTTAAAATCCATACCAGACCTGAAGGGTCTGGTATGGAATTTAGGGGGAACCCCACATCATTTTTTTTTTTAAATTTTGGCCGGGGTTCCCCTTAATATCCATATCAGACTTGAAGGGCCTGGTATGGAATTTAGGGGGACTCCCACGTCATTTTTTTTTTTTTTAATTTTGGTTCGGGGTTCCCCTTTGGGGAATTCCCATGCCGTTTTTATCAATGAACTTCTATGTGTATTGTCGGCAATGCAATAGCCGCGGGTAGTTTTAAATGAGTTTTTTCCTTCAAAATGTCATTTTGCTGTCAGACTGTTCTAAACACAGGAAACATGCGCCCCTTTACAGGCATACTATAGACACCCCCAGGTACGAAATTTAAAGGGATATTACACTTTTATTGTTTGACTTTAAGCATTATTAAAATCACTGTTCCTGAAAAAACGGCCGTTTTTAAAACTTTTTTTGCATTGATCCATGTCCCCTGGGGCAGGACCTGGGTCCCCAAACACTTTTTATGACAATAACTTGCATATTAGCCTTTAAAATTAGCACTTTTGATTTCTCCCATAGACTTTTAAAGGGTGTTCCGCGGCATTCGAATTTGCCGCAAACACCCCAAATTGTTCGCTGTTCGGCGAACTTGCGAACAGCCAATGTTCGAGTCGAACATGAGTTCGACTCGAACTCGAAGCTCATCCCTACTCATCAGTACCTTCAATCAGTGTTCATCAGTGCCTTCTATCAGTGCTCATCAGTGCCTTCTATCAGTGTCCATCAGTGCCTTCTATCAGTGCTCATCAGTACCTTCTATCAGTGCTCATCAGTACCTTCTATCAGTGTCCATCAGTGCCATTTGCCTTCTCAGGACAGCACGAGTGGAGAGCGTGGCTCTCATGGAACAGCAGCACAGAGCCGGCATAGACAGTTCTATCTCCCCCTCCATCAATCCTCTTCCGCACGGGATGAGAGAGGACACAGCTGATCCTATTATTGCCCATCAATGCCTCTTATCAGTGCCCATCAATGCCTCCTATTAGTGCCCATCAGTTCCTCCTATCAGTGCTCATTGGTGCCTCTTATCAGTGTCCATCGGTGCCTAATATCAGTGCCCATCAGTGACTCCTATCAATGCTCATAATTGCCTCCTATCATTGCCCATTAGTACCTCCTATCATTGTCCACCAGCGCCTCCAATCAGTGCCCATCAGTGCCTTCTATCAGTGTCCATCAGTGCCTTCTATCAGTACTCATCAGTACCTTCTATCAGTGCTTATCCGTACCTTTAATCAGTGTTCATCAGTGCTCATCAGTGCCTTCTATCAGTGTCCATCAGTGCCTTCTATCAGTGCTCATCAGTACCTTATATCAGTGCTCATCAGTACCTTCAATCAGTGTTCATCAGTGCTCATCGGTGCCTTCTATCAGTGTCCATCAGTGCCTTCTATCAGTGCTCATCAGTATTTTCTATCAGTGCTCATCAGTACCTTCAATCAGTGTTCATCAGTGCTCATTGGTGCCTTCTATCAGTGTCCATCAGTGCCTTCTATCAGTGCTCATCAGTATTTTCTATCAGTGCTCATCAGTACCTTCAATCAGTGTTCATCAGTGCTCATCAGTACCTTCTATCAGTGCTCATCAGTACCTTCTGTCAGTGCTCATCAGTACCTTCTATCCATGTCCATTAGTGCCTTCTATCAGTGTCCATTAGTGCCGTCTGCCTTCTCAGGACAGCACGACTATGTGTGTGCTCCGCGGGCAGTCACACAGACACACACAGGAGAGGGGAGGGGAGAAGGGGGAGCAGATCAGCTGTGTCCTCTCTTATCCTGTGCGAGAGAGGACTGAAGGAGGGGGAGATAGAACTGTCAATGCCGGCTCTGTGCTGCTGTTCCATGAGAGACGTGATCTCCGCTCAGAGCTGTGCGAATAGCAACCCCTCTGGGGCCCCCTAACAGTGATGGAATGCCAGGGCCCCACCGCAAGTGCGATTTTTGCAACCCTTTTAATTCCGCCACTGACCTATGTGAATTTCAGCTATGCATTGGCTCCTGGGAGATGTGTGTCATCAATCCCAGGAGGCAATGGGCATCGCTGGCTCGTAGCAGAAACCTGACCTACAAGCTATTGTACTCACTTGCACCGCACTGCGCATGTGCGATATCGGCAGGTGTATGCTGGGTAGCCAGCATGCACGGAATCCAGGAAGAAGGACACTGCAGTTTTAGATGCCCACACTGGAGAAGGCCAAGCTGTGCAGGAACTTCACAAAGTAAGGAAACAATGCTGCACAAATAAATCGATGTGAACCTGTGAACAGTAATTGTATCATAGTTACATATAGGGGGTCATTTACTAAGATGAATGCGCTGCGCTGGTTCATACCTTAATTGGTAAGGGTCTGGTATGGATTTTGGGGGACCCCCACGCCGTTTTTCCGGCGTAGGGGGTTCCCCTTAAAATCCACACCAGATCGAAGGGCCTGGTATGCCCCTGGAGGGGGAACCCATGCCGGTTTTTCTCGCTCTGTTTTAATAGGAAGATGTGTTTTTCCTATTGCAGCGAGCGCTAAATGTACCTCGCCGAGAACCAACGCGATGGGATTGCGCTGGAAACATTCTCGTGGGCAGGTAAATCCTTAATTGAGCATGTGAACCGGCGCACGCACAGCAGTACCTGCCCGCAAGAATGTTTCCAGCGCAATCCCATCGCGTTGGTTCTCGGCGAGGTACATTTAGCGCTCGCTGCAATAGGAAAAAC
Organism: Aquarana catesbeiana; assembly: GCF_042186555.1. Classification (NCBI taxonomy): domain Eukaryota; kingdom Metazoa; phylum Chordata; class Amphibia; order Anura; family Ranidae; genus Aquarana; species Aquarana catesbeiana. Next base: position 73,632,911 of record NC_133326.1, on the reverse strand, counting down.
ACATCTTCCTATTAAAACAGAGCGAAAAAAACCGTCATGAGTTACCCCTCCAGGGGCATACCAGGCCCTTCGATCTGGTGTGGATTTTAAGGGGAACCCCCTACGCCGGAAAAACGGCGTGGGGGTCCCCCAAAATCCATACCAGACCCTTACCAATTAAGGTATGAACCAGCGCAGCGCATTCATCTTAGTAAATGACCCCCTATATGTAACTATGATACAATTACTGTTCACAGGTTCACATGAGTTTTTTTTTTTTTTTAATCTCACTATAAACTTACCTGTATACTTCCTTCCCCTTTAATTTGCCATTTTAAAACTACATTGACCCTTAGGAGACCATTTGAACACTTTTAACAATGACTTTAAAAATAATTGAATCAAATAGATCCTTCACTATACTTTATTCTTCGGTTTTCATTCATTTATTGACATTAGCAGAATAACCTGGATATACCTTTCCAGCAGAGAATACAAAAGAAAGAAAGCACACAACATAATAAAGAAGTCTGGAAGAAAGCTTTGTAAAGCGCCAAGTGATTTGAGAAACAGACAGGTGGAACGTTTCTCATTTCCTGCTGTCCCATCTCAATACACTTCGCTTAGTGAACCGTATTTTAGCATCAGCATCTCCTATTGAAGCACAGCAGTTTTCTATGATCATAGATCCTTTGCCTGTTATTGAGCTCTGCTTACCAAGGAATATAAAGAGGAATGTTTATCAATTATACAAGGGATGAATCATTTTCAAATCTTTTAGCTACAAACTGATTGTCTGAGGTTTTTTTCATGTCAAGATGCATGCCTTGGAAACCAAGGACAACCTGCAATAAAGTCATCAAAGTCAGAACATGTGGCATGCAGTGAATGAAAACACATTATCAAACATGTAAATTGTTGCATGCTCTTTTTATTTTTAGAGTTATACATGTAGAAAAAATATTCTTTACCATTTAACAGAACTTTATTATTTTATTCACATGAGTCTTGTATCTGCATGCATTTTGATAAGTATCGTACAAAGCACAGTAGAGCCTTCCTAAAATAGAGTGTTTGTGTTTGCCAGGAATCCATTAAAGTGAGCTCTTATGTGAGCAGGTAAGGTGGGGTTTTCCAAGGTTGTAGAGTCTAAGCACTAGCTGATTTTCACTGAAGCTCCTTATTTGGGAGATGGATTTCCCTATGTATTTGAGCCAGGTTGCAACACTCAGGTTCATCCTGCAGAAGGTACAGAGTTAAGCCATGCAAGAATACACAGAAGCAGACAGGAAGAAATGAAGAGAAGATCCAAAACACAGGCCAAAGATCAGGAAAGGCAGCAGACGAGTTTATGTATCTGAGGGGTGAAGCCAGAGTCAGTACAGAAAAGATGAATTTAAGAAAACAGGCAGGAAAAAAATAAGTCTTGGCAATGAGAGTTGATCTGAACTTGATTTAAATAATGAGAGAGATTGGGTGGCTGAGCAAATAATGGCCAAGAAGCAAGGTATATTAATCAGCAGGTGAGGTAGAAAGAGCCCATGCTTCTAGAACCACAGCAACAAGGAAGTAGGAACAAACCGCAAGCTTGTGGAAACATAGGTAACAACAGAACCATGGATCTGGTATCTGGGACAGTAACTGTGTTCCTTGCTTCTATTGCAAATCCAAAAATAAGGGGGGTCATCCTTAATTTTAAAACAGTGGGTCGATACATATGGGTCATTCTTTTATCCTCAGTTCGGTGTGCATCCACAACAGATGGTTTACCAAATAAATATAGTCTTACAGTTTAGAGTTACTTTTTCTAAACTACATTTAGGCTTGTAGGCCATCAATAATACAGGGCATGGAAAACATAGCTTTTATGGATTTGAGTTTGGGTACAAACAAAAAGACAAAACCAGACAGCTTATGGTGAGTTGAACTTAAAGGAAACAAAAATAGTGCAAGGGTGGCCATAGATGAGTTAGTTTGTCTTATTCAACCAGTAGATTAAATGAAAAAAACCCTGATTCTCCCATCCACACAATTGGGGTGGATGGAGGAATCCTCCTTGATGTGTCACTGTATTCTGACAGTGGGGAGATTTTCCCTCCAGTCAGAATACACAGATCAGTGCTTCAGTCTATAGCCTGCAGTGCTGATTGAGTGGAAATTTTCCAACAGGGTGGTTAAACAGAAGTTAATTAGTAAATGAACTTCTGTTTAGAATTACTTCTATTCAACCACAGTGGCCATACATGGATCAAAAATTGGCCAGTCCCTGCTGAGCTGGATGAATTTTCACCCATTTATGGCCAGCTTTCATGACTAAGCCTATTTTTGAAATTTGGTGTTTACAAGTTAAAATCCGTATTTTTTGCTAGAAAATTACTTAGAACCCCCAAACATTATATATATTTTTTTAGAAGAGAGTCTAGAGAATAAAATGGCCATTGTTGCAATATTTTTTATCACACGGTATTTGTGCAGCGGTGTTTTAAACGCAAATTTTTGGAAAAGTGACACTTTCATGAATTTAAAAAAAATCCAAACAGTAAAGTTACCCCAATTTTTTTGTATAATGTGAAAGATGATGTTACGCCGAGTAAATAGATACCAAACATGTCACCCTTTATAATTGCACGCACTCGTGGAATGGCGACGAACTATGGTACCTATGAATTTCCATAGGCGATGCTTTAAAAATTTTTGACGGTTACCAGGTTTGAGCTACAGAGGAGGTCTAGGGCTAGAATTATTGCTCTCGCTCTGACGATCGTGGCGATACCTCACATGTGTGGTTTGAACACCGTTTACATATGCGGGCGCGACTTCCGTATGCGTTTTCTTCGCTGCGCGAGCTCGCGGGGACAGGGGCACTTTAAAAAATTTTTTTTTTTTTTATTTATTTTATTTATTTTTGTACTTTTATAAATTGTGTTTAAAATTTTTTTTTTTTTTTTTTACTTTTATTGCTGTCACAAGCAATGTAAACATCCCCTGTGACAGTAATAGGTGGTGACAGGTACTCTTTATGGAGGGATGGGGGGTCTAAAAGACCCCCCATCCCTCCTTTACACTTCAAAGTATTCAGATCACCGAAAACGGTGATTCTGAATACTGTATACTTTTTTAAATTCTGCGCCATTGGCAGCCGAGTAAACGGGAAGTGACGTCATGACGTCGCTTCCGCGTTTACAATTAGAAGGCTGTAACGAAGCCGCTCACAGCTTCGTTCCAGCCCGCCCCCAGCCGCCGAAGATTCCCGATTGGACACAGGGCCTCCCGATCGCACGGGAGGCCCGGTAACAGTGGCGGGAGGCGGCGGGAGGGGGGGGATGTCCCCTCCCGCTCCTCCGGTATAACAACCGAGCGGCTTTTAGCCGCATCGGTTGTTATACTCGGGTAGCCAATCGCCCGCTGAAAACAACGGTACTGGGATGATGCCTGCAGCTGCGGGCATCATCCCGGTATAACCCCAGAAAGCCGAGTACGCATATGTGCGTACGGTCGGCGGGAAGGGGTTAAAACACAGAAGAAACTTCTTAAAACTTAAGGTATTTGGGATAAGCAATTATTTGATATTAAGCTGCATCTGTTCTGTAAACCAGACATTCTGAACACACAGTTGGCCAAAGGGCATAAAGGAATTATTATTATAGAAAAAAACAACAAAGGCTGAAAGGTTTGTTTCTTTGTAACATATTGCTTTAGACTGGTTTTGAATGAAGGTATCTGTAAAGAAATAGCAGCATGCAGTTGGTATTGGCAAACATATATGTACAATTAAATTAGTGGCTGTAATTTACTAGTAAAGGTTTGATAAAAGCCACATAACATAAATGATAAAAAATAAGCAAAAAGAAATTAGGCCAGTGGCAGCTGGTGAAGTTTTAGGATGGGGGGGTGCCAGACCTCGCCCTTCCTTTTTGACCCCTCCCACTTGGTGAAAATGGGCGTGGTTTTAGGGAATAGTGGGCATGGCTTAAATTGTGTGGCTCTAAGGGGTTGTGGTTAGCGTCTGAGATGAACGAGGGATGGAGAGAGAGGGAGGGAGAGAGGGAGGGACAGCAGGTCCAGATCCTACACAACAATATAAATATGTGTATTCTAGAAAGTTTAACAATCAGCAGATAAAGATTCTCCAAACACCTGGTGTTAGCACTTCAATCATCCCGACACCATGGTTGTTATGGTGTCAGGATGATTGAAGCACATTATTTCTATCATTACATTGTAATATAAAAATAAATCATTCAACTCACCATAATGTGTCACCTGCCACGTTGCCTGCCACCAGATGCCGTCAGGTGTACCCAGCAGGGTCCATCTTTACATCGTGTCCCCAGCTGAGTCCATCCTTACATCAGGTGACCCCAGTGGAGTCCGTCCTTACATCAGGTGCCCCCAGGGGAGTCTGTCCTTACTTCAGGTGCCCTCAGCAGAATCCGTCCTTACATCAGGTGCCCCCAGCGGAATCTGTCCTTACATCAGGTGCCCCCAGCAGTGTCCCACCTTACATCAGGTGCCCCCAGCAGAGTCCCTCCTTACATCAGGTGCCCCCAGCAGAGTCCCTCCTTACATCAGGTGCCCCCAACAGAGTCCCTCCTTACATCAGTGTCCCCAGTGGAGTCCCTCCTTGCATCTGTGTCCCCATCAGTGGAGTCCCTCCTTACATGACTGTCCCCATCAGCAGAGTCCCTCCTTACATCAGTGTCCCCAGCGGAGCCCCTCCTTACATCAGTGTCCCCAGTGGAGTCCCTCCTTACATCAGTGTCCGCAGCGGAGCCCCTCCTTACAACTGTGCCCCCATCAGTGGAGTCCCTCCTTACATCTGTGTCCCCAGTAGAGTCCCTTCTTACATCAGTGTCCCCAGTGGAGCCCCTCCTTACATCTGTGCCCCCATCAGCGGAGTTCATCCTTACATCTGTGTCCCCAGCGGAGCCCCTCCTTACATATGTGTACCCAGCGGAGCCCCTCCTTACATCTGTGTCCCCAGTGGAGCCCTCCTTACATCTGTGTCCCCAGTGGAGCCCTCCTTACATCTGTGTCCCCAGTGGAGCCCTCCTTACATCTGTGTCCCCAGTGGAGCCCCTCCTTACATCTGTGTCCCCAGCAGAGCCCCTCCTTACATCTGCGTCCCCATCAGCAGAGTCCCTCCTCACATCTGTGTCCCCAGCGGAGCCCCTCCTTACATATGTGTACCCAGCGGAGCCCCTCCTTACATCTGTGTCCCCAGTGGAGCCCTCCTTACATCTGTGTCCCCAGTGGAGCCCTCCTTACATCTGTGTCCCCAGTGGAGCCCCTCCTTACATCTGTGTCCCCAGCAGAGCCCCTCCTTACATCTGCGTCCCCATCAGCAGAGTCCCTCCTCACATCTGTGTCCCCAGCGGAGCCCCTCCTTACATCTGTGTCCCCAGCGGAGCCCCTCCTTACATTTGTGTCCCCAGTGGAGCCCCTTCTTACATCTGTGTCCCAAGCGGAGCCCCTCCTTACATCTGTGTCCCAGCAGCAGAGCCCCTCCTTACATTTGTGTCCCCAGCAGCGGAGCCCCTCCTTACATCTGTGTCCTCATCAGTCCTCCTTACATGTGGTGTCCCCATCAGTCCTCCTTACATGTGTGTTCCCATCAGTCCTCCTTACATGTGTGTCCCCAGCGCTGTCCTCCTTACATGTGTGTCCCCAGTGCTATCCTCCTTACATCTGTGTCCCCAGCGCTGTCCTCCTTACATGTGTGTCCCCAGTGCTGTCCTCCTTATATCTGTGTCCCCAGCACTGTCCTCCTTACATCTGTGTCCCCAGCGCTGTCCTCCTTCATATCACATCTGTCTCTCTCTTCAGCTACTTCCTATCTTTCTCCGTGTGTTCAGTGGAGAGGGGAGGGGCCTCCCCTCTCCATTGAACACAAGGGGATTAGACGGCATCCATCTTCTTGTAGCCCACCGGGCGCCGGAAGTGACTTTGTTCTCACACTGAGAACAAAGCACCTGGCCGGACGCCGAGCGGATGCTGCTCGTTGCAATAGATTGTGCCGCAAAGCAGCTCCAAACCCAATGAAGCTCTGTGTCTGCAATCTCGTGATTGCATTGATGTGGCGCTTCCCATAGTGCTCAGTGTCCAGCGCCCGAACACAGTGCACTGAAGGACTTTTTTTTTTGTGACTACCTGGGGGGGTTCCACTGAATTAGGCCTTCATTATGGGCAACAAATGAATTAAACAGACAACAAAACTTGAGGGATCAGTGCCCCCTCTTCATCAGGAATAAGTTTCTCATGTCACAGGTCCTACATTTTCAAAGACTCACTTCACTGTGTTGCACTTGTCCTTCTTTGTCACAGTTGGCTTATACTGTCCCTTTAACATTTGGCTAGCATAAGTTTGCTTGAACTGCAAAGTGGAAGGTTCCTTGTTGGGGTACCTAAATCACTGATTGGGTGACCTAGACACTTCCAATTAGGCAACACCAATTAGGTATTAGGTACACTAGAGAGCAGCCTTAAATATACTCACAGAAATAATTCACCTAAACAGGACTACAGCTACAGTATATGAATAAAATCCCCTACTACTATTTGGATATCAGCTATCTGCATCTAAAATATCTAAGCTAGTAATTTTAGTAAAGAACGCAATGGGGTTGATTTACTAAAACTGGAGAGTGAAAAATCTGGAGCAGCTGTGCATAGCAGCCAATCAGCTTCTAACTTCAGCTTGTTCAATTAAGCTTTGACAAAAAAAAAACCTGGAAGTTGGTTTCTATGCAGAGCTGCACCAGATTTAGCACTCTCCAGTTTCTAGTAAATCAACCCCAATGTTTTATTCACCTGAGGATACCATTATATTCCACGAAGAGGGGAAGATCTACTGGTTTTGGATATTTCCAGTAGACCGGATACATTATCAGCTGTGAAGATAGAGGTATATTTAGGCAACTGTGACCAAAATATAACATTTAAAAGGGTATTAAACCCCAAAACAAAAATGTATTGTACATCACTGATTCTTAGATGTGGCTGCATTTGTTTCTTTTTTTTGGCTTTTTCTTTTCTTTTAGACATGTGCATGATGAAAAAATGTGTTTGTTTTGTTTCGTTTTGATTCGCTAATCTAGTTATTTCCTTTAGTAAAATTCTGTTGACTCATTCAATTTGTTTTTGGAATTCGTTTTCGGTATTTGTATTCAGAGCTCATATTCAGAATTTTTGAATTTTCTTCAAATTTATCAATTCGAATCGATCAAATCGATACATTTTCGAATCGGTTCAAAACGAAAATGTTATGTTGTTTTTGATTTGAATGCAGCAAAGTGAGCAAACAAAAGAAAAATCTTCATCAAATAATTACAATTATTCTTTAAATCACCTTTGCCTTAACAAAAACAGCATTATTTTGAAATGGTACTCTAATAACACGCACAGTCTTTGATTTCAGAAATATGTGTAGTGATAATTCGACTGGAGTTCCATGTAAAATTTTATTCGAATTTCAGTCAGAATTTTCAAATTTGGACGAATTTCGATACGTTATTCTGAGCATTCGGTAAAATTTGTTTATATTGTAATTCGGGTATTCGAATATATCCGAATCTCCGAATAATGAAAAATGTGTCCAAATATTAATTTGGAACGAAAGAACTGCACATGTCTATTTTCTTTTCACCTGGTGATCTGACTAATAGGGCCTAAGACAGGAAGGATGTTGGTGGCTGGATCACCAGATGAAAATAAAAGGAAAAAAGCCTAGAAAAGAAAAGGAATGTAGAAAAGCTGCACACATGCTACCAAGCTGGTAAGCTGCAATATATTACTTTTTTTTTGTTTAACACTGCTTAAAATTAGTGTTCAATACAATATTGAAAAATATAAAAAAAAGGAAAAAAAATACAATCTAAAGAAGATAGAGAAGTATACAAGAAATTTAGCTTTGAAAGCAAATGCAAAGGAAATTATAAAAATGTTAAGCTATAACTGTAAATAGCAAAGACACAACACGAAAGCTGATTTTAATTAACATTAAATTCAATCCCAAAATGTGTCCCCCCCCCCAAAAAAAAACAAAAAACACTTTTGGGTGTGTAGGGACATTGCCTTAAGCACTTCAGCCCCGGAGGATTTAGCCCCTTCCTGAGCAGAGCACTTTTTGTGATTTGGTACTGTGTTGTTTTAACTAACAATTGCTCGGTTGTGCGAGGTTGTACCCAAACAAAATTGACGTCCTTTTTTCCCCACAAATAGAGCTTTCTTTTGGTGGTATTTGATCGCCTCTGCGGTTTTTATTTTCCGCGATATAAACAAAAAAAGATCGACAATTTTGAAAAAAAAAAACAATATTTTTTACTTTTTGCTATAATAAAAATCCCCCAAAAATAATATAACATTTTTTTTTTTTCCTCAGTTTAGGCCGATATGTATTCTTCTACATATTTTTGGTAAAAAATCGCAATCGCAAGCGTATATTGATTGGTTTGCGCAAAATTTATAGCATATACAAAATAGGGGATAGATTTATAGCATATTTATTATTAATTTTTTGTGCGTGTTATATGTTGAAAAATACGGTAATTTATTTTTTTGTTATTATTGGCTGGTGTTCTGATGTAAGAGTACTCAACATATGAATGGGTTCTGGAGAGAGGATTGGGAACTAATTAACCACTTAAAGTCCGGAAGATTTATCCCTCTACATGACCAGGCCATTTTTTGCAATACGGCACTGCAGTATTTAACTGACAATTGTGCAGTCGTGTAACACTGTACCAAAATAAAATGTATATGCAATTTTTTTCCCACAAATAGAGATTTCCTTTGGCAGTATTTGATCACCACTGAATTTTTTATTTTTTGTGCTATACATAAAAAAAGACAATATTTTTTACTTTCTGCTATAAAACACATCCCAAAAAAAAAAAAATCTAATCTCTTTATAAATTTAAGACAATATGTATTCTGCTACATATTTTTGGTAAAAAAAATCTCCATAAGCGTATATTGATTGGTTTGCGTGAACGTTATAGCGTCTACAAACTATGGGATATATTTATTGAATTTCTTTATATTAGTAACGGCGGCGATCAGCGACTTATAGCAGGACTGCGATATTGCGGCAGACAATTGAACACTAACTGACACTTTTGACACTTTGTGGGAACCATTGACACTAATAACCTAGATAGCAAGGATAATCCCTTTATTAGCTGTGTTGCCCTTCTTTGCACTTGTCCCATTTCCAGTACATCCTTCCTGGGGACTGGAGCCCAGAACTGGACAGCATATTCCAGGTGAGGCCGGACCAGAGTCTTGTAGAGCGGGAGAATTAACGCTTTATCCCTGGTGTTAATCCACTTTTTAATGCACGCCAATATTATGTTTGCTTTGTTAGCAGCAGCTTGGCATTGCGTGCCATTGCTGAGCCTATCATCTACTAGGACCCCCAGGTCCTTTTCCATCCTAGATTCCTCCAGAGGTTCACTCCCTAGTGAGTAGATTGCATTCATATTTTTGTCACCCGAATGCATTATTGTACATTTTTGTACATTAAACCTCATTTGCCATGTAGTTGCCCACCCCATTAATTTGTTCAGATCTTCCTGCAAGATTTCCACATCCTGCGGAGAAGTTATTGCCCTGCTTAGCTTAGTGTCATCAGCAAATACAGTGATAGAGCTGTTTACCCCATCCTCCAGGTCATTTATGAACAAATTAAACAGGATTGGTACCAGCACAGAACCCCGGGGGACCCCACTTCCCACCCCTGACCATTCCGAGTAGTCCCCATTTATAACCACCCTCTGAACTCACTCTTGTAGCCAGTTTTCAATCCATGTACTCACCCTATGGTCCATGCCAACGGACATTACTTTGTACACTAAACATTTATGGGGAACTGTGTCAAATGCTTTTGCAAAATTCAGATACACCACATCTATGGGCCTTCCTTTATCTAGATGTCAGCTTACCTCCTCATAGAAGGTTAATAGATTGGTTTGGCAAGAACAATTCTTCATGAATCCATGCTGATTACTGCTATAGATACCGTTTTTATTACTAAAATCTTGTATATAGTCCCATATCATCCCCTCCAAGAGCTTGCATACTATTGATGTTAGGCTAACTGGTCTGTAATTCCCAGGGATGTATTTTGGCCCTTTTTTAAATATTGGTGCTACATTGGCTCTTCTCCAATCAGCTGGTACCATTCCAGTCAGTAGACTGTCAGTAAAAATTAGGAACAACGACCTGGCAATTACTTGACTGAGTTCACTAAGTACCCTCAGGTATAAGCCATCTGGTCCCGGTGATTTATTAATGTTAAGTTTCCCAAGTCTATTTCTAATTCTGTACTCTGTTAGCTATAATGGTGCTTCCTGTGATGTGTCATGAAGACAAACACTGCAGTTTTGGCTACTGAAGCCTCCCGATTCTCTCATGAAGACTGAGGAGAAGAATACATTCAATACCTTAGCCATCTCCCCATCCTTTGTAACCAGATGCCCTTCCTCATTCTTTATGGGGCCAATATCATCTGTCCTCCCTTTTTTACTGTTTATATACTTAAAGAATTTTTGGGGGATTTGTTTTGCTCTCCTCCGCTGTGTCTTTCGTGTTCTATCTTAGCTGCCCCAATTGCACCCTTATATATCTTGTTGCATTCTTTGTAAAGTCTGAATTCTGATGATGATCCCTCAGGCTTGTATTTTTTGATGGCCTTCTCCTTTGCTTTTATATGCATTTTTACATTAGAGTTAAGCCATCCAGGACTTTTTTTCGCTCTTTTAAATGTATTTACCAAAGTTATGCACTGGCTAATGCCCTTATTTAATATGCTCTAAAAGCAAACCCATCTCTCCTCCGTGTTCTTTATTTCTAAGATTTTATCCCAATTTACATCTTCTACCAAGGTTTGTAGCTTAGAGAAGTTGGCTCCTTCGAAATTCAGTGCCCTTGTGTTTCCTACTTGTGTGATTTATACTGAAGCCAATTGACCTGTGATCGCTGTTTCCTAAATTGCCTCGTATTTCCAAATCCGTGATCAGATCTGTATTGTTGGTAATCAGTAGATCTAGTAATGCCTTGTTTCTAGTTGGTGCATCTACCATCTGACCCATGAAATTGTCCTGCAAGACATTTAGGAACTGGCAAGCCTTAGATGAATGTGTGGTTCCCTCCGCCCAGTCTGTCTGGATAATTAAAATCCCCCATTATGATAACACTTCCCATCCTTGCTGCTAATCCAATTTGTCATAGGAGGTCTGTCTCCCCCTCCTCCCTCAGGTTAGGAGGCCTATAGCATACTCCCAGTATTATTTTCCCCTTAGCTTCATCCCTTTGGAGCTCTACCCATAAGGATTCCACCTCCTCCCTAGCTCCCTTATTGATGTCATCTCTCACATTCACTTGTACATTATTCTTGATATATAGGCATACCCCTCCCCCTTTTTTACCCTCTCTATCCCTGCAATAAAGGGAATACCCTTGAATGGTTGCCAGCCAATCATGAGAGCTGTTGAACCAGGTCTCTGAAATTCCCACAAAATCTAAATCCTCCTCGTTCTACAGTATCTCTAGTTCGCCCATCTTGTCCGCCAGGCTCCTGGCATTGGTGAACATGCCACATAGTTTAGAACGGTCGCATACTGTCCTCTTATCGGGTGTTCTGAGATTGCAAATAGGACTTGTTACTATACTTACCTTGGGTTTATGTGCTCTACTCAACCTACCACTAATGCCCCCAATACTACCCTCTGGAATATGTTCATTGCTGACTATCTCTACCTCTGGACCCTCCCCCCGTCACCTAGTTTAAAAACCCCTCTAACTTTTTGGCTATCTTCACTCCCAGCAGATCTGCATCCTCCTCATATAGGTGCAGTCTGTCCCTTCTATAGAATGGTGACCGACTGAGAAGTTGGCCCAGTTCTCTAAGAACCCAAACCCCAAACAATTGTAAGTCTGTTAACTTGCTGCACATTTTCATTGGCAAGTTGTACACTTGCAGAGCACTTGCAGCGCAGGTTCTGGTTGACACTTTTCTAATTTGTAGCAAATGTGCGTGGCAAGTCTCTAGCAAGAGCAAAGTTGCAGTGGTGAGTCTACAGCAAGAGCTCTGCAAGTCTACAGCATGACAATGCAACCACAGTGACCCCTGTGATGGGATGACTATTGCATAACATAACTGAACCAGGACTTGCAGCAGACTTGCAGAATGTTTGCAAAGAAAGTTGATCAGGAGTCATGCAATGCGGACTTGCTGCAATTATACAACAAATTTGTGAAGCCTGGGAAGTCTAGCAATAGCTTAGCAAGTCATTTTCAAACTTGCAACACAATTGCTTGCTATCTGGGAAAGTGATCAGTGCTAAAAATATGCACTATCACCTATGACACTGGCTGAAAAGGGGTTAGAAATCTAGGATGATCAAAGGGTTAACTGACTGTCTAGCCAGTGTTTTTGTCTACAGGGTGTGCTGCTTTCACTAGGGGAAGAGATTGATTCTAATTCCTGCTTTGCAGGAACACAGGATCCCTTCCTCCCTTGTCAAAACTGAGATACTGTGCCTTTTGGTAAAGGCGGTGATGCGGACGTAAGAGGTTTGCATGCCTGAGGGGAGGGGCCTGACATGGTGTGTGTGTGAGCCCATGGAGGAGCAGCAGGTGACCAGCCGAGAGCCAAGTGGGGTGAGAGTCCGTGGAGCCCTGGCGGATGAAGGCTGTGGAAAGCGCTCACAACAGCCTCCGACAGCACAGCAGAACAGTGCTCCACCCTGAGGGAGAGGATCGAAGGCTGCTGAACGGGACGGGCAGTAAGCGGGCTGTGCTTACGGCAAACCCTCCGGAGCCGTAGCCTGCTGCTGATTCCTCACCCTCTCTCCTATCCCCTCCTCCCTCGCCTCTTCCGGCATCCCAGCCTGGTGGTTCTCCGCCTGCTGCGTTGTTCAGTGGCTGGGGTGTATGCAGACAGGAGCAGGTTAGCAAGTTTCTCACACAGCGTTTGAAAATGAAGGGAGCGCAAGTTGGAAGTGGCATTTCAACAAGGCTCAGGTAACATCAACTAATAAAGCGACAAGAAGAGAGAACGCATCTCACAGGTAACAGATATTTGATTCGTACGGTCCTTACAGGTGTGGTGCAGACGGAAAAGGTATTATTTTCACTTTACATGATGAAGGTTTCAAATCAGCATGTTAATAAGCAATATTATACATGGGGCTAACTTGGAAATGCAAACTCTTAATTAGTGCCTCCTGTGGAGTCGATTACATCCTAGCAGGGGTAAGACGTTTGTGAACCTGAATTATAGGACTGATAAGTTTATTTCTAAAGTGTTGACTGATAAGGGCGGACAGCTTACTCCTCTGCCCTATGGGCACAATCGTTACTGGAGATCCGATAAATAGTTACAAAAGGCACTGAAAACAGGAGGAGGGAATTTTCTTTTTTCTTTCCAGGTACTCCCCTAAAGTCATCCCAGGAAAAGCCCACCTGAGGAAATAGAAATAAGAAGTATGAGAGGGAGGACACAGAGAACAACTGAACCAAAGTCCCCTAGAGAAAGTTTAAATACAAGTTCAATTCAGAAGTATTTAAAAGAGAAGAGCCCCCAAAGTCCAGGAGAGGAGAAAAAACAGGAGAACATAAAAGGGAAAAAGAAAGAGGTAACAAAAACTAAAGGGGCTCAGGGAGACAAAACCAGGGAAGGCATCAGAATTGGAACGGTACTCAACCCAAGCACTTCTCAAGATCAAGGCAGTATGGCACAAATGCCAACTAAATCAGAAATGATGGAAATGTTTTCTAAACTTGAAAACTCTATTAAAAGTGAGATCACAAACATAAGAGGGGATATGGGCCACCTGTTGAAAAGGGTGGAAGAGGCTGAGGAAAAAAGAGGACAACAAGCACAGGAGATTGGGGAGTTAAAGGCACAAGTTAAGAGACTACAATTGGCCCATAGGAAACTTCTCTATAAGTTAGAGGATCAAGAGAATCATAATAGACGTCAAAATCTCAGGATACGTGCCCTAACAGAACAGCAGGGGGAAGATTTGGATATAAAAATGAGAAAAATATTCAACCCAGTTTTGGGTAGAAGTGAAGAATATCGGGCTACCGTGGCTGATGGTCTCTTCGGGTGTGCTCTCTGCCTCAACCCCGGGGGAGACTTTATGGGCCCAGACCAATACTGTATTTTACATATAGACCCTCATTTATGCATTATTTGTGAGTATCTAGCAATATACATTTTCAGTGTATCTCTTCTACAAATATCTGTCCATATATTAATAGACACCTCATTGTCTCAATACAGCTTAATTGCATCGGACTCCTGATGATTGGTTTCAAGCCAAGAAACGCGTTGAGTTAATAACTATTGATGCACCTATGCATTGTATAATGTATTTTTTATTGCAACTGCACTACCAGTATTGGAACTTTGCCTGTTAATATACTGTTGTAAACATGTTCAACTATGGTCCAAGATGTGTACTTCTATGATTTTATCTGGCTTAAGTACCTATGCTATTAAACTTTTATACCATGATTATCCTACAATACTATCTGTGGACATTATGTTGTATAGCACTCATCTTTAATATTTACACCTTAACACATACCATTCAGTATAACACACTCACCAACATGCCTCACGCAAAGTCCCGCCTCTATCTTCTATTTTTTTTTGTATTCATTGGGATGGAGGCATGCTGGTGCTCTCCCTAGTAACAGCGTGGAGAGGTCACAACCCTTTTTTGATACACGATAACCAGGGTGGTAGACACCCGTTTTCTGTGACCTGATCAATCCACCTATCTATGCTTACACACACTTATTATAATTTACCCCTTTTTCATTTTCTGTTACCTTGTTCTACCTTTTTCTACCGACTTCTAATTCCTTATGCTGATTTCTCATGCTGAAATCTTTTGTTATTTTCCTTTTTCTTGCTGCACTATGATTCATTTATTAGAGACCTACGGTCCCCCTCTTGCTCATTGAGCTATTTCAATGCAAGAGTCGCATTTATAGTCTTGTGCATATATATTTCCATTCTTTACAATTGTTTCTGCTTATTAATGTTGTCTCACACATACAATTAGTACCATGTTTTCTCCTATCCATTTTTCGACATCTTCCCCTTCTTAATCCCCCTATCATATACTGTTTCAATACAGTATAACACAATTTTGTGTCTGTTTTGTCCCTTACGCTATATAGGAATTTTCACAATCATCATACATATATTTATTCTATGCAATTATTGTTTTCCAGTCTTGGTTTTCGTCATTATTTTTCCCTTAGCCGAACCAACACTGACTTTATTCAGGTGCTAAAACCTCCCTTTTTTTATTTGTTTGTTTCGTTCTCCTTTAGTCAGACAAATACTGATTCAATTCAGGGCTAAAGTTTGTGTTATTTTGTTGTTTTTCTTTAGTCAGACAAATTACTGATTCAATTCAGGGCTAAAGTTTTTTTTTAGTCTTTTTTATTTTTTATTGTTTTTCTTTAGTCAGATAATTACTGATTCAATTCAGGGCTAAAGTTTTTCCCCACATCTTACACTTCTTTGCACAGTGACCGAATTCAGTGCAAAGAGAGTGTGTGTGTATTCTGTCATTTTCTTTGCTACATTGATTATATTCAAGGCAAGCAAATGCTTGTTATTGCTTTTGCTTTTGCACTCATTACTGAGTTGCTTTTGTTTGTTTTCTTTCTCACTTTCCCAGTTCATATATTGTCATTCATATATTTCTTATACACATTTGGTGCTTGGGTCCGTCTGGTCTATTCTCCGGGGTTGCGATGCGCCCAGTCCAGGACCCGTCACCCTCCTGTTTATGACGTGGGCGGGCCCTGGCCTCGGCGCATCAGCGTCATGCTCCCCACATCCCGTCTGCGGCATCGCCGCCGCATGCGGGACTCTTGGTGGTTTTCCATCTCCGGGCTCGGGCGCTGTTTGGGCTGGCGGGAGGCCGCAACCCTCAGATTGGCTGTCCCTTCCCTCCCCTCACCGCGTCATCGTGCCCGCGCATGACGTTGGCGTGAGCGCGCCCCTGACCTGCAGCATTAAATGGCGGTCTCTGGCCGGGCGCCCTGGAATCTCATCATGCAATTGGGACATCTGGTTTGGCTCGGCATCCACCACACACGGTAATTCTTACACACACTGTCATTTTGGCTCATGCACATCAGCAATCGCTTCTTGATTGTATGCACTTTATTCCACCAACTCACTCCCACTCTTCTTATATCCTTCAGCTCCTCTTCACACACTCATAGCTTATCCATTCTGTTTTCACCTATCTCATACTTATCACATTCAGATGTTAGTTTACACACTTTCTCCTATTTCTGTTATTTCTCCACAGTTTCTTCTACACTCTCCAGCCCTGCCGGTTGTCCCTGCCTGGCCGCCTTCGCGGGTGCCTATGTCCCTCGGGCTACCGTGGCTGATGGTCTCTTCGGGTGTGCTCTCTGCCTCAACCCCTGAGGAGACTTTATGGACCCAGACCAATACTGTATTTTACATATAGACCCTCATTTATGCATTATTTGTGAGTATCTAGCAATATACATTTTCAGTGTATCTCTTCTACAAATATCTGTCCATATATTAATAGACACCTCATTGTCTCAATACAGCTTAATTGCATCGGACTCCTGATGATTGGTTTCAAGCCAAGAAACGCGTTGAGTTAATAACTATTGATGCACCTATGCATTGTATAATGTATTTTTTATTGCAACTGCACTACCAGTATTGGAACTTTGCCTGTTAATATACTGTTGTAAACATGTTCAACTATGGTCCAAGATGTGTACTTCTATGATTTTATCTGGCTTAAGTACCTATGCTATTAAACTTTTATACCATGATTATCCTACAATACTATCTGTGGACATTATGTTGTATAGCACTCATCTTCAATATTTACACCTTAACACATACCATTCAGTATAACACACTCACCAACATGCCTCACGCAAAGTCCCACCTCTATCCTCTAATTTTTTTGTATTCATTGGGATGGAGGCATGCTGGTGCTCTCCCTAGTAACAGCATGGATAGGTCACAACCCTTTTTTGATGAATTAAAGATAGATCGAGCGCACAGAGTAAGGAAACCCCCAGGTCTGAAAGAAGAGACACCCCGAGATGTTATAATAAAATTTCATCAATACGAAGATAAAGCTAAAATATGGAGCAATTTAAGAAGAGCACCCCCATTACAGTATGAGGGATCAAACCTTCGGACTTATCAGCCGGAACTATAGCTCGGAGGCGACAGCTTAAGCCTCTATTAGAACAGCTGAGGGTTGCTAATATTAAGTATAACTGGGGGTTTCCAGCTTCTCTGGTAGTTCAGAAGGAGGGAAGGACAGTACGACCAAAATTTTTAGAAGAACTCCCAGACTTTTGTAAAAGTTTTGAGATCCCAATGCCAAAAAAATTGGATGGACAAGAATGGATGGGAGTGATGGTGGAGGGCAGTCACTGGCAGAGAGCTTGAAAAGCGTGCATAAGTTTATTTAGGCTGGAAGGGGGGGGTTCATGGGACTGGGGATGGGGGGACCCCAAATACGATAGGGGGAGTCCGGGAAGCCTAAGGGTCACCGGGGTGTTGGGTTCTCTCACCGTGGGCTCGGTCCTGCCCCTTTTCCCTTTCAGAAGGGAGGAAGTGATGATGGATAAGGACAATAGAGGTCGCGGTCAGAGCCTCACCCTTAGATTTGAGGTTCACCAGAAGAGACCTAAGGGTGAAACCAAGGCCTGAGTGGGGCCGGGGGAGAGGAAGGGAGGGGGGGAGCTGGTTGGGGGTGGGGGGTGGACCTAGGGGGGGCTGGGTTGGGGGGAGGTACGGGTGTGGGATGAGGGTGAGGGGGGTGAGGGGAGTTCTAGGAGGGAAGGTGATAGGGGTGGGATCCTCTGGTATTTTGTAAACAAGCACGACTATCCCTTTGAAAGCAAAGTAAAGGGCTACTAACTTAAGGAAAAATAGAAGAAGAAACAACATTAACCTTCATGACCTATAATGTTAGGGGCCTAAATACTCCCAACAAGAGATACAAGATCCTGGAAGAACTTTGGCGACATGGGGCAGGGGTGGTCTTCCTACAAGAGACTCACCTCTCCCATGAGTCTAACGTGAAATTACACTTGGTTCATTTCCCAACATGGTACTATGGGGACACTATTCCAAAGAGAGCTACAGGTGTAGAGACAGGGTTCACAAAAGGTATTAGATTTGAATTAGAGGATAGGCTGACAGACCCAGAGGGGAGATTCCTCTTCCTTAAAGGTAAACTAGGTAGAATGGAGTGCACATTGGCAAATATATACGTGCCAAATAGGAACCCGATTAAATATCTAATGGATATTCTAGGAAAGCTGATGGATTTCAAAAGTGGGTACGTGATCCTGATGGGTGATACGAACTTCTTCATTGACACAAGCCTTGACAGTACGTCCCGTGTGCAGGAGACAAGTAAAGTCCAATTGAAAAGGATAAAATATAAATTGCATGTGAGTTAACTAGTTGACATCTGGAGGATTCTTAATCCTAAAAAAAAAGATTTTACGTTTTTCTATTCTGTACACGGGACCTACTCAAGGATAGATTACATTTTAGTGGATCATAGACTAATTGAGTGGGTGAAAGATTCTGGTATAGAAATATCAACATTTTCGGATCATTCCCCAGTAAAAATGAAGATGGTAGTTCCAGGCATGATTAGACAACCTCACGCTTGGCGCCTAAATGAACAATGAATTCAGGATGAGGAGACTTCAGAAGTCGTGAGAAAGGAATTAGAACATTATTTTGAAAATAATGATACAGGAGAGGTGTCGGGTCAACCTTGCGGGAGGCTCACAAGGCCTACAGGCATACCCCACTTTTAAGTACACAATGGGGTTTATTTACTAAAGCTGTAAAGTGCAAAATCAGGCTCACTTTTGCATAGAAACCAATGAGCTTCTAACCCCAGCTTGTTCAATTAAGCTTTGTTAATTAAACCTGGAAGCTGATTGGTTTCTACGCATAAGTGAGCCTGATTTTGCACTTTCCAACTTTAGTAAATAAACCCCATTGTGTACTTAAAAGTGGGGTATGCCTGTATATAAGGGGGATCCTGATAAAAGTAGGATCAAGGAAAAAAAAAGAGAGATCTGAGAAAATTAAAAAATTAACAGAAGAGATTTCTAGAATAGAGCAGGAACATAAGAAATACCAGGGTAATCGTACCGAAACACACCAAAAATTTGTCACGAAAAGAGAGGAACTCAAGGATCTCTTAGAACAGGAAACAACAAGAGCTTTCAATAGAATATCCAAAGAAAGATATCAGTGGGGAAATAGGGCCAGTAGGAATCTTTCCCGAATGTTGCAAAAAAAATCTTTAAATTATATAGATAAAATTCAAACAAAATGCGGGGAAATGGTTCATTCTACTAAGAGAATAGCAGAGAGATTTAAAAATTATTATCAGGATCTGTACGCGGTAGTACATGACAGGGGACAGACAGGAGATAAAAAAAAAAAATAATTGACTTCCTAGAAAAGGTCAGACTACCCAAAATCCCAGAAGACCTGAGAGAAACACTAGAGTCCCCAATAACAGAGGAGGAAATAAGTAGGGCTCTGGTAGACACGGCCAAAGGGAAAAGCCCTGGCCCTGATGGGTTTACAACGTATTATTATAAAAAGTTTAAAGATATTCTCATTTCAAGGCTATGCCAGTACATAAATGGCCTTGGAGGAGAATATGAAATGGATGGAGAGGCTCTGTCTGCAATTATTACAGTCATTTTGAAGGAGGGGAAAGATGGGAAGAGGTGTTCAAGCTACAGGCCCATTTCGCTGCTGAATGCAGATATAAAATTGTACGCCAAAGTACTAGCAGGTTGGGTTAAAGGTGGGTTTCACCCCTGGAAGGGAGGGAAGAGGGAAGGGAGGGAAGAGATAATGGGGTAAGAACACTCCTCTTCCTACAGAGGATAAAAGAAAGTGGGCCCCTCCTGTCGATAGATGCCGAAAAGGCCTTCGACAGGGTAGACTGGGGGCTCATGATACAGACCCTGGAAATAATGGGATTCGGCCCAAGGATGATCCAGTGGATCAAAACCTTATACCATCACCCAACAGCAACCATAAGAATAAATGGCGTATTGTCTACACCCTTCGAGATGAAAAACGGGACAAGGCAGGGATGCCCGTTTGTGCTATCCCTGGAACCTCTATTGGCCATGGTACGAACGAACCCTGATATAAGCGGATTTAGGATTGGAGAGAAGGAGCATAAACTCGCAGCATATGCGGATGACATATTGTTTTACGTCGCCAACTCACGGATCACTTTGCCCAACCTATTAAATACCTTGAAACAGTATGGGGAGATATCCAACTTCAGATTAAACCTAGTAAAGTCAGAAATTCTCAACATAAACATTCATAAGACAGAAGAATCAACACTGAAAACGGAATTTAAATTTGCCTGGAGGAGGGAATTGAAATATCTGGGAATTAAACTAGCAAATACCATGAATAGGATTTATAAAACAAATTTCATAACATTATTAGATGAAATTAGAATCGAGTGCAAAAGAATAGTCCGGAGGCCCATATCTTGGATTGGCCGGATAAATATTATAAAGATGGTTCTTTTGCCAAAGATCTCTTATGAGTTTCAGATGTTGCCAATTGCTCTGCCTTTGTCTTACTTTAGAAAACTAAAAACAATAATTATGAATGCAATATGGAAATACAAAACACCGAGAATCTCCTTTGCAGTCTTGAGACAGGCAAAGGAAAGGGGAGGTCTAGCGGTTCCAGATGTCCACAGCTATTACAAGGCCATTGTTTTGTCGAGAGTTGTGGAATGGGCCAAGGAGAAAAACGAAAAAAGATGTGTCAAGATAGAAAAAATACTTAGTAGGGCACAATTAGGAAAAATAATATGGAATCCACCACACTATAGAATGGTTGATGTAAACACACCCTCACTTACACGGAACATTTTAAAAATATGGGATAAAATGTATAAACAATGAAATGGGAGTTATAACTCTCCATTAATCGGGTTAAAAGACAATGAGCTTTTTGCACCAGGGGAAAAGGGAATAGGAGGAAACTGGATAAAAAAAGACATGACACAGTTAGGAGATATATTTAACCGCTTCAGATCCGGGCCATTGCCAAATGACGGCAACAGCGCGGATCTAAATTGCCGGGACTACGTCTATTGACGTCGTCCCGTGCACGAGCGGCCTGCGCGCCCCCTGCAGGGCGCGCGCGGCGCGCTCGGTGATCAGCGAGTCTATGAGACTCGCCTGATCACACATCAGAGTAAGGGGTTGGTCCCGACCCCTTACCACATGATCAGCTGTCAGCCAATGACAGCTGATCATGTGATGTAAACAGAGCCGGTAATCGGCTATTTTTCCTCCTCGCGCTGACAGCGCGAGGAGGAAAAAAAAACCCGATCACCGGCGGCCGTGATCAGGACATCAGTCCCGATCACGGCGCTCTTATAACACAAAGAAATAGGCAGCAGTGCTGCCTACAAGTGCCCACCAGAGTCACCCATCAGTGCCCACAGTGCCATCAATCAGCGCCACCCATCAGTGCCCACAGTGCCACCCATCAGTGCCACCCATGAGTGCCACCCATCAGCACCCACATCAGTGCAACCTATCAGTGCCCATCAGTGTCACCTACCAGTGCCCATAAGTGCCAATCAGCAGGGCCGGATTTCCCATAAGGCCACCGAGGCCAGGCCTCGGGGCGGCAGTGGTACAGGGGCGGCCCGGCGCCGCTCCTGCAATGACTTCTCGGCCGCCCCCCACACTAACCTAGCAGCATGCAGCGCACCCGGGCACCAGAGAGGTGGGGGCGCTGAAGCGCTAGAGTGCTCCTCTCCTCCTTCCTCCTACTCTCTGTGTCCAGACGCGGCTCCCTCCGCTCCCACCACCGCCGCTGCTGTTTTTTTCGAGGCTTCAGCCTGTCCCCCCTCCCTCCTCCTGTCAAAGAAGGAGAGCAGCCGCCGGAGATCGGAGCGGCTGGTCTCTGTGCGGGGGGCGGGGGGGCGCGGGGGGCGCGTGTTCTCCTGTGTCTCTCACTCCCGCCCAAGCCTGTCTCCATCTGTTCCATCTGTTCACTTATGGAGGGGGAGTTGTCCTGGGAGGGGGGGTTGTCCTGGGGCTCTGTACTAGTAAAGGGGGGGGTTGTCCTGGGGCTCTGTACTAGTGAAGGGGGGGTTTGTCTGGGGGGGTTGTACTAATGAAGGGGGGGTTGTCCTGGGGGTCTGTACTAATGGAGGGGGGTTGTCCTGGGGGTCTGTACTAATGGAGGGGGGGTTTGTCCTGGGGGGGTCTGTACTAATGAAGGGAGGGGTGGTTTGTCCTGGGGGGGGTCTGTGCTAATGGAGGGGGTGGGGGTTGACCTGGGGGGGTTTGTACTAATGGAGGGGGTGTTGACCTGGGGGGTTGTACTAATGGAGGGGGGTTGTCCTGGGGGGTATGTACTAATGGAGGGGGGTTGTCCTGGGGGGTATGTACTAATGGAGGGGGGTTGTCCTGGGGGGTTTGTACTAATGGAGGGGCATTTGTCCTGGGGGGTCTGTACTAATGAAGGGAGGGGGGTTTGTCCTGGGGGGGTCTGTACTAATGAAATGAAGGGAGGGGGGTTTGTCCTGGGGGGTCTGTACTAATAAAGGGAGAGGGGTTTGTCCTGGGGGGGTCTGTACTAATGAAGGGAGGGGGGTTTGTCCTAGGGGGGTCTGTACTAAGGGAGGGGGGTTTGTCCTGGGGGGATCTGTACTAATGAAGGGAGGGGGGTTTGTCCTGGGGGGGTCTGTACTAATGAAGGGAGGGGGGTTTGTCCTGGGGGGGGTCTGTACTAATGAAGGGAGGGGGGTTTGTCCTAGGGGGGGTCTGTACTAAGGGAGGGGGGTTTGTCCTGGGGGATCTGTACTAATGAAGGGAGGGGGGTTTGTCCTGGTGGGGGTCTGTACTAATGGATGGGGGTTTGTCCTGGGGGGGTCTGTACTAATGGAGGGGGTTGGTTTGTCCTGGGGGGATCTACACCCAGGAAAGTACACCCAGGACTCCAGAGGGAGAGAGCAGTGCTGAGGGAACACCATCAGAGAGAGAACACCGCTGCCCTGCGCCACCAGAAGGAAAGCCACACAGCCTAGCGCCATCCCTGGCGGAGAAAGGAATGGAGTCATTGCAGGAATACAGATCTGGGTGCTACCCAACAGACTTGCCACGGGCAATTCAGAGTGAGCTGACTCCTGATCAGAGGGAACCGTTGCTGTATCGCTGGGTCAGGTGAGAGGGCCGATCGGCCATTATGTACTAGTGTCCATAGGAACTGCAGTCTCTGACCATCTCCTGTATCATGTCTGCAATCTCTGACCATCTCCTGTACTATGATTGCAGTCTCTGACCATCTCTTGTATCATGTCTGCAGTCTTTGACCGTATTATGTCTGGGGGCTCTTTCTGGTGGTGTGTGTGTGTGGGGGGGTTGGGGGGGGCGGCATTGAAGGGCCCGGCCTTGGGGCGGCAAAGGGAGTAAATCCGGGCCTGCCAATCAGTGCCGCCCATCACTGCCCATCAGTGCCACCCATCAGTGCCACCCATCAGTGCCCCCATCAGTGCCGCCCATCAGTGCCCCCCATCAGTGGTACCTATCAGTGCCCATCCGTGCCACCTATCCGTGCCACCCATCCGTGCCACCCATCCGTGCCGCCCATCCATGGCCATCAGTGCCACCTTATCTGTGCCCATCAGTACCGCCTTATCTGTCCCCATCAGTACCGCCTAATCTGTCCCCATCAGTACCGCCTTATCTGTCCCCATCAGTGCCGCCTTAACTGTGCCTATCAGTGCTGCCTTAACTGTGCCTATCAGTGCCGCCTTAACTGTGCCTATCCGTGCCCATCAGTGCAGCCTCATCAGCGCATATCAATGAAGGAGAAAAATTACCTGTTTGCAAAATTTTATAACAAACTATTAAACATGATTTTTTTTTTTTTTTCAAAAATTTCCATCTTTTTTTGTTTGTTTAGCAAAAAATAAAAATCCCAGCTGTGATTAAATACCACCAAAAGAAAGCTCTATTTGTGGGAAAAAAATGATAAAAATTTCATTTGGGTACAGTGTTGTATGACCGCGCAATTGTCATTCAAAGTGCGTCAGCGCTGAAAGCTCAAAATTGATCTGGGCAGGAGGGGGGTTTAAGTGCCCAGTAAGCAAGTGGTTAAAAAAGGGAAAATTCTTTCACTTTTAGAGTTAAAACACAATAATAATTTTTGGTTGATAGATGAGAAGAGTCTTCCTCACCCTATTAGATCAGGAGACGAGCTGACTCCCTTGGAAAGGTTGTATTGCATGGATAATGTAAAAAATACGATCTCTAAGCTCTACAATCTGGTGACGAGGGTGAGGGAGGTGGAGATTCTGCCATATATTAGGAAATGGGAACAGGAGTTGGGGTCACAGAGAGATAATACTAGTATTGGAAAAATATTGACCTTAACACATGGCTCAGCGTTTGACACCAAAACCGCAGAAATGAATTATAAATGCTTAACGAGATGGTACGCCACTCCCGATAAAATCAGTAAATTTCAGAAAGATAAATCAGCAAAGTGTTGGTGAGGTTGCAGTGAAACTGAGACAATGGCACATATTTGGTGGTTCTGTCACAAAATTAAAAAATATTGGAGAAAGATCATTCAGTACAGAAAATCACTAAAATAGAAATTAGGGAAGATCCATGGGTGGTGTTGTTTCACGAAGTAGAGGGAGATGTGAGGCAATACAAGGATACTTTGATTCCACATCTCCTAAATGCGGCCAAAAAACTCATTCCCAAGAATTGGCAAGAGGAGGAGAGTCCCCCAATATGGGACTGGATTAACGCGGTTGAGGAAACTTATAAATTGGAGCACTTAAGAATAAATCTTGAAGATAATAATGAAGGGTTCAGAGCTAAATGGGCTGGCTGGAGGGAGTTTAAAAGATCGTGGAGCTTTGCTGAGGAGTTGAGATAAGAATTATATTAGGGAAGTCGATGAATTAAAGTTCCTTTTATAGGGCAAATACATAGAGGAGGTGGGGGGGGGAGAGTGTTGGGTAGGTGGGGTTTTAGAGGGGTTATTAAAGATAGAGATATGTGGGAAACACTTATTTGTTATATCTTTATACTGCATATATTAAGCTACGATGATGTGACATGAATTGGGATAGCAATGAGTCTGAATGGTGATTTAAGCTTCCCTACCAGAGTCTGCTGAAGTGGCAAAAAAAAAAAAAACTGAGATACTGTAGGCCTTGTTTACATAGGCATATCTCTGTTCTCTGTGTATATTTAAAAATAAAAGCCTAAACGGCCTAATGGCAGCGCTAATGCAATGATTGATCATACACAGAGCAATCTAAAAAAATATATTATGTAACTTGTAATTGATAAAGTCCGTGTACACTTTATGTTGCTAACGTGGATGATTCTGAATGAGTCCTTTAAACATCCTATGAAGTGTGGTCATCAAGGATAGCTGCATTTATTCTATGCTGTATTTCACATCACACGTGCTCAGAAGAAAGAGGGGGGTGTGCAAGAAAGCCCCCTCTTGTAGAAACTCTTACCAGATCCAAACTTGATTTTGGCATGTAATCATAGACCATGGGAATCACCGTAAATGTTCTCCCTCAGTGAGCTTCTGAGCACGTGTGATGTGAAATACAGCATAGAATGAATGCAGCTATCCTTGATGACCACACTTCATAGGATGTTTAAAGGACTCATTCAGAATCATCCACGTTAGCAACATAAAGTGTACACAGACTTTATCAATTACAAGTTACATACTATATTTTTTTAGATTGCTATGTGTATGATCAATCATTGCATTAGCGCTGCCATTAGCCCGTTTAGGCTTTTATTTTTATTTATATTTCAGCAGTGTTATTTCTAGCTTTAGAGGTATCATTTTAGGCGGCTGCTGTTTCCATTAATTTTGGGTCATTTATATTGATTCTGCCTGCAACTTATTTTCCTAAGCGCTTGTTATTGAGTACAATATTTGGGCCTTGTTGTATTCAGGTTTACTATATTATTTCTAAGGTAAATACGTATATTAAATTTGTTTATATATTTATGTAATTTTATCTTTTGACACATTCGAGCAGCTATGGATGCAGTAAAATTTGTATCTAATAGGCTGATAGACATTAGTTCACTCTTTTGTACGACTGAAGATTTTGAGATCAAAGAGGATCATAAAAGTAGTCTATTAGCTCTGGGAAACGCATTAGAAAAACAAATAAGAACATGGTGGGACGTTTGCACCATGGGGCAGTATATCAAAGAAAATCTCATTGTACGCAGTCTTAGATGGGAAGTTACCCCTCAAGACCGTCTGGATGATCAGGAATCCATGACCGAATGGTTGGATTTTTTTAATGGCGTTGGATTTAAGCTCCAGCAATTAGTTTTAAAAAGAAAATAGGGAAAGATGCATAAATTAGAAAAAAAGATCAATGAACTTTCAAGCAAATGGAATACTATTAAAGACACCCATCAATGGACAGATTTTAACAATTCTATTAACAAAAAACTTGATAAAATAGATAAAGATACTCAAAAAAGAAGGTGAAAAAATTCCATAGGGATATGAATGATTTTAAGACGGGTAATATTTATTCGTGGCAGAGTAAAACCTCTCCCTCTTCTACTGCTTTACCTACTACAAATCCACCCTCTACTCCGCTCCCAGTACCTATTGAAAGGTTCCGCAACTCTGCTGAACATTCCACGCCAATCCAGCAATCCCAGCAATGGGGATCATCCTGGCAACAGATTAATGGAAGGGGTAGTAGAGGGAGAGGTAATTGAAGGGGTAATAGAAGAGGTATACAGTCATATCCCTCATATGTACAACATGAACAGTACCCCGATGTTCCCATTTCTAACAGATTTGGTCCCTTAAAGGAAGAATGGCGTTACTCCAACTCTCCCCATCACTTTTTAGGGAGAGGGAGGAGGGGAGCTCGGGGCAATCAAGCAAACAGATCGTATGGGCATCGGCCCCCGGGATCTGCAGGGCCCCCACGATTGCACCCTGTTCAACAGGGATGGTGGAAACCTCCATACAACGAGCGAGGGTCACAACATCTACCGGAACAATCGAGAAAAGAAGAAGGGGATACCGGCAGGCAGGAGAATCCAAAAAAAGAAGGAGAGAACAGGACCCATAGGCATTTATAATTTGAGTAGTATTGAGCTGACACACAAGGAAACAAATATTTTGCAATCTGGCCTTAAATGTGCACCAAAAAAATCCATAAACAAATTTGATGTATACATGGATATACACAAATATATGCGCAAAATAAATATGAAAAAGTACTTCTTGAATACTGGCCCATTTGCCACCATTAGAACGAATATGTGGTAGGGATCGATAGTGGATTGAAGAACCATTCACTATTCAACCCCCTGAATGCTGATAACCAACATGTAGATGTTTTTAAAAATCTGGTACTTAGGGATTTGGAATAAATTATCCCCAAGAAAAATGTGAACCCTCATTACATACAAGATGGGATTAAGCAGTTAGAAGACAGGAAAAACATAATGGTTAGACCAGCAGATAAAGGGGTGGAGTTGTCCTCCTGGATAAATCTTTTTATCACTCTCAGCTTATGACTATGTTGTCAGACAACAAGACATATATCAAACTAAACTCAGACCCTACATTAGCTTATCAAAAAGATCTTCAAAAGCTGATTAAGTTGGGAACAGAGAAAGAAGTTCTAAGTAAAAAAGAAAGCAAATATTTGGAACCTAGCTTCTGCCGGAGCACACGCGCGGAGCCTAGCGCAGCGGACATGTCCTGCTAGAGCTCCGCTCCGTGAAAAGGGAGAACCGCTGTATAAAGGCAGCCCGCCGACGTTTTTCGTTTAAAAAAACGAGTCATTATACTCCTAAGAGGTGAGAGACAATTTTGAGAGCAAAATGGTACTAGGGGGAGCCCGGAACAAATATAAAAATGCCCCCAGCGGAGGAACACAGGCTAAGACTGCAGTGAAAATGGCGCCAGTCCCCTCAGTCTCCCTGAGCCTCAGACATAATCACCTCAGAGCGCAGGAGAAAGACAAAGCTGTCACAGCAAATCTCCTCAGATGAATCTGACACAGAATTATTTCTGTCACAGAAATCTTCACAAGAACCAACAGCAACTCCAAACCTTATTAAACAATTTGAGAAAATGCTACACAAAGCATTAAAGAATACCTAAGAACAAATAACCAATAATCTTACTGAAGAAATCAGAGAATTGGGAAACCGTACAGCAGCGCTGGAAATTGAAATTGAAGAATTAGAAAACACAACACAGGAATTCATCACTGAAATAGATCTCTTTAAAGAAGATAATATAATCTTACAAAACAAACTGGAAGATTATGAGAATCGCGCAAGAAGGTCTAATTTGCGTTTCAGAGGCATTCCTAAATCGATCGTTGACCTATCTTCTACAATAACAGCTTTATGCCAAGAATTACAACCAGGAATACCGATCGAAAGGTTGGAAATGGATAGGGTACACAGAGCCCTCATGCCTAAAAAAACAGATGGACCCCCTCGCGACATCATAGCAAAGTTCCATTTTTATCGAACAAAAGAACAACTTTTATTTGCGGCCAGAGAGAAAAAAAACTTAACCTTCCAAGGTCACAATTTTCAGATTTTCGCAGATCTCTCTCAAGTTACCATTTCCTAAAGACGTGCTATGAAAATACATCTGCTGGAACTGCAAAGAAACAACATCACATACCAATGGGGTTTTCCATTCTCCATACGTTTTACCTACCAAGGAAACAGGCATATTTGTAGATCTCCGAACGAACTACAACAAGCTCTATAAGATCTTAAATTGATTGATGGAACATCTGCAATCAATACCTCACGAAGACGAACAGCATCCGCTTCTTCCCTACCAAATTCATCCCCTGCTGTAGGGAAAAACGGCAATCAGCATGTACACAAGAGAGGCCGCTATGTATCCCCTCCACAGGACCAAGAAGTAGATCCAATGGACTGAAAGACTGTTTTTCCAGGAACATGAATTTAAATATAAAATATAAAATTAGCTAAGAAGATATGTTCTCGATGAACACACAGCATATTGGATGCATTCACTATGCAATTCTTACATGAATTTACATCCCATACTTGTATTCTAATAAATAGAATACAATATGGATAAGGGTAAATCCCAGATTCAAGTAACAATTATATATGCTTAACATAATCATCTGAGAACATCTATCTTCTCAGTTCTATATTTATTCCCAAAACACGAAACCAGGTTTTTTTTTTTTTTTTTTTTCCTTCTTTTTTCCTAAACGGAATGGTTTAAAGTATCTCTCCTTATTTATTATATGCAGCATTGAGTTGCATACTACTATAATCAAATAAATAAGGAAATTCAGTCATGACTGAAGAAATATAATTTTATTTCTTTAGCTGTACTGTTATATAGATTATAGAAACATGTTTTTTAAAATGTTCTTTTGTCCAGAATCTATATCCCATACTATTATTCTAATAAATGAAATATAAGATGGGTTAGATTAATTCTTTACTCAGATGTTATGTTAAATAAAATCATACGAGAACACCATTCCTATCAGTTCTATACTTACTTCATATTTTGAAACTAAGTAGCTTTTTCTTTTCTCCTAACCAGATGGGTTAAATACTTTTTCTTATCTATTAGTTGCAACTTTGAGTTATATACTAATATTATCAAAAGAAGACCTAGTCATGAAATGATACGAAGACTGAAATGATACAAATTTACTTCTATAGTTAATATATTTATTTAAATTACTGAAACAAAGTTTAGTAGTAAGCTAAACACTAGTCACAAGACATATCTTTTTTTTTTTTATTATTTTTTTTTTTCAGACTAGATAGCTTACTCTTCCTAAATAACAGAGAAATTCAGTAACCTTTATTTTATAAGTGTTAAGTCTTTCTTCAAAATATATTAGACAATATAGATATGTTTTGTACCAAGCCTTAAGGGCTATAAGCTTACATCCTAGTGATGTTATTTATTTATTTTTTTTCACAAAGTGGTTCTCCTGCACACGGAATTTCCGTGCGCCTCACCTAGTCTTCCTTTGGATCCCCTCACTTAATATGGGGGGACCTGACGAAGGCCTTCGATCCCCTGTTGAGAGGTTTTACCCCTCACCACGGGCAAATTCTGAACACCTTAGTATTGTATTCTTAAGCTTATGTAATGAAATTTTACCTGTCTTCTTCTTCTTTCCTAAACTAGATCACACAGGATTCTTTTTTCTCTTTTCCCTTTTCAAGTCCGTATGGGTTGAGTCGAGCGATCTCCAAACTAGAATAATTGGTAAGTGTTGCCTACTGACTCAGTTACCATGGCTTCTTTAAACATTTTATCCCTCATGTGCAGGGACTCAATGTACCACAGAAACGTACTAAAGCATTTAGATCATTCCAAGCAAAAAATGCACACATTGTGTGTATTCAGGAGACCCATTTTACAATAAACTCAACACCTACATTTTTTAGTTCATCCTATCCACAAATATTTACTTCCTTGGAACATAACAAAAAACGCGGAACTCTAGTGGTATTCCACTGTTCCACTCCAATCACAGTCCACTCAGAAATTAAAGACCCGGAAGGACGTTATTTAATCCTGACGGGACACATTTTAGATACAGACTTAACTGTGGTCTCTTATTATGCTCCAAACAAACAGTCAATTCCATTTTTAACACATCTCTTGCAAGTAGTTAATGCACATAAAATGGGAACAATTATAGTATGTGGTGATTCCAACCAGGTTCTCCTCCCATTTCTGGACAAAACACCATATACTCCACCTTAAGACCAATCTAAATGATCCCTCTCTCAACTCCTTTCGAAACACAATCTAGTTGATTCCTGGAGGGAGAATAATCCAACAAAAAGAAACTACACATATTTTTCACACCCTCACCAAACATTCAGTCGTATAGATCACATTTTTCTCACCACAGGGATGATACCAGAAATTCTATCATCAAATATAATCCCCATCCCATGGTCTGACCACAACGCAGTCCTAACCACCATTGCATCCACTATACCCAAAACTCAAGATAAAACATGGTATCTACCAGAAATATTACTCAAACAACCTATATATAGAAACAAAATTGAACATGCATTGAAAGAATATTTCATACTAAACAAAAGCCCAGAAATTTCTCCAATAACACTCTGGGAAGCTCATAAACCGGTGTTGAAAGGGATATTTCAGCAACAGATTGGTATACTCAAAAGAGAACGTAGAAATCTTGCACGAAAATTAGAAACACAATTTAACTCCCGCTTCTTAGCCTTCCAAAACAATCCTAACCCAATTACTAAAAGTGAATTAGAGAAGGCACACCTGGAATATGATCTCTTTCTAACAGAATCAACTGATAAAATATTGCGTCATTCCAGGCATGCCTTCTATATGAAATACAATAAACCAGGCACATACCTGGCACGTGCACTCAAAACAATAAATAAATCATTTAAACCAATTAAGCTGAAGGTATCTAAAAATATATATACTAGTAATCCCCTTAAAATTGTCCATAAATTTTGTTCCCAATTAAAAACACTATACACGGAATGAAATTCGTTTAATTTAAATGAAGCAGATTCTTTTTTCTCAAAAATTAATTTACCTGAATTATCTGATTCACAAAAAGCGCAATTAGAGGTACCTATCAAGGCAGAAGATGTAGCAAAAGTCATCAAAGAATAAAAAATTAATAAAAGACCAGGACCTGATGGTTATTCAGCATTATATTCCCTTACCTTTTCAGACTCTATTTCCCCCACATTAGCAGAGACATTTAATGCTTTACTTGAAAATAATTCATTTAGACAGGAATCCCTAACGGCGATCATATGCATGATTCCTAAGCCCCATGCAGACGATACATCCTGTACTAACTACCGACCTATCTCGATGCTTAATATAGACATCAAAATTCTTGCAAAAATTTTAGCATCCCGTCTTGGTGGGTTCATTGGCACTCTTATAAATCATGATCAAGTTGGCTTTATGCCGACTCGCCAAGCAGGCGATAATGTACGACGAGCGGTTCTTTTAGCACAAAGTGCCAAAACTCGACGTATTCCCTCCTGCTTTCTTTCACTTGACATTCATAAAGCCTTTGACTCCATATCTTGCCATACTTGCATTATATGTTACAAAAATGGGGTTTTGGCCCAAATTTTATAAACTGGATCAAGGCTTTATATAATAAACCTAAAGCATACGTTAAATATGCAGGGTATAAATCTGAGGCCTTTAACATTGAGAGGGGCACTAGACAGGGGTGTCCGCTTTCAACCTTGTTGTTTGCCCTGCTCATGGAACCACTTGCCCAATGGATTAGATCAGAAATAACCATAACTGGAATTGAGACAGGGGGATTTCATCACAAACTCTGTCTATTTGCGGATGACATCCTCTTGTTTCTTTCATCACCGCAAATATCAGGCCCCAATTTGATGCCAATACTTGATGACTTTGCTGCCTTTTCGGGTCTTTTCATTAATTCTAAAAAATGTATAGCATTAAACATAGCCCTCTCAACCTTGAAATTAAATTCAGCTAAAAACAGTCTCCCATTTACTTGGGCAGATAAATCTATCCCATATCTAGGAATACATCTCACTGCATCTTATTTGGACCTTTTTTCAGCTATCTACCCTCCAATGTTAAAAAATATAACAAATATGCTGAAATCTTGGAATCACCTCCCTCTATCATGGTTCGGAAGAATTAATACAATAAAAATGACAATTTTACCCAAATTATTATATTTATTCAGAGTTTTACCTATCCCAATTCCTGCCTATTACCTAAGAATTATACAGAGGAAAGCAAACTCATTTATATGGGGCTCCTCTAGACTTCGTACAAATCAACATATATTATACCTCCCTAAGTTGAATGGTGGTTTAGGGTGTCCCAATTTTGCCTCTTACTATAGAGCGGCTCATATAGCAACATTAACTAAATACCATGCACAACACGAATCCCCTCTTTGGGTATCGATTGAAGCAGCTGACTGCGATCCCTTATCAATTGCAAATTTGCTCTGGCTTTCACCGAGAGATCGTAGAGGGTTAGGTAACCCAATTACCAAATATTTTGTCTCCATGTGGGACAAATACAAACTCAGAAATCAATTACAATCTTTGCATAACCCTCTATTATCTTTCTATAAAAATCCTGCATTCTACCCAGCATGGGTCTCACCTAGATCTTTTAAAGCGTGGATTACTCATGATGTACTAAACATGCACAAATTTGTAAACTCCTCATCCTTTATTCCCTTCCCAACCCTCTGCGATAACTACGGATTACCTCAATCGGAATTATTTAGATATCTTCAGATTAAAAATTTCTTTATGCCTCTTTTAACCACAAACTCTTCACTGACTCAATTTACTGGATTTGAAAAATTTTGTAAAAATTATCCTCATGCTAAAGGCATAATTTCGGTCCTTTATGCTCAATTAGTAACCCAACCTGAAATGGAGAAACCATCGTACGTACAGAAATGGGAGGTCGATTTAGAACGAACACTGGAAACAACAGAATGGAACCAAATTTGGTTAACAACCAAATCAGCCTCCCCAAACATAATAGCAATAGAGGCTAATTATAAAGTTTTAATACGATGGTACCTTGTACCAGTTAGAATAGCGAAATATGTGCATAACTACTCGACAGATTGTTATCGTGGATGCTCTGACCCAGGTACACACTTTCATATTTGGTGGTCATGCCCCAAAGCACAAATTTTTTGGAAGGCTATCTTTACTATTGCATCTAAAATGTTAGGAATATCCATCACCCCTGATCCTGCAATGGCTCTCATCAATCGAAAACCAGAATTTTTAACACACACCCAATTTAAATTACTTATCCAACTATTTACAGTGGCAAAACAAACACTGACAAGAGCCTGGAGATCCCCTTCATTGATAGTGGAAGAGGTAGTAAATCGAATGAACGTCACCATGACTCAAGCTAAAATGGTAGCCCTTGAAAATGACTCGCTTGTCAAATTTGGGAAAATATGGCAACCATGGATTAGCAATTATTTGCCTTCAACTTTTAACAAAGAACTTTTACTACCATGGTAGCTGACTCAGTGAACCAATGAATTATATAGTCTTCAGTGACTGTGACAGACCTCGCCTCGACTCAACCCTACGGACTCTTCTTTCTATTCTTTCTAGTACTTCCTCTTTCTATCTCTCCTTTCTTCTCTACTTACTCTTTTTTTTTTATTTGGAAGCTCATATTAATCATAGAACATAATTCCTCTTATAACCAACACAATTTGTATGTATTATTAATATCATAATAACTTATAATTCAATATAAAATTTACACTGTTTGAATATGTATTTATGAGCTTCATTCCCTTTATTGTATAACATGTACTCACTGTAATGTCAAGTACCTTATTGTATGTATAATAAAATCTTTTGACAAGGAACCTAGCTTCTGCCGAGTGCCTACCATTTATACGTTACCAAAGGTGCACAAAAATTCCACCGTTCCACCGGCTCGCCCAATAGTCAACTGTATTGGGTCAGTCACTGCCTGGTTAGGACAATATTTAGATTCCTTTCTACAAACCAGTGTTATATGCACTAAAGCATGTTTGAAGGACTCTAAAGTTCTATTACAGCTGATCAGCCATTTAAATCTGACCGGCAAGCAAGACATATTTTTAGTGACAGCAGATGTCTCCTCACTCTATAGTATTATACAGCACGACGATGCATTACTTGCTCTTAACTGGGCCTTGTCTCAAAGAGATGATATCCCTTTTAAAC
Source organism: Aquarana catesbeiana (assembly GCF_042186555.1). Taxonomy (NCBI): domain Eukaryota; kingdom Metazoa; phylum Chordata; class Amphibia; order Anura; family Ranidae; genus Aquarana; species Aquarana catesbeiana. Next base: position 73,597,991 of record NC_133326.1, on the reverse strand, counting down.
AGAAAATTTTTCTGAGACAGGTACTTGATTTTTGCTGTCTCATAATTACTTCTGGTACAACCATCAATTTTATTCGCAGAAGACCGGTGTTGACATGGGGGCCAAATTTGCCCCGAGTTTGGCAAATCTTATGGGGGAGTGGGAAGATAAATCAGTTTTTTCTAAACCGAAGACTCCCCTCTTATTTTACAGAAGATATATAGACGATCTCCTGTTTATATGGGAGGGTAGCGAGAGATCCTTGCATGAGTTCATGATTGAGCTCAATTCAAATAAAAACAACATAGTGTTGGACTATGAGTTCAGCAAGAAGTGCATCCATTTTCTGGATGTGAATATTATCCGACAAGGAATCACTTTTTCTATTTCAAGCCCACTGATAGAAATAGCTACCTGCCGATTAATAGTGGGCACCACCCTCATTGGCTAAAAAACATACCTAGAGGCCAAATAATGAGAATCAGGATAAACTGTACGTTAGATTCTGACTACTGGGTACAATCTGAAATTATCAAACAAAGATTCACAGAAAAGGGATTTAACGAGTTAGAACTCAATAACATCATTTCTTCAGTTGGCAAAATTCCACGCGAGGCTTGCTTGGAAAATAGACCACGAGAGAGAAATTCTAAACATGAATGGGGATTCATCTCCAATTTCCATGTACAATACAAGGAAATTGAAAATATCTTTAGGAAACATTGGCACGTTTTGCGCATGGATAGAGTTTTGAAGGATTCCCTCCCCACCATCCTGTATTTATTTAAAGGAAGGCCCCCAATTTTGGCGATTTGGTGGTTAAGAAAGTGCTTGACCCACCGGTTAGACCAGTGATGTTTTGGGATCAGGCAGGTTTCTATGCCTGCTGAAGATGCCAAACTTGCAGGCAAACTAACCACCCGATCCGTGGAATAATTGAGTTTACCTCAACAGGGAAAAATAAGACTTTGAAAATAAAAGAATTCATAACATGCGGCACTACGCATGTAGTGTATATTTTGCAGTGCCCATGCAATCTCATGTATGTCGGCCACACGAAGAGAACCTTGAAAAAACGCATTTCAGAGCATATTTATAACATCAAAATCGGTTTCAAATATCATGGAGTTTCCTTGCACTTCAGAACACATCATAACCGGGACCCTTCAGGTCTAAAGTTTTGGGGAGTAGACAGAGTTCACCCGAATTGGAGGGGTTCAAATATGGTACGAGAGATCTCTAAAAAAGAATCTCGCTGGATATATTCTATGAATACTCTTACCCCTAGTGGGTTAAAGGGTAGAACTGGACGTGAATTGCTTTATTAGCGACTATTAATTGTATGTACACCATTAGAGCAGTTCTACATTTATTCCTATATATCCAGTCTTTGTTTGTCTAAATGGCAGGGATTTTAAGCTCAGAGACGCAAGTTTTGCGATCGTCCCCTGTCCATTTGATATGTTTTTTAGACTATGTCACTACTCAACATGATCTTGTTTTGCTTGATGCGTCTTTTTTTCCTTGATGCGTTGTTTTTCTTGATGCGTGTGTTTTCTCGGTGCGATTATTGTCCATCTATCGGACTAATTTGTGTCCCTTTTTTTTTTTTTTTTTGAGCATCTTTATGGGGTTAGTTTGGAATATCTCCTTCTTTTAGGTTTATTTATTGATTTTATGATGCACATACAGTTAACATTATATATTACCACCAAACATTGATTGGAGCATATACATTTTTGGGATATGGCTCCAATTTTGGTTGCTATGTGTGTGCATTACCTATCAGCTAAACTAAGGTGTTTTCAATACCATTGGGTTTTTTAGCTTTATTGGGATGTTTCTTCTATTGGATTATCTATGTATGCAATTTTTCTTTTCTATTTTAGATTTTATTTATTTTTTATGCGTAGATGTGACATTAGCTTAGAACGAAGGTTCTTGCTTGTCCGCTGTATCACATCTATGCGTTTAGTATCGTTTTTTTATCCATATAATACCCAGTAGGATAAGACTGGGATGTTAAAGATAATTGTGTTGGATTTTGGTTGGCTAATATAGCGATTATGTTATCAGCTTAGAAAGAAAACTTTGTCTCTGTCTGCGTTATTATATTTATGCGGATTGATTTGACCTTTTATCCACACAACACTCTATGGAATAATAATGGGACGTTTAAGATAATCGTAGTGAAGGTGTTCTGACCAGTACAGTACACCTTACTGTAGATGCATAGTCATAATTATGTTTTTTAACTGATTTCAATTGGCTGTATTTATCAGTCAGTAATTGATTAATGGATTATGTATAAATAATTTATTATGCTGTGATCAGGTGGTTAGTGCCGTGATAAACAGATTTATCGGATGCTCCCTACATTATCTTGACAATTCCAGTAAGGTTAAGCGCTTCCTTGAACTGATTGAATGACATAATTAATCAGTTTGAGGAGGCTAAGCATTGGGTGAGGTCCGTTGATTTAATGACATAATCAGTTTATATGAAGAAAGTCATGTTTCCTCTTGTTGTCCTTCTTGATTGATTTATTTTATCCTCTTTTTTATATATACCGTATTTATCGGCGTATAACACGCACCGGCGTATAACACGCACCCCAATTTAGGAGGGAATTTTAAGGAAAAAAAAACTTTTAGGAGGGAAGTTGAAGGGAAAAAAACTTACATTTAAATGCCCATCATTGCAGCCTTCTCAGTGCAGCCTTGCCCCAGTGCAGCCATGTCAGTGCAGCCTTGTCAGTGCAGCCTTTCCCAGTGCAGCCTTCCCCAGTGCAGCCATGTCAGTGCAGCCTTCTCAGTGCAGCCTTCTCAGTGCAGCCATGTCAGTGCAGCCATGTCAGTGCAGCCATGTCAGTGCAGCCATGTCAGTGCAGCCTTCTCAGTGCAGCCTTCCCCAGTGCAGCCTTCCCCAGTGCAGCCTTCCCCAGTGCAGCCTTCGTCAGTGCAGCCTTCCCCAGTGCAGCCTTGCCCCAGTGCAGCCTTCCCCAGTGCAGCCTTGCCCCAGTGCAGCCTTGCCCCAGTGCAGCCTTCGATCCCCTGTCCCTGCTTGCTGGGCTTCAAAATCGCCGACCGCGATTTGAAAATGGCGCCGCCGGCGCCGAAATACACAGAGCCGGTCCTCGGCTCTTTCCGGCGGGTCTCGTTCACTTTCGGCTCCATTCGTAGTCCCGAGCGGAGCTATCCGAGTAGGTTCGGATAGCTCCGCTCGGGACTACGAGTGAAACTGAAAGTAAACGAGAGCCGCCGGAAAGAGCCGAGGACTGGCTCTGTGTATTTCGGCGCCGGCGGCGCCATTTTCAAATCGCGGTCGGCGATTTTGATATTTTGACAGCTCGGGATCGCAGGGGATCGGCGTATAACACGCACCTGCGACTTTCCCCTGATTTTAAGGGGAAAAAAGTGCGTGTTATACGCCGATAAATACGGTAGCTTTTTGGTTCAGCCTATAAAATCTAGTGAAAGACGATTTTCAAATGTATAATATATATTGATCGATTTATATTGGACTGTGTATGTGCTCAGTGAATCTACAAAGGATGATCGTGGTGGAGCATTAGAGCATATATGTCACTGATTCACGATGAAAATTTATTTGAAGTGGATCCGAGGCTGTGTTAGCTATAAAATGTTTTAGCGGCTTACTAAACTATAATTATTGTTCCATATTTTGAATTGCCAGTTTCAGGTATATATTTTTGGATTTGTATTGTATATCAGTTGTACATATATTCATGAGGAGACCGGTCATCGCTATGCGATTGAACTGGTTCCCAGTAAGCCGGCCGCTTGTCTAGTGTACGAGCAATGGGAAGTTGCGCTGTACTGATGCGCACTCTTTACATCTTAGATTGTACAGACGTTCGGTGCGCTTGAGTGTGTATGGCGAAGTTGCTAATAAAATCTAACCTGTTGGTTTGGCTATAGCCATTGGCACTCTGCCTGTACGCTCATCCTGCGATGCACTGAACCGGTTAATATGCAAATTGAGTTTAATTCCCAGGCGTTTAAATAGAGTGGGGGTGCCATGTAACCCCACCCTCTGATGATGTCATGAGTGACGAAACGCGTCAGGGTGGAGCTACACAACGTACACACACCAGGTTATCCAAGGAGAGTCTGAAAGCTCCTATTGTAAGCAGCAGGAGATGCTGTTAGCCTGATGTATACTGTGAACACCGCTTGTCTAACTTTTTAATCTTGTAAGTGTAGCGCCGGTAGATTTGCAATGTTAGGTAAATTTTGTAAATTGTGTGTTAGGAAGGTTAAAAGTTCACCTCTGTTCCAGCTTGGCTGACGTTGCGGGTGTTTCCGTGCTGACGGGTGGGTGTCGCTGTTAGCACTGGTCAGGGTTGGAAGTGCAACGTGTTGAAGCGTATGGATGCTCCTCTGTCCCGGAGGCACGCTTGGTGGAGGTGGTCCTCCGAGTTGCATTCTGGGCGAGGGTATTTATGGGACAGACGGGGTTTGTTTTACAGCCACCTGCTGGCCCTCCTGGCCGACAGGTATGCGTTAAGGAGCTACCTCGTGGTCCTCCATCCGGGAGGCCCACGATGCTGCGGCGCAGAGGTGGGTCCAGAGGCTTGTCTGGAGCCTGCCACCGCGGCCGAGGAATGGTCCTGAGCTGTCGGTCCTGTGTGACGAAGCTGGACAACCGAGGAGATCCCAGGGGAGGACCCATCTTGGAGAGATCACTCCACATGCTGGTCTATAGAGGGGCCTGGTGACTCGGTTGTAGGACGTATCCAAAAGTAGCTATACAGCATAGTGTTGCCGGCTCGGCTTAAAGGTTCAAGCACTGTGACTGACTTTCACTACCGCAAATCTATACGTCCTGTGGCAGGGGATCGTACGGATTTTATTCCCAAACAAGTCTGTGGCAGAGACTTTGATTCGTGCTGCTTACTGGCTGCTAGACCGGTGAGAGAGGTCTATCCAGGTGAGCAAGGAGTGTGTCCCACAAGGGGAGCGCATTTCAAATAGTATTTGAATCCTACCAGGACATTTTGTCAAGAGAACCCTTTCAGAGAATATTTGAGTTTCTTCTGCGAGTTTCCTTTCTACCTCTTTCCTGCTACTTCCTAAGTCGTTTGTTTAATAAAGCATTGAAAACGTACTCCAGTGTTGGTGCGTGTGTCGTCCAGAAGTAAACTCAACGGAACCCCTAGACCCGGTGCCGGTGAAACAGAGGGAGGCAGAGTGAAGGTAACAGACCCGCTTAAACCAGCAGCTCCACCGTGAGTTAGTGCTACATAAGTGTACGCCCTGAAGGGGGTTATTCCCTTCTTTTTTATCATTTATTAAAATTTTTGAAACGGGATTACGCTATGTTTGCCCCTCTTTTCTATTTTTGGTTTGAAACACTAAACCATTTGTAAGCTGATCATTCACTGAGGGAGAACATTTACGGTGATTCCCACGGTCTATGATTACATGCCAAAATCAAGTTTAGATCTGGTAAGAGTTTCTACAAGAGGGGGCTTTCTTGTACACCCCCCCTCTTTCTTCTGAGCATGTGTGATGTGAAATACAGCATAGAATGAATGCAGCTATCCTTGATGACCACACTTGATAGGATGTTTAAAGGACTCATTCAGAATCATCCACGTTAGCAACATAAAGTGTACACGGACTTTATCAATTACAAGTTACATACTATATTTTTTTAGATTGCTCTGTGTATGATCAATCATTGCATTAGCGCTGTCATTAGCCCGTTTAGGCTTTTATTTTTATTTATATTTTAGCAGTGTTATTTCTAGTTTTAGAGGTATCATTTTAGGCGGCTTCTGTTTCCATTAATTTTGGGTCATTTATATTGATTCTGCCTGCAACTTATTTTCCTAAGCGCTTGTTATTGAGTACAATATTTGGGCCTTGTTGTATTCAGGTTTACTATATTATTTCTAAGGTAAATACGTATATTATCTCTGTGTATATTACCGATGATCGGGAATAAAATAAACCAACTAAATTCTGTAAACTATAGCCTCTATGAACAACTTTGTGTACCCTTATTTGGAAGTCTTTCTGCCTTAGAAAGGCTATAAATCCCAATTGAATCCTCAGTTTAAATTAACTATATACATACCAGGTGCATCAAAACAAAAGATTTTCAATATCTTATGTGAGGTACACATATAAGAAAATCGGGCAAACGCTCGTCCGATTTTCCTCGTTGTTTCACAGCAAATCGGAACCGATAAATGAAAATTCATACAAAAATTCTCCTTTCACATTTTTACGAGCCCTGTTTATTGTTTCTGATTATGCGCAGTCTTTTGTTTCTGATTTTTTTTTTTGTACCATAATTGTATGAAAACAGTACACATTAAACGAAAATTGTTCATTGTGTTCCCATACAAGAACATTTTTGGAGTTCGTCCCCTTGGGAATTTTCATATGAAAAGTCGGAATTGACTGTCGAAAGTTGTTTATACAGTATACGAAAATCGTATAAAAGTTCCTCAGGCCGAAAATGTCCGTCCGATTTTCCTATAGTGTGTACGAGCCTTTACAATTTTTTTTTTTTTTGTAAAGCATCCACAGCCTAAATAGAAAAGCATGTTGCTTGCCAGTAGCCAAAGAGTGTCACCCTAAAGGGAAACAGATCAGAGGTTTAAAACGCCTCCAATTAACACAGATCTCTGGTTCTGACTTAGCAGGGTACTTGTCAAACCTCTGCAAAAGCAATTACAGTTTCTGTAAGGATTCATCTCTTCAGTAGAGATAGACTCAGTGTTTGGGCGTTCAACATGGATGAACATGGCAGCTTCTGGCTGTCAATGGTTCTAAGGAAGTAGCACGTGCTTGTACCTGTTTTGTCCGTACTAACCACTGAAGTCACCTGACCCATTCACTTACATGACTGGGAAGTAGCACGTGCTTGTACCTGTTTTGTCCTTACTGACCACTGAAGTCACCTGACCCATTCACTTACATGTCTGGGAAGTAGCACGTGCTTGTACCTGTTTTGTCCGTACTAACCACTGAAGTCACCTGACCCATTCACTTACATGACTGGGAAGTAGCACGTGCTTGTACCTGTTTTGTCCTTACTAACCACTGAAGTCACCTGACCCATTCACTTACATGTCTGGGAATCCTCAGCCATGTAAGCAAACGGGTGGGGATTGGAGGTGTTTCATCATTGCCACTAGCTGTTGTTCAGCCACGAGCAGTGTCAGGATGGGTCAGGTGTGTCATCTTGTGTTTTTTTTTTTTTTGTAAGGTGAGTCTGCAGGCTTTGTGATTAATGATACATTTACAATGATGGCCATTTTCTTATGATTTTTATTCTTTAATACTTGTGAAACATTTAGTTGTCTTTGTTTCTAGATTTCATCTTTTTTTTGTGGATGTGTTATGGTACTATGCACCCCTTAGTCATTTATTTAGAGGGGACCAGTATCTGGGGGCCCTATTATTATTACAGGGGGCTTCCAGATTCTGATGAGCACCCCAATCTCAAACCTCAACATCCACCATGACTTACCCCCATTAAATCCAAACCAGACGGTGCTGTGTGTATTTTGCAGGGGACTCTATGGATTTTTTTTTCATTTTTGCTGTATGATGTGCTATGGCAAAAGTGACATTTACAAAGAAAAATAAAGAACACATGGATCCTTCCAAAGGTCCCAAAATACATAGTAGATGCTTGGTGTGTTGTTGTTTTTTTTTTTTCTGTACATCACAGAGATGCACCTCTTCACAAGCAAGATTAGGGCACCCCAACATGTTATTTATGCATTAAAAAAACACTGCACCTGGTCCAATGGAGTTTTTATTTTATTTTATTTTTATTTTTTGGCATTGGTACATGTTCCTCAGGGCAGTTCCCACCCTCCATCCCACATGTAATTTTTGACACCTCCTGCTTACTAGCCCAGAAAATGGGCATTTTTTATTTAACAGATTTAGCTCTCATTGATTTGAACGTGGTTTGGGTTCAGCATCCAAACTTTTTTCATTTGCCTAACCATTCTTGAACCATACCCATGGCAGTTCGGCTCATCCCTACTCTGCAGCTGCTGGCAGGGGCTTCAATGGAAGTCTACATAGGCCATTAGTTCTTTCTAAATAAAACAAGATGGTAAGACTTTGAACATTCATTAATCTGGAATGTATTTAGTTGATTTATACTGAGGGATCAATTGTGCTTTAATGATAAAGCACTTTTGTATAGTTCCACCTCTTGTGTCATTTGATTATTCTATTAAAACTAAAACTAAAATGTGCTATTGGAGACATTATTCTGTCTGCTTTATATGCACAGCTACTTTTGAACTACATGGTCCACCAAATGAGTTTCCTAAATTTTAAGGACTTTTATGACCCCAACAACCCCATGATCTCAACATCCTTTGCATCTTCGTCTAGCTACAGTTATCTTGCTGAATGTACCCCAAATCCCCAGAGGACAATATAAGACCTGTTTTGTGCACTTGTCCTTGAGTGGCTTTTATGTTTCATTTTACAACCCTTGAAAAGTTAAGAATAGAACAGCTAAAGTGACCTTTCACATGCCTCCTGTCCAAAAAACATGTCTAACACACATTCAAATTAATAAATTGCATCTACTGATTTGGTTTCTCTGCTCTTTTCACTCTGGAGGAGGCTTCATTTCAATGGAAGTTAACCAGCTTGGTGGCATATGAATGAAACTTTCTCTATTGAGATTTAGACAGTTGCTAGTTAATGAAAAATAAAATAAAGTTAAATTGCATTTTAAAACTTTAGATCTCCATAAAAAGACATAATACACAGTGAAGGTGAACACCTTTATGCATGTCGCCAGACAGAACTCATGATCCCAAAACACATTTCTGCTCTGCCGGGCTCTCTGAAAGCCTCCATTCAAAAGAAGACAAAGGCGAAGTAGGATGCCAACATTATGTGTCATTTGAGGCCTTTATCAGTGAACTCCAGCCAGTACCAAGGGGATAATTACTATGATTTGTACAGCCAGTGTATGGACACTGCACTCAGCAGATTTCCAGAATGTGTTGTTTTATTCTTAACCAAATTTCAAAATGACTATCAGAATAGCTAAATTAACATGTCAGCTCTTAGTCTAATTTGATGTATATTAAGAAAGAACAGAGGCAGCATACACCTGAATTTATTTCTTCTACACTGGCAAAAGTTTCAGCAAGAACTGTCATTGTTCCAAGAGTGTGAAGTGAAGGAGAAATTCACAGTGATTATTTCCTGGCTGCTCAGCTGGTAGCTGGTAAAATTAAGCTTTCATTCAGAATAGATACATTCAATCTTCCAGTCAGATATTGCCTGATAATGTGACTCTCAGGAACTGTGTTCTGTACATATTTTAATAAATAAGTCAATTCATATTGTGTGACAGAGCAATAAGTCAGGGAATGGTGGTTCCATTAAAGACTATGTATCTATATGTATGCCACTGTTCCCTCGTGTATTATCTAAATATTTAAATTGAAATTAAATAGAACTTTAACTTGGTGAATACGAGTGCTGTAAGTAGCTTCTATTCTTCTTTTCTGACTGGTGCAAAACTGGGAATTAAATTAAGTTGTTTGGATGATTCATCCTTTTATGTTATCCATTAGTATGTGCTTAAATGAATGGCAATACAATCATAAAAAAAAATCGAAAATACAAATGTATAGGCATTACTTTATTGTCTGTAGTTCAGATATTTAGCTACAGACATAAAATGTTATAGTATAACTAAAGGCAAAACTTTTTTTTTTTCATTTTTGTTCAGTTTTAGAGTGGAGATTGATAAGAGCACCTGTCAGGTTTCTATTGCTGTCTGTGCCCTCATTAGGGAGATTCACTCTCATTTTTTCATGTCTACTATTATCACCAAAAAAATGAAAGAAAATCCCAAATTGTGAATTCTCCCTAATGGAACATAGATGGCAAAACAAAATCCCTGACAGGGGTTATCTTCCTTACTTACTGTGTCCAAAATTGAAAAAAAAATCTGCTTTAATGTGAAACACTAGACAATTATTTTTAGTTTTGTAAAGAGTTGGGAAGGACTAAAGCTGGTAAGGATTTTATTGCTGTCTATGCCCTACTACTGAGATTCACCAACACTTTGCCACTTTTTAAAACTCTGGGTCAGGCACATCTGGAGTATCCCCTCCATTTCTGGTCACCAATCCTCAGGAAGGATGGTGCTGGACCTGGAGACTGGAGAGAGTCCAGAGAAAGGCAACAAAATTAATAAGGGGACTGGAGGACCTCAATTCTGAGGAACGACTACAAGCAATAAACTTATTTGCTTGAGAGGAGACATGATAGTGATATATAAATAACTCAATGGTGATTCCAGCGTAAGTAGGAAACTATTTAATCTCAGGGAATGTAAGAAGACGTGAGGCCACACAATGAGGTTGGAGGAGAAGCAGTTTTACCTTAAAGGGGTTGTAAACCCTCATGTTTTTTCACCTTAATGCATCCTATGCATTAAGGTGAAAAAACTTCTGTCACTGACCAGCCCCCCAGCCCTCCCGTTTACTCACCTGAGTCCTGTGATTCACCCGCTGGAGACATGCTATTCCCCTCTGCCCGTTGTCTCGACTCTTGATTTCATAGATTGATAGCAGCCATTGGCTCCCGCTGCTGTCAATCAAATCCAATGATTAGGGCATCGGGGGATGGGGCTGAGTCTGGCACTCTGTGTCTATGGACGCAAATGCTGGACTCGGGAGCGTGCCCACAAGGGGGACCCCTAGGGGGTTTTATGATGAGGGGAGGAGCTACCAGCACCGCCGGGGGACCCCAGAAGTCGAGGATCGGGGCCACTCTGTGCAAAACGAATTGCACAGTGGAGGTAAGTAATGATAGTAGTGATATGTTTATATATGATATATTTAAAAAAAAATAAATAAATAAAGAACCCTAACAATCACTTTAAGCTGTGTAGGTGTTTTTGCACTGTCAGGGTGATAAGGATGTAGAACTCTCTTCCACAATCGGTGGTGTCAGCAGGAAGTATTGATGGTTTTAAACTCTTGGACGTGCATCTTAGCGAACACAATATACAGTGATATGGGAAATGATTATTGACATGAACACACACACCTACACAGGTTGAACTGGATGGACTAGCGTCTTTGTTCAACCTTACCAACTATGAAACTTGTTGCTGGTGGCAATGGTCTCCAAAAAGAAAATGAGGGGAACTCAAAAGGAGACACCTGTCCATCTAACAAAGGTGGCATTTTCTCTTATTTGAGAGATTCCTCCTCACTTCCTGTTATGTTTCTAGGTTGGGGAGTAAAGGGAATCTCTGCAACTGAGGCAAAAGTCCAGTGTATCTATAGCACAAACTTTTTTTTAGTTTTGGATATGGTTGGGAAGGACTGGAAGTCCTGTCAAGTTTTACTGCCATCAGAGGCTTGGTTGGAGAGAATCTTTAATTTCCTGTCTAGTAACCTAGTTGCCACTAGGACAGGAAGGATGAGGGAATCTCTCTAACAGCAGAAGTAAAATTATTCTTTTCATGTCAAAGAGGAACCTTACTCTAATTTAAAAAAGAGTGTACAAAATTAAAAGTCAGCAGCTACAAATACTGTGGGCACTAATGTTTAATAAATATACACTTACCAGCCCGTGATGTCCAATGCTGTCTTCTTCAGAGTTAATTCTTCACTAGACTCTGGCTTTCTGATGCCACCATCTTGGATATGGGAGCTGACTGTAACTTCCTGAAGTTTTACAGCTGGCTTTACGAGGCACAGAAGCACTGTGGTACTGTTCCTGTAGCCTCTTGAGATGCGTTACATGTCCCAGGAGGTTGCAGGTGGGGGCAAGCTGATTGGTATGTGTATCCCTGATTTCCTCTTACTTTCTCCTAGTGAGTTAATGGTTATCTCCAGAACAGAAAGTGACTGGCCCAGAAAAAGTACAGTATATTCTGCTATTGCTGCCATTTACTACTATTATCTCTAATAGCAAATAATGTGGTTTGGAGGCCATTGTTGGTATATCCAAAATTACTACTACAAAGCTGAACCTGATTTCAGTTCTGGAATTGTGGGGTTTACTAAAAAAAATTCAAAAGTTTTGTATAAGAACAACAATTTAAAATGTGTCCAGTTTTAGACATAGAGGATTTCTTTGTTAAAATGTGCCCCAAACAAAGAGCTCTCAAAGATTGTCTGGACTTGATTATGTATGTGGTAGGAGTATGATTACATTCCATACAAACATAACAAAAAAATATTTTTTAAATAGATATACTTGTTTACTTATACATTTTTATTAATGCTCAATTTGTGTAGAGATTACTTCCTACCAAAGGTATAGGACAGCAACATCATGTTATGTTAGGCAACCTGTTAGGGTTTGTTAACATGGGCAGCCAGGAAGGAAGGGCAGGGGGAAGCAATAAAAGCAGCAGGTTGAGCCATGATTTTAATACTTCCATCCACCCATCTAAGTTAAGACATGAAGCTCAAGGCTGTACACATGTTGCTGCCACTATGGTTTGCTTCAACAAAAAATGTAATGGCTTGTCAGTTTTTTGTAGGCAGGACTGCACAGAGCCTGATTCATTTAAGTGAATGAGGTTGTGCTGCAACAGCTAGCAAAGCAATGGGTTAACATTTGTTTAAAAAGGTAGTGAGGAGGTGACATACTGTACCTGTCAACCACCCTCTGAAAAGGGATCCATCTCGGATTGATATTAAGAGAGGTGACAGTATAGCTGACCATGTGAATGAGCCTTTTAGACTACTTCATGTTTCATTATTTTATTTTTTGCTGATGAAAAATATGTGGGAAGAAAAAAATAGAGAATTTAAATTTTACTAGGTCACAAATTTGGCTATGCATATTACTGAACATCACAACATGTATAATTTAGAATGTCTATTAATATCATAATTGTGTCCTAATTAAAATTAAAACTGCAACATGCAGCCCATTAAATGAAATTTTAAATTCATGGAATATAATGGAACCTCCCCTAGTCCAAGCTTCTAGACTGCATCCATACAGCAATACATTGTTAAAATGGAACTAAACTCTCTCAATCACCATAAACTATTTGTAATCCTTATGCTGCTAGCATTAGTAAATAGATAGGAAGATATATTATATTTACTTGTTTTAAATTTGTTTTTGTTTCTTCAGTTGCTTCCTGCTTTCTGGCCTAGGCCAAAATGATGTCATACATCTCAGGAGTCTTCATGGGCATTTTTTTTCTTTCATCTGAAGGAGTAGAGGAGGAGTGGAGGGGATTTCTCAGCTAAGCACACCCTTTTGCCTGCATGCCTGAGCCAAGGGCATGTGGTTTTTAGGAATGCAGCGCTGGTAGATTTGCGATCTACCATCTGATAGGTAAATTTAGTAACTTGTTCGTTAGGAAGGTTAGATTTGCCTCTGTTTCAGCTTGGCTGACGTTGCGTGTGTTTCCATACTGAGCCATGGGTGTCGCTGTTGCCGCTGGCTGGTGTTGGAAGGGCAGCGTGTCTAAGCGTATGGATGCTCTTCTGTCCCGGAGACAACTCGGTGGAGGTGGTCCTCCGAGTTGCATTCTGGGCGAGGGTATTTATGGAACAGACGCCATATTTTGGGGTTTCATTTTACAGCCACCTGCTGGCCCTCCTGGCTGACAGGTATGCATTAGAGAGTTACCTCATGGTCCTCCGTTCCGGAGGCCCCACATCGCTGCGGCGCAGGGGTGGGCCCAGAAGCTTGTCTGGGGCCTACCACAGCGGCCGAGGAATGGTCCTGAGCTGTCTATCCAGAGTGAAGAAGCTGGAAAACCGAGGAGATCCCAGGGGAGGACCCGTCATGGAAGGATCATGCAGCGTGCTGGTCTGGAGAGGGGCCTGGTGACTCGGTTGGAGGACGGATCCTAAAGTGATTATAAAGCATAGTGTTGCCGGGTTTGGCTTAAAGGTTCAAGCACTGTGACTGACATTCATTGCAGAAAAAAAAACAATACATCCTGTGGCAGAGGATCGTACGGGCTCATCCCAAACAAGTCTGTGGCTGAGACTTTTGTTCGTGCTATGTACTGGCTGCTAGGCAAGTGAGAGGGGCCTATCCAGGCGTGCAAGGAGTGTGTCCCACCAAGGGAGTGCATTCTACTGAAGGATCTAACCCCAAAGGACATTTGTCAAGAATCTTACTAAAAAGGTATTTGAGTTTTCCTCTGCGGTTTTCCTTCTACCTCTTTCCTGCTACTTCCTTCGTTGATGGTTTAATAAAGCATTGAAAACATACCCGAGTGTTGGTGCGTGTGTCGTCCAGAGGTAAACTCAACGGAACCCTATACCCGCTTTAAACCAGCAGCTCCGCGGAGAGTTAGTGCTACATGTGGGAGCATCGTCCGGGATTTGTTGACCGTCAATTCTCGCAACCCAGAGAAGTGTTTCATCGGGAGGTTATGGTGAGAGCTGGACTTTGAAAAAAATCTTACAGGAAGAGAAGGGGTTAAACTGCAGGACTTTATTTCTGAATGCGTAGACGGCGGGTGCCAGTGAAGGCCTGGGAACTACGTGATCAGAAGAACAAGTGGGAGGAGCCTACCCTACTTGATACCACATGGAACGCGTGTATGTGTTTGGCGCCAGAGGAGAAGAGAGGCCTCGTGATCGTGCTGAAAAGATCAGAGTGTAGCCATGTCTTTTCCGGCGATGCAGCCAATTGTGGGACCGAGAATGTTCTCTGCAAGCACTGTGTTGAATACGGTGTTGACCGGAGCCCTGCTTACGGATACTGGAGTTCATTTGAAGCCGCAGGGGAAGTTTGTTCTGTATACCTCAGGAGATATTGAGAGACTGGGCATGATCTGCCACCGATGTGAAGGACTGGCTGTGTATCTCCGTCCATTTGGCCGATGTCCGCAATGTGGAGAGTACTTGTTTGTGGTGGAGCAACCTACCACGTTGCCCCGTGCCTATCGGATGGATTGGGCAACAGGTATCGCCACAGTAGAAGCTGCTACTACTACAGAGAGAAAACGGCAGGCCATCACTTTGCCTGTTGTTACTGACAATGTTCCGGAGAGAGACACTGCTGCTGTCGTCTTATCAGGGGACATTACTTTGATTTCTGCATCCACTACACCTACTCCTGCTGTACCTGTTTAAAGGAAGGTGGGATATGTGAAGGCTTCCCGCGGCCGTGCTCGAGGCTTACCCCAGAGGTTACCTGAACCGGAGCTACCAAAGTCCACGTCAGGAACGGGTAAGCCACTGATGGGGAATGTATCTGGGACTGTAAATAAATATCTGCCAGCTGAAGAATTGGGAGATTCGGAAATAGAATCCATGTCGGATCTTTCCGGCGATGATGACCTATTTGAGACTATGTCATAAGAGCTGTTATGGTCACAAGATGAGGATGTTGCCTCTGCTATGACTTTCCCTGAATGGACAGCCCTAAGTTCTGGGAAGACGTCACCCTGTGTGGAGCCACACAGTACAGTTACTGAGACTTTATCGAAAGTTGCTAGTTCACTACAGACACCGGCTGGGTTTATGGTGAGCAAATCATTGGATTCCTGTGTGCCGCCTGGTATGGGGAAGGACAGATCTTTGCCCAAACTTGCACATTTGCAGAGAATGTTAAACAAGCGTGTAGCTGCAGAATATGGTTTGGAGTTCCCTTATGTGCCCAAGGACATAATGCAAGTGATTGAACTTAACCGGGAACTTTGGTACAGTGAAGCTGTTTGGGACTACTTGTCTGTGCCTAAGCCTTTCCGAAAGACTGGATGTTCTGTTAAAATGGATGAACGTTTAATGGATATTTTATGCACTGGAACTTCGGTCGGCACATCTATGCTGACAAAGTGGTCATCTGCAGGCCGGAAAAGATGACGTTGTCTATTTCATTACCACAGTGGATAAAACGGGAAAGCCACTGACTTTGCCAGATCCTCGGTTTTACTGGTAACTATGGACAAAAGTACTTTGAAGTTAGATAGTTAGTGTCAGTGTAAAGAGATCTTCGTGGTCAAGATCTACATATTCCGTTCAGTGTTTTAAATCCAAGGACTTCCTTTTTGCTAGCCGGATTTTCTTCATTTAAAGAGATTATTATACAGGGATGGACACCTTAAGATTTTTCTTTTTTTTTATACTAGATGAAGGGAAGAGAGGCTTTGCTCCTGATATTGTACAGTATATGTGTGTGTTTAATAAGTTTTCCTTTTCAGGAACTATTGGATCTCCTATCATGCTGGAAGGCTATTCAGCTAGATAGATAGTGAGGTTATGTACAGTCATAGGATGGTTTTGTTTGCAGATGTGAACATAATGTTTTATAGATGTAAGTCTTATAATATCTTTCCACTGTCTTTCTCTCTCTCTTTGTCTATCCAAGTTATTAAAAGCTCAAATACCTTCTCCCAGGCTTGGGAGTTACTGTCATTGTTTTTGGACACACATTGGGGACAACGTCTACTGTAGTGGGGGGAGTATGTAGCGCTGGTAGATTTGCGATCTACCATCTGATAGGTAAATTTAGTAACTTGTTCATTAGGAAGGTTAGATTTGCCTCTGTTTCAGCTTGGCTGACATTGCGTGTGTTTCCATACTGAGCCATGGGTGTCGCTGTTGCCGCTGGCTGGTGTTGGAAGGGCAGCGTGTCTAACTGTATGGATGCTCTTCTGTCCCGGAGACAACTCGGTGGAGGTGGCCCTCCGAGTTGCATTCTGGGTGAGGGTATGTATGGGACAGACGCCATATTTTGGGGTTTCGTTTTACAGCCACCTGCTGGCCCTCCTGGCTGACAGGTATGCATTAGAGAGCTACCCTGTGGTCCTCCGTTCTGGAGGCCCACGTCGCTGTGGCGCAGGGGTGGGCCCAGAAGCTTGTTTGGGGCCTACCACAGCGGCCGAGGAATGGTCCTGAGCTGTCTATCCAGAGTGAAGAAGCTGGACAACCGAGGAGATCCCAGGGGAGGACCCGTCATGGAAGGATCATGCAGCGTGCTCGTCTGGAGGGGGGCCTGGTGACTCAGTTGGAGGACGTATCCTAAAGTGATTATACAGCATAGTGTTGCCGGGTTTGGCTTAAAGGTTCAAGCACTGTAACTGATATTCATTGCAGAAAAAAAAAACAATACATCCTGTGGCAGAGGATCGTACGGGTTCATCCCAAACAAGTCTGTGGCTGAGACTTTTGTTCGTGCTACGTACTGGCTGCTAGGCAAGTGAGAGAGGCCTATCCAGGCATGCAAGGAGTGTGTCCCACCAAGGGAGTGCATTCTACTGAAAGATCTAACCCCAAAGGACATTTGTCAAGAATCTTACTAAAAAGGTATTTGAGTTTTCCTCTGCGGTTTTCCTTCTACCTCTTTCCTGCTACTTCCTTCGTTGATGGTTTAATAAAGCATTGAAAACGTACGCATTGAGTGTTGGTGCGTGTGTCGTCCAGAGGTAAACTCAACGGAACCCTAGACCCGGTGCCGGTGAAACAGAGGGAAGGAGAGTGAAGGTAACAGGCCCACTTTAAACAAGCAGCTCCGCGGAGAGTTAGTGCTACAGGAAGCAAATGCTATATGAATCATCTGCCTATAATCAAAATTGCCATGGCTAGAAATGCTAGGGGGGTGTTTTCAAAGTGACTTTTCAACAAAATAAAGCATGGAGACATGGATGGATGGGTGAATTTGCTTTGAATATTTAAAATGAATTAGTGTTTTCAGTTTGTGCTGCTCAGATACAATTTTGTTTTTGCTTTACTGTTCAATCATTGCAAATTTTACCCTTCTTGTCAATTCAGCTACATGGATAGAATGCTTTTTTACATCTTCTTGGATTTATTAGAGAACAAATCATACTTCTGATAAAAGGTTTTTTGATGGAATTAATTTATAAATTTTTGTGCTGAAACTACAGTTGAGATTATCAGGATATTTTTCATAGCACTTTTACATTTTAAGTAGACCTATTCCCTGTGCAGCTGGTAACTGGAAACACCAAATCTCCCTATAATTTGGGCTGTAGTATTATAAATTCAGTCCTTTTGAAAACTCAAATGAGTTTTAATGAAGATTCTTTTAAGTAATCAGACTAATGGATCTTCACTGGTGAGGCCAATACTTTTGCAAACTCATACATTCATATTTTACAATTTGTATAGTGCTTTTTTCTAGGTACAAAGCTATTTTGAAACCTTGGAAGGAATAAAACAGGAAAAGAAACAGTTAAAATAGAAAGGTAAATGGAAAAAACATAATGATAATTATAATGAGGATCCACTAAGCGGAATAGTGACTAATTCATTAAAAATGACCTTAAAATTGAAGGAAAACAATTGTAATCCAGAGTTTTGTAGTCATGGCAGTCGGAAACAAGAGAGTGTGAAACTTAAAATTATATTAAACCCTCAGTTTTTAAGCACTTTCAGTAACTGATTTAATCGCTTAATGAAGAAGCAGCTTCATTACCTTTTACTCATTGACATTGTTCCAGTTTAAACTGGTGCCATGACTGATGCCCCAGGTTTCTTGTTTCTGGGTGGATTCTTTCTCTTGTAATATTCTGTGGAGCCAACCAGGGCCGCTGTTATAAATCACGGTGCCCACTACAGCCTATCTGATGGGGCCCCCTCAACCCCTCCCCCACCACTGACCATGCCCCCTGTCCACCCACTGCCTGGTATGCGTTCAGAGACCCAGGCACACCCACATTTCATATTGGGACACCGTGACTGTGTCCCAATAGACACTAATGGGAAACTGACATGGGGATGCATGCAACACATTGTGCATTTCTGTGCTGGTAAAAGACAGCGCTGCACATGTGATGCATATCTGCAGTGCCATGTGTGAATGGGCCCTAAATGAGGTCAAAGGATGCATTTCACTGTGCTTTTATTATCATTATTATCAGGATAATCACACAATACAGATGCTGTGGTTTAATGCACCTGTACTGCATGATTTTTTTAAGATGATAATGATGATGATCAAATTCTTCTGTATCAATCATGGGCAACAGGGACATAGCATAGGTGTGAAGGGAGTGTTTTTCTACTCACTGTACCTTTATGGAGACAATATGACTGCAGACTTACTGGTCCCCTCTCTGTGTTCATGTCCCCTGTCGCTGGTCCCTTGTGACACTGTGACAGGGCCAAAGAGCACCTGCTGTGCTGAGATCATGATAATAGGCACACAGTGGGGAGCCTGTGGACTGTACCCTCCTTCCACATCAGTCAGTGTCACTGTGTGTGCCACTGCTTTCTTGCAGCTGTGCACTGCCACCCGCCACTGGATTAGGCATGCTGCACCCTCTCCGCTGCCCACTCACCTCACATAAGCTTCTCAGTCTCAAATCAGCTGTGGAGCTGAACGGAGGAAGATCACTCTGGAAAGCAATGGGCAGTCACAGCGGCAGGCAGCAAGGTGTTAAGCAGCCAGCAACATGCAAGCGGGCGTGCAGTGCACATGAGACAGAATTTAAGAAAAAAGTCCCTTCACTGCTCCGACCATCATATCATCAGAGGGGCCCAGGAAACACACTCCCAAAGCTACTAGGAACAGCAGAAGGGGTATAATTTAGAAAGCCCTTTTTTTTTAATTCTGCAAACAACTGTCTGTGAAGCTGCCCAGTCCTCTGTTCCTGAGCTAATGAGGCAGGGCCAGGTACAACAGGGCTGGTTGTACTGGCTTATCAGTGGCTCAAAGATCTACGACTTTTTCTATGTACACAAAAGGCCTATTTCTCACAAATATTGTTCACAAATCTGTCTAAATCTTTGTTAGTGAGCACTTGTCTTTTGCTGAGATAATCTATCCACCTCACAGGTGTGGCATATCAAGATGCTGATTAGACAGCATGATTATTTCACAGGTGTGCCTTAGGCTGGCCACAATAAAAGGCCACTCTAAAATGTGCAGTTGTACTTTATTGGGGGGGTCCGAAAACCAGTCAGTATATGGTGTGACCACCATTTACCTTATGCAGTGCAGCACATCTCCTTCGCATAGAGTTGATCAGGTTGTTGATTGTGGCCTGTGGAATGTTGGTCCATTCCTCCTCAATGTGTGTGTGAAGTTGCTGGATATTGGCAGGAACTGGAACACACTGTCGAATATGCCAATCCAGAGCATCCCAAACATGCTCGATGGGTGACTTGTCCGGTGAGTATGCTGGCCATGCAAGAACTGGGATGTTTTCAGCTTCCAGGAATTGTGCAACATGGGGCTGTGCATTATCATGCTGCAACATGAGGTGATGGCCATGGATGACTGGCACAACAATGGGCCTCAGGATCTCGTCACGGTATCTCTGTGCATTCAAAATGCCATCAATAAAATGCACCTGCCGTAGCATATGCCTGCCCATACCATAACCCCACCGCCAACATGGGCCACTCGATCCACAACGTTGACATCAGCAAACCACTCACCTATATGATGCCATACACGCTGTCTGCCATCTGTCCTGTACAGTGAAAACTGGGATTCATCCGGGAAGAGAGCACCTCTCCAAAGTGCTAGATGCCATTGAATGTGAACATTTGCCCACTCAAGTCGTTTACAACGATGAACTGCAGTCAGGTAGAGACCCCGATGAGGACGACGAGCATGTAGATGAGCTTCCCTGAGATGGTTTCTGACAGTTTGTGCAGAAATTATTTGCAGCTGTCCAGGTGGCTGGTCTCAGGCGCTCTTGGAGGTGAATATGCTGGATGGGGAGGTCCTGGGCTAGTGTAGTTACATGTGGTCTGGGGTTGTGAGGCCAGTTGGATGTACTGCCAAATTCTCTGAAACGCCTTTGGACACGGCTTATGATAGAGAAATGAACATTCAATTGAAGGGCAACAGCTTTGGTGGACATTCCTGCAGTCAGCATGCCAATTGCACGCTCCCTCAAAACGTGCGACATTTGTGGCATTGTGCTGTGTGATAAAACTGCATATTTTACTGTAGAGTGGCCTTTTATTGTGGTCAGACTAAGGCACACCTGTGCAATAATCTATGTCTAATCGGCATCTTGATATGCCATAACTGTTGTTGGATGGATTATCTCGGCAAAGGAGAAGTGCTCACTAATACAGTACAGATTTAGACAGATTTGTGAACAGTATTTGAGAGAAATAGGCCTTTTGTGTAGATAGAAAAAGTCATAGATCTTATGCCGCGTACACACGGTCGGACTTTTCGTCTACAAAAGTCCGACAGCCTGTCCGACATACTTCCGACGTACCTTCGGCGGACTTGCGGCAGACTTTCTTACGAACGGACTTGCGCACACACGACCACACAAAAGTACGACAGCCTAGTACGCGGTGACGTACACCAAGTCCGACGAGACTATAAAACGGAAGTTCAATAGCCCGTACGACACCCTTTGGGCTCCTTCTGCTAATCTCGTGTTTATCTCGTGTTAGTAGAAGTTTGGTGAGAGACGATTCGCGCTTGTGAGACTCGTATTTTTCAGTTCGTTTTAACTGTTGTTCAGTCTGTGCTTGTGAGGTTTGTATCTGCTTTTCAGTGCGTTTGGTCAGTTGGCATTGAGAAATCTTTGTTTTATTGGCCGCTCGTTCCTGATTTTCAGGTCGTTCTTCACAGGCCTTGCTGTTCTTCAGTGCGTTCTGTTTAGTGCGTTCTGACCAGCCGACCGTTTTGAAGCCATGTTACCTGTACGTACTCGTCGTAGAGCTCGTGCATTGTATGTGCTTGGTGCTGTAGTTTATTCTTCAGCCCAAGACCAGTCCATGAACAGGGCGAGGAGGAGTTCATGGACCAAGAATTGGTTGCTTCAGCGTGACCAGTTCTGTCACATGCCTTTGCTCCGTGAGATCCGTGAGAATAATCCTGAGGATTTCAGGAACTTTCTCCGGATGACGGACCCCGTTTTTGACCGTTTGTTGGCTTTGCTGACCCCCTATATCAGCAGGCAGGATACCTGCATGAGGCAAGCCATCACTCCGGAGCAGAGGCTGGTCGCTACCTTGCGGTATTTGGCCACAGGGAGAAGCCTGCAGGACCTTAAGTTCTCGACAGGCATCTCCCCCCAGGCTCTGGGGATCATTATCCCAGAGACCTGTTCTGCCATCATACAGGTCCTGCAGAAGGACTATATTAAGGTAAGATATTTTTCTTTTATTAGCATCACATGTTCTTTTATGTAATCTTTGATAATGTGATGTATTTCTTGCTTCAAACACTACTTACCATCATTGCAATATAGTGTGAATGTCCCCTTTTTATCCTCACACATGCTGGAATTTTTTCCTGTTATTTTTTGTCATGCATGTATATTTTCCTTCAATAACCTTCCCAGCATGAAGTGATGGGAACATATCCACCTAGTCTACTCATTTGGAATGTATTTTGTTTGAGTGTATTTAGTGTGCTGCTAATGAGCAATTATCTAGATTTCACAACCCCCCCACCCCCCCCCCCCACCTAAACTCACTCCAAATAGTGTGCTGCTAATGAGCAATTATCTAGATTTCACAACCCCCCCACCCCCCCACCTAAACTCACTCCAAATAGTGTGCTGCTAATGAGCAATTATCTAGATTTCACAACCCCCCCACCCCCCCCACCTAAACTCACTCCAAATAGTGTGCTGCTAATGAGCAATTATCTAGATTTCACAACCCCCCCACCCCCCCCCCACCTAAACTCACTCCAAATAGTGTGCTGCTAATGAGCAATTATCTAGATTTCACAACCCCCCCACCCCCCCACCTAAACTCACTCCAAATAGTGTGCTGCTAATGAGCAATTATCTAGATTTCACAACCCCCCCACCCCCCCCCCCACCTAAACTCACTCCAAATAGTGTGCTGCTAATGAGCAATTATCTAGATTTCACAACCCCCCCACCCCCCCCACCTAAACTCACTCCAAATAGTGTGCTGCTAATGAGCAATTATCTAGATTTCACAACCCCCCCACCCCCCCCCACCTAAACTCACTCCAAATAGTGTGCTGCTAATGAGCAATTATCTAGATTTCACAACCCCCCCACCCCCCCCACCTAAACTCACTCCAAATAGTGTGCTGCTAATGAGCAATTATCTAGATTTCACAACCCCCCCACCCCCACCCTCGTTAAAATTTGCTGGAATGTTCTGTGGTGTTGATTTGTCTAAAGCAAATATATGTTGCACTTTGCAAAATGCATGTGCACTCTACAAGTGCATTTGTTCCAGTGCTTTAGTAAATGAGCAGAAGCTCTGCTGATTTCCATCATCAAATCATATGCAAGCCTCAAAGTGTTTTCATTAATTGCCCTTGCATGTGATTGTGTACTCCTTGCAACATGAATGCCTTTTTACATTACCTCATTTACTGTAAGCTGGTTAGCAACTGCACCTGCAGAGTGCGACAACTGCAGTCTTGTAGCCTTTTTAGTCCCTAAATTCCTGCGTGTCCTAAAAGTAATTTTTTTTAGGGATTTCACAACCCCCTAAAATGTAATCAATGTTCCATCAGAGGGGGTGAGCAATCTGATAAGTGTGCCTTTCCATATTAGTTATTCCAGAACAATTAAATTATTGAATGTTATACTGATGCTGGGGAATAATGTTTTTAATTGTCTAATTTTCTTGCAATGTTAGCTTCAAAATTAATTGATTTTGGTTTTCTTGTTTGATTTCCCAGTTTCCTTCAACGCCACAGGAATGGTAGACTGTGGCATCCCATTTTGCCAGCCGTTGGGACTTTCCCAATTGTGGAGGGGCTATAGATGGGAAACATGTCCACATTGTGCCACCACCCCATTCGGGGTCATATTATTTTAATTATAAGGGGTTCCACAGTATTGTTTTAATGGCGGTGGTGTCGGCACACTATGATTTTTTATATGTGGACGTGGGGAAGAATGGCCGGATGTCGGTTGGAGGAGTATTTGCCCAGACGGAGTTCTGCCAGCGTCTCCAGAGTGGTGGCCTGGGATTGCCACCTGATGAGGATAACGTGGAAGGACTCCCCTTTGTCTTCATTGCCGATGAAGCCTTCGCTCTCAGCAAGCACCTCATGAGGCCATTCCCCCAAAGAACCCTCACCCCGGAGAGGAGGGTTTTTAATTACCGGCTGGCCAGAGCTAGAAGAGTGGTTGAGAATGCGTTTGGAATTCTGGCCAGCCGGTTCCGCCTGTTTCAAACAGCCATTAATTTGGCGGAATACAAACTTAATTTTATCATTTTATCGTGCTGCATTCTGCACAACTTTTTAAATAAGCATTCTCCAAATTATATAGGCACAGTTGGGCCTGAGGCCGGACAAATAGAAGCCAACCTTACAGGCCTGGATACTGTCCGTACTGGCTTGGCCCCCCAAAGTGCCCGTCAAGTTAGACAGCAATATGTTAATTATTTTATGGGTAGGGGGGCCATTGCAATGGGCCAGGATATATAATTTTTGACAATAAAAAAATTATTGATGAAATCTTGCATTATATTTATTGCTTGCCTTTCTTTTGGGCTGTCTCCTAGGTTATGGTCGAGCAGTTGTAGTGCCAACTGTATTGTAATTTTAAATGTCTAAATAAGCTCCATTGCCACTGTAAACAACTTTTTTACAATTATAACTAAAATGATACTGAGCCTTGAAATAACAAACCACACATTTATTTAATTCCTATAAGGAGATGTTTTTATTAATGGTTGTTATGCATTCAGTTCTGCATTTAGTATAAAATGTTCATAGACAAAAATAGAATGATATCTTAATAATGTAGCAAAATATAATTATATCTAAATATTTATACCTAATCCACAAAAAATATTTTTGGCTTTTTGATTTTCACAAACAGGCTTATTTTTTTGTTTTGGGAAAATCAAGTTTTGTTTTGTTTTTTTTTTTTTTAAAGCAATTTTTTTGTTTATGTTTTTTTTTTTTATCAAGTTATTTTTGTTTTTATTATTTTTATTTAATAAAGTTTGTATATTATTTTTTTTGGTTTTTTAAAATCAAGTTTTTTAATTTTTTTTGTTTTTTAAAATCAAGTTTTTTAATTTTTTTTGTTTTTTAAAATCAAGTTTTTTAATTTTTTTGGTTTTTTAAAATCAAGTTTTTTAATTTTTTTTGTTTTTTAAAATCAAGTTTTTTAATTTTTTTGGTTTTTTAAAATCAAGTTTTTTAATTTTTTTGGTTTTTTAAAATCAAGTTTTTTAATTTTTTTGGTTTTTTAAAATCAAGTTTTTTTAATTTTTTTGGTTTTTTAAAATCAAGTTTTTTAATTTTTTTTGTTTTTTAAAATCAAGTTTTTTAATTTTTTTGGTTTTTTAAAATCAAGTTTTTTAATTTTTTTGGTTTTTTAAAATCAAGTTTTTTAATTTTTTTGGTTTTTTAAAATCAATTTTTTTTTTTTTTTTTTTTTGTGTTTTTTTGAAAATCAAGTTTTATTTTTTTGTGGATTTTTGAGGTATTTACGAGAAACAGCCCTCCTTTTTTACATTAGGTTAAACAGCCATTTATGTTCTGCCAAAAAAAAAAAAGAGAAGGCCCAGAATGGGGTCAGCAAAACAGGAAATGAAGGACATGATTGATGTTTTGGGGTTTAAAAAAGGGCATTTAGATTCGACCCAAAACATCAATCATATCCTTCATTTCCTGCTGCATACGATCCAGCCGATTCCGCATTTGATCGATCTCCCCATTCCAGGCCATTATTTGAGCAATTAGCCGTTGGGCACTGTCTGTGGTGAAATAGTCACTTGGACCTAAAGTGGAATGAAAAAAAAAATATGTTTAGAAATATGCACACTAGGGATGAGCCGAACACCCCCCGGTTCGGTTCGCACCAGAACCCGCGAACGGACCGAAAGTTCGCACGAACGTTAGAACCCCATTGACGTCTATGGGACTCGAACGTTCGAAATCAAAAGTGCTCATTTTAAAGGCTAATTTGCATGGTATTGTCCTAAAAAGGGTTTGGGGACCCGGGTCCTACCCCAGGGGACATGTATCAATGCAAAAAAAACTTTTAAAAACGGCCGTTTTTTCGGGAGCAGTGATTTTAATGATGCTTAAAGTAAAAAAAAAAAAGTGAAATATTCCTTTAAATATCGTACCTGGGGGGTGTCTATAGTATGCCTGTAAAGTGACGCGTGTTTCCCATGTTTAGAACAGTCCCTGCACCAAATGTCATTTTTAAAGGAAAAAATCTCATTTAAAACTGCTTGCGGGTTTAATGTCATGTCGGGTCATGGCAATATGGATGAAAATCAGTGAGACAAACGGCATGGGTACCCCCCAGTCCATTACCAGGCCCTTTGGGTCTTGTATGGATATTAAGGGGAACCCCGCACCCAAATTAAAATAAGGAAAGGTGTGGGGCCACCAGGCCCTATATACTCTGAACAGCAGTATACAGGCGGTGCAAACAAGACAGGGACTGTAGGTTTGTTGTTAAGTAGAATCTGTTTGTAATTTTGAACATTTTTAACGTGTTTAGCTCCAGCCAAAAAATCTTTTCTAAGCTTTTTGGAAAACATAGGGAAGGGTTATCACCCCTGTGACATTTGTTTTGCTGTCTTTCCTCCTCTTCAGAAGATTTCACCTCACTTTTTTGTCCCAATGAAAAATGTTTTTTGAAAATTTGGGTTTTTTTGTGGAACAAGGATTGGAAAGCATCAGTGGAAAGGAGAAATTGTTTTCCCATATTAACTCTTACAGGAGAGAATTTCCCTTCCTAGGGGTAGATTTCATCTCACTTCCTGTTGTCTCCTTCCGTTTGCAAGTAGGAGTCGTTTGTAAGTTAGATGTTTGAAAGTAGGGTCCTGCCCTATATACTCAGCAGAAATTTGGGCCTTAGGTGTTGCTGTGGCCACAACACTGTAAGCCCTCACAGGGCCCTGCTGTGAAATATTAGATCAAGAATTGTAATTACATGCCCCTGTTGAACAGGAGCTGAAAAATTAGGCCTTAGGCACTGGTGCTGGTGCCACAACACTGCAACCCCTCACAGACACTCTAGTTGGAACGCAGGAACGAGCCCTGCTGCAAATTATTGCTTCAAAAATTGTAATTACACGCCCCTGTTAGACAGGGGCAGAAAAATTGGGCCTTAGGCACTGGTGCTGGTGCCACAACACTGCAACCCCTCACAGACACTCTAGTTGGAACGCAGGAACGAGCCCTGCTGCAAAGTATTACATCAAAAATTGTAATTACACGTCCCTGTTAGACAGGGGCAGAAAAATTGGGCCTTAGGCACTGGTGCTGGTGCCACAACACTGCAACCCCTCACAGACACTCTAGTTGGAACGCAGGAACGAGCCCTGCTGCAAAGTATTGCATCAAAAATTGTAATTACACGCCCCTGTTAGACAGGGGCAGAAAAATTGGGCCCTAGGCACTGGTGCTGGTGCCACAACACTGCAACCCCTCACAGACACTCTAGTTGGAATGCAGGAACGAGCCCTGCTGCAAAGTATTACATCAAAAATTGTAATTACACGCCCCTGTTAAACAGGGGCTGAAAAATTGTGCCTTAGGCACTGGTGGTGGCGCCCAGAACCAAAAATGTTCTTACAAGCTATCAGCGTGATGATTGAGGAGGAAGAGGATAATTACTCAGGGATAGTCACTCAGCATCAGCATAGGCAGTCTTTGAAGGGATCTGAGATTTCAAAAAAAATTATTCGGTTACATCAGCATCAGGTGCTTGGTAGCTGGTGGTGATCCAAGACTCATTCATTTTTATGAAGGTCAGCCGATCGACCGAGTCGGTGGACAGACGCACCCTGTGATCGGTTACCACGCCTCCAGCAGCACTGAATGTGCGTTCCGAAAGAACGCTGGATGCAGGACAGGCCAGTAGCTCAATTGCATACTGTGCAAGCTCTGGCCAGTGATCCATCCTCAAGACCCAGTAACCCAGAGGATTTTCGGTGGGAAAGGTGTCCAAGTCTGATCTTGCCCCTAGGTATTCCTGCACCATGTAAAACAGACGCTGGCGATGGTTGCTGGAACCGATCATACCTTGGGGCTGCGGACCAAAAAATTGTCTGAACGCATCGGTCAGACGGCCACCTTCTCCACCGCTCCTTCTTTGACTGACCGAAGCCTCAGCAACACGTTGTCCAGAAACAGGAGTTTGTAACCTCCCAGTCTCTGGGAACGCGTTGCACAGACCTTTCTGCAAGGCCTCCCGAAGATGTTTCATCCTCTGCTCCCTCTGCGATGGCAAGATAAGGTCCACAACCTTACCCTTGTAACGTGGATCAAGGAGGGTTGCCAGCCAGTATTGGTCCTTCTCCTTGATACCACGAATACGAGGATCCTTACGCAGGCTTTGCAGGATCAGGGAGGTCATGCAGCGTAGGTTTGCTGAGGCATTCGGTCCGGAGTCCTCTGGGTCACTAAGAACGACATGGTCCGCAGCCACCTCCTCCCAGCCACGTACAAGTCCATGTGTTTCTTGGGACTGATCCCTTAAAGACTGCTGCTGATGCTGAGTGCCAGGCTCCACCTCCATACTGACACAATCTTCCTCCTCCTCCTCTTCCTCCTCGTCCTCTTCCTGTGTGATCGGCGGGCACGCAGGAACACTGTCTGGATAAAGGGGGCCTTGAGAGCTAAGGAAGTCCTCCTCTTCCTGCCTCTGTTCTGCCTCAAGTGCCCTGTCCATTATTCCACGCAGCGTGTGCTCCAACAGGTGGACAAGGGGGACAGTGTCACTGATGCATGCACTGTCACTGCTCACCATCCTCGTGGCCTCCTCGAATGGTGACAGGACAGTGCATGCATCCCTGATCATGGCCCACTGGCGTGGGGAAAAAAAACCAAGCTCCCCTGACCCTGTCCTGGTGCCATAGTCGCACAGGTACTCATTGATGGCCCTCTGCTGCGTGTGCAGCCGCTGCAGCATGGCCAACGTTGAGTTCCACCTGGTGGGCATGTCACAGATTAGGCGGTTCTTGGGCAGGTTAAACTCCTTTTGGAGGTCCGTCAGCCGAGCACTGGCATTATATGACCGGCGGAAATGCACACAGACTTTCCTGGCCTGCCTCAGGACATCCTGTAAGCCCGGGTACCTGCCCAAGAACCGCTGCACCACCAAGTTAAGGACGTGAGCCAAACAGGGCACATGGGTCATTTGTCCCTGTCGGAGGGCAGAGAGGAGGTTGGTGCCATTGTCGCAAACCACCATTCCTGCCTTAAGTTGGCGTGGCGTCAACCACCTCTGAACCTGCCCCTGCAGAGCTGACAGAACCTCTGCCCCAGTGTGGCTCCTGTCCCCCAAGCACACCAGCTCAAGCACCGCATGGCATCTTTTGGCCTGCGTACTTGCGTAGCCCCTTGAACGCCTACGGAGCACCGCTGGTTCCGAGGAAGAGGCCATGGAGGAAGAAGAAGAGGAGGGGGTGGAGGAGAGAGGTGTGTCACAATCAGCATTTTGGAGGCGTGGTGGCGGAACAACCTCCAACACTACTGCACCTTGTCCTGCATCCTTCCCAGCTGCCAGCAGAGTCACCCAATGCGCCGTGAAACTTAGGTAACGTCCCTGTCCATGCCTGCTGGACCATGAGTCAGCGGTAATATGCACCTTACCGCTGACCGCCCTGTCCAGCGAGGCATGGACATTGCCTTCCACATGCCGGTAGAGAGCCGGAATCGCCTTCCGTGAGAAAAAGTGGCGTTTGGGTACCTGCCACTGAGGAACCGCACATTCCACAAACTCACGGAAGGGGGCAGAGTCTACCAACTGAAAAGGCAGCAGTTGAAGTGCTAGCAATTTTGCCAAGCTAGCATTCAACCGCTGGGCATGTGGATGGCTGGGAGCAAACTTCTTTCGGCGGTGCAGCAGCTGGGGCAGGGAAATTTGCCTGGTACAATCTGACGTCGGTGTACCAAAAGCAGATTGCCCACAAGTACTTGGCTGTGACACACCTAATTTTACACCTTCATTCCTCTCACTGCAGGTCTCAGAGAGGACTGAAGGTCTAGTGGGGTTGGAAATCTCAGCTGATGAGGAGCAAGGAGAGATCCTCTTTGTTCTTTGGTGTGGGTCTTTTAGATACGCTTGCCAACGAACTGCATGGCAGGTCAACATATGTCTGGTCAAGCATGTGGTACCCAAGCGGGAGATATTTTGGCCACGCGAGATACGCTTGAGACATATGTTGCAAATAGCAGCGGTGCGATCTGATGCACTCGTCTCAAAAAAGGCCCACACCAAAGAACTTTTTGAATAACGCGCAGAGACTGCAGCGCCCTGCACATGTGGAGCTTTGGGGTGTGATGCAGTCAATGTGCTGCCCTTAGGCTGGCCCCTGGAGGGCATCCTGCCTCGTTGGTGATGTGCTGCCGCCTCCTCCTCCTCCTCCTCCTCCTCCTCCTCCTCCTCCTCCTCTCTCCTATCAGGCACCCACGTTGAGTCAGTGACCTCATCATCCCCTCCCTCCTCATCACTGGAGCAAACCTGGCAGTATGCTGCAGCAGGGGGAGCATGACTGCCAGATTGCTGTCCTTCTTGGGCACCCCCTCTGTCCGCGCTCATGTTACTGCCTTCATCGAGCTCAGTATCGTCATCAGAGCCTTCCAAACGCTGGGCATCCTCCTGGAGCATGTACCCAACACTGTGGTCAAACAGTTCGAGGGAATCCTCATGAGGACATGGTGGAGCTAGGGAAGGAGTCACTGATGACATTGAGCTGAGGGAAGAGGCCGCTGCTTTGCCAGACAAAGCACCCTGGGCATGGGTGAGAGAGGATGAGGAGGATGAGGACGGCTTGGTCATCCACTCGACCAAGTCTTCCGCATGTTGCGGCTCAACATGGCCAGCTGCCGAAAAAAAGGCCAAGCGTGTCCCATGGCCACGTGCTGATGAGGATGCACCGTCTCCACGACCAGCACTAGACACAGAGCCTGCTTGCCCTCTCTTATTGGCTTGTGACTGTCTGCCTCTCC
Source organism: Aquarana catesbeiana (assembly GCF_042186555.1). NCBI lineage: Eukaryota > Metazoa > Chordata > Amphibia > Anura > Ranidae > Aquarana > Aquarana catesbeiana. The sequence continues at coordinate 73,567,161 of NC_133326.1, read as the reverse complement.
TTCTTGGCCTTCCAGACATACTAATGGCCTGTAGCTGCACTAAGCTGGGATAGAACACCTGTAATTTTCTTCAAGTAGCTTTATATACTGTAACCAGACAAGCCTGCCTGTCAGTAGGAAGATAACAGGAACGGATCTAGCTGAACACTGTGAGCAGGACGCACTGTACTAAATGTAAATAGTCTAGCTGCCTGACCGTGGTACTAATAGGATCAAATAGAACACCTGTAATTTTCTTCAGGTAGCTTTATATACTGTAACCAGACAAGCCTGCCGGTCAGTAGGAATTTAACAGGAACGGATCTAGCTGAACACTGTGAGCAGGACGCACTGCACTAAATGTAAATAGCAGGAACGGATCTAGCTGAACACTGTGAGCAGGACGCACTGCACTAAATGTAAATAGTCTAGAAGATAACAGGAACGGATCTAGCTGAACACTGTGAGCAGGACGCACTGCACTAAATGTAAATAGTCTAGAAGATAACAGGAACGGATCTAGCTGAACACTGTGAGCAGGACGCACTGCACTAAATGTAAATAGCAGGAACGGATCTAGCTGAACACTGTGAGCAGGACGCACTGCACTAAATGTAAATAGTCTAGAAGATAACAGGAACGGATCTAGCTGAACACTGTGAGCAGGACGCACTGCACTAAATGTAAATAGCAGGAACGGCTCTAGCTGAACACTGTGCGCAGGACGCACTGCACTAAATGTAAATAGCAGGAACGGATCTAGCTGAACACTGTGAGCAGGACGCACTGCACTAAATGTAAATAGCAGGAACGGATCTAGCTGAACACTGTGAGCAGGACGCACTGCACTAAATGTAAATAGCAGGAACGGATCTAGCTGAACACTGTGAGCAGGACGCACTGCACTAAATGTAAATAGCAGGAACGGATCTAGCTGAACACTGTGAGCAGGACGCACTGCACTAAATGTAAATTGCAGGAACGGATCTAGCTGAACACTGTGAGCAGGACGCACTGCACTAAATGTAAATAGTCTAGAAGATAACAGGAACGGATCTAGCTGAACACTGTGAGCAGGACGCACTGCACTAAATGTAAATAGCAGGAACGGATCTAGCTGAACACTGTGAGCAGGACGCACTGCACTAAATGTAAATAGCAGGAACGGATCTAGCTGAACACTGTGAGCAGGACGCACTGCACTAAATGTAAATAGCAGGAACGGATCTAGCTGAACACTGTGAGCAGGACGCACTGCACTAAATGTAAATTGCAGGAACGGATCTAGCTGAACACTGTGAGCAGGACGCACTGCACTAAATGTAAATAGTCTAGAAGATAACAGGAACGGATCTAGCTGAACACTGTGAGCAGGACGCACTGCACTAAATGTAAATAGCAGGAACGGATCTAGCTGAACACTGTGAGCAGGACGCACTGCATTAAATGTAAATAGTCTAGATAGAAGATAACAGGAACGGATCTAGCTAAACTGAATACAGTGTATATATATATATATGCAACACCTGGGATGCATATATATACACAATACACTGTAAGTGCAGCTAACTGACTGACTGTTCTGCCTAATCTATCTAACTCAAATCAAATGACACTCTCTCTCTCTCTCTCTATCTCTCAGCACACCGGAACACACACTACACAGGGCCGCCGTGCAGGCGGCCTTATATAGTGTGGGGTGTGTACTAAATCCCCTGAGCCATAATTGGCCAAAGCCACCCTGGCTTTGGCCAATTACAGCTCTCTCTACTGACGGCGCTGTGATTGGCCAAGCATGCGGGTCATAGTGCATGCTTGGCCAATCATCAGCCAGCAATGCACTGCGATGCCGCAGTGAATTATGGGCCGTGACGCGCCACACGAATTTAGCGCGAACGGCCCATAACGTTCGCAATTCGGCGAACGATCGAACAGCCGATGTTCGAGTCGAACATGGGTTCGACTCGAACACGAAGCTCATCCCTAATGCACACATAGTTTACCTTACCATAAAGCTGGTGTCTCAAACACTGACCTGGTGGGGTGCCCATGTCGCATACTTCATGAACATCCTCGGGGGTGGCGCTGTTGCTTGACTCAAGCACAACCAGATCACCTAAAATAGAGTAGAAAAATTACATAAAATAAAAGGCAGCCATGCATAGATTACCGTAAGCTGGTGTGTCAGACACTCACCTGGTGGGGTGCCCATGTCGCCCACCTCTCCTTCCTCCACATCCTCAATGGGACTTGGGCTTATTTCCCAATCATGTTTTGCTTGGGGTGGACTGTCTTCTGGTTGTTGGCTGAGTGATTTTTCCCCTATGTGAAACAAAAAATTATTAATCTAATTAGCACACAGATATTTTAGTACATAGTAATTTTCCAACATTTGTAATGAAGTGGTTTGTGTAGAGTTCCTATTTTACCTCAATATTTAAAATTAGAAAGACATATCGGATAGATAGATATCAATATCTCAAAATATAGTTAATAATCTTTTGATCTCTCTCTATATCTGGAACAAAATCTCTAAATATCTAACTAAATGTAAAGCCAAAAAATTAAGATAACTTCAAATCTTCAAAAAGAATGTTTTACATTTCTATATCTATCTATCTACCTATCTCTATATTTCTCTCTCTCTATATATTTCTCTCTCTCTCTCTCTCTCTCTCTCTATATCTCTATATCTATATCTATATATATCTCTCAATATATATATATATCTCTCTCTCTCTCTCTATAGTTATATATATATATATATAGTTATATATATATATATATATATATATATATATATATATATATATATATATATATATATATGTATATATGTGTATATATGTGTATATATATGTATATATATATATATGTATATATATATGTATATGTATATATATATATATGTATATATATATGTATATATATATGTATATGTATATATATATATGTATATATATATGTATATATATATATGTATATATATATATGTATATGTATATATATATGTATATATATATGTATATATATATATGTATATATATATGTATATATATATATGTATATATATATGTATATATATATGTATATATATATATGTATATATATATGTATATATATATATGTATATGTGTATATGTATATGTATATGTATATGTATATGTATATATGTGTATATAGATATATAGATATATAGATATATAGATATATAGATATATATAGATATATATCTATAGATATGTAACGAGGTTTATTAAAAGATCGTTTATTAAACAATGAACAAAAAATCGGATAGGAAGGAAAAGCACATGGAGCAGTATACAAGGTAATAAACACAAGAGAAAAACACGACAAGTACTTACTTTTTTTAAGAACTTTCCGGATACGTCGGTATTGATCCGGCTCCCTGAGTTTCAGGTCAGACCATCTTTTTCGCAGTTGATCTTTGGAGCGCTGGACCCCAAAAGATGCCTGCAAAGTCTCCACGACCTTCGCCATTATTTTGGCCTTGCGCAAATTTGGCCGTGCGTACGGCCCATAATTGCCATCATAGTCGTCTTTGTGAAGAATGGCCACCATCTCCACCATCTCTTTAAAACTCATATTAGAGGCCTTAAATCTAGGCCTCATAGATTTCGCTGACGTTCCAGCCTCCGGGCTGTCTCCACTACCTGAGGTCGTCAACATTTCAGGTGTCTCCGCCATTCTTTAACTCCACTACGCGCCGTAACAAAAAATGGGCGGAGAACATGAGTTAAAATCGAACGTCAGGGGCGGGCGACGCAGGCGGAGTTTCACACATGCATAGTGTATAAAGAGGGGCCTTGCGCAAGTGTCGTACGTACGTTCTGTGCGTCGAATTAGGGGGCGGAGAATATGAGTTAATTTCGAACGTCAGGGGCGGGCGACGCAGGCGGAGTTTCACACATGCGTAGTGTATAAAGAGGGCCCTTCCGCACGTGTCGTACGTACGTTCTGTGGTAGGTGATAGTGGACCTGGACGTTACAAAACGAAGGTAATTTTAGATATTTTTTTTTTTTTTTGGTTTTTATGGTCATGACTTTGTAGCAAGCGGCCTATATGGCTTGATAGATTGATGAGGCCTACATAGGGAGAAGATGATGAGGGGTTAGCCGAAACCTATAATAAAAGTGTTTTTTGTCTTGTGACTTCATCTTTTCCAGATATAATGAATCCCCTATTTAAGGATCCAGAGTTCCTTACATCTTTTATTTCCAAATATCGAGAGATGAGGAATTTGTGGGAGGTGAAACACCCTCAGTATTATGCTAAGCATGTGAGGAAGTCAACGCTGGAGAGACTTCTGGCCTTTGTCCAGGCGACCATCCCGGAAGCAACAATGGAGACATTGCTCAAGAAAATTGGGGTCTTGAGGAACATGTATAAGAGGGAGCATAAGAAGATCCAGGAATCAAGGAGATCAGGAGCATCAGCAGATGATGTTTATGTACCCAGGCTGTGGTACTATAATCAACTCCGTTTTCTGGATGACCAGAATGAAGCCAGGCCATCACTTTCAACCCTTCCCTCCACCCTTCCCTCCACCCCAGCAGAGGCTGATGAGGAGCAAGCTGGGTCTTCCATCCTGGATGAACCAGATATGACCATCTGGAGTCAGGTAAATTATTTTAACAAATATTTACTGTACTAATATTAATGATGTTAACTGGATGTTATAATTGTCTAAAATAATTTGGCACTCAAAATTGTGTATACATATCAATTGACAGTAGTGGCTAAATATGTTTGGCACCTGCTTGAAATAATTAGGGTGTCTGATTAGACTCTTTTATTAAAGAGAAGTATTCACATTGAATTTGCTATTCATGAGAAGCAAACTGTGTGTCATTGATGAACCCAAAAAAATATACTCAAACTATTGTCCTTTTTTTATACACAGGATGAGTCCATCCAGGAGGAATGTGGGGAAAGTGGCAGGCAGGAGGAGACCAGGCCCATGGACAGCCTGGAGGAGGCCGGATTCACCATCATCCTGGAGGAGGCTGGGCCCAGTGTCAGGCAGGAGGTGGCTGCTCCCAGTGAGGTGGCTGCTCCCAGTGAGGTGGCTGGGCCAAGTGAGGTGGCTGGGCCAAGTGAGGTGGCTGGGCCAAGTGAGGTGGCTGGGCCCAGTAGGAGCCTGACCGAATCCCAAGTGCCTCCCCTCCACCTTCCCAAAAAAAGGGCCAGGAAGGGGATGGTCACACAGGACACATCCCTGCGCCTCATGCAAGAGGCCACCCGTTTTTTAAGGAGCCCCCCCGAAGCGGAAGAATCCTATGGCTGCTACTTAGCCAGCAGGCTTCTTCAGATGAATAGGGAGCAGCGCCTCATTTGTGAGCGCCTATTTGGGGAAACAATCCATAAGGGGCTGCAGGGCACGCTAACACAAAACACCCAACTACATGAGGCAGCCCCCCTCCTCCTCCTCCTCCTCCTCCTCCTCCTCCTGCCACAACTGAAACACCAGAGCCACAGCCTCAAAAGAAGGCTACAGGGAAGGCTGCAGGGCAGCGTGGAGGAAAGGCTGCAGGGAAGAGAAGAAAATGATGACCTGGGTTCAGTCTGGTCTGACAGAAGACGCAGGCTGTTGTAGGACCACAGTCTGGGGACATCTAGATCATCTGCTGGTGCTGTTGATCTCTGGGATTCTTGGACCAGATTGTGCTCCCTCTTATATGGACTCCGCAAGATCCCAATTTTCTGGTACACCGACTTTTTCCAGCGTTGACTTCCTCTTTATTTTATTTTGACCATGAATAAATGGATCATTTTTTGAGTTTAGCAAAAGACTTTATGTTTTTTCTTTGAAATCATTGATTTTACACACAATGTTAAATTAACAAGGGACAACAATCTCATTGAGTTTGAAAAAAAACACACCAAAAATACATTACTAATGTTAATAATGTTCAAGTGGTAAGTCTTGAAACTCAAAAAATTTACGTAACCAAAAACGGTGCTTTGGGTTAACTTTATCTAAAAACTAAAAAATAATCACTATAAAAAAAAAAAACAGAATAATGGGTTCTTTGTGGTAACTTTACAAACCTAAAAAAAAAAAAGGGGAAAAAGTATTATTAGTATGGAAACATTGTTTTTAAAATGCATACTATATCATTCATGAGATCAAAGAGAAAAAGAATCCAGAAATCAGTTTGGGAGAACTCTGATTATGAACAGCAAAACACCTTCGTTCTTTATAGAGCCTTCGTAAAGAAGAAATAAAATGCGCTGCATTCAACGATCACAGATTTTGCAGCGTGATGAATGTGCTACCTACAATACGAACACTAGTTTTACTAGACCGAGTGCTTCCGTTTAGTTTTTGCTTATGAGCATGCGTTGTTTTTTTGTCCGTCGGACTAGCATACAGACGAGCGGACTTCGGGGTCCGTCGTAGTTACGACGTAAAGATTTGAAGCATGCTTCAAATCTAAAGTCCGTCGGATTTGAGGCTAAAAAAGTCCGTTGAAAGTCCGGAGAAGCCCACACACGATCGGATTACCAGCCAGCTTTAGTCCGTCAGCGTCCGTTGGACTTTTGTAGACGAAAAGTCCGACCGTGTGTACGCGGCATTAGAGTTCAGCTCATGATAAATAGGGGCAACACGTGTTGCATTTATAATTTTGCTCAGTGTTGGAACAATTTATTTTGTAAGCAGAATACCTTTTATAAAGTATTTTGTTTAATTGACTGTAAACTATCACAAACAATACAGATTATCTGCATATAGTTAATACTTAACATGATATTAATCAATAGGGTTGATTTAAGGTAAATAGGCTATTTTCACGCTGCAATAGAATTTTCCTTTAAGTTAGTAAATGAGGTGAGGTTCTGCTGACTTCCATCATCCAATAATGTGCAAGCATATACCTTTTTTTTTTTTTTCATTCTTCTTACAAGTGATTGAGTGTCCTTTGCAAATTGACTTTACCACGTTTACTAAATTAAGGGAAATCTCCATTGCAAAGTAATTGCCTTTGGTAAAATAATCTCAATGTTGTTTCCTGACAGTGATAAGCCTGAGACAAAACCTAGCACTGTTAAGAGTACTTGTAAGTTTCATCTTTAATATCCATGGTTTAAAACTTTTTTTAAAATTCTTTTTCCACTGCTCAAGCACACTCAGCTGTGTTATAGTTTGTTTTACCCCCTCTAACTGTCATTTTTGCCAGACAGTATGGTCTGCATATAAATGTAGAGATGTAGAGATAAATATGAATAAATGCATATGAAATAGAAAATGAACCAATGGACTGAATATTATCTTTGTAGGGCTCTTTTTACACTAACGCACTTCAAAGTCATGCGATTTAGCCGCAATTTTCACTGTCGCGATTGAGCCGCGATTTTTGTAGAAATTTAGGGAATGCCTGTGTAACTCTCATCAAAGAAGGACCAAAGTCATACAAGTGTGAAAGGGGCCTAAGTCTTACCTGCATACAAGTTTTAAACACAACTTAGTGGTATTTTATGCATTTTGATGCATTGCTAAAACAGCAGATTTCCTACTCAGTATGGGGTTATTTAAGGGTCTAATTTTAAGGGTACTTGCTGCTGAATAGTGGGTAGCATGGTGGCTAAGTGGTTAGCACTTCTGCCTAGCAGCACTAGCGTCAATGATTCAAATCCCAATAACAGAACTACCTGCATGAAGTTTGTACGTTCTCACTGTGCCTGCATGAGATTCCCCCAAAACTACAAAGACATGCTGGTAGATTAACCACTTCAGCCCCGGACCATTTGGTTTGCCAAAGACCAGAGCACTTTTTACGATTCGGCACTGCTTCGCTTTAACTGTGAATTTGCGCGGTCGTGTGACGTGGCTCCCAAGCAAAATTGACATCCTTTTTTCCCCACAAATAGAGCTTTCTTTTGGTGGTATTTGACCACCTATGCGGTTATTATTTTTTGCGCTATAAACAAAAAAACAGCGACAATTTTAAAAAAAAGCTATATTTTGTCATTTTTGATATAGTAAATATCCCCAAAAAATATAAAAAAAACATTTTTTTCCTCAGTTTATGCCGATACGTATTCTTCTACATATTTTTGGTAAAAAAAATCACAATAAGCGTTTATTGATTGGTTTGCACAAAAGTTATAGCGTCTACAAAATAGGGAATAGTTTTATGGCATTTTTATTAATAATTTTTTTTTTACTAGTAATGGCGGCGATCAGCGATTTTTATCATGACTGCGACATTATGGCGGACAGATCGGACACTTTTGGCGCTATTTTGGGACCATTCACATTTATACAGCAATCAGTGCGATTAAAATACATTGATTACTGTGTAAATGTGACTGTCAGTGAAGGGGTTAACCAGAAGGGGGCACTGTAGGGGTTAAGTGTGTCCTAGGGATGTGTTCTAACTGTGGGGAGATGGGCTATGTGTGACACGACACTGATCACCGCTCCCGATTACAGGGAGCGGTGATCAGTGTCCTGTCACTAGGCTGAACAGGGAAATGTTTGTTTACATCAGCATTTCCCGGTTCTTCCTCTCCATTGAGATGATCGCGGGTATCCTCGCGGGCATCGAGTCCATGGGACCCACGATCACACTCACAGAGCTCGCGGCCGGGTCACACGTGCCGCCGGCAGCGTGCACGCGACCACACGGCGGCAAATTTAAAGGGACATACCCGTACGCCCGTTTGCCTGTCGCCATTCTGTCGATGTATATGTACATGCGGAGGTCGGCAAGTTGTTAATTAGCTCCAGTCTAAATTGGCCCTAGTATGTGCATGAGTGTGTGTAACCTTCGAGTGTGTGAGACCTTAGATTGTAAGCTGCTTGAGGGCAGGGAGTGATGTGAATGTGCAAAGTATGTGTAAAGCGGAGGTCGGCAAGTTGTTAATTAGCTCCAGTCTAAATTGGCCCTAGTATGTGCATGAGTGTGTGTAACCTTCGAGTGTGTGAGACCTTAGATTGTAAGCTCCTTGAGGGCAGGGACTGATGTGAATGTGCAAAGTATGTGTAAAGCGCTGTGGAAAATGATGGCACTATATAAGAACCTGTAAAAATTAAGACAAGCCATACCCAAAACGTATTTTTATAATACTGGACGCAGAAGTATGACGTTAAAACCTCTGTCTAATTTTAGTTTTTCTGCAATCTCATTCCCCTCATTTCCTATTAGTAGTCTTAGGGGCAGGAAGGCAGGACAAATGACTGTTGACTGTTGTAACACTTTAACTAAAAATTGTGCACTTACCTATTCACACCTGGGTTCCTATCCGAACTTTGGTAAGCTTTCTTTAGTTTAAATGGCTTGATAAAAGCACAGGCTGAACAGAACTTTAAAGAAGAACTCCACTTTTGTTGGGAAAAAAAAAGCCTCAAGGTGATCAATATAAATTGCAAGGATTTTACCAAACTTTGTAGCAGAGTCCTACCTGTTTCTGTTCTTAAAGGATAAGTTCACTTTTGGAACATGGTACATTTATGGGTACCCATATTTAGAATGGAACATGTAACATGTTCCAGCTTCTGCCATTTTCCCTCTAATCCCCTGTGATAGCGAGTGGGGGGTTCTTCTCCCCACACCCGCTGTTACTTTTTGAAAAAGCCACATTATTCATTCACAGCTTCCTGTGAATGAACAAACTACAAATACCGTCCACCACAAACAACGTGCACAAATCCCAGCTATAAAGCTGCTTTGCAACTCTCAATAGGGTCAGGAGTAGCAAGTATCCCCAGGGCAACTGGGTGTCTAGACTCATCCTTTGGGCATAAAGAACCAGTAATGGTGAAGGGAAGCAAGAGCCAGCTATATTCAGCTAAAATCCCCAGGCCTGAACACTCATACCAAGGTCTATGCATATAACCAGAGTTTTATACTTAGAATAGAAGAAATCACTTTTCTTCACTTCCTTGTACTTCAGGGCTGCTGTTAATTGCTCTATTTTATTGATGTTGTTGACCACAGCTATCCACTGGACCATCGTTGGGGGGGTCCTGGCTTTTCCATTTCTGTAGAATAAAGATTTTGGCTGCATTAAGCAGGTGGATCAATAGGGACCTCTTATATCGGTGCCTGGGGAGCGGAGTCAAATTTAATAGTCACGTATCTGGCTTCTCAGCTAGGGAGATGTCAGTAAGTTTGAAAATATAGTCCTGGGTCGAGTTTCAAAAGAGGCTGATGTGAGGACACATCCAAAATACACTATATTGTCAAAAGTATTGGGATGCCTGCCTTTACCTGTACATGAACTTTAATCACATCCCAGTCTTAGTCTGTTGGGTTCAATATTGAGTTGGCCCACCCTTTGGAGCTATAACAGCTTCAACTCTTCTGAGAAGGCTGCCTACAAGGTTTAGGAGTGTATCTATGGGAATGTTTGACCATTCTTCCAGAAGCTCATTTGTGAGGTCAGGCACTGATATTGGACGAGAAGGCCGGGTTCACAGTCTCTGCTCTAATTCATCCCAAAGGTGTTCTATTGGGTTAAGGTCAGTTGCAGGCCAGTAAATTTCCTCCACCCAAAACTCATCCATGTCTTTATGGACCTTGCTTTCTGCACTGGGGTGCATACATGTTGGAACAGGAAGGGGCCATCCCCAAACTGTTCCCATGAAATGGTCAAAATGGTCCAAAATGTCTTGGCATGCTGATGACTTAAGAGTTACCTTCACTGGAACTAAGGGACCAAGCCCAAGCCCTGAAAAACAACCCCACACCATAATCCCCCCTCCACTAAATGTGTTGGACCAGTGCACAAAGCAAGGTCCATAAAGATATGGATGAGTGAGTTTGGGGTGAAGGAACTTGACTGGCCTCCACAGAGTCCTGACCTCAACCTGATAGAAAACCTTTGGGATGAATTAGAGCCAGGCCTTCTCATCAAATATCAGTGCCTGACCTCACAAATGTGCTTTTGAAAGAATGGTCAAACATTCCCATAGACACACTCCTAAACCTTGTGGACAGCCTTCTCAGAAGAGTTGAAGCTGTTATAGCTGCAAAGGGTGGGCCAACTCTATGTTGAACCCTACGGACTAAAACTGGAATGCCATTAAATTTTATATGCGTGTAAAGGCAGGTGTCCCAATACCTTTGACAATATAGTGTATATGTAATAAAGTACCATCATCCTGCTGGCAACACCAGCAGAGTATAGAAACTGTGGAGTAAATGTTTCGTAAAAAGGTGGGTACCCTACACCAAAGTGCAATGCCTTTGTATCCCAACTCTGGAAGTTTACTAGTTAAAGATGCACGATGTGCGAAATACAAGTTTCAGCCTCTCTGTTTATCACTAAACGTCAAATTTAGGGTGATGACATGCCTCTAATGTCCTCAATGAAGTACCAACTATTCCCCTGGCGAAGTGCCATAACCTAAATTTATTATTTTGGAGAAAGACTATGAACCTGTTGTCTGTCACACCAGGTGTAAACTCGTGAGCCTTTATAACAGGCATTATGCAGGTGTACGTGAAGGTGGGAGAACACAAAAGGCAGTCTGCCTTGCAAAGAGCTGAAAGTGTGGTTTCTATCAAGGTGTGTGACTTGGTCTCAGTGGGAAGAGCAGAGGGTTGCCAGAAAGTCTGCAATGGCAAGAGGGAAATGTTTTACTCTAACCCTACCTAGCCCTTCTTCAAGGGTTGCTTAATCCAATCCAAGACACACGTCAAATGTACTGCGTAGTAAAATTTGGTTGGACCTTGAAAACCTAGACCCTCACTTACCTTAGAGAGAGCGAGTAGGCGATAGGAAATCTGTTTTGTTTGGTGCTACCAGAAAAAATTCATAAATTCAGACTTCACCGTATGTAAAAACGACCAGAGTATGGCAACTGGGAGTGTCTGCAATAGGTATAACAACTGAGGAGGAATCGTTATCTTCAGGATACTGTTCTGTCCGAACCTAGTGTGAGTTTGCAGGTGCCACCTTTTAGGATCCTCACTGAATTTCCTCAGCCACGAAAGGACGTTTTCCTTAAAAATGTCTGCTATGACCGGGCTGACATAAATGCCCAGTTACTTAAAGTGGTTCTAAAGACTGAAGGTTTTTACCTTCATGCATTCTGTTCATGATGGTAAAAAACCTTTGTGTGCAGTGCCCCCCTGCCCAATCCTTACCTGAGCCCCCACCGATCCAGCGATGTTCACGATAGTGCTGGCTGGATGGGGACACTTCCTCCTCATTGGCTGAGACATTGGCTCCCACTGCTGTCAACCACATCCAGAGAGCCAGTGAGGACAGTGTGGGGGGCGGGGTGGAGACGCAACTTTATGTGTTTTATGGAAGCATAGAGCAGCGGCTCAGGAGCAAGCATGCAGCGATGCCTCCAGGACAAGCAGCTTTCTCTGGGGGCACTGCTAAATGGGGAGGAGCCAGGAATGCTGGCGTGGGACCCAAAAAGAAGAGGATCAGGGCTGCTGTGTGCAAAACAACTGCACAGAGCCTGTATGTATGACATGTTTGTTATTTTAGAAAAAAACAAAACAAAGCTAGCTTAGTATTACTTTAACCTTGTGGAAAGCCCATGTGAATAGGAAGTTTTGTTGTATGAGTCTAAGCTTAGCAATAGGTATCATGATGTTTAAGGCCTCAGATTTGTGGAAAAGGTCTGCATAAGTCTTAAGGGTCTTCAGTAGATTGGGGATAGTAAGCTCAGGGTTGGCCACAAAGAATAACAAACCATCTGTGTACACTTTTACTTTGTGGTGGGCACTACCTCTAAGAATGTCCTTGATGTCTGGGTTAGCTTTGCCTCTGATATGGCAGAGCAGTGGTTCGAGAACTGAAACAAAGATCAGAGGGAAGAGGGGACAGCCCTGTCTGGTGCAATTACTTAAAGTGAATTTTGAAGAAATGGCTTCATTGGCCCTCGCTGCCAGCGGACGTGAGTAAATTGCATCTATCCACTGACACATATTGGGCCCCAGGCCTGGACTTTCAAACAGAAACCCCATATAGAGGTACAGGCTGAAAGCCAGAGGACATGTCTACAGAAGTCCACATTGCACCCGTGATCTACTGATCATGGGAGCAATGCTTTCCAGACTCTTGCTGGAAAAAATAATAAATACACATTTTTTTCTGCAAAAATATGTGCATATATTATTTTTTTCCATAAAGGTGATCTTATCTTTAAGAAAAAGCTGTGTGTTCTACTATATCCTTGGAAATGTGACTTGTATCTTAGTGCAGACTTCTGGGTAAATCAGTGGGCCAACCACATCAGCAGGAAATTATATTTCTGGTGAAGTTCTGCACATAAACTGTGTACAGAAAGCCTCCAGGTTGCCACAGTGTATTGCATTTTACAGAAACTTACAGCGCTGAAGATAGAATAGGAAGGGTAATTTTTAATAACATTAGGTTACAATATGGTTTGTGTAGCAATTGTACATATGGTATTATTTTTTTATTTGTTATATTTTTATATGGAGTTACCCTTTAAGTAAAATTATGTTAACTAAAACAATGTACAAATGCAGAAAAATGTCAGTAATATTGATAGTAATAATTCTTATTTTCCCAATACTTTCTGTGTCTAAACATTCTAACATTTACTAGTAAATGATTAACAAATGAATTGCAACTAAAGAAAGTATACTAAAAAAGCCGTCCTTTTGTTTTTGCTCTTGTTTTTTTCTTCTTGATTTTAGCTTTTTCTGGCCAATTTAAGGTGGTCATAACAGTTTTTTCCTGGGATATGAAGGTTCCGGGATCACAAATTAAAGGAGTTGTAAAGGTTTTTTCCATAAAAATAACAAACATGTTATACTTACATGTGCAAGGGTTTTGCACAGAGCAGCCCAGATCCTCCTCTTCTGGGGCAGAAGAGCTGAGACTTTTCCTGGTGCTCACAGGTTGGGAATATTCCACTGTTAACCAGGTAGTTGTCCAAAGCCTTTAAAGCTTAACTTCAACCTTACCTTTACTCCTGTACAGTTGTACATGTTCCAGTCCAGTACTAAAATTGCTTATTATAATTTTACTGAACAATGTGAGCTTCTAAGATAGACCCCACCTCATTTCCTGACTGTTGGACAACCAGCATCATCTAGCCCAGACATCACTAAATTGCGGATCATGGAAAAACAAAAACAAAAGAAAGAAAGAGGGCGCACCGGCCTAGTGCATTATCCTTTAGTACATTTATTTAGAAAACATAATTAAGAACTACTCACAAAGGTAGAGAGAAAGTCACGCTTATAGCAATCTTATGGCAGTCTATCCACTGATAGCAGTTTCCAGGTCCTAGAGAGAGGACGTACGAACCACTGCTGGCTTGGCTGACGCGTTTCGAAGGTGTCCCTCTGAAGGCTCTGAAGAAGAAGGGGCACCTTCTAAACGCGTCAGCCAAGCCAGCAGCGGTTCATACGTCCTCTCTCTAGGACCTGGAAACTGCTATCAGTGGATATACTGCCATAAGATTGCTATAAGCTTGACTTTCTCTCTACCTTTGTGAGTAGTTTTTAATTATGTTCTCTAAATAAATTTACTAAAGGATAATGCACTAGGCCAGTGCGCCCTCTTTCTTTCTTTTGTTTTTGTTTGACTACTAGGATATCCCTATCCTGGAGGGCAGCCACTTTGAACTTTTTGGATCATCTAGCTAACACACCCGTCCGCAAGAGTATTTGTTTTTGTTGTATTGCGGATCATGGTTTTGACTTAGACTGAGTGATAGCCCTATTTAGATTTCAATTTTGGCATTTAGCAACTTGGATGTCCTCTCCCTCTCACCCACTGCCCCTGCACCTGTCAACCTCACAGCAGAGCAGCGGTCAGGAGGCACGGCAGATCTGAATGGAGGGCGGGACTTTTCAAGTTAATAAACAAGTGATTGGATACTAGAACACAGGTGCTCCAAGCAACCAATCACCCACTGGTTAAAATAAAAAGTTGGTCAGCTTCCGCCATCAGCATATGAAGGTAGGATTATGATGTAAGTGGGGAGGAGAGTGATGTAAAAGGGGAGGAATGTGATTTAAGGAGGGGGGGATGTGATATAAGGGGGGGGGTTGTGTTGCAAAGGGGATGGGGGGCTGTGATATGAAGGGGGACTGTAATGTAAGGGGAGAGATATAATATGTCAAGGGGGAATGTAATATGAAGGGAGGACTGTGATGTAAGGGGGGGCTATGAAATGGGGAGGGGGGAAGTGATATGAGTGAAGGACTGTGTTGTATGGGGGGTGGGGGCTGTGGTAAGAGACTGAGGACACCGGTGTAAAGGGGGATTGTGATGTATGGGGGAGATGTTATGTGAAGTAGGGACTGCGAGGTAGCACAAACATGAAGATTTGGACCTCTGCTGGAAGGAAATTTTACTGACTGGACCTTGTGAATTTTAATACAATAGCTCTGATCTAGCCTATTTCTCCGCAGCCTGAGTGTTCCTGGCGATTCCTGTTCTTTCATTGGATCTCATTTCTTTCAATCATGGAGGCTCAACATCACATGGGTGCTACCAAGAGCCTGGCCACTGCCTGAAGTAGGGTGCTGTGATGTTTTTAAATTTGTTCAGCTTCCTGCTGGCCCCTCTATACAGCCATTATCCACACCTGCATTGTATAGAAAGGCATAGAGACACTGGGTCTAAAATATGGTTCTTTGGATATTCATCCAAGCATGACAAATTATGGCTGTGATGTCACTAATATTCCCACTAATATTCCCACCCCTTTCTTTATTAGGGATGAGCCTGATGTTCGACTCGAACATCGGGATTGTTCGCCCGTTTGCCGAATTTAGAACATTATGGGGCGTTCGTGGGAAATTCGAGCACCCGCGGAACGCCCCATAATGCACTGCGAGGTTGCAGTGCATTGACGGCTGCTGATTGGCCATAGCTTGTACCTGAGCTGCATGCCTTGGCCAATCACAGCGCACTCTACTGTGGGAGCCAAGATTGGCCAAAGGAAGGGTGCCTTTGGCTAATCATGGCTCAGGGAGCTAAGTCCATGCCCCAGATATGTAAAGCTGCTTACATAACAGCCGTACATAGTGTGAAGAATGAGAGCAACAAAATGACATTTCTAAAGGAAAAAATGTAATTCAAAACTGCTTGCGACTATAATGTATTGCCGGATCCTGGCAATATACATAAAAATCATTGAAAAAAAACAGCATGAGTTCCCCCCAGTTCATTACCAGGCCCTTCAGGTCTGGTATGGATATTAAGGGGAACCCTGTGCCAAAATAAAAAAAAATGGCATGGTGGCCCCCCCCAAAATCCATTCTAGACCCTTATCCGAGCTCGCAACTTGGCAGGCCACAGGAAAGGGGGGATGAGAGAGCGCCCCCCTCCTGAACCATACTAGACCACATGCCCTAAACATGGGGAGGCTGCTTTGGGGTCCCCCCAAAACACCTTGTCCCCATGTTAAAAGAGGGGGGTTGGTTGAGACTTTATATGAAGCACGGCTAGGAGAATAAGGTGTGCAATTACGTTTGTTGATTCCTAACAGGTATACATAGACTGGTAGAAATATAACATGATAATCAATAGTGGCACCATAACAGTTTAATGTACAAATTGACAACATAATTCACAGTATAATAGTAATTAATGCATAGATATATAAATAGTAAATTGTTCCAATTCATAATGAACATGATTATGTTAGTGGTGATAATAACTGATTGTAAAATTCATATTGTTAAATCTTGAAATCGCATGATTGCAATGATGTAGCATAAGGCGTTTTGTGGAGATGTCCACTCTTCAGGAGCAAGTACGAAATGGATAAATCTATAATAAGACAAATGTCGCAAAGTGAGCAGATGGTTGACACAAAGGGTAAAAATACAAAGAGGAGGGATAGGGTATTTCCCAAGCACTCTTACCTACATATAAGTTAGGAATACAGAAAGTAGTGTTAGCCGCTGAAGGCACCATGGGAAACAACATTCCCCAGAAGCTGAGGCCGCACGTCCATAAGAAAGTATATACCAGTGCAGTGTCCACCAAATGCAGCCTCATCAGTGCAGTGCCCACCAAATGCAGCCTCATCAGTGCAATTCTCACCTAATGCAGCCTACCAGTGCAGTGCCCACCAAATGCAGCCTACCAGTGCAGTGCCCACCAAATGCAGCCTCATTAGTGCAGTGCCCACCAAATGCAGCCTACCAGTGCAGTGCCCACCAAATGCAGCCTCATAAGTGCAGTTCTCATCAAATGCAGCCTCGCAGTGCAGTGCCCACCAAATGCAGCCTCATCAGTGCAGTGCCAACCAAATGCAGCCTCATCAGTGTAGTGCCCATAAAATGCAGCCTACCAATGCAGTGCCCACCAAAAGCAGCCTACCAGTGCCTAGATCACGATCTCCTGCTGTCACGGAGCTTGGATTTGAATTGCCCGCCCGGGTGGCCACTGTAACATCCCGGCTTCGGTGATACATGTCACACTGCAGACCCTACTCAGGAAATCCCCCCTCAATCAGTGCAGACCCTCCTCAGGAAATCCCCCTTCCATCAGTGCGGACCCCACCTCAGTAAATCCCCCCTCCATCAGTGCAGACCCCCTGCTCAGGAAATCCCCCCTCATGCACCTGGGCGGTGGACAGAGGATTCAGTGTGCAGCCGCCCGGAGAGTTGCTTGCTCAGACTGTCACTTTCTGGGCAGCTGCGGCAGGGCTTCTGTATAGTGAAAGAAGGCAGCAGGAGTGAGTCTCACTCAGGGCGAGCGTGGCGCCGGTATTCCGGCTGAAGAGCCCTGCCTCCAGGATCCTCCACCGCCCTCAGAATGGTGTCACCCGGGTGTCATCCAGGTGCGGGCCGCACCACCCGCCCCCCTAGCGACACCACTGAGTGGCCTGTCACTCTCCGGATGGCATTGTGAAAGGAGGCAGCCACGGTAGGAGTGAGAGTGAGGAGTCTCACTCAGCTCTGGGTGGCGTACCCCGTGCCCATGATGCGCATCACCCCCTTAATGCATTCTATGTGTTAAGGTAAAAAAAACTTCCAATGTCAGCTCCCGCCAGCCCCCCTACTTGAAGCCCCTCTTCTCACAGGAAGCCTGGCAGTAGTGGAAACCATTGGCTCCTGCTGCTGTCAATCAAATCCTGTGAGCAGAGATCAAGGGCGGGGCTGAGCTAGACTGTGAATGTCTAGATCAGGTTCTAACCTGCACAAGCACGCAAAAAACTGGCTTGCTATGGGCATCAGCAAAGGATAAGCAGGAGTCCCCAGAAAATAAGGTTTTAAGGCTGCTCTGTGCAATACCATTGCACAGAGCAAGTAAGTATACCATATTTGCTATTTTAAGAAACAAAACAGCTTTTCATGCACTTTAAGTTATTCAGTGTAATTTTTTAGCTACACTAAAAGGGTGCAGTAAAATAACAATTATTCCTTCATTATGTACTAAAATAAAACTATATTCAACTGTATTCCTGTAATTTACACTTAAAGCGTTTGTTACCCCAACACTTCATATTTCTGATATGTGCCTGTTGTACCATGTACTTGTATGAGAAAGTATCCTGTTCTCTTTGTTGTGCTTCCTTTATGTGAAATCCCTGGTTTACCTGCCAGTCCCTCTGCATTCCTATTAAAAACTGAGCACACTAAGCAGGAGAGCACGCCCTTGTCAGTTCTCTAGCTGTACTGGGAGCTCAGTATGCTCTCCTCCAATGATCAGACTTGTGCTGATATGCCCCCGCTGCACAGCCGTTCACTGGGAAGCTCAGTGTACTGCTGCTTGCCCCCCCCCCATCTCTAATGCAGCTGAGAACAGAGGGAATGTGATCACTTATAAAAAAGGGGAAAAAGGTATGTATAATTTTTTTTTTTTTTATCTATACAAAAATGCTTTGCATTTTATTGCTATTTTAAACTGAACAGGTTGTTTTACAAGGTGAACATTTGCAATCACTTTAAGGGATTTATTATACGTGCACTAAGTAAACTGTAAGATGACTGTGGCCAGAGGTACCCAAAGAAATAATATTGCTTTGTTACTCTTGTAGATATTGACGGTAGAGAGAAGCAAGACACATGGCTGTAAATTTCCTACCACAGAGATGTGTTTAACTTTCCTCATTTTTACTCCATATCCCTACATTCTTTGTTCCCTTGGCTGTAATACAGGAACCATAACCAATGGAGTGGCAAGAGAGAAATGCCAACAGGCAAAGGCATAAGTAAAGCCACTGATAGAGTAAATCCCTGGAATTCAATTAAACGCACAAAGCATTAAAGCTGTCTTAATATACTGCAAAAACATTGATGCTATCAGCATCCCAGTTAAAAGTAAGTTTAGCGATGAGCACTTTTCACTTTGTATTAGTGAAACCTCGTAAAACCAAGATAGTATATTTTATTGTATATACTATGTTATATATTAATATATTTAATAGGTCTTCTTTAGATCTTTTATATTATTTTTTCCATTAGCAGTCTAAAACCTTTACTTTACAAATAAGCAATTAATACAGGGTCATTCACTAACCGTGTTTTGGGGCAGAGCATTCTAACATTCTAACAAGAAAGCCTAGCCCTCGCTCTGAATATGTCTACTGCTTTCTAATTTGTTCTGCTGCCTTGTTCATCCATTGGTGTGTTCTGAGTAGAATGACTGAACTTTATGTACTCAGTTTTACAGCATAGTTGTACATTTCTGCACAAAACCTGCATTAAGTGGAACTATACTTACATTCACTCCAGTACTGCAGTGTCTCAGAGCTTCTTCTGGCTTCCAGATAGTGGTCACCGGCCATTTTCATTGGCTGGGCCAAGTTGACGTCACTCCACTGCATGCTTAGGAGTCCTTTCATCTCAGCACTGTCGAAACTGATATGTGTGCAGCTCAGTTTACAGGGATGGACAGACAGGTAAAAAACGGAAAATTGTATCATACTTACCGTAATTTTCCTTTCCTGGTGCCTATCCATGGCAGCATACAAGTGATAGAGCTCCGCCTCGACTCCTCCCTCAGGACCAGTGAATAGCATAAATTAAAGACGTAGTCCCTCCCCCAACATTCTCTTTTAAATAGAATACCGAGGGTGGGAGCGTATGCTGCCATGGATAGGCACCAGGAAAGGAAAATTACGGTAAGTATGATACAATTTTCCATTTTCCTGGTGCCTCCATGGCAGCATACTAGTGATAAATAACTAGCTGACACGGGTGGGATAATGCTTAACAATAAATGTTTTAATTAGAATGGGACATTGCAGCCTGAACTGCCCTTCTCCCGAACTCAACCGTTGTGAGAGCTCCTGGGTCGATATGGTAGTGTCTGAGGAAAGTATTGTGGGAAGACCAGGTGGCGGCCCTGCACACCGTCTCTAGTGACACGTTAGCCCTTGCTGCCCAGGAGGTTGAAACTGCCCTTGTAGAATGAGCATTCACTCGGGATGGAGGTTCCATATTCTTCATCCTGTAGACCTTCTGGATTAGTTTTACCACCCAAGATGCCAGGGTTCTGATGGAAGCTTCCTTGCCCCTGTATTTACCGAATAGAACAATAAAAAGTCTTTCCAAGCTCCTGAAGGATCTAGTGGCCTCTAGGTAGGCTCTGAGCACTCTGGAAACGTCCAGCTCATGACATGACAGGTGGTCATCACCTATCCCTAACGAGTGGAGTTCTGAGATCCTTCTACCAGATGTAATGGCTAGCAGGAAAACCGTTTTTAGTGTTATGTTCCATATTGTCAGTTGTTCCACTGGGGCAAATGGATGGTCAGAGAGGACTTCAAGGACCAGGGATAAATCCCACTTGGGAAAAGAGCGTCTGACAGGTGGACGAATCTTTAACACTCCTCTGAGGAAAGTGACTACTAAGGGCTCTTCTGCCCATTTTTTATTTGTTGCGGCAGAAATTGCTGCTACTTGGACTTTGAGGGAACTTAGGCCAAGACCCAGATCAAGTCCTGATTGGAGGAAGGAAGAACACCTGATGTAGAAGGAGAGATTGGATTAAACTCATTTGAGGCAGCAAATGACAAGAACTTGTCCCATATTCTTGAATATATAGCATTGGTTGCTGGCTTCCTGGCTCCTAGGAGGGTTGTTATGACCCCTGGGGAGCATCCTAGGGACTCGAACCTTCGCCTCTCAACCTCCAGATTCGAAGGTTCAGCTTCTGAGGGTCTGGATGAACTAAACTGCCCTGCATCAGAAGTTGAGGGAAAGGATGGATCCTGATTGGAGAGCTCACACTGAGGCGCATAGCTAGAGGAAACCAGGGTCTCTTCGGCCAATATGGGAGTACTGCCAGTACCTGGACTGTTTCTCTGAGAAGTCTCAGGAGGAACTTGAATATTATTCCCGAGAGGGAAAGGCATATGCGGTGGTGAACCTCCAGGGGCATGACAGGGCATCTACATCCTCCGCTTGTGTATACGGAAGGCGAGAGACGAATCTGGTCAGTTTGGCATTCCCCGGAGTGGCAAATAGGTCTACTTGAGGAGGATCCCAGAGGTTGGCAATTTGATGGAAGACCTGGGGATCAAGAGCCCACTCGTTGTTGTCCAAGAATTTCCTCGACAACGTGTCTGCTTCCGTGTTCAACCTTCCCGGGAGATACATCGCCCTGAGGTCTAGGACGTTCTTCTCTGCCCAGAGCATAATCGGCTCTACTTCCCTGAGGAGTGATGTGCTGCGAGTGCCCCCTGCCTCTGCAGGTACGCGACAGCTGCCCTGTTGTCCAGGCGTAAAAGTACTCTCTGGCCCCTGATCTGAGAGGCCAATGAAGTTAGTGCCAAGAACGCTGCTCTCATCTCCAGTATGTTGGATACTACTCCCTGGGTGGGACAGGACCATCTCCCCTGTATCCTGGTTTCCCCGCAATGGGCTCCCCAGCCCTGTCCACTTGCGTCGGACGTAACTGTGATCCAGAAGAGGGAACCCAGATGACGAGGTTTGGAGAGGTTTTCCGGAAGAGTCCACCAATGAAGGCTCCTGCGCATTGCTCCCGTCAGCAGAATTGTCTGAGAGAGTCGCTGTTTCTTCCACTGCGCCAAGAAACCCATCTGAAAATACCTCAAATGCCAATGGGCCCAAGGAATCATCGGTATACAAGCAGACATTGTGCCAATGAGGCTCAGGCATTGCGATGCTGTTAGATACCGGCTCGCGATGGTTTTGACCATCTTCTGGATAATAATCCTCGTCTTCAGGGATGGTAATGACACTGTCCCCTCCTGGGTGTCGAACATCGCACCTAGATAGATCATCCGCTGTGTAGGTGCAAGCTGACTCTTCTCTGAGTTTATCAGCCATCCTAGTTCTCTCAGGGACTGGAGAAGAATGTCTCGGTGATACACCAACTGACCCGGACTGCTTGCTAGGAGGAGGATGTCGTCCAAATAGTGGTATATCCTCAAACCCCTCTCCCGCAGGGGAACCAGAGCGGATATTAGAATCTTGGTGAACACCCTGGGGGAGGTGCACAGACCGAAGGGCAGGGCTTGAAACTGCAGGTGGATCCGACCTACTGCAAATCTGAGATACTTCTGAAAGGCAGGTAGAATTGGCACGTGTAAGTACGCATCCTGCAGATCGATTGAGATCATCCAATCTGTTGGCTGTACTGCCTGAATAATTGTTTGTAGAGACTCCATCTTGAAGCTTTCTGGGTGTATGTGCCTGTTGAGTCTTTTTAGATCGATCACAGGCCTCCATCCACCCGTTCTCTTTTGGGACCAGAAATAGAGTGGAATAGAAGCCTATGAAGCGCTCCGCCAAAGGAACCCGGCACAGCTGCTCCCTGAAGTTGGAGTGACGATACGAATTGTCTTAGGGCTTGAGCCTTCAGCGGAGAGGATGGAATTTCCGTTCTTGTGAACGAATTTTGAGGTGGAGGATGAGAGAAACTCAAAAGTGTCCCCATTGGATTGTTGAGAGGACCCAGGGATCCTGGCATTTGCTGGCCCAGACTGGAAGAAAGAATTTTAGTCTGGCTCCCACCGGGAGTGTCTGGGCTAATCTGGCGTCAAAAGGACTGCTTCTGCTCATGTGGAGTCTGAGGGGCCTTCGACTTTCTGCCCAAGAAGGATGCCTGAGTGCCCCTCCAGGGTCTTCTGCCGTCTCTGAACTGCCTTGATTGTCTGAAATCTCTAGGGTTTGACTGGCGGAACCTGGAAGAACCCCCTCTGGATCTTCGCATCCTTCTATCTTGGGGAAGCATACCTGACTTTTCTCCTGACAGCCTAGATATGGCTTTATCCATTTTGTCTCCAAATAATGCCTTCCCGTCGAACGGGATTTTGCACCAATTTTGCTTGGAAGCCAAATCCGCCGTCCAGGGTTTTAACCACAAGGCCCTTTTCGCCATTACTGAGTGCAGCATAGATTCTTGCTGAACACCTAATCGCGTCTATAGCTGCTACTCCAACGAAGTCTGCTGACAATCTAATTTCTTCTAAGGCTTTAATTATGTCTTCCTTGGGGACATCCTGGCGTAGAGCTGTTTCAATGTTATCCGTCCAAGCTCTAATGGCATTAGATACGGAGGTGAGGGCGATCGCTGGCTTACATGCCGCTCCTGCAGCTAAATAGCTCCTCTTGAGATCCAGATCGATTCTTCTGTCAAGAGGATCCTTGAAAGAAGCGGAATCTTCCATAGGCAGGGTAATATTCTTTGATGCGTCTACCACAGGTATGGAGTTTAGTGACTTTGTTCCCGCCTCCGGCAAGGGATACAACTTATTGAAACGGCCCAACGACAGCTTTTTATCAGTCCTAGACCACTCATTTTGAATGATTTGCGTAATTTCTCCCATCAAAGGGAAGAAAGCCTGTTTCCTTTTAAGGAATGGGAAGTAGCTTTTTGCTTCCTGGGGAGGTTCTTCAATATCCTCCCAAGCTATTGCGGCTCTTACTGCCTGGATGAATGGCTTTACCAATGAATGGCTGAAGCCGGAAGGATCTGACTCATCTGACGAATCGCCCGAGAGGTCTTCAGGTGGGGAATCTCTGGCCAGTCGGCCTGATGGAGGTAGAGGCGTACTGGCTGCGGAAGGACCAGGAAGAACAAGCTCAACATCCTGCGCCTGGGACGTCTGCGGGACTGGCTGGGCAGGAACCAAGGCCGCAAGCTCAGAGAAGGAGTCCTTCATAGTCCTTTTGAGCAGGTCCACCACCTGCTGGTTTTCTAACTCGCGGCTGGACGCATAGTCCGCAAAACAGTCCTTGCAGACTACTTTATTCGGCAGCGGACTAGCCCCACAGGTCCAGCACTTCTTCTTCTTGTAGGATCTAGGAGGGGGGACCGGTCCCGTCTTCTGGATCTTGACCTCTGTCGCGAAGAATGGGACTCATGTCTTGACGAGCGGGACCGGTGGCGTGAAGAACGAGATCTGCGACTTGGGCTGTCGTCATCGTGGTGCCTTGAGGATTTTTCGGTCCTCTTGGAGTGGGCAGGGCTATGATTTTAAGAAAAATCATGTCAGGCCAGCGAGCGCACTTTTTTTTTTTTTTATACTCACGTATAGGTGGTCCCATACCTAACGGAGGTGTGAGGATCTTTGTTGCGAGATGAATGGCTCATTTCGGAGTTGGGCATAAGGATCAGCTGCGGGAAAAAAATAGCAAGAAAGATAAGGAAAGAAAAGAATGATATATATATATATATATTTTTTTTTTTTAAGAGGCACATAATTCACTTTTTTTTTTTTTTTGGAATGCTTACCACAGAGCAGCTTAGAGAGACCTTAGCAGGGCACAGCTGAGGCAACTCTGACCACCAGCCCCCAAGGCCGATCCTAAATAGCCTGAGGGTGGGTGGGGTAGAATCCATGAACCCCCAGTCACTCTGCCCCCTTTTTTTTTTTTTTTAATTTTTAAAGGAAAAAGGGCAAAAATTGGCCCTTTTTCCAGAAACAAAGATGGCCGCCGCGGCTTCGAGAGACCGCGCATGCGCTCGCGCATGCGCAGTAGAGCCGACGCCGGGAAGCCGAGAAAAACACTCGTCAAGCGACGGCTGTTAGCTTCCCGGATAGCGCATGCGCAGTAGGACGCAGGGAACGCCGAGCCACGCTACATACAAGGGAAGGCAAAGAAAATACAACACATCCCCACAGTAACAGGGCGATGGAAGTCTCTCCTGATACAGCAGCCTGTAAACCTCACAGGTATCTAACAAATGTCTTACAGCCTCTTATATTTATACTTTCTTTGAAAGGGAGGAAAAGGAGTGATGCAGAAGGAAAAGAGGGGGGGGGGGGGAATACAAATGCAACTTTCTTTCTCTAAACAACAAAAAAGAAAAATGTAAAATCACAAGCCTGGCAGAATGAAGCTGATCCTTTTGCGACTCCTTTGCCATCATCATAGGATATGGTGGCAGACTGCGTTCCAGTGAGAAAACTCTGCAAGAAGACCCCAACAGATCCACAGAGGGGTTCCCAGTCTTATTAGCACTGTGAGCGGCCCAAGAACAGGGACTGCGCACGGGAAAGGCTAAACCCGGCGGACGCTGCCGACTGCAGAGGTATGGACATACTGCTACTCTTCACCAGCACAAGAGGTATGAGGAAAAAAAGGAGAATGTTGGGGGAGGGACTACGTCTTTAATTTATGCTATTCACTGGTCCTGAGGGAGGAGTCGAGGCGGAGCTCTATCACTGGTATGCTGCCATGGAGGCACCAGGAAAGAACATTAATGCAGAAGAGATATTATGGGGTAGATTTACTAAAGGTGAAAAGACTCTGCAAGTGCAATTGCACTCATTTTCCCAAGAGCTTAGTACATGTGGTAAAGCTCTGCTGATTTACATCATTCAGACACATTAAAGCAAAATTGCTATTTTTTTTCCCTGGAACCTGATTGGGTATTCTTTACAAAGTAAAGCTGTACCAAATTCACTAAGCTCTGGAGAAAATAGGTGTGAATCTACTTGCAAAGTGCACAGCCCATTTCTCTTTAGTAAATCCATATCAGTATGTCTCTTCAGCATTAAAAGTCCTACCTGTTTCTCAATTTTATGTTTTTTGTAATAAAGTTCTGCTTTAATCCAGCTGCCATCTGTACGTAGTTAACTACTCATATTTCATATTTGCAAGATGAAAAGTAACGTAATTTTTTTTTAACATCACAATTAGGGATGAGCCGAACACCCCCGGTTTGGTTCGCGGCAGAACATGCGAACAGGCAAAAAATGTGTGCGAGCACGCGAACACCGTTAAAGTCTATGGGATTCGAACGTGAAAAATCAAAAGTGCTAATTTTAAAGGCTAATATGCAAGTTATTGTCATAAAAAGTGTTTGGGGACCTGGGTCCTACCCCAGGAGACATGTATCAATGCAGAAAAACGTTTTAAAAACGGCCGTTTTTTCGGGAGCAGTGTTTTTAATAATGCTTAAAGTGAAACAACAAAAGTGTAATATTCCTTTAAAAATCATGCCTGGGGGGATGTCTATAGTATGCCTGTAAAGTGGTGCATTTTTCCATGTTTAGAACAGTCCCTGCACAAAATGACATTTCTAAAGGAAAAAAAGTCATTTAAAACTGCTTGCGGCTGTAATGTAATGTTGCCCCCCCCAGCCCATTACCAGGCCCTTTGAGTCTGGTGTGGATATTAAGGTGAACCCTACACCCAAATAAAAAAAAAAAGGAGTGGGGCCCCCAGGCCCTATATACTCTGAGCAGCAGTATACAGGCGGTCCCTGGGTTAAAAAAAAGTAATTTGGAACAGGTACATTTTTTAAGTGTAGCTCCAGCCCAAAAATCTATTTTTTAAGCTTTTTGGATAATATAGGGCAGGGTTATCACCCCTATAAATTTTTTTTTGCTGTCTGTGCCCCTGTTCAGAAGATTTCACCTCACTTTCTGTCCCAATGACAATTGGATTTTGAAAATTTTGGGTTATTAGGGAAACAAGGATTGGTGATAAAGCATCAGTGGAGACACCTTTTTCCCATATTAACTCTTACAGGAGAGAATTTCCCTTCCTAGGGGTAGATTTCCTCTCACTTCCTTTTGTCTCCCTCCGTTTGTAAGTAGGAGTCGTTTGTAAGTCGGACGTTTGAAAATAGGGGACCGCCTGTATATACTATATGGCCTGACCTATACACTCTGCAGAAAATTGGGCTTTAGGTGTTGGTGGTACCAGAACAGTGTAAGCCCTCACAGTTACTCTCGGTGGGCACTGGAAGGGGCCCTGCTGTGAAATATTATATCAAGAATTGTAATTACATGCCCCTGTTAAACAGGGGCATAAAAATTGGGCCTTAGGAGGTGCTAGTGGTGGTGTGGTGGCACAACACTGTAAAGCCTCACAGATACTTTTGTTGAGCACAGGAACAGACCCTGCTGTGAAATATTAGATCAAAAATTGTAATTACGCGTCCCTGTTAAACAGGGTCATAAAAATTGGGCCTTAGGCGGTGGTGGTGGCACAACACTGTAAAGCCTGACAGATACTCTTGTTGAGCGCAGGAATGGGCCCTGCTGTGACATATTAGTAACTAGTAACTACAATACAGTGCAGCCATAGTGCAATTGCTACTACTTTTCTGGTGGTGTACACAGTACACAATACAGTGTAGTGTGGTGTTGCTAAAATATACAACATGTCCAGAAGGCCACCAAGGAGAGGCAGACGCTCACAGGCCACTAAAAGAGGGCAAGCAGGCTCTGTGTCTACAGTCAACAGTACTGGTCATGGACATGGTGCATCCTCTGCTGGTGGCCGTGGGGCACACTTGTCCTTTTTTTCTGCTGCTGGCCGTATTATTGAGCCAGAACATGCAGAAGAGTTGGTGGAGTGGTTAGTAAAGCCATCCTCATCCTCCTCATCCTTTATCACCCAGGCTCAGAGTAGTTTTCCCTCCTATGCAGCTGCCAAAGCGGCCTGTTCCACCGGCTCCTTGTCCACAGTCACTCCTTCCGTAGCCCAACCATCATGCACGGAGGAATCCCCCGATCTATTCGACGACAGTGTCGGGTACATGCTGCTGGAGCATGCGCAGCGATTTGAAGGCTCCGATGTTGGTTCCCAGGTTGAGGAAGGGAGTAAAGTGAGCCTAGAGAAGGGGGGTGCCCAAGAAGGACAAGAAACTGGCAGTCATGTTCCCCCAGCTGCAGCATAGTGCCAAGTTTGCTCCAGTGATGAGGAGGGAGGGGATGATGAGGTCACTGACTCAACTTGGGTGCCTGATAGAATAGAGGAGGAGGAGGAGGCACAACTCCAATGAGGCAGGATGTCCTCTAAGGGGCAGCTTAAGGGCAAACACCCTACTGCATCACACTGTAGAGCTCCGCAGGTGCAGGACGCTGCTGACTCACCGCTGATTTTGAAAGGTTCCTTAGTGTGGGCCTTTTTGGACACATGTGAAGCAGATCGCACCGTTGCTGTTTGCAACCAATGTCTGAAGCGGATCAAGCGTGGCCAGAACAGCAGCCGCTTGGGCACCACATGCTTGACCAGACATATGACAACTTCCCATGCCGTTCTTTTTCCCGTATACTATATTTGAAATTTAATATCTCTCAGATATGATTTGGGCAGGGGCGGAAGTATAGGGGTCGCAAAAGTCGCCATTGCGACTGGGCCCCATGCTGCAGGGGGCCCGTGTGCCCCCCTCTCCCCGAGCGGTGGCTGCATATGGGACCGAGCTCCCTGATCCTCAGCCGATGCGTAAATCATTCGGCAGTGCAGGAGCTCGGTCACAAAGTGAAAGTAAGTGAGACGTGTCTAACACACTGTGTGCTGTGCTCTCTGCCTCCCCCTACAGTGCAGTAACCGGCATGAAGAGTTTAAGGTACAGAGCTGCAGCTGCAGATTTTTAAAAAGGCGATCTATATATGTTTGTATGCATGTGTGTGTGCTTATATGTGTGTGTCTGCATGTTTGGGTGTGTGCATGTGTGTTTTATATGTGTGTGTGCGTTTATTTGTGTGCATGTGTATGTTTACATGTGTATAGAGTTATATGTGTGTGTGTGTGCATGTGTATAGAGTTATATGTGTGTGTGTGCGCGTGTGTATGTGCGCGCATGTGTATAGAGTTATATATGTGTGTGTGTGTGTGTGTGCGCATGTGTATAGAGTTATATGTGTATGTGCATGTGTGTGTTTGCTCATGTGTGTGCGTTTATGTGTGTGCATGTATTTATATGTATATGTGTGTATTTGCGTACGTGT
The DNA here is from genome assembly GCF_042186555.1 of Aquarana catesbeiana. Taxonomy (NCBI): domain Eukaryota; kingdom Metazoa; phylum Chordata; class Amphibia; order Anura; family Ranidae; genus Aquarana; species Aquarana catesbeiana. Next base: position 73,538,089 of record NC_133326.1, on the reverse strand, counting down.
GTGTTTACATGCGTGTATGTATACACATTACTTGTAATTCTGACCCCCTTTTTCTTTACGATCAGAACAGATTTTTTTAGGGTGGGTTCATAATACCAACAAGAAAATACCATTCCTCTGAAAAGCGATGCAGATCGCTTTTCAGAGGCATTTGACAGGCAGTGAAGAGGCAATATGTTGCACCTTGACTAAAATGTTGAAGAAATGTTGAGAAACACTGATACAGAGAAACTGATCTCTCCATTCTCCTCCTGCAGCTGCTGAAAGGAGATGAGAAGTGGGGGAAATGGAAAGATCAGTTCCTCTATATGCAGTCGCACCCACCACGCCTCCTATGCAGATTCTTTCTGCTGCCCCCCGTGTGCTCTCCAGCCCCCCTGTACTTTTTCCCGCCCCCCCGCTCTCTCCTGGCACCTCCCCTTGTCCCCACAGCTCAGCAGAGTTCCCCCCTCCCCTCTCCTGCCAGCTGCTGTAGGGTATCTGCATGGAGAGTCAGTGATCCATACCGATCACGGACTCAATCCATTCATAACTGAAACATAGTAAACTGTATTTACTATGCTTCAGTTTGTGAATAAAGGGGCAGCTCTATACAGAGCTATTCCTGTCCATTCATTCTGTGCAGCTGAGGCTGTGCTCTCAATCTCCTTTCTCGTTCTCAAAGGTGAAACATCAGAGGTCTGCTTAGACCCTTGATATCTCACCAAAGCCTCCTAACTCTTAAAAAAAAAATTAAAATATTTTTTATAAAATAATATTATAAAACAATAAATAAATGGTAGAAAAATACAATAAAAAAAAAAAAACAGACGCCAGTGGCAGAAATACCAGGGTCACAAACATCACACTTGCGACCGGGCCTTGGCATTTATGCCATTGGCTCGGAGGGAAGGGCCCCAGCCAGGGGTCAGGGGGCCCTTCATGATGTCTTGCACCGGGGCCCTGAAGATTCTAGTTACGCCACTGGATTTGGGTTAAATGAGAGCTCTTTGACCATGAGTGAAATCTTTAACACAATAACAACATTTATTGGTGAGTAGTTGAAAGTCTATTGAATACACAACCATCTATCTATAGTCTACACCAAGGAAGAAAATATTAGGTTAAAATAAGAGATTTACATGAAGGAATACAGAGTATATTCCCGAAAACATTAATCTGCAAACATATTGAGTTACAAGTAAAATGCAGACCTTTTCCATAATTACCCTTTGCACCAAGGTTCTATTCTGATGGTTGCTCTCCCATAAAAGTGTGTGTTTCCCTCCCATCTAGTCTTTGTATTTCATTACATACTGATGCCTCATTGGTTGGCATAGCGTGGCTCTGATTGGTGAGCTTCCCTATTCCTGGATAAAGACTGGCTACATCTCCAATCCCTATACTTTGCATAAGTCAGCCCCCTTTAATGCAAATCTGTCAGGGAATTAGTGGACCAGACTGTGTGGACTGCACAGAGAGAACCAAAAATGCATGTAAGGTGAATAATAATGATGTTTATTAAGATAGGTGATAAATAAGTAAATACAAACAGTGCACAAACAACCAAACCAAAACCCCACAAACAACAAATAGTATATACAGCAAAGGGGCAGTACCAGAATCTCAGTACTGTGATCCGAGAGACCGATGGTGCCACCAGTGGGTGAACCCTTTCCTGACAGTACCCTCCCACAAAGGAGCGGCCTCCGGACACTCCAACTAGCTGTAATTGTCCATAGTCTATGACATAAGGCTGAACGACGGATGGGGGTATGTCAGGCTGGGAAAAAGGCGCTTCAGACAGGGCATCAGTCGCTTCGGGCAGGGAAACAGGTACATCAAACTGGACAACGGGTACCTCAAGCAGACACCAGGCTTCGGGCCATTGAGCTGGGTAGCAGGCCCTGGGTCGTTGAGCTGGGCAGCAGGCTCTGCATTGTTGAGCTGGGCAGCAGGCTCTGGGTCTTAGAGTTGGACAGCAGGCTTCGGGTTGTTGAGCTGGGCAGCAGGCTCCAGGTTGATGAGCTGGGCAGCAGGCTCCGGGTTGTCGAGCTGGGCAGCAGGCTCCGGGTCGTCGAGCTGGGCAGTAGGTTCCAGGGTTGTCGAGCTGGGCAGCAGGCTCTGGGTCATCGAGCTGGGCAGCAGGCTCCGGGTAATCGAGCTGGGCAGCAGGCACTGGGCCATCAGGCCAAGCAGTGAACACCGTAATGGCAGGCTGGGTAACAGGCACCGGCTCAGCAAGCTGAGTAATAGGCCCCGGCCCAGTGGGCTGGGTAACGTGTCCCGGACCAGCGAGCTGGACACCGGGCACTGGCCCAGAAAGCTGGGTGATGGGCACTGGCATGACAGGCTGGGACACCGGATCTTCAGACTGGGACACCGGATCTTCAGACTGGGACACCAGGACTTCAGACTGGGACACAGGGACTTCAGACTGGGACACCAGAACTTCAAGAGAGGACACAGGCACCGAGCCATCAGACTGGAAGGCAGGCACCGAGACATCAGACTGGAAGGCAGGCACTGGGAAATCAGACTGGAAGGCAGGCACGGGGAAATCAGACTGGAAGGCAGGCCCGAGACATCAGACTGGAAGGCAGGCACCTAGACATCGGACTGGAAGGCAGGCACCGAGACATCAGACTGGAAGGCAGGCACCGAGACATCAGACTGGAACACTGGTACTGGAACTTCAGGCTGGAACATGGGCACAGGGTCATCAGCAAGGAAGGCAGGCACCGAGACATCAGACTGGATAGCAAGCACTGGGACGTCAGACTGGGTAGCAGGCACTGGGACATCAGGCTGGGTGGCGGGCACTGGGATGCCAGGCAGGGTAGCAGGCACTGGGACGTCAAGCTGGGTAGCAGGCACTGGGACGTCAGGCTGGGTAGCAGGCACTGGGATACCAGGCAGGGTAGCAGGCACTGGGACATCAAGCTGGGTAGCAGGCACTGGGACATCAGGCTGGGTAGCAGGCACTGGGTTGGCAGAATTAGGTGAGTCATCAGGTTCAACTGGCATGAAGGCAGACTGGGGCAGGTTGGTCGGTGTGGAGGCAGACTGGGTTACTGGCAGGATTGTGTGGGTTGGAAAGAACTTTTGTTTCCTTTTTAGGCTTAGCCACTGTAGATTTGTAAGTAATGGCGGGGATGTAAGAAAAGTTGGGCAAAAGGAAGGGCTGAATTGCGGTAGCGACATGAGAACAGTGGTTGGAGGAGATTTCTGTGGAATTGTTACAGGTGGAAGGGAAGAGGCAGATGGATTGAAAGCAGGATAGGTGCAGCGAGTAGAGACTGGGTAAAAGTACTTAGTGGGAAGCTGTGTATACTGGGCTGTAGCTGAGGTTGCCATGGGCGACGGGGAGATAGATTCTTGGGAAGGCAGGTGACTAATGACAGGGCTGGATTGTTGTGGCTAGGCTAAATACAGGAGATCTGACCATGCCTGTAGCACAGGTTGAACAAAAGTTGGTTCACGTACAGCCTGTTTAATCAGAGATTGTACTGAACAAATACAATCAGATAACACCTGTTGGGAACAAGAGGAAAAATGTTCATGGTAAAAAAGCCAGATCATTCTCTAACAACCATACCAGGGATCCAGTTTGGCCACAAATGAAGGGAGGAGTGAAGTCATCACTTCCTTCGGGAATACATGACAGGGCTGGCTTTGCACATAACTGGATCAAAGGCTGAACATCTTCAAATAACATATGACCCTGATCCACTAGGAAATGAGCTGATCGGATTGTTTCCAGCAGCTGGTCACTGGTCCAATTTTTTAAAGTCTGGCGGCAATATTCACCATCCTCTGCCGCCAGCAGAGAATAATAGACAATTTCATTAAAATCCATCTTTAGCGAGCCCAGAAAACCAGGATGATTCCTGGTTATATATATATATATACGAGACTATCTGTATACATATATTAAATACACTGCAGCTAACTGAATCACCTGCCTGCCTGAAGTATATTAGAAACAGTACACCAGGAACGGTCTGCAGTGAGATATAGCTAAACTGTATGCAGTGGATATATATATATATATATATATATATATATATATATATATATATATATATACAAGACTATCTGTATATATATATATATACTACACAAGGCCGATGTGCAGACGGCCTTAGTGTGGGGCGTAGACTTAGTCCCCCTGAGCCATGATTGGCAAAAGGCACCCTGCCTTTGGCCAATTATGGCTCTCTTAGCTGAGGATGCTGTGATTGGCCAAAGCATGTAGGTCATGGTGCATGCTCTGGCCAATCATCATACAGCAATGCACTGCGCTCCCGCAGTGCATTATGGGCTGTTACACGCCGCTCTGATTTTGCGTGAACGGCCCATAATGTTCGGTTTTCGACGAACGGGCGAACAGTCAATGTTCGAGTTGAGCTCATGTTCGACCCAAACAGAAAGCTCATCCCTAATCACAATCACAGTCAATTGCAGCAAGGACATTATAAACTCAACATACATACCAGATTTAAGCAGGTATATTTAATTAACTTCAAAAATTACCCAAACCCTTGGTTATTTTACAATTTTCAATGGAATCTGAAGGAAAACCTTCACAAAAGTTGTAAACAGTAATTTTTTAAAAGTATTTATTGTAACTTTTCTGATTTGAAATTTTTTTATCTACTTTTCTATGTACTGAGAAATTGCCACTTTCTACATCAGTCCGGTATAAATTGGTATAAGTTGGTAATCATAAACATATTTTTAAAATGTGTCCCGTCAACTGGAGAAACAGTATTAGCTAATATCTATACATTTTGATTGCTTACATTATAACCTAAGTGTACCCTATGTTGTCTTTTCAAACTATTATGTCCACGTACGCATCTGTTTTAATATTTCTTTTGTGCTGCCCAGGTAGAACATTAGGGTTTTCAGTAGGTAGTTTACCAGATGCCCTTAGCAATATAACATAATGGGTAAATACACAGGTTCAGGCTGCTGTCAGGCTCTGCATTAACATTGCACTCTTGGCTGAGGAATTGCATCTTGAAATTGTTGTAAGCCATTTGGTCACTGATACGTAATTGTGTATAGCCGAAGACAACAAGCTGTTTGTGTTAATTAGCAATCAAAGTATATTGTTCAATGGGGATTTGTTTGCCTTTGACATCAAGGCAGAACTTGATAATTGAAGCTGCAGATGATCCTGGATTTTGATTTGCTGCATGTTTATAAGTATAAACTTCCAAACCCATCTGCCCACCGAACCATCTGCAAACACCACACAAAAGCAGCTGGTGAGAAGACAGAGACTAAAACATAATATTGAAACAGTTGTTTCTTGCCAAGAGTGCGTTGAAAGGCTTAGTCTGGATATATTTTATCAGGAATATAAGCTTACTATAAATATAATGTGGCTTATCAGGGAGTTAATATGACACAGAAAAAAAGAAGTGTAAATGAAAAAAGAAAAAGCTATTTTTTTTAAAGAACTAATTCGTAAATCCTTGACGATAGAGTATGCTGCATCATGCACATATACAGTATATTTTGCAAGTTTTGATATTCATGAGATCTGCGATCACATATCAGGATAGCAGCCCAGAAGGCTTAACATTTAAAGGCAAGTTAACAATGGCAGATTCTTATTTCTGTCCTCACAGTTTCACTTTAATTTGGAAAAAGATGTCCAGCGAGCGATTTAATCTCTAGTTTACTTTTCATCTTCTTTGTGCCTCCTCTGAGACAAGCCTCAAACAGTCACCACAGAACATTCTCAGGGTGCCAAATAGTGTTGGGCGAATGGTTCTGCCCGAGCATGAGTTTGAGCCGAACATTGGCAGGTCACCTTGTTCTGGGAACACCCAAATTTACAGTGCATTCTGCGCCCTGATTGGGCAAAGCTTTGCCCAATCAGGACGCAGCAAAAGCTGGTTGTTTGGGAGCGGGGTCGGGAAGCCGGCTGCAGCGTCCATAACAACCGATGAGTCATCAGCTGTCAATGGGCCTCCCCCCACCAACAGCTGAAAAAAAACAAAAAAAAAAACATTTGACAGTAAAACTAGTAAAAAAAAATCATAAGTCCCCCCAAATTACAGTGGGGCAAAAAAGTATTTAGTCAGCCACCAATTTCGCAAGTTTTCCCACTTAAAAAGATGAGAGAGGCCTGTAATTGTCATCATAGGTATACCCCAACTATGAGAGACAAAATGTGGAAACAAATCCAGACAATCACATTGTATAGCGGTGGCAGAGTTAAAGGAGACAATAAGTTGCATAGATACAACAGAAAGAACTTGTACATGCAGGTTGAGAACATTACTTGTTTTGTCAGTGGGGGGCTGAGCCCTTAATTACAATAAAGTTATTTTAAAGAAGTACTCTGTAGTATGGGGGGCATGGTATCAGCTAAACGATATACATTCTTTAATAACGTTACCAGTAATAGGTTTTTAAGAGACGAGGGGGATTGGGAAGTGTAATGGGTGTTAAGAGCAGGTAGAGAGTAAAGGTAAGAAAAAGAAAAAAAGGTAAAGACGGATAATGGTGGTCAGCTGGCTCGCACGGATCACACACGTCTGCAGATTCAATTTCAGTAGAGGGATGGGGTGATTTACAGCACTAAAAGATGTTTGTCAAAATCAGGGGGTAAAAAGTGGTCTATCCAGGGGCGCCAGATTTTGAGATGTTGAGAAATCTTATCAAGGATAGTGGCTTCTATTTTACTATGAATCATGGCCTGTGTGACCCTATTTTTCACTTCAGCAATATTCAAAGTTTTCCAAGCTCTAGCTATTGTTTGCTTGGCTGCAATGGTGAGCTGGAGGAGAAGACAAACTGGGATCTGGTGTAGTCTTGTGGAGAATAGTTTAGTAAGGCAAAAGCTGGGTCTAGGTTAAGAGGTTCCTGAAGCAGGGTAGAGGCCATCTGAAATATAGTCACCCAGAAGTTTTGTACAATCGGCATGTCCACCATATATGAGAATGTGTGTCTCTTTCGTCACACCCCCGGAAACAGACTGGTGAGTATGATGGTAGGGATCTGGCAATCCTAGTCGGGACCAAATACCACTGCATAAGGACCTTACAATTTGCTTCTAATGCAACTATATTTTGGGATGAAATTTTAGTATTAGCCCAGATATTTGCCCAAGCATCTATTTCTATGTCTATAGCTAAATATTTGGTCCATTGCTGAGTGTATAATGGTAGTGTAACAGGAGGGGATGTGAGATGGGAATAGAGACGGGAAATGGTGCCTGGAGCGTGCTGGTCCGAGTCGCATATACCCTCAAACATTGTGAGGCTATCTAACTCAGCTTGTGATCCAATAACAGTTTGAACAAAATGGGAGATTTGTAGAAAACGAAAGCAATCCTGAGGTGGGATTTGAGCTTTTGCCTGTAGGGCTGGAAATGTCTTGAGAGCCTCGTCAGTGACCAGATCTCATATGCGGCCCAGACCCGCCCAAACCCAGGGTTGGAATGGGGCTGGTGCAGTGAAGGCTGGGTAGAAGAGTGGGTGGCCAAGAAAAGAAAGTAATGGGGAGTGCAGTGATATTAATTTGATGGGCCTTTTTAGTTTGTCCCATATTTTTAGGGAATGCTGCGTTATAGGATTAGTGATGGGCCACGAGCCGAGGCAGGTAACCATAGCAAGGTGGACACTGTGAGGGGGTGGAGTTCTATTTCTTCCAGGCTAACCCATAGAGGCGTTTCATCCTTTGCATGATAAAGTATGATTTGAGCTAGTTGGGCTGCGTGGAAGTATCGCAGAAAATTTGGCACTCCTAGGCCTCTATTAAGCTTGTTGCAAAACATAACAGATCGAGAAACTCTGGGTTTTATAGAGCCCCAAATATATTTAAATACATAATTCTGTATAACTTGGTGAAAGTAGGGAGGAATCACTATTGGAAGGACTCTATAAAGGTATAAGAGCTTAGGAAGTAGTGACATTTTCACTGCCGCTATCCGCCCAAGCCAGGATACACATAGGGGTTGCCAGGTATTGAGCAGCAAAGACAGATGGTTCAACATTGGGAGATAATTTGTACGGAATAAGTGGGCCGGGTTACTGGTCAATTTTATTCCTAAATATGGTATGGATGAGGTGGACCATAGAAAGAGGAAATTCTCTTGAAGGAGGGTAAGCTCCGTTTGCGTTAGGGATATATTGAGGGCCTTGGATTTTGATTGGTTGACCTCTAAGCCTGTGACCAGAGCAAACTTGTCCAGAAGTTGTATAAGGTTTGGGAGGGTAATATGCGGTGAGGTAATGAACAGTAGTGCATCGTCTGCAAAAAGACACAATTTGTGGGATGTAGAGGCTATCTCTAGACCTTGGATATTTGGATTTGCTCTGATCAGGGCTGTGACAGATTAGAGCAATGGGGACAAGAGACAACCTTGATTCGTCCCTCTCTGGATTGGGAAGGGTGCTGAGCGAAACCCAGAGTACTTTACATATGCTTGGGGCTGGGTGTATAAGGCGTTTATCCATTATAAAAAATTTGGGCCAAAATCTCAGCGTTGCAAGATATAGTGCAGATAAGACTAGGAGGCCTTATCAAATGCTTTTCTAATATCAAGAGATAGGAGATGCATAGGTATTTTGCGTGATCTGGCTAGAT